>NC_141002.1:46922354-48122354 GCF_052327205.1 Somniosus microcephalus
GACAAGCTCAGCCTTACAAACCCAGATTTCAAAGAATTGGATGACCTGTCAAAATTAAGAATAGTCCTGGGGGAAGGAGACAGACCATATCTTGGTGCCCAATATGTAACAACATGTCACAACCTGAGGAACAGTGAGTGACTAACGAGCACACCCATAGCATATATACTCTAAAAATGTTTAAATCAATACCGAATGTACCCCAACGACTGTTTAATTTAATACTGAATGTACCCAACGAGGGTCAACGACTGTTTCAATTAATACTGTCTGTACCTAACGAAGGTCAAAATGTTTGACACCTACAGAATGTTGGAAACCTGTACTTTTTGTCTATGTAAGCTTTGGCAATATGGTTCCCTGTAAACTTTCATGCCAATAAAGCATTTGAATTTGAATTTGAAATTTGAATTGAATTTGACTGGAGGAGAGAGAGAGTGAGAGAGACTGGGGGGGAGAGAGAGAGAGAGAGATGGGGGGAGAGAGAGAGAGATTGGGGGGAAGAGAGAGAGAGACTGGGGGGAAGAGAGAGAGAGAGAGAGACTGGGGGGAAGAGAGAGAGAGAGATGGGGGAGTGAGAGAGAGAGAGACTGGGGGGAGAGAGAGACTGGGGGGGAGAAGAGAGAGAGAGAGACTGGGGAGAGAGAGAGAGAGAGAGGAAAATAACATGAGGAAAAAACTTCGAAAAATATCAAACCAAAAACACAGACAGCCAGAAAACGAGGAATTACGCCTTACTTATTGTCAGACACTAACACAATACAGAAACACACTCAGAACCAAAAAAGAGCAGTATATTAAGAATACACTCAGCTCCATTGAGGAATCCATTGATTCCAATTGTTTCTGGGACAACTGGAATACATTACACAAAAAACAACACGACGAATTGGCCATTCAAAATGGAGACACATGGGAAAACCACTTTGAAAAATTATACCAGAAAAACACACTAGGGCCAGAGCAACACCAAATATGCAAAAAACTGGAAAAGCTCGAAATGGCCATAAAAGATAACAAAACCCGCTAGACTCCATAATAACAGAAAAAGAACTATTTGAAAAACTCAAGGACCTGCGACCAGGAAAAGCTTGCAGTGCAGACGGCATATTAAGCGAGATGATTAAACACACAGACGATAAAATGAAACTGGCTATCCTAAAACTCTTCAACTTGGTTCTGAGTGTCGGTTACTTCCCTGATATCTGGAACAAAGGACTCATAATGCCCATATACAAAAGTGGGGACAAAGTCGACCCAAATAACTATCGAGGCATCTGTGTAAAACAGTAACCTGGGAAAGGTATTCTGTAGTATCATAAACAAAAGACTTATAAACTTCCTTGAGGAGCACAATGTCTTGAGTAAAAGCCAAATTGGATTCCTGCCAAACTATAGAACATCAGATCATATCTTCACCCTACAGACCCTAATTGACAAACACGTTCATCAAAACAAAAGCAAAATCTACGCATGCTTTATAGATTTCCAAAAGGCTTTCGATTCCATCTGGCACGACGGTCTATTCCTGAAACTTATCGAAAGTGGGGGTAGGGGGAAAAACATATGATGTAATTAAGTCAATGTATACAAACAACAAATGTGCAGTTAAAATTGGAGACAAACAAACAAAATACTTCCCACAGGGGCGGGGGGTGACGCAGGGCTCGCCCATCTCACCGACACTCTTTAATATTTACATAAATGAATTGGCAAAACTATTTGAACAATCTACAGCACCCGGCCTCACCCTATATGAATCCAAGGTTAAATTCCTCCTCTATGCAGATGACCTGGTTCTGCTGTCACCAACTAAGGAGGGTCTACAGCAGAACCTGGATCTGCTGGAGTCATTCTGCCAGACCTGGGCCCTGACAATAAATCCCCAAAAAACCAAAGTCCTTGTGTTCCAGCAAAGATCCAGACATCAGGGACCCAAAATAAATTTCACACTAGGAACAACCAAAATTGAACAAACCACGAACTACACATACTTGGGCTTAAAAATCAGTTCTACGGGAAATTTTCAGCTGGCTGTGAATGAACTGAAAGAGAAAGCAAGAAGGGCTTTCTATGCCATTAAAAAATCAGTCCAAATAGAAATCCCAATTAGCATTTGGCTCAAAATTTTTAAATCAGCAATTGAACCAATTGCACTCTATGACAGTGAGGTGTGGGGACTGCTAACACAACAAGAATTTGCAAAATGGGACAAACACCCAATTGAGATCCTACATGCAGAATTCTGTAAAAGTATCCTCCGGACTCAAAGGAAAACCATAAACAATGCATGCAGGGCAGAACTAGGCCAATATCCATTAATAATCACTATCCAAAAAAGAGCCACCAAATTTTGGAAACACCTAAAAATGAGCAACCCCCACTGCTATCATTACGAAGCCCTGAAATGCCAAGAGAGGACCATAAAGAAGAATACCCTCAGTCAACTAGTCCTGGGACTCAGTGAAGTAACTACTAACACTACTAACAATAACCAGCCCCAGGACAGTGACAGCGTAACACAAAGAATTCGACCCAACACAATCGTCAATAAGCAAAAGGAAAAATATCTGTCATATTGGGCAGAAACAACAAAAACCCAAAACAAACTCAATTGCTACTTGGCCCTAAACAGACAATACAACATGGCTGATTACCTGACCATGGTAAAGGATAGCAAACTGAGAAAAACCTTGACAATGTACAGACTTAGTGAACATAGCCTGGCGATCGAATAAGGTAGACACAGGCAGACCCGGCTACCAAGAGAGGACAGGATATGCTCTCACTGCAGTCAGGGAGTGGTGGAGACAGAGATGCACTTCCTCACAGCTTGTAGAAAATATCAGGGCATAAGGGAGAATTTCTATCCAAAATTCACAAAAATATGCCTGGAATTCAGAAATTTGAATGACGACCAAAAACTCCCATACCTACTAGGGGAAGAGAGAAATTGTGTAACCTTAGCAGCACACTATGTTACAGCTTGCCATAAACAGAGGGACAACCACTAAATATAAGAAAAGAGTATATACAAATTATATGAATGTATATTTATACACTCAGGGATATATCTGTTTATACACTGTATGGATAGATCTGTATTTTTGTGTTCAACCATGAATGTTTTTCGATGCTTTGGCAACATAAGATGTACCTTGTCATGCCAATAAAGCGATTTGAATTGAATTGAATTGAATTGAGATGGGGGGGAAGAGAGAGAGAGAGACTGGGGGGAGAAGAGAGAGACGTGGGGGAAGAGAGAGAGAGAGACTGCTGGATTTAGTTCGGGATTAGCCTGGAGAGAGAGGGGGGGAAGGAGCGCCTCAGGCCCGGCCCGATGGACCCCTGCGAAGGAAGGAAGGAAGAAAGCGAGCTCTCCCTCCCTCTCCCACCCCCTCACTCTTTCCCTCCCTCACCCTCTCTCTCTCCCTCCCCCCTCTCTCTGCCCCCTCTCTCACCCCTCTCTCTCTCACTGCCCCTGTCTCTCCCCCTCCCTCCCCGCTCTCTCTCCCTCCCTCTCTCTCCCTCCCTCCCTCCTTCCCGTCTCCCTCTCTCTCCCTCTCCCCCTCTCCCTCTCTCTCTCTCCCTCCCCCTGTCTCTCCCTGCTTTCCTCTCTGTCCCTCCCTCCCCTCTCCCTCCCTCCCCAGCGCGTCAGGCCCGGACACTGAGCCGAGCCCCGGGACCGAGCCGAGGGGGGGAAAGGCCGAATGCCCGGCCCGTGGCCGCAAACAGAGCCGAGCCCCAGGACCGGGCCGAGGGGGGGAAAGGGCAAGTCGCCGGCCCGCGGCCGCAAACGGAGCTGAGCCCCGGGACCAGGCCGAGGGGGGGAAAGGCCGAGTCCCCGGCCCGTGGGCGCAAACAGAGCCGAGCCCTGGGACCGGGCCGAGGGGGGTAAAGCCCAAGTTCCCGGCCGCAAACGGAGGCGAGCCCCGGGACTGGGCCGAGGGGGGGAAAGCCTGAGTCCCCGGCCACAAACGGAGCCAAGGACCGGGCCGAGTGGCCCCAACTCACCTCCCGCTAGGCTCCGTCCCGCCCCGCCAGCCTTTACCAAGACGGCGGTGATGGCTACGCTCTGCCCCGCCCCGCCAGCCTTTACCAAGATGGCGGCGATCGCGGGCTGCTGGTTTGGAATCGGGCCCAGCGGGACGGGCGGTGCCTAGCTCAGGCGTGGCTGGTGAGGAGAGGCCGAGGCTTCGAGGCCTGAGGCCTGCAGGCAGCTGATCCACCGCCGACGGGGGGAAAACCCGAGTCCCCTTTGCAAATGGATTTTTTTTTCTTTTAAAACCAACTTTTTATTTGCTGGGCATCTATATTTAAGGTGTCAATACTAATGAATCAACAATTTCCTCACCTCCATTACCATTTTTTGAGCTTGAGGCCCGGCAGGTGTTTAATGGCCGCCACTCAGCTCAGCTCAGCTCCCGCTCGGTAGTTTGAACGATTAGGCCCCACCCACAAATGCGAAGAAACGCCCCCCAATTGGTCAACCATCACGTCACTCAACGCTAATGAGCAGTAGGATTGGTCAACCGCTAATGAGCGGATTTTGTCCTTTTTTTTAACGTTTTTTGTATAGTGTCCGAACAATTTTTGTCTGACCAAAAAGTAAATACGCCTATTAGACTCCCCTAATGATAAGCTTTCTTTTGATATAACATGCGTGTAGGTACGCTCTATAACTTTTGATATAACATGCGTGTAGGTACGCTCTATAACTTTTGAGTGTATAGCGGACAGACAGACAGACAAACAGACAGACAAACAGACAAACCAACTCTTCTTTATATATATAGATAGATAGATGCATGGTAAGGAATGTAAGTGCATGGCTATCTAGAGTTTGTGAGTACTATCCGACCAACCTGTTGTGCGGTCACTGGGACATGTACTTTCAAAAGGATTTGTTTTTTCACTATAGCTTTTCATACGCTGATGGTAGCCTACAGTAGCTGTTTCGGTGAAGCGTAACTGTAATTATATTTAAATTTTCCTTCATCTGCTCGTTTATGCTTATCTTTCTTTATGAACCCTTACATAACTCTAGCTTGATTTCCCAGAGGAATGCGTTAGACATTCATATGAGTTCAATTTTGAAAGTTAAAATTGTTTCTTGTGATAGTTTCTCTCACTGTGAAATATAAGGAAAAAGAATAGGCATTATTGAACAAATCCCTCACCCCTTCATCTTAGACTATCTACTTTGCTTCCTACCATCCCCTCATTCCCATCAATATCCCTATTTTTCCCCTTTGAACTATCTGTTCAACCCTTATATTTTCCCTCATCCTTCCTCCACTGTCACTCACCTTACCCTTAACCCTCTATGTAGTCCCTCCAAGTCACACTCACATCCCCTAAAGGCGGGTGATGAGTGGCCAACGGCCTTCTTGTGTGTCTCTCTCTTTCTCTTCCCTTTTAGTTTTCCTCGGGCTTTATTTGCTTTCAAAATTCAACTTAATTTTTTTAATAACATGAAACAAATTAGAATGAGGAATTAAATTATCTATTTGTCTTTGCCGCTCTCTCGTATGTGTTAGCAATTAGGATCTCTGTCTTGCAGGTGTAAGGAATTTGCAATTACATTTTTTGTCAGCAAACGTAGGTGGATAACTAGTTGGCTTCCAAATCCCAACAGTTTTTTAAAAATTTAACAAACATCAATATGAGGTTTCCCTTTCTACCCTGCCTCTTTCTCTCCTTCACCTTAATGCACTTGCTGAAGTTTATGGAACACAAAAGTTACAAGTGTGTAACCAGAAGTCATTTCTTCTCACACATAGACAGCCTCTCTATTTAAAAAAAATTCATTTTACCTCAGTACAGCTTTTGATATTTGTCGTCTGTTTTATGAAATTATTTGAAGAAAAGCTGCTGAGCACAAAGTGCTGGTATCTATAGGAAAATGCTCCACCAATTCAGCTAATGTGTGGTACTGGTGCATATTGGAAAAGTAGGCAAACTCCATATGCTCAGAGTTCAAAATCGAGATTATGCTCACAGAGTCACAGCCGAGCACAACAATATCAAGTCCAAGTCCAGGTTTTAGGGAGAGGCTGGCGGCTTCAAGTAAAAACTTAAATGATGAAATTAGAAGACACAAAAGACAATTTAGTGGATAAATGTATTGTGAAATATGTAATTTTTGACCTTTTTTAGTTTTGTTTAAACCCTTATTTTGGACATTAGAAATCTGTTACTGAGATTTAAAAGAAATTTTGAGAGCATGTTGAATAATTGAAGCATTGTCAGACAGAGAGCATGTTGGGTTGCTTTCAGCACTGTGGGGGTGGTAAGAGTTATACCAAACAATACGCCGCATATTCTTAGGGGTTTCACAATTCGTTGAGACCTGGATAGTATTTACTAAGGGGAACTGGGGAGAGGGTGTCATCTGCCAAACATGCCTCAGATGATTGGTATCTGAAGGACAATAAGTTACTTTTGGCTGTAGGTTACTGTCCAATATCAGCAATCTTACAATTCTGTTTTCATTTGCCCATCAAAATATCATTGCTGAAATTTGCTTATCTAAACCAGGTGCTACATTCTCTTGATAGGTAACTTTAGAGAACAGTGCTGCACTCTCTTAATTGTTCATCACCTCTCAGCTGATTGTTGTTTAACAAGATAGAGATCTACCATTGACCAACTCTTCTGATGACCGGAAATCACTTAAAGTACCAGAAAGCACCTTTTCCCATCATTTAATTTACATACAAGAGGTCTTTTATTGTTTATTTGACAAAAATACCAAGTGTAAGATTCGGCTGTGTGACCCAACCAAATAGAATGGTTTCAAACAGAAAGTTGATTTCTTGGACCGTCGCTGACCAAAAAGACAGCTTATACCAAGAAACAACAGCTTAAATTTGTATAACACACCTTGGGTAGAAGAATGTCTTGGGGCACTTTACAACATTGAGCAGGAAGTGAAGCAGAGATGAGGGAAGAGAGACTAAAGGAATGGAGAAGAGGTTTTTTAAGAAGGCTTTTGAAGACAGAGACAGAGATAGCAAAGCAAAGTGTTTTTGGAAGAGAATTCCAGATGGCAAGGCATATTGGCTCAAAGAACAGTCTTTGATGGTGGAGGAGAGGGAGCAGTGAACAAGCAGTGATCCAGTAAGAGAAATTACATGACTGGGTATCTCTAAAATAGTATGCAGTGAGGCTATGGGGGGGACATTCAAGATGGCGATGCAGTACAGTTATGCGCCATTCCCTGAATGAGAGAATGGCCTGTGATCGTGCCTCTTCCACTTTAACTGTGTGGTAGTAATTGCATGCTAAGGCTTCCATGTGTGAGGGAACTGAAATAACATGCACCATTGAATCTGAATCACTACCTTGTTGATGATTTATTTGTCCACTGAAGTTAGTTCAGTTAATTAATACCGCTGACTCAGCAGCTCCTGCAAGGCAGCATCCAATGTTAATGGTTGTTCCTGCTGAAGTTATTTGAACTCCCTTGCCCATTTGGGTTTGGTGAATTGTTTAAAAATCCTTTATCACATCCACATTAAGTGTTTAAAAAAATCATCCCCAAAATACTCATGAGAAAGAGTGAACTAAATAAAAAAGATGTTTTATGGTAATCCATTGTAACAGTTTGATTTTTTTTTAAAAGCCTCTGAAAGTGAACTTCTTTTAGTTTGGATAAGTATACGAATAAATTTCAAAGAGTGATGGTCTTCGTCATGAAGCAATCTTTGACCTAATTAATTTCTGAATACAAGCACTGGGCACCAACAAAGAAAGGCCAGCCAATTCTCATTGATATATATAATAAAGTGGTCGATCTGTCTGTCTGTCCTTCCGTCTGTCTGTCTGTCTGTCCGGCTATACACTCTAAAGTTATAGAGCGTACCTACACGTGCGTTACATCAAAAGAAAGCTTACGATTCCAGAACGGTCATAAGCATATTTACGTTTCGGCGAGACAAAAATTCCGCCCGCGGTATCCAAAAAACTTTCAAAATTCCACTCATTATCCGCTCATTAGCATAGAGTGACATTAAGGTCGACCAATCGTAACGGTCGAGCAACCCGACGGTCGACCAATCGCTGCGTGGCGGGGGCGGGTTCGTCGTGCGTGCGGGCCCTCCTAGAGTCGAGTGACAGGATGATTGACCAATCCTACACTTCGGTGACATGACGGTCGACCAATCAGTGCGTGTGTGGGCGGGCCTAATCATTTTGAACCGAGGTGAGTGTCAGCCATCTTGATTCGTAAGTTGATTTTTTTTTTCCCACTTTCTGTACGTGTGGAGGGGATTTTATGCAGCACAAATTCAGTACTTAGGAGCCCAACTAGCTCATTATATTATTTGCGTGTAATAAATGAGTCCAGTATGTCAATTTTTTTCTCGCGGTCTGATGCCTGCAGGCCTCAGGCCTCAAGCCTTGAAGCCTGGGCATCTGCTTGCCAGCATATCTTCTAACTTTATATCTTCTTTCCTTAAAAAAAAATTCAGCTTTTGTAGTTAGGAGGGATTCTTTTTTAAAAAAATACAAATTTCCGATGTTGTACTTTGTAGCTCCTTTTTTTAAAAATAAATAAATTTTGCAGTTTTTTATTTAAAAAAAAGAAATTTTGCCTGCTTCCAACCGACATGACAAAATGGCCTCCGGCTTCTTCACCCGCCCTGAAGGCTGGCCGACAGCTTTTTTTTCTTTACCCCCCCCGCCCCGCCCCCATTCCCGTTGCTCGCACGTCCACTGACTCAGGCCGGGAGCATGGGGTCTCCTGGGCGGTTGCACCCGCAGCGCGATATCACGAGCGGCGCCGGAGGGGGAGGGCCGGAAAGACTGAGGGGTGGGTGGGAGAGGAAGGGAGGGAAGGAGTGAGGGGTGGGAGAGGGAGGAAGGGAGAAAGTGAAAGGGAGGGAGTGAGAGCAGGGAGGAGGGGAGAGGGGGAGGGAGGGAGAAAATGAAAGGGAGGCAGTGAGAGGAGGGAGGAGAGGAGGAGGGAGGAGAGGAGGGGGGAGAGGGGGAGGAGAGGAGGAGGGAGGAGAGGAGGGGGGAGAGGGGGAGAGAGGGGGGGGGAGAGAGGAGGAGGGGAGAGAGGGGGAGGGAGGAGAGAGGAGGAGGGAGGACATCAATGCCTGAGCTCAGACGTTTAGCTAAGCGCAGAGAGACAGAGACTAACCTCAGATGGTGTCCACCGGGGCTGCGCAGAGTCTCCGTCTCCTCACACAACACACACCCTCCCCCTCCTCTCTCCCCTCCCCCTCCTCTCTCCCCTCCCCCTCCTCTCTCCCCTCCCCCTCCTCTCTCCCCTCCCCCCCCTCTCTCCCCTCCCCTCCTCTCTCCCCTCCCCCTCCTCTCTCCCCTCCCACCCCCTCCTCCCCCTTCCTCTTCCTCTCTCTTCCCCCCAGTCGCTCTCTCTCTCTCTCTTCCAACAACAACATGCCCTCGAAAAAGCCTCGGCACCGCCGGGCACTCCAGCTAGTTGAATATATAAGTGGATTGTGTCAGCTATGTGTATTGGCCAACTCACAAAGGCGACGACATTCCTTTAAAGATACAGTCAACTGATACCATCTTTAAAGCGAAATTATTGTATCTCACGTCAAATAAAATATAATATAGAAATCTGCTGCTTGTCACGTAGAACTTTCCCCCCAAAACAAAAAGCCAGTGCTGATAACATGCCATTTACCTTGGGGTGCTGTGTCACTTTCATCCTTACTAGCGTTTTATTCAGGTTTTGCAACCGCAACCACATTGAATTGGTTTGCTGCATAAAAGTGGGAAAAGGCAAAGGAAAAGATATGGAACTATATTATATAAAGAATAATTGCAAGCTGAAGACAGTAATTCCATCTGACATTTTTTTAAATTTATTGTCAGGATGTTTGCCCTTCTTGTTGCTCTGAGAAGATGGACCTTTTACTTGAACAGCTGCAGTCCTTGTGCTGTTAGTGCTCCTATAATGGTATAAGGTAGAGAATTCCAGGATATTTACCCAGTGACAATGAAGGAACAGCAATATATGTCCACATCAGGATGGTGTATAACTTGCAGGGGAACTTGGAGATGATGTGTTCCCACAACATTGCTGTTCTTCTCTGTGGTGAAGGTCACAGGGGAGGGTGGTGCTGCCGGAGTAACCTGTCGGTGCAGTGCATCCTGTAGATTGTACATACTGCAGTCACAATGCACTATTGATGGAGGGAATGTATATTGAGTCCAGTGAGGAGGGGGTTGGGGGAAATTAAGTAAACTGCTCTATCCTGGATGGTGCTATGCTTCTTAAATGTTGTTGCAGGGTCATTCATCCTGGCAAGTCACTCCTGACTTGAGCCTTGTAGATGCTGGAGAGATTTTGAGAGCTCAGGAAGTGAGCCATGTCGCAGAGTACCCATCGTCTGTCCTACTCTTGTATCCCCATTGTTGAATGGCTGGTCCAGTTAAGTTTCTGATCAGTCATGACCAATGTTCCCTGTAAGCTGCGCAGCCGTGCAGCGCTTCAGAGCACCCACGCAGCCAGCTTGCTGGCTTTTCAGTGAAAAAACCACGCATGTGCGGTATTTTGAAGGGGCCGCGCAGGGCCAAAAAAAGTTACAGGGAACATTGGTTGTGACCGAAAGATGTTAATAGTATGGGATTCAGTGATGGTGGTGTGGTAGAAGGTCAAAGGGAGGTTGTAAGGACCTTCTCTTGTTGAAGATGGTGATTACCTGCCAATACTGTGACTAGAATGTTACCTGCCACTTGTCAGCTCAAGCCTGGATGTTATTTAGGTCTGCTGTAGGCTGGCATGGGTTGCTTCATTATCGGAAGAGTTGTAAATGGAGCTGGGCATTGTGGAATCGTTATCAAACGGTTCCATTCCCAACCTTATGATGGCACGAAGATTATTGATGAAGCAGCTAAAGATGGTTGGCTTAAGGGCACTTCCCTGAGAAAATCCTGCATGATGTGCTGGGGATGCAATTAGTGGCCTCCAACAGCCACAACCATTTTCATTTGCGTCACTTATGACTCCAGCCACTGGATGGTTTTCCCTTTCACCCCTTTCTGATTTGCTAGAGTTCCTTGGTATCATAGTCAGTGATTTTCACCTTGATGTCAAGAGCAGCTACTCTCACCTCTCTTCTGATGACATGATAAACTAATTATTGTTGGCTAACTGTTCTACCTTGTTTATTGCAATTTTTTTTCTGTATTTTGTCCTGCCATGCTTACCATGTCAGTCTATATTTTAATACTCATTGCCGACCTCTGTTGTTTGATGCATGACATTACACATCTTATCTGTGAAAGGAATCACCTTGGCCGACTTGCTTGATAAGAAGAAGGGAAAGTTTGCTTGGTTTAGTCACTCCGGTGAAACTCATGGTAATGATAACACACTGACATTTTTGACTGGTGTTTCCATGATGTGTCTGTCGGTCTGTAATGTGTTCTGATTGTTAAAAAGTGGACTTGGTGCATGTGGTTGTTCAGTGTTTGTTGATACCTTTTTTTCATTTATGAAAAAGTTTTACTTGCTAAGTTTGCGCAATTCTTTAATATACTGTAATTTTTACATTATAGTGACAAGATGCATGAATTACAATGTTAAAATACACATGCTCATTCATAACACCATTTCTGCTACTGTATATACCTCATTCTCATTTAAAGACTTGCAGTTAAAGCACCCCTTCCTCACCACAGATCTATTACATTATTTCTGTATGTGCCCATCCTCATTATCAGTCTTTAAATTCTAGCACTATTTCTATTATACATCCCATTCTTAGTATAGGTCCATTTTTAGTTATAATATTATCTCTGTTTTAAAGCCAGTGGACTACAATGTTATGTTGTGAGACATTTCTCTACAATGCACAGAGCTGCTGCAACATGTTTAAGGCTATGTTATCCAAATATGAATTTTCCAGGTCTTTCTGTTCTCTCAGGATCTAGCAGGATCAAATTTAACACATCTGTCATTGATATTATGTTTGACAGCATCATATTGTTATGCCACCTGCACAGAACAATGGGCTGGATTTTAACACCCAAAAATGGGTGAGTTGGGGTTGTGTCAGAGGTTAAAATTTTAAAAATCTCACACCCAACTCCAACTCACCCACTTCTGGGTTTAACGGAGGCGGGACAAGGAGCGGGTGTACACACACACGCTATTTAAATATTTGAATGAGGCTGGCAGGCTCTGATTTCACCTGTTTTACAGGTTTAACTGTGGCTTTCCGGGTTTCCCAGGCCTCGAGAAACCCGACAGCTCAAGGGAGGTGAGGACAGCTTCAGAGAGAAGGAATGTGCCTTTACAGCACTCTTTGTGGGCCAGAAGGAGCAGGATTGCTTCCCCCCCCCGCCACCCCCATAAAAAGACCCCTGAGGCCGGGGATTGGACCCCCTTGCGATCGGACACCCCCGGGATTGGAACTACCTGGTCCTGCGGCCCGCTCCGGAGTGCTCCCCACCTGACCGGAAGCCAAGCCTGTCAATCAGGCTGACTAGCGGGCGGGGAAGCTGTCAAGGCCAAAAGACGCACACTGTGGAGTTAAAACTCCACAGCATGCAGGGAAACCCGGGGTTACGGGTTTCCCGCCCGAATCACTACGGCCCCCCACCTACATAACCCGCCCCTGTTAATATCCAGGCTAATGTGTACACACACACGCACAGCCATGTTCCTTAAGATTATTTCATAACAAGCATGCTGTGTTCATTGTACATTTTCAGGTAGATTCTTTGGAAGTTTCAATAGAAATTTTTCTTAAGCGAGGAGGAGATATATGTGCATTTTATTTCCATTTACAAGAGGAACCAATGTTCAGAATTAGCTAAAGCTATTAACTAAAGATAACTCTTGAGGATTTATTATTTTGCAGGTACTAATTTTTTATATTATATGATTTATAAATTCTGGCAAAGCCAGCATTTACTGCCCATCCCTAGTTGCCCTGAAAAGGTGCTGGTGGGCCGCCTTTTTGATCCTCTGCAGTTTGTGTGGTACTCTTTGTAGATATAACCGAATGACTTGCAGTTAAGAGTCAAGCACTTTAATGTGGGACTGGAGTCACATAACCATGACGCTACTGTACCCTATGTGCTGAAAGCCTTTATTTTTGATTTATCTGTCAAAATGCTTTTGAAAGCAATGATCATGACTAATTTGAATGCTATTTCAAATGGCATTTGAAGCATCTATAATTGATATATCTGAATGAGTGCCTTGCTGCTAGAAATGGCCTTGACTTGTTAGCTCTTATCCAGCAATCCACCATTTGCACTTCTGTACCAAATTGTTACCATTATTTTTCTCTCTACAATTTTACACTTGCTCATTTGTTTTGATAGTTAAAACATAAAGTGACTTTGAGCTAAAATTTGTGTAATTACTTATAATAAAACCATTTTATTTCAATGTAGATTCTGTTTGAATGGAGAATAAGTTTAAATTCCTTTTTAAAGCAATGTGACTTTTAAAAATAATGAATTGTGCGCATATATTTTTTTTGTATTTATCAAGCTGAGAGGTGTCAGTCTGACGAATAGAACATTTTTCCACTTTTGACAACCTACTGTCCGCACTGAGCACTCACAGGTCACACATATCATAGAGTCAGGGTAATGCTCCTTCTCCACCATCCAATCAAACACAACCCAAACAAGCACTCCCAAATCAGTTATAGTATGCATAAATAGAGAGTAAAGTGCCCTCTGAACCAATCGTGGTTCCTCTCTTTGTATGTAAACTAATAAACATTAAACAAATAAACCGTAACTAAAAGTCTAATAACCTTTTAAATAAAACATGACAAATCAAATTAAATTAAAATTTGGTCACTCAAACCAATTATGCACTCCAGCCCCCGCGGCGCCCACCGGTCACGAAAGCCAATCGTGGTTTAATCCCACTCTTCAAAAACAAGATTTGAAACAGCTGTCATACAATACTTAAGTAGGTTGGCTGAAAAAGTTGTTTAATGCCAAGTATTCAAGTTTGACAGCAGCACCCAGCAAACCTCATATTAGAATTGATTTTTTTTAAGTTACAGCAAGGTTTAATAATCTGAATCCCAGAATTTTGTTGTCTCTCAATTCTACCATTTCTTCTCATTGAAATTTGAAAGTCTGAGAGGGATAAAGGTTTACTCTACTGATGATGGTGTTAGCAAAGAAAATATAGGTTAAAAGTTCATCTTAACAGTAATAATGGGCAATTGCTTAACAAGCTCATATGACATTTCTCTTTGCTATTTTAATAGAGGGGTTAACCCATTTAAAATATCATCTGAATTTGTCAATGAGATTATTTTCTTGTAATCATTTTCATTAAGCTAATTATAAACCTGCTTAATCCTCAATTAGATTTCGGTCTGTAATTTACTCACCTGACTTACTACTTGTAATTCACTTAGAGGTATCCATTACATATTTAGCTTGAAGGTTGGCAGGATTATGGTTTTGCTGGGAAGTGATATTTGTTTGTATAAAATAAAATTGCTCTACATATCTGATTATTATCTGTTTTGTGATCTGTACTGGAACAGTCAATGCTCAATAATTCAAACATGGATGCCACTCAGCATTTGGTCACACATCAACAGATGTATTGATTTTGATTATTTTTCTGATGAATTAATACTTGTGCATTAATCTAGTTTCTGGTTTTTTTTCTTTTCATCTTTTGATCTCTGTAGTGAGCATGCCCACTAGTGAAACTGAATCTGTGAACAACGAGAATGTGGCTGGTGCAGAATTGGAAGATTTAAACTGCTGCGCTAGAGTTGGGTAAGTCTTTTATCTGTAGTATGTAATGCTGCAGGTTTATCAAGGGCCAGGAAATACAGCTAACACAACAATAACAGTAACCCAAATCTAGAACAAGTTCAATATCCCTTGAATACTAAACTGCTTTTGCATCCATGATGAGAGCGTTTACCACAGTAATTAATTGTGCAATAGACTTTTGAGATGTGATTATTAATCATACACTGTGCGGCTTCAACAACTCACATTCCCTGTACTTAACTTTCCAAATTATTCTGAAATGAATATATTATGCAACAACTACCTTGCTGTTTAGCTTAAATATAAATATTCCTTACTTAACCAATACTTTTCCTCCCCCACAATATTAAAAGAATTCAACAGGGACTAGTGGTGGAGTGGATTATTATATTGAGATTTTGACTCTTGGTGCCCTTGGTTTAAATGCAGGTCAGTCTAAGATGATAGTTTTCATTCTAAGTGGTCTCAATCCAGTTTCTACCGAACACAACCCCATGGCATAAAAGGACCTCAATATGTCGCAAGATTGGCAACTTCTTGTATAACTGGGATGATAGTGTAAAATTTCATATAAATATAAATGGGTCTGTTTGTGAGGTTGAGCACTTTGTTGGACTGAAGTGGGGAGGGTTTTACACTACGTCGGACTTCTGTTGTACCATACCTGGGAATAGATCACAGCACCGACGCTGGCTGCCAAAAATATTCCATTCCCCAGATCTCTCTCGCCTCTCTCTCACATCTTTGTTTTCAAACTGGCTAAAAAAAACTCTGCACAGGTAAATTAAAGTTTATTGCAACTTCTACTCCTGTTTGTAATTTAATGTGTAAATTTACATCTTCATCTCCAGAGATTGTTGATGAATAGAAATGCCATAAATTAGTGATTGTTGAGATTCTTAAGATAGTGTTTCAGTTTAGGATGCAAAGTTACAATGTGTCTTGTAGAGGGACTTGTATCAATAATAACTTAAGAAATAAAGGGGTACATTTTCCTGTTCCTGAATCTGGGGCTATTAGGTCACCCAGTGAACACAGAAAAAAGAAGGTAAAGAGGAGCACCTGATTTTCTGTCCGTTGAAATTAATGGACAGAAATTGGATGGGCTCTGTGAGGGGCTTGTGCTTCTCCCTATCCAATTTTCCTGTATTTGCTACGCCCAGGTGATCCAATAGCACCAGGTGCAGGATCAGGAAACTCAGCCCTATAATACCATTTTGTTAATTAACCAGACTTTAAAAATAATGGTTTGACAGATTGGTCTCTTTAATGAATGTGCTCCATTTTGACTCCCAGGTGAGAACGTGGCAAAGTGAGCAACAACAGCAGGCAGACTCGGCCAAATTTAATGTCCAGACCTCATCAGCATGCCGCTTAACGACTTCCTGACTTAAACTGCCTAGCCGTTAAAATCAGGAGGTAGGAGGTCACCACTGTTCCGGCAGGTTTTGCTCCCCACTCAGGCTTCAGGTTTAAATGGCAGATTGGGCCCCGATGACATCATTAGAGCCCAATCTGCATATTTAAAGAGGACCCCGACAGCAGTTGACCAGATCAGGGTGGCAAAAGAGTGGGTGAGTCCCCCACTCCATTTTAACTACTCCCCACCCCCCACCCCCCCCAACTGGTTTCCGCCAGGCGGTTGGGAGGGGGGGCAGTTAAAATTGAGCCCAAGTACTATTGTATGAAATGCCAGAGCAATCTTTTGACTGCTAGAAGGAAAGGTGACCTAGAATCAGCAGCTTAACTTGGGGAAATGTTTCAAGGGACAAAGTGAGCAGCTAGTGGTGGTCTACATAAAAATCAAACTGCCAAAATCCTGGTAATTACTCTTATTATTATACAAATGCTTAAGACTATTGTATGAAATTCCTTCATCTGCCATTTTAAATTATCTATTTAAAAATAAACAGATTAATGCCTCAACTAAAATAGATTACAGAGGATATTTGTTAAGCGTTTGTATGATAATTTCACATACTGTAATTTCTAGACTTAAATGTATTACAGTGTCAACCTACAACAGCACCATAGAATGGAAAAGAAAGTTTTCACTACTTCTTCCAAACATAGTTTACTGTGGTTTTCTGTTATTTTCCCTAACTAAATCTGTCTTATGCTATTCCAATGCTCTCCTGGTCAGCCTCCCATCTTCCAGCCTCTGTAAACTTGAGCTCATCCAAAACTCACTGGCTGTATCCTGACTTGCACCAAGTCCTATTCACCCATAACCCCTGTGCTCGCTGACCTAGATTGGCTCCCAGTCAAACAACACCTTGATTTTAAAATTCTCATTCTTGTGTTCAAATCCCTTCATGATCTTGCCCATCCCTATCTCTGTAACCTTCTCCAGCTCTACAACCCTCCGAGAACTGGCCAATATTTATCCCTCAAACAACATCACTAAAACAGATTATCTGGTCATTATCACATTGCTGTTTGTGGGAGCTTGCTGTGCACAAATTGGCTGCAGCGTTTCCTATATTACAACAGTGACTACACTTCAAAAGTACTTCATTGGCTGTAAAGGACGTTCGGTGGTCGTGAAAGGTGCTATAGAAATGCAATACAAGACTTTCTTTTAACACTGCGCTCTTCCAATTCTAGCCTCTTGAGGATCCCAGATTTCTTTCATCCTCCATTGATGTCCATGCCTTCAGCTGTCTAGGCCCTAAGCTCTGGAATTCCCTCCCTAAATGTCCCCATCTCTCTCTCCTTTTAAGATGCTCCTTAAAACCTACCTGTTTGATCAAGCATTTGGTCACCTGTCATAATATCTCCTTAGGTGGCTCGGTGTCAAATTTTGTCTGATGACGTTCCTGTGAAGCGCCTTGGAATGTTTTGCCACGTTAAAAATGCTATATAAATGCAAGTTGTTGTTGTTATGTCACTCGAGGCCCCCCCCCCCCCCCGACCATTATGCACTGCAGAGCTAGTGATGAGGAAAAAAAATTCCCCGCCCCACGCACACACAGCAATGGATATGTAGTGCAGATGCCCATAGAAAGTAAGTAATGCTGTGTCAGTTAACTTCCTCAAAAAACATTGGACAAATTCCTAGCTACAAACATGATTGAAGGTTATTGGGATAAGTATAGACAGAGATAATTAAATAGTGCATGAAACACAATGATTCCTTGCTGCTACAAGAATGACTAGCTGTGAAAACCAGCCAGATATGTAACAGTGGATAGTCAATTTGGGGTCAGGGAGAAATTTTGCTGTCTTTTCTCATGAGATTAAACAAAATGGGATAGAGTCCATGATAGTATCGATAATACATAAAATGCGGAAAGAAGAGACTTGATGGGCTGAATGATTCTTTCTTATTCCATCGTTTATATTCTCAGCACTTAAACCAAAGACAGCAGTGACTAAGATGAAGGCTGCTGGCAGCAGGGCTAGTTGAGATGCTCCTTGCTATGCTTTGTCCAGGGTTTTGCTTGCACCTACTATTCTTCAGTGAGAAAAGTAGTAAAACAAAACGTTTTAAAAGCATGCATGAGTGTGGCATGGTTCTGAATTCATTTTTATTAATAAAATCTTTTTTACTGTGACATTTCCAAATGCTGGAGATGCTCCATCTCAGTACATGCGAGTGAAACTGTCACACATCCACAGGCCAGAAGGCCTTAGCTAATCAGTCTGGTGGCAGCAATTTTTTTAGCTACTGCTTTCACTGATCTGTGGTGAAATAGCCCTGAGATATAAACAGAACACTTTTACCATCAAACGAGTGAGAATTGCAATTGTATCAAGTCACTTCTGAACGTGGATTTGTAGTATAAAAGGAAGTCAGACTATGCAGTCCTTTTTCAATAATTTAGTTTTTCTTTGTTGTGGAGAATGTAAGCTGATACAGTGATCAAACTCAATGATAAAGGGCAAATTTGGTGAAGTCATGCTGTGTGATATTAGCATCCCTTTAAGTATGCAGTAATTAGACCGTAAAATATGGATTTATTTGGAATAGGATCCTAACAGAATTAAAACAATTTCCCTTGTTGAAAGATTACATTAACACCAGCTGTAAAAGCTCATTGGATCTAAACAAAAAGGACAGTGTGGTCTTGTAACCCTAAACATAGAAACATAGAAGATAGGAGCAGGAGTAGGCCATTCGGCCCCTCGAGCCTGCTCCGCCATTCAATGACATCATGGCTGATCATTCAAATTCAGCACCCTGTCCCTGCTTTCTCCCCATATCCCTTGATCCCTTTAGCCTTAAGAAATATATCCAACTCCTTCTTGAATATATTTAATGAATTGGCCTCTACTGCCTTCTGTGGTAGAGAATTCCACAGGTTCACCACTCTCTGGGTGAAGAAATTCCTCCTCATTTCTGTCCTAAATGGCTTACCCCTTATCCTTAGACTGTGACCCCTGGTTCTGGACTCCCCGACCATCGGGAACATCCTTCCTGCATCTAGTCTGTCCAGTCATGTCAGAATTTTATAAGTTTCAATGAGATCCCCTCTCATTCTTCTAAACTCCAGCGAGTACAAGCACAATCGACTCAATCTCTCCTCATACGTCATTCCTGCCATCCCAGGTATCAGCCTGGTGAATCTTCGCTGAACTCCCTCCATGGCAAGAACATCCTTCCTCAGATAAGGCGACCAAAACGGCACACAATACTTAAGATGTGGTCTCACCAAGGCCCTGTACAACTGCAGCAAGACATCCTTGTTCCTGTACTCAAACCCTCTCGCTACGAAGGCCAACATACCATTTGCCTTCTTAACCACCTGCTGCACCTGCATGCTTACCTTCAGCGACTGGTGCACAAGGACACCCAGGTCTCGTTGCACTTCCCCTTCTCCCAATCTATTGCCATTCAGATAATAATCTGCCTTCCTGTTTTTGACACCAAAGTGGATAACCTTGCATTTATCCACGTTATATTGCATCTGCCATGCTTTTGCCATGCTCCTGTCCAAATCATCCTGGAGTTTCTTGGCATCCTCCTCACAGCACACACGCCCACCCAGCTTTGTGTCATCTGCAAACTTGGAGAAATTATATCTAGTTCCCTCGTCTAGATCATTAATATATATTGTGAATAGCTGGGGTCCAAGGACCGATCCCTGCGGTACCCCACTAGTCACTGCCTGCCACTCGGAAAATGATCCGTTTATTCCAGCTCTTTGCTTTCTGTCTGCCAACCAGTTCTCTATCCAAGTCAATACCTTGCCCCCAATCCCATGTGCCTTAACTTTACACGCTTATCTCTTATGCGGGACTTTATCAAAAGCCTTTTGAAAGTCCAAATACACCACATCCACTGGTTCTCCCTTATCTATTTTACCAGTTACATCCTCAAAAAATTCCAGTAGATTAGTCAAGCACGATTTACTTCTTGTAAATCCATGTTGACTTTGTCTGATCCTGTCACTGTTTTCCAAGTGCTCTGCTATTACATCTTTTATAATGGACTCTAGCATTTTCCCCACTACCGATGTCAGGCTTACCGGTCTGTAATTCCGTGTTTTCTCTCTACCACCTTTTTTGAATAGTGGGGTAACATTAGCTACCCTCCAATCCATGGGTACTGTTCCAGATTCCATCGAATGTTGGAAGATGATCAGCAATGCATCTACTATTTCTAGGGCCACTTCCTTAACTACCCTAGGATGTAGATTATCAGGCCCTGGGGATTTATCGGCCTTCAATCCCGTCAATTTCCCTAACACCATTTCCCTACAAATACTGATTTCTTTCGGTTCCTCCCTTTCATCAGACCCTATGTTCCCCGACATCTCTGGGAGGTTATTTGTGTCCTCCTTTGTGAAGACAGAACCAAAATATGTAATTAATTGGTCTGCCATTTCTTTGTTCCCCATTATAAATTCCCCTGATTCTGACTGCAAGGGACCTACGCTTGACTTCACCAATCTTTTTCTCTCCACATATCTATAAAAGCTTTTACAGTCAATTTTTATGTTCCCTGCAAGCTTACTCTCATACTCTATTTTCCCCTTCTTAATTAATCCAGATATACAGTAAATCTAGATATACAGTAAGTGCTAAACCATCTCACATGCCACTGCTAATAAATGTCCTTCCACTTGTGACTCAGATTTAGTTATCAACATATTATTTTACACTTTGAAGATCTGTGAGGTTCAAACCAAGAAAGACAGTATAGTGCTTGGAGTAAAGTTCAAGTTCACTGCTATGAACTGCTGTACCAACTAATATCACTTTACATGCCTTATTACATCTATTAATAGCAACAGTTACAAAACATTACAAATTGGGGATAGTTGGATGGCACAGTTTGTTAATGTACTAACAGGCTGTGGAAAGGCAACATGCATATTTCTCTTTCAATAATTTTCATAGCTCAGCTGGGGCTGTTAAATTAGTGTAAGATTTGGGAAGAGGTATGAGGTACAAAGTGGTCAGCTCCTGAGTTGAGATCAGCTGCTTTCAGGAAAGAGGGGATATCAGAAATAACCTCTTACTAACTTTGACCACCACCACCACCAAAAAATAATCTAGGGAAGAGATGGCAGAGACATTACTACACATATTTAGTAATTCGTTAGAAAAAGGTATAGTGCCAGAAGACTGGAGGATAGCTAACGTAATACCTATATCTAAGAAGGGGATAGGGAACATGTCCAGGGAATTATAGACCAGTCATCTTAACATCGGTGGTAGGAAAAATAATGGAATCCCTACTAAAGGAGAAAATAGAAGAACATCTAGAAACCAAAAGCATAGTAATGAATAGTCAGCATGGATTTCAAAAGGAAAGTCTTGCTTGACCAACTTCATTCAATTTTTTGAAGAGGTAACAGAGAGAGTAGACAATGGTAATGCAGTAGATGTAATTTTTCTAGATTTTTAAAAGGCCTTCGATAAGGTACCCCATAATAGACTGATGAACAAGGTCAGAGAATGCGGAGTCAGGGGACAAGTAGCAGAATGGATAGCTAGCTAGCTTCAAGACAGAAACCAGAGAGTAAGGGTAAAAAGGTAGCTATTCAGAGTTGCAGAAGGTGGATAGTGGTGTTCCACAAGGATCAGTGCTGGGACCACTGTTGTTCACAATTTATATTAACGATCTAGACTTTGGAATCAAAAGCTCAATTTCTAAATTTGCGGATGATACCAAATTGGCAGGGATAGTCAATACTGAGGAGGACTGCAACAAATTACAGGAGGACATTGATAAACTTGCAGAATGGGCATATAATTGGCAAATGAAGTTCAACACAGATAAGTGTGAGGTATTACATTTTGGTCGGAAGAATAGGAAGGCCATTTACTTGGAGGGTGCGAATCTAGGTGGGGAAAAAAGGGATCTCGGAGTACAAATACACAAATCACTAAAAGTTACAACACAGGTTAGCAAGGCCATAAAAAAAGCAAACCAAGCACTAGGGTTTATTTCTAGAGGGATAGAATTGAAAAGTAGGGAAGTTATGCTAAACCTGTATCGAACCTTGGTTAGACCACACTTAAAGTATTGCGTACAGTTCTGGTCGCCATATTATAAAAAGCATATAGAGGCACTGGAGAGGGTGCAGAGAAGATTTACAAGGATGATACCAGAAATGCGAGGGTATATGTATCAGGAAAGGATGAACAGGCTGGGCCTCTTTTCTCTTGAAAAAAGAAGGCTGAGGGGTGACCTAATAGAGGTCTCAAAACTATGACGGGTTTTGATAGGGTGGATACAGTGAGAATGTTTACACTTGTGGGGAAGAGCATAACTAGAGGCCATCAATATAAGATAGTCACCAAGAAATCCAATAGGTAATTCAGAAGAAACATCTTTACCCAAAGAGTGGCGAGAATGTGGAACTCGCTATCACAGGGAGTGGTTGAAGCAAATAGTATAGACGCATTTAAAGGGAGGCTAGACAAGCATATGAGGGAGAAGGGAATAGAGGGTTATGCTGATAGATTTAGATAAGGAACGATGGGGGGAGGCGCGAGTGGAGCATAAACGCCGGCATGGACTGGTTGGGCCGAATGGCCTGTTTCTGTGCCATATATAAGAACATGAGAAATAGGAGCAGGAGCAGGCCATTCGGCCCCTCGAGCCTACTCCGTCATTTAATGAGATCATGGCTGATCCGATTTTGGCCTCAACTCCACTTTCCTGCCCACTCCCCATAACCCTCGACTCCCCTGTTGCTCAAAAATCTGTCTATCTCCGCCTTCAATATATTCAATGACTCAGCTTCCACAGCTCTCTGGGGTAAAGAATTCCAAAGATTCACAACCATCTGAGAGGAGAAATTCCTCCTCATCTCCGTCTTAAATGGATGACCCCTTATTCTGAGACTATGCCCCCTCGTTCTAGATTCCCTGATGAGGGGAAACATCCTCTCAGCATCTACCCTATCTAACCCCCTCAGAATCTTATATGTTTCAATCCTATGTAACCTAGTAACTGGTTCTAGACTGTTGTAAGCAGAAACTTGGAACTGATTGCCTAATCTCAGTTGAGAGTTGAGTACAATGTATAAGGAAATGATTCAAAGTCAGTCAGAAATTGGTTTTTTTCTCTCTTCATTCTTTATTAAATGTTTATCTTCTTTTCCTGTAACTCTTTCTCACTCAGTGTCAGGGTCTACCATCTACCTCTAACACCCAAAGTGATATGGATTACCTTGCCTGAGAAAATAATGCAAGTGCTATGATAATGAAAGACTCGGTATTCACAGTGGTAGTCTCCTTTCTCAGATTTCAGATGATTTGTACTTCTCTCTGGTGTCCATAAGGTTTATTTTAGTAAGTGTCCAAATGTAACAGGAATAATGATACAGTGCACTGGAGCACCAGAAACCACACATGGGTTTGTGTCTAGTAAAATATATAGGCCTTAGATTGATTTTGCTCCCAAGCCTATTTACCTTCATGTACAGGAATAATGATAGTGCACTGGAGCACCAGAATTATACCTTCATGTACATACTGCAATTAATATTATTATTTAGACAACAGGCTTTTATTTTTTGAAGAACAAGATCGGTAACCAGGTGAAGACTTTTAATAAAATATATAGGCCTTTATTAATCAGTGCATGAGGTAAAGGCCATCATGAAAGATTTTCACAGAACTAATCTTTTTTCTTTACACAAGAATCCCAGAATGTTTAAGCTGGAAGCAGCCACTTGTTTTCCATCTGCCCCTAAGGAATATCAGTACACTACATAATAAATGTCGCCTTAGTAAGCAGTAAGAACCTGCATTTATATAGCACCTATCACAGCCACAGGATTTCCCAAATGAAGTACTTTTTGGAGTGCAGTCACTATTGTAATGTATGGAAACGCTGCAGCCAATGCACACACAGCAAGATCCCACAGACAGCAATGAGATAAATGACCAATTAAACTATTTTAGTGATGTTGGTTGAGGAATAAATGTTGGCCAGGACACCGGAGGAATTCCTCTGCTCTCCTACAAATAGTGCCATTGGATTTCTTACATTCTTCTGCGAGGACAGTAATCAAGCTGCAACTTTTTTTTAAAATCAAAGACCAAAACTAACTGATTAAATGTGTAATCACAACCATGACCATAATAAATATCTTCACATATTCTGAGATATATCACTATACTGTGCCTTATCTGCTTTTGCCCTCAGTTTTAGTTATAATGTATCATGCTGTGGCCCGGAATTTTCTGAAAAGTTGTACTATAGTAATGGCGCATCTACGACATACACCGTTATTCTAAAAGTTCCAGGAAATTATAGTATTAGTGATTTACGCTAGTTTTTAATGCCGCAACAAAATTCCCTGGACCATTTAGATTGCTCTGCTGAGACCCTCACCGAAACAGGTAATTATAACACCTCCACCCACCCCTGCCTCACCCCCCTTCAGAATAGTGGCGATGGCAAATTTCCCTTGATTTGCGTTAGTTTTATCGCCACTTGCAGCCACACTGATGAAGAAAGGTGCACACACACCTCGGTCACTGAGACTGAAACTGACAAATTTGGAATTGGCCGATCTGATTGGGAATTAGAAGCAACCGTGGATTTGACATTGTTCCTGCTGCCGACATATTCCTGAAGTTATTAAAGGAGTTTGAGCGCTGCAAACTTGGAAAAGTGTGGAGAAGGAAAAAAATCTGATTGTAAGATCCACTGATAGTTTGAATCAATTGAAGTGGAGATGAGTGGTGTGTTTGTGGTTGTTAAATTGGAGTAAGCTCAGTTATCAGTGCCAGTCTAAATATTCATGAGCCTTTCACAAATCAGGACGGTTACAGTAAAGCTCATCTGTGGAACTGTGGTGATTAACACTGAGCAGATTTTAGGAAATCGTCCAAATACTGGCAGATAGGTGGGCAGTTCCTGTCTCAACACTAAACCCCAGATGATTAGCAATATATAGCTAATATTGGGTAATATTTAAACTTGCATAACAGATTACATAAACCCACCATAAAAAAAATAGATACGTGAATGATTTTTAGTTGAATGCTACAATAAGCAACAGCATGTAATATGTGACCAGAGTCTGGAGGCAAGAGCAGCTTGGTATTAAATATGTCAAAACATTCTCTCCCCCCGTCCCCCTACATGTAAAGAAACCGTCCGATAGAAGGCATATGGCGAATTGTGCACAGGAGGGAAGGAACAAATTATTGGCCATTGGCTGCACTGCTTCTGATCCATTAATATCCTTGCTATGGCGTATTCAAATCAGTTTTCCAGTAAATTTGGTGTAAATTCACAATTGGAGGATTGAAGTTCACAACAGTCTAACTTATGGCATTCAATACCAATATTGCCATTGCAGGAAATTCCCGGCCACTTTGCCGTAGATAAAATTCATAATATCTATTTAAATTGTGGTATCAATTAAAAATTCCCCAAACTGTCCTAAAAAACACCTATTTTGGCAGCACAGTGATGCACTGTACCTACAGTGCTGAGAGCTATTGCTCAGCCATATTACCCTGTGAGATACTGAAGGAATGAAGTGCTTTCTTAGTGGTTGGAAAGGAAATCCACAAAGTTATCAAAGTTGCTGCTATGCACTTCCTAGTGCCTAGCTTCAGACTGACATTAGTAGAAGGTCTAGGAACAGGCTGCCCCTGTCTAGATTTGCACAACATACAATTTGTATAGCTTTATGAACTTTTGAAACAACCTCTTAGTTTCTGATATCATAATACAATTTTCATCTTTTTTGCCCAGCAAATGATGTTTGCTTTTTCCCTATCTCCAAGAATCCACTTCCTTGACAAAATACCCAGCATTGCAATATACATTATTCTTACTGCAAAGCTTCAATTTATTTGGTAACTTTCCAAGTTCTGGATAGCCAAGAAACATTACCCACGTGTATATTACAGGGAGAACATAACGCACAATAACATTATAAATTAAAATTTAAGAAAAGTGTAAACTGACAGGTGTATGACTTTCTTAACTCGCTGAGTGAACCAGTTGGCATGGCAACAGTTACACACACTTGTTTGTGGGCCTTCCAGCCTGTCTATAATAGGATTTTTAGATGCCAAATTAAGTTACTTTTGAGTACCCTTGTCTTACAAAGGCCTTATCATCTCATTCAGTTCATCAGATTGTTATGGAGCCCACTGGTTAGCCATGCAAGTCGATACATTGCTGCTGTGACATTTCAGGGTTAACTATAGGTCACTGAAAGTTGTTGGGAGTAATATAGCCTGATAAATTACTGATGATTTGCTGTTTTTAGTTTTTCGGCTAAAAGGTGGGCGCAATTTCCTACACAGCAGATCAGCCATTGAAAAGGGAGATACCATAATCCAAAATCATTTGTGAAATTGCAATAAGGCTGCATTTAAACATGCAGGATAGCACTGGACAGAAGTTAACTGAACAAAATTCCTGGATAATTGGGTATTACAGAGAAGGAAAACCAGCTTTATGAACTAAACACTATGGCCTAGAAATAAATGGGGCACCAAGCTCGCCTGGGCGCCGGAAGTTCCGCCCCGGAAGGAGCCGATTGTGCCAGCGCGATATTCAGTTTCAGCACCCCAAACGGAAGCGGGGTGCTGCTCGAGGCGTCCCGCGTCCCTCTTGGGGCGCTGAAACTGAATATCGCAGCGCAACGTGCCGCAGCGCCACACACTTTTTATTAAAAAAAAAAGTCAGCGCAAAATAAATCCTATTGTAGTACAGGTAGACTATCCTTTATCCGAAAACCTCGGGACCAGCCGAGTTTCGGATAAAGGAGAATTTCGGATTTCGGAAGGTGGGTCGGCGGGGGTCCGCGGGGGGTCGTGCGCACGACTTACGCTGACGCTCAGCGTAAGTCAGTCGGGGTCGGGGCCGGCAGGGTACGCGGGGGGGGGGGTCGGCGGTTGTCAGGGCTGGCGGGGTCCGCGGGGGGGGTCCGCGGTTGTCAGGGCTGGCGGGGTCCGCGGGGGGGGTCGGCGGTTGTCGGGGCTGGCGGGGTCGGCGGTTGTCGGGGCTGGCGGGGTCCGCGGGGGGGTTGGCGGTTGTCGGGGCCGGCGGGGTCCGCGGGGGGGTCGGCGGCTGGCGGGGTCGGCGGTTGTCGGGGCTGGCGGGGTCCGCGGGGGGGTCGGCGGTTGTCGGGGCCGGCGGGGTCCGCGGGGGGGGGGGGTCGGCGGCTGGCGGGGTTGTCGGGGCTGGCGGGTTCGGCGGTTGTCGGGGCCGGCGGGGTCCGCGGGGGGGTCGGCGGTTGTCGGGGCCGGCGGGGTCCGCGGGGGGGGTCGGCGGTTGTCGGGGCTGGCGGGGTCCGCGGGGGGGTCGGCGGTTGTCGGGGCCGGCGGGGTCCGCGGGGGGGTCGGCGGTTGTCGGGGCTGGCGGGGTCGGCGGTTGTCGGGGCCGGCGGGGTCCGCGGGGGGGTCGGCGGTTGTCGGGGTCGGCGGCTGGCGGTTATCGGGGCTGGCGGGGGGGTCGGCGGGGGGTCGTGCGCACGACTTACCCTTTATCCGAACTTCCGCAACCGGAACCCTCTAAAAACCGAAGGTTTTTTCGTTCAGCGTAAGTCGTACGCACGACTTACGCTGAACGAAAAAACCTTCGGTTTTTAGAGGGTTTCGGTTTTCGGAAGTCCGGATAAAGGGTAGTCTACCTGTAATAAAGCTATTCAAATCTCAAGAGTAGCTTTATTACTATATAATGTTAACACTATACTAGCAAAGAAAAACCTTGAAAAACAATTTTAAATCAATACAAAAACTTGAAACATTTCTTCCTACCCTACCTTTCCTTTCTTCAACCCTATTTCTATATTCCTTCTCCTATATTCAATATTTAAATTTTATTTTTGTTCTAACTAATGTAACTTATTTTGGTCCAGAATTTGAGATCAGCAGCAAAGCAAAGGCATTTGCCGCTGGCCCCAAAGCAAGCTGCCCACAGAGCTCTTGCGAGAGAAATTGCCTAAAGGAGGGGTGGGAAGGGGGAATGATGTACAGCTACAACCTTAAAGGACTGCAGTTAAAATTTAAATTAATGTGGCCACTTAAAGGTAAATGGCTATATATGGATATGGAGACAAAAGGCTGAAAATTGTTTTTTAAAAATGTAGTCTATCCAAAGGCGGTATGAGTGGCGGGCAGAAGTGGTCGGCAAAATGCAAAGGATGGCAAAACAAATGTGGAGCCATAAAACTGAGCAGCCAATCTTCATTGCCCTCACCTGGTGGAAATGGGGCAGAAGCACACCGAAAATCGTGGCAGCGAACTTACTGTTTTGTTCCCACTGCTGATGTGACTGCTACCATTGCCAGACGGTCCTGGACATGGGCGGCCAGACAGCTACCTGTTTAACGTGAGCGTTTATTAAGACATGCAAACGGAGGTCCTATGATGTACATAGGACTCTGCCACAATTTTCAAGTTTTCAAGTATCAATGGGTGAAGCATACACTGTGCTCTCTCTACCGATTGGTAGAGGTATGGAGTGACCTAACCAGCAGTCTTTAAATGGCTGCAGGCCGTTAACAAAAATGGTACTACAAAAATCTTCCCACCTCCTGCCAGCCCTTCTGAGCTCCCTCCCGCGATTACTTTGCTCCCCCTTATTTTCATCTGTCCTGTTCTTTATTCGTTCTTGGGATGTAGGCATCGCAGGCAAGGCCAGCAATTATTACCCATCCCTAATTGCCCTTGAGAAGGTGGTGGTGAGCTGCTTTCTTGAACCGCTGCAGTCCGTATGGTGAAGGTATCCCACAGTGCTGTTATGGAGGGAGTTCCAGGATTTTGACCCAGCTACTATGAAGGAACGACGATGTACTTCCAAGTCAGGATGGTGTGTGACTTGGAGGGGACTTTGGAGGTGGTGGTGTTCCCATGTGCCTGCTGCCCTTGTCCTTCTAGGTGGCAGAGATCACGGGTTTGGGAGGTGCTGCCGAAGAAACCTTGGCAAGTTCCTGCAGTGCATCTTGTAGATGGTACACACTGCAGCCACAGTACTCTGGTGGTGGAGGGAGCGAATGTTTAAACTGGTGGATGGGGTGCCAATCAAGCGGGCTGCTTTGTCATGGATAGTGTCGAGCTTCTTGAGTGTTGTTGGAGCTGCACTCATCCAGGCAAGTGGAAAGTATTCCATCACACTCCTTACTTGTGCCTTGGAGATGGTGGAAAGGCTTTGGGGAGTCAGGAGGTGAGACACTCGCCTCAGGATACCCAGCCTCTGACCTGCTCTTGTAGCCACAGTATTTAAGTGGCTGGTCCAATTAAGTTTCTGGCCAATGGTGACCCCCAGGATATTGATGGTGGGGGATTCGGCGATTGTAATGCCGTTGAAGGTCAAGGGGCGGTGGTTAGATGCTCGCTTTTTGGAGATAGTCATTGCCTGGCACTTGTGTGGCGCCAATATTACCTGCCTCTTATCAGCCCAAGCCTGAATGTCGTCCAGGTCTTGCTGCATGCGGGCATGGACTGCTTCATTATCTGAGGAGTTGCAAATGGCACTGAACACTGTGCAGTCATCAGCGAACATCCCCATTTCTGACCTTCATGAAGGAGGGAATGTCATTGATGAAGCAACTAAAGATGGTTGGGCCTAGGACACTGCCCTGAGGAACACCTGCAGCGATGTCCTGGGGTTGTGATGATTGACCTCCAACCACCACAAACATCTTACTTTGTGCTAGGTATGACTCTAGCCAGTGGAGAGTTTCCCCCTCAATTCCCATTGACTTCAGTTTTACTAGGGCTCCTTGATACTACAGTCAGTCAAATGCTGCCTTGATGTCAAGGGCAGTCACTCTCACCTCACCTCTGGAATTCAGCACTTTTGTCCATGAGGTCTGGAGCCCAGTGGTCCTGGCGGAACCCAACTGGGCATCAGTGAGCAGGTTATTGGTGAGTAAGTGCTGCTTGATAGCACTGTCGATGACATCTTCCATTACTTTGCTGATGATTGAGAGTGGACTGATGGGGTGGTAATTGGCCGGATTGGATTTGTCCTGCTTTTTGTGGACAGGACATACCTGGGCAGTTTTCCACATTTTCGGACAGATGCCAGTGTTATAGCTGTACTGGAACAGCTTGGCTAGAGACACTGCTAGTTCTGGAGCACAAGTCTTCAGCACGACAGCCAGGATGTTGTTGGGGCCCTCAGCCTTTGCTGTATCCAGTGCACTCAGCCATTTCTTGATATCATGTGAAGTGAATCGAATTGGCTTCTGTGGTGATGGGGCCTCAGGAGGAGGCCGATATGGATCATCCACTCAGCACTTCTGGCTGAAGATGGTTGCAAATGCTTCAGCTTTGTCTTTTGCACTCACGTGCTGGGCTCCACCATCATTGAGGATGGGGATATTCATGGAGCCTCCTCCTCCCGTTAGTTGTTTAATGGTCCACCTCCAACCTCCATTCACGACTGGATGTGGCAGGACTGCAGAGCTTTGATCTGATCCGTTGATAGTGGGATCGCTTAGCTCTGTCTATAGCATGCTGCTTCTGCTTTTTAGCATGCATACAGTCCTGTGTCTTGTAACTACTTTACATAAAACAGTTTGCTGGTTAATTAATGGGCAATAATCGGTTACTTTTTTGGATGTTTAAGAACTACCTACCATTAAATTGTGAAATGTAAACAAAAATATATTTTCAATTTTTTTTTACAAAAAATGGCAATAGCTGATATGAAACAACACATTACTAACAGTGTTCTGTAAAAATGAAACAACAAATGTCCATTAAAAAGCCTACATTTCATTATAAACTGTATCACCTATAAACTTTCCATAAGCTCTATTGAAATGACTTGGGCTTAAAGACAAACAGCACAATCCCAGTGAAAAAGCAGGTAAATTTTGCCTGTATCCGGCTATAATATATTAAAAATCTTATGTCTGCATGCACTTCCTGCCAACTCTGTTCCTGTTCCTCTGTTCACATTTATAATGAAACTGCCTATGTAAATTTGTAACATTGTAATTACACCCTACTGCCATTGGTGAGGCTGCATTGACTATGTTGATTTTACATCTAAGCTCAAGGTTGAATATTTGATTATTTTGCATTTTTCTGTTCTGAGTAAATATATAGCTGTAATCAATGCAGGTGAGCTCCTTTCTCTTTCTTCCTCCTCTTTTTAATAGTGCTAGAAGTTCTGCATAATAAATGGACATTCTCTAGGAAATCATGACCCATGGTAACTGAAGACCCTTATTGACATTCCACAATATGATGGGAGAGTGAGGCTAATATGGATTATTATAGACCATGCTTTGAAGATGAGTAAGAAAGAAAAAGGAAGAAAAGAGATTAAAACCCCCGCAATTCCTCTGGTTGGGATTCTAATGATTACGCCCAATGGTACCATTTGGTGCTTGAGAGATCAGAAGGAGGGCATCTCATTTACATGGGCCAGGTGGGTGCAAGCCGCACTTTGGTCACATCTTTCGACCCCACTTTGTCTGGAATCTCTGGCACCTGCCTGCACATGTGGGGTGAGAGTTGTTCAGACCCAAACCTGGCCTCATCCCCTCCATAGTTTTCTGGGATCCAGGCCACTTGTCTGGGCTGGACCCTACACGTAGGGCCGGCATACAACATGTGACCCTTACTCCCATTTGCCTCGTAAGGGGCAGACAGAGGTTCCACCCCTTAGAAGACAACCAGGAAACCAATCTTTGCCATTTTTCAAAGGTTTTCACTGATCTCCTGCATGTCGGGAAGGTACATCGGCAGAACTCCCTCAGGAATTTCAGGCCCAAACAATTTTTCAACGATGAAGCAATCATTGGGAGCCCACAGCACATGCAAGGAAGGTCCAGAGTCATACATTTGCATGTGTTTTAGGTTGACAGAATCAGCTGTAGTTGGTCTCGTTAATTCCCTGTTGTCTTTTCACTTTTCTCGGGTTGCAAATCCTACATAGGTAATTGTCAGCCTAAGATTTAGATAGGATTGGCCTACAGTGAGTAACAGATTCTGCTTTACTCACCTGTTTTAGTTTTATTCCTGTATTAGTTCTTTCAGGGCCAACCTTTTGGTCTCTATTTGTGACATTAAATAAATTTAAAAAGGAGATAGACAGTTTCCTAGCTGATAAGGGAATTAGGGGTTACGGGGAGCGGGCAGGGAAGTGGACGTGAGTCTAGGTTCGGATCAGCCATGATCCTATTGAATGGCGGAGCAGGCCCGAGGGGCCGTATGGCCTACTCCTGCTCCATTTCTTATGTTCTTATGTTCTTATTTGTTCCGTTCTTTGACAATTTTCTGTTTTATTTTGCCTTATTCTCCCTATCTCTTGTCTGTGTACAGTTTCTAATTTCTGGCTCTCCTTGTATTTATGTATATTTATTTTTCTTTCATTCTTGTCTTCCTCCACTCTCTCTCTTTCAAGGTTGCTGCGGGTGGCTCTGCATCATTTGAGGTAAACCAAAGCAAGCGACTGATGATGTGACTTGAACTATTAATTAAATGATTAGTACAATGGCATTACAATATTTTTAATTTTTTTCTCCTGTTCAGATGAAATACACGGTCCTGTTTTTATTACCTTGATATTTAAGACTGTTTTCTACAACAGTACTTTAAAGAACATGCCTCAGTAATCACTTTAAATGCCAAATTGTATTTGTGGGGTTATTTATGTTAGCCCTGTGACATCAATCATAATGCAGAGGATCCATAAAGTAAGAGAAATTGAGGAAGCATTACAGTGAACCTGCATTAAAAAGTACATTCTCTATTTAAACTTTTAGGATTAAGTTCATGATGAATCCAAAACGACAGGCTCTCACAAAAGCAGCAACACCATACTACATATACTACTTAAACATAATGTTTGAAAAGACGCTGTACTTCCCACTCAACTGAAGACTGTCAGAGTGGGTACTGGACCAAGTATATGTCAACTTACCATGAAAAATGAGTAAGATGGAAGCCCAGTTCATCACGTTTGACTGCCAGTGCACCAAAAACAAATGCACTGTTAACACAGCTGTTCAGTGATGTGATGGCACCATTATGTTGCCAGTCACATTTCCTGCGACATATATTTAAATTTTAATTAATTAAAAAAAACCTCAACAGCTTAAGCTTCAGCAGATAGAGCATTCACTTGAGCCTGAACTTGAACGTATCCCAATGATGAACATAGCAGTGTCCAGAGTTGAGGTTTCAGGGCAAGTTTTTCTAGTTATTTTGGAACTATGCCTACCTACAACCTCCTTGGTAAAGCAACGAAAGTATTTAAATTCACTCCTTGGCATCTGGTCTTTTTCAACAATAATTCACTGTAAAACTCCCACTTTAGAATTGGGTTTCGTGGTAGATCATGGGTAAGACTAATGATATGTTCGAGAAAATTTACCCAGAAATTACAGGACAATTGAGAAAATTGTGTTGAACATAAGAACAGCTGATTGCTGTTGAAATGAGCACTTCTACCAGCAAAAAGCCTACATACTGACTGTAGTAAGATAGACATTTGGTTGATAAGTTTTACCTTGGAGGATAGAAAGAACTTAAACATTAGTGCAGGGATCAGCTGGAGCGCTGTACTGAATAAGTTATTGCTTTAGTTGGCATGCAGGAAGGATGTTGAGGCAATAGGTGTATAAAACATAATCGACACAAAATTGGGATTGGTAGCACTCGTATTTTGGGTGCTACGGGTTCCATTTGGGTATCAAAATGGTGCCCAATGCACACAGTGGGGCGAATCGCACCAGACGCCATATCGGTGAGGGCATTAGCGCGCCGCAGTTAATGACCGCTGGAAATATGCAGAGTAGGCAGATCATGGCATCAATCAGCGTGCAACGCTGATTTGATGCCAGCGGTGCCATTTTGTCGCTCAACATTCCAGTCACCTTCCTCTCTTAAGCTCGCACAGCTGAACACACATTCAGCAGCAGGAAGGACCCCTGCCACCAGTGTGATTTAAAGGGATCATCAACTTCTTACAGGTTAGTTGCTGGTTGATTTCTTCTGGCTGTTGGTACGATTCTACAAGTGTTTGGTGCTTTCTATATTGGTTTCAAGTTGCAAAAGTCTACAGGGAGTGGTGTGTCAGGTGCTGAAGGACTTTTTGCTCACTTCAAGGCTTCTGCACACTTTCTACCAGACATGGGTGCACTAGTATGCATCCCCTTGGAAAACAGCATGACTTCGAGAATGAACAGAGGCCACGCAGAGCAGGACAAGCTACTAGAAGAGGGAGAAGAAAGAGGGGGAGGAGGGCTCTAAGCAAGAGGCCATATCCACCCAGGGTGTTCAGGGAGAAATTCCCCTACCTGAACCTCAACAAGGAACAATATGTGAGATGTGTGCGCTTCAGTAAGGACATCCTCACTGAAATCTGCCACCTGCTGCAGCCACAACTCCAACCTCAGAGCAGGGCAAGGACCACATTGCTAGTGTCTGTGAAGGTGACAGTGGCAATGAAATTTTATGCGTCTGGTTCCTTGCCGGCTGGAGCTGGAGATATTTGCAACATCTTGCAGTTTGCCGTTGTGGTAAACCACTGTTATACCTGTCTGTGTCTGTATGTGTATTCCACTAGGTACAGGTCTGGACATGCCTCGGCTGACTCCTCCCACTATTCCAGGTATATAAGTGACTACCTCCCAGTCCCTTAGTATTCTGGACGGGTCGACCACTCGAGACAAGACCTTCATTCTTTAGTTAATAAAAGCCTGATTGTTACTCGCTTAACCTCAGTCTTTTGAGTAATTGATGGCACATCAGCCGTCCACTGTTGCATAAGGGAGGTCACTGAGGCTCTCTATTCAAAGAGAGCTGACAGCATTTCATTCTGTCTTGCCAGAGACAAGCAGGTGAAATGAGCACGTGGCTTCGCTGGGATTACAGGTTTCCCCATGGTGCAAGGTGACATTGATTGCATGCACATCACTTGTGGGCACCGCGGCCTAGAAATTGAGTTGCCTTAGCGCCGCTTTTGCGGCGCTAGAGGGCCTAGCGCTGCAATTGGCGCCGGCGCTGAAATTGCCTGGGGCCCTTCCGCCGCGCTAGACCGGTAGCGCTGCGCCGGCACCGATGACGTCATCGGTGTGCGCAGCGTCCCGGTTGCCATGGCGACGGGCCCCAGCGCCGAAATTCAGTTGCGGCCGCCTCGCCCGTGGCAGCCGCAACTAAGACTCTGGCAACAGAGTCTTACCTGACTTTGCGCCGGCGCATTAAAGGCCCCGCGGCGGCCGGCCGCTTTCCCGCCGGCCGCCTGGCCGCAGCTCCCTCCCCGGACTTCCCCCCCCCCCCCCCCCCCGCCCCCGGAACAGAAGCAAGCCCGGCACTTGTCCGAGGTGCCGGGCTCATTTTTAGAACGATTTTCGCGGGCCGTGGCCGGGTGCAGGCAGCTCCTCCTTAAGGGAAGGAGGAGGCCTGCACTTCCCGAACCTGCCGCACCGCAGCGGGCGCCGCAGCGCCGGAATAGCGCCGATATTCAGCACGTAGCGCCAGTTTTCAGGCGCAAACACCTCTCAGCAGCGCCGGCAGCCGTTTGGGCGCAGAACTATTGAATTTTGGGCCCAACCAGCGCGACTTAGCTCCGGCACTAACTTCCGGCGCTAAAGCCCTGGCTGCGCCAAAACTCAATTTCTAGGCCCGCATGTCAACTCTTCCCTATACCAGAATTGAAAGGGATTCCACTCCCTCAATGTTCAGCTGGTGTGTGACCATAATGCAGTATAATGTGGATAAATGCGAGATTATCTACTTCGGTGGCAAAAACAGGAAGACAGATTATTATCTGAACGGCAATAGATTGGGAAAAGGGGAAGTGCAACGAGACCTGGGTGTCCTTGTGCACCAGTCGCTGAAGGTAAGCATGCGGGTGCAGCAGGCAGTTAAGAAGGCAAATGGTATGTTACAATGCCATATAATCTTTTACATCCACCTGAGGGCAGATGGGTCTTAGGTTTAATGCCTCATCCAAAAGACAGCACCTCTGACAGTGCAGCACTCCCTCAGTACTAGAGTGTCAGCCTGGATTTTGTGTTCAAGTCTCTGCAGTGGGACTTGAACCCTCAACCTCCTGACTCAGAGGTAGAGAGTGCTACTACTGAGCCATGGCAGACAGTACAAATAAGACCCATTTGAATTAGTTCGTAATTACACATTCACAGAATCACAGAAACCCCACAGTGCAGATAGAGGCCATTTCGGCCCATCGAGCCTGCACCGACACATATCCCACATGATCCCCGTAACCCCTACACCAACACATATCCCACCCTATCCCCGTAACCCCACGTATTTAATCCCCCTAACACTAAGGGTCAATTTATCATAGCCAATCAACCTAACCCGCACATCTTTGGACTGTGGGAGGAAACCGGAGCACCCGGAGGAAACCCACGCAAACACGGGGAGAATGTGCAAACTCCACACAGACAGTCACCCGAGGCCGGATTCGAACCCAGGTCACTGGCACTGTGAGGCAACAGTGCTAACCACTATGCATTCTCAGTGACTTATCAATATTCATATTTACTCAAGATATTGAATGCAAAAGGTGTGCATTTAATTAGCATCAGGCTATAAGAACATAAGAAATAGGAGCAGGAGTAGGCCATTCGGCACTTCGAGCCTGCTCCGCCATTCAATGAGATCATGGCTGATCTTCTGCCTCAACTCCATTCACCGGCCCTATCGCCATATCCCCTGATGCCCTTACTAGTCAGAAATCTATCGACTTCTGTTTTTAATATACCCAATGACTGAGCCTCCACAGCCCTTTGGGGTAGAGAGTTCCAAAGATTCACCACCCTCTCTGTGAAGAAATTTCTTCTCATCTCAGTCCTGAATGGCCTACCCTTTATCCTGAGGCTGTGGCCTCTGGTGCTAGACTCCCCAGCCAAGGGAAACATTCTCCCAGCATCCACCCTATCAAGCCCTGTAATAATTTTGTATGCTTCAATAAGATCTCCTCTCATTCTTCTGAATTCAAAAGAATACAGGCCTAGTTTACTCAATGTGCACCAGAGATAGTTTTGGGCCAAGAAAATACTAAGCATTACTACAGTTCTTGGTGTTCTTAAACAATAGTTGGAGAATAGATTTTATAATAACCTTTAAAACTTTTGTACTAGTTAAAGGTGTGCCCCACACATTGGATTCTACACTTCTTGCAGAGTATTTTTTTTTTTAACTTTCTTAAAATTCACTGTTTACTCACAAAAGGGGAAGTGCAACGAGACCTGGGTGTCCTTATGCACCAGTCGCTGAAGGTAAGCATGCAGGTGCAGCAGGCGGTTAAGAAGGCAAATAGTATGTTGGCCTTCATAGCGAGAGGATTCGAGTACAGGAGCAAGGATGTCTTGCTGCAGTTGTACAGGGCCTTGGTGAGACCACACCTTGAGTATTGTGTGCAGTTTTGGTCGCCTTATCTGAGGAAGGATGTTCTTGCCATGGAGGGAGTGCAGCAAAGATTCACCAGACTGATACCTGGTATGGCAGGAATGACGTATGAGGAGAGATTGGGTTGATTGGGCTTATATTCACTGGAGTTTAGAAGAATGAGAGGGGATCTCATTGAAACTTATAAAATTCTAACAGGACTAGACAGACTAGATGCAGGAAGGATGTTCCCGATGGCGGGGGAGTCCAGAACCAGGGGTCACAGTCTAAGGATAAGGGGTAAGCCATTTAGGACTGAGATGAGGAGGAATTTCTTCACCCAGAGAGTGGTGAACCTGTGGAATTCTCTACCACAGAAGGCAGTTGAGGCCAATTCATTAAATATATTCAAGAAGGAGTTAGATATATTTCTTAAGGCTAAAGGGATATAGGGAGAAAGCAGGGACAGGGTACTGAATTTGGATGATCAGCCATGATCTCATTAAATGATGGAGTGGGCTCGAGGGGCCGAATGGCCTACACCTGCTCCTATCTTCTATGTATGTTTCTATGACTGCTGCCTGGAAACCAAACTTTTGAAAATGTAATGGTGTTTTCAGACTAGCATTTTGGACAACTTGAGGCTGCCTTTTTTTTTGGACTTCTACCTTGGTTTCTCAATTATAAAGTAAAAATGTAGTGTTTGCTTGCAAAACTCTAAATGCTGGGGACAATTATAAACTTTATACATTATACACTACAACGGAGAAATATTCAGACACATCATTCATTTACCTACTGAACTGGCATATAAGTGAAAAAAAGTGAGGCACAATTACAGATGCCATAGCTGATTTTCTTGAGCTACAAAACAAATTGCATTTTTTGCAGTTGAATAAAATACTATAAGTATCATAAAATAGGCCACAGTTAGAAATGTGATGCAATAAATATCTCCACTCCCTTGGTAGAAATTAGTCTTGGACCGATTTCGAGCAGGAGTTGTTAATTTCAGACCGCCTGCCTCAACAACAGCGGCCCATAGATAAGCTCTGGGAGAGGAGGGTTGGAGTGGGCGACGGGAGTGGGGAGGAGCAATCGCAACTGTGAAGTTAGGGGAGCACTCCTGCTCATCCTGGCTCCACAGGAAGGTGTTCCTGAAACAAATATTAAAATACTTACCATTGGTTGGTTGGCAGCCATGGGGACTGCTGAAGGATCTTCAGCTGGACAGGCCCAATGCTTACCTCGCTCATCGGTGACTAATTTGTTTAAGAGGTCCTTTAACAAGCATTAGGCCCAAATTTACATATTCAGGGAACCTCATTCCTTATTTAGGCGATTGCCTGGGACACCATAAAAATGGGCCCCACAAATTTGGCAGTGGGACCAATGCCTGCACAGATTGGACACTGGGCATCCCACTTGCTAAATTAGTATGCTTTGCGCGGGAAGATCAGGTAAGTGAGGAAGGAGGGTGTGACCGAGGGGTCAGGGGGATTGGTAGCTGGGTGGTGGTGTGGGGGGTGGTGGGGGCAGTGGCGATTGGTGGTTGGGGAGGGATTGGTGGCCGAGGTGAGGATTAGTGAACACAGGCGGGGCGGGGTGGGGTGGGGGTGGGATAGTTCGATGGTTGTGTGGAATTGGTGGCCGAAGTGGAGGCGGTCTGCATTCTTTAAATGTGGTGTCAGGAAGACCACTCTTGCTGCTCCCAGCTTCACATTCAGGTAAGTATATTTTAATAAGTTACCTTGTTGGATGCAGCATAACAGGCGGTCCCTTTAAGAACTGCTTGTTGAACCACATGTTGGCCTGATTTGCTTAAGTACAGCCAGCGCAATAGTGGCCTAATGCCTGTTTCATGCACAGGCACTGCATGCCAGTGTTTTGTCTTTTACCAATATGACGAGAGGCTCACTCCCAGCTCATAATCATGCAATTGCTGCCTGCCATATTGGAGGCTTAGGTGGCCATTTCGCACCCAAAAAGGGGCTACACGGCTGAATTTGTAAGCCATATACTCTATTATATTGACAACTAAATTATATTTGGTTAATTTCTCAAGTTTAAACATTACAATAAAAATTTTCATTGTTATTTTGTCTTTTTTCTGCACTTATTGCAGAAAATTAACCTTATTAACCACACTATGGAGTTTAAATTCTTTGTAGTATTTTTGTCTTTATTAAAACTATAAAAAATGAATCTTGTTTCCCTTTTCCTTTTTTGAAGAGAGACGTTTCAGTTGAGTTTTAATCCCTCTTCTGACGAACGCTAATAAGCTTTACAATGCAAATTAAATTCTGTACTTGCAAGTTTTTTATAAATTATTAAATTAATGTCAAATTAGTTGGTGAGCAGACTAATCCTGGCTATGGCTTTACATTCAAAGACCCTAATGTAACATTGTAAAGGTGATACTGTACACATTAGGGAATAATCAGCAATCTATCAATTGCTATTGCATGGGAACAATGAAGGTTTTCTGAGACATTAAGGGAGAGTTGATCTGATGACACTGGCATATTGACTTTATGCCTGTGATCAGCTGTACCACTGTGGAGAAGTATGCAATGGTAGTAAGATACTTCAAGAAAGGGACAGAGGGAGAATCATAGGATTACTGTAGCCTGCTCCAGCAATTGGTTATTGAAGCAGCATTGATGAGGTGTAGGAACAGTTTGCCCATCCAACCCCACTCAACTGGAAATGGCATATGTTGTCAGGAATCCATAGAAAGGAAAGATGGAGACAAATACAATGTCATAATGTCAGTGATATAGAAGTTGGCTGAATGGTTTGACTGTTCTTTAAAGCAGAATGAAGGAATTGGTGAAGGGGGCCAACAAGGACTGTTAATCCAGAAGGGCTTCTTGTCACTTTTCAGGTAGTTGATTAAGTAGGTCAACAACAGCACTGAGAGAGCGACTACTCCCTGGCCCCTCTGGCTGCCAGGCATTGAGCTGTCCCTTCTTCTTCTGGCTCTCCCTTACATTCACCCAATTCTTAATCTTCCTGTTGCTGTGCCTCCTCCAATTCCAATCTTCTTTGCAGTCTTGTTGTGCATAATGCAGTACATTACTTTGATAACACCCACTTTGTCTGGAGCATATTGCAAGGAGCTCTCAGACTGATCCAGATACCAGAACCATAGCTTCACGATGCCAATGGTGCATTTAGTGACGTGCCCTGGTAGCTGCATGCGTGCAATCAATGATGCCTCCTGTAGCAGCCTGCAAGAAGCCCAAGGTGAAACAGTTCAGGGAGGTGGTGACTTTCGTAGCAAGGTAACTTGGTCTAGCAGGTTCTCACTGATGCTCTGAGAAAGTGACTCAGCCTATAGACCCTGTGGGCTGGGTAAAGCCTTCTACATCAGATCCGCTCACTTGCTGTGCTCTCGCAGGCCCAACTGCTGCACAGCCTGGTTGCTGGTCATTGTATGTGAAACACTTTGGGACACCTTGATGAGGAACTATATAAATGCAAATTCTTTTTTTCTTTCTAATGAGCACTCTCTTCCTTATTTGAAGCATTCTCTCCTAGTTTCACGAGCTGCCTTTCCCTTATTCTGGCAAAAACATTCTCAGCTATTTCCTGTTTAATGGAATCCCTGGCCTTTGTATTCCTGGATTATAGCAGCATCCCTAGCAATCACCCTCCTTGATTAACCAACATCCTAAATAGAGGCGATTTCAATACAACAAATGCTTAAATCATTCATAATCTTTTCTTTTTGTGTTCCAGACACCGAATTTCCAAGTCCAAGTTCAGGTCAGTTAATGCCAAATATATTTTATAAAGTCATTTTGTTTGTATAATTTCTATGTTAGAATACTATTATTGTTACAAGTTTTGATTCAACGGCAACTTGATTTGTCCGGCAGTAAAGTAAATAAGCATTGTCTAAGATTATTTCTGTGTTTCCCATTTTATATGGAATTATCAAGTGCCGTTTGGTGAATTAAAAAAAAAAAAGTCACACAGATGGCAAAATTGCTGTTCTTAGATTGAGCAGCACTGATTTATACTACCTTGGTAAATGATATACTGACTAACCTTTTCTTCTCTTTTAAATATTTTTACTATCATTGACTCTGGTGCAGTACTTCTACTATGTTGCTGGTAGTGCCTGTGCTCTGTTCCTGGAGCTTGCCACCTCAGGCAGTAATTGTGATGCAGTCATTTGTCCTGGGTGGCTTCCACTTCAGTGCTCACTGCTTCCTCCCTTCAGTGCTTCAAAACCCAATCCTCATCCAGTGCACCTACCTCAAATAGTACCATATCCAAAGCACCTCTCCCCCTCCCACCTGGTGCTCCATGGTCCCAGCTAAACATCACAACCATGCTCCAGACCCCAGGCTATCCATGTGCAATGCCATAGAAGGTTAGCTGGTGTCACTAAGAGGCTTGCTCACCAGTTAATAATAGAACAAGCCAGAGCACAAAGGTAATTTCCTTTGCAAATTCTTTCAAACTACTGTATAATTGTCTGTATCCTGTAGCCAAATGTGACATTACGATATATTTTTCATTCTTCTCTAATGTTAATTTAAAAAATGTTACCGAGTATAAAACGGCAAGACATTCTTTATACTCGCATCAACTTTTGTGCTAATATTAACAAAGAAACAGATTCTCTGGTCGGCATATTTAACATGCTGCAATTGAGCCATTTACAGAAACAGTATATTGTTTTAAGCCATTTTGTGCAAGCTATTCAAATCTTGCCTTGCAAAGTATCGATGTTCTGCAGGTTGTCATGTAAACTCATTTGACAGGTCTAGGTATGTAATTAGCTTTAAGATGTCTTGTAAGTATGTAATTTTTTTAAATTAATGGCATTACCAGCTGCCTGTTGTATATGTGACAGGAATACTAATTTTTGTTCAAAGTCGCATAGCAACCATGTGTCACCCATCCTCTGAGACCATCCTGCTGTGATATAATTATATACAAAACTGAAAATAAGGGGGCGGTGGTCTGCTGGTAAACAAGCCACTGAGTGACACCAACCATAATAATCTCTCAGTCTGGCAGACATGGGAGTTTTTCCTGGTAAAATACTGCTGCGCAATCGTATCATGTACCACAAATTAAAGTAAAAGTGACATTTTCCAATATATCATGATATTTAAAAAATATTTTAAAGTATTCAATATTTTTTGCTCTTTCCTCCTTCCCCCATACCAAATGCTGTTTGTGTCTAAAAGGTAGAAAGCAATGATACTAGCACTGCTGTATCTGTGACCACTAAGAAGTGTATGAGAGTGGGCCAATTGGCCTTGCCTTCAGTTTTGCCTCCCTCCAACATGCTGCACCAATGCATCAGCCAAGCAATGTTAAAAATGTATTCATAAACATCTGCACGGAATTACAGAGTGCAGCATTCCCCTGATTTGGCAAAAAATTACTGACTAACAAACTTTGACATTTTCAATATTCTGCTTCCCCAGTTATCTGTAATTTTACACCTCTCAAGATAAAAATAGTGTTCGAGTGTGATGTTGACATTATGGTCCAATGGTACAGTTTCTTATGATAAATAGATGTGATGGGGTATATTTTCCTCCTTGCCACAATGGCGGGAAATCTTCATGGGGCAGATCGTATTCCCACCCCTTGACTGTGACCCAGTTTCCTTAGAGCAGGATAATTCAAATAGGTAGGGCAGGCCACCAAGGCCATTTTCAACATTACTGGAGCACCTACTTCAGGTGGGGAGGAGGACAATTGCTGCGGTGCCTTGTCTCATCTTACCATGGCTAACAGTGGCAGCAGAAGATTAATTAAAAAAAATCCATGAACCATAATCTGCCATAAAAACAGAAAATGCTGGAGAAACTCAGCAGGTCAGGCAGCATCTAATGAAGAGAGAAACAGTTAACGTTTCAGGTCGATGACCTTTTGTCAGAACTGGAAGAAAGCAGGAAATGGAACAGATTTTTAAGCAAGTGTAGTGGCTGGGAAATGGGGGAGGGGATGAAAGAACAAAAGGGAAGGCCTGTGATAGGATAGTAGGCAGGAGAGATTAAGAGACATTGAGAGACATTAAGAGATATTCAAGGCAAAAGGAGATGGTAATGGGCCAGGTTAAGAAACAAAGGATGGCTCTAGATGAAATGTAAATTGCGCTGGCAGAATGAAAGACAGCTGCCATGTGGGAGAGAAGAACAAAACAAAAGTGTGGATAAAATATATATATATGATAGGGGCCGGAGTTATGATCTGAAATTGTTGAACTCTATGTTGAGTCCAGAAGGCTGTAAAGTGCCTAATCGAAAGATGAGGTGCTGTTCCTCGAGCTTACGCTGAGCTTCCGTGGAACAATGCAAGAGGCCGAGGACAGTGAGGTCTGAGTGGGAGTGGAACGGTGAATTAAAGTGACAGGCGACCGGAAGCTCGGGGTCACCCTTACAGACTGAACAGGGGTGCTCCGCAAAGTGGTCACCCAATCTGCGTTTGGTCTCCCCAATGTAGAGGAGACCACATTGTGAGCAGCAAATACAGTATACTAAATTGCAAGAAGTACAAGTAAATCACTGTTTCACCTGGAAGGGGTGTTTGGGGCCCTAGACAGTGGGAAGTGGGGAGGTATAAGGCATGTGTTGCATCTCCTGCGCTTGCACGGGAAGGTGCCGGGTGAAGGGGAAGGGGTGTTGGGGGCGATAGAGGAGTGGACTAGGGTGTCTCGGAGGGAGTGGTCCCTACAGAATGCTGAAAGGGGAGGAGAGGGGAAGATGCGTTTGGTGATGGGATCACTCTGGAGGTGGCGGAAATGGCGGAGGATGATCCGTTGAATGTGGAGGCTAGTGGGGTGAAAGGTGAGGACAAGGGGAACTCTATCGTGGTTCCAGGAGGGAGGGGCAAGGGTGAGGGCAGAAATGCAGGAGATAGAACGGACACGGTTAAGGGCTGCGTCAACCACTGTAGAGGGGAATCCTTGGTTGAGGAAAAAGGAAGACATGTCGGAAGCACTGGTATGGAAGGTGGCATCGTCAGAGCAGATGCAGCGGAGACTGAGAAACTGGGAGAATGGAATAGAGTCCTTACAGGAGGCGGGGTGGGAGGAAGTGTAGTCCAGGTAGCTGTGGGAGTCAGTGGGCTTGTAGTGAATGTTTGTCAATAACCTATCCCCAGAGATGGAGACAGAGAAGTCGAGGAAGGGAAAGGAAGAGTCGGAGATGGACTATGTGAAGGTGAGGGAAGGGTGGAAATTGGAAGCAAAGTGAATGAAATTATCTAGTTCAGGGCGAGAGCAAGAAACGGCACCGATACAGTCATCAATGTACCGGAAAAAGTGGTGAGGGAGGGGACCTGAGTAGGACTGGAACAAAGACACTTTGACTTGATTGCCTTAGTCAAAGCAGCTTTTTAAAATTTAACACCCCCATGTAGTCCATAGCAATATTGAACACTATGGATGGAATGGCATTGCTAAGATGCAAATGATGGAAAATTTGTTGTATGACACCATCTTATCATTTGCACCTTATTAAAATATGCTTGTCCATATATCTACAGATGTATTGTGTGGCAGACATCATTTCCAGAGGAAAATTCCAGAATTGGCATTCGGTGGTAGTGAGCTAGGAGAATAGCTCCCCAACTGATTTTCCTCCACATATCCACCCAGATTACGCTAGTTTGCCAGCTTAACTGAATCGGAAAGTCTGCTCTGACAAGTTAAAAATTTTGTACTTAATTTGTGAAAGGGGTTTGTGGACATTTGAATGCACTTTGATTCAGATATTGACACCAGTCATAATGTGGCAGCAAGTTATACAATGGGCTTGTGAACAGCATTAGTGAGGTTGTGTGCGATATTCACTAATCTTTGTAGAAGTAGAAAATATTGCAGGTTTAATTTTGACATTTTACTATTTAACTGAGGTGAACAACCCTCGCATGTCATAAAAACTGTTATCTCTGAAACAAAGTGTATTCTCCAATAAAAGATCCATTCTCTGTCAGCCATTACTGATCTCATGCCAAAATCTTGTATAAAAATGACAGATTTTGGGGTGCTAAGGTAGCTCCCTGCGATGGAGGGATCAAACTCAATGGGGCGTATTGAATGTTCTTTCAATGAAGAGCAGCATTGGCTGTAGCTTGGGAGCAGGCTCAATGGAACACAAAAATGAGTGAACAGGGACAGGACCAGCAAAAGGAGAAAATCAGACAAAAAAGAGGGTGCAAGCTCTCACTGGAAAGTATCATCCAAACTAAAATCTATACTTCTTTCTTACCCCAGTGTTAAAACACCTTGGCCTAGAAATTCATTAAGGCGCTGCCAGCTTTGCGCCCAGTTAACGCCTAAAGGGTGATTTTGCGCCAAAAATGAGTTTGCGCAGATATTCAGCGCAGCGGTATTGGCGGCGGTAGCCGTTAGCGCTGCGCCGGCACCGATGACGTCATCGGTGTGCGCAGTACCCCGGTTCCGCCCCGAAACCGTGCCGATCCCCATATTTAGTTGCGGCCGCCTCCTCCGAAGCGGCCGCAAACAGCAACCAGAAAACGGGGCCGTCCTGCTGCCTTAGTGGGGCGCTTTAAAGCGGAAGGTGCGGCCGGCCGCTTTTTCGGCGGCCGCCTGCCCGCACCTCCTTCCCCGGCCTCCTCCACACCCCCCCCCCCCCCGCCGCGGCATTGCCGGCTGCTTTCCGCGAGCCCGGCACTTCTCTGTGGTGCTGGGCTCATTTGCCGGCACTATCCAGCGGCGATCTCCCCGTTGTAGGCAGCTCCCCCTTAAGAGAAGGAGGAGGCCTGCAGTACCGCAGCCTGCCGCTGCGCAGCGCCTGGCGCAGCAGTGCCAAGAGCGCTGATATTCAGTGTCAGCGCACCAAGCGGAGGCGGGCACACCCTGGTATAGCGTCCGCTTCCGAATTGAGGCGCTAACAATGAATATCTGACGATCGCTATAGGCTTCCCGCCCAGCGCTAACTTTTGGGCGCTAGCCAGCTGGCGGGGCCATAGTGAATTTCTAGGCCCTTACCTTCTGTCTCACTCTCCACTGCTCAAAATGAACTGGCCAAGACGGGCAACTTGCTGGATGAAAATTATATATATGAATGAATATCTGGGGTCGGCTTTCATCTTCACCACATGGATGGTAATCTGGTGGAGTGGATTGACCGCCTGTTCTAGAACCCACCTGATTTTCATTCCACAGATTTCAGTAGTTTCTATAATGGATGGGCGGGCAATCCGTTCTACCAGATTACGTCCAGGTGGTGAACATGAAAATTTAACCCCCTAATCCAACCAGTGGTATATTGTGCCATCAGTCAACTCTACTTTTTCTTTATATTGTTCCTCTTCATCGAGTGCCCTCTTTCAGTTCAAGTAATTAAGAAAACAATTAGAAAACACTTTACACCATTCACAGTTTCACGGACAGTTTTTTTTGTTGCAGCCGATATTGGCGTAGATGGAACCGATTTTGCAGGAGAAAATGTCGAGCTGGAGTGAAGTCTAATGTGTTTTACTGGCTTGTAATATTTCTAGTATTCCTCAACACCCTTACCATTGCATCCGAACACTACAACCAGCCTGACTGGCTTACTCTAGTTCAAGGTAAGAGCAAAGCAAAATGAAAATAAATGTAGTGTTCATAGTGTACAGATTGTCTTCCCATCGATCAGCCAGTAAAATCTTTCCAGTATCATTGCTTTCCTATACACATGGTACATGACAGCCTGAAAAATACAAAAAACAAGCAATAAAAAAGGAAAAAGATTGTCATCTTTTTGTATATTATTAGTTGATCTCCTGTGGCATTGCACACAGTAAGCTGGAGAATATGGTCTCCGTCTTATCTATCTGCTGTCTTTGTGTTGCTGTTGTTCTCCATCTCATCTCTTCTAATTCTACTTCTCTTACCCCAACTCTTTTTGCTTCACTTCTTCTTTCCCTGTTGTTTTTACTTCTTTCCTTCTGGGTGGAAGATGGTGAGTGGCATGGCGGTGGGAGAAATATTCCATCAGTACAACGGACTGAATTATATTATGAATCCTGGAAGATTAGGGACACTGCATACTCAGACAATACAATCCAAATCCAGTTCCCAGAGTCACAGCTCTGAGCCAAAATATTTAGTCCAAATCCAGGCTTTTAGGAGAATCTTCCGATTAAAAACTTTAATGAAGGCTTTAAAAGACACAAATGGCAATTCAGTGATAAATGCAATCATGGTATTGTGAAATATGCATTTTTGGACATTAAAAATTTCAGTTAAGAGAAAAAAATGCCACGAAAAACATTCAGAAAATATTTTGAGCAATTTGAGAGAACCTAGTGGCTAGATTGCACAATCACACTGATTAATTTGCATGAGTTATAAATGTGGATATCGAACATTTTAATGGGAAAAAGTTGGCACAAGAAATGTGACAAAAACGTAAGAAGAAGTTAGGTTGTACAGACAGGAAGTGTGCACAGACATAGGATTTTTATATATTGGGGAGAAATTCAGTATCGCCCCATTTGGGGCGCAATTATTGGCCGGGTGCAAGGTTTAGCACCTGGCGCTAATTATTGCCTCCGACTGCAAACTTGACGTCTGTCGCCCATGGAGGTGATTGGAGCGCTAAATCAGGCGCTACACACCTCTCAAGGCACTAACGCCGAGGAGCAAGGCACTACCTCAGAGCGCTGGCGAAGCTCGTGATTTCAGTCAGCAATGGAACACAGACACACTGGCGCCGGCCAGTTCTTAAAGGAGAGGGTTAATCTTGCTCTCCATCCACACCCTGCTCATTGCAGCCTTGAATCTCGGCCTGGAGAGATCTGTACATCAAATCTGTTGGGAAGAACAATGGAGAGGCCCAGGGAAAGAGCTCAGAGTGCAGCCCCCATAGTCTCTTCTAAATCGACGCAAGGAAGGTCAAATCAAAATGAACCTGCAAAGTGCTGCTCAGTACCCAAAACTCCTTCACACAGCGTTGAATCTGTCCAGAAGTCTGTCTCTCTCTCAGAATGCGTGGTGCAAAAATGTCACTGACAAAAAAAGGCAGGAGGCGGTCGCCTTTAAATAGCGCTCCCCTAGTCCCTTCCTGACTGCAAAACGCTCCCCTCAACCTGTCGTTGCAGGCGGTAAGGCGGGGGCGCCACTCAATAACCGGTCCGGGGCGCAACCGGGGTGTTGCATGCTCGACTGACGTCACGATCTGCAGGTGCAGGAGATCGTGGTGGTAGTGTTTAGCGCCACCGTAAATTGTCTGGTCAATTTCGCGAGCGGCACAAACGTCGCCGTGCTTGGGCGCTAGTTGCTTTGCTTTACCTCTCGGGGCACTAATGGGAGGCACAAAGCAACCAAATTTTTCCCCCTATAGGTCTTTAATGAAGTTTTGCAGTGTTCTGTGAGTTAAGAAAACTTTTTAGGGTTGAGGTGACTTCGGTAAACTGGTCAACCTTCACTTTTACAGTTTATAATGTTATCTCATCTCTTTGTGTTACAGAACTGTAAGGTGCTCAACTCTGTTATCCTATAGTTTTCATTTTCATTTTGATGTACATTGATTCCTGTTAAATTCTCAATGTATTTGTTTATTGTCTAAAATATTGCAGTTTTCTCTGTGGCACACTGTGTAAATGCATCATATGGCAAGGCACTAAGCTTGACACCACAGGGAGGTTCCAGGTTCACTTCTTGGTCTGTGCTGCATTAGTTGATTTCTCATGCGATGATACAATTGGCCTCCGTATCCCTGTGCTAAAATGGGGAAAATCAGCCAAGTTTATCCATCCAGATTACTGTTTAGGTGAGGACAAGATGGGGTTAAGCTATCCTCTTACTCCTTATGGTTGATAGTTCGTCTGGGCTCATGCAATAATGGCCACATGAGCAAGGTACCTAAAGACTGCTATCATCTATGGAACCATACATCAGTCTAAGTCACTGCTTGTAGGACAGGAAGGAGAAAAGGCAGAGAAAATTGTATTTTTTTTTAACTTGTTTATTCTTTTTGTTTTGTAGATACTGCAAACAAAGTCCTTTTGGCAACCTTCACTGGTGAAATGCTGCTTAAGATGTACAGTCTTGGACTTCAAGCTTATTTTGTATCACTCTTTAACCGTTTTGACTGTTTCATTGTCTGTGGGGGAATCCTTGAGACAATTCTAGTGGAGACCAAGATTATGTCCCCACTCGGCATTTCAGTGCTTCGCTGTGTGCGACTACTGAGGATATTTAAAATTACAAGGTAATGTGTTAGTTTTTCACTTTTTGACATGTATATTTTAATTAAGCAAATAAAGTGTGTTGTGTGTATGTACACCTGTCAGAATGAGAATAAATATGAAGGAATCAAATGGATTGACCTGATCACTTATGAATGCTGCAGTAATGAATAATTCAACACCACTCATTGGATATAAATCATAAAGTGCTCTGACAGAACATAAATTAAAAATTAATCTGGCAAAGCAATAGTTAAAATTAATAGAGATAATAAAGATGGGTTTAGTGTTACATTGCATTTCTTTTTGATTTGGGCTAGATTTTGCACATTTGATCAGGAATGGACAGAAATCAGGCAATATGTGTGTTCATTAATTTATTGTTGTGCAATATAGAATTTCTATACATTTGAACAGATTGATCAAATTCTCAAAGCAAGTGTAGTTGCAGTAATCAGAGAGCGATGTAACATGCTCTGCATTAAAATATCAAAATTTGGAATTGCATTATCACATGTGGCATACATATTTGGAAACGATATAAATTGAGTACAAAATATTAAATCTGTTAAGAATTAATTTCCAAAAAAGGAACTCATTCTCATTTTATGTAAGTGGTAAATTTAGGGATTGGATGGTTTTGTGGAAAGAAAGCATTGTCCTTTTTGTCTGCGATCAAGTTTGAATGCAACCCAAACTAATATATGGCGAAACTCTTCTCTCACTCGTGAAAGAACTGGGTGGTGCAGTGGATGACTGTCCTTTTCAAACACAGCACTTAAAAAAGTAATTAAATATTATTTAGATAAAATAAAAGCCATGTCAAAACCAATCTGGAAAAATCAATATAATAAAGTACTTGAGACTATCACTCCTGAAATTGTGAATAAGAACATAATTACCTTCTTTGTTTCTATGTTTAGATACTGGAATTCCTTGAGTAACCTGGTAGCTTCCCTTTTGAACTCAGTCCGGTCAATTGCTTCTTTGTTGCTGCTCCTCTTCCTTTTCATCATCATTTTTTCTCTCCTGGGTATGCAACTGTTTGGAGGAAAATTCAATTTTGATGAGATGGAAACTAAACGGAGTACATTTGATAACTTTCCTCAGTCCCTTCTCACTGTCTTCCAGGTATGTAATGGTTACTTTTAACACTATATACATTGTCAAAGCACCAAACTTGGTTGCAACCTGATAACTACATTGCTAGAACATTGAACTCCTAATGAATGAAACATTCTTAAACCCACAATGCTTATGAATTATTAAATCCCAATATTTTATGGTCATGAAAACCTCTGTTCCTTATTATGTGTCCATTGTCCTAAAAACGGAGGCCTAGAAATTGGGGAATGCTGGAAACCTGCTGGTAACAATGACGGCCAAGAACTGGCATTTTGGTACTGCCTGCTCATTGTCAGCAGCATGGCGGTGATTTTCGAGTGCAACGCGCTTGTTGCAGCGCTAATCTGAGAAGGAGGCCAAAGGTTGCCTCTGTCTCCAGGTCGCAGGTAGGAGAACGGGGAAGAAAGGTGTGACCCGAACAGTTGCCATGCATGCTCCAAAAATATTAGCTGCCACCAGATGTTTTGTCAATTTTTTGTTTGTTTATGACGTGAATGCAGATAAGAGATCTTATCACAGATCATCTTCAATCATTGCAATGGAGTTCACCCATTGATTTACTGACCCACAAACACTGTAGGCTTCCCAGAAAGCTGCCAGAAAATGCAACCCCACCCCTGCCACTGATGGGTAAAAAATGAAAGTTTAAAAGAAGAACCTTGGCAAAAGAGATGTTTGAAGTTCCAGCCTCATACATCCTGCCAGACTCCTCATGGCCGTTAATGCTGCTGAAAGACCTTTTAGCGGCAGCACTCACTGGCGTCATTTAGCCTGGGCAGCAATGCGAGCAGAGAACTCCAAAATGGATGAGCTGGTGTCAACTCGGCGTTGGACGCCGATTGACATCACACTCTGACTCATTAAAATACTCTCGCCGCTAGCAGGCAACAGCACCGCTGCCGACCTGCTGAAAATGGAGGCTGCCGTGGGACACACCACCAGCTGGCAGAAGAGCGCCGACCGCCATTTTTTCGCTACTTCATGGCGCTAACGGGTGGCGTAAACCACCCAAATTTCTAGGCCTAAGTACCTTATATGGTTACATTCAATGACTTGCTTATCTTTCAAGATTGTAAATTAGTTGACTAAATTGCTGGTAATTTCCTCAGAGATGTTCCCACTTTGCTGTCATAACTTCGCTGGAAGTGCAACGGCGACCCCGTTTATGTGTGTAAACTGCATTTCTGCCACACATTCGGCGAAGTTATGCTGGCGGAGCAAGAGCAGCTCTGAGGAAATTTCCAGCTAATGCCACTACGTGGTTTATTTTTCAGTAAACTACTGCTCCACGTTATGTATTCTAAAATCATAGAAATTACAGGAAAGAAGTCATTTGATCCATTGTACTTGGATTAGCTCTTCAACAGGAATTACCTACTCCAATCCCAATTCCCTCCCCCTTCCCGATATAATAGACAGATTGCCATTGGAGTTTCAACGTACACTGGTTCTAATGCTGTAATAAACTACAAGTGCAAAGCCAAATACCAAAACTGATTTACAATCTTAACTCCTTGCTAGGCATTCTTCATAATTAAATAGCCCATTATTTTTTAAATACCATTTTGGAGTTTCCTTACTACTAGTGCTCGGTACATGAAATACAGTAGTAGTGGTGTGATATTCCAAAGATGAATAAGATAATTAAAACAATGATCCCAAATTTATATGAGATCATATTACTTGTGCTGTATTAACATTAGTTTCTATATCGGTTTTCTGGCGTCCTATTAATTAGAAACATACTATATATTATATTAGTGACATCAATTGGAGCCAATACTATTGCATTACTGAAATTGGTTGAACATTTATTTGCATTATGATTCAAATACCATATGGTTGCAAGCTGCTTTATAATTTATATCAGACACACTGCATTTATTCTGAGGATTTGCAGTCGCTTATTTGTGTTTGCAGTAAAGTTGTTACTTCAGTTGTGACACCACAATTTAGAGGGATAGTGTCAGGACTCATGGAGATAGATTTTAACTACCTGTCGGCCAACCAATGGCGGTCACCAGCCAACTGCTCACTAGAGGAACTGCAAATGGATACAACTGGAGGCTGGGGAAAATTAAGTCCACAACTCAAAGAAAGTAAATTTATATATTAAAAGTGGTATACAAAATACAGAAGGTGGGACTAGTAGTTTGTGGAAGACAAAGCATTTGTGTGCAGATAATTTAACTTGTGTATGTCTGTGGTGTTTGTGCTGGTCAATATCACCCTTTATAGGTCACATGATTAGTATTTTACCCTCATTATGTCAAGCTGTGCAAAGTCAGTGATGACTTGCAACTTTTTGTGGAGAGCTACTTTCAGGTTCACAGTTTTATATTTAGGAAATGGCTACAGCTGAGTTGAAGATAATCAGTATTCAGTTGACTCTGAAAATCATTTGAGTGATGATATCTATTGGGTTAATCACATTGTAATTCATTTATAGCCATTTCTTATTGTAATTTTTTTTCTGTGTTTCTACTTGTCTAATTTTCCTTTTATATAATTCATTTTTCACGTTTAGGTTTATAACCAGTATTACTCACTGTTTGCAGCTGAGAGAGTGAGCAGTCAATCTGCTCCAGACTTATGCTAATGCCTATCTGTAACCAGTCACTAAGAGATGTGTGCGTCTCTTTTTCCTCCTAGAAAGTGGCTGAGGTAGAAAACTCATTGTATGAGGAATGGTGGGTGTAAAGTGTCACACATTGGGGTTGCTATGTCACTGGGCTAACTTATCGATGGTAAAATTCAACTTTAGCAGGAGCCCAAAACGGGCATGAGCAGATCGGTCACCCATTATACACACTGATCGATTTTCCTTTCCATTGATTTCAATGCAAGAATCTCCTTTTTACCATGACACAGGAATTGAATAGCATTATAGGAAACCTCAAAGCTGAAGACTTTTTGATTCTGGACATAATTATTCATTGGCACTTAAGGGTAAATTTTTGTCTTCATTGCCTGGACAGTAATCTGGCCGAGCAGTTTGCCCATTTATTTTTTTTTAAAGTTCATTCCTGGGACGTGGGCGTCGCTGGCAAGGCCAGCATTTTATTTACCATCCCTAATTGCCCTTGAGAAGGTGGTGGTGAGCCGCCTTCTTCAACCGCTGCAGTCTGCATGTGAAGGTAAGTCAGGATGGTGTGTGACATGGAGGGGAACTTGGAGGTGGTGGTGTTCTCATGCGCCTGCTGCCCTTGTCCTTCTAGGTGGTAGAGGTCGTGGGTTTGGGAGGTGCTGGCGAAGAAGCCATGGCAAGTTGCTGCAGTGCATCTTGTAGATGGTACACACTGCAGCCACGGTACGCCGGTGGTGGAGGGAGTGAATGTTTGAGGTGGTAGATGGGGTGCCAATCAAGCGGGCTACTTTGTCCTGGATGACATCAAGCTTCTTGAGTGTTGTTGGAGCTACACTCATCCAGGCAAGTGGAGAGTATTCCATCACACTTCTGATTTGTGCCTTGTAGATGGTGGAAAGGCTTTCGGGAGTTAGGAGGTGAGACACTCGCTGCAGAATACCTGCTCTTGTAGCCACAGTATTTATGTGGCTGGTCCAGTTAAGTTTCTGGTCAATGGTGATCCCCAGGACATTGATGTTGGGGGATTTGGTGATGGTTATGCCGTTGAATGTCGAGGGGCGGTGGTTAGACACTTTCTTGTTGGAGATGATCATTGCCTGGCACGTGTGTCGCACGAATGTTACTTGCCACTTATTAGCCCAAACCTGAATGTCATCCAGGTCTTGCTGCATGCGGGCATGGACTGCTTCATTATCTGAGGAGTTGCAAATGGAACTGAACACTGCAATCATCAGCGAACATCCCCACTTCTGACCTTATGATGGAGGGAAGTTCATTGATGAAGCAGCTGAAGATGGTTGGGCCCAGGACACTTCCCTGAGGAACTCTTGCAGTGATGTCCTGGGGTTGAGAAGATAGGCCTGCAACAACCACAGCCATCTTCCTTTGTGCTAGGTATGACTCCAGCCAGTGGAGAATCTTTCCCCTGATTCCCATTGACTTAATTTTACTGGGGCTCCTTGGTGCCACACACGGTCAAATTCTGCCTTGATGTCAAGGGCAGTCACTCTCCCCTCACCTTTGAAATTCAACTCTTTTGTCCATGTTTGGACCAAGGCTGTGATGAGGTTGGGAGCCGAGTGGTCCTGGCGGAACCCAAACTTAGCATCGGTGAGCAGGTTATTGGTGAGTAAGTGCTGCTTGACAGCATTGTCAATGACCCCTTCCATCACTTTGCTGATGATTGAGAGTAGATTGATGGGGCGGTAATTGGCCGGATTGGATTTGTCCTGTTTTTTTGTGGACAGGACATACCTGGGCAGTTTTCCACATTGTCGGATAGATGCCAGTGTTGTAGCTGTACTGGAACAGCTTGGCTAGAGGCGCGGCTAGTTCTGGAGCACAAGTCTTCAGCACAACAGCCAGGATGTTGTCGGGGCCCAAAGCCTTTGCTGTGTCCAGTGCACTCAGCCGTTTCTTGATATCATGTGGAATTAATCGAATTAGCTGAAGACTGGCTTCTGTGATGGTGGGAACCTCCGGAGGAGGCCGAGATGGATCATCCACTCGGCACTTCTGGCTGAAGATGTTTGCAAACGCTTCAGCCTTGTCTTTTGCACTCGTGTGCTGGGCTCTGCCATCATTGAGGATGGGGATTTTCATGGAGCCTTCTCCTCCCATCAGTTGTTTAATGGTCTACCACCATTCACGACTGGATGTGGCAGGACTGCAGAGCTTTGATCTGATCCGTTGATTGTGGGATCGCTTAGCTCTGTCTATATTATGCTGCTGCCGTTGTTTAGCATGCATGTAGACCTGTATTGCTCCTTCCCCAGGTTGGCACCTCATTTTTAGGTATGCTTGGTGCTGCTCCTGGCATGCTCTTCTACACTCCTCATTGAACCAGGGTTGGTCGCCTGGCTTGATAATGGTAGAGTGAGGGATATGCTGGGCCATGAGGTTACAGATTATGGTGGAATACAATTCTACTGCTGCTGATGGCCCACTGCGCCTCATGGATGCCCAGTTTTGAGCTGCTAGATCTGTTTTGAATATGTCCCATTTAGCATGGTGGTAGTGCCACACAACACGATGGAGGGTGTCCTCCGTGTGATGATGGGACTTCGTCTCCACAAGGAATGTGCAGTGGTCACTGCTGCCAATACTGTTATGGACAGATGCATCTGCGACAGGTAGGCTGGTGAGGATGAGGTCAATTAGGTTTTTCCCCCGTGTTGGTTCTCTGACCACCTGCTGCAGACCCAGTCTGGTAGCTATGACCTTCAGAACTCAGCCAGCAGTGGTGCTTCCGAGCCACTCGTGGTGATGGAAATTGAAGTTCCATCCAGAGTACATTCTCTGCCCTTGCTACCCTCCGTACTTCTTCTAAGTGGTGTTCAACATAGAGGAATACTGATTCATCAGCTGAGGGAGGGCGGTAGGTGGTAATCAGCAGGAGGTTTCCTTGCCCATGCTTGACCTGAAGCCATGAAATTTCATGGGGTCCAGAGCCAATGTTGAGGACTCCCAGGCCCACTCCCTCCCAACAATATACCCACTGTGGTGCCACCTCTGGTGGGTCTGGGCATACCCAGGGATGGTGATGGAGGAGTTTGGGACATTGGCTGAAAGGTATAACTCTGTGAGTATGACTATGTCAGGCTGTTGCTTGACTAGTCTGTGGGACAGCTCTCCCAATTTTGGCACAAGTCCCCAGATGTTCGTGAGGAGGACTTTGAAGGGTTGACTGGGCTGGGCGTGCCATTGTCATGTCCGAAGCCGGTGCCGAGGTCGATGCTGGGTGGTCTGCCCAGTTTTATTCCTATTATTTTTTTCTTGTAGCAGTTTGTTACAGCTGAATGGCTTGCTAGGCCATTTCAGAGTCGAGAGTCAACCACATTGCTGTGGGTTTGGAGTCACATATAGGCGAGACCAGATAAGGACGGCAGATTTCCTTCCCTAAAGGACATTAGTGAACCAGATGGGTCACCATTACTGATATTCGATTTTTATTCCAGATGTAATTTAAATTCCACAGCTGCTGTGGTGGGTTTTGAACTCAGGTTTTTGGATTATTAGTCCATACCTCTGGATTACTAGTCCAATAACATAACCACTATGCTACCGTTCCCAGTGAACCTGCCCTATTTTGAAATCCATGGAATGACAATCGAGCGGGCTCTACAGCGGGTGATCCAGTCCATCAGATTACTGCCCAGGCAGTGGATACAAAAATATACCCCATAACGGTTCACAAGAAGATATAATGTTCTTAAACTTATATTTATACATAATTACATTTGTATGGGGATCATTTCCCAAGAGTATAGAGTGTAATGGGACTGAAGATAGACAAATATCAAGGACCTGGTGATTTTCACCAAAGAGTATTAAAAGAAATAGTGAAGGAAATTGCAGATGTATGTGTCATAATTTTGCAAAGCTCTCTATATATTCAGGAATTGTGCCCAATGATTGGAAATGTCACTCATTATTTAAGATGGGAGGGGGCAGAAACCAGTTAACTACAGACCTGTTAGTTTAACATCAGTTGTGGGAAAGTTACTGGAATCTATCATCAGGGACAGAGTGACTGAGCACTTGGACAAGTATGAGCTGATCAAAGAGAGTCAGCATAGATTTGTGAAGGGTGAACTATGTCTGAGTAAGCTAGTTGAATTTTTTTGAAGGGATCAGTTGTATGGTGGATAGGTAAGTATCTATGGATGTTGTCTGCACGGACTTTCAGTAGGCATTTGATAGCGTTTCCCTCCAGAGATTATTGGCAAAAAGGAAAGTGCACAGAATTGGAAGAAACCTTGTAACATGGGTTGGTAATTGGTTGAGAGGGTTTTAAATCCAAGTTTGTGGATGACACTAAGCTAGGAGGCACATCAAGTTGTGTAGATGGGAGCAGGAAATTACGAAGAGACATAGACAGACTAAGTGAGTGAACAAAATTATGGAAGATGCAGTTCATTGTGGGAAAGGGTGAGGTCATCCACTTTGGATGCAAGAAAGACAGATCAGAATATATTCTTAATGGTTAGAAACTATGGCCAGGATTTTTCTCACCTCGGCGGGTCCATGGTGGGCAAAGCCGGTGGCGGGTCCCGACCCCACTGCTGGCTCCGTCCCGCTCTGTGAAATGAATTTACGTTGATAGGGCTTGTTAAGCCCACCCAGCGCGTTTTCCGGACCAATTAGAGGAAGCGGGTCTGGTGACGTCATTTGATGATGCGTCATCAGCCGGTTTCCTTAAAGGGACCATTTCCATTTATTTTGACAGTTGTGCTGTCAGTGTTCTGCAGCATTGTGGTGCTGCAAACACTGACAATGACTGCACAAAGGCACAGGACTGCACCCAGGCTCTCCCATGACTCCCTCCATATGCTTATGGAGGGAGTCACAGCACGCAGGGAGGTCCTCTTCCCTTCCCATGGGCGAAGAGACCTCCCCAGGAGATCAACACAGCCTGGTTGCACATTGCACAGGAGGTGCACAAACAGGGATGTACAGGAAACTCTTTGGTATCTGGCGCCGACGGGACCGGGATGGTGCCGGTTGATTAAAAATTCCGGATGACGGAGAGGGTTATCTACCGAGGCTATTTTTAACAAACAGTCAGATTCCTGTTATTGAGGTGTTCGGACTTCTGACAGTGCCAAGAAGCCGAGTAGTGGCAGTTTGGAGAACTACCCCCACTGACTAACTTAGCTACCGCGGGAGACTCGGACTCGGCAACATTTCCGGTTATTGAGGTGTTTTCGGAGTATGAATTTTGCCGGTTAATAGAGAATTACGGATATTTAGGTGCCGTTTAAATGAGAGTTTCCTGTAGTCAAGAGGACCTGGGTGCAGTGCCGCAAACGTTTCAATGATCTCAGTAAATCACAAAACGTTACTGCCAAGCCACACTCAGCCTCATCCTGCTGTGCCTCTCATCACATCCCCATCACCTTCCCTACCCTACTCCTGCACATCCTTACTCACACCAACTTACCTTGCACCTCCACCTATCCCTCTCTATCTATATTATTATCACATCCCCATCTCGCTAGCCACCCCTCACACTCACCCTCATCCTGGTGCAATCATCCCAACTAATAACACAAGGGTAGGCACTTGGCTGTTTTATCCAATATTCATGTAAAGTCTCTGTTAATGTGCTGTCAAACATTGAAACCTTTATTTTCAACACTTTGCGTTCTTGGACAGATTTGTGTGCACCTTTGTAAGTGGCTTAGTGAGTTGCAGTGAATGGTGAGATATAACGGTACCTCCTGCAAGGGTCATGAGTGTGAAAGGAATGGCTTGGTCATTGTAGGGATGCTTTATGATGTTGGTGTGGGATGATGCCAACCTTGCGCATCATGTGGCAGCCAAGGTGTACAGCGTCAAGTGAAGTAAATCTGGCCACAGTGAGGCCATCTCTGGCCTCCCGGGCAGTAATGTGGTCGGGTGCTGATGCCCTGTGTCCTGTGCAGCATCAGATGATTGTGGAGAAGGTTGGTGGTGCTGGTGGTATTGACGTTGCTGGTGCTGCTGGTGTTGGGGCTGATCGTGGTGGGATTCTGAGGACCCCGGTGATAAAGTATAAAGGACACCCATGATGATGTAATAGATGGCAGGTGACATAGAGATGACAGAAGCAATCTGTCAATGGTGAGAGAGGTAATGAGGTCAGACTGGATGGAGACTTGTGTAAAGACTTGCAGCATGGTAAATCTGTTGTGGAAATGCAGTGAGGAAGAGCTTGTGGCTGAGGGAAGTTATCTCTGTAAGGTGGGAGCTTTTACTTTACATTTGAAGCTGTTAACTCAACAGCTGATTCAATGGTCACTGAACTCCCACCTCAGCTTGACAGATGTGGTCCATGACCAGCGTGGACCCCATGGGCTAGCTGTCAAATACAAAAGGTAAGCTGAAAATCATTCTTAAGTGGCTCTAAACAAGCCACTAATTACCTGAATTGGGTCGGCCGCCGCTTCGTGTCGGGTCTGCTCAGTGCTGACAGACCCAACATTGGGAAAGGCGCATGGCGGTGGGATCACAGCGAGGTCCCGACCCACTGTGGGGGAAAAAAACACTTTCCCACCCAAGCCGCCACCGATCGTGCCCGCTGAACCCACCCCCCCCCCCCCCCGCAAAATTCCAGCCTGTGAATTGTGGAGGAGCAAAGGGATTTAGGTGTCCATGTACACAAATTGCGAAAAGTTAGTGCACATGCATAAAAACAAATCAAAAAGGCTAATGTAATATTGGCCTTTATCTCAAGGGGATTGGAATACAAAAGTGAGGAAGTGATGTTTCAATTGTACAGAGCCTTGGCCTGACCCCATCTGGAGTACTATGTTCAGTTTTGGGATCTGCACCTCAGCAAAGATGTATTGGTATTGGTACCGAGCAGATTCACCAGGATGATACCAGGGCTTAGAGTTAAATTATGAGGACAAGTTTCATAAACTTTGTTTATATTCTCTTGAGTTTGGAAGGTTGAAGGGTGATCTAATTAAGCTATTTACAATGATAAAGGAATTTATTAGGGTTGATAGAGAGACTATTTCTTCTGGAGAAACTCAGAACTAGGGGCCATAATCTTAAAATTAGAGCTGGGCCATTCAGGAGTGAAAGCAAGAAACACTTTTCACGCAAAGGGTAGGGGAACCCCTCCCTCAATAAGCTGTGGATGCTGGGTCAATTGAAATTTTCAAGACTGAGATGAATAGATTTTTGTAAAATGGGGAAATTAAAAAAAAAAAGGTGGGTAAATTAAGTTGAAGTATAGACGAGCCATGATTAAATAGAATGGTGGAGCAGGCTTGAGGGGCCGATTTAATAGAATAATAATGGAACAGGATCAAGCGGCTGAGTGATCTACTCCTGTTCCTATATTCCTACATTCTCTCAATTTGGTTTTGTGCCTGTATGTTCATGCATGATATCCTTATTCATGCAAATTAATATTAATTTGTCAGGGTATGATAGTTTAAAGAAAAATGACCCATTTAGTGTTGTGAAGTGCCAAATTCACAAGCATCCGTTATATGTGCATTATTATTTCAGCCTTGTCACATGCCTTGCATGTATTACTGGCCCTAAAGTAGCTGACTAGAAGCGTTTGTATTCTTCCTCTTATGTGTGTGGTTTTATAATAGAGGCCTCCTTTTTTCTGTTTTCTCTAGATCCTGACCGGCGAAGACTGGAATTCAGTGATGTATGATGGGATAAGGGCATATGGAGGGCCATCTTTCCCAGGAATGTTGGTCTGTATTTACTTCATCATCCTCTTCATCTGTGGGAACTGTATCTTTTTACTATTAATAGCACCTAGGATTCAAGGCTGTGATAGGATTTTAAGGATCCACCTGTTAGAATTGTGTAAGCTCACCAGCTCTGTTGAAGTAAGCGCTGGATGCACCATAGGGTGTAATCGCAGCATAACTGCCGGGATTGCTAACTGAGGAATTTGGGGATCAGCATCTTTAATTGCAAAACCATGCATTTCAAGATATATTTGCTCCACATGATCATTTTGAAGTATTTAGGATTAAAAACTGATCAAATCGGTGATAATATTTTGCCCTGATGCCATAAAATATGGCATTGTTATTGTATATTTTTGTGTCAACATCATATAAATAAACCTGTCTTGTTAAATACTGCCGTCATCAAATACTGTAATTGCCTTGACTACCTGCAAACAGATATACTATTAAATGTATTCTTGGCCATCGCTGTGGACAATCTGGCTGATGCTGAAAGTTTGACTTCTGCCCAGAAGGAGGAGGAAGAAGAAAAGGAACGCAAAAAGCTCGCCAGGTATTGACTTTAGTAATATTTTGTTCCCTGTTTGATTTTGCTTTTTGCAGGCCTTTTCTTTATATTAGTTTTTGTCTAAAGCCCTTTGATTCAACTATGAAAAGTTAATTCTTCTTAATTCAATCTGCATCTAAAGGTTTCAGTGTTATATTCGCAAAGTCAGTAAAGTAGGCTAAGAATACAAAATTAATCATCATGGATTTTCACGGGATGTGTGAAACGCTGGCAAGGTCACAATTTCCCATCCCTAGTAGCCCTTCTTGAATCACTGCAGTCCTTATTGTAATGTATATACCTTTAAGGGAGGAACTACTTTTTACAGCTCATGTATACTGTAGTACCGGCAGTGACCACACCTGTATATAGCACTGAGTAGTAATCTGTACAGGCAGTTGCAGTGTGAGCCACGTTGAGTAAACACCTGTTGTACCGTTCTCCGCAGTCTGTGTCTTATTATACACGGACACAACATTGGCGACGAGGCAGGTTCGAACCTACCTGCAACTCTGCATCACCTCCCGGGGATTCGTTCCTGGAGATCAGTGGATTGGAGGTCAAGGCCAGAGAATCGGGCGTCGTCCACGGGCAACCGCCCAGTCATCCAGCAGAGACTCGAGAATTGCGGGGGAGGCTGTCGAGAGCCAGGCTTGGCTTTCCAGTCGAGGTGGTCCAGCGAAATGGGCTGGCAACAGGTAGTGCGCAGACCCTTCCCGGACAGCGGCGGGCTAGAGCCCGACCGAGCGGCACAGCAAAGGGCCGAGCAGCGTCGACGGGGGAGAGAGAGGGAGGGCAGAGCACACAGGGCACAGCCGGTGTTCAGGGGCCGAGCAGCGTCGAAGAGAGGGTGAGAGAGACGCGCAGAAACCCGCGAGGCGCCGCCATTGCCACGAGAACTGCCGGGAGCGGCGTTGGCAGCAGCGGGGGAGGAAGGAAAGCGCGGGAGACGCCATTTTAAGCCATTGGGAGACGCCATTTTAAACCACACCCAAAATGCCGAAGAGTGGCAGTATCACCGCATTTGACAATGAAGTCGAAGATTGGACTACAAATGTCGAACGAATAGAGGTGTACTGCAAGGCAAATGAGGTGTCAGATGACAAGAAAGCGTCGGTATTGTTAAATTTAATGGGTGCAAAGACGTATGGTTTATTACGAAATCTAGTAACCCCAACGAAGCCAATGGAAGAGTTTTGAAGACATAGTAACGATACTAAAGGAACATTTAAACCCCACACTGTTGTGTATGTACCTTTAAGAGAGAACTGCTTTTATACTGTAGTACCGGCAGTGACCACACCTGTATATAAAGCCGTAGCAGGCTTCTGTACTTTCAGTTCCAGCATACCCTCTGTTCAGTAAACACCTCTTATTACTGTTCTCCTGCAGTCCGTGTATTATTGATACGCGGACACTACAGTGGCGACGAGCAGGTTCGAACTCACCTGCAGTACTGCATCACCTCACGGGGATCCATCCCTGAAAAGAAGCTTCTTGGAGGTCGAAGCCAGAGCAACGGGCGTCGACCGTGGGCAACCGCCCAGTGATCCATCGGAGTTCAGAGAATCGCAGGGGAAGCTGTGGAGAGCTGGGCCTGGTTCTCCAGTCAAAGTGTCCCAGCAAATCGGGCTGGTAGCAGGTAGTGCGCTGACCCTTCCCGGACTGCGGCGGGCTAGAGCTCGATCGAGCGGCTCTGTAAGGGGGCCGAGCAGCGTCGTCGGGAAGAAAAAGAGAGAGGGTGGAGTGCACAGGGCGTGGCCAGTGCTCAAGAGTCGGGCAGCGTTGGAAAAAAAAAAAGGGGAAGGAAAAGAGATGCGCAGAAAGCCGCGGGGCGCTGCCATTACCTGTTAGAACACTAGGAGCAGTATTGGCAGCAGGGGGAAGAAGGAAAAGCGCGGGAGGCGCCATTTTAATCCATTGGGGAAGAAGGAAAAGCGCGGGAGGCGCCATTTTAAACCACCCAAGATGCTGAAGAGTGGCAGCATCACTGCTTACGATAACGAAATAGAAGACTGGACCACATATGTGGAAAGCATTGAAGTGTACTGCAAGGCAAATGAGGTGGCTGCTGAAAAGAAATTTGATGGGCGCGAGAACGTACGGCCTATTGTGAAATTTAATTACCCCAGCTAAACCAATGGAGAAAAGTTTTGAAGAGATTGTCAATATCTCACAGGAACATTTAAACCCTACACCGCTGCTGATAGCAGAAAGATTCAAGTTCCATAAACGAAACCAGCACAAAGACGAGAGTAATGCTGACTATCTTACGGAACTACACAAGTTATCGAAACACTGCCAGTTCGGAGCAGGACTGGCAGATACCTTAAGGGATAAGTTTGTCTGCGGGCTCCAGAGTGAAGGAACCCAGAAACGATTACTTTCGGAAAAGGACCTTACACTAGAAAAGGCTTTCAGCGTTGCAGTATCCTATGAAGCAGCAGCACGGGGAGCTGCGGAAATACAACAGAAACCGCAAGAATATAGCACCAATGAAATGGCATATGGAGCAGAAAAGTGCTATCGCTGCGGCAGAACAACCCATGACCAGAAGGACTGCTGGTTTAAGGACAAAGTATGCAGGCAATGTGGAAAACTGGGACACATAGCACGAGTCTGCAGGTCGGGAAAGAAAACCAACACTAAAAGAACTACGAAGGAAAAGTACAAGAAAGTACAAAAGATGACGAACAGTAGTTCAGAAGACCAGAAGAGTGATAATGACTCCGGGAGCAGGAGACTAAGTTGTCTAAAGTTACACAGCGTGATCGCAAAGGAAGATCACCGAACCATTTGGGTCACCCTCATGATAGCAGGGTCCCAAGTAAAGATGGAATTGGACACAGGATCAGCCCTAACAGTCATGAATCGACAAGACTACGAGCAGCTATTCTCACACATTCCCTTGAAGGATACGTCCATTGTCTTGAAGACATATACGGGGCAAAAAGTCTACCCCAGAGGAAAAATAAGGGTGCCCCTTAAATACAACGGCAAGGAAACACAGGAACTGTATCTATATATACTACAAGATGGAGGACCACCATTATTGGGACGTGAATGGATCCGAAAAATACAATTGGATTGGCATTCCATTCAGGCGCTAACGGTGGCTGACAAAAAGGATGACGACGTCGCACCTGGACGACTATCAAATTCTAACTGACGCGAAAGAGGTGTTCCAGCTAGGACTTGGGACTCTAAAAGGCGTAACGGCAACGATAAAAATTGAAGATAACGCAAATCCAAAATTTTTTAAGGCCAGGCCGGTACCGTATGCAATCCGCCCAGCCGTCGAAGCAGAGCTGGAGAGTCTGGAGCGTTCGGGTGTGCTGTCCAAGGTGGACTGGAGCGAGTGGGGCACACCCATCGTTCCTGTAATGAAGAAACCATTGAGCAGCACGCCTGGGGAACCGAAGAAGGTTCGCATCTGTGGGGACTTCAAGGTAACACTGAACCCAGTCCTTCACACAGTACAATATCCACTTCCGCGGGTAGAAGATATTTTCGCCTCACTATCTGGAGGGAAACGCTTTACGAAGATTGATCTGACCCAAGCGTATCTACAAATGGAGGTAGATGAATTATCTAGAAAATACCTCATGATAAACACTCACAAAGGTCTTTACCAGTACAACCGACTGGTATTCGGGGTAGCATCAGCTCCGGCTATTTGGCAGAGGGCGATGGAACAAGTCCTGCGAGGGATCTCGGGGACCCAGTGTTATTTGGACGACATCCTGGTTATGGGCGGAAATGACAGTGAACACCTTGCCAACCTGGAGCAGGTGCTCACTAGATTACAAGAATATGGGCTACGAGCCAACCGCCCCAAATGTGAGTTTTTCAGGAAACAAATCTCGTATTGTGGCCACATGATTGATGAAGAGGGGTTACATAAGTCCCCAGACAAGATTGAGGCAGTAGTCAAGGCTCCAGCACCGGAAAATGTGTCGCAACTGAGGTCGTTCCTCGGGTTGGTGAACTACTACCATAAGCTCTTGCCAAATTTGTCTACAATTCTGCACCCGCTGAACGCCCTGCTGCAAACTGGAGTAGCATGGAAATGGAGTGATGAGTGTAAGCGTGCCTTTCAGAAATGTAAATGCCTAATCACTTCAAAAGAAGTATTGGCCCACTACAATCCATCACTACCGATTCGGTTGGCATGTGATGTATCTCCTTACGGCATTGGAGCGGTGCTGTCGCACAAATTCCTTGACGGTTCAGAGAGGCCAATAGCCTTTGCGTCACGCTCGTTAACCTCAGCCGAGCGTAACTATGCCCAGATTGACAGGGAGGCCCTCAGCCTGGTGTAGGGGGTGAAGAAGTTCAATCACTATCTGCACGGGCAGAAATTCACCTTACTGACTGATCACCAGCCTCTTGTCTCCATTTTTAACCCAAAGAAGGGCGTTCCGGTGATGACGGCGCAACGGCTGCAAAGATGGTCCCTTTTTCTAGGGGCACATCAATACGACAGAGTATAAGGGCATGGAAACGCTGATGGGCTGTCGCGCCTGCCGCTGCCTACGGTGGGGGAAGCACCTGCAGTGGACCCTGTTGAGATATTCCATTCAACCATAGTCGAATGTCTACCTGTTACAAACTCCAGTATAGAGAAGGAAACCCGAAATGATCCGACACTCTCTCGGGTCTATGATTTGGCGGTGAAGGGATGGCCAGCACATGGCAACTCACTGTTGCCAGCATTCTCGCCAATGAGAGAACAGCTGTCAGTGTGCTGGGGGACCTTGATGTGTGGATCCCGAGTGGTAATTCCACCCAAGTTGAAAGAGTGCTCAATGAGCTTCATGAGGGTCATCTGGGAGGGGTAAAAATGAAAAGCCTAGCCAGGGCGTTTGTGTGGTGGCCGGGAATCGATAAAGAAATCGAGGAAATGACCAAGAGATGCACAGGATGCCAGAAAGTCCAAAACGCTCCACCACAGGCCCCGCTACACCCATGGGAGTGGCCCTCATCTCCATGGCAACGGGTACACATTGATTTTGCTGGTCCATTTATGGACTCAATGTTTTTAATAGCCGTGGATGCGCACTCGAAATGGCCAGAGGTCATCAAAATGTCCTCCACCACCACGGAGAAAACTATTGCAGTCCTACGGACCATCTTCGCCAGGAATGGCTTGCCAGAACAGATTTGCTCTGACAACGGACCACAGTTTGTGTCCGAGGATTTCCGGAGGTTTTTGAGGAATAATGGGGTAAAGCATTACACATCCGCCCCATATCATCCAGCCACAAATGGATTGGCTGAGAGGTTTGTTCAAACCTTTAAAAAAGCAATAAAGGCGATGTATAACGACAACATACCACTGCAACACAAGGTGGATAATTTCTTGTTTGCTTACCGAAATGCGACACATGCAGTCACCAACCAAGCTCCAGCCATGATGTTCTTTAACCGCGGGTTAAGATGTCGCCTGGACTTGCTCAAACCAAACATAAGACGAGATGTTGAGAATAAGCAATTCCAGCACATCAATGAAAAGCCAACCAGGAGCTTCAAGATAGGGCAACCAGTCTTGGCCCGCGACTACCGAACAGAAAAATGGCAGCCAGGAACGATATGCACACGGCAAGGACCACTAATGTACACAGTGGACGTTGGAGAGAGCATCGTGAGACGCCATGCTGACCAGATTCTAGAGTCACAGGAACAAGCCAAACCCATACCACGAGCATGTGCACCTGGTGATGAACCCGACGTACAGGTCACATCTACCCCAGAAACAGTAGCATCGGAAGCTGATGAACCAACCGACGACAGGGGGCCAGAATCGCCTCCGCACCAAGAGCAAGACACTCGGGAAAGGCGCTATCCAGAAAGGATCAGGAAGCCTCCCCAAAGACTGAATATATAAATAGACTATTTTCAGCTAATGTTGCATGTTAAAAGTGTTAATTGTAATTAGTTTGATATTTAATTGTTAAATGAGTGTTGTGGTACTGTTAATCTAAAAGGGGAGGAATTGTAATGTATATACCTTTAAGGGAGTAACTACTTTTTACAGCTCATGTATACTGTAGTACCGGCAGTGACCACACCTGTATATAGCACTGAGTAGTAATCTGTACAGGCAGTTGCAGTGTGAGCCACGTTGAGTAAACACCTGTTGTACCGTTCTCCGCAGTCTATGTCTTATTATACACGGACACAACACTTATGGTGATGATGCTCTTAAAATGTTTATTTTTATTTTACTTCATAGCAATTTTTTTTTATGACTGAGTGCCTTAGTTGGCTACTTCAGAGATCATTAAGGGTCAGCTACGTACCGTGAGACTGGAGTAATGTATAGGCCAGACCGAGTAGCAGTGGCAGGTTCCTTATCCTGAAGGACACTAATGAACCAGTTAGATTCTTACAACAAAATAGCAGCTTTTTAAATCTCTCTTCCTAGTGCCAGCCCACAAATGACTAGATTTATTGAATTAAGTTTCATTGCTTGCCACGTATGATTTGGACTTCTAGGCCTAAAAATTGGATCGTGCAGTACCTGTTTTTCAGGCAAAAAATGGGCACTGAAGGGTCCAATATGGTGTGCGGCATGCGCACACTCATTCCAGGCGTGCAATGTTGCCAGGTATGTAATTATCGAAGCCGGCCTGCGTTAAACAGGAGTTATGGCCCATTGCCTATGTAAATCTGAGAGGCCAATGCCTATTTCAGGTACCTTTCCAATATTGGATCGTGACTGATTGTACTATGCGCTGTGCATGCTGTGGTAGGTTTTCTCAGGCAAACAGCAACCAAACCAACCGTCTCGAAAGGGACCATAATGTTTTAATTACCTGAATTACATTAAAACTGCACCTGAAATGAAAGAAAGAGATAGGGGTTAGCTGGTGGTGTGAAGGGAGAGCAAAGAAAAAAGTGGCTGATGAAAGCATCTGCAGTTTGTCATGCAGAGTGTGTAGGCTGAGATAGAAGTAAAAAGGGCAAGGTGTGAAGAAACCCTGCGCAGCGTCTCTTCCAACATTGTCAGTCGACATGGCCATAACTCTGCCCCTGCCTGTGATGGCCAGCATTGGTGGGGGGGGGGTAGGTATGCAGGCGGGCTCCTCTGCTGCCAACCTCCTGTCTGGAGTTCTGGGCGAGCTTCTCCGGCAAGCAATAAGAGATTGTTAATGACATCCTTGTGAGGTACTTAGTTTAATTGTCTTTTTTTGTCTATCAGCTTCTTTCATGTTTTATTTTATTCATGTTAGTTTTCTCTCCCTTAATTCTTTGGACATGACATCAGAAACTTCTTGCTGTTTATTCCACGCACAGTGATATTTGAGGGATTTTTGGCACATGATGAGTGATTAGTTTCAGCTAGACATTGGGCCAGAAATTAGGATCGGGAGTTTGCTGCGCGTGCAAGCCCCCGATGTGTACTCACCCGGCGCGCCGACATCTGAAGCCTGGGCCTGCTTGGAATTCCTGTCACTGGCCCGGTTCAGATGTCGGCGCGATGTGCTTGCCTGATCCAGCGGTGTAGTTAGTGCGATGTGCCGGCTGGGATCAGGTGAGCACTGTGCAGCCAATCAGGGGAGGGGAAACTTCATTCATGAGTTTGACAGTAAGAACTGTCAAACTCATGAAAAGTACGGGCACCCAAAAGACTAGTTTAACTTTAAATAAAATTTTAAAAAACATCCCAATAATTAAATAAACTATAAATAACTTTAAAAAACTATTTTAAACAATTAATAAAATTTTTGAAAAAAATAATTTTTTAATAAATCGGGTCTAAAAATAAACTTACCTTACTGTAAAGTCCTTAAAAACAATGAAGCTGTGGAAAAAATGTAATAATTTTAAATAATAGACCACTTACCTTCAAGAATCCAGTCCTTACGCCTCCTTTTTATATGTGTAAAAAGTTCAGGCCCTTGCACACGGGCAAACCTGTCAAAAAGAAGGAAGTTCAACGCGTGCGCGCAGAGTCCTGTGCGCACGCGTTGGACCTCTGAAACCCTTGGAGGAAATGCCGGTTTCCCGCGCATGCGCTGTGCATGCTGAAATCCGGCACTTCCAACGGGCCCACGCGTGAGTTCACTGTCTGTACTCACGTGTTGGGACCGGAATTACTGGCCCATTAAAGAGGAAGGTTGACATTTTGCAAAAGGGAGGGTGAAGCAACACTACCACTCTTGCTCTCCTCCTAACGCTCAACTACTGAAATGCATTGTTGGAGATCACCCACCTCTCTCTCAAGTCAATTTTAAGGACACATAAGTAGGGAGAGAAAAATGATGTTATTCCTGAAGATTATTTTTTTTCTTTGTTTACATCCTTGTTCCTGTAAGTTGGTGTGTTACACTGTACAAGTTATGTTTATACTCCTTGTTAACTTTTCTGCAAGTTTGCCTAGAAAAATATGATTATGTTTTTAGGAACTCCAGCCCAGAAAAAACAACAGATAATGAGAAGCAGTCCATGGATGAGGAGAAGAAAGAAGAAAAAATTGAGCTCAAGACAATCACTGCAGATGGAGACATGCCTCCTTCTACAAAGGTTTGTTTAAGGGCCTCACATATTTGATTGTTGAAAGCACCATATTCAGTTTTTTATCTGGTCCTTTCCTGCAGCAGATGACCTTCCACACATCTGACTATGCCACTCTTGAGCTGGGCACCAGAAGTGTACAAGTGTGACCTGGGTGATTCACTACATAGTTTCTGCCTTCATTTAGGCAAAATTCATGATCTACAAACATTACCTTCCACTACATGCATAACAGTTTAAGGATAGGTGAGCACTTGAAACACCATAGCATACAAGGCTACGGACCAAGTGCTGGAAAATGGGATTAGAATAGACAGGGCTTGATGGCTGGCGCGGACGCGATGGCCCGAAGGGCCTCTTTCTGTGCTGTATAACTATGACTCTGATTGTTCTTTTTAAGAATATTCAGACTTGAAATTTAAATGAAGTAATTAAACTGTGTGATTCTATCTGAGGCTAATGCTCACTTTTATGTCAGAACGGAATTAGGTCTACTGCTTGTGTGGAGGATAAACACCAACACAGACTGGTTGGGCTGAGCGGCCTGTTTCTGTGTTGTGATTTCTACGTAAATCTAAGTAGTTTCACCTCTACATCGCTTAATTATATACCTGGATGGTCTTGGGTGTTATGGGCAACACACAATTCTGACTGTTTAGCTACACCTGATTTCAGGGTTATAATTTAAACTGATGTTATTTAAATCTCAGTTTCATTGAACTCACCTTCCTTTTTCTAAAATGTTAGTGTTAACCTCTCTGTAAAAGGAGTGGAACTGGATGATTGTGCAAGTTTTGCAAAGTCCCACTAAATACAGATCTGTGCAAAACAGTACAGTTGCTATCGTGAAGATTTTCTGATTGTTTACATCAACAGTAAGTTATGCTGGATTTCTGCCCAGAATGCACTTGACATACATTTCTATTCAGGAGGGACTTATGGACAGGAAGGTCTCATCAAGAAAGTCATCCAGGAATATAATAAGCAATGTAGGGGTGCAATTCCTCCAGTGTGCTACTTTTAGTGCACTTGTTAATACATTGGCATTAAATTTCTGTATGCACTATTTTAATGAAGTTGTTAATACATTTGACACAAAATTGAATACTAGCCTCTGTATTAGCCCATTTAGAAAATACAAGAGCTTCATTTAAATAGTATAATAAAATTTAAGTGCCTGTTAACCAACGCACATTCAATTTCTTGTAATTCATGCCAGCAATGTGACATAGTTAAGGTTGCGATATGAAGTCAGCTATTAAACTGAAAAGGATAAGCTATCAAGTTCCAATCTTCTAAAGCTCATAATGATGTTAAAGTGCCATGTTGTAATCCATAGTGTTTGTGCTTCATGTAAATGCAATTGCAGCCACATTGAGAATACAAAGTATGTAAAATAGTGTGACATGGAGTACGGACTATGATGTGTCATGTATACTTTGCATCCCTACTTCAAATAAGGTGGTGATGGCAGGCCTAGCTTGACTGACCTTGGAGGCAGCTCCTCTGGGTGTTGCTCTGTGTGTGTATGCACTGTAACCTCCTGCCATGCAGTGCTCTCTCTCTCCTGTATGAGCAATGTCCCGGATGCGAAGGAGGATCACCCTCCAATGTTTCACTTGCATCTGAGAACTTGAGGCATATGGTGCATCACTAGTTTCTTCTCCATAAGCAAACAAGTTATGTGCAACAACAACTTGCGTTTATATAGCAGCTTTAATATAGAAAAACATCCCATGGTGTTTGTATGAGTGAAGAAAACACATGTTTTGCAAGCTTAGCAATGCGATCACTAATTAAACCACTGACTTATTATTTGGAATGTAGCTTGTACCAGCATACAGTTTAGGATTGCTCGAGAGGATGGTAAAATGAAATTAAGCATGTGCATGTAATTGTTGGTGGACTTTAGTTTCCTACACAGGATAACACATTTCTGGATAAGAACATATAAACATAAGAAAGGTCAGGACTAGGAGAAGGGCATTTCACCCATCAAAGCTCATTCCTGGTAGTAATATTTCAGTGATGTGTCATTAAGTTGCTCCCCCCACTCCAACAGTTTCCTTTCAAATCATTGATCATTTGTGATACTTTTTCAAAGGTACATGAATACTGAATAGTATTTTATTTCCAAAATTCATCAGTAACCCCTTTTCATGTGTCACAGGTTGGGTTGGACGACTACCAGGTTGAGGAGAATGAGGAGAAGAATCCTTACCCTACCAATGAATTCCCAGGTAACACTTTTGGGATTTTAGAGTAATTCAGAATTCTGTCTTTTTTTTGTCCTGTTAATTCAAAATTTTAAAAAATCCAACAAAAGAGTGTGCTTCCCTGCTCAATTCACACGTGCTTGTAATTGTACAGAAGAAGTAGGATGTACATAATGAGGGAAAAAAGTTCAGTAGCTTTGTCAAGTGCATTCTTCATTAAAAAAGAGTTCTGCCATATGAATTTGCCTATTGCCCTTTTATCGAGGGAGTCGCCCTGCACTCTTTCCAATGACGAGCAATTACTCTGGGTCAGAAGTCAAGTAAAGGAAATACTCAAGTTGAGAGAGCAGGCAGATAATCTATTTCTGGGTATCTGGAAAGAAGTGCACAAGAAGCACCTAAGTTGATTTGCCCTCTAGGGTTTAGTTAACCTAAGGCAACTTGCTTTTTGTGAGCAGGAGAGAAATCTGAAAGGGGGTGCGGGGGGCTGGGGAGGGGATGGGATGGTGAATAGAATTATAGAAGATAGGAGCAGGAATAGGCCATTCGGCCCCTCGAGCCTGTTCCGCCATTTAATGAGATCATGGTTGCTCATCCAAATTCAGTACCCTGTCCCTGCTTTCTCCCTATATCCCTTTAGCCTTAAGAAATATATCTAACTCCTTCTTGAATATATTTAATGAATTGGCCTCAACTGCCTTCTGTGGTAGAGAATTCCACAGGTTCACCACTCTGGGTGAAGAAATTCCTCCTCATCTCAGTCCTAAATGGCTTATCCCTTATCCTTAGACTGTGACCCCTGGTTCTGGACTCCCCCGCTATCGGGAACATCCTTCCTGCATCTAGTCTGTCTAGTCCTGTTAGAATTTTATAAATTTCAATGAGATCCCCTCTCATTCTTCTAAACTCTAGCAAATACAAGCCAATCGACCCAATCTCTCTTCATATGTCATTCCTGCCATCCCAGGTATCAGTCTGGTGAATCTTCGCTGCACTCACTCCCATGGCAAGAACATCCTTCCTCAGATAAGGCGACCAAAACTGCACACAATACTCAAGGTGTGGTCTCACCAAGGCCCTGTACAACTGCAGCAAGACATCCTTGCTCCTGTACTCGAATCCTCTCGCTATGAACGCCAACATACCATTTGCCGCCTTAACCGCCTGCTGCACCTGCATGCTTACCTTCAGCGACAGGTGCATAAGGACACCCAGGTCTCATTGCACTTCCCCTTTTCCCAATCTATTGCCGTTCAGATAGTAATCTGCCTTCCTGTTTTTGCCACCAAAGTGGATAACCTTGCATTTATCCACATTGGGCAGATGCATGGCAAATGCAGTATAATCACCCAACCTGTCCAAATCATACTGGAGTTTCCCTGCATCCTCTTCACAGCACACACGCCCACCAAGCTTTGGGTCGTTGCATCTTGCATACAGCTTAGTTTTAGTTTGACTAAAGGAGGTTCATATCCATGAATATACTTCTGAACTAAATCAGCTTGGCCTCCTGATCAAGAAACATGACATACGTATTGTGTGAAATATGGGGGATATAGGAGACCAGCAAATCCAAATAAAAAATCTATTCTCACAAAACCATTTTTTTTTTTTTAATTTACTGCAGTGAAGGGCTAGAATTATTGTCCTCCGGGAAATAACAGTGATAGTGAGAGTGCATGTAATGCATCTAGTTAATTGTTGACTACCATGTCTCTTCTGAAGGGCATTCTGAAGGGGGAGGGTGAACAGGCAGAGGTTGTGGTTCACATTGGGACCAACGACATAGGTAGGAAAAGGGATGAGGTCCTGCAACAAGAATTTAGGGAGCTAGGTAGCAGATTAAAGAGCAGGACCTCAAAGGTTGTAATCTCTGGATTACTCCCGGTGCCATGTGCTAGTGAGTATAGGAATAGGAGGATAGAGCAGATGAATGCGTGGCTAAAGAGTTGGTGTAGGAGGGAGGGCTTTAGTTTCCTGGATCACTGGGCCTGCTTCTGGGAAAGGTGGGACTTGTACAAGTCGGACGGGTTGCACCTGAACCAGAGCGGGATAAATATCCTTGCGGGGAGGTTTGCTAGCACTGTTCGGGGGGGTTTAAACTAAAATGGCAGGGGTTTGGGAACCTGAGCAGGGAGACAGAGGAAAGGAAAACAGGGATAAAAGCAAAAGATAGGAAGGAGAAAAACAAAAGTGGCAGTCAGAGAAATCAATGGTTTAAATCAAACGTGGCCACAGTAAATAATAATTCTAATAGGTCTAAGAGCGTTAAAAAAACAAGCCTGCAGGCTTTGTGTCTTAATGCGAGGAGCATTTGTAATAAGGTGGATGAATTGGCTGTGCAAATAGAGGTAAACGAATACGATATGGTTGGGATTACAGAAACGTGGCTCAAGGATGGCCAAGACTGGGAACTCAACATCCAGGGGTATTCGATATTCAGGAAAGATAGGCAAAAAGGAAAGGGAGGTGGGGTAGCATTACTGGTTAAAGAAGGAATTAATACAATTGTAATGAAGGCTATTAGCTCTGATGATGTGGAATCTGTATGGGTAGAATTGAGAAATACTAAGGGGAAAAAAACATTAGTGGGAGTGGTATATAGACCTCCAAACAGTAAGGTGGAGGTTGGGGATGGCATTAAAAGGGAAATTAAAGAAGCGTGCAATAAAGGCACAGCAGTCATCATGGGTGACTTTAACCTACATATAGATTGGGCCAACCAAATTAGTAACAATACTGTGGCGGAGGAATTCCTGGAGTGTTTACGGGATGGTTTCCTGCACCAATATGTCGAGGAACCAACCAGAGATCAGGCCATCTTAGACTGGGTATTATGCAATGAGAAAGGATTAATTAGCAATCTTGTTGTACGAGGCCCCTTGGGTCGGAGCGATCATAATATGATCGAATTCTTCATTAAGATGGAGAATGAAGTAGTTGACTCAGACTAGGGTCCTCAATTTAAATAAGGGAAACTACGATGGTCTGAGGAGCGAGTTGGGTAGGATTGAGTGGGGAATGGCGCTCAAAGGGTTGACGGTGGATAGGCAATGGCAACCATTCAAAGACCGAATGGATGAGCTACAGAATTTGTTCATCCCAGTTTGGCGTAAAAATAAAACAAAAAAGGTGACTCAACCGTGGCTAACAAGGGAAATTAGGGATAGCATAAGATCCAAGGAGAGGACATATAAATTGGCTAGAAAAAGCAATAATCCTGAGGATTGGGAGCAGTTTAGGAGTCAACAAAGGAGGACAAAGGGATTAATTAAGAAAGGGAAAATAGAATATGAGAGTAAGCTAGCAGGGAACATAAAAACTGACTGTAAAACCTTTTATAGATATGTGAAGAGAAAAAGATTAGTGAAGTCAAGCGTAGGTTCCTTACAGTCAGAATCAGGGGAATTTATAATGGGAAACAAGGAAATGGCAGACCAACTAAATGCATACTTTGGTTCTGCCTTCACAAAGGAGGACACAAATAACCTCCCAGAGATGCCGGGGAACATAGGGTCTGATGAAAGCGAGGAACTGAAAGAAATCAGTATTTGTAGGAAAATGGTGTTAGGAAAATTGATGGGACTGAAGGCCGATAAATCCCCAGGGCCTGATGGTCTACATCCCAGGGTACTTAAGGAAGTGGCCCTAGAGATAGTAGATGCATTACTGATCATCTTCCAGAACTCGATAGGCTCTGGAACGGTACCCATGGATTGGAGGGTAGCTAATGTTACCCCACTATTCAAAAAAGGTGGTAGAGAAAAAGCGGGGAATTATAGACCGGTAAGCCCAACATCGGTAGTGGGGAAAATGCTAGAGTCTGTTATAAAAGATGTAATAGCAGAGCACTTGGAAAGCAGTGACAGGATCGGACAAAGTCAACATGGATTTACAAAAGGTAAATCGTGCTTGACTAATCTACTGGAATTTTTTGAGGATGTAACTGGTAAAATAGATAAGGGAGAACCAGTGGATGTGGTGTATTTGGACTTTCAGAAGGCTTTCGATAAGGTCCCACACAAGAGATTAGCGTGCAAAATTAAGGCACATGGGATTGGGGGCAAGGTATTGACTTGGATAGAGAACTGGTTGGCGGACAGAAAGCAAAGAGTTGGAATAAACGGGTCGTTTTCCGAGTGGCAGGCAGTGACTAGTGGGGTACCGCAAGGATCGGTCCTAGGACCCCAGCTGTTCACAATATATATTAATGATCTGGACGAGGGAATAGGATGTAATATCTCCAAATTTGCAGACGACACAAAGCTGGGCGGGAGGGTAAGCTGCGAGGAGGATGTCGGGAAACTCCAGTACGATTTGGACAGGTTAGGTGATTGGGCAGAAACATGGCAAATGCACTATAATGTGGATAAATGTGAGGTTATCCACTTTGGTGGCAAAAACAGGAAGGCAGATTATTATTTGAATGGCAATAGATTGGGAGAAGGGGAAGTGCAAAGAGACCTGGGTGTCCTTGTGCACCAGTCGCTGAAGGTAAGCATGCAGGTGCAGCAGGCGGTTAAGAAGGCAAATGGTATGTTGGCCTTCGTAGCAAGAGGGTTCGAGTACAGGAACAAGGATGTCTTGCTGCAGTTGTACAGGGCCTTGGTGAGACCGCACCTTGAGTATTGTGTGCAGTTTTGGTCACCATACCTGAGGAAGGGCGTTCTTGCCATGGAGGCAGTGCAGCGAAGATTCACCAGGCTGATACCTGGGATGGCAGGAATGACGTATGAGGAGAGATTGTGTCGATTGGGCTTATACTCACTGGAGTTTAGAAGATTGAGAGGGGATCTCATCGAAACCTATAAAATTCTGTCAGGTCTGGACAGACTGGATGCAAGAGGGACGTTTCTGATGGCCGGGGAGTCCAGAACCAGGGGTCATAGTCTAAGGATAAGGGGTAAGCCATTTAGGACTGAAATGAGGAGGAATTTCTTCACCCAGAGAGTGGTGAACCTGTGGAATTCTCTGCCACAGAGGGCGGTGGAGGCCAGTTCATTAAATATATTCAAGAAAGAGTTGGATATGTTTCTTGAGGCTGAAGGGATCAAGGGATATGGGGAAAAGGCAGGGACGGGGTACTGAATTTGGATGATCAGCCATGATCACATTGAATGGCGGAGCAGGCTCGAAAGGCCGAATGGCCTACTCCTGCTCCTATCTTCTATGTTTCTGTAATTTGATGGAGGAAGTAATATAAAGATCAGACAGGAAGGTAGTTCAGCTGCTTTTTTTGTATCCTTGAGCTAAACCTATTGAGAAATAGGAATGGTTTTCTGAGAAAGTCCTAAAATATACTATCTTAATCTACAAAATATGTAAGTTTTCTAAAAATATATATCATGGTCAATGAAATGATCCAATTGAAAGCTCAGAATATATTCATCAAAAATGTGACACAAATGAAAAATTTTAAAGAAACATATTACAAAGAATTACTAGGCCTGGATGATGCTGAAGACATTGTAGAAATATTCTAGATGTGAGAATCCAGATTAAAAATAGGATAGCACACAGGCTGACGTGTATTACACCGAGGATAATGCATGGAGTTGGAGTGTATTCTGTAAAGTGTAATGCACAGGCTCAAATATGTTACGTAGAGGATAATGGTATCTTATCCTCCACATAACAGGATTGATGCATTATGTAGAGGATAATGCGCAAACTTGATTAAGTTACAAGAAAGTAGCATATCTTGTGGTTCTGATAATGATAAATTACAAAACCAAAGTTAGAACACCGGTTAAACCTATTTCCTAGGTTGAGTTCACTTGACCAATGAGTTAGGCTTATGCTGCTAAGTAATTATAGAAAAGCTTTGATACATCTCATGAAGTCATTTCACATATTGAAGTATGTGGCAAGTTTTCAGATCCAGGTGTCACACTGGAACTGACAAAGCACTTTTCCCCTAACTTAAGTTGTTTTTTTATTCGTTCATGGGATGTGGGTATCGCTGGCAAGGCCAGCATTTATTGCCCATCCCTAGTTGCCCTTGAGAAGGTGGTGGTGAGCCGCCTTCTTGAACCGCTGCAGTCCGTGTGGTGAAGGTACTCCCACAGTGCTGTTAGGTAGGGAGTTCCAGGATTTTGACCCAGCGATGATGAAGGATCGGTGATATACTTCCAAGTCAGGATGGTGTGTGACTTGGAGGGGAACTTGCAGGTGATGGTGTTCCCATGCACCTGCTGCCCTTGTCCTTCTAGGTGGTAGAGGTCGCGGTTTGGGAGGTGCTGCCGAAGAAGCCTTGATGAGTTGCTGCAGTGCATCTTGTAGATAGTACACACTGCAGCCACGGTACGCCGGTGGTGGAGGGACTGAATGTTTAAGGTGGTGGATGGGGTGCCAATCAAGCGGCCTGCTTTGTCTTGGACAGTGTCGAGCTTCTTGAGTGTTGTTGGAACTGCACTCATTCAGGCAAGTGGAGAGTATTCCATCACACTCCTTACTTGTGCCTTGTAGATGATGGAAAGGCTTTGGGGAGTCAGGAGGTGAAAAACCCGCCTCAGAATACCCAGCCTCTGACCTGCTCTTGTTGCCACAGTATTTATGTGGCTGGTCCAGTTATGTTTCTGGTCAATGGTAACACCCAGGATATTGATGGTGAGGGATTCAGCGATGGTAATGCCATTGAATATCAAGGGGCGGTGGTTAGATGCTCGCTTGTTGGAGAGAGTCATTGCCTGGCAATTGTGTGGCGCGAATGTTACCTGCCACTCATCAGCCCACGCCTGAATGTCGTCCAGGTCTTGCTGCATGCGGGCATGGACTGCTTCATTATCTGAAGAGTTGCGAATGGCACTGAACACTGCAATCATCATCAGCGAACATCCCCACCTCTGACCTTATGATGGAGGGAAGGTCATTGATGAAGCAGCTGAAGATGGTTGGGCCTAGAACACTGCCCTGAGGAACTCCTGCAGCGATGTCCTGAGGCTGTGATGATTGACTTCCAACCACCTTCTTTTATGCTAGGTATGACTCCAGCCAGTGGAGAGTTTTCCCCTCGATTCCCATTGACTTCAGTTTTACTAGGACTCCTTGATGCCACACTCTGTCAAATGCTGCCTTAGTGACTGCCCTTGACATTATCACCTCACCTCTGGAATTGAGCACTTTTGTCCATATTTGGTAATGAGGTCTGGAGCCGAGTGGTTCTGGCGGAACCCAAACTGGGCATCAGTGAGCAGGTTATTGGTGAGTAAGTACTGCTTGATAGCACAGTCGATGACACCTTGAATCACTTTGCTGATGATTGAGAGTAAACGTATGGGGCGGTAATTGGCCGGATTGGATTTGTCCTGCTTTTTGTGGACAGGGCAAACCTGGGCAGTTTTCCAAATTGTCGGATAGATGCATGTGTTATAGCTGTACTGGAACAGCTTGGCTAGAGGTGTGGCTAGTTCTGGAGTACAAGTCTTCAGCACGACAGCCGGGATGTTGTTGGGACCCACAGCCTTTGCTGTATCCAGTGCCGTTTCTTGATATCACGTGGAGTGAATCAAATTGGCTGAAGACTGGCTTCTGTGATGGTGGGGACCACAGGAGGAGGCCGATATGGATCATCCACTTGGCACTTCTGGCTGAAGATGGTTGCAAACGCTTCAGCCTTGTCTTTTGCACTCATGTGCTGGGCACCACCATCATTGAGGATGGGGATATCCATGGCGCCTCCTCCTCCCATTAGTTGTTTAATGGTCCACCACCATTCACGACTGGATGTGGCAGGACTGCAGAGCTTTGATCTGATCCGTTGATTGTGGGTTCGCTTAGCTCTGTCTATAGCATGCTGCTTCTGCTTTTTGGCATGCATGTAGTCCTGTGTTGCAGCTTCCCCAGGTTGGCACTGCATTTTTAGGTACACCTGGTGCTGCTCTTCTATACACTCCTTATTGAACCAGGTTTGGTCCCCTGGCTTGATGGTAATGGTAGAGTGAGGGATATGCCGGGCCATGAGGTTACAGATTGTGGTGGAATACAATTCGCTGCTGAATACATCATGGATGCCCAGTTTTGAGCTGCTAGATCTGTTCTGAATCATTTAGCACGGTGGTAGTGCCACACAACACAATGGAGGGTGTCCTGAGTGTGAAGACGGGAATTCATCTCCACAAGGACTGTGTGGTGGTCACTGGACAGATGCATCTGCGACAGGTAGGTTGGTGAGGACGAGGTCAAGTAGGTTTTTCCCTCGTGTTGGTTCTCTCGCCACCTATCGCAGGCCCAGACTGGCAGCTATGTCCTTCAGGACTCAGCCAGCTCAGTCAGTAGTGGTGCTACCGAGTCACTCTTGGTGATGGACATTGAAGTCCCCCACCCAGAGTACATTCTGTGCCCTTGCTACTCTCAGTGCTTCTTCCAAGTGGTGTTCAACATGGAAGAGTGCTGATTCATCAGCTGAGGGAGGGCGGTTGTAATCAGCAGGAGGTTTCATAGAAACATAGAAGATAGGAGCAGGAGTAGGCCATTCGGCCCCTCGAGCCTGCTCCGCCATTCACTGCAATCATGGCTGATCATCCAAATTCAGTATCTGGTCCCTGCTTTCTCCCCATACCCCTTGATCCCTTTAGCCTTAAGAAATATATCCAACTCCTTCTTGAATATATTTAATGAATTGGCCTCTACTGCCTTCTGTGGTAGAGAATTCCACAGGTTCACAACTCTCTGGATGAAGAAATTCCTCCTCATTTCTGTCCTAAATGGCCTACCCCTTATCCTTAGACTGTGACCCCTGGTTCTGGACTCCCCGACCATCGGGAACATCCTTCCTGCATCTAGTCTGTCCAGTCCTGTCAGAATTTTATAAGTTTCAATGAGATCCCCTCTCATTCTTCTAAACTCCAGCGAGTACAAGCCCAATCAACCCAATCTCTCCTCGTACGTCATTCCTGCCATCCCAGGTATCAGCCTGGTGAATCTTCGCTGAACTCCTTCCATGGCAAGAACATCCTTCCTCAGATAAGGTGACCAAAACTGCAGACAATACTCAAGATGTGGTCTCACCAAGGCCCTGTACAACTGCAGCAAAACATCCTTGTTCCTGTACTCAAACCCTCTCGCTGCAAAAAAACAATACCTGCAGCATATGGACTGCAGCAGTTCAAGAAGGCGGCTCACCACCATCTTCTCAAGGGCAATTAGGGATGGGCACTAAATGCAGGCCTAGCCAGCGACGCCCACATCCCATCAAAGAATTTAAAAAATATATACTATTTGCCTTCTTAACCGCCTGCTGCACCTGCATGCTTACCTTCAGCGACTGGTGCACTAGGACACCCAGGTCTCGTTGCACTTCCCCTTCTCACAATCTATTGCCATTCAGATAATAATCTGCCTTCCTGTTTTTGCTACCAAAGTGGATAACCTCACATTTATCCACGTTATATTGCATCTGCCATGCTTCTGCCCAATCACCCAACCTGTCCAAATCATCTTGGAGTTTCTCGGCATCCTCCTCACAGCACACACACCCACCCAGCTTTGTGTCGTCTGCAAATTTGGAGATATTACATCTAGTTCCTTGCCCATGCTTGACCTGAAGCCAGGAGACTTCATGGGATTCGGAGTCAATGTTGACTCCCAGGGCCACTCCTTCCCGACTATATACCACTGTGCCGCCACCCCTGGATGGTGATGGAGGAGTTTGGGACATTGGCTGAAAGGTACGATTCTGTGAGTATAACTATGTCAGGCTGTTGCTTGACAAGTCCCCAGATGTTGGTAAGGAGGACTTTGCAGGGTCGACTGGGCTGGGTGTACCATTGTCGTGTCCATAGCCGGTGCCGCGGTCGATGCCGGGTGGTCCGTCCAGTTTTTTTATTCTTGTTTTTTGTAGCGGTTTTTTACAACTGAGTGGCTTGCTAGGCCATTTCAGAGGGCAGATAAGAGTCAACCACATTACAGTGGGTCTGGAGTCACATATAGGCCAGACCACGTAAGGACGGCAGATTTCCTTTCCCTAAAGGGCATTCGTGAACCAGATGGGTTTTTATGACAATCCGGTAGTTTCATAGTCACCATTATTGATACTATCTTTTTATTCCAGATTTATTGAATTAACTGAATTTAAATTCCCCAGCTGCCATGGTGGGATTTGAACTCACGGATCATTAGTCCAGGCCTCTGGATTACTAGTCCAGTAACATAACCACTATGCTACTTTTCCCTGTGTCTTAGAGAAAAATTTGGTTGCACTAGAATACGTTTTTTACCAAATTTATGTCATTGCTGTAGTCTTAACAAGGGCACAACAGAAAGACTAACAACTGAGATCTAAAAAAACAATGGTCGGGATATTCTGTTAATTACATAGATGTAATAACTAGACATAAATTTTTGGCTTCAGGCGATGAAGATGATGATGAGCCGGAAATGCCTGTAGGACCACGTCCTCGCCCACTCTCTGAACTGCATATCAAAGAGAAGGCTGTTCCCATGCCTGATGCCAGTGCATTCTTTGTTTTCAGTACTACAAACAGGTATCAACCATTATACCTTCACTATGAATGTTATATACATCTTTAACTAGCAAAGTAAATTGATGCTTCAACATAATACACCATATTGATATAGCGGAATTATGTATCTATGATTTCTCCTGTGACATCAGTGGAAGGGTCAGTGTTAGATCCGTGGTTCAGTGGATAAATAATTACACGGATGCTGTACATAAACAAACAACAGGTCTTTACTGGAGGAGGGTCATCTCTAGACTGGGGTACAGAGGCATGCGCACAGCTTATATACCGGTGTGGTTACTGCCGGTACTACAGTATACAGGAGCTGTAAAAAGTAGTTCTGACTTAAAGCACATACACTACAATTCCTCCCTTTTTAGATTAATAATACCCCCTTAATATTCAAATAACAATTACATTTTTACATGTACATTTAATAACAAAAGTCCATTTATAGATTCAGTCTTTGGGGCGGCTTCCTGACCCTTTCGGGATAGCGCCTTTCCGGAGGTTCTTGTTCTTGGTGCAGAGGCGATTCTGACCCCTTTTCATCGGGTAGTTCATCGGGTTCCACTGCTACTGGGTCTGAAGTAGATGCTACCGGTATGTCGGGTTCATCCCCAGGTACTCGAGACATGGGGTTGACGCCTTCCTGTGACGCTAAGATCTGATCGATGTGGCGTCTCACAATGTTCTCCCCGACATCCACTGTGTACATTAATGGCCCCTGCCTTGTACATATCGTTCCGGGTTGCCACTTCTCTGTTCGATAGTCACGGGCCAAGACTGGTTGCCCTACATTGAAGCTCCTTGTCGGCTTCTCGTTGATGTGCTGGAATTGTTTGTCCTCAACATTTCTTCGCACATTTGGTCTGAGCAAGTCCAGACGAGATCTCAACCTTCGGTTAAAGAACATCATGGCCGGGGTCTGGTTGGTAACTGCATGTGTCGCGTTTCGGTAGGCTAATAAGAAATTGTCCATCTTATGCTGTAGTGGAATTTCCTCGTTGCACATGGCCTTTATCGCCTTCTTAAAGGTTTGTACGAACCTCTCATTGGTGGCTGGATGATACGGGCCGATGTGTAATGCCTTACCCCATTCCTTTTCATGAATTTTTGGCGCTCGTCGGACACAAACTGTGGTCCATTATCAGAACAGATCTGCTCTGGCAAACTGTTTCTGGCAAATATGGTCCGTAGGACTGCAATCGTTTTCTCTGTAGTGGTTGAAGACATCTTTATCACCTCAGGCCACTTTGAATGAGCATCCACTGCTATTAAGAACATTGAGTCCATGAATGGACCAGCGAAATCAATGTGCACCCGTTGCCATGGAGAGGAGGGCCACTCTCATGGGTGTAGAGGGGCATGTGGTGGTGCATTTTGGACCTTCTGGCATCCTAAGCAGCTCTTAGTTAGGTCTTCGATTTGTTGATCGATTCCCGGCCACCACACATAAGCCCTAGCAAGGCTTTTCATTTTCACTCCCCCCAGATGACCTTCATGTAGCTCCTTTAGCACTCTCTCCCTTAACTTGGGTGGAATCACCACTCTGGATCCACACATCACTGTCCCCTGGCATACTGACAGCTGTTCTCTTCTGGATGAGAATGCTGGCAACAGTGAGTTGCCATGTGTTGGCCATCCCCTCACCGTCAATTCATATACCCGTGACAGCGTCGGATCATTGCGGGTCTCCTTCTCTATATCCGCGTTTGTTACTGGCAATCGTTCAATTATCGACGAATAAAATATCTCGATAGGGTCCACTGCTGGTGCTTCCTCCACCGTAGGCAGTGGCAGGCGCGATAGCCCATCAGCGTTCCCATGTTGTTTCGTGCCTTTATATTCTATTTCATATTGATTCGCCCCTAGAAACAGGGACCATCTTTGTAACCGCTGTGCAGTCATTACTGGCATGCCCTTCTTAGGATTAAAGATGGAGACAAGTGGTTGGTGGTCAGTCAGCAAGGTGAACTTCTGCCCATGCAGATAATGGTTGAATTTTTTTACTCCCCATACTAGGCTGAGGGCCTCCCTGTCAATCTGGGCGTAGTTGCGCTCGGCTGAGGTTAGTGACCGAGACGCAAAGGCCACTGGCCTCTCCAACCCGTCTGGGAATTTGTGCGACAGCACCGCTCCAATGCCATAGGGTGATGCATCACATGCCAAACGAATTGGTAGTGCTGGGTTGAAATGGGCCAACACCTCTTTTGATGTGATCAATTCTTTACACTTCTGGAAAGCTCGTCTACGTTCGTCATCCCACTTCCATGGTACCCCTGTTTGCAGTAGGGTGTTCAGCGGGTGTAGTACCGTAGACAAATTTGGTAAGAACTTGTGGTAATAGTTTACCAGCCCGAGGAACGACATCAGTTGTGACACATTTTCCGGTGCTGGAGCCTTGACTACTGCCTCAATCTTGTCAGGGGACTTATGTAACCCCTCTTCATCGATGACGTGGCCGCAATACGAGATCTGTTTCTGGAAAAACTCGCACTTGTGGCGATTAGCTCGTAGCCCATATTCCTTTAATCTGGCGAGCTCCTTCTCCAAGTTAGCGAGGTGATGACCGTCATTTTCGCCCGTGACCAAGATGTCGTCCAAATAACACTGGGTCCCTGGAATCCCTTGCAGGACCTGATCCATCGCCCTTTGCCAGATAGCCGGAGCCGAGGCTACTCCAAACACCAGCCGGTTGTATTGATAGAGACCTTTATGGGTGTTGATCGTAAGGTAATGTTTCGAAGCTTCTTCTACCTCCATTTGCAAGTACCCCTGGGCTAGATCAATTTTGGTGAAGCGTTTACCACCAGATCGCGAGGCGAAAATATCCTCAATTCGTGGAAGCGGATATTGCACCGTGTGAAGGACTGGGTTCACTGTCACCTTAAAATCCCCACAGATGCGGACCTTCTTTGGTTCCCCAGGCGTATTACTCAACGACCTCTTCATTACAGGGATGATGGGTGTAGCCCACTCGCTCCAGTCCACATTGGACAGTACTCCTGAACGTTCCAACCCTTCCAGCTCTGCTTCAACCGCTGGTCTGATCGCATAAGGCACTGGTCTGGCCTTCAGAAACTTTGGGCTTGCATTATCCTCTATTTTAATTGTTGCTGTTATTCCTTTTAGTGTTCCTAGTCCCTCCTGGAACACTTCTTTTGCGTCAGTTAGCATTTTTGACAGTCGTCCAGGTGTGACGTCGTCATCCTTTTTGGCCTCCACCTTCAGTGCCTGTATGGAATGCCAATCTAAATGTATCTTCCGGATCCACTCGCGTCCTAGCAGTGGTGGTCCTCCATTTGGCAATACATATATATCCATTTTAGGTATTTCCTGACCTTTATATGTCACTTTCACCCTTATTTTTCCTTTGGGGTAGACTTTTTGCCCCGTATACGTCTTCAAGACAATCTCTGTAGCTTTCAAGTGTATGTGTGAAAATAGCCGCTTGTAGTCTCTTTGATTTATGACTGTTAGAGCTGACCCTGTGTCCAATTCCATTTCCACTTGGACTCCGTCTATCTTGAGTGTAACCCAGATAGAGTCATAGAGTCATAGAGTTATACAGCACAGAAAGAGGCCCTTCGGCCCATCGTGTCCGCGCCGTCCATCAAGCCCTGTCTAATCTAATCCCATTTTCCAGCATTTGGCCCATAGCCTTGTATGCAGTGGCATTTCAAGTGCTCATCCAAATGCTTCTTGAATGTTGTGAGGGTTCCTGCCTCTACCACCCCTTCAGGCAGTGAGTTCCAGACTCCAACCACCCTCTGGGTGAAAAAGTTCCTCCTTAAATCCCCTCTAAACCTCCTGCCCCTTACCTTGAATCTATGCCCCCTTGTTATTGACCCCCCTACGAAGGGGAAAAGTTCCTCTTTATCTACCCTATCTATGCCCCTCATCATTTTGTACACCTCAATCAGGTCCCCCCTCAGCCTTCTTTGCTCCAAGGAAAACAACCCCAGCCTGTTTAGTCTTTCTTCATAGCTGAGGCGCTCCATCCCAGGTAACATCCTGGTGAATCTTCTCTGCACCCTCTCCAAAGCAATCACATCCTTCCTATAGTGAGGCGACCAGAACTGCACACAGTACTCCAGCTGTGGCCTTACCAGCGTTTTGTACAGCTCCATCATAACCTCCCTGCTCTTATATTCTATGCCTCGGCTAATGAAGGCAAGTATCCCATATGCCTTTATAACCACCTTATCTACCTGATCCGCTGCCTTCAGGGATCTATGTACATGCACACCAAGGTCCCTCTGACCTTCTGTGCTTCCTAGGGCCCTACCACTCATTGTGCTCATTGTGTATTCCCTTGCCTTATTTGTCCGTCCAAAATGCATCACCTCGCACTTTTCAGGGTTAAATTCCATTTGCCACTTTTCCGCCCATCTGACCAACCCGTTTATATCGTCCTGTAGCCTGAGGCTTTCCTCCTCGCAATTTACCACCCTACCAATTTTCGTGTCATCTGCGAACTTACTGATCATACCTTTTACATTCTCATCCAAATCATTTATGTAGATCACAAACAGCAAGGGACCCAGCACCGATCCCTGAGGTACCCCACTGGACACATGCTTCCAGTCACAAAAGCAACCTTCGACCATCACCCTCTGCCTCCTGCCACTCAGCCAGTTTAGGATCCAACGTGCCAAGTCTGGTGATCCTCCATTTCGGTTACATTATGTAGTTTCAGACAACCCAGCTCCTTGCTTCCGGAGTCTGTGTCACTTTTCTGTTCGTCTGAACCACTGTCCATCACCTGGTGTACCTTTTTGTACTTCTCCTGTGGAGATTTCTTACTGTTGGTTTTCTTCCCAGACCTGCAGACTCTTGCTATGTGTCCTGCTTTCCCACACTGTCTGCACACTTGGTCCTTGAACCAACAATCTTTCTGGTCATGTGTTGTTCTGCCGCAGCGATAGCACTTCCCTGTTCCATAGGTCATTTCGTTGGTGCCGTATTCTTGCGGTCTCCGTTGTATCTCTGCAGCGCCCCTTGCGGCTGCTTCGTGTGATACTGCCATATTGAAAGCTTTGTCCAGCGTAAGGTCCTTTTCTGATAGAAGCCGTTTCTGGGTTCCTTCACTTTGTAGCCCACACACAAACTTGTCCCTTAACGTGTCTGCTAGTCCCGCTCCAAACTGGCAGTATTTCGATAGCTTGCGCAGTTCCATTAGGTACTCAGCATTGCTTTCGTCTTTGTGTTGGTTCCTTTTATGGAACTTAAATTGTTCTGCTATCAGCAGCGGTGTGGGGCTTAAGTGGTCCTGTAGGATTTCTACTATGCTTCCAAAATCCTTGTTTACCGGCTTCTCTGGGGTTATTAGATTTCGCAGTAACCCATAAGTTTTTGCACCTATGGAATTTAACAGAACCAGTGCTTTATTAGCATCTGGCACTTCATTCGCCCTGCAGTACACCTCAATACGTTCCACATATGTCGCCCAATCTTCGACTTCATTGTCGAACGTAGAGATACTGCCACTCTTCGGCATCCTTGGTTGTGCGTTAACTATCCCCAATGGCGCCTCCCGTGCTTTCCTTCCTTCCCGCGCTCGCCCGTCTTCTCCGCTGCGGCTTCACAAAATGGCGTCTCCCGCGCTCTTCCTCCTTCTCCGCGGCTCAATGGCGCCTCCCGCGCTCTCCCTGCTTCTCCGCGGCTCAATGGTGCCTCCCGCGCTCTCCCTGCTTCTCCGCGGCTCAATGGCGTCTCCCCTTGCTTCGCCCCGCGGATCCTGATCAGCCCGTGATCCCTGGCTGTGCTCTGCGCGTTCTTCTCTTGATATTTGTCGACGCCGCTCAGTCTAGAACCCGGCTGTTTCTTACCCTCTCTCCGGTTTGCAGTATTTTTCCTCGACGCCGCTCGGTGATCAATCCCCGGCTGCGCCCTGCTCTTTTCACCCTCTTTCTTACCCCATCGACGCTGCCCGGCTCTCTCTCTCTGCCGTCGGTTGGCTCCAGCCGCCGCTGCTCGGGAAGGGTCTGCTCTGGACCTGTCGTCGGTCTCTTACTGCTCGTTGTGGCTGGGGAACCAAGCTCGGCTCGCCACAGCCTCCCCAGCGAAGTTGGATCTCTGCCTGACTGCTGGGCGGTTGCTCGCGGTCGACGCCGTGTTCCTGGACTCGACTTTTTTTTTATGTTGTAGGTAGATTCGCATCAACACTCATCGCCACTGTTAATCCGTGGTTCAGTGGATAAATAATTACACGGATGCTGTACATAAACAAACAACAGGTCTTTACTGGAGGAGGGTCATCTCTAGACTGGGGTACAGAGGCACGCGCACAGCTTATATACCGGTGTGGTTACTGCCGGTACTACAGTATACAGGAGCTGTAAAAAGTAGTTTTGACTTAAAGCACATACACTACAGTCAGACTGAAAGCAAAGGCCATGTTATTTTCTATATGGTGAGTGAAATCAGAACACAAGTCACATTGGATTGATCTCCTGTCCTTCCTCGTGGCCACTTGAGTGACACTGACAGATATCAGGAAGCAGGTCAATGGCCCATTTTCTTAACCATGGAATGGTACAGGATGCAGCTAAATAACGGAAGAAAAAGAGTGGTAGCAAGTATGTGACCATCTGTGATGCACAGTAATTTTTTGAGGCTTGTTCGGACTTATTTCAGTATGTCTTTAATTAAATTAATGTAAAATGGAAGCATGTTGTATCCCCATATTTCCAAATATATTTGGTTATAGTTGTTGTAGAAGGCTCCTTTGATGACAGTGGGTAAATTATGTGCTACTTTGTCCCACGAATCAGGAAGATCTGAAGTTTAAACCCTTGTCTGTGCCGAGTTGAGTGATCTCAACCAGAGTAACAGTTTCAACGCTACATCTGTCCTTAGTGTTTACGGGCTAGAGAGGGGGGAAATTAGCCAGTTTATCCTTTCCTGAATGCTATGCTGCAACACCTGCTCAAAACTGCATGTGTGTGAATTTCAGGTGAAAACAAGTTTAGGCTCATACCTGCCCCCCAAGGACTTTTGAGGATGCAAAATTGTATCATAGATGGCCTTAACTTGTACGTATTCATTAAATAACTCTAATTTCCCCTGTTCAACTGGAAACAAAACTGTGCTTCACATATTCCTTAAGAAGGGTGCCTGGAATGGTTACAGTAATAGCCTTCTATGCTTGAATGTAAGATGAGTTATAAATAGTTTATGCGATGCATGAACACTTTTCATACATCCAATATATATGCCTCTTTTTTTTTGTCTGAAAGGTACAACATGATCTAGAATATGAAAATGGGAATTGGCACCAAATAAACATTGGTCGTAGTCATAGATAGAGTTATACAGCACAGAAAGAGGCCCTTTGGCCCATCGTGTCCGTGCCGGCCATCAAGCCCTGTCTATTCTAATCCCATTTTCCAGCACTTGGTCCGTAGCCTTGTATGCTATGGCATTTCAAGTGCTCATCTAAATGCTTCTTGAATGTTGAGGGTTCCTGCCTCTACCACCCTTTCAGGCAGTGAGTTCCAGATTCCAACCACCCTCTAGTTTGTACAACTTCCTAGACAAGAACTGTGGTAAACCTGGTATGTAAAATTCGGTGTTATTTGATAATAGATTTCCCCATGAAAAGGCAGTCCAGTAACCTCACATTTTGAACTGCTAAGCATTTCCTTATTGGATAAAAATGTAAAAATAGTAACAGTGTACTCTTGACAAACGTGTCTTAACTATGTTTCTGATACCATTCAGACAGTACTGGAAAATATTTTTAGTATTTAGCAAGGGGGTGGACTCTTTCAAACTCCCCAAAATTTACTTTTTAATCACTAAAGTTTACTTTTTGCTTACCAAAAAAATTAATTAAATATGCTCCAGAGGAAGCAAATACTAAAAAGATATAAACTACACGTAGGGTGAAAAATTGGGTTGTTTTGCACCTCTCCTTAATGCCCCCGGGGGTCTAGGAAGTTGTACAAATCCCCTAGCGCCCAGGCGCGACGCCGCTAATACTCCCCGTGAAATTCAGCAGGAGGTTAGCAGCGGTGGTAGCTGGAAGCACGCTGCGCCGCCGGCAATGACATCATTGCCGTGTGCAGCGCCCTGGCCATAAACTTCCCTTGCGCCCCCTGACCTATTGCCACATGATATGTGTGACAGGATCAGGGGGGCGGTTTGGCAGCGGTGGCGGTGCTACTTAAAGGGCAGGTGTCGGGCGGCCATTTTTATTTTGGCCGAATGCCAACACTTGCCCCCTTTTGCTTTTGTATGCGGGGTGCCGGCCGCAATTGCTCAGCCCAGCACTCCTATTGAGTGCCGGGCTGTTTTCACGGCACCCCGCTCCCCAGTGGTCCTTTAATCAGGGGAGGAGGCCTGCAATGACACGCGCTACATGCCACCGCGAAATTCAGTAATAGCGCCCCAAGCAGGAGGTGGAGCACTTTCCAGTAGCGACCAGGCGATGTTAGTGCCCCAAAATGGGTGCCAACCAAATTCTTCCACTTAGTTATAGCCACATAAAAGAACTGCAATGCCCACAAGCATCGGATACAATAGGAAAACAAAGAAAAGAATTAGTGAAAGATTGGAGGGATAAACACTGCTCTAATTTTTAAACTGGACAGTCAATTTTCAACTCCACCAAATCTGGAAAATAACTCACCCATGGTTAATTGGCAGGTTTAATGTTCAGTTCCTTTATTCAGCATGACAGAGTACTTTAGATTAACAAAACTGAAATCCCAGGTGGGTTTATTTCAGAAATATAGGCCGAGATGTTCCTTCCCTCGGTGGATCCGGTGCGGCCGGGGTCGGTGGTGGGTTACAGCCCCGCTGCTAGCTCCATCCCGCTCTGAAAAATGAATTTTCATTGATAGGCTTGTTAAGCCTGCCCACTATGCTTCTCGGTCCAATTAGAGGAAGCGGGTCTGGTGACGTCATTCGTGACGCGTCATCAGCCGGTTTCCTTAAAGGGACCATGACCAAATTAATTTTGACATTTGTGATGTCCGTGTTCTACAGCATTGAGGTGCTCCAAACACTGACAGTGACTGCACAGAGTTGCAGGGCTGTACCCAGGTTCTCCCATGACTCCCTCCATATGCTTATGGAGGGAGTCACACCATGCAGGGAGGTCCTCTTCCCTTCCCATGGGCAGAAGAGACCTCCGCAAGAGACCAACACAGCCTGGTTGCACATTGCAGAGGTCACAAATAGGGATGTCATCAGGAGGGCTGGGTGCAGTGCCGCAAACCTTTCAATGCTCTCATTCGATCACGAAACATTAGTACAAAGCCACACTCACCTTCATCCTGCTGTGCCTCTCATCACATCCCCCTCACTCTGCCTTCCCTACCCTACTCCTGCATATCCATACTCACCCAACTTCACTTGCATCTCCACCCATCCCTCTCTATCTACATTATCACATCCCCATCTCACTAGCCACCCCTCACACTCATCCTCATCCTAGTGCAGTCATACCAACTAACAACAGACAACGGTACACACTTGGGGCTGGATTTTCATTGAGGAGTCGAGTTGGAGGCGGGACTACAACTTTCGGCGTTGTAGTCCCGCCTCCATTGAGTTCTAGCCAACCCACGCGATTTTGACTTGATTGACCTTGTTGAGCCCGCCCAGCTGGCTCAGCAGGCCAATTAAGGGCCACCCGGCAACAGGTGACATCGCAGATTGAAATTTCATCTGTCAAGACCGTTTGACAGATGAAATATCAGTGTTTCACAGCTGTTTGAAGCTGTCAAACACTGACAATCAGTTAATTCCTTCCTGTCAGGATGATTTAGAGATCTCCCCAGAACAGAGAGCTGAATGCTGCAATTTTTGACAGCTCGCAGCCATTCTGCTTTCTGTGCCAGTGAGATGAGGGACTCCCGAGACCTGAAGGAAGGAAGGCTGTAAAAGTAAGTAAAGGTATGTAAAACTTCTTTAAACACTTTTTACACACACCAAACACACTTACCTTTGCACTCATGCATCCATCACTCACCTGAACACCGGACATCTCGACCCCTCCAAGCCCTTCATCCCGACGGCCCGCCTCCTCTAACTTGGCGTGGTTTGGAGCCATAGGGAATCCCACACTTCAACCTTAAAAATAGGGATTAGGCTAAAAACTGCCTGTTAACTACCTGTTAACAGGCAGTTAATTGGCACTAATACCCTTCCCGCCTCGGGGAGGCGGGCCCCAGTGTGGGGCGGGTACCCGCCTCCTTTGAAACTGGCATGGAGGCGGGTTGGGAGCGGGATGGTGTCGGGACCCCCGATTTCAGAATTTTAACCCCCCACACGCCTCCAATCCCGCCTCCACAGCCCAATGAAAATCCTGCCCTTGGTGTTTTATCCAATGTTCATGTAAAGTTTCTGTTAATGTGCTGTCAAACGTTGAAACCTTTATTTTCAACCATTTCCGTTTTTGGACAGATTATGTGCACCTTTGTATGTGGCTTAGTGAGTTGCAGTGAATGGTGAGACATAACATAACAGTACACCCAGCAATGGTGTTGAGTGTGAAAGGAATAGATTGGTCATTGTAGGGATGCTTTATGGTATTGGTGTGGGTTGGTGCCAACCTGGTGCATCATGTGGCAGCCAGTGTGTACAGCGCCAAGTGAAGTAAATCTGGCCAGAGTGAAGCCATCCCTGGCCTCCCAGGCAACAGATTGCTCGGGTGCTGATGCCCTCTGTGCTGTGCAGCATCAGGTGATTGCGGAGAAGATTGGTGCTGCTGGTGTGCCTGCTGCTGCTGGTGTTGGGGCTGATCGTGGTGGGATTCAGAGGACCAAGATGAGACAGTATACCCTTGTTGATGGAATAGATGGCAAGTAAAATAGAGATGACAGAAGCATTCTGTCAATGGTGAGAGGGTTCTTCCAATAAGGTGAGACTGGATGGAGAGTGGAAAGTGGAAAGCCTGCAGAATCTGTGCTGGAAATTGACTGAGAAACAGCTTGTGGCTCAGGAAAGTGATGATCTGTCAGGTGGGAACTTTTACTGTACATTTGAAGCTGTCAAGGAATCAGCTGGAGCAATGGCCACTGAACTCCCTCCTTAGGTTGACAAACGTGGTCCCCGAACAGTGTGGATCCCGTGGCCATAAAGTTAAAGTCAAAAGGTAAGTTAAAAAAGCCTGTTAATCATCTGTCAACTAGATGCTAATGAGTTTAATTGGGTTGCCCGCCACTGCCTGTCGGGTCTGCTTAGCGCTGACAGACCTGACATTGGGAAAGGCGCGTTGCGGCGGGTTGACAGTGGGGGAAAAAAAAAAAATTCCATTCGACCCGCCACCAATCCAGGCTGACCCCTCGGAAAATCTTGGCCATACTATGAAGTGATGGTCTTTACATTTTCCACTTGCATGCTATTTATAATAATGGATATTTTTCTCATGCTTGAGGGTTTGTTACTGTGTGAACACATAATCCTCCCTTGAAGTTGCCAACACATTGCTTGCAGAATGAATTTTAATGGGATGGATTCCCACTTTCAGTTAATGTTTATGTTCAAGCTTCTTTAAGAGGGCAAGCTTTTTCAATCTTGGCAATGTGATATCTTGTGGTAAAGCAAGAAAAAGAGTGATCGTCTCTGATCACGTCCTATTATGCTAATACTATGTCATTTGGCAGCTTGATTCAGGAATGGCATTTGATGCATTTTTTTTGGATCATGTGTTGACATATGGAAGTTAAGCTGGGGTAGGAGCCAAGAAAGTGGAAGGAATGATTAACGAAACTGTTCACTTCTAGTTTATTACTATGATGATCATCTCATACAAACCTACTTTATAGGTTTCGGGTGCTGTGCCACAGGATCGTCAATGACAACATTTTTACAAATCTCATCTTGTTCTTCATCCTCTTGAGCAGTATTTCTTTGGCAGCAGAGGATCCTGTCCATCAGGACACAAAAAGAAACCAAGTAAGTTTAAAAATATGAAGCTTTGAGACCAATAGTATCTCTGTTGCATTCATATAGTTAAAGTGTGATTTATATTCTCATAGTGTTTACAATATTCCAAATAGCAGTGGTATGTACCAACATTAACAAATATCAAAGTAGCTTCAAGAAATTCAAATAAAGTCAGAATTGGCTTAGCCTTCCCTGAGTTTAATCCTTCACTGAGAATGTCATAATGCATTAACTGAATGGAGCATCCTGCCCATTGATGTCAGCCATAACATCCAGTGTCAATTAAGTCACACAGCAACAGAACAGGTTTATTTTATATAGTTAAAAATAACAATGCTAAATATAAATTATTTTTTAAAATGTGTGCATGGAAGTGATTGCAGTGAAGTAATTTCATATCTAGACAAGACGAGAGTCGGTTTTCCTGATCCCTTCCCCCAGATAATGCTTCGTTCTCCAGGCATAAACTTTCAAGTAAAGGGGCCTGAGACACAGATTGGCGGGTCTCTGCTCCTTTTACATAGCCCCAAAATTTCCATGGCTTTCCTGCGGGAAAGAGCTTGGCCTGTACCTGCAGAAGGCACAGGCCAGATGGACCTATTATAATGTGATATGGTGGAGGCGTGGGGGGGAGCGCAATCTTGGCCCCTCTTCTCAATTTCCACGTTGCTCATTTGCTGGGCACCCTAAGGCAGGGAGCCTAGAGTTCTTGATGCTGTGGCTTGCCCCTGAAGTTCCACCATGGTTTGAGGGCAGGCTGAAGATGTCAAGGTAGGGTCACCTTTAGTTGTTGGCCTCCTCCCCGATCTTCTGATTGAATTGGACTATCTGGCTGCCAATCTCCATCAGTAACCACAAGGTCCAAACATAGCAGTTGCCCCTGATTTTCTGCCCCAACCACTGGTGGTAGAACCTTCCATGGCAGGCCTGCCTGACTCAGGTGAGAGTCTCGGATATATGCAGATAGAGTCCAATCATTTAGATACACCCAGATGCAATGTTAACTGCCTACTGATTTGATAGCCTGCCGTGGGTGCACCACTCAGTGAAACCTGGTGGACACCTGTTTAAGGCAGGCAGTTGGTTGGCGGTATGTTAATGAGGCCCAGCCATTAAACTGGGCATTTTTGAAAGGGAGGGGGGCAGTATCTGACGATAGGTAACCATTTACAATGTCAGCTAGCATGGGGGGGTAGGAAGGGAAGTTAAATAGTCAGTAGCTATGGGGAAAGAGGCCGAGAGCAGCAAGCTGGTCTCGTGGCCAAGGTGAGCTGGCATGAAGGGAGTAAGGAGAGCTAAAGAACAGCGCAGGTTCATGACTAAGATGGGGCAGGCCTGCCATGGAAGGTTCTACCACCAGTGGTTGGGGCAGAAAATCAGGGGCAACAGCTATGTTTGGACCTTGTGGTTACTGATGGAGATTGGCAGCCAGATAGTCCAATTCAATCAGAAGATTGGGAAGGAGGCCAACAACTAAAGGTGACCCTACCTTGACATCTTCAGCCTGCCCTCAAACCATGGTGGAACTTCAGGGGCAAGGATGGGGGTTACCTTGAGAAAATTTTGATTTAAGCAGCAAGGGGAAGTCACAGCTGAACTGATGGTCTCAATCTTGGTGACAAAGTAGTTCTTGAGCTCCTTGCACTTGTTGGAGGCGTAAGACGTGCGGAATTACCCCTCGCCCCATCCATCAGGTTATAGAGTTCAGACTTGAGACTTATGAGAAATTACACCAGACACACGGGTTCTGTCTTTAACCTTTTATTGTTCCTAAGACAGATTCAAAACCCCAATCACTATTCGAGCAGTTCACCAATAATATTACAAGAAATCATACATACAACCACCCGCCGATGATCGGTCCAGCGTTGATTGTAGGTCCTCGTAAGCGAACAGACTAGCCAGGCCCCTCCTTCCGACTGCAGCCTGATCCTCATAGGTGAGATGACTGGCCAAACCACCTTCTTCTGACTGCAGTGCCGATATTCTTTAGCCATCGTGTTTTATACAGCTTTCCTTGCCTTTTGCAGTAAATCAATCATTCAGAGATAGTGAAATGTTCCTTTTAATGTTGGTCTAAGCTGTTTGAGCTGTCAAACATTTACATTAACTCATCCCGTGTCTCTATCCATTAGTTTGTCTTTATCACAGCCCAAAATTGTTCATTCATTCCTAAAGTTTACAAACGTGGCATAGGTTCATGAGTTACATCATATTCTGCATTCCAAAACTTCAAAGGTTTGACTTCTCCCCTTTAACCTCAGAAAAGTCATCAGAGACATGGGGGCTCGATTTTCAGTGTGCCGTGGAGTCGGGATTGGAGGCGTGCAGGGGGTTAAATTCCTGAAATCGGGGGTCCCAACACCATCCCCACCCCCAACCCTCCTCCATGCCAGTTTCAAAGGAGGCGGGTACCCGCCCGGCACTGGGACCCGCCTCCCCGATGCGGGAAAGGATTAGTGCCAATTAACTGCCTGTTAACAGGCAGTTTTTAGCCTAATCCCTATTTTTAAGCTTGAACTGTGGGGTTCCCGACGGCTCCAAACCACGTCACGTTGGAAGAGTTGGGCCATCGGGTTGAAGGGCTTGGAGGGGTCGAGATGTCAGTGTTCAGGTGAGTGATGGGTGCATGAGTGCAAAGGTAAGTGTGTTTGGTGTGTCTAAAGTGATTAAAGAAGTGTAAATTACCTTTCCTTACCTATTCAGCCTTCCTTCCTTTAGGTTCGGGGAGTCTCCCATCTCACCGGCACAGAAAGCAGAATGGCTGCGAACTGTCAAAAGTGACAGCCTGCAGCTTTCTGTGCAGGAGAGATTTCCAACTGAGTCTGTGGAGAAGGACTCATGTTAGAAGTAAGACTGTCAGTGTTTGACAGCTTCAAACAGCTGTGAAACGCTGATATTTCATCTGTCAAATTGTGTGCAGTTTTGGTCGCCTTATCTGAGGAAGGATGTTCTTGCCATGGAAGGAGTGCAGCGAAGATTCACCAGGCTGATACCTGGGATGGCAGGAATGACGTATGAGGAGAGATTGGGTCGATTGGACTTGTACTCGCTGGAGTTTAGAAGAATGAGAGGGGATCTCATCGAAACTTATAAAATTCTAACAGGACTAGACAGACTAGATGCTGGAGGGATGTTCCCAATGGTCGGGGAGTCCAGAACCAGGGGTCACAGACGAAGGATAAGGGGTAAGCCATTTAGGACAGAGATGAGGAGGAATTTCTTCACCCAGAGAGTGGTGAACCTGTGGAATTCTCTGCCAAAGAAGGCAGTAGAGGCCAATTCATTAAATATATTCAAGAATGAGTTGGATATATTTCTTAAGGCTAAAGGGATCAAGGGATATGGAGAGAAGGCAGGAACAGGGTACTGAATTTGGATGATCAGCCATTATCTCATTGAATGGTGGAGCAGGCTCGAGGGGCCGAATGGCCTACTCCTGCTCCTATCTTCTATGTTTCTATGTCTTGACAGATGAAATTTCAGTCTGTGGCGTCACCTGTTGCCGGGTTGGCCTGCTGAGCCCGCTGGGCGGGCTCAACAAGGTCAATCAAGTTAAAATTGCATGGATTGGCCACATCTCGATGGAGGCGAGACTGCAGCCCCGAAAGTTGTAGTCCCGCCTCCAACCCGACTCCTGAATGAAAATCCAGCCCCTGATGTCTGCAAAATCAAAGGAGGTTTGTTTCTCTCTGTTGTCTATGACAGCCCCCTGCAGTCACAACCATGTTCTCTGCCTTATCAGTGAAAGACTGCTTGTTACATTCACCAACTTTATTTCACGTTGAAAAACCTTTTTGCCTGGCAAAGCATTTCAAGAAATATTAAAAATTAAGGGTCTGTATATACTTTCTACAGAGGGGAGGGAGCAGGGGAGAGGGGCTTAAGGAGATGATTTTCAGTGGAGAAAAGAAGCCGGGGATTACCTTTGCATTCCAGGATAATTCTGAAGTAGTGCGCGGTTTCAGCAGAGGAGAGTAAGGCACGATAGTGCTTGATGTGGTCAAGCCATATCTGGTAATAGATGGCTAAACCAGTTGTGCATCAGATACATTCTGGTCTACACCCCTTGGACTTTAGGGAGCAAAGATAGAGGCTATACCAGGCGGAATGACCAGGCTGGGAGAGCGTAAAGGTTTTACCGGGACAGGGGTATCAAAGGCAAGAGTGAGGGAGTGATTGAGCAGATCAACAGGAGGGCCAAAAGCTTGACAGTTGGGAGTTTGAAAGTGAAGCTGTAAGCGAATTCGGAGAGAGTGACCTGCATCTCGTCCTTTAGCTATCTTTTCTTGTAAGACTTTATTACCTTCTGCAGTGTCGGACAGTGCCTGGTATTTGTTTGTTTATATTATTTCCTAGATAGTTACACAAGGTTTTCTATCTTTCTTGTTTCTTTTACTAACCTCAATTGATGCAGTATCCTCATTTCCTTGGCTTTCCTCAGCACTTGTCCCTCTGTCATGATGATGCTATTTCTGATTGTGATGATCTCCAGCTCCAATCCCTGAAGGTTCATCTCGAGGTCTAATGCTATCCTGGACATACCATTAACCTGAGATGATTCACTTATTGAAAATCCTCTCCTGAAGTGAAGCTGTGCCAGTATACCTTTAATTATTTATATACCTTACAATATTCACAGCTCTGATGGAGTTTCTGGTCCTCTTGGTATATTTCTGATGGTATTTTAACTTTTATGTGTCTTTCTACCCCAGTAATTGTCGATGTTCTTGAAAATTGTTGTTAAGTTTCATGGGAGCCTTTCTGAACAGCTGCCGTGAGTTTGTTCCATTGCACTGATTTTTTTATTGTTGTTGTATTTTATTTACAGTATTCACAGCTCCCAATGGAGTCTGTGATCCACATGATCTTTCTTTGCCAGTATTCTTTTTTAAATATGGGGGAGCACTCCTGAACTATTGCCTCTAAACTGGTATTGAGATTACTGTGACTTGACTTTCCTGACTACAGAAAGTTTATATCTAACTCCAACTGGTACATATTGCATTTAATCTTGCAGTGTATTTTTAGCTTTAAAGCTGGAAAAGGATAAAAATTCAATACATAAGTAAGGGAATATGGCCTAGAAATTGGGTTGAGGCGCCAAGTTCGCCTGGGCGCTGATTTTTGCGCAGCGTTCGGAGCATTAACGAACGCCAGAAATTCAGTTTCAGCGCCCCTAGAGGGAGACGGGGCGAGGCTCGAGGCGCTCCGCGTCCCTCTTAGGGCGCTGAAACTGAATATCGCAGCGCAACGTGCCGCAGCGCCACACGCTGCGGCACGGCACGCTGCGGTACTGCAGGCCTTCCTCCCATTGTTAAGGGGGAGGGGCCTGCAACAGCGCAATCCCCGATCGTGAGTGCCGGCAAAAGAGCCCGGCACCGAGGAGAAGTGCCAGGCTCTCGGGAAACAGCCGGCAATGCCGCGGGGGGGGGCGTCAGGAGGCCGGGGACGGAGGCGCTGGCAGGCGGCCGCCCCGCACCTCCACCTTAACTTGTGCCACTGCTGGCACAGCAAGGCCCCGTGAACTGGGCGCGGGTAGCGAACGGCGCTACAGCGGCGTTCGCTACCAAATATCGTGATCGGGGCGCTAATGGGGCGCTGCGCACACCAATGATGTCATCGGTGGCGGCGCAGCGCAACAGGCTAACGCCACCATTAGCGCCCCCGCTGAATATCGCGGGAGGCGCGGCCAGTGGCGCTACAGTCACTGACTGCCCTCTTTAGGCGCTAATAGGTGGCGCTACATACCCAATTTCTCCCCCTATATGTAAAACAAACATCAGTCATTTATGGTTTTCATGGAATGATGGAGAGTATCAAGGAATTCAATAGTCAAAGCACCAGTAACAATCCCAGAATACCATTTAATAAAAATGGAACTTGACGTAGTCAGTTACTATAAGCCCTGATGTAATCCTCTATATGGTATAAATATTACTTATAAAACAGAAAATTGTCTGACTCACCATGAGCAATGCCACAGCAGATCTGCTAGAATTTTGTTTAAATCCCCTATTGAGGTATGCTCTTGGTCACTATATCCTTTTTTTTAACTCTTTGTTTATATTTGCAATTCTTTGCTGATAAAAATTGTTGGACTGAATTTAATGCTAAATTCTTCTTTTACAGATCCTTACATATGCAGATTATGTCTTCACCAGTATCTTTACAGTAGAAATTATATTAAAGGTAATGGCACATCAATTGTGTTCATGTGAATTTATGAATTTACATTTGTTTGTGATCAGTTATCACAAAAAGGCTAAAACATTTTCACATGGGTCTTTTAAGGAACAGTAAGGCTCATGAAATTGAAAACTGGCTTGTCAATAGAAGGCAGAAGGTAACAAAGAGAAAAGTGCTGTTGGAGGTGGGGGAGTGACTAGTGGAATTCTGCAAGAACCTGTTTTCTATCCCCTGCTGTCCATACTATTCATAAACAATTTGGTGAAGTGAGCAACTTGTAAAGTTACAAATTTTGCTGATGATATCAAGCTACAAGGCCTGGTGGCACATGTAAGGGAGATAAACAACATTCAAGACTACACCTATTCCAATTTACATATGTGCTCCCAGTGGGCAAGACTCCATGCCAGGAGTACATAAGCTGAAAACTTACTCTTGGATTCCATGCAGTGTCTACTCATTATGGAATACATAACAGCAATCAAGTGAATGGCATATGTTGGTATTCAAGGGTCATCTGGGCTTAAACCAGAGCTTGAAATATAGACAAAACAAATCAGAGAAATGCTGCACAGCAATCTTACACACCCTGGAACTGTGGTGGTAGATTTTGTCAGGCCACACCATGAAGGGGTGGCATTTGAATGCCTCAAAGGACTGGAATTCAGCTGCTTTTGTAAAGCAAGGATTACATGTTGGGAATCTTACATCTGTCTTAGAACCACTCAACTGTCTATCATAAAGTGCTGGGATTGAAACCCATGCAGCTTGACAGGGACCAGAAGCCATGAACCTTCACGAGCTAATGATTGCATTCACTGAATCTGGTGACTTAGACTACTCGGCCCTGCTGATAATTGACATGCCATGATGGGGTATCCATTAGCAAAGGTAAAAAAAGAAAATGATTTGGATGTGATTATAAATCATTCACTGAAAGCTTTTAGCTTCAGGCGTATTTGACTAAGTCAAAACAGGTTGTTCTAATTTTGAACATAGATGACTGGTAAAACCATATATGGAATAATATTTTGGGCAGCATAATATCAGAAGAACAATATTGTCTTGGAGAGGGTTCAAGGAAGACTGACAAAGATGATTCTGGAACTTATATTATTGGAGTCAATGGAATGGAATATTGGGCAGGGTGTATAACGGACGGTCGATCTCCCACCTCATGTTTTGCGCCCCCATTAAAATTGAATTTTATCCCTGTAAAGTTGAACTTCTTTTCATTAGAAAAAACAAGATTGAGTGGGACTGTGGTGGTTAAAGAAAGTGGTCCACCACCACCTTCTCAGCACAACTAAGGATGAGCAATAAATACAACCTGTATCACTGCAGTAGAACTTCTTTGCATTCCTATTTCTTGTGATGAAATGCAGCATCATGTCAGCTATTTTGATCACTTTTTGCACTTGCAAACTAGATTGTAATGACTTATGTAACTGGACTCCTAAATCGCTCTGTTCATTTTGGCCCCCTAGTGCTTTTCCATAAATATTCATGGAGAACCATCACCCTCAAAATCTTTTTTTAATAAAATATGTATCCTAGTTAAAAGAATTTTTTCAACCCAAATGTGTGGCAGCTGGCTCCAGGACCAGAATTACTGTCTTTTTAAGGCTGGAGCACTGAAACCTGATATCTCTGCACTTAGTCTTGGCATTCAGCAACCGCCCCTCCCTACTAAAGAAAGAGATAAAGAAAGAAAGCATAGAAAACTCCATAGAAAGCAGTAAAGCACAACTTACCTCATATTAAGGCACTCTGTAGAAAAATGTTTGGCAAATTTGGCATTTGTATACAATGACACAATAAAATGGGATTATCATGTTGAAATGCAGTATCATGTTAAGTGCAAACAACACCATCATAACAAAAGATTATTCTGGCTTTTAATCCTCAAGAGACAAATAGTTTCCAGAAACCCATTTTTATGTAAACTAATCGTCCTTAATTATTTCTTTAAGCAATTTAAAAAATATATTTATAATTTAGCATGAGAAAGCTTTTGCATCAATACTCAATTGAGTATGTATGATCAAATTAATGCCATTCCATCGCATATTAATAAATCAAGGGAAAATCCTTGCATATCAACTTTAGGTGGTGATAGTGACCCTTTAATTCATAAAAAATATATATAAACATGAAACTGTGATTTTACAATGTTCAAAGACTTTGTTTTAATTACCACTTGAATTGAAAAGTATCGTTGTGGTGACATCTTTGTGTCCCTTCTGCACAGATGACCGCCTACGGGGCTTTCATTCACAAGGGCTCCTTCTGCAGGAATTACTTCAACATACTTGACCTGGTGGTGGTTAGCGTGTCTCTCATCTCTTTTGGAATGGAGTGAGTTATAAATTTGTTTTTAGCTTGTTTTTTTCCTTCTTAAAAATTCTCATCCTATGCCAAAGTCATTTATCAGAAAACTTGGTTTGAGAAACTGGTTGGGTTGGTTGTAAATTCATGCCCCCACCCCCCGCCCCACTATTTTGTAATGGTTTAGACGGTATTTCGAAACCATCACACAGAGAAAATAAAATAAATCAAACCAGCCTCATAGTGACCTCAACAAAGTCACAGGTGAAATTCCATACACTTGTCATTTTAAAACAACTAAATTGTTTTTGAATTTGTTTTTGGGAAGATTGGCAAGGATTATTCTCAAATATTAAACTGTTCAATTAAAGCCTTTTCTGAAAAGAATACAAAGATTCAAATGTGCTGACAACTGAGTAGTGCTAAAAGATCTTAACCTTTCTATTGTACTGATTACAAATTTGAAAGTGTGAAGTCAATCTGCTTTAATAATGTATTTTCAATTTTCTACTTTTTATCTTGCAAATAATTTCGTTATTTGGCACTGTTAAAATCGGGCCAAAGTTTCTATTCTTATATCCAAATGTCCATGAGATGGTAGGCATTAAAATTAGATGCTACACAAAGGATCAGTGGTGTCTGGATCACTCCGCTATGTCAATGTATTAAAAACACCTCAATTAATATTAATATTCTACTATTACATATTTACGAGGCATGCCAAAGGCATCTAGGGCATACTGTAATATCATTTCACTGACATTTTCTCCACTACAACTCCTTGAATTCAGTATTGAACCAGACATAGCAGTCTGAATGACCTGCTTGATTCAAAATTCAGAATCAAGCAGTAGCCCAAATGGTTTTCAGCAGCAACAACATCTAAATGGCACCACTGGCAGTGTTAATGCAGGACTATGCATGTGTTGAAGCTGATATGATGACACTATCGTACTACTTTATTAAACCAAATTTCTTGCTGGCAACCAAGATGTTAGAGGATGGAATTTATGTTTCAATGAATTAGTGAATTGTTAGTATTGAATGGAGCTGCATTCTCAAATTATACGGACAATTTTAACTCTGCCTGCTTGGTAGAAACAGGGCGGTCAGGCAGTTAAGAATTGCCCATTGGACTTGCCTACCAAGATCCTGCGCACTTCACGCAGATGGGAAGGATACCTGCCGGGAACTGTCGTGGTCCTTTTTTAAATATGCAGATTACTCTCCAATGACATCATGGGAGTCCAATTGCTGTTTTAACCAAATGCATGCGCAGGAAGTCTTTATGGCTTTCCCACCAGGCCAGCCTAGCAGAAAGAGGAGTTGGGACCTTTCACAGTGGTGCCAGGAGCAGCAGAATCGCAAGACCCCCCCCGAACCCCCTCCCATCGACTTACCTGAGTGCCAGGGACCATTCTTTTGGTTCCTGGTGGTGACCTCCTGCAGCCTGTCATTCTTTTGCTGCCCATTGGCCAGTGCCAATTTCTGCTGGTTTTGGCCGGGAACCTGACTGAGGCTATGCAGGTGAGGCCCAGGAGTTAAAAACCCCCAGGCCTCACGCTGCCGAGGTCAGGACAGTTTGCTGCTTTGGCCCCAGCCTACACGACTGCCGCCCCAAGTTAAAATTGGGGCTTAGATGTTTTAAAGCCACGTGTTCCTGAGATTTCATTTAATGTCAGAGGCACTTTCACATCTTTTCAAAAATGTTATTGAATCAACAGTAGTGTTTTTCTCCTTGATAAATACAGTTTCTCTCTTTGCAGCTCCAGTGCAATAGCAGTAGTAAAGATTCTCAGAGTGCTCCGAGTATTGAGACCTTTAAGAGCCATTAATAGAGCAAAAGGGTTGAAGGTAATTGATGTCCACATTCTTCTTCTTCATCTTCTTAAGCAGTCCCTCGGAACCGAGGATGACTTGCTTCCACACTAAAAATGAGTTCTCAGGTGACTGATGAGTCCAATGCGGGACCTACAGTCTCTGTCGGAGGTGGGGTAGACGGTGGTTGCCTTCAACCACTGTCTCCACATAAAATGAATGTTGAATGACTTCTGAATACAGATGTGTGAATATGTTTCCCACTGCCTCAAATTCAACAGGAGTGTAATCTGTAACAGTGCAAGGGGCCACTTACATCCTTTCTGATAGTGCCTTCAAGACTTTCTCCCACGCTCTAGGACTGTGTGGTGTTTGTTGAAAAGTCCTGGCACATATGAGAAAGTCGATGGTATAGAGCAGGCTATTCTTAAAATGTTGTATAACAACAGTGCAATGAAATAAAATGATAAAAGAAATAAATAACAGTATTTACAGATTAATGAGATTTAATCAATTGAAAATTAAATTCATTATCTGCTCCTCAGTTGCTCAGTGGATTAATTTGCAATGGAAGTGGTACTGAGGCATACAGGCTAGAAGATCCCAGATTCAACTGCTGGTCTGTGCTGAGTTTGCTGATTTCAACTGGGGTGTTGATGCGAGTACTACAGTTGGCCTCAGTGTCCCTAGGCCAGGGTAGAGGTAGAGGAAATTAGCCAGAGTTTCCTATTCCTGATCACCATCCAGTTATCCTGCTGGAATGTTTATGAATATGGACATTGAGGGTGGGGCGGGGGTTACAGTATTTGGGCTCATTTGTGATGACCCTCATGATTCAGTATTTCATTGACGATCACTGCCTGGTCTCACATGAATGGGCAAGATGCAAGAGGGCTGTTGGACCATGCTGCAGCATGAACCATGGCCTTCAAGAAGGCAGAAAATTGGGAAAAAGTGAAGATGCTGGGTGTTGGCCTGTATCTCAGTTGGAATCAGTGCCTTCAGTAAAGCAGGAGGAAAACTCCTCTGAAAACCAGTAATTGGGCCAGTCAGAGGGTTTCAACTGCTACATTTGAACCATAGTTGCCATGGAAACAAATGCTTTCTTATCAATAATGTACATTTCCGACATCTCTCTGCCAAGTGAGAGCTTCTTCTGAAGTCGGAAGATGATGGTCTTGAAATAGTCATGACAATTTGCTACTTAAATTAAAAGCTTCATCCTGAGTCTGATATTCACCTAGTTTATGACATCATAAAAGGATATTTGAATGAACCTTTAGAGTTAAATATAAATAAATGTTAATCAGGCACTGTTTTCATGAAAAATGTGTTTGGGAATTTTTTTTGAAACAGCAACATGCACAATAAATTTAGAATTCATTATTGGGCACTCTTGTTATTATAACAAAAGTGGTGCATGACACCCCGGTTCTTTTTGTTCTCCGTACAGAAAAATATGCTGGATGGTTCTTCATGAAAACAGTGCCCATTTAAATAAAAAGATGTTGCCCTTTATTCACAATGTGGTAAACATTCTTTATCCTTCAACCGGCACAATCCATTCCAACTTTCTTTTAACAATGCTTGCTAAATCTCATTTTAAGTTTTAGCAAATTGCATCTATGTTATGCAAAATAATAATGAAAGTCACTTTTCTTACCTTTTCAGCACGTTGTTCAGTGTGTGTTTGTGGCCCTGAGGACCATTGGTAATATTGTGATAGTGACCACATTACTACAGTTCATGTTTGCCTGTATCGGAGTACAGCTCTTCAAGGTAAGATTGAATTAGCATTTATTTTGTAAACTAAATCAATTAGTTGTTTCTTCCTATCCCCTCTCCCATTTCTTTTCCTTGCATCTGATTTCTCCAGTTCCCATACATGGTAAAAGGGTGATCTGCTCTTAGCCCTCTGTCTCTGAACCAATTGCCACAATGTACAATAGACTGGCTTGACTGTGCCTCCCTCTTGCCCTAATTATATTGTATGTTTGGTATCGGTCTGACAAGATCAAAGTCAATATAACAGTTCCAGTTTCTAGTCTGATATTAATCACGAGATCACTGTAAAGAGGCCCCACACCACTAGCATTGCATGTTGCTACAGTATAACTGATCTGAAATTTTAAAGTTAGAATATATATTTTAATAAGTGTTCAGGTGGCTCGCCATAGTGAGTTTAAATGCCACGTTCGTAGAGCTTCGATTTCCAAAATTTGAGAAAGATGCTAGTGGTTGACATGACTAGCCGCCTCTTCTTACTGCCCTTACTAATGCCCCAATACAGGGATATCTGGTTTTCTATTCCTCGTAGTAGATGGAGGCATCTAACACCTTAGCACAGTGTATATGTATGCCTCACCACGCTGTTTTATTGCTCTATGGTACTCAAATGTGCTGTATCACTTATTCTAGCGTGTTACATTTCTTAAATAATTGTACCAATTGAGTGGACACTGAAATATATTGAAAAACCATTTGCTGGTCTGCATAAATATGACATTACAAAGTAGGATCAACTGTTTCTACTCGAGCTGGGGAAAATGCAAAAAATATACATTTTATAAAAAATCTTACATCTGCGTTAACTTCTTTTCTACTAAAACACAGGTTAGAACTAGTAGATGCATTGCTGGTCAGCTTCCAAAATTCAATAGACTCTGGAACAGTACCCATGGATTGGCGGGTAGCTAATGTTACCCCACTGTTCAAAAAAGGTGGTAGAGAGAAAACAGGGAATTACAGACCGGTAAGCCTGAAAGATGTAATAGCAGAGCACTTGGAAAACAGTGACCGGATCGGACAAAGTCAACATGGATTTACAAAAGTTAAATCGTGCTTGACTAATCTACTGGAATTTTTTGAGGATGTAACTGATAAAATAGATAAGGGAGAACCAGTGGATGTGGTGTATTTGGACTTTCAAAAGGCTTTCGATAAGGTCCCACATAAGAGATTAGCGTGTAAAAGTTAAGGCACATGGGATTGGGGGCAAGGTATTGACTTGGAGAGAAAACTGGTTGGCAGACAGAAAGCAAAGAGTTGGAATAAACGGGTCTTTTTCCGAGTGGCAGGCAGTGACTAGTGGGGTACCGCAGGGATCGGTCCTTGGACCCCAGCTATTCACAGTATATATTAATGATCTAGACGAGGGAACTAGATGTAATATCTCCAAGTTTGCAGATGACACAAAGCTGGGTGGGCGTGTGTGCTGTGAGGAGGATGCCTAGAAACTCCAGTACGATTTGGACAGGTTGGGTGATTGGGCAGAAGCATGGCAGATGCAATATAATGTGGATAAATGCGAGGTTATCCACTTGGTGTCAAAAACAAGAAGGCAGATTATTATCTGAATGGCAATAGATTGGGAGAAGGGGAAGTGCAACGAGACCTGGGCGTCTTTGTGCACCAGTCGCTGAAGGTAAGCATGCAGGTGCAGCAGGCGGTTAAGAAGGCAAATGGTATGTTGGCCTTCGTAGCGAGAGGGTTTGAGTACAGGAACAAGGATGTCTTGCTGCAGTTGTACAGGGCCTTGGTGAGACCACATCTTGAGTATTGTGTGCAGTTTTGGTCGCCTTATCTGAGGAAGGATGTTCTTGCCATGGAAGGAGTGCAGCAAAGATTCACCAGGCTGATACCTGGGATGGCAGGAATGATGTATGAGGAGAGATTGGGTCGATTTGGCTTGTACTCGCTGGAGTTTAGAAGAATGAGAGGGGATCTCATTGAAACTTATAAAATTCTAACAGGACTAGACAGACTAGATGCAAGAAGGATGTTCCCGAAGGTCGGGGAGTCCAGAACCAGGGGTCACAGTCTAAGGATAAGGGGTAAGCCATTTAGGACAGAGATGAGGAGGAATTTCTTCACCCAGAGAGTGGTGAACCTGTGGAATTCTCTTCCACAGAAGGTAGTAGAGGCCAATTCATTAAATATATTCAAGAAGGAGTTGGATATATTTCTTAAGGCTAAAGGGATCAAGGGATATGGGGTGAAAGCAGGGACAGGTACTGAATTTGGATGATCAGTCATGATCACATTGAATGACGGAACAGGCTCGAGGTGCTGAATGGCCTACTCCTGCTCCTATCTTCTATGTCTATGTCTTAGCAAGGCCATAAAAAGAAGCAAACCAAGCACTAGGGTTTATTTCTAGAGGGATAGAATTGAAAATTAGGGAAGTTATGCTAAACCTGTATCAAACCTTGGTTAGACCACACTTATGGTGACCAGAACTGTACACAGTACTCTATTATAAAAAGGATATAGAGGCACTGGAGAGGGTGCAGAGAAGATTTACAAGGATGATACCAGAAATGCGAGGGTATACATAGCAGGAAAGGATGAACAGGCTGGGTCTCTTTTTTCTCTTGAAAAAAGAAGGCTGAGGCGTGACCTAATGGAGGGCTTTAAAATTATGAAGTGTTTTGATAGAGTGGATACTTCCTGTTAGCACTCTTTTGTATCAACTTTTTCCATTATAAATGATATTTCCCAGACTTATAATGGAAACTGCCTATGTAAACCTGGCACTCTGTATTGGCACAAACTTGACCAGCTGTACTATCTTTTCTCCAAAACTGCTCAAAATGCTTTCTGAAAAAGGTTAATCCACCAATTTTTTTCTTAGTAACCAAAATTTTAACATCCAAAATAAGAGTTTGAACAAAATTTTAAAAAATAAAAAATAATGGCCTAAAAATTCGGTTGCTTTGCACCTCCTGTTGGCGCCCCAAGAGGGCGCTAATGGGGCGCAAAGCAGCTAGTGCCTGGGTGCGGCACTGCCAACGCCTCCTGTGAAATTCAGCGACCAGAATTGTACGCAGTACTCCAAGTGTGATCTAACCACGGTTCGATACAAGTTTAGCATAACTTCACTACTGTTCAATTCTATCCCTCTAGAAAAAAGCCCTAGTGCTTGGTTTGCTTTTTTTAATGGCCTTTTTAACCTGTGTTGCTACTTTTAGTGATTTGCGTATTTGTACTCCAAGATCTCATCAAAGACCCTACCCACCCCAGCCATAGTCTGTTCGCCCTCCTGCCATCTGGGAGACGCTACAGATGCATTCGCACCCGAACGACCAGATTTAGGAACAGCTTCTTTCCCAGGGCTGTCATCCTACTGAACTCCACAAATAAACTCTAAAGCCTGCACATCTGCCAATACACTTTATTATGGTTATGTTTATGTTAATGTATTACAAGCCAAATGTATGTTGAATGTTTAAATGTCTTAATCTAAATGTACACTCTCGGGAGCCGCAAGCCTACATTTCGTTGTACTGCACTTGTGCACTAACAATGACAATAAAGTTGATTATTATTATTATTATTATATTATTACCCCACCCAGACTCGTACCCTCCAAGTAATAAGTGACCTCCCTATTCTTCCTACCAAAATGTAACACCTCACATTTATCTGTGTTGAAATTCATTTGCCAATTATATGCCCAATCTGTAAGTTTATTAATGTCGTCTTGTAATTTGTTGCAGTCCTCCTCAGTATTGACTATCTTCCCCCCCCCCCCCCCACGCCCAATTTGGTGTCATCTGCAAATTTAGAAATTGTGTTTTTGATTCCAAAGTCTAAATCGTTCATATAAATTGTGAATAACAGTGGTCCCAGCACTGATCCTTGTGGAACACCACTTCCTACCTTCTGCCACTCTGAACAGCTACCCTTTGTCCCTGCTCTTTGCTTTCTGTCTTGAAGCCAGCCAGCTATCCATTCTGCTACTTGTCCCCTGACTCCGCATTCTCTGACCTTATTCATTAGTCTATTATGGGGTACCTTATCGAAGGCCTTTTGTAAATCTAGATAAATTATATCTACTACATTACCCTTGTCTACTCTCTCTCTTACCTCTTCATAAAATTCAATGAGGTTGGTCAAGCAAGACTTTCCCTTATGAAATCCATGCTGACTATTCATTATTATATTTTTGGTTTCTAGATGTTCTTCTGTTTTCTCCTTTAGTAGGGATTCCATTATTTTTCCTACCACCAATGTTAAGCTGACTGGTCTATAGTTCCCTGGACATGTTCTATTTCCCTTCTTAAATATAGGTATTACGTTAGCTATCTGCCAGTCCTCTGGCACTACACCATGTTCTAACGAATTATTAAATATGTGTAGTAATGCCTCTGCTATCTCCTCCCTAGATTCTTTTAAAATCTGTGGATATAATCCATCTGAACCAGGGGTTTTATCCTGAGTTTGATTAGTTTATTTAATATATCTCCTCTTTATTTTAGCTGCAGTTATCTCATTAATAATCTGATTATCTGATGTCATGTCCACCTGTTTTATCTCCCTGGTAAATACTGAAGCAAAGTAATTATTTAATATTTCTGCCATCTCACTATCGCTGCCTGTGGTATTATTCTGTCCATCCCTTAGTGGTTGAATTCCCATCCCGACATTCCTTTTTTTATTCATGTGCCTGTAAAATATTTTACTATTTTGTTTTACGTTCCTTGACGATAATTTAATTTCATAGTTCTTGCCTTCCTAATTTTTTTTGACTTCTCTCCTAATCTTCCATATCATGTGCTCCCCTGCTGTCCATGTACTTAATGTATGCCTCTTTCCTTACCCTCAATTTTTCCCTTATTGCTTTATTCATCCATGGTGTTTCATTAGTGTTTTGCTTGTTCTTGTTTTTTAGCGGAATACATTTTTCCTGGACTCTGTTGAACACCGTTTTAAATGTTTCCCATTGCTGTTCTACGTCATTGTTTGCCAATATTGTTGTCCATTTTATTTTTGAAGTTTATTCTCAGCCCCTCAAAATCAGCTTTTCTCCAATCTATTACCCTGGTCTTTGTCATACTTATGTCCTTCTCAATTATTATCTTAAAATGTATTTTATTATAATCACTATTGCCTAGATTATTCCCTACTTTTACTTCTCTTATCTGCTCTGGTTCATTCCCCATTACTAGATCTAATAGCGAATCCTCCCTTGTTGGGCTTTTTACATATTGGGTTAGAAAGGAGTCCTGTACACATTGTAGGAACTGTTCAGTTGGTTTTCCAAAATTGTTTGAAGAATTTATTGAGGTAAAATTTATATTGAGTATTTCTTTTCAAACAGTGTGCGGTGCATGAGAAAGATTAAGAAAAATGGCAGTACTGATTACATACTTGTAGCTTTTGTTTTGTATTCTAGAAACTTAAGAAAGCGCATTTAGCTGAGATATTGGGGATTTTCAACTTGCTGTCTAGATGTAAAACTGTTGTTATAAATCGGCTGCTCATTATAGAAACCACCCAAATTTCTTTTCCATTGATTGTCTGCATTAAAGAAAGGGCTTCTCTGATGTTGCCGCAAATCAGAGCTGTAGATTTTATAGCCACACTAGTTCATTGCTGTACAATCTTTGGAGACTGATCTCAGAACCTGCGTGTAGGACATCTTTATTTTCAGGCGAGTTCCCATGAGTTCTGGATGCCACAACTCTGAAGCCATGGGCAGCCTTCTCCTCAGCCTCCACTGGTAAAGTGGTACATTCTCTCCCACTCCACTTTTCCAGTTCCCTCGTGCTTTGTGAATGACCTGGTGCCACGTCCTCTGAGATACACTGAAAGTATCTCAGCTGGCTTGTGAGACTGAAAAAACAAGTTATCATGAGGTGAGATCAAGGGTTGTGGCAGAGGAGCATGGGCAGGATGTTGGTCCAGGAGCTCATGGGTGGGCATCACCATTTTGTCATCTTCATAGTCAATGAGAAAGAAATTCCTTCTTTCCTCGCCCTCCTCCTCCTCCTCATAATCATCAACATTTTGTCATCATCATCTTCTTCCTATTCCTCATCCTCCACCCCCTGTTGCGATGGTGAATCTGCAGGACAGGAGGGTACAGGCTATGAATGGTTGAGTGTTATACCCTTGGGATTAAGGAGACAAAGAAGAGGGTGGAAGTTGTGTCATTGTGGTGCTTCATAGGGATGCTACAGTGACGTTGGCATTATTTTCCTGACATCACTATCTCCCACAGCTAGAGCACGGTGCTGCCCCAACATTTGCATGGCCTGCCCCTTGTAGGGGGTCAGCTCCTTAATGTCAGGGTGCCCACTTTGGTCCTCTGCCTCCTGTAGACATTGTGCACAAGCTCCTCCTGAAACAAGATTGTGTGAATTTGGTGAAGACTCACAACTGAGACTGTCCCCCAGGTGGTATTGAACAGGTAATGTAAGAAATATGTTGGTATCACACTATTAAAGTATAGAAAGTGGCTTTAAGGTTCTGCATTCAAGTAAGTGTAGTTGCGAAGATGTTACTCACACTGTAAGATCCCTAGTTTGTGTCCAGTTTAAGAAGAGTAAAGTTTGTTGGATTAGTTGTACAGTTGTTAATTTTAGAGGGTGAAGAGTGTGTTGATGCCCAAGGTGCTCAAGAAAGAAAAAGGAGAGTGGTAATGGTTTTAGCTTGCCTGCCCACATTATTGAACATCTTGCAGCTTTGGATTTCAGTTCTTGGAGTGAGAGAGTTGGCACTTAGTGCCAGTGTTATCTCCCTGCACATGGCTTGAGACAGATTTTTGAGCTTACTCCGATGAAGACCTAGCAGTCTCTCTATCCTTTGTTCAGTCTCTTCAAGGAGGGATTGGAGGTCAGTCTCACTGTTGCTCCTTGCAATTCCCTTCTTCCCTCTCAGCTGTCTGTGCCAGATCTTGCAGTGGAAGACATTCTTGAAAAGTGGGACAAAAACATACATGAGCCATCCAGTGCAGCGACCTGACAGTGAAGTGAGTGGTCCAAAAATGTTGCTACTTAACCTGCTGCTCCCCCAGCCTACTGCTGAAATCTTCAACCGGATGTGGCTTTTTAAAGACTACACGCCAATTTCCAAGCACCCCAGCACTTTACTGCCATTTTACACTGGAGACCTCCAATGATATGCAAATGACGGAGCCACAAAATTGTGACGGATTCCATTCTGTAGAGCATCAGTGGGTGGGAAACCAGATATATTGGTGCAAATCTGGTGCACTTCTCTATGTGGAATTTCAGGGGCATGATGACTTAAACCAAAAATCTCTTCCAGGCCAACTAGTTAGAAATTCAAAGGGCAGGATTTTCATTGTGCTGTGGAGTCAGGATTGGAGGCGTGCGGGGGGTTAAAATCCCGAAATCGGGGGTCCCGACACCATCCCGCCCCCACCCCGCCTCCATGCCAGTTTCAAAGGAGGCGGGTACCCGCCCCGCACTGGGACCCGCCTACCCGAGGCGGGACGGGATTAGTGCCAATTAACTGCCTGTTAACAGGTAGTTTACAGGCAGTTTTTTAGCCTGATCCCTATTTGGAAGGTTGAAGTGTGGGATTCCCGACAGCTCCAAACCACGCAAAGTTAGAGGAGTCGGGCCGTCGGGTTAAAGGACTTGGAGGGGTCGAGGTGTTGGTGTTCAGGTGAATGATGTGTGCATGAGTGCAAAGGTAAGTGTGTTTGGTGTGTCTAAAGTGATTAAAGAAGTGTAAATTACCTTTTCTTACCTTTACAGCCTTCCTTCCTTTAGGTCCCGGGAGTCCGTCATCTCACCGGCACAGAAAGCAGAATGGCTGCGAACTGTCAAAAGTGACAGCCTGCAGCTTTCTGTGCAGGAGAGATTTCTAACTGAGTCTGTGGAGAAGGTCTGTGACGTCACCTGTTGCCGGGTGGCCTTTAATTGGCCTGCTGAGCCCGCTGGGCGGGCGCAACAAGGTCAATCGAATTAAAATTGTGTGGATTGACTGCATCTCGATGGAGGCCGGACTACAACCCCGAAAGCTGTAGTCCCACCTCCAACCCGACTCCTCAATGAAAATCCAGCAGAAAGTGTGACATAAAGAGATTGAAAGGGGGCATGGGGAAGGGGAAAAAATTGTGTGTGAGGGAACTTCTGGCATTCTTGCCACCTACCCTTGAGGGGAACAAGTTGGAATAAGGGTGAGAGGTGAATGGAGGATTAGGATAAGATGAGTGAGGAGCAGGGGAGAGGGAACGATACTGAATTTGAGTGTGTTTTTCAAAGGGTAGGAGGCAGGAGCAGTGATAGGAGTAAGGGGATGGCAAGGATGGGAATGGGTAGTGAATGCAACGGGAGCGAGGCAGTGGGGTGAAGCATGAGTGACTGGGAAGGGGATGGAAAAGGAGCTGCTCAGGGCCACATTTTCCCTGCAATCTTTACCCCAGACTGCAGCTGTTAGTGGCTTCTTTCACATCACACCAGCCATCCCACCCACCACCTGAAAGGAAAGAAGGAAAAACAGAGAAAGCAGCAAAAAGAGTTAGAAAGAGAAGGGAAGGAGAGAGACAAAAGCAGAAGAGAGAGCGAGAGAGAGAATAACACAAAGACAACAGACCCATGTAAGAAAATTGCAGGGCTATGGGGAAAGAGGAAGGGAGTGGGACTAATTGGAAACTTTTCACAGGCTTAATGGGCTGAATAGCCGCCTCCTGTGCTGTAAGACTCTATGGGCTGGATTTTGTCAGGGCCGAGGAGGCGGGTTTGAAGGCGGGTCAGGTGGAAAAGTTGCAAAAATTGGCGTCGGGCTGCGATCCCGCCTCCACCTGCCTCTGCACAACTTTCCCAAATGTGGGCTGCAGACTCCGTTTCGGTCCCGCCTCCAAGTGACGGGATAGGCCCTTAAGGCACTTAACAACCACTTAAGTACCTCTAGTGCCATTCTGAGAGGCCATTCCTGCGTGCTGCACGTCTCCCATGGAACACGCCAGCTAATCCTGTCGGGTTCACAAGTGGCTGGCTTAATAACAGCTGCAGCTCCACCATAAAAATGGCATTTCCCACAATGATCATTTGCAGGCGGGAGAACTTTCTTTTCTCAGCTCTTGGAGAACTTTTTGCAGGTCTACTGATTTTGGAAGTGCTGAAGCTAAGATCCATCACCACTGTGACCTCCTGGGATACCCCTCTGCCCACCTTGACTGAGCGCTTCCTCAACTGAGGTATATACCTGCAGCATGGGAACCATTTATTTCCTTTCGTCCTGGACCTCAGATTCAGGCAGCAGCAGAACCCGGAACAACAGCAGGAGCACCAACCTGCTGCTCACCCACCTGAAGCTGCACAGGCCAGAAGGCGCCAGCGCAGGGAAGGACGTTGCCGCAGGAGATACCCTAAAACAGGGTTTACCGACAGAGGATGAGCTGCCTCAACATGACTGAGCAGCAGTGTCAAAGGAGGCTCAGGCTTTCGCAAGAGGTAGTTGTAGTGTATGTAACCGTCTACCTTTTAAGAGACTATTGTATGTAACCGTTCACCTTTAAGAGAACTATTTTAGGTGTGGCACTACTTGTTTGGCTTCTGTATACGGTAATACCGACGGTGACCACACCGGTATATAAGTGCTGTGGCATGATTTATAGGGCAGATTCGCCCTGACCTTCGAATAGTAAAGTCCTGTTGTATGTTACTCCTGAAGTCTGTCGTAATTAACTGCACAACCCACAGACTTTACAGTGGCGACGAGTCCGATCGTACCCTGCGGCAACAATATTTTCAAAGCAACGAAAGAGCGTCGAAAAGAGGCAACCGCCCTCGTCATTCGGCTGGGAGAAAACTCAATGCTGCAGCAATAGAAAGGAGGAAGACTTTAGCGACAAAAACTTCCATCAGCAACAGGCACTGACTGTCCCTTCTGCCACGGTGACTGTGAGTAAGGGAAAGTGAAAAGAATAGCTGGAGGATAAGGGCTGGGCACTCGACCACGGTCGAGGGGGAAAAGGAGCCGGACAAAAAAGTCGGGTCCAACGGCGTCGTGAGAGACCGCGACCGGCGGGAAAAGCCGGGCAGTGACCGAAGCGCTGCGACCGGGAGCGTAGGCGCGGGAAGAGAGAAACTCAGCCGCAGCCGGGGAGAGAAGCACCGGACTGCGAGAGGGCTGGGAGGCGCGATTGGGGTCCGAGCGAGCGGGAGAGGCAGAGCCGACCAAGAGAGACTGCGCGCGAGCCAGTCCAGCGGCTGAACTGTCCTCCGTCAACGGGGTGTAACCAGCGCCGGTAGAGCCGAGCGAGCGGGAGAGAGGCAGAGCCGAGCAAGGGGAACTGTGCGAGAGCCAGTCCAGCGGCTGAACTGTCCTCCGTCAACGGGGTGTACCCAGCACCGGTAGAGCCGAGCGAGCGGGAGAGAGACAGAGCCGAGCAAGGGGAACTGTGCGAGAGCCAGCCCAGCGGCTGAACCTGTTCGCCGTCAACGGGGTACCCAGAGCCGGTCGCCCTGCCATAAAAAAATAGGGAAAGCCTTGAAGCCGACGCGCAGGCTGTGAACCTGAAAGCCAGCGGCCGTCGCCCGTGGGGGAAAGTGTACCCCTCCCACCAGGGAAGAAACGCGGGAAGCCGCCATTAGGCGGGGAAGAAGACAGAAGCGGGAAACCGCCATTTTCGCGGGAAAACCGCCATCTTAGGAAAAAAAAAGAAATAATTTAAAGAAATACTTGTGTTGTTCCCAAAGAGAGGAAGATGCCTAAGTGTGGTAACATCAATGATTTTAGTTCGGAGATAGAAGACTGGGCCACGTACGTGGAACGCATTGAGATCTATTGTGAGGCCAACAAAATAGAAGAAGACGACAAAGCTATAACCTTGCTAAACTCGATGGGCGCAAAGACATACGGGCTCTTGAAGCATCTACTATCACCAGCTAAACCGGCGGATCAGACTTTTTCGATGAGATAGTGGCTGTTCTGAAGGATCACTTGAACCCCACACCGTTGATGTTGGCTGAACGATTCAAATTCTATGCGAGAACGCAACGGAAAGACGAAAGCAACGCAGAATACTTGGTCGAACTGCGTAGACTAGCGAAATACTGCCAGTTTGAAGGGAATCTGACAGAGGCATTGCGAGACAAGTTCGTATGCGGACTGTCCAAAGAAGGGACGCAAAAGCGACTACTCGAAGAGAACGACCTTACACTTGACAGGGCTGTCCTTATAGCAGCATCGCACGAAGCCGCAGCGAAAGGAACTGCGGAAATGCAGCTAAAGGCAGCGGCACTCGGTGTGGACCAAATTACCTCGAGTATAACAAAATGCTATCGCTGTGGGAAGACAACACACGATCAGAACCAATGCTGGTTTAAGAACCAGGAATGTAGGAAATGTGGCAAACTGGGTCACATCGCTAAGGTATGCCGGTCAGGGAAGAAGACCAACAACCAAAGGAAGCCATCACAGGAAAAGTACAACAAGGTACACAAGGTGGCTGAGAAGAGTTCAGACGAACAGAATTCAGACTCAGACCCAAACGGCCAGGAGCTGGGTAGTCTGAGAATTCATAATGTGAGTAAGGAAGCTGACCTACAAACTATCTGGGTCATGCTAAAAATAGCTGGAGTCCAAGTGAAAATGGAGTTGGACACTGGATCAGCTGTATCAGTCATAAATCGAAGGGATTACCACAGGCTATTCTCACATATACCCTTAAGAGATACCAAGTTCGTATTGCAGACATACACGGGGCATAAAGTATACCCCATGGGAAAGATAAGAGTCAAGGTGAGAGATAGGGGTAAAGAACACCCAAGAATGAACTTATACGTACTACCTGAGGGAGGACCACCACTTCTAGGACGGGAGTGGATCAAGAAAATAGACATGGAATGGCACTACCTACAAGCAATGACGAGTGAGGACTCGGTGCAGACAAGCAGCTCAGACTCTGAGCCGGAAGACGATAAGTCCAGCCCAAGTATGAAAAACAAGGTTAACATGAACTCACTGACTAAGGTTGGAAAAACGATGGCGTGTATAAAGACAGAGAATTCTGAGTCTGTTCAAGTTACAGACATATGCATTACGGAGGAACACCGGGCTCGAACTCAACGTTATCTCAAAGTACGACAACAATTAGAACAATTGAGTTACCGTCTCGTACAAGAGATGAAAACAATGAAAAAGTTCTATGACACCGAATGGGAGAGTCTGGAAAGACAACAGAACCAAATCAGCAGTAACCAGCTATGTCGAGCAGAGAAGGAGTGCAATGGTCTACAGGAGAAGGTGCAATATCTCTCAGCCCAGAATAAGGGACTACTCACTCAGTTAAATGAAAGTAAAGGGAAAATGGCTGAGATAGACTGCAAGAATAAAGAAGATTTGATGGCAGTGAGACTTCGAGAGGCAGATAGCATAGCAGCCTTGGCTGAACTCCAACAGGAAATTGCGAAAGAAGCAAATGAAGAGGAATCTTCAGGAAGCCAGGATTTTATTCCAGTTCTTCTCTACGACTCCTTACAAGCAGAGTGTGAGAAGTTGAAAGAACAGTATGAACAGGCCCAGGCTATAATTCTGGAGGGGGTTAACTCGGCAACCTCCGAAAAGCTAGTTTCAGTAGAAGCATATGAGCAACTAAAGGTTGAACATGAGCAAGAAGTCCAAAGGCTGCAGGAAATTCTTGATGAGCTCAAGGCCAAGACAGACTCATCGGTAGAAGTTCCATCCATAGATGAGAAATTAGAGGTGAAAGACATGGCAGAACATGAAAGACAAGATGTCCAAGAACTCTCAAAAATATTGAAGGAAACCCAAGACAAATATGAGGCGGCAATGACCGAGGTTCAACAACTTGAAGAACAGATTCAACTGGGAATCCTTTCAGTGGAAGAAAAGGAAACTGTAAGAAACACAGAGACTGTAAGAATGGCCCCTGAACATGAGCTAGAGAGCATCAAGGCGCAACTTCTCCGAGCGCTGAAAGCCAAAGTACAAGAGGAAAAAAAGGTGGATGAAATGGAGAAGACTCTGATCCACAGTGTTCCCGTGGAAGAGTTAACGGTCAGCCAACTCCTTCATATGCTGAGGGACAAGACTCTGCAATGGGAACAATCTGAACACGAGCTTCAATCTTCAAAGGGAAGGAGTTCGGAGCTCTCAAAAGTTATGGAAATAGCTGAGGTTGCAACACAGATTTTACTGGGATGCCAAAAGTACGCTGAATCACGTCTATGTGAACAACAGAATGTTGAAACAGCTGCTCCAGTAGAAGGATTGAATAGCCCGATCAATCAATCCCCGATGGAAGGGGAAGTATTGAAATCACAAATGAGGTCCTTAGTGAAGGATTTGCAGGAAACCCAGGAAGAGCGGGATGACTATGAACGCATGAAGAAGTCCCTTCAGGAAAGATGTCTAGGGAGGGAACAACAGTCGGCTAACGTCCAGTTGGGTAAGGAAGAAGTAGCAGGCCCTCTCGCTAGACTAGCTCAGGACGACACCGAATATTACCATGACCTGTTGAGTGACACGGAATATTACGAGGACTTGGTCTGCCCAGCTTGTGATGAAAACTCCCAAAGTGCAGAAATCAGGATGAAGCACTTAAAGTCTAAGGAACATAGGGAGATGGTGGCGCTACAGCTGGCAGCTGAGAAGGGAGCCCCGAGAGTCTCCAAGAAGCAGAAAAGAAAAAGACGAAGCCGAAGATGATAACCATCTAAATCATTATCACTTCTAATGGGAAAGTAGGGAAAAATTACTAAGGCAGTCCAGCTGTTTGTAAAAGTCAGCACTGCTGGTTCAGCAGGACGGAAGTTCAAGCTGTTACGTCAAGGGAAAGACTATTGGATGAGTCACTCTAGCAATGTGAACCGGCTACACCACAGAGATGTTGTTCGGACCGAGTCAAGACCAGAGACTGAACCTGTGAACTGTTCCCACAGAGACTGAACCTGTGAACTGTTTTCCGCAGAGACTATATCTGTAAATTGTTTTACATGAAGTTGAATATATGTTATGTTTAATGGGGAATACGTATGTTGTAAGCTAAAAAGGGAGGATTGTAGTGTATGTAACCGTCTGTAAAGTCTGTGGGTTGTGCAGTTAATTACGACACAGACTTCAGGAGTAACATACAACAGGACTTTACTATTCGAAGGTCAGGGCGAATCTGCCCTATAAATCATGCCACAGCACTTATATACCGGTGTGGTCACCGTCGGTATTACCGTATACAGAAGCCAAACAAGTAGTGCCACACCTAAAATAGTTCTCTTAAAGGTGAACGGTTACATACACTACACCGTCTACCTTTAAGAGACTATTGTATGTAACCGTTCACCTTTAAGAGAACTATTTTAGGTGTGGCACTACTTGTTTGGCTTCTGTATACGGTAATACCGACGGTGACCACACCGGTATATAAGTGCTGTGGCATGATTTATAGGGCAGATTCCCCCTCACCTGCGAATAGTGAAGTCCTGTTGTATGTTACTCCTGAAGTCTGTGTCGTAATTAACTGCACAACCCACAGACTTTACAGTAGTGGGTGACATCTGCGCAATGCTGCAGCAAGACCTGGAGCCCAGAGGAGCGGGTGGACACCCCTTACCAGCGGCCGTCATAGTCACCACCGCACTCAACTTTTTTGCTTCAGGCTCATTCCAGGGATCAACAGCAGACATCAGCGGCATCTCCCAGTCGGCCGCACACACTTGCATCACACAGGTAACCGATGCCCTCTTTGCCAACGTGCACAATTACATCAACTTCTCCAAGGATCAAGCAAGTGTAACCGTGCGTGCGGTTGGATTTGCTAATCTGGCAGGCTTTCCAAGGGTGCACGGCGTCGTAGACTGCATACATGTGGCCCTTAAGGCACCTCATCACAAGCCAGGTATTTTTGTCAACTGTACGGAGTTCCACTCCCTCAACGTGCAGCTGGTGTGTAACCACAATAAGGAAATTTTGCATGTTTACACCAAGTACCCTGGCAGTTGCTATGACTCCTTCATCCTGCGGCAGTCTAGTGTGCCTCTGATCTTCAGTCCGCCAGACCAACTTTGCGGATGGCTACTTGGAGACGAGGGCTATCCCCTGAAGATGTGGCTAATGACGCCGTTCAGGAGGCCGTCGAACGAAGCTGAGGAGCGCTACAACTCCAGCCACATTTCCACCAGATCCATTATTGAGCAAACCATCGGCTTGCTGAAGATGCGATTCAAATGCCTTGATAGATCAGGTGGAGCCCTGCAGTATTCAGCAGCCAGGGTCTCCAGAATCGTCGTGGTCTGCTGTGCACTTCACAACATGGCACAGCATCGTGGCTTGCAGCTGCCTGAGGTACAAGTGGCTCATCACAGCCTCCTCAGATGAGGAGGAGGAGGAGAGCGAGAATAGCTTGCGGAGGCGCATCAACCAGCGCCAGCAGCACGCGTGAACATTGCTGCAAGGGATGCTTTCATCTTGGCCAGATTTGCTTAGGCTGCCCAATCAAACACATTTGGCTCGCACCTTCTTACCGCACCATCGACAATGGACAAGAACCTACGGCTTCCTATTACTCTGACCACCATACTGACAATTCCAAGTTGCCCTGAGCCATCAATGTGGAAGTCCCATCTGTGAAATGAGACAGCCCACAACTTCAACAGTTTGCATTCAAATCATTTTATAATATTCAGTCAAGGATGGCATTTCACAATTAAACACAACAGAACACCAAAGTGACTACCCTTGTGGCTACTTGAGCTTTATCTTCCTCTTACGCGTGCTCCTACGTGCTGCTTCCCCTGTGGCTTCAGCAGATGTGGAGGCCCCTTGCTCACTTTTATGCTGCTCCTGCCTCGACACCTTTGGCAGGCGTCCTCTGGGGTTGCTGTCCCTGTCTCCATCATCTGCTGATGCTCACTTTGTGAGCTGTGATACACCAGGTGACAACACTACACTATGTCCCGAAGGTCCCACGGAGGTGTGAGTGTCTGCTCTGGTGCTGGGTGCGCTTAATTCTGCTGATGCTGCGCCCTCAGAGGTTGCAGCTTCCTCTGAGGAGTCTTATGGCTCAGGCTGTTCCTCCTGCACAGTGGGGAGGGAGGCTGTCGATGGTCCTGTGGGGGAGTAAAGGAAAGAGTTCGATATGTAAGATAAACGTTGCATGCACATGGAATTATGCAGATCATGATAAGTAAATCTGTTAGAACATCAGAATCAATATCAGTCACTCATGCAATGTCAATGAGAGAGATGGAAAAACTATTCTGTCACCAGCTTGTTCTGATGTGCCCGTCTGTCTGTCCCCCACTTGCGCATCCTCCTCGACTCCCACGATCTCGAGGGACGCCTCCTCTGCGCTGGTGAGCTGGGCTATTGAGGGTGGTCCTCCTGTCTTCGTCCTTTCCCTCTTAGTGTGGGCTCTCTTTTCCTGCAATGAGGGACACAAGTGGAGTTTGAGTGAGAATGATGGAGTGAGTGTAGAGAGTGCATAGAATAGATGCTTAGAAGGACACAAAGATGGAGTGAGGTCCCAAAACCAAGGGCCCTCCCTGTGTGTTGTAAGTTGTTGTCATAGCATAACAGTGATAGGGAGTGTGAGGGCAGCATAGTCGAATAGTTAAGTGAATGTGTACATAGAGAGAGAGGGAATGGTTAAGGGTGCATGGATGTAAGGGTCAAGTGGGATGTGGAGGAGGAGGCTGACAATGCAGAGTGCTGGTGATGAGAGGCAATGGGGAACAGATTGAGGATCATGGTGATGTCATACTCACTTTTCCTGTGCAGAGAAGGTCATTAAACCTCTTTCTGCACTGCAGCCAGGTTCTGCTGCACATTGAGATGGCACTCACCTCCTGATCCACTTGCAGCCACACAGCTTTGGTCTGCTGGGGAGGTTTTTTCCTCCCAGAGGAAGGAAACAACAACTCTTTCTGAGCTCTGGCTCCCTCCACCAGAGCTTGGAGGGAGTCCTCATCAAAGCAGGGTGCGGACTTGGACCTTGAGCTTGACATCTCTGCACCACAAATCTCTCAGAACAATCCCAAATAAAAGTTTGGAAGGCAGAAAATGAACCAAGGCTGCTTGCAGGCCTTAAATGCAGCTGGAAAAATTACATCATCAGAGGTTGGTTTCAGGACCAAAAGACTCATTGGGCCAGGGGTTCCCACACGCTGGGAATCAAGTGACCAATTAGGGCAAAATCGCTAAATTATCCCGCCTCACATTGGAGGTGGGGGCGGGTCCCGCCGACCACCTGACCCGCCCCCATGACAAAATCCAGCCCTATGATTCTATAAGAAAGAGACCATATTCTCTGGTCTACCATGTGCAATGCCACAGGCAATCAACTGATATTAATAAACAGTACAGCTCAAAAATTCCTTAAACTGGTCAACCGCTATTTGTTAGACATGCCCTTGCCCATTTAATCTCCATGATATTTTGCATAGCAAGTTGCTGGAAGTGTGAGATGGAAATGGCACTGCGCCCTCTACAGGGCATCTGGGGTCTGAGTGAACAGGGTGTATCTCTGAACAACAACAGAAAATGCTGGAAAAACTCAGCAAGTCAGGCAACATCCGTGGAGAGAAATTTGAGTTGACGTTTCGGGTTTGACCCTTCTTCAAAACTGGAGAGAAAAGGAACTGGATCGAAGGCAGGGCTGCGATCGGACAAAAGAATAAAAGAACCAAAAGAAGTAAAAGAGATTAGAAGCTAGACGAGATGGTAATAGGCTGTGATTAGGTGTAAAGTGTACTGGCAGGGCAAAAGATAGCTGCCAGGTGTGAGAGAGAAACAAAAGGAAAGGGGGGGGGGAAAGGAAAGGAGTGGAAAAATATAAGTGAAAATGAAATAGGGGCCGAGGTTATGATCTGAAATTGTTGAACTCGATATTGAGACCGGAAGGCTGCAGACTGCCTAATCGGAAGATGAGGTGCTGTTCCTCGAGTTTACGTTGAGCTTCCGTGGAACAGTACAAGAGGCCAAGGACGGTGAGGTCCGAGTGGGAATGGAGCGGTGAATTGAAATGACAGGCGACCGGAAGCTCGGGGTCACCCTTACGGACTGAACGGAGGTGTTCCGCAAAGCGGTCTGTTCCACGGAAGCTCAACGTAAACTCGAGGAACAGCACCTCATCTTCCGATTAGGCAGTCTGCAGCCTTCCGGTCTCAATATCGAGTTCAACAATTTCAGATCATAACCTCGGCCCCTATTTCATTTTCACTTATATTTTTCCACTCCTTTCCTTTTCCCCCCCCCCCTTTCCTTTTGTTTCTCTCTCACACCTGGCAGCTATCTTTTGCCCTGCCAGTACACTTTACACCTAATCACAGCCTATTACCATCTCGTCTAGCTTCTAATCTCTTTTACTTCTTTTGGTTCTTTTATTCTTTTGTCCGATCGCAGCCCTGCCTTCGATCCAGTTCCTTTTCTCTCCAGTTTTGAAGAAGGGTCAAACCCGAAACGTCAACTCAAATTTCTCTCCACGGATGTTGCCTGACTTGCTGAGTTTTTCCAGCATTTTCTGTTGTTATTTCGGATTTCCAACATCTGCAGTATTTTGCTATCGTATCTCTGAACAACTGTGTATCCCCTTAACCAATCAGATTGAAGGATTATGAAATGAACAGCACATGGCCTGAACAAGGAAGTGTAAGTTAGAGTGGGTGAATTCTATGTCAAATCAGGAACAGAAAGAGAAATAGAGGGGTAGAATGATTAGATTAAGAGAGAGAAAAAAGACAAAAAAAATAAAAATTATGGCCTAGAAATTCAGTTGTTTGCGCCAGCCGCTAGCGCCTTAGGAGGAGGAGAAGTGGGGTGCTAAGCGGCTAGCGCCCGGGCGCAGTGCGATCTGCGCCTCTCGCGAACTTCAGTTAAGATTTAGTGGCGGCGCAAAACTTTTGCACGCGCTCAGCTGCGCGCGCAGATCCTGACGTCATTTCATGCTGCAACGCCCTTTGTGCGCCCCGAACAGGAAATTCAGTGGCGCCGGCCTATTGTGCGCCTGGCGCCCCTAGCGACTGGTAGAGGGGAATGGTTCCTAGTTGCTGCGGGGCGCGGGGGGCGCTAATTAAAGGGGACTCCTCCTGCAGTATAAATGGCATCCATTTTGCACCACTCCTTCTTTGTGAGAGACGGATCTTTGGAGAGAGAGACAAAGGTAGAGAGCTTTCTGGTTTGGCTCAACACTCGCACAGGTACTTGTGGCTTCAGGCCACAGCTTTGCACTTGTCTTTAACTTCAGTGTCATAGCATTGATTGGAAACATATAATGAGGGCTGCAATGGGTGGAAACATTGGGCTTCTCCATTGCATTCAAAGGGCTCAGAGACGCCGTCAGAGAGTGCCAGTCATGGCCAGACGGAGAAGGGGCAACAGGCGTCGGCAAAGGAGGCCTTACCCACCCAGGGTATACCGCCAGCTGTTCTCATATCTGAACATGTCTGAGGAGCAGTGTGTTCGGAGGCTGCGATTCAGAAGGGCGGTGGTTACTGAGATCTGCCACCTGCTTTGCGGAGATCTGCAGCCACAGCTGAGGAGCAGGACGTCTCGGTCGGTGGCAGTGAAGGTGATGGTGGCTCTCAACTTCTATGCCACCGGCTCCTTCCAATCCGCTACTGGGGACATTTCCAACATCTCCCAGTTTGCGGTACATTGCTGCATCCGCCAGGTGACCAATGCCCTTTTCAGAAGGAGACGTCAGTTCATCTCCTTCCCCATGACCGTTGACAAGCAGCAAGAGCGTGCAATGGGCTTTGCAGCATTAGCGGGCTTCCCCATGGTGCAGGGCGCCATTGACTGTACGCATGTGGCTTTGCGGGCACCTCTAGAGAATGCCGAGGATTACCGCAACCGGAAGGGCTACCATTCGCTCAACGTGCAGTTGGTGTGTGACCACAGGCAGCTCATCCTAGCTGTCAATGCCCGCTTTCCAGGCAGCAGCCACGATGCCTTCATCCTGCGCCAGACTTCTGTGGCAGACATGTTCAAGGCCCAGCCTCACCCACGAGGATGGCTTCTCAGGGACAAAGGCTATCCTTTGTGCACCTGGCTGATGACCCCGCTCCGTGCGCGCAGCACCCCTGCTGAAGAGGGATACAATGACAGCCATTGAGCAAACAATCGGCGTGCTGAAGCAACGGTTCCGCTGTCTGGATCGTTCCGGGGGAGCCCTACAGTACTCGCCTGAGCAAGTCTCCCATTTCCTTGTCGTGTGCTGCATGCTGCACAACCTGGCTATCCGCAGGACTCAGCCACTGCCAGCAGACATTGGAGGACCACCGGAGGAGGAGGACCAGCACAGGAGGGAGGCAGAAAGTGCAAGGGCCGCCCGTCGGTGGCTTATTGCAAGTCGGTTCTAGGCCCCCTCTCAGGGAGTGGCTTGTGCCAATGGCAGAAGATGAATGTAGCCACTCCACAAGTCCTCAGCCGAGCAAGGCAACCAGGACTTCCAAAAGAAAGCATGGACAGTGCGATTTAAGAATTTTTTTTACTGTGATACCTCTGTGCCCTTCCCACATGACAAACTAATGGAGAGAAACCCCCCCCAAAAACACAAATACACCAGTCTCGGCCTTTACAAGTAAAACAAATATACCAGTCTCGGCCTTTAAATATGAAACAAATACACCAGTCTCGGCTTTTATAAGTAAAATAAAACATTTGGCCACACCTTCTACTTTTTCCCCTGCGAGGGTGATGCGTTTCGCATCCGTGACTGGCCCCTACCCGCCCTGCAGCTCCTCCTCAATGGGACCCCAGTGGCTGCAGGAAGGCTGGGGGATGGCTGCTGAGGGTCAGATGATGAGACGGCAGATGCCCTTGGGGGTCGGCCTGGACCAGCTCTGGGACTGGAGGGGCCGGCTGCTGACTGCTCCAACTCTGCTTGGGCGGCAGCAGTCTGTCCAACAGCTGGTGGCAGCTGCAATGGAGGAGTGACCGTGTTGGCTGCAGGAATGCTGCCAACCTGACAGATCACAGGCACTCCCTGGTCGGCTGATACATTGGCACGCGCACGGGCCAGCACTGCAGCATGCGCAGCAATCTGCTGAGGCACAGACTGCTGGTCTGCTGCGGCACAGCAAGTGCCCCGGCGATGCCTGGCCGATCCAACGAGTGTGGCAGCAGTTAGTGCCCGTGTGGCCCTGGTCTGTGTCTGCATGACAGCAGCCAGTGAATGCACGGCACGACTGAGCACTTGGCTAGAAGCCGCCTGTGAAGCAGCGAAGTCCTGCTGACTCCTGGCCTGTGCTGCACTGAATTGTTGCAGACTCCTGGCCTGTGCTGCCCCGAATTCCTGCACACTCCTTGCCAGTGACTCTATGGAGTCGGGCATCCTTGCCACTGCAGCCATGAGCTCAGTGTGCCTGCGTTCAGCCTGGGCGCCCATTTCCGCTAGGAGCCACACCTCCTCTGCGCTCACCCTAGCAGGACTGGAGGCCGCACTCACCCTCCAGGGAGAAGGCCGCCGAGCTTCCCCACCGCTCTCGCGTTGCTGCAGCCCGCTGGTCCCCGGAGCTTCACTATCCTCCGACCCTTCCCCCCTGCTCCCCTCCAGGGAAGACGTGTCACCATCATGGCCATAGGCTGCCTCGGCTGAGGGTGTCCCTGATGGGCTGGCTTCCTCTTCCTCCTCCTCTATATCTGACTCGGACACAGTGCCAGCTTGAGGGGCCGCCTCCTAACCTGGCGAGTCACCATCTGAAAGCAGGGAGGCACAAGAGTTGCTTTAGAGTGAGGACAGGGCGGCAGCGAGGGAGGTATGAGTGCTGCTGTGCACTGCATTGGTTCGATAGTGGCAAAGGATGCTGGTGTGAGGCGCAAGTGGAAAGGGAGAGGTCAAAAAGGTGATGACCTTACCATTGGTGCCCAGAACAGGGTCAGCATCTCCAGTGGTGACGGGGCCACTCAGCCGGCCTGCCATGATCCGCTCCACTCGCTGCTCGAGGTCGCTCAGCTGTTTCAGGTCAGGACGGCCTCCCCCGGTCTGTCGCTGCTGTCTTCTGTTATGTGCCAGCTTGGCCTGCAAGAGAAAGGACCGCCTCTAAGTACAGTGTCGAGCCCTGATCTTGCCCGCACTGCCTTCCATGGTCGAATAGCCCTGACTGTGTCTAAAGTCCTGATTGTGCAAGTGCTTTTCATGACAGTCCCATAGCTGCTGGATGAGGGCTGGCCATTAGGGCTTTCAGACCTGTTTGGCCATAAAGTGAGGTGCACATGCAGGGATGAGGAGGATACTGGAAAGGGTACTCACCCTGACAACCCGAGTGAGGTCGTTGAATTTTTTCCGGCACTGGGTTGGTGTCCTGCCAACCACGCTGTTGGACGTGACCCGGTTTGCCACATCCCTCCATGCTTTCCGATATTCGGCGGGCAGCGGCCTCCTGCCATCCTCAGGGAAGAGGATATGGCACCTGCGGTCCACTGCGCCAACCAGCAGCCTCAGGTCACCCTCACCGAAGCGCTGCGCTCTCTCCCTGGCCTTCTCCATTCTCCTGGGCGTGGAGCTGTTCCAGAAGCAGTGTTCAGGCCTTGCCTTAGGGGTGCAGGGCGTGGCAGCCAAGCAATGCCACCCTCCCCCTTTATGTGCTGACCGACGCCTGACTGTCTGCCCTCAATGAGCACCTCGCCGCACCTGCGCTGCGCCCGCCTTCGGTGTTTGCGCCCCGGATCGCCGGCTTAGCGCCTAATGATAGTCGTGCATCGCCTGCTTTAGCGCAGCAGCAACCTCTTGGGGCGATGCAACTGAATATCGGCGAAGGTGGCGCTAAGTTGCGCTGGGCAGAAAAGTTAGCGAACGCCATGCTGTAGCACCCCAAACGTGGCTATACTGAATTTCTAGGCCATATGTTTTAAAAATCTCCAACAACAATTAAAACCTGAAGGAATGAGTCCCCACACTTATAATAGTTCATTTTAGCTGGAAAAAAAATTCCAGGTGAACAGCATTTATAAAGGAACACAACAGAGGGATGGGAGAGGAAAAAACACACACATACGAGAGAGAGGAAGTAGACAGACTTGTAAAATGCATAAATGGAAAACAGGATATGGTTAAATGAATGAAGTGATATTAACATGAGATGACAGGAAGAAGCATAAATAAAGGAAATTAAAGACATTTGACCGACACAGGGAATGTTCAAATAGCTGAGGTGGTGTTGTGAAGGTGTGTGTGACAGGTCTGACACGGAAACAGGAAAAGCTGGCAAAATAGAACAGAATCCAGCAACCCAGGAAAGAAAACACAGATCAACAGCAAATGTGCAGATTGCCCCACCAGCACAGTTCCCCAACCCAAGCACCAACCCTTTCTCCCCTCCGCCTTGAAATGCAAACACATCCATCATGCATTGCCAGTTTCTCCTGCCGTAAAGAAAGTGGGCACTAAAGTTAAGGTCTGAAGTTGCTAAAGTCAATATTAAGACCAGAAAGATGAGGTGCCATTCTCCGAGCTTGTATTGAGCTTCATTGGAATAGTGTAAAAAGCCAAAGATAGAGAGGTCAGAGTGCGTGTTGAATGAGAAATTGAAGTGGTAGAGGATGGTGAACTTGGGGTCACACATGCAGACAGAATCTTGCGAGATGCCAGTAGCTAACTTGTGACTAATAGGTTGATTCATTGAGGTACTTGTTATTGAAGTAGGCAATAAAATTCTCTCTCTATGAATATAAGAACATAAGAAATAGGAGCAGGAGTAGGCCATACGGCCCCTCGAGCATGCTCCACCATTCAATAAGATCATGGCTGATCTTTTTTTATTCATTGATGGGATGTGGGCGTCGCTGGCTAGGCCTGCATTTAGTGTCCATCCCTAATTGCCTTTGAGAAGATGGTGGTGAGCCGCCTTCTTGAACCGCTGCAGTCCATATGGTGTAGGTACACCCACAATGCTGTTAGGGAGTTCCAGGATTTTGGCCCAGCGACAGTGAAGGAACGGCGATACAGGTCCAAGTCAGGATGGTGTGTGGCTTGGAGGGGAACTTGTAGGTGCTGATGTTCCCATGCGTCTGCTGCCCTTGTCCTTCTAAGTGGTAGAGGTCGCGGGTTTGGAAGGTGCTGTTGAAGGAGCTTTGGCGAGTTGGTGGATGGAGTGCCAATCAAGCGGGCTGCTTTATTCTGAATGGTGTCGAGCTCCTTGAGTGTTGTTGGAGCTGCACTCATCCAGGCAAGTGGAGAGTATTCCATCACACTCCTGACTTGTGCCTTGTAGATGGTGAAAAGGCTTTGGGGAGTCAGGAGGTGAGACACTCGCCGCAGAATTCCCAGCCTCTGGCCTACTCTTGTTGCCACAGTATTTATATGGCTGGTCCAGTTCAGTTTCTGATCAATGGTAACCCCCAGGATGTTGATAGTGGGGGATTCAGCGATGGTAATGCCATTGAATGTCAAGGGGAGATGGTTAGAGTCTCGCTTGTTGGAGATGGTCATTGCCTGGCACTTGTGTGGTGCGAATGTTACTTGCCACTTGTCAGCCCAAGTCTGAATGTTGTCCAGGTCTTGCTGCATATGGACACGGACTGCGTCAGTATCTGACGAGTCCCGAATGGTGCTGAACAGTGTGCAATCATCAGCAAACATCCCCACTTCTGACCTTATGATGGAGGGAAGGTCATTGATGAAACAGCTGAAGATGGTTGGGCCTAGGACACTGCCCTGAGGAACTCCTGCAGTGATGACCTCCAACAACCACAGCCAACTTCCTTTGTGCTACTTCAACTCCACTTTCCCACCCTATCCCCATATCCCTGCTTTGTTTGGAAAGAACGTTCAATAGAAAATCTGTTCCTCTTATTCTATATCTGTATATTTATTTGTTTATGTTTTATTTAAAGGGTAAATTCTACACCTGCACAGATGGGTCCAAACAGAGGGAGTTTGAATGCAGGTAAGCTTACAGTGAACGCATGTGCTTAGCAGCAAAAGAGCCAACCAACTAGGCTTGAATACTTGCTAATGCATTAGAGGATACATTTTATGAAGCGAGGCTTCTGGCACTGAGCCTTACTCATTAGGAGTGCAAATCGGAGAATTGAGCACAGGTCATTACACTTGCTTCGCAGTATTCCTGATTGTCCAGTGATTAAAATGTGCTGTTGATCTAGGCGATATTGAAACAAAGGTGAAAGGACAAAGTATAGTGTTCTAACCAACTGTACAGTTCAGTCTCCTTGGAGTCCTCTTTTACATTTGTATGACATAACCCACTTTTTACAGTTTGACTGTGGATAAAGTAGATTGTTGCTGGCAGCAAAAACCTAGATATGTTTATATAACATTGCAGTAACTCTTAGTTTAGTACAGCACATTTTTATGGGATGGTCTTTAAAATCCAGTTTAGCTAATGTGACATTTTGTTTGACAACAAATGTACTGGTATTTAATGCCAGCTTACATGAGTGCCAGTCTGTCTGCAGTTTGTTTCTACTGAAGACATAAAAAGGGCTGCCACTCATCAAAATCATTATTTTCATCCATGTAAATCTTGGCAGTCATCAGCAGCAAAAAAGAAAAATAATAGTAACATTACAGCAAAGTTTAATTGTTAGGAGCTGGAAGGCAGGAGTAAACAAACGTATGTTAGATATTTGCCAAGTTTTATTGCGTACTTTAATGCAAGAGCTGGTTCTCTAATTAATCCTTTTGGCTTTTCTTCCAAAACATTTCATGGTATGTCTAAGACTATCTATCACCTTGTAGGGAATCACAGGCACAACCCACTGCTTAAGCACCTTGATATGTTGCTCATAGGCATTTTAAAAAGTATCCATTTAAAATAAATAGTTCAAGAGAATAGCTTTAATATTGTGGAGGGATTTTTTTCAGGGACTTGTATTGATTCAAGTTAAAATAAAACTAATTGGTCAGTGCTGAACACATTATTGAGGGAATTGACTGGGAGGAGTTTCTGCCCCCAGCGTCGTGAGATCACTGCTTTGGTACTGATGATGATCAACCCAGGTCATTTCATCAGTCTCATCATTTTTAGCTATCTGTGTGTTAATTCAAGTTCCTAGTGTATGTGGGGGTCAGTAAGTACCTCTAGGCCAGTTCCTCTAATAATGTGATCAGTTTTCACCAATATCCAAAAAGAATAAATGGTCTAAAACTTAAAAGATGTGAAAATTAATTACGATTTCCCCCCCCCCCCCCTCCCCCAAACAGTTATTCCCTTTTATCCCTGTTCTCAGAAGGCAGTAAAGTGGGGTGTGAGTAATCCTCTGATAGCTTTCTTCAGGATTGAGCCTGAGGTTAGTTACATGATCATGGTGGGCGGAGTATCACAGCTGAGCCTCAACTAGTATCCGCACAAGGACACTTACTCGCAGGGGTCACTGGATAGAAATTAGGAATGAGAGTCTTGGCTGACTTTGTTTTCTCCTTCCTTAGCTCAGCTAAGCTAAAACTGTTGCAGCCCTTCCACTGCAACTGGACTTATTCTTGACTCCTTGATTTTTAAAAAGAGTATTTGTGATGAAAACCTCATCATGCTCCAGTTCACTTGTTCTCTGTGAATGAATTTACTCAGTTACACGTCACAATGCTATGTAGGACATTTCTCAGTCACAAAGCAATCCACCCTGGGGCAGGTGAGGGGGAGAGGGAAAATAAACTTAACATTTCAAATAGTAATGTGAAAAATATTTAAAATGTTAATTGAATAATAACTATTTGGCTCTCTCTTGCTGATCAGGGAGAATCTGCTTTCTAATTCTGCACCATGGTGAAACCAGTATCATAAACCTGTGAGTCTAAATCAGTCATCTGACTATGTATGGCCATTCCAATTGTCTAAAATTTACATGAAAATTTAATATCACTGGAGAAAATTATGAAAAAGAATGACAATGAATGGAAAAGGTTAGGTAGATCTTAGTTAAAAATTAGTGCAAAGCTAATCAGAAGTGAAGGGTGCTGCGTGCACACAATTTTCTGTTGTAACCAATTATCATAATTCTGCATTGTTCGAAGTGCAGATTTGGACTTGTGCAGGGAGCACCCTAGTGGGGGTGGAACATTTTGGTATATTAAACTTAAAGGAATACAGACAATTAAAAGAAGTATCAAAGTAGGGGGTCAAAAGTCCTTGCAGCCTTAGGAAAGGCTTAAAGGCATTCCAATCCATTGACAGTTTTTGACAAGGCAGAAGTGACAGGACAGGAACCCCATTGTCTAGGTGCAGGTGATGGTGCAGCGTAGTACTTGACCCCCTGTTTGATGGCTGCTGATGTGGAGGTGGTGCTCAGTTATGTGATTGCAAAGAAGGTGGTCCAATTTGCCACAGAATAATCCCCATAGGCCAGTATTGCAGCATGCTTGTGCAGAGATTGCAGCAGGTTTGAGGCTGCATTTGACTGGTGTTGCCCCTGGCTGTCACAGTCCTATGGTGCATGTTAACTGCATCTGGCTCTCTGCTGACCTGGACACTCTGAAGACAGTTCCCCATGGACATTCCTAGATAGATGTAGCAATGCTTGCCAATACGGTTGATAACATTTTGGTGGGCATGCCCAAGCAATACCTCTGAAAGCATAAAATACTATGACTGGGATGCATCTGAAGACTTTGTTCATTTGTTCTTGGGATGTGGACAACATTGGCAAGGCAGTATTTTTATTGCTCACCTCTAGTTGTTTAAAAAAAACAATTGCAGTTCAGATTCTTGCACCAAGCTTATTTCAGCACAATGATGTAAATTTTTCTGTTCCTGCAACTGGGCACATGGGATATACTGAATTTCCAAGAAACAGTTTAGATTAATTAGGCTCCCACAGTGGTAAAAAAAAATTAAGAAAATAAACACTATTATTTAAAAGTTATTTGTAAACTTGATTTCTAGAATTTCAATCTTTTCATTTTGTCCACTTTGGGAACTAGGTGGAAGGATGCCTACTGTAAATCTATAATTATATGTAATGAATGTTCCTTATGTGCTTCTTCTTCTTTTGTTTTAATAGTTAATTACTTAATAGTTTTAACTTAGACCTTGTTTAAACACTTACAAAGATTGAAGTGAATACCTAACAGGGTTTGTAGTTCATCTTTACAAACATGTTGCCAAAAGCTTACCAATATCTCAAGGCAAGGCTAAATACTGTCAAAGGGGAATTGACATTCACCCATGAGTGTGATCAAAGTTATGAGAGCTGAAACAATCTAGGATAGAGGATTAGAAGAGACACAAAAACGTAACAATTCTGCATGCACGAACGTCAGGAAATTGTGTGCTTGATGTTCCCAGCCTAATTTAAATATTTAAAAGAAGCTTCTGCCTCATTCAGGTGATGCTTCCTGCCCTTGTTTTTGTAAAGTCTGTGGGTTGTGCAGTTAATTACGACAGACTTCAGGAGTAACATACAACAGGACTTTACTATTCAAAGGTCAGGGCGAATCTGCCCTATAAATCATGCCACAGCACTTATATACCGGTGTGGTCACCGTCGGTATTACCGTATACAGAAGCCAAACAAGTAGTGCCACACCTAAAATAGTTCTCTTAAAGGTGAACGGTTACATACAATAGTCTCTTAAAGGTAGACGGTTACATACACTACAGTTTTCCCCACTGCCAAAAATACACATGATGCATAATGTGGGCGTAGATACAGCATAATAGATCTCCGCACTGGTGCACCTAATTTACACCCAAAAATCAGGTAAAGCCAAGTCGAATATCCATGTTGTTAACTCTACGAGTAACTTCCATCCCAGGTGAGCACCTACCTAAATGCTCAGAGATATTTACCCAAATTATCTGTTCCCAATGGCCATGTGCCCAGAGTCAAAAGAATAAATGGACACCTAAATTCCTAACTGTTAATGTATGATGTAGAATATCTTTTACTCCATTTAAGATTATTTTTCTGCTTCCTTTCTGCCAACCTAGAAAAATAGCAAAAGCTGAGCAACAGTTTCAAAAAAGCTGACACAGCTCCCAAAAAAATGACCGCTCAGGAACTGCCTTGACCTGTGAAAACAAGTAGTTGCATGGCATTTGTACCGTGAACAGTAGATTATACACAACATCCCTTCATTTGTATTGGAGGGAAAAAAATTAGTACATAAAAACCTGAAGAGGAAATCCAAATGTTGAAGGCACAAAATTGGTGGAGCATTTCTAGGTGGTCCAGCGCCATGCCCTCCTCGGGAGAAAAATATAATTTGTGCATTAAAACAAATGCATTCTGATCATTTCTAATCTTAAAGAAAGGGAAAAACACAGTAACGGTTTGTATTTCCAACAGACCAATTAGACTATCTGTTACTCAAAAATTATCTCAAAAGTCACTCTTCCACATCCAACCCCACACTGCCCCAGTTCATAAAAATACTCCTCTGGATTCAGTTCACAGCAGCACCCTTCTCCCTCATCCTTCTTAATTCAACTTAACACTCTTCTCTCCCTCCATCTGGTTGAGTTAGTATTCTTCCCATTAATTTCAATGGACAGAAAATTTGGGGAGCAGGGTGAGTGGGGGCAGAAAAAAGAAAGACTTGCATTTATATAGCACCTTTCATGACCACCGGACGTCCCAAAGCACTTTACAGCCAATTAAGTCCTTTTTGAAGCGTAGTCACTGTTGTGATGTAGGAAACGTGGCAGCCAAATTTGCGCACAGCAAGCTCCCACAAGCAGCAATGTGATAATGACCAGATAATCTGTTTTCAGTGATGTTGATTGAGGGATAAATATATATAACTCCCCTGCTCTTCAAAATAGTGCCATGGGATCTTTTACATCACTCTGAGAGAGTAGACATGGCCTCGGTTTAACATCTCATCTGAAAGACAGCACCTCTGACAGTGCAGCACTCCCTCAGTACTGCACTGGAAGACCCGATTAGGCACTTTACAACCTTCCGGACTCAATATCGAGTTCAACAATTTCAGATCATAACCTCGGCCCCTATTACATTTTTACTTATATTTTTTATCCACACCTTTGTTTTGGTTTCCCCCCCCCTTTTTTTTCCCTCTCCCACATGGCAGCTGTCTCCCATTCTGCCAGTGCATTTCACACCTAATCTAGAGCTGTCTTTTGTCTCCACTAGTCCTATCACCATCTCGTCTCGTTTTGAATACCTCTTAATGTCTCTTCTCTTTTGTTCTCTCCCAGCCTGGCCTCTTAATCTATTTCATTCCCTGTGCCTCTTTAGTCTTGATAAAGGGTTTTGACCTGAAATGTTGACTCTAATTTCTCTCCACAGATGTTGCCTGGCCTGCTGAGTTTTTCCAGCATTTTCTGTTGTTGTTTCGATTTCCAGCATCTGCAGTATTTTGCTATCGTACTGATTTCTGAGACCTGCTGCTGACACACTGACGCGGCTGGAGAAAAACTAATAGTTGGCAGGGCAGGCTGTCCACAATTGCTTAACTGAGAGAACAGACAGAAAACCATCTACTGTACTTCTGGCAGAGCTACTTCTTAACCAGCCACTGGGCACTTTTTAAAAGCCACTTGGTTGACGCAGCCTCTCATTACAGTACTTCCTGTTTTTCTCTTTCCTCCCTAATGAAGAAGGCTCTGACCTCCATTCAAAGGCATTTCAAGAACCATAGGCGAACTTGGTATGAAGTAAACGACTGGAAGTGAGCCCATGTCTTGGGTAAAAATGTAATATAATCGCAACAAGTCAAAAGCTCATTTTGTAAATTCGCAGCACAATCTGAGCACGTGTACACCACATTGGGTCAGAACGGCATTGTATGTGGCTCATGTGTTGCATCTTGCGCAACGTGAATTGACAGCTTGACAATAAGTTCATAAAAATTTGCATGTGAAATCGCCGCCAGATTTTTTTATTAACTTTACGAAACAGGAAGAAATATAATTATACAGCTCCAGCCAAGGCACAGAGTGCAAGGTCAGACCAGAGAAAATTAAATCCAGTTACACTAGGCACCATTTTATCTACTAACACCCTAAACTAAACAGCACACCACTTGGCATCTTCTCCACTGTCGATTTGGAATGACATCAGGTCACTTTACTCTTTATTTTGAGCGTTTTAGTGCCAGAGTAAAATTGACATCTGCAACACTGTCATGAATTTGACAGTCGAAGCTCTACTCAAATTATACACTCTGGTCTCATACTTAAAAGGATCCCAGTTTCTGGTTTCACACTGATAAGAAGCTGGACTTGCTTCAGTGTAAACGAAGTAAGGGCTCAAAGCTAGTTAACCAGAAAAGTTAGGTTAGAAATAGCATTGGCTGAAAGAGAACAGTTGTCACTGAATTGAACTAAGACCGCGATTTTGCCATCGGAGGTGGGATCGTGGTGGGAGAGGTCATTGGCGGGTCCCGGTCCCGCTCACGGCTCCAGCTGCTCTGTGAAAAGGATTTTCCCTTGATTGGTCTTGTTAAGCCCTGCGAGGTTCCCGGCCAATTAAAAGGAAGTGGGTCTGATGACGTCATTAGATGACGCATCATCAGCCAGTTCCCTTAAAGGGACCATGTCCACAATCATTTGACAGTTATTCTGTCAGTGTTCTACAGCATTGAGGTGCTGCAAACACTGACGAGCACTGCACAAAGGCTGCACCTATGCTCCCACATGACTCCCTCCATATGCTTATGGAGGGAGTCACAGCACGCAGGGAGGTTCTCTTTTCCAAGGGCAGAAGAGACCTCCCCAGGACACCAACGCAGCCTGGTTGCACATTGCACAGGAGGACACAAGCAGGGTTGTCGTCGGGAGGACCTGGGTGCAGTGGCGCAAACCTTTCAATGATCTTAGTAGATCACGAAATGTTGCTACAAATCCACACCCAACCTCATCCTGCTGTGCCACTCATCACATCCCCATCACTCTGCCTCCCTTACAGTACTCCTGCACATCCTTACTCACACCAACTTACCTTGCACCTCCACCCATCCCTCTCTATCTACATTATCACTTCCCCATCTCAGTAGCCACCCCTCACACTCGCCCTCATCCTAGTACAATCATATCAACTAACACATAAGGGTAGGCTCTTGGGCGCTTCATGCATAGTTCATGTAAATTTTCTGTTAATGTGTTGTCAAACATTGAAATCTATATTTTCAACACTTTACCTTATTGGACAGATCTGTGCTCACCTTTGTGTCTTAGTGAGTTCCAGTGAATGTTGAGACATAGCTTCCACCCCCACCCCCCTCCCCCTCCCAATTGTGATGAGTGTGAAACGAATGGCTTGGACATTGTAGGGATGCTTTATGGTGCTGGTGTGGGATGGTGTCAACCTGGCACACCATGTGGCAGCCAGGGTGTACAGCGTCAAGTGAAGTAAATCTGGCCATGGTGATGCCATCGCTGGCCTCCCAGGCAGCAATGTTGTCGGGTGCTGATGCCCGGTGTCCTGTGCAGCATCAGGTGATTGCGGAGAAAGTTGGTATTATTGTTGGTGTGCCTGGTGATGCTGGTGTTGGGGCTGATCGTGGAGGGATTCTGAGGACCAAGTTGAGGTTTTTTCCAAGGGCACCAATGTTGCTGGAATAGATGGCAGCTGAAGTTGAGATGACAGAAACGATCTGTCAATGGTGAGAGTGCTTGCTCCAAGGAGGTGACAGTGGATAGAAAGTTTACTCCAAACACTTCCAAACTGCATAAAGCTCAAAAGTGTCTTCCAAGTCCTGAAGGCTCAAGCTTCTGACACTGGAAAGTGAACAGGTGTGAAATGGTAGCTTTCATACCACTTTTACAGCTATCACCTATTCACAACAATGGAGAATCTTAGAGAACCCGACCTACTTACCTGACATGATTTCCGAATGACGTGAACCTCGTTAAAAAAGTGGTAAAATAGAAATAGGCTAGCAAAATAGTAGTTAACGAGCGTTTAACAAGCATTTAACTATCTTAAATGCCTCCCCCTCCACTTGGTGTTGGGTCTGTTCTGAAACTGCATACGTGACACTTTGGAAACTTACATGGAGGCGGGTTTGGAGCAGGCTCCCAGCCCGCTGTCAATCATTTCGATTTTGATAGTGGACCCACCTCCAAACCCGCACCCTGAGTGCCGGCAAAATTCTGCCCAAATGTTTTTTGTTTAATAATTTATTGCATCTAGCCAAATTATAATAGATATGCAGGAGTACAGAATAAAGTAGATAAAGAATAATTATGTGTATAGATTTTACAGTTTGTGAAGTGATTGCTTTCAGTGTGGATACTGAGGTTTGCATAATGAAATGTATTAATTGAAACTGAAACAAATATGGTGCACTGCTTCATGCTTTGCCTTCAGTAAAACCACTTCATCACACTCTGAGGAATTTTGACATTTTATGATTAAGAAAGTTATGAAAGGGATCAGGCTTGGACAATGCCATGAAAAATATTTTTTTATATGAGGCATTATAAACCAGGCCAATCTAATGTATTTGCAGACAGGGTGCTGCAATTAGCCACCAGATTTCAGATCAAGGCTCACTGTAAACATTGTTAGTATAAGTTTGATTACAGTTGTACTGAATGCAATATGACATTAATACAATGTTAATGCGTCACTCAGGAACTGTTCTTAGAAATGTAAAATTTATTGCCTATCTCTAATTATTTCCTTAAATTCAGATAAATAAGAGATTCAACCTCCCCCAACCACTTGGAACATTTCAATTGCAAAATATCACTTGTAATATCTCACCCCATTTAAGAATGTTGTCAATTGTTGGAATAACAAGAACAAAGTGTAAACAATATTATCTATAACTATTTTCTCATTGAAGACCCAATGCATCTGTCTATACTTCAAAGCATAAATAGTCCTACCAACTATTTAGTTACTTATTTAAAAGCTACATATTTGCAAGAAAATTGCCAGGTCCTCTCAACCATTAGAGGCTGTATAATATATTTTGCTTCCATATTATGACTGAACTCTTAGGACGAGAAATTCAATTTCTGCTCAAAAACAGGTGCAAAGTCAGGAGGTGGCTGCTCCGCCCATCAGCTTGTGTCAGTGTGAGGTTCAAACCAGGCTCGGCCTCATTTAAATGCAGGGTGCCCAGCTGCAGGTGCAAAATGGGTGCCCAGCTGCAGTTTGCTGGTTGTGGGAGGGTGAGAAATCATCCGGCTTCTATGCTGAGCCGACTGGCAGGTCGGATCGGGGGGGCGGGAGTGGAGGTGATCCCGCGAGAAGCCTCAAATGGACCAGCCCTGTGTCGGAGTATTTTTGTGAGCCCAGAAGGAGCAGTCCTGCTCCGTGACCTTTAGCACCCACATCAGAAAATTCACCCCAGCATGCAACTATATGTCCCAGATTGAGAAATTAAGTCTGACGCATTGAAAAAAAGCACCGTTACTGGTGGGGATGGGGGGCAAAATGGGGGGAATAAAGACTTTGGTAAATGCCTTGTGATTAGCAATTTTGGCAGAACTATTAAATACTAAGGAATCTATTTTTTTTTTTAAACGGGGTACTTTCTGAATGGTGAACAGCTAAAAACAGTGGATGTCCAAAGAGACTTGGGGGTTCAGGTCCATAGATCTTTCAAATGTCCTGAACAGGTACAGAAAATAATCAGAAAGGCCAGTGGAATGCTAGCCTTTATATCTAGAGGACTAGAGTACAAGGGGGTAGAAGTTATGCTGCAGCTATACAAAACCCTGGTCAGACCACACCTGGAGTACTGAGAGCAGTTCTGGGCACCACACCATAGGAAGGATATATTGGCCTTGGAGGGAGTGCAGCGTAGGTTTACCAAAATTATACCTGGACTTCAAGGGTTAAATTACAAGGAGAGATTGTACAAATTAGGGTTGTATTCCCTAGAATTTAGATGGTAATGGGGTGATCTGACCGAAGTTTTCAGGATATTAAAGGAACCAGATAGGGTGAATAGAGAAACTACTTCCGCTGTTTGGGGTTTCTAGGACTTGGGGGCATAGGCTAAAAATTAGAGCCAGACCTTTCAGGAGTGAAATTAGGAAACACTTCTACACACAAAGGGTGGTAGAAGTTTGAAACTCTCTTCCACAAACAGCAATTGATGCTGGATCAATTGTTAATTTTAAACTGGAGATTGATAGCTTTTTGTTAACCAAAGGTATTAAGGGATATGGGCCAAAAGCGGATATCTGGAGTTAGGTCACAGATCAGCCATGATCTCATTGAATGGCGGAACAGGCTTGAGGGGCTGAATGGCCTACTCCTGTTCCTATGTTCCTAAAAAGGCTTTAATTGGAACATGCCAAAGGTGGAGGCAGAGACAAACTAAAAACAGTGCATTGCAATTTACACAAAGTTTGTTAAATAATTTACTGAAATGTATTGCTAATACTGACTGAGGAAGTATCTGAAAATAGAACAATTTAATGTCGCCTGTCAGTGGATTACATCACTGTCCATTACTCAGCTATAAACCTTACCCTAAAATCACACATCTTAAGTGAACTAAACCAGATTGTTGCTGTTTACTGGCATTTAAATAGTGCTGATTCACCAAGTTGAAAATGCATTCAACTTAAAAGTAAAGAAATGAGAAAGATTGGGCAGGTCAGAACACACACTTATACACAGCAAATAAAATTGCTTGTTGAGAGGAAAGTTTTGAAAAAGCCCCACATGTATGTTTGCCAGTGATGAGTACGAGGGTTAATTCTGACTAGAACATGCCGCTATGTAAAGATGAGTTTCTTGTGTTTTCAGATGAGATGCTAGAATGGGCCAGAACATGAAACAGAGGTATTTCATCTTTGAGAATGGGGAAACAATGAACATTATCAGTCAAGTCCCATTTTCAATGTACCTCACCACTGGCTGAAAATGGAGCAGCATTGACAGTACTGTTGTAGTGTTTTTGAAGCATTCCATCCACTGGCCAGATCGTAATTCCTGGCTAACTGACTCTTTAACCATCCTTTCCAGGAGAGAGCTCTGTGCACATTTGAATATTGAACTCTCTCCCAGCAGGTAGAAATGTTAATGTTTAGAAGTGATAGGGGAAGATTCCCTCCTCTCTAAACATTTAAATTAAGACCAGGTAGATTTACAAAATGCTTGGGGGTCAAAAAGACCCCAGGAGCACTTGGTGAACCAGATGTGACACCACACTGAATTTACACTCCATGTGGTGTCAAACCCAAGTGATGTGAGACTCCCTTCTCCAGGGAATCTCCCTTTTGTTTTGCTCCAGAGTGAGGGTTGACCGTGACTCCATATTCAGTGATTTTAGGTGTTGCTTCAAATTAAAAATCACATCGCATTGATGTTACATTTGCAGTATAAATGTGCCCTGCGTTGCTTAAACTATTAGACCTTGCTGTTGAAAGCAGAAATGTGATGTAGAAGTGTTGCTGTATGTGCCACTAATTTAGTTATCATTAGACCTAAGGAAACCTAGGAATTTCCGTTAATCTTCACAAATAACATGCTTTTCCCCTTCCCCCAATTTTGGGCCATGAATTTTAGGAAAATCCTTAGTAATTTTGATAAATTTTGTTGTCCATATATAATCTGCACCACCAATTTTGGATTTTCTTTTAAAGTGGAAATGTGTATTTTTTAAATAATACACTTTAAAATTTACAGTAGTTTTATTTTTTGACTGAAGTTAGTTGTACCAAAAATAAAGTGGGTGCTGAGTAGCTGATACAGCATATCCTGAAAATGAAAGAATCAACCTGGAGGTATATAGTTGAATTTACAGTGGAGTGTGACATCCCTGGTCTCAGTGGGAAGGTTATTATGAAATTCTCAGTGATATTGGGAAGGTTACACAGGTTATGTGTTCTCTGACCCTGGAGTTGAATTATTTTCCCATATTCTTTTTCCCTCATTGAATATTCTACGAGTACCACTTTTCAATTATGCATTGCTTTAAAAAAAATGTTTTAAAAAACAAGTTTATTTTATTCCCTTCCTGTATTTCTATACAGGCCATTTTCCCTGCAAAAGATTGGAATACCTGTCAATACCTTGATCTTAGTTGTGCTGTTCAGGGAAGAAGCAACAACTGGAGACAAAGTTGCTTCTCCACAAATAGAGAAAAGAAATTAATAAAGCGAGTTACCTAAGGGTGCTCTTGTGTACCTCCAAGTAGCTGGGCTCAGAACCGATTACTTTGTGCATGATGCAGGAAGAGTGTGGATAAAATAAATTTTTAAATGTTGAGGAGGAATGAAAACTATTAATGTATCTGGGGAGGTCAGATATAAGTTTTGGAAATTTATAACCATATTTGTTTTCTATTAACAGAGGTCAATATATTTTGTACAAAGATGGGAATGTAAATCAGCCTATGATAAGTAACCGAGAATGGGAGAATAGTGAATTCAACTTTGACGATGTCCCCTCTGCTATGATGGCTCTTTTCACTGTCTCAACCTTTGAAGGATGGCCACAGTAAGTACAATAGTGTCAGCATGCATTGTGAAACTCCAAATCTAGCAACTGTTTACCCCAAATAGTTTTTATTTAATCTTTATAATATCTGATAAAGAAATGGAGTTTATCATGAAGCATAAATGGCAAAAATAAACCATGCCCAGCACACTGATGAGCATGATACACATTCAACAACAACAACTTGCATTTACATAGAGCCTTTAATGTGTAAAACGTTCCAAGGTGCTTGACAGAAGCGTAATCAGAGAAAAATCTGTCTATGTAATACAGTTGGAGTAAAATCTACACATTTTGAGACTAAGGAGTTAATTTTAACCTAACCTGGATGGGGGAAAACTGACTAGATCAGATTAGGGGCCCGTTTTACATTCTCCCAATTTTACTTTCCATTGACGGATGCGAGGAATCTGCCTGAAAGAAACTCAAAGTGATCCCATCAGCCCACTTGTAACCCATTTTAAGTTTTACACAGAAACATAGAAGGTAGGAGCAGGAATAGGCCATTCGGCCCTTCAAGCCTGCTCCGCCATTCAATGAGATCATGGCTGATCATCCAAATTCAGTACCCTGTCCCTGCCTTCTCCCCATATCCCTTGATCCCTTTAGCCTTAAGAAATATATCCAACTCCTTCTTGAATATAATTAATGACCTGGCCTCCACCGCCCTCTGTGGCAGAGAATTCCACAGGTTCACCACTCTCTGGGTGAAGAAATTCCTCCTCATTTCAGTCCTAAATGGCCTACCCCTTATCCTTAGACTATGACCCCTGGTTCTGGACGCCCCGGCCATCAGAAACATCCTTCCTGCATCTAGTCTGTCCAGGCCTGACAGAATTTTATAGGTTTCGATGAGATCCCCTCTCAATCTTCTAAACTCCAGTGAGTATAAGCCCAATCGACACAATCTCTCCTCATACGTCATTCCTGCCATCCCAGGTATCAGCCTGGTGAATCTTCGCTGCACTCCTTCCATGGCAAGAACATCCTTCCTCAGATAAGGCAACCAAAACTGCACACAATACTCAAGGTGCGGTCTCACCAAGGCCCTGTACAACTGTAGCAAGACATCCTTGTTCCTGTACTTGAACCCTCTTGCTACGAAGGCCAACATACCATTTGCCTTCTTAACCGCCTGCTGCACCTGTATGCTTACCTTCAGCGACTGGCGCACAAGAACACCCAGGTCTCTTTGCACTTCCCCTTCTCCCAATCTATTGCCATTTAAATAATAATCTGCCTTCCTGTTTTTGACACCAAAGTGGATAACTTCACATTTATCCACATTATAGTGCATTTGCCATGTTTCTGCCCAATCACCTAGCCTGTCCAAATCGTACTGGAGTTTCATGACATCCTCCTCACAGCATACCCTCCCACCCAGCTTTGTGTCGTCTGCAAATTTGGCGATATTACATCCAATTCCCTCATCCAGATCGTTAATATATATTGTGAACAGCTGGGGTCCGAGGACCGATCCTTGCGGTACCCCACTAGTCACTGCTTGCCACTTGGAAAACGACCCGTTTATTCCAACTCTTTGCTTTCTGTCCGCCAACCAGTTCTCTATCCAAGTCAATATCTTGCCCCCAATCCCATGTGCCTTAATTTTGCACGGTAATCTCTTATGCGGGTCCTTATCGAAAGCCTTCTGAAAGTCCAAATACACCACATCCACTGGTTCTCCCTTATCTATTTTACCAGTTACATCCTCAAAAAATTCCAGTAGATTAGTCAAGCATGATTTACCTTTTGTAAATCCATGTTGACTTTGTCCGATCCTGTCACTGCTTTCCAAGTGCTCTGCTATTACATCTTTTATAATGGACTCTAGCATTTTCCCCACTACCGATGTCAGGCTTACCGGTCTATAATTCCCCACTTTTTCTCTACCACCTTTTTTGAATAGTGGGGTAACATTAGCTACCCTCCAATCCATGGGTACTGTTCCAGAGTCTATCGAGTTCTGGAAGATGACAAGCAATGCATCTACTATTTCTAGGGCCACTTCCTTAAGTACCCTGGGATGTAGATTATCAGGCCCTGGGGATTTATCGGCCTTCAGTCCCATAAATTTTCCTAACACCATTTCCCTACAAATACTGATTTCTTTCAGTTCCACCCTTTCATCAGACCCTATGTTCCCCGGCATCTCTGGAAGGTTATTTGTGTCCTCCTTTATGAAGACAGAACCAAAATATGTATTTAGTTGGTCTGCCATTTCTTTGTTCCCCATTATAAATTCCCCTGATTCTGACTGCAAGGGACCTACGCTTGACTTCACCAATCATTTTCTCTTCACATATCTATAAAAGCTTTTACAGTCAGTTTTTATGTTCCCTGAAAGCTTACTCTCATATTCTATTTTCCCTTTCTTAATTAATCCCTTTGTCCTCCTTTGTTGAATCCTAAACTGCTCCCAATCCTCAGGATTGTTGCTTTTTCTGGCCAATTTATTTGTCCTCTCCTTGGATCTTATGCTATCCTTAATTTCCCTTGTTAGCCACGGTTGAGTCACTTTTTTTGTTTTATTTTTATGCCAATTTTATGCCAATTTTTATTCTTTTTCTTTGGGGTTCCTGCTGAACCAACCCCCAATGATCTACTTGGCTACTAAGAGGCCAAGGATATCAGAAATCCCATCTTTTTCCATCCCTTTTGGGGTCAACAGAGGCGCCACCCCTTAGAAGGCCTCATAGAATGACCAACATAAGACCTGGACCCGGTGTATCCAAATTCTGTGCTAAGTTGCCCTTTTGGTGCACTGTTGCTGCAGTTATGATAGGACTGTGCCAGATGGACTGTGGATTTTGTGCCCCAGCATTACTCTCTAGTCCAGTAAAGGGTGTTATTGTTCAAAAATTTAAAAAATCATCAGTCAGTATAAAATTTGAATTCTATTGATTTTTTTTTTAACTTGCAAAACACAGTAGATAACCAGCACCAAACGAGCATTTGGAATACTATAGTTTCTTAAGCTAGACAGGGAAGAATTAACAGAATGTGAATCTAGGTAATTTTGTCAATATTTATATGATTATATCAAATACAATGGTTTTCTATTAAATTATTTATTTTATGCCCTACTCAGGCTGAGAGGTACGCTGTTCTGGGGCTTTTATCACTGCCTCTCTTTAACGGGCTACTATGTAATGGCTCACCACCTGATTTTCTTTCTTCCCTCCATGTGGGGAAGTGTTTGGCTTCTCCCTATTGAGGTCAAGAACTTGTCTCGAACGTGTGCAGTGCAACTCCATGGTACAATGCACAGATTATATATTTTCCTTCTTCCACATTTCATGCCATTCATCTATGTAGAAAACCCTGTTCTGAAAATCCTGAGGAAACTCAGGATTTTACATTTATAACTGTTGCCCATTCAATAGAATAGACCCAGTGCCAGCTTAGAATTGTGAATGGCGGAACACTCATCTTTCAATTACAGAACAATATCCATCAGTCTGATCATTCTAAATCTCTCAGTAAGTTCTGGCTTCAAGTTTCTGATGGAGTGCCAAGATGAAGGTAGGAAAAGTTTAAAGCCCTTGTGACGATATCTACATTCTACAATTTCTGTCCTCTCGGTCAAAACAAGCTGTCAGATGCTATTATTATTATTAGGAGTCTGAGAAAGTCAGAAGAAATATGATGAATATAAAACAATAAAATAAAAGTTACATTGTTGCAGGTTAAATCATGTATGCATTTCTCCTGTCTTATGCTTGCAGGTTGCTTTATCGAGCCATTGATTCTCATACCGAGGATACTGGCCCAATTTACAACTACAGAGTGGAGATATCCATATTCTTCATCATCTATATCATCGTTATTGCCTTCTTCATGATGAACATTTTCGTAGGTTTCGTCATTGTCACATTTCAGGAACAAGGAGAACAAGAATACAAAAACTGTGAGCTGGACAAAAATCAGGTAAATAAGAAGTTTAATGGATACAATAGGAGCTGGTATCATTTATACCTTCTGAACTGAACAGTGTGAGTGATTACACTTCAGAAGATATATTAATAAGAAGGTACTTTGTCAGTTGCTGATGCGTGGCAAAAACTGACAAATAATATTTCATTACTACTGTTTAATTATTTCAGGTAAATGTGTTTTTCAAGGAAATGGGCATCAGTGATAGGTAATGGTTTCTGCAATATTGAGCACTCCTAGATTAGCAGAAACACAGGTTGGAGGCAATTCAAGTATCTGATCTGGATGATGAATAGTGATGATCCTCTGCCCCCAAAACATAAAAGTGAGATTACTACTGAGTGACCAACAGTAAATTGTCCACAAACTAAACCCACTCCCCCCATTAAATTGGGTTTGCCATTAACTGACCTACTGTACTGGTGGGGGGAGGACAGGCAGTGGGATTACTTGCGAACTGTTCTAGCAAACATCAGCACAGACAAATTGGGTGTGTAAATGGCAAATTAATTTCAGTGTAGATAAGTGTGAGATCCGACAGTTTGGTAGGAGGAATAAGGAGGCCACTTACTCCTTGGAAAATAAGAATCTGAATGGGGTTGAAAAGCAAATGGATCTAGGAGTATACATTCACAAATCATTAAAAGTAGCAATGCAAGTTAACAAGACCATAAAAAATGCAAACAAATCACTGGGTTCATTTTTAGAGGAATAGAATTGTAAAGCAGAGAAGTTGGGGTAGAAATTAGTCTTGGACAGTGATGTAAAAATACTACTGAGTGCTTGGTTTGAGTATAAAACAAGGCTTTAATCAACTGTTTCAAAACCATGAGATTTCTAGTTACATCACTAGTTCCTGCTTACAGAAACATCCTGAGCAAGCTGGGCCCACGCCCAAGTATTTATACTCCTTGGACGGCACCACCAGCTGGCCGCCCAGTGTTACTTAATGAGTCATGATAAGATTCATGACATCCTTCCCGCCTGAAAGTTTTGGAAGTCCGACGACTTCCTTCTAGTGGATTAGGCGGACCACGAATAGGCGCAGTCTTTTAGATCTTCGCTTGTGGCTGGAAGGCACATCTCCTCGGACCGTGTTTTGGTCCCTGGGTCACTTGGTCCATACTGGTAGATCGACGGGGCCCGTGTCGCCTTGATCGACCTGCGGAAGACTGGGGAGATCGTGACTCCGGGTGCGGGTCCCCACAGGCGCAGAGCTGGCGACCTCTTGGTTGGTAGCCGGGGATTGACCGGCAGCCGGGGATTGACCGGCTTCCTGGCTTCGGGTGGCCATCCCATGGGAAGTGCTCGGCTCCCCGAGTTGATCTGGTGGAGTAGCCGGCAGATCCCTTGATGTCCCAGGTAGGGCATCATCCTCAAAGGAGCGCAGAGCGTCTGCATCATTACCATAGGTTCCTCTACCAGTTGGGTCCATGGGACTGGTTGGACAGGGAGCCGGAGTGAAACGATGGACTCCCGGCCATCAGGGTACCACACGTGTGTGTAAGTGGGATTAATGTCAGTTAGTTCCTCCTCGTCGATGTGGGGATCATTTTTGGAAGATCGGATGAATCTTCGGAGCAGCACAGGGCCGGGAGCTGCCAACCATGATGGTAGGGACGTCCCATGAGTGGAGCGACGCTGGAACCTGAAGAATTGCTCGTGAGGAGTGACATTGGTGGACGTAGAAAGCAGAGACCTGATGGAATGTAATGCGTCAGGGAGCATAGTTTCCCACTGCTGGTCTGGTAGGTTGCGTGACCTCAGTACAAGACGAACAGCGTTCCAAATGATAGCGTTGTATCTCTCAACCTGTCCGTTACCGATGGGATGATACGGTGTCGTTTTACTTGTGGCGATTCCCCGTTGGGAAAGATAACTTTTGAGTTCGCTTGACATGAAGGAGGGACCCCGATCAGAGTAGATAAAATTGGCCGTGTTGCTCAGATTTCGTTAGATGTTCGAAAGATCGAACAAATAGGTTCGCAATTTTCCTTTTTAGGTTTCAAATATAAGTTTTGGTCTGAACAAACACACAGGCAACAGATTTCGTGTACAAAGATTTATCTTTAATAAATGCTTAATATTAAATCCGTGTGTTAATGGAGACACGGAATGCAGGAGTTGATTTAACAAGTCTTTACTGAATGGAGACAATCTGGAAACTGAAACTACAGAAGCCTGCCAGGGCCTTTTATACAGGGATGGTCACTGCCGGTACTGCAGTCTGAGACCAGTTATTCCCTTAAAGGGACATACACAACAATTCCTCCCCTTTTAGATAAACAGTACATAACATTCATTTAACAACTAAATAATAACTAATTACAATTACGGTTGCTAGATACATTAGTTGAAGTTAAGCAATTATAAGTTCAGTCTTTGAGGAGGCTTCCTGATTCTGTCTGGATAACGCCTCTTTGGGATATCAGGTTCTTCTGGCAAGGTTGAGTCGGGATCAATGTCGTTGTTTGGTTCGTCTGCTTCCAATATCACCGATTCTGCGGTAGATGCAATTGGTACTTCGGTTTCATCGCCGGGTGTATCAGATCGTAGTGTGGAGTTGAGGTTTTCCAGTGACTCTAGAATCTGGTCAGCATGGCGTCTTACAATGCTTTCTCCAACGTCCACGGTATACATTAGAGGTCCTTGCCGTGTACAGATCGTTCCTGGCTTCCATTTCTCTGTGCGGTAGTCCCGGGCCAAAACTGGTTGACCTATCTTAAAACTCCTGGTCGGCCTTTCATTCATATTCTGAAACTGCCTGTTCTCCACATCTCTTCTGACGTTTGGTTTAACCAAATCCAAGCGGCATCGTAGTCTTCGATTGAAGAACATCATGGCTGGAGTTTGGTTGGTAACCGCATGTGTCGCATTCCGGTAGGCAAACAAGAAGTTATCCGCCTTGTGTTGTAGGGGTATATCTTCATTACACATTGTCTTGATAGCCTTCTTGAATGTTTGAACAAACCTCTCGGCCAATCCATCAGTGGCTGGATGATATGGGGCAGATGTGTAATGCTTAACACCATTGTTCTTTAAGAACCTCCGGAACTCTTCACACACAAACTGTGGTCCATTGTCAGGGCAAATCTGTTCAGGCAGCCCATTCCTGGCGAATATGGTTCGTAAGACTGTGATAGTTTTTTCTGTGGTGGTTGAGGACATTTTTATTACCTCTGGCCACTTTGAATGTGCATCCACCGCAATTAAAAACATCGAGTCCATAAAGGGACCAGCAAAATCAATGTGCACCCTTTTGCCATGGAGATGAGGGCCACTCCCATGGATGTAGAGGGGCTTGTGGTGGGGCGTTTTGGACCTTCTGGCATCCTGTACAGCTCTTGGTCATCTCTTCGATTTCTCTATCGATTCCTGGCCACCACACAAACGCTCTGGCTAAGTTCTTCATTTTTACCCCTCCCAGATGACCCTCATGAAGCTCATTGAGCACTCTATCCTTCAATTTGGGTGGAATTACTACTCTGGATCCACACATCAAGGTTCCTCTGCACACTGACAGCTGTTCTCTTCTCTGCGAGAATGCTGGCAGCAGTGGTTCGCCATGTGCTGGCCATCCCTTCACCGTTAAATCATAGACCCAGGAGAGTGTCGGGTCATTTCGTGTTTCCTTTTCTATGTTTGCGTTCGTCACAGGGAGACATTCAACAATAGTCGAGTGGAATAACTCCACTGGATCCACTGCCAGTTCTTCTTCCACCGTCGGCAACAGTAGGCGCGACAATCCATCAGCATTCCCATGCTGTTTAGTTCCTTTGTACTCGATGTCATATTGGTGTGCCCCTAGGAAAAGGGACCACCTCTGTAGCCGTTGTGCCGTCATTATCGGTACGCCCTTCTGAGGGTTGAAAATGGAGACGAGAGGTTGATGATCAGTTAGTAGAGTAAATTTCTGACCGTGCAGGTAGTGATTGAACTTCTTCACCCCCCACACCAGGCTGAGGGCCTCTCTGTCAATCTGGGCGTAGTTACGCTCAGCTGAAGTTAACGAGCATGACGCAAAAGCTATCGGCCTCTCAGAACCATCAAGGAATTTATGTGACGGTACCGCCCCAATGCCGTAGGGAGACGCTTCACACGCCAGTCTTATCGGTAGTGATGGGTTGTAGTGAGCCAATACTTCTCTTGAAGTGATTAGGTCCTTACTCTTCTGAAAGGCCCGCTTACATTCATTGCTCCATTTCCATGCTGCTCCCGTTCGTAGTAGGGCGTTCAGTGGATGCAGAATTGTGGACAAATTCGGCAAAAACTTATGGTAGTAATTCACCAATCCGAGGAATGACCTCAGTTGTGACACAATTTCAGGCGCTGGAGCCTTAACTACCGCTTCAATTTTGTCAGGGGACTTATGCAACCCCTCTTCATCAATCACGTGGCCACAATACGATATCTGTTTCTTAAAAAACTCGCACTTGGGGCAATTGGCTCGTAGCCCATGTTCACGTAGTCTAGTGAGCACCTGCTCTAGGTTGGCAAGGTGTTCACTGTCATCTTCACCTGTCACTAGGATGTCGTCCAAGTAACACTGAGTCCCCGGAATCCCTTGCAGGACTTGTTCCATCGCTCTTTGCCATATCGTCGGAGCTGATGCTACTCCGAATACCAGTCGATTATACTGGTAAAGACCTTTGTGAGTGTTTATCGTGAGATACTTCCTGGAGGATTCTTCAACCTCCATCTGCAAATATGCTTGCGCTAGGTCAATTTTTGTAAAACGCTTCCCTCCGGATAGTGAGGCGAAGATATCTTCTATCCTCGGAAGAGGATATTGTACTGTGTGAAGGACTGGGTTCACTGTCACCTTGAAGTCCCCACAGATGCGAACCTTCCTTGGCTCCTCAGACTTATTGTTTAACGTTTTCTTCATGACAGGAATGATGGGTGTCGCCCACTCGCTCCAGTCTACCTTAGATAACATGCCTGCATTCTCCAGATTCTCCAGCTCTGCCTCGACGGCTGGGCGAATTGCATATGGTACCGGTCTTGCTTTGAAAAACTTGGGAATTGCATTCTCCTCTATTTTTATCGAGGCGGTTACGCCTTTAAGAGTGCCCAGTTCTTGTTGAAATACCTCTTTGGCGTCAGCTAAGATTGTTGACAATCGTCCAGGAGTGACGTCATCATCCTTTTTACCAGCCACCATCAGTGCCTGAATGGAGTGCCAGTTTAAACTTATCTTTCTGATCCATTCACGTCCCAATAACGGTGGTCCACCATCTTGCAGAATGTAGAGATACAATTTCCGTATTTTCTTGCCGTTGTATTCGACAGGCACCCTTATTTTTCCTCTGGGGTATACTTTATGCCCCGTATACGTCCTCAAGACAATGGATGTCTCTCAAGGGTATGTGTGAGAATAGCCGCTCGTAGTCTCGTCGATTCATGACGGTTAGAGCTGATCCTGTATCCAATTCCATTTTGACTTGAGACCCTGCTATCGTGAGGGTGACCCAAATGGTTCGGTGATCCTCTTTTGCGATTACGTTGTGAAGTTTGAGACAGCTTAGTCTCTTGTTCCCGGATTCACTATCGCTCATCTGGTCTTCGGAACTACTGTCCGTCATCTTTTGTACTTTCCTGTACGGTTCCTTAGTAGCCTTTTTATTGTCGTTGGTCTTCTTCTCAGACCTGCAAACTCGTGCAATGTGTCCCATCTTTCCGCATTGCCTGCATATTTTGTCCTTGGACCAGCAGTCCTTCTGGTCATGGTTTGTTCTGCCGCAGTGATAACATTTTGCAAATCCCCGTGTCATTTTGTGGGTGCCGTATTCCTGTGGCTTTTGTTGTATTTCTGCAGCTCCCCTTGCTGCTGCTTCGTACGATACTGCCACGCTGAAAGCCTTATCTAGCGTCAGCTCTTTCTCTGAGAGTAACCTCTTCTGGGTTCCTTCACTCAGGAGTCCACAGACAAATTTGTCCTGTAAGGTATCTGCCAGTCCTGCCCTGAACTGGCAGTGCTTTGATAGCTTGCGTAGTTCCGTAAGGTACTCAGCATTGCTCTCATCTTTATGCTGAGTTCTCCTGTGGAATTTAAATCTTTCTGCTATCAGCAGCGGTGTAGGATTTAGGTGTTCCTGTAGGATAGCAACAATTTCGTTAAAACTCTTCGCCTTCGGTTTGGCTGGAGTAATCGGGTCCCGCAATAGGCCGTACGTTCTTGTACCCATTAAATTTAGCAATACCGATGCCTTTTTCCCCTCGGCTATTTCGTTTGCCTCGCAATATACCTCGACTCTTTCCACATACATGGTCCAGTCTTCTATTGCATTATCGAAGGCAGTGATATCGCCAGTCTTTGGCATCTTGAAAATCTAAGATGGCGTCTCCCGCGCTTTTCCTTCGTCCCCGATGGATCAAAATGGCGCCTCCCGCGCTTTTCCTTCTTCCCTGCCGAGTTAAGATGGCGCCTCCCGCGCTTTCCCGCCGCTGCCGCTGCTGTCAACGCCGCTCTCCGCGGTATTTTTATTTTTAACCATTCCCGTCGTGGAGCGGACCCTCTGGGACACTTCCCTCCCTCTTCTTAGGTCCGAACGCTGCCCGGCTGCGAAGCACCAACCGCGCCCTGTGTGCTCCACCCTCTCTCTCTCTCTCTTTGCTTCCTGACTCGCTGCCCGGCCCCGTTGCAGAGCCACCCGATCGAGCTCTAGCCCGCCGCAGCCCAGGAAGGATCAGTGCACTACCTGCCACCAGCCCAATTAGCTGGGAAACCACAGACTGGGGAACCAAGCCTGGCTCTTGACAGTCTCCCCTGCAAGTTTTCAATCCGATGATTTGGAGGGTGGTTGCCCACGGTCGACGCAAGTTTCTCGAGTTTCTTTGGATTATTTTTTTTTTCTTTTCTGGCTTCGACCTTCAGTAACGTCGTCTGAGGTGCTGCCGAGTTGCAGGTAAGTTCGTTTCTTACTCGTCGCCAGTATTAAATCCGTGTGTTAATGGAGACACGGAATGCAGGAGTTGGTTTAACAAGTCTTTACTGAATGGAGACAATCTAGAAACTGAAACTACAGAAGCCTGCCAGGGCCTTTTATACAGGGATGGTCACTGCCGGTACTGCAGTCTGAGACCAGTTATTCCCTTAAAGGGACATACACAACACTTAACAAACACCGTTCATTATTTAAAGTACAATTCCAAAATATAAGACTCACAACTTATATTGATATTACCCTGATTTGGTCCAAGGTGATCAATCTCTGTCCAAACCTCTACGTAGAGTTTCTGTACCCAGGTCCCTGCTGTTGTGTTGCTCCTAGGTCCTCGCTTCCTATCTGGGGTTTTTCCTCCCGGCTTATACTATCCTATAATCTGTCCCGTCTCTTTGGTCACACATTTGTTACTGTTCCTGCATCCTGATGATTAGTTTACCTTATTCCACATCCTGTCTCATCTCCTTGATTAGTTTACGTCTTACTTCATTTAACTGGCGTATGTAGTGACCTCACTCATGTCTGACGAGGTTACCTATGAGTCCTCCGTTTAGAACATTTCTGACCTCTGCATTATTTATCCATTATCTCTTACACATGGTGATTCCTTCACTTTATTTCAGTTTTCTTGCATAGCTTCCTTTTCCACAGCCGTACCGCAAAGGGAAAAGACTTGATCGAGGCATTTGATCACTGTGGAAGTAAGCGTATTGGGACAGGGGAAAGCAAAGTAAAAGCGTGAATATTCGTCCACCATAGTAAGCAAGTAGGTGTTTCGCGTTGAGGAAGGCAGTGGCCCTTTAAAGTCAATGCTGAGTCGCTGCATAGCGTGTATGAGCGAGCCATCCGACGGACGGAAGAATTGCGGTTTTAATTCCGCACAAATTCTACAGGTGGAGCATGTTCTTTTCACATCTTCCGTAGAAAATGGGAGATTTTTAGATCGCTCAAAGTGCAACATACGGGTAACGCCAGGATGGCATAAATCAGTATGAAGATCCGCAAGAGTCGAAGTTGACATAGAAGAGCAGAATGCACACGTGAGGTTATCTGGGACCACATTCTCTTTGCCGGGTCGATCATGAATGGTGTAGCCAAAGGCGGCCAATTCCATCCTCCCGAGCTGTATTTTGTTATTCTTGATCTTGGTGCGTTTCCGGTTATCCAGCATAAAGGCCATGGAGCGCTGATCGGTTATAAGCGTGAAATGGCGATGAGCGAGAAAATGACTCCATTTACGTACTGCTTCGATGATAGCCGTAGCCTCCTTCTCGACAGGAGGATAATGGCGCTCGCTACCCTGCAAAGTTCTGGACAGAAATGCCACAGGTCGACCACCTTGATTCAAGGTAGCAGAGATCGCCACCTCCGATGCATTGCACTCGACCACGAAAGGAAGATTTTCATCGATGGAACGAAGCGTGGCTTTTTCCAGTTGTCGCTTGAGGAGGTTGAAAGCTGAAATAGCCGTTGCCTCCAACGGAAATGACTTTGTGTGAAGCAGGGGCTGGATCTTGTCAGAGAAGTGGGGTATCCACTTCGCATAATAGGTGAACATGCCGAGTGCCCGACGAAGAGAGCCGAGATTTGTAGAGGGAGGAAGCTCCTGAAGCGGACGAAGCCGCTCCGGACCTGGTTTGATGACACCGTTGCCCACCCAATAGCCAAGGATGTTGACTGATGGTACTGATTTCACAGATTTGGACTCATTTAAGGTTAAGTTGCGACGACGGAGAACGTCAAAACATTTCTGGAGGTTGGCATCATGCTCCTTCTGGTCATGACCAGCAATGGTGATATTATCCAGATATGAAAAAGTATCTGTTAAGTTCTCCTGTTTGACTAGGCTATCCATTGCCCGTTGAAAGATGGCCACCCCATTGGTGACCCCAAATGGAAGGTGACAAAACTGATAAAGCCGACCATTGGCCTCAAAGGCCGTATACTTTTTGTCAGAGTTCTTTAACGGTACTTGATGGTATGCGCTCTTTAAATCAAAAGTTGAGAATACCTTGTAGTTGGCAAGGTTATTGACCATGTCATTGATGCGTGGTAGTGGGTAGGCATCTAGGTCGGTATACTGGTTAATATTTTGCGAGTAATCGATGCAAAGACGTTTTTTGTGTTGCTTCAGAGGATTTTTAACAACGACGACTTGAGCCCGCCAGGAAGATGAACATGGCTCAATGATACCGTCAGCTAGAAGGCGAGAGATTTCTGCCTCGATAAAGGATCGATCATCTTGGCTGAAACGTCGTGATTTAGTGACTATGGGCTTACGTCGGGGGGAAAGATTGGAAAACAAGGAGCCTCGTCAAGCGAAGCCGCCAAAAGCGCACAAAACGGTACTTTGGAAATAGTAAGCTCCGGCTTTGACCCTCCAAACTCGGAAGTGAGTCTTTTGTGTTGTTTCTGGAAATCCTGTCCCAGGAGCACATCACTGCATAGGTTTTTGAGCACCCCGAGCCAGGTGGAGAAATAAGTGCGGCCATTGAGAATAAGGTCGACAAGACAAAAGCCGGAAGAGTTGCTGGTCAGTGTCGTCGGAGCCATTGCAATTTCCCTGTCCGAGGGGTAAATACACAGTTTTAACTTACTGACAGCCCACTCACTAATGAAGCTGTCAGAGCTGCATGAGTTGATTAGTGCACTCAAAATGTGTCCATTTACCGAAACCTTCATGGCTGCATGGGACAGACTTTGGGGGAAAAACAGCTGTGATGGGAGGAGGGGAAGTTTTACCCTTGACAGCTGTAACCTTAGTAGTGGTTCTTGGGGGAGGAGCAGTTTTATAGATTGCAGCTGTAACCTTAGTAGTGGCTCTTGGGGGAGGAGCAGTTTTATAGATAGTAGCTGCAAAACTAACGGGCTTTCGACCAGTATATCCTAGAAAAGTGGCCTTTCTTACTGCAATGATTGCAGACTGCATTACGAGCAGGACAAAATTTCCTATAGTGGAATGCACCTCCACAGAAGAAACACTTCCTTCCAGATTGCCAAGATGCTGCTAGGGCAGGGTCGTCATCAGTGAAGGCTTCGAGGGCAGGGTTGTCATCAGTGAAGGCTTCTAGGGCAGGGTTGTCATCAGCCAGGTGGGAGTCATCATCAGTGAGGGCTTCCGCCCGAGGCCTGTCGAAGGAGTCACTAAAAGTGATAGCAGCAGCCCGTGCACGTGGTGAAAGATAGGTATCTGCATTCCTCTTTGCTAAGTCCAGACAGCATGCCTGGTCATAGGCAGCCTGTAACTTGAGGGTTTTATTCTCCAACAGACGCTGACGTATGAAGGGAGATGCAATCCCATTAATAAAGGAATCACAAATTAACTCCTCCTGGTACTGCTCAGCTGTGACAGCTTTAAGATTACAATCCTTGCTGAGCCTGTGAAGTTTCTGAAGGAATTCGTCAAATGATTCCCCGGGTTGTTGTCGAGTTGTGGCCAGTAGATGCCGAGCAAAAATTTAGTTTGGGGACTTAACATATAGTTGCTGTAGTATTTGGATAGCGGCGTCATAGTCTACACAATCTTCGATATAGTCAAACACATGAGGGGATACATAGTTGGCAAGCATTCGTAACTTATTAGGAACATTTCTCACCAAGTTGCTAAAGGTATGATACCAGTGTTTCCATACTTTAGCAGCTGTAAGTGAATTCAGGTCCAGGTTGAGACGGGCGGGACTGAGTAGTTTCTCCATGATGGATCGATTACTTCGTCTGAGTTCCCTTCTACGGTTTGAGTCGTAGCCGTCTGTTCCCAAGACCACTCAGAGCGTGGAGCAGGTTCAGTTGATTAAATTGATGTAAAAAGACTACTGAGCACTTGGTTTGAGTATAAAACAAGGCTTTAATCAACTGTTTCAAAACCATGAGATTTCTAGTTACATCACTAGTTCCTGGTTACAGAAACATCCTGAGCAAGCTGGGCCCACGCCCGAGTATTTATACTACTTGGACGGCGCCACCAGCTGGCCGCCCAGTGTTACTTCATGAGTCATGATAAGATTCATGACCGACAGCAATGCAAAACGGACGGTATCGCATTTGCCGCCTGTTATACGCCCCGCCCTATATTTAGCTCCATTAATGTCAATTAAAGTGAACATCAGCAGGTGCATAACAGGCGGCCCATGCGATATGGACCACTTGTGCTACCGCCCAAGAAGAATTTCTGCCCCACGTTAAAATTGTATTGAACCTTGATTAGACCACACTGAGAGTACGGTGTACAGTTCTGGTCTCCATATTATAAAATGCTATAGAGGCACTGGAGAATGTGCAAAAAAGATACCAGAACAGAGAGGTTCTCACTATCAGGAAGACTGAACAAGCTGGGGCTCTTTTCTTTAGAAAAGAGAAGGCTGAGGAGTGACCTAATAGAGGTCTTTAAAATTATGAAGAGGTTTGATAGGGTAGACATAGTGAAGATGTTTCCACTAGTATGGGAGTCCAAAACTAGGTGCCATAAATATAAGATAATCACTAATAAATCCAATAATGAAGCGGTGAGGCGAATAGCATAGATGCTTTTAAGGGGAAGCTAGATAAGTACATGAGGGAGAAAGGAATAGAAGGTTATGCCGATACGGTTAGATGAAGTAGGGTGGGAGGAGACTTGTGTGGAGCATAAACACCAGCACAGACCAGTTGGGCCAAATGTCCTGTTTCTATGCAGTAAATTCTCTGTAATTCTGTGTCTGAATGTCCTCCATATGTGCTGTAAACCTCTTTGGTTCTATGATCCTGAAGTAATTTTTTTTTAAAGACAGTAATAACTTGAAAAGGTGGAGGCTGGGACCTGGGTTTCAAGGCAGTACCATATTTGGGGTTTAGTTGAAGTTGAAGCTTGAGGCCTAGAAATTCAAGTAGGTCAGAAACCTGCCGGTAACAGCGCCTGCCAAGGCTAACGGCCACCTGCAGAGAGAGTGCAAGCAGCACCGGTATTTTAGTGTTGCCTGCTAATTAACATCAGCAGTGCAGAGAATTTGTGGTGTAACGCGTTCTTTCCGGCGCTGAGCTCAGCAGGAGGCTGAAGATCGCATCTGTATCCCGCTTGCATTTAAGGAGAACGAGGAAGAAATGAGTGAACCTGTATGTACGGAACAGTTGCCATAATTGTTACAACAATTTACCTGCCACCCGCTCACCAATCAATGCATTCAGCTTTTGTGGAGAAAGCTCCCTCTTGTTTAAAGCACATCAAAGTGACACATGCAAAGCGCCAGAACCTATCTATAGAAGTCATTTTTTAATCAGCTCAAGCAAAATTTCTACAGATGGGAAAAGGGTTCAGCGACTTGTTTATGCATTTGTGGGGAGTCTGTCAATTGCACCGGGGAAGTCTGTGCTTTGATCGTACTTCAGGTTTTATGGGATCAGAGGAGAAGGAGGGAGAGCGTGGGTGTACAACAGGGCAAATTAATTATCGTAAGTCTGTACCTCTCATTTTGCTGAAGAAGGCATGCAGCATTCAGTGTTGTTGAAAGGGAATACAGTTCATTTTTTTTTTACATTGAGCCAAGATGGCCCGTTTAATGCTTTCAAGGACTCTCCCCTATCACTTTACCCACACATCTCATTCTAAAGGAATAGAGACTAAGCCAAGCTCTTTATTTTAAATGCTTGTTTAAATTTTCATGAAGTAGTAAGATAAAGATATAGGACAGGAATGACAAAATCCAGCACTTTGTAGTTTTTTAAACCATTATACAGTAGTCATAATTTTGATTGATATGCTGAGGTCACTTTAGTCACTGGCTTAGGAGGGTCTGACAAAAGGGCTTTTTACTATTCCATGGTGAGGAGAGAGTACTCATATCTGATAACTTAAAGAATTTGAATTCACACTTCAGATTTCAGAGATCGAAACACTGCACATCCATAGGTGATTCCTAATTCAAACCTCAAGCTTACCCTTCTGGTCACTCAGAAGTAATCACTTGCAATATTCTGCATCGTCCCATTTGGTACACATTCAGTATTACAATCTCAGGCAGGACAGTTTCAAATAAGTAAACCATCGGGGGGAAAAAAATTAACTTTACCTACAAATCTCAAATGTTAGCTATCAAGACCTAGGCTTGTGATTAATATAAACACTGCTACGTGGAGATAATAATCCTGGCTGCCTTACATTTGTGACTTGAAGCGTCCTCATGGCTTGCGCTGCTGAAGTGCTTTTAGCGGCTGCACGCATGGGCGAGCTTTGGAGAGGGTGGCAAGAGGAGTGGCGATATCCAAAATGGATGAGCGGATGTCAACTCACTGTTGCACGCCGCTGACGTCACGCTCCAACTAATTACAATACTTTCAGTGAGCGCAGGCAACGGCAGATTTGCCGACCTGCCGAAAATGGCCGCCACCACAGGACCTGTCGGCAGCATGCGGAAGTGAGGAGGCCGCCATTTTTTTCCCCAAAATAGGCCTTAATGGCCACCGCAAACACTTCGAATTTCTATGCCTGGTCCTCCTAGTTTGATGTCATCTGAACTCGTATATTGGGTTGATAGGGGCACAAAATACAATATTTAAAAATAAAGGCCTGGAAATTCACTTTGGGGCGGCCAGCTTGCTCGCGCCCAAAAGTTAGCGCTGGGCGGGGAGCCATTAGCGATCGTCAGATATTCAGTGTTAGCGCCCCAAATCGGAACCGGGCACTATACCAGGGTGTGCCCGCCTCCGCTTGGGGCGCTGACACTGAATTTCAGCGCTCTTGGCGCCGCTGCGCCAGCCGCTGCGGTACTGCAGGCCTCCTCCTTCTCTTAAGGGGGAGCTGCCTGCAACGGGGAGATCGCCGCTGGAGAGTGCCGGCAAATGAGCCCGGCACCACGGAGAAGTGCTGGGTTCGCGGAAAGCAGCCGGCAATGCCGCGGGGGTGGGGGGGGGAGGAGGCCGGGGAAGGAGGTGCGGGCAGGCGGCCGCCGAAAAAGCGGCCGGCCGCACCTTCACCTTTAAAGCGCCCCACTAAGGCTTCAGCACGGCCCCGTTTTTGGTCGCTGTTTGCGGCCGCTTCGGAGGAGGCGGCCGCTACTAAATATGGGGATCAGGCCGGTTTCGGGGCGGAGCCGGGGCGCTGCGCACACCGATGACGTCATCGGTGCCGGCGCAGCGCTAACGGCTACCGCCGCCAATACCGCTGCGCTGAATATCAGCGCAAACTCATTTTTGGCGCAGAAGCCCTCTTTAGGCGGTAACTGGCCGCAAAGCTGGCAGCGCCTTAATGAATTTCTAGGCCACAGACTGGTGCTGCCTTATGTATTTTTCACCTGTTGTCGTCACAAAATATTATTAGTGTTTTGCAAACTGTACTAAAATATTTGTCAAAACATGAACCAAGGCTGATTTTTATGCAGTATTGATAGATACCATATTCACTTTTTTTATAGAATATGATATTTATTGTAAAATAAAATAATTTCTTTTCTGCCATTTACAGCGCCAGTGTGTGGAGTATGCCCTAAAGGCTCGGCCTCTACGGCGGTATATCCCAAAGAATACTTATCAGTACAAAGTGTGGTTTGTGGTAAATTCTACCTACTTCGAGTACCTGATGTTTGTTCTGATCCTGCTGAACACAATCTGCTTGGCTATGCAGGTAGGACAAAGAGAATTATGGGAATTTGTTTGCCTTTGTGTAAACAGGGTTCCTGCTGCACTTCCGGTGAAGTAACACCAGCGGAGTGGGAGCAGCTCCCAGGAATTTCCCGGCCACTGTATTTGGAAAAGCAATAATGTTCATTTGGTACTTTTTTTGCTAATGGAATAAAGATGTTCTTCATGCAGGATTATCCGAGATACATATGCCATAACTGCAACTTTCTTAAATGCATTCTAATTAAATTATTTTGTACAACTATACAATCCTGACCTGTTCCTCAACCTGCTGTTTACTCATGAGCCATTAGGGTAGATTTTCGTCTTCAGCGCCTGGGTGTAAAGCATCTCCTGCATACAACACAAAGAGGAAAATTGGGCAAGGAAAATCACACACCAGTAAAGGAGCCTGACTGATTTTCTTTCCGTGAACTTAATGGGAGGGAAAATCAAGCGTGCTCTGTTATGGACATGCAATCCTGTCCAACTGATTTTTCACTCTGTGCTGTGCCCAGGCAATGCTTTACATCCAGGTGCTGAAGATTAAAATCTACCTTATTAGGTGATGAAATCACCGTTTCCACATTCTATAAGGGTTTTATTGTTTTAGCAGTGAAATTGGTACTTTCCTACCCTTTTTGTGGCGGGGGGCGGTGCGGGCGGGTAGGGTGTTTTCAAAATTATATAACCTCCAATGAAGTGCATGCACTCCAATCATCTCTTTTTCGTATTTCTGGTCCCACTTCTCTACCACCATTGTCCAAACGATGGACAGTGTTTTCTCTGGCAGCCTGCTATGTAGGGGAGGGTTGAGGAAAGGTGTGTGAAAGCAACATAATGAAGTCACCCCCAAAGGAACACAGGAATTGCTAGACGAAAAAAGACCAAGATCCATCTAGTTCTCCTTCTATCACTCTGGTATTCAAATGATTTAATTAAATGTAATTGAAGTGGAGTTGTTGACTAATCATAGCAATCAATCTCTATCAGTAGTCTACAACAGACATGATGATCGGAGAGCTTTGAAAACCATAGGTCCAAAGTCACCTGTTCCTCCCAAGCATGCTACACTTACCATATGTAATGTCTCAAATTACTCATATTCTGTATCCCAAAATGTTATTTTCTGAAAGAAATCTGTCTAATTTGAATGCATTAATACTAACTGCTTACATCATCTCCCGAGTGAGCCTGTTCCATTGATTGACCATTTGCTGATGGAATTATTGGCCTGGATTTTGGGTTAACAATAATGGTGAGCCTATCAGCACTCACCGTTATTATGGAGTAAATCGGACAGCAACTTCCAGAGTCCGCACATGCGCAGTTAAACGCGGAAATCCGGAAGCTTTGTCTGATTTGCCCTGCTCCTCCACAAGCTGCGCTCTATCGGAACCTTGCTGATTGACTTGGCACTGAAATCCATGTAAAGGAGTGAAGTTGCGGTACTTACCCACTAGTTGCTCACTAAACAGACCAGAAAAAGTTAGGGCTGGTGCATTCAGGTGTAAGTGCATTTTTAACGGCATGATAAGTCTTAATTACTGCAAAACAACCTCTCTGGCACTGAAAATGTAATTTTATAAGTGTGGAGTCTCATTCCTTCAGAATTTAATTATTGTTTGAGATTCTTAAATACTGTTGCTTTTATCTCTCTCTCTCTCTCTCTCTCTCTCTCTTAATCCCACCTTTCCCTCACTTTATTTCACTTTCTGTACATGATTTTACATTGAATTAAATATTCTAATTTATACTTCCTCATTTAGACACCATGTGGCTCAGTGAGGATTCTTCAATCTGATTGGTTGAAGAGCCACACTGTTGCTTGTCCTGCTCGTACACGCCACAGATCCCCTGTAGAAGGTGCCGCACTGGATTAGATGCCCGATGACACCAAGTTGCCATTCAAAAGCCCGCAAAAGGTCTGTTGGCAGCTGTAAGCATAGTGAAGGGCGAGGGCCGTTCCTTCCCCGCTGGCTGCAAAGTCCGGGCCATTGTTTCTGCAGATTAGTTTTGAATTTACCCCACTTCAAGCTCAGGCCCTGTCCTCTGATTCTACTGTTCTGGACAAGGTGAAATAGCTTGTCATGGTTTACTTTATCTAGTCCCTTTTAGAATCTTAAAAACAACAATCATATCACCTATCAACCTTCTCTTTTCCAGTGAGAACATGCTCAATTGACATAATTTATGTGCCCCATCCAATTCTCTCTCCAGAAATATGCTATGCTTCCACATGACAAGTCCCTGCTTGATGCATTGGGAACCAAGTGGAGTAAGTGATTGAACCTGTGTTGTCCCCCATTATAGCTCTGGGTGTTAGTGTTCCAATGTACAGTGCCACTACCCCAAGCTCTTCACTTTTTATTTATGTTAAAAATACAAAATGCTGCATATCCAAGTGAAAAATACTGCATCATTTGCCATTATTTTTACACGTGAGATTTTAGATATTCTCAATGAAAGCAACCCCAACACAAAGGGGTAGATTTCCCCTGGTGTGGGCACCAGGTGACCAGTTGGCGGAGCGTGTCCACTGGCCACACAATAGCCCCAAGGGGAGGTGCAGTTTATTTTGAGGGCTGTGTCTCATTAGCATTTGGCCGATGGGCTGCAGGCAAAAATCGAGTGCCTCAGGGTAGTCCGCTAACTCCAGGCCACAGCAATATCAGGTGGTCACTCAATTGGGCTACCTTCCTGTGTGCGGAGGCTTCCAATCTGGAAAAAATCAACGCCCTTACCTGAGGGCTCCAGAGGTCCGGCCATTTCCGCTCCTGGGCCTCTCCACGATGAAATGCGCAGGGCCCACGTATCCCAGGGGTGCATGCGGTTCGCAAGCGTCTCTGAAATCACGTGGGCCCTGGGGAGCCTGTCAAAAGTATGAATGGAGATCACTCCAAAAACACATCAAAACATTAAATAATTTGTTTTTAAAAACATCACATTTTTAAAATTACATTAAATTAAATATTTTAAACAAATTAAATTTTTTGGGAAAAAAATAAAGTTTTTTACGGGGCTAAAAATAAACTTTTTTTTTAAAAGTATTTTTAAATTATAAATGAGTGAAAAGAAATTTTTATTTTTTTTAAACTCTTATGCTGGTAAAAGCAGGCCTTGCATCTGCTTTTACCAGGCATAAGATTTTTAAGGGATTTCAGCGGGCGGAGGTTCTGCAGAAAGCGGAACTCTTTTCCCCCCCCCCCCCCCCCACCCCGCAGAGGCCCTTCTCTAGGGCAGGCGTGCAATCTGTCAAGAGCATTCCTGACAGATCGGAAATGCCGGTTTTCAGCGCATTCGCTTCGCATGCCTGAAACCGGCATTTGCGAGGTCCCGACCGGTGTGTACACCGCTCGAACACACGTAGGGATTGGAAATTACGGGCCATTGTTTTACATTACTTAAGCCACATTTCCATCATGAAGAAACTGCTGTTGATTTGTAGATATACTCCTGCAATAGGAATTTAAAGCTGGAAATATGATTATCCTTCTAGTTTTTTTTGTTGCCAGTTTTCTCCCCACCTCTCCTCTAGGTTTCGACTCCTTTCTGGGATAAAGTTGTATAGGTGCCACTTGCCCTTCAGTGTCTCGCTCAAATGATTCTTATTTAGGTATGAGCCTGAGCAGTGAGTGTTAGCAAGCTATTTTCCTCTCCCTAAACTAGGGGTGCTGAGGCCAATTTTATAGCTCCCACTGTCACCCACATCAGCATAGACAGGGACTCGAACATCAGATCTTTCTGGTGTGAATGGCTTAGTTACTCACTCGAACTTGCTGAGCCATTGGGAAGGCTTCATTTTCCCCTCTATTCTCCAACCAACAAATGTTGATTCTGGTGAGGCTCCTTTGCTTGAAAACAATTTGACTAGAAACTGTTACCAGCACTTAGAGGAGTACCAGAATGATACCGGAGCTTAGAGGGTTAAATTATGAGGATAGGTTGTATAAATTTGGCTCGTACTCCCTTGAGTATAGAAGATTGAGGGGTGAGCTAATCGAAGTGTTTAAAATGTTAAAAGGATTCAATAAGGTAAGGTAGATACAGAGAATCTATTTCCTCTGGTGAGGTAATCAACGAGGGACATAATCTTAAAATTAGAGCTAAGTCATTTATGAGGGAAATCAGGAAGCACTTTTTCACACATAGGGTAGAAGAAATCTGGAATTCTCTCCCCGAAAAGGCTGAGTGCTGCGACAATTGGAGTTTTCAAGACTGAGAGTGATAGATTTTTGTTATGTAAGGTTAAAAAGGGATATGGAGCTATGACGGGTGAATGGAGTTGAGATACAGATCAGCCATGATCTAATTGAATGACAGAACAGGCTCAAGGGGTTGAATGGCCTACTCCTGTTCCCGTTCCTGTGTTCTGGAACACCTGCTCCTCAAATAGGGTCAACTGTAGATTTTTACAGCCTCAGTTCTTGAAGGCCAAGTAATACAGCACTGTGAACTATAGATCCCTTGTTTACTCATTTGGATGCTTGTTACTGCCTTTCGCTGAAGAAGAGGTATTGTTGGAATATATGTGAAATAAAATCATGTGATATGAATCTCCTGATGACTAACTTTTTTCCACACAATTTAAAGATTAATTTACTTGTTCAACAACTCTGTGTTGGAAAGGGCAATGAGGTTAGCACAATTCCAATAACAAGGCAGATAGAAAGTGGCTTTGCTGAGAGAAAAGCATTCTCTTGTGAATATAACATTGCTTATTTAAAATTTAATAGTACTGAGGAGAAATTAAACCCTTGAGTCCCAAAATAAGTCAAATTCATTTAAAAAAATTAACTGCTATAGTAATAGTGAAATACTCATTTCCATTGAGATCATGAGTTATTATCTAATTCTTGTTTTTTTTTGTGCAGCACCACGGCCAGTCGCTGACCTTTAGTCATGCCATGGATGTGCTTAATATGCTCTTCACTGGACTCTTCACAGTTGAAATGATTTTGAAGTTAATCGCGTTCAAGCCCAGAGTATGTATTGCAAACCAAAATAATTAACAAAATTACATGCTATCTTTCCTAACTGGTCCACAGATTAGCCTTTAGTCATTAATTAGTTTGCCCTAGGAACTAATGCACCATTAAAACACCATCAGAAAGATTGTATACAGATGCATAATTATTAAGCTTGGCTACATAATAATATTCTGCTGTCTAGTGATGCTGAGTATACAATGACCTGATTCAACACACTGTACCCCAAAGGTTTCCACATTCAGGGTTTGCATATTGGTGTTATTTGCACTTGAAATAAAATCAAGTGCAGATGATGTACACAATATTAAAATTCCCATGTCACTTTATTTCTTCCTTCCAATCAAAACCACTGAGCGGACATTAGGCCCTAAGCAGCTGCTCAGCAGTATTAAACACAGCAGTGGCAGATTGATGCTTTTACGGCATTGTTTTGAGAAATAAACCTGGTTTTAGTTTTTTCAGTGATGGACTTAATAAGAAAAATACAGGCCCTGATTTTAACTCAGGACGGGAGTTGAGCAGGTGGGGCCAAGGCGGGTGGCAAACCGTCCTGACCTCACCAGCGTGAAGCCTGGGAGATTTTAACTCCTGGGCCTCATCTGCATATAATTAGTAAGTCTCTCACCCAAAACCAGTGGGACTTGGCAGCTGGCCAGTGGACGGGGCTGCATTGTTAAGCCACAGTAGGCCTCCGCCTGGGATTGAAGGAAAGGTCCCCGGTAAGTTGCAGTGTTCTGGACATTTTACATGCAGATAGCACCCTCTGGTGGTAGCTATTGTATAGCAGTGATGTTCTGGACTGATGAACCATTTTATATGCAGATAGCACCCTCTGGTGGTGGTTATCGTGTTAGCAGTTTGTATGAAGCAGAGGTCATTTGACCTTTCTACCTTTCTTCCTGTGAGAGGTCATTTGACCTCTCTACCTTTCTTCCTGTGTGACTCAGGAAGCAGAATCCCAGGAAGTAGAATTCCAGGAAGAACCTGACTTGAGTAATGGAGACTCTGCCATGAGGGGTTCCATTCACAATCCAATGTAATCTGATTTCATATGTTAGGCCAAGCGCAATATCTGTGAGTATCTTTGTTTGTTAGCATAATAGCAACATTGTCAGAGTAGTATTTTGATAACACTATGTTTATAAGAGGTTAATATTTGATAGTTACAGAAGTGAGTCCAGGTGTTAGTTGGTTGTACAATTGATCTATTCTACTGTTGTAAATATGTTATATCTTGTGTAGTATCGAATGTATAGTGCTCAGTTTGTGTACGGGGCATGCTTTGTCTTTGTTTGCAGTTTCGCAAATTTGTTCAAGTAAAGCTTCAAAACAGCAAACGGCTTCACGAGGAATTACTTTGAATAAGTGTTTAACTTACTGGATAACTAGATAGGAGCACATCTAGCGTGGCCAGTACAGTGAAAAGATATCAGTGAAAAGATAGCAATACGGCTAGCTGTGAAGAGCGGAGCAGGAGGAACCCAGTGTAAGCCTTAACCTCGTAGAGCACACCTACCTCACATCAACATGTCAGAAGATAATAACGAAAATGCTTTGCAGCGAGGAGAAGACCTTAAACGGGCAGACGAAACTGTAGAAGGTGACAATCGGTCTATAAGCTCCAGTTACATCAGATCGCAAGCTGGTTCACGGTCATCAGGTGGTTCTAGAGTAAGCGTGGCCATCGCCAGAGCACGGGCTAAGCTAGTGGCAGCTCAAGCCAGAGCTGCGCATGCAAACAGTGAAATAGAGATAAAAGTAAGACAGGCCCGTCTCCAAGCTGAATCCCAAGCTGAACAGGCCCGATCCCAAGCCGAACAGGCCCGACTCCAAGCTGAATCACAAGCCGAACAGGCCCGACTCCAAGCCGAACAGGCCCGACTCCAAGCTGAATTCCAAGCCGAACAGGCCCGTCACCAAGTTGAACGCCAGGCTGAACAGGCCCGTCACCAAGTTGAAAGCCAGGCTGAACAGGCCCGTCTCCAAGCTCTGCAGCAACAAAGAGATAGATGCTGCATTAGCCGAGACACAAGTATTTGAGGCAATTTTGGAGGGAGCTGATCCCGAGACAGCTTACAAACCTTTAATTCCCGTTTCATGGCAGAGTCCACGACAGCGCACCATAGTTTACGTGAGCGACCATGCCGACATACAGTTTACAGGAGAAAGGGATGAAGGCCCGCACATCTCTACAGACGCAAGCACTTCGTGTAACATGCCCCAAGTTGCCAACCAAGGTCAAAGCAGACAGCGTGCCTCAAACCGCAGAGTCTCCCCCAGCAGAACGGAAGATACGGTGCAGAGGAATAGGACGCTGAATAGAGAAAGTCAGAGGCAAATCCCCTCTCGGTTCCTTGAGACCCCCAACAGAGCCCCTAGCCAAGGCAACCCTGGCACAGGTCCCAGCACCTACAACCTTGCCAAATACCTCGCACGCACCCAGCTGGTGACTTCGGGGTTAATTAAGTTTGATGACAGGCCGGAGAATTATCAGGCTTGGAAGTCCTGCTTCCACGATGCCATATCGAGCTTCGACCTGTCAGCAGGAGAAGAGCTCGGCCTCCTTATCAAATGGCTCGGCCCAGAGTCCGCCGGACAGGCCTGCAGGATAAAAGCGGCCAATGTGGGACAGCTGCCAGAGGGGTTGAAGCAGGCTTGGGCGAGGCTGGAAGAAAGCTACGGCTCGCCCAAAGCCATTGAAAGGGCTCTCTTTGACAGGTTGGAGAACTTTCCGAGGTTGACGAGTAAGGAACCCCCGAAGCTCCGCGACCTTGGAGATCTGCTGTCGGAACTCGAAGTCGCAAAGCAGGACGGCTACCTACCCGGTCTATCGTACTTAGACACTTCCAGAGGGGTAAGTCCCATCATTGAGAAGCTTCCATTTAACCTGCAGGAGAAGTGGATAACGTTTAGATCAAAGTTCAAGCTAAAGCACAACGTGGCATTCCCACCATTCTCTGCGTTCGTTAAATTCATCCGTAAAGAAGCCAAAGCCAGGAACGACCCCAGCTTCAACTTCTTCTCCTCCCACCCAGCACTTGCCAGAAGAGACAAGTTCGACAGACATGGAAGGACACCAATATCTGTCCACAAAATGCAAGTGTCCTCAACTGAGCACACAAAGATTCAGAAGAAACCTGAGGATATGAGCAAACAATGCCCAATCCACAACAAGCCCCATCCTTTAAAGAAGTGCAGAGGCTTCAGGGAGATGTCCCTGGAAGATCGGAAACAATACCTCAAAGAGAACTCTATATGTTTCAAGTGCTGCTCTTCCACGAGCCATCTCGCCAAGAACTGCAAGGTAGATGCAAAATGCACTGAATGTGAAAGTGATCGGCACGTTTCAGCACTACACCCAGGCCCAGCTCCTTGGAAGCCAGAGACGCCTCCTCCCGCTTCAGAGCATGGCGGGGAGAGAGAGGGAGCTGCTGGTCCGGAGATTACATCCAGGTGCACCGAGGTGTGTGGCGAAGGAGTGAGCGCAAGAGCATGCTCCAAGATATGCCTCGTTAATGTGTACCCTGTAGGACGTCGCCAGGAATCTGAAAAGATGAAAGCACACTTCCTAGAATTTGTTAAGAAAATGCTTGTCAACGATTATGCAGAGATAGCTCCTCCACTCCAGGAAGGCCAAGAGTGTTAGACTCCGAAGGAAGGGAGGTACCAACACCCCAAAAAGCCGGAACAGATCCGCATGGTGTTTGACTCCAGTGCACCATATCAGGGAGTCTCTCTCAACAACGTACTCCTCACAGGGCCCGATCTTAACAACAGCCTCTTGGGAGTGCTCATGAGATTCAGGAAGAGCCCGTCGCCATCACTGCCGATATCCAGCACATGTTTCATTGCTTCGTGGTGAGAGAAGACCACAGAGACTTCCTCCGCTTCCTGTGGTATCGGGACAATGACCCCAATAGAGACATTGTGGACTACAGAATGCGTGTCCATGTCTTTGGGAATAGCCCATCCCCTGCTGTCGCCATATACGGACTAAGGAGGGCTGCCAAGGAAGACGACGACTTTGGCAGTGATGTGAGAGGGTTCATCGAACGAGAGTTCTATGTCGACGACGCACTGAAGTCATTCCCGACCGAAGCAGAGGCCATCAGTGCCCTCGGACGAGCTCAGGAACTACTTGCACTATCCAACCTCAGGCTGCACAAGATAGCCTCTAACAGACCAGCAGTGATGGAGGCATTCCTCCCTGAAGATTGTGCTAAGGACGTCAAGGACCTAGACCTCTTCACTGATGACCTCCCCCTACAGCGTAGCCGAGGAGTGTCTTGGAACATAGCAACAGACACGTTCACGTTCCAAGTCTTAGATGCCAGGAAACCCGTCACACGTAGAGAAGTGCTCTCTACAGTCAACAGCCTATACGACCCTCTCTGCTTCTTAGCCCCTGTCACCATACAAGGCAGGCTGCTCCTCAGGGAACTCTCCACACGCGCTGAAGAGTGGGATTCACCTCTCCCTGAAGAGATGGAAGCAGAGTGGGACAGATGGAGTGACTCACTCCAAGACTTACAGGAGATCCGAATACCTCGCTGCTATTCGTCTTTCTCTCCCTTAAATGCCCAATTCAAAGAGCTTTGCGTCTTTGCAGACGCATCCGCTAAGGCCATTGTAAGTGTGGCTTATCTGAAGGTCACCACTCAAAATGGACAAAGCAAAATCGGCTTCATCTTTGATAGGGGAAAGTGGCACCCCAGCCAGACCTCACCATACCCAGATTGGAACTGAGCGTAGCAGAACGCAGTCTACGGAAGCTGCATCCTATCATCGACGCCGACGGACCGTCTCTGAGGTGGTTCTTCTTTTGTCGCCAGAGGACTCCAGTGACAAGTAGAGTTCGGACTATGTGGAGTCATTAACGACCCCAGACGGGGAGTGTTCTGGACATTTTACATGCAGATAGCACCCTCTGGTGGTAGCTATTGTATAGCAGTGATGTTCTGGACTGATGAACCATTTTATATGCAGATAGCACCCTCTGGTGGTGGTTATCGTGTTAGCAGTTTGTATGAGGCAGAGGACATTTGACCTTTCTACCTTTCTTCCTGTGAGAGGTCACTTGACCTCTCTACCTTTCTTCCTGTGTGACTCAGGAAGCAGAATCCCAGGAAGTAGAATTCCAGGAAGAACCTGACTTGAGTAATGGAGAATCTGCCATGAGGGGTTCCATTCACAATCCAATGTAATCTGATTTCATATGTTAGGCCAAGCGCAATATCTGTGAGTATCTTTGTTTGTTAGCTTAATAGCAACGTTGTCAGAGTAGTATTTTGATAACACTATGTTTATAAGAGGTTAATATTTGATAGTTACAGGAGTGAGTGCAGGTGTTAGTTGGTTGTACAATTGGTCTATACTATTGTAAATATGTTCTATCTTGTGTAGTATCGAATATATAGTGCTCAGCTTGTGTACGGGGCATGCTTTGTCTTTGTTTGCAGTTTCGCGAATTTGTTCAAGTAAAGCTTCAAAACAGCAAACGGCTTCACAAGGAATTACTTTGAATAAGTGTTTAACTTGCTGGATAACTAGATAGGAGCACATCTAGCGCGGCCAGTACATGCAGGGAGGAAGTTCGCGAGGGCCTCGTGATTTTGCGGGTGGGGGGAGGGGGTGGTGAGGCCTAAACTTTCCTTGTACGGACCAGCAGAACACTCCTGCTTCACCTGACCTCACAAGGAAAGTAAAATTATTTACCTTTTTGGGCCTCTTCCCACCCCTACTCCTCTCCCCACTAGGTTGGCCTGTTGGAAAACCACAATGGCTTCCCTGCACAGGCCTCTGGTGGAAATGGCAGTTGGGCCCCATTGGCATCATGAGAGCCCGAATTGCACATTTAAAGAAGGATCCCACTGGTTGCTGGTAGGTATCCTTCATGCCTGTTCAGAGGAGCAGGTTAAATTTGGAACCTACAGAGAGCGGGACCTCAACAGGTAAATCCCATGGATGATTTTAACTGCCCTCCCAGTTTTTGCTGACGGGCAGGATTAAAATAACTCCTACAGTTTACACTGGCTATGGAATTTTCTGATGGTTAACTGTAAATTATCAGCAAAATGTAGTGCCTATATTAATCATTTAAGGATGGATATTATAAAGAATTACTAATGTGAAAAATGCTGGTGGTTGATATCCCTGTGGATGATTACTGCCAGCATGGAAACAGACCAAAACTGAATAGAACCAACATTTACTATGTGTGTCACGGGGCCGTGCATTCACGGGGCCGTTATGCTAGGGTTTCGGTAGTGGACCCAAGTGCAGGAAACCTATCCAAGGACTCGAGACCGGGTAGAACTCAAAAGATGCTTAACTTGATACTCGAAAACACAGAGACATGGTAACACTCGAGAGATGGTTCCTTGAGACTCGAGAACATAGAGACAGGGTAACACTCGAAAGGAGATTCACTTGAGACTCGAAAACACAGAGACATAGTAACACTCGAAAGGAGATTCCTTGAAACTTGAAAACACAAAGAGACTCGAGAGAGCTGCTACCTGCAAGCAGGCGAACCCAGGACTGAGCAAAGAGGACAGGAAACAAGAAGCTTAAATACAGGCCAGAGTGGTCACGTGACATAATTAATCAAATGAGACAGAAGACAAATACATTAACAACACACAGGTGAGGCCAGAGGCACAGAGTGCAAGACCAGAACAAAAAACGAACAACTTTATTAACTAGCCTAATTACTCTGATGAGATCAATTACTCGAGAAACAGGTGAGGAGAGGGGCCCAAAGGCACAGCAGCAGCGCACCGAAGCCTCAAAAACTGCCCTCAGGCGGCGAGCAGAGGGAAGTGCCGCTGAAGCCGTTACAATGTGTATTTTTTTTTAAAAAATCAGGAAGTGATTTTGAACTGGTAATCCAATTAACAAATTCAACTGGTTTATATATAGAATAATAATGGATGCCTGCAAATGATGTCAATGTCGTAATCTAATTGAGGTGTTCATACGATTAACATGCTGGAAGTACACATCAGGAACTTGGGCATGGAAATCCAGCATGACCCAGTGACCTCTGCTCCTATATTCCTGTTGTGTGCCCACCCCTCACACAAAATACACCAGGGGTACAACTTCGTAAAATCTCCCTTATAGAATAATGACTACCTGGGGGTGATTATAAAATTGATATAATCCAGGGGTTCAGACCACAACATAAGCCACTTATTATCGTGGTTTTTAATGTCCTCTGAACTCCTCAATTCGATTAATGCCTTGTAATCCCCCAAAGGTATTTATTATTATTTAATTGTCCCATGTGTGTGTCCACAGGGAGTTGAACAATATGCTGAACTGGGACTATTAAAGTAACCCAAAGCGGAAACTAAATTTGCAACCCCCGCCCCACATAGGACCTTAGCTAACTCCTCATTAAAATTTAACTGACTTCTAGATGTTGCTAGGCATTGTTTCTTGACAAAACATATAATGACTAGGCATGCTCTTGATGAAGAGTAATTCCATTTCACAGACAATGACGGCCAGAAGACAGGCAAAGCTTATGCTTTGAAGGAGCCTGGACTCTGTTCAGTGAAACCTTTCCCCAGTGATATAGTCAGGGTTAGAATTTGATTATGTGGCGAAACACTTGAGTGAACTTGCATTCTTCATTCTTTAACACATTCTGTCAGAGCACCAATATGATTTTGTGAATGCCTATGTATTGTGAGCAGTTAAAAGATCATGGCAGACTCCATGGCCTTGATATTAACACCCCAGCAACGGTCGGGGGTGGGTTAAAAAATTTAATCTGTCGCGCACGCCACCATTTTTACAGCAGTGGATATCAGAGTATCCAAGGCTGGAATTTTAATCAGGAGGCGGGTTGGGAGTGGGGGGGCTTGGAAGTGTTCTGGAAACCCGGGAGAACGGATTTCCCGCAGGTCCTACTGAATTTATCCTTTGAAACCTCTGTTTCCCACCTGCAGCAAGCTAGGTGGAGAGGCTGGCTGGCTGCGGGTGGGTAGGCCTGCAGCACTAGGCCGCAGAAAGGAGGGAGGGATTGAGTGGGGGACGAGGGGTGGTCAGGGGCCAGACTCGAGCATTGGGGGGGGGTCAGAGGATGATCGGGGGGGGAGGGAGAGAACATCGGTGGTCGGAGGATGATCGGTGGGGGAGGCAGAGAACAGCGAGGGCGGCCTGCAGATCATCATTGGTGGTGAGGGGGAAGAGGCCGGGAAACCAATCGGAGGCCTCATGGCGGGGAGGAGGCTGGGACGGCAATCGGAGGCCTGGGGGGGCGGAGTCTGATCGCGGGGTGTGGGTTGGGCAGGGATCCTGGATCCATGAGGTAAGTGTGAAGGCACTTACCTCCTGGATCTAGCAGTCCTCGCCTTCCATTAGCTGTCAGGTTTCCCGAGGCCTGAGAAACCCAACCAGCCACAGTTAAATTTAAAATGGTGGTTAAACCTGAGGCACGTCAGCCTCATTACAATATTTAAATGGACGACCCGCATCCTGGGAGCGGATTGGCTGCCTGCCCCCCATCCCACCTCCGTTAAAACTGGAAGTGGGTGGGTTGGAGGCAGGTTCTGGTAAGAATTCAGATTTTTAACATTAACTTCCCACCTGACCCCATCCCACCTGTTTTTTGGGAATAAAATCCGCCCCCCCCACCCCAAATGCCCTGCCATGGAGAGCCAGGCAGTTATTAACATTTAAATTGGGCTCCTACAGTGCAATTGGGAGCCCAATTTGAAGCAAGAAACACAACATATAATCTAAAGTAATGTCTGCTTGTGTTGATATGGTTTCAACAAATCCTTGAGACATTGGTGCGAACTATTCATCAAATACTATTTCTAACTATCGTTTGTTGATTCCAGGATCTGTTGATAAATCTTACATCAATTCTAAAATTTGTCATCAAAATATTGTGTAAATTTAAGTCGGTTTGAACATCATTTTCTTACTCAAACTTGTGGAAGGGCACCACCTTTGTGAAAAAGTGTTCAGCAAACATTTTCACTTGCTTGGAAAAACACAACATAATTATGTAAATTGTATTGAAATGCATTATTGTGTCACTCCCCATATCATGTAATCAAAACAAAAATGATAAACGGCTCTTCCTCATCCTTTTAAAAAGTGGTTTCAAACCGTTTTTGTTCAAAGTGGTTCCTATTTAATTCCATTCAGGCGCAAAGATGCGATCTCTTCAATGCATTAGTATTTACAGTATTATGTGAATGTAGTTCTGTCCACAGGATTAGATGAACACTAATCTATTAATTGTCCTTCACTAGATCAGTACAACAACAAACTGAAAGAGACTTCATTTCACATCATTACTGTAGAGATGGGAGGGAAGGTGCATGTCTTTACTGCAGTCTAGAGTAGTTCTGACTGATTTTACCAGGAATTTCTGAATTCTGTACATCTATAATTAACAGAGGCAAATGCCATTAAATCAAAGTCTTGTATCAATTCTAATTCCCATTGAAATTAATGGCCATCATTAATCTGGGCCACACTGGCAGTGATGATATCACCAACAGGAATGAGTGAGCTTTTTAAATTTTAGTTGCCCTTGCTTCATGGTAAGATTTTTCTTTGTTTTTTTTGTTGACCTTGTGGCCATCAACTCTCAGGTTAGGTAGAACTCCCTTTTGTGTTGCCAAGTAAAAACCAAATTCCAGTTGGGAAAAAGCAAAAACAGTTGATTAAGAAGCAGCAAAGCAGGATATTGCTCAACACAGTCCAGACTACAGTCTGTTCAGTAGATCAGTACTATGCACAATGCTGGAAGCAATCACAACATTACACATAATTAAACCAGTTTCAATAGGCTTTAAAATGCATACAGTATAAAAGGATTTTGAATCAAATAAGTACTTCTGTTCAAGTTACTGGCAGGAAAGCTGTGTTATAGAAGTTGATTATTATTGATTGATATCAATCAAACCTCTAGCCTTTAACATCATATACTGTTAATTAATGATAGCTGGAGAAGAGAAGGGAAATAATCTGGAATCACCTTAAGGGGAATACTTAAAGTCCAGTCTAGTTATACTGATTAGGCTGTCCTACATTACCAAACTCTCTCAAGACAGCCTTTCAAAAATAGTTCCCTCCCTTTACCATGATAATGAAGTTCTCCATCAAATTGCAGCAATGGAATAAATGTCAGACCTCTTAGTGCCCACAGCAATGGGTCTCATCAGCTTTCCTCATTGCCAAGGCCACTGATTTGTGTTTTCTCACAAAAAAAATGGGCAGAATGCAATCTCCAAAGCACGAGTTCAAGATTTTAGAATCCCATTTAGTAAAAATTGGAATTTGACTTAACTATTCATATTCACCATATATCAGTGGTCCTGTTCATTACCTTTTTCCCTGGCTCATAATTGTAAATTTTGTGAGGCCCCATGCTGCAGAGCAGCAATTGAGCTCAGATTATTATGTGTCAGACTTCTTGCAATGAATTCTTAGGGTGTTCAATTTTCCATCTGGTGATTTGGGGATGAATAATGAGACCGCACTACCAGCATGTGCAGCTTCATTTTAATATTTAAATACACCAAAATTTAGATCCAATTTTACAGACCAGCTGCAGACATGCTTCTACTGGGAAAGCCGTGGTGGGATTTTAAATGCTAGCAGTTGAAATCACACCATAAAAATGGTGAGCATTAGCAGGAGAAATGGCAGCCCTTCCAGAGGCCCATCCAAGAACTGACTAGAGTGACTTGGATGTGTCAGCAAACGAGCTGATCATTATTAAAGGGCCACAATCTTCACAATGAACAATTTGGAAATCATTTTTTGTTTGGAGAGGGAGAAGAGTCTGAAGTGCAGTGTATTATATTTGTCACAACATCATCATGTGAAAATGATTTAATGATGTATTTTGATGCAGTTTACCTCATTCTACAGGCAAAAATAGATTTTCCATCTTTTATGAAGAAAATACCCCTTTAACAAAATGGAAGCAGCTTACATATTGGAAAAAAGGGACTTGTGGAAACAAACTTTTAAAATTGAATCTGCTGTACATCTCAATGTACAAAGTCTATTTGTGCAGCAAATAGACACTTGCATTATGTGTGAGAGACACGTGGGTGGATTTTGGTCTTTACTACACGGACCTTAAGCACCACCAAGGCAGAGTGCATGGAGGGCCTGTTACAGAACTTGCCTGCTTTTCTTTTTATCAATTCAAATAGATGGAAAATTAAGTTGATTCTAACAGCATTGTGAATCTCCCTGCCATATTTTCCTCTCTGTGCTGCACTGAGACAATGCTTAACGGCTAGGCAATAAAGACAAAAAACAACCCACTGCCTTCATGAAAAGTGTGTTTGACAGATCCTTTTGTTTGTTTACAAACTCACTAGACAGTAACATGAATGATACTCAGTGCATCATTGTGTTAGATGTGTGAGATGTCACCATGACAAAAACAGTGCTTGGCTTTTCTCCCTCCCCCAAATAAAGGTTTGCCAAACAATCTTCATGAAAACATTGGGGGGAATTTCAATTCATGGCCAATCATTTTTCGCCTGAAAAACTAACATCTGGCAGTTGAAAATCATGGGGTTGGGCAACTGAGCAACCCCATTGACATCCAAAGCCCACTTGATGCAATTTCCAGGCACAAAGCTGCTTAAAAGGCTGTAACTAGTGGGGTACTGCAAGGATCAGTGCTTGGGCCTCAACTATTTACAATCTAGATCAATGACTTAGATGAGGGGACTGAGTGTAATGTATCCAAGTTTGCTGATGGTACAAAGCTGGGTAGGAAAGTAAGTCGTAAGGAGGATACAAAGAGGCTGAAAAGAGATATAGACAGGTTAAATGAGTCGGCAAAAACATGGCAGATGGAATATAATGTGGTGAAATGTGAAGTTATCCACTTTGGTAGGAAAAATAGAAAAGCAGAATATTTTTTAAATGGTGAGAGATTGGGAAATGTTGGTATTCAGAGGGACCTGGGTGTCCTTGTACACAAATCTCTGAAAGTTAACATGCAGGTACAGCAAGCAATTAGGAAAGCAAATGGTATGTTAGGCGTTATTACTAAAGGATTGCAGTATAAGAGTAAAGAAGACTTACTGCGATTATATAGGGCCTTGGCGAGACCACACCTGGAGTACTGTGTACAGTTTTGGTCTCCTTACCTAAGGAAGGATATACTTGCCTTAGAGGGAGTGCAACAAATATTCACCAGACTGATTCCTGGGATGGGGGGATTGCCCTATGAGGAGAGATTGAGCAGACTAGGCCTACATTCTCTAGAATTTAGAAGAATGAGAGATGATCTCATTGAAACATATAAAATTCTTAAAGGGCTTGACAGGGTAGATGCTAGGAGGATGTTTCCCCTGGCTGGGGAGTCTAGAACCAGGGGTCACAGTCTCAGAATAAGAGGTTGGTCATTTAAGACTGAGATGAGAAATTTCTTCACTCAGAGGGTGGTGAATCTTTGGAATTCTCTAACCCAGAGGGCTGTGGAGGCTCAGTCATTGAGTATGTTCAAGACAGAGATCGATAGATTTTTGGATATTAAGGGAATCAAGGGATATGGGGATAGTGCAGGAAAGTGGAGTTGAGGTAGAAGATCAGCCATGATCTTATTGAATGGCAGTGCAGGCTCGAAGGGCCAAATGGCCTACTCCTGCTCCTAGTTCTTATGTTCTTATGTAAATATACAAATGAGTGTCTTAACCAGTTATAGGACCCCAATTGTAAATTTCAAGTACAAATGGGTAACGCATGAACCGTGTCACCTCCGCCTAGTTGCATCAGGTTTTGAACAGCCTAACCAGCACTCCTAAAGGGATTGCTGGTGGCCGCACAAAAAAGGGCGCAAGAGATATTTACTTTTTGTTTTTGTGGGTCCAGGCCAATTTGAGTTCCCAATTTGAAGCACCAGATGGAGGTTAGACACTTCTTCTCAAAGAGGGACAGTCATCTACAAGCTGCTGCTCTCAGTCATCTTTATTGGTGTCCTAACAGCAGTTTGTCTGTTGAACTTCACAACTGTAATTGTTATGTGGTGTGGGAGGCCAGGGTCAGGGAAAAGTATCTTACTGGAAAACCCTAAAGTATAATGATTCCACATTGCAGCGCAGAGGTAAACCATGCCAAAAAACCCTCCTATTTAGGAGTTGCGCTTGATTGCACCCTGTCGTATAGACAGCATCTCCAGAGCCTTGGGAAGAAACTAAAGAGTAGGGTCGACTTGATCGAGAAACTCGCCGAATCCACATGGGGAGCAGACGCTCAAACCCTCCGTGTGGCTGCACTCACCCTGGTGTACTCTACAGCGGAATACTGCTCTCCAGCATGGCTCTCAAGTCTGCATGTCAAATCCATTGATGTCCAGCTGAATTCTACTATGAGAATTATCATCGTTACGCTTTTATCGATACCAACACCTTGGCTGCCCGTGCTTGCAAACATCGCACCACCACACCTAAGCTGCGAATATGCAGTCTCCAGAGAATACAGCTGCTACACCAGCAAAGACATGTCGATCCAGGCTGATTGAACAACCTACCACCAACCCGTCTCAAATCTATAATGCCATTTTGGACCGTCACTGAAGCTCTTCAGCGATCTCCCCTCAGCCTTGATGACCGATGGCAAAATTCTTAGAAGAACTGTGACATACGGAATGGATTCCTTAGAGGACCCCACAGTACAACCTGAAAGATCAAACCTTCCTCGCAAACAGTGGACAACCATCAACCGCCTCAGAACCGGTTATGGTAGATGCTGCCACCTTCTCCATAGATGGAAGATTAAAGCATCCCCATCATGCAACTGTGTGCAACGCCTGAATTGACGCATGACTGTGATTTTGAGCATCACCGCTCCAAACCGTGCAGCAGTACTATAGAGATGCTACCAGCGCTTCTTAAAGGGACACACACATCTTTCAGGTAAGTTTGGATTTTAGCTTTTGGACATTTTTTTACATTTTATTGGAGTAGTGACTTGGTGCAATACATTTAAAAAGTTCTTAAGTAAAGTATGCAGGGAGTGATGCTGAACGTTTGCAAGGCTTCAGCAATGCTTCTGAGAACACCACTTGCTCGCAGAGGAGGAAGCGGAAGAGGAGGAAGCGGAAGAGGAGGAAGCGTAAGAAAGGAGGCAACCCAGACAGCCCCTTTTGGCCAGGATATCTGGGATTGAACCATCCGCCTGCAGTACCAATGAACACAACCCCAATTCCCATTTCAACCTTTGTCCTACACCTTACCTTCCCTCTGTTACTGACCATCACAGTGTCCTCTTGGCCACAATGCTGAAATAAAAGCCACCACAAAGTAAAATTTCCAATCCAACTTTAACCATACATGCATCCAGTATTACATCAAAAAATCAACTAATCACCCTTGTGCATTCCCTTAGTGACTGTCTTGCATGTGCCTTTGCCTATTCTAGTGATGTTCTGCAGTGCTACCCCAGTGGCTGCAGCATAGCTGATGGAAGGCTGCTGACTTTTAGTGGGGGGTTACTGCAGATGGCCTTGCAGGATGACCTCAAGGAGCTGGGTGACCAGGAGTATGAAATCAAGTGATGGTGTTTCTTCTTCTTCACTCTCCTCTTCCTCTTGTTGACCCACTGGCTGGACAGGCTGCATTTGTTCGGTGTCTGAAATGAGGAAGGCGCAAGAGTACAGTTGTGGTGAGGGGAGGGCGGGAAAGCAAGAGGTTCATGCTTACACCATGTGCAGCTTGTACATCAGAATATATTGTGGAATGAGGGAGAAGTGGGGTGTGAGAAGGAGGATAATGTATGAGGATGCCGACATCTTGTATTCTTTCAGCCCTACCACTGGCCAAGGGCTCAGCCATGCCCCTGCCAAGAATGGCCAGCGCCATCCCCTCCAAGGGGGTGAAGTGAAGCCAGGAATTTGAGGCATGCCTCATGTTTGGTAGGTTGATAGGTGAGTGATGGGTGGGTCATGCATTGAGCAGTTTGAGGCTAGTGGTGCAGTTGTTAGGAGACAGCTTTTGAAGATGTATTCACTGACCTTGACCACTCGTCTGAAGTCATGAAACTTCTTTGGGCACTGGAGCCAGATCCTGGAGGTGACACTGCTGGCAGTGACGGCCTCCATGATCTGGTCCCACATCCATCTTTCTGGAAGGCCTCCCAGCTCCCTTTGAGTAGAGGACCTCTCTTCCAGTGTTGACCCCCCTGCACAAAGCTGGAGTGCTGTGTCCGAGATCCTAGGAGCCCTTTCCCTGGTCTGCTGACCATTTGTGTTAGTGCTGAAACACTTTTAGCATTTTTTATGTGCAGAAGGCAGTTCAGCTTTAAGAGCTGCAGACTGCCTAGTTCTGAAGGATTTTCATTTTTTCTGCAGAAAGCAGTTCAGTTTTCAGAGCAGCAGACTGCCTTGAAAAGGAACAGGCTAGCTTTAAGTAAAGGCAGCCTCGCTCCAGCGACGCAAACTTAGGCCCCCTGTTGCGCGCACAGCCTGTCAGCAGCGCATTAGTCACTAGGCTATGCGCTACAACCATTTAAATTAGCAGGCAGCACCAAATTGACATGCTGCCTGCACTTTCTGAACGGGCGTGGGCATATCTCGCATTGTGGTGCCTGCGCCTGTTTTCGGGCCTTACGGAATTTCACCCCCTGTATGTTTAATTGACAATTTGTTGATAAAATCACTATTAGAGATTCTGTCTATAATTATAGCAATCCTAATTAAAGGAACATTCATAACAGAAAATTATCTAAATAGGGTGCCTGAATGGGAAAACTATTCTTGCTGGATATATTGATAAAATGAATTGAACTGCTGTAATTGGTGGTATGAAGATATGGCCTTGCCCCCCAATTAGTCATTGACCGAGAATAAGATTCCTTCGTTTCCCGCACAGTCCCCTGGTAAAGGAACAAGTTGTCATGGAAATAGATTCCCACCCTTAGCATTTTGAATTGATTTCACACCACACTCTTGCTGTTTTAGAGAGATAGGATTACAGGGAGGAAGAAGAAGAATCACAATTTGACTTTGTTGCTAGGAGATGCACCATCTCTCATTTTCACTGATGCAATGTCATGTTCAGAAAATGAGACTTATTTGCAAATAGCTTGTGGGACGGTGCTTGTCCTAATGAAAAATATTTGATTGTTTTGATTTCCTGTTCACACTATTATCTTTTTTATTCTGAGAGAGCGATAGGGTGATGTGCTGCTGTGTTGGGCACAGAAATTAAAATGTTCAATTTTAGGGGCCAAGCATTATTTTTGTCATTGCACTTCATGTCATACAGACAAGGTGAGGATTATACCAATGTGCCACAAATTACATTGTCACCTTATGTGCCTGTAAACAGATCTCAAGTGTCATCACATGAGCAACAGTGTCCTTTACATCAAGCTTAGGCAAAAAGACTTTCTCTTAGTCCTCCTCCCTGTCCCTGATCTCACCTGTGAGGGGGGAAAGCAATTCAGAAAAAATGATGAAAGCAGATGTGCTCTGGTATTTGGTTTGGGGACAGTTTCTTGAATCAGTTCATTTTCAGTGGTTGACATCACTTCTTTATTGATGCTTTACCTACTGCTAAGAATTATACAAAATGGATGAATAAGTTTGCTTACTTTATTTGCTTTGCTTAACTCAGTGAATTGCAGTTTGTGTACTTGGGTAGTATGTACTGTTTAAACACATTTTAAACCTTTCACCAGCACAAGCCTTAATAAAGCTTTCAACTTACATGTTTATCAAAATATTGTGTCTTAACCCTGGCCCCAAAGATGACACTAATCTGTGTCTCTGTTTGCATTGCTATCTTTGGTGTGTTTATGTTTAAAGGGGCACTGTATTTATATTAAAGGATTTGGCAACATTTTTTGTTTGATGAACAGGAAGCATCATAATGTCAATCAACGCCGGCTGGAAAACGCTAGTGTAACACTTGCCTTTATGAAACTACAACAGTTATTTTCCTTACCTAGCAAAAGGACAACAGCCTCCCCCTCCCCTGCCCCCCCCCCCCCATTTTCCTCTTTTCCCCCCTCTCTGGAAGGCACTGAAGCTTGCTGAGATATGGTTCTGAGGGCAGCCCTCTAATATCATGCCCATAGCCATTCTTCATATGTGAGCCAAGACGGTAAATGTTGGCTGCCTATTCAAACATGGAGGGCATTACAACTGAGCCCAATCCTATCCTCACCTACCGTCCGCACACATGGACCTTGCAGCCAGTATTGCTGGAAAACGATCAGGAACAGGAACTCCAGCTAATATTTCTCCTCTCTAGCCTGAGGGCAGTGGGGAGTAATTGTGGCACTCCAACTACTGGTTGAGGTCAAACAGTATCCCTTTAAACAATTATATTTCAGCAAAATGGAACTATAATTAATGGGCCAAAAAAAAGATTGAGATGGTTTCCCAATTGGAATGAAAGTGTCATAATGAGACAGCCAGAGTAGGCTGGTGGAATGGTTATGAGCCATAGAATGTTTTAAGTAAGCTATAAATTGCACTGGTACCATTTCTCAGGCACAGTATACACAGAGCTAACCTGAATATAGTAGGGAGAGGATGGATCTTTGGTCCCTTATTATAAAGAACAAGCACTAATTCTGTAACTTTGTATGGCTTGGCCAAACTTCCAAGCCACACTAACCGGATGAAACTCTGAACTCTTTATTGGCTATAAATATCCAAAGTAAAATGAGTTTGATGCAATCTAACCCAATTCCTGGTGAATATAAATTCATAACACAAACTGTCCATCAATATTGACCCTGAGTTCAAAGGGGGAAGTGTTGTATTACCAACTATTGACAACCCTCATCTGTTGATGAGTACAAAATTTTAACTCCACCCCAACAATTTTGAACCCCAGGCATCTTGTTTTCTGATCTAAGTTTGGATGCCTAACTAAGAACATAGGTTTATTATAACCAGTAAAAGAAACAATTGGCATTTGATTCTAATGGTTATTTTAATCCTGTTAAGTGAAAAAGTAGTATATTGTCATCCCCATCTCATCTCCCATTATCTTAAAGGTTTGCAATGATTAACAACATTAATTACATGTTGAAAAATCATAAGAAAAAATGACCAAACAGCTTTATAGTGCTGGCAGTGCCCCTTTAAGGAGAGCATTGGCCTGTGGATAAATTCCCTTCTCATTGACATTCTATAAATACTTCCCTTTCTGTCTGTGCTGTGCCTGAGAATGCTGGTTTTAACATTACCCACGCCCTGGTCCCCAAACTATTTATGTTTTAGCTTCGTGATTAAGGTTAACAGCTTCTCAAATTACATGTGTTTGGTACTTCACTGGAACGGGATGGGACGGGAGTCATGAACACAAAATGATACCTATGAAATTGATGTTCTCATGAGTTTTTGATTCTAAAGGAAATGTAAGTTAACCTTGTTAAAACCATAATATTCTACATTGTTAATTGATACCCAACCAAAAAAGTGATCTTTTTAAAACTACAAAGCACACCTTGTACTAATCTTTTTTGAAGAATTGAATGTCTTCCTCTTGTCTCTTATTTTCAAACCAGGACACAAAAGACAGTAAAAAGCCTGCAACATAGTTTAATATGCACCAACAGTACTTCTAAAATAAAAAGCTACATCTTAACTATTAAGAACAAATCCTTCACTTAAGATGCATTGTTTTCAAGTGTTTTATGTGTTGCTACAAAATTTCCCTAGTAAAACTGCAATCTATGTATTGTGAGTTTTCAATCTCCGCAACAAAGCCGCAGAAGCACCAAAGGGAGGCAAGGTGCTTCCATGTAGGGAGAAACATCAGGGAAAGGATCACCCCCTCCTAAAAGCAGACTCTGTGCAGTATGGATAAAGGACTGGAACCAAATCACCTGCCTCGTGGTCATTGGTGGTACATAACTCAAAGAAATCAGAGAAGGGGAGAAAGTAGATACTTTTCATCAGATATAAAAAATCCTTGACATTTTATTTCTGGTGTAATATGAAAACTTAATTTGGATCAGCACAAGTACTGCTAATGGTGTAAAACTGTGTTGTTGTGCTGACTTGAGGTTATCGAATGTGAGAATATTTGCCATATAAAGTCTTGAGTCTACGACCAACTTCTAACCTGCCTTTCACCCCCCCACTCCCCACCTGCACCATGTAGGGTTACTTTAGTGATCCCTGGAATGTTTTTGACTTCCTCATCGTAATTGGCAGCATTATAGACGTCATTCTGAGTGAGATCAATGTGAGTATATATGATACCCTTCCAGATCGCTCCTATGTATTTTTTCTTTGTTTCTTAACCAGCTTCACATTGTCAGAATTTAACTCTACTAGTTTCACTAGCCACAAGTACTCCAATGGAACTGGTGAGATTTCAGAAAATTAGGAAAGCAACGCAGGTCAAATCGGGGCAGACACACGTGCAAATATTGTGAATTTTGTTCTATAACAAAATGGCTTAACATGGCCCAACTGGTACAGTCTGAAGTCCTGGATGTGTAGGTAACAAGGGGTTTGAGGGCCAACTCTTCATAGATAATCTTGTCTATAAGAGTAAATACTGTGCACATGTAACCTCTTTCTCTTATTTTCTCTTCTCTTCCCTTTTTTATTTTCTATTCTTTCCTTGCCTTTTTATTCCTTTTTCTTTTCTCTTTTTTCACATGCAGCACTATTTTTGTGATGCATGGAATACATTTGACGCCTTAATTGTTGTGGGTAGCGTTGTTGATATAGCTATCACAGAGGTGAACGTAAGTAACCATCTCAATGAACATGCCTGCTCCACTCCTGTTTGTTATTCTTTTTTCAATTATAATTTTATGTTTGTAATGTCATCCTTTTTCCTGCCCCCAAGCCTGGCATGACTTAAACTGTATAGCAGGTTCAGAGTGCAGCATAATGGCCACAGTGATTTTAGTTTTGAATTATTCTGACTTCTGGATTAGAAACTGTCTACTAAATGAATGCCAAAATTTACCAAGTGTGACATATGAAGCAAAGCCATAAGTTTTTATAAAAATCGAAACTTTTTGGCAAGGCAGCTTCAAATGATGTAATAGATGCCCACAGGTATACTTGTCAGTAGGATGGCAGATATAAAAAGGAAAAGCTTAAAATCGACGATTTAGAAGGTGGCACAACTTGTTGAATTGCTGATCTTCCCTGTGTTTTTGTGGAAAGGCACCAAGTGGAGGAAAGGCATCTTGCCACATGAAGGGAGGAAAATTGGAGAGACTCTTTCAGGCAACTGATGCATATTTCCTAGAGGCCTGGTGGAGGTCTGGGAACAGGTTGCCCATCCCTAATTTGGAAAAGTTGCATTATGTTTGAAGGTCCAAAAAAAGACCCAAGGAGAACATGCCATGAAAAGTTTTATTCCTAAAAAATATCACTTACAATTATGTTGTTGTGGCTAAAACAATTTCTCTGTGATAAAGTAATCTTTATCTGTTAAGTCTTACTGTGTTTTTTATTTTTTCCCTTCTAATTTATAGGTTCCATGTTAAGCTATTTTCCTTCCTCTTTGAGTTCCTACAACCCCTCCTCCCATACAATGCACTTGAGACAAACTCCAATCCCCTGCAGAAAGTGCTGGGTGGATCAGATTTCCTCAACAGTGGATCACCAGCTCATTGTAGAAGCCACTCATTTTTGTTCCAGGCAGGTTCTACAATGGGTGGGCAAACCACTCTGCCAGGTTATCCCCAGACAGTAATGTTGAAAATGACCCCAGTATTTATTAGACTTTGGTTATAATTTTAACTTTTTAAAGTTAGTGATTAGGTTACAAAATGTGCCAAGCCCATAAAAATTATCAGACAACTTTTTTAAAAAAAAACAACCAATCCATCTTTGGAACAATGCCTGCTGATGGAATACTGAAAAATAAATGCCTTTGTGAGACAAATCTGTAAATGTTATTGTGCTGACATAAATCTGACTTATTTGCAGTGAGATTTTCATTTTGGTTTAAAATGTGACTTTCTTTTAGTGCCTCAGTCTTAAAAATAAACACAGCTTCAATTGTTTAAATAGGTTTGTGACATGCCTCACTGTTTTTGATCATAAATCTCACTTCTAACATCTCCCCAATGTTGACAGCTCTGATTACAGTGGAACACTTTTATAATTAAATCCTATTTGATGAAGATTATCTACAAATAAATAAGAAGCAGTTCCAGCCTAATTAATATTACTGGAACTTCTTAAAGTTTTCATTATAAATTAAGTTTCATTATAACTGGAACTTCAGTGTAATTAAAACTTAAAATTAAAAAAACTGTGTCATAAGTTTGTGTGCACTTGAATATCTGCTATACAGTCTATAACTGAACTTTGCGTTACCTCTCTATCACTAAGCATGATTTGGATTTTCTTAATATGACTAACTACAATGCACTTATTTGTCAAAAGTCTTTGACCAAGGTATTTACGTTTCCAACTTTGGTGTCTATGACCAGATCCTTGCAATAGGGTGCAGCTGCTTCCAGCAGAAGTCCATTACTTCTTCAAATGAGTGTATATACAATATTTTGGTACCGATTAAAGATGGATGTTGCACAGTTGATTGGAGAGATTTAAGGCAGGTTAAATTTCTGAAGCAGCCTACCACAATGTTGGCCCAAGTTTTCACTATAACAGATGTTACATTTGCTGAAGTGTTCATGTCTGCTATCCAATCTGTTATTTTTGTTTGGAATTAAATATAATCCAAAAATATAATTGGCAATAATTACAGATGCCTCCATTTGCAAACCTGGTATTGTGACTTTAGCAGAAATTATAGTGCTTTAGTTCATGCCATTGTAACGCACTGGACCAATGCTAAATGATGCGCCACAACTTCTAATATAATTAGAAATTGCAAATATGAAAAACGTCACAATTCAAAAAGTGGCTAACCTTTTAGGTCTGCTCCTGATATTATTTCAGGTTCAGCATCACTTGTCTCTTCTGTAGGTGAATCTCATGTTTGTTAGAATCATAAATTTAATTTTACTGCCCAATATCTAATTATCAAAGCTGATCCTGAAAGATATATTTGGCCGTTTTCTTCGCCTAATTAAATGAATGAGAGATTTCCTCCGATCAGTGGCAAGATGTAAATTGCAGATCTGCAGCAGTGGTAAACAGATACAGATGCAATGTCTGCTGGCCAGGTCATCCTGTTCCAGATGTGGGTTTGCAGACACACCTCGGGGGGAGGGGAATATATATAATTCCCCATTAACAAGAAGCAAATTAAAATAATATTTTTATCCTTATCCCTTCCATTATTTTTTTTCTCCCTCTACCCAACAAGCCATAGTTACCAGCTGCCAGCCTCTGCCAATAGTGCTTTGCAATAAATTTCTTAGAGGATGTACAAAAGTGACTCTTCTTGACTCAATTTCTAAATTTTCCCCCTCCTTTGGGGAAGTTCCTCACCTGTGCCCAAAATCACAAACACAAACACATTTCTTATCTTTTTGTGGCCACTCTGAGATTAGCTGCCCATTGGTTGATTAGTCACCACAACAACAGATCACCTAATTCTAATATGATATTTAATTATCTCTCATTTAAATTAATTATCTACCCTGGAATGTTTCAATAATAGCATGGCCAAAATCATCATTTGTCCACAAAAATAGGTGCAGAAGCAACAAGACAGTAAAACTGATCCAGAACCAATTAAATTGCACTGTCTTTCACTCTGCCCCTTTGCATGCTGAATCCTGTCCTACAAGGCCAATTCCCCAATGTTATGTTCAGGGAATGACCTCTTGCCACCAGTCCACGAGATCCATGGAATCAGGCAGGTTGGCCTTAACGCACTCATTGCTGATGTCCTTATTCCACAAGAGGCAAAGCTTTAGCATTTTTGGATGCCACACAACTAGTGTGTGCTGACATTAGTATCTGCAAACATATGCCAATGTATTTCTATTTGGTCCCACAAGAAATTCCTGCGCTATGAAAGGAAGTCTACCCTTTTGACAGCCACCAAGTTGGAGGTGGAGCTAAAGGAACACTATTTAGCAGGATTAAGAAGTGACAGTGTGGTTAGTGCTTTGCAGGCTGCATTGTATATGTAGCAGCATACAATGGGCTGAGTTTTTTTTTTGATGCATTCAAAGGCTAGACCACCTCTTTCTTTAAACGAGAGCCCGTTAATCCTCTATGCCTTTGCATTCTTCCTCATTCTGAAGAAGCTTTTCCTTATTTGGCCCCATAAGGGTACCCTCCCAGGCCTGGACTAATATTCCAAGGAATGTGAGTTCAAATCGTGCCATGGTAGCTTGAGAATTTGCATTCAGTTTAAAATCTGGAAATAAAAAAACTGGTTATCAGTAAAAGTGACCACAAACTGTTGGATTGTCATTAAAACCCAACTGGTTCACTAATGCTCTTTAGGGGAGCAAACCTGCTGTCTTTACCTGGCCTGGACTCTTTGTGACTCCAGTCTCACACCAATGTGGTTGATCTAAGCTCCCCTCTGAAGTGGCCTAGCTAGCCACTCCATTGTATCAAACCTGGGGGACTATAGATGGGCAATAAATGCTCACCTTGCCACAGTGCCCACATTCCAAGAACAATTTTTTAAAAGAACAATGCATGGAGGAGACAGCATTGACAAGATTGGTCACCCTTTGCCATGCTTGCTGTACACTGGCTCTGTTTGGAGTATTTCCATCAGCCTCAAAAATTGACAGTTTCCTTGGGGGCACCATCTCCATGTTAAACTTTCAGGCTCTCTTCAGTGGCAGCAATTCTGGGAGCTCCTTTGACAATACTTTTACAGTCACCATCCAAATAGGTCTTGCCCAGCCTCCAGGTGCGGCAACAATTCCTGCACAAGGGAAAATGGGAAGGGAGCATAGGTAAGTGACCCTATCCCACAGAATCTGCTAGAGTTGGGCTGCCACTCTACCAGTGCTGATGTGCCCAGGAGTGTAGATATTTTTGACACTGATTGGGGAATTGACCCTTGAGTATCTTGTATTATATTCAACTACAGCATTTCCAATTTCCCATCCCCTCAAATTGCAGCACGCTGGCTCCTTTGAACAAATAATGGCACAAATCTCAAAAATCAGTTGCTGTTGGTTTTTCAGATAGCCAATGACTATGGTATATGATATTTTTCTGTTTATAACTAAGCATTTGTCCTGTAAATCTGTCCTGAACAAATCTATCTTCCAATCTTCTTTGTTTTAAACGATCAATCTGTCCTGAGACTGCGACTGTACCTTCTGCCCCAAGGCTGTAATGATAGCAACCTCCCTAGGGTGCCACTACCAGCATCAGCATTCATGCTGCTTACTTCCTTGCTACTGCTGCATTCCCACCTAAACTTATTACCTTTACTGATCTGGTTGTCAATTATTTCCCTGATATGAGCATTTCCATCTGTGATGTCACCATAACTTTGCTGCATTAAATTGCAGATGATTTCCCTGATTCCATCACCTTCATATCATCACTATTTTTTGCCCTGCACCATGGGAAAAGCAATCATTATTTAAAAAAACCACTTGTGGTTCCTGATAATTTTTTAAACACTCAAATGCCGAGCAAATACAATGCACAACATTCATCAACACCTACATAATAATTTGATAATGCAAATCCCATTGCTTACAATTCACCACTTCCTCTGGGCTATAATACCTCCTTTACTTGCAGTACAACACAAAACTGGGAAATGATGCTGTTTAGTCCTTGCATTTATGTAGTGCCTTATCATATCTAAATGTCTGAATACACTTCACATAATGGCCCAGAAGTTCGGGTCGGGGGCTTCCCGCGGGTGCAAGCCCCCGACCTGCACTTACCTAACACGCTAGCCGTTGAGCTGTGGGATTCCGATCCTGGGCCTCCTCCAACTGCCGGCGCGCAGTGCTTGCGTATCCCAGGGGCGCAGTTAGTTCGATGCGTCCCCTGGGATCACGTGGGCCATGGAGAGCCAATGGTAGCAGGGAATGCTTCATTCATAAGTTTGACAGGAAGAGCTGTCAAACCTATAATACTATAAGCCCTAAAAATCTCAATTTTTTTTTAAATCACATTTTTAAAATAAACTATAAATTACATGAAATAACTATTTTAAACAATTTAAATTTTTGAAAAAATTAATTACATTTTCTAACGGGGCTAAAAATAAACTTACTTTTCTTTAAAGTATTTAAAAATAATAAACCTGTGGGGAAAAAAAGTTTTAATTTTAATTAATTCACCACTTACCTTGTTAAAAGCAGGCCTTGCACCTGCTTTTTAAAAGTGTAACTGCTGGAGACATACCCTCCCGGAGAAACCTGCAAAAAAAACATAAGTTCAATGCGCACACGCTGCCTCTCCGGCGCACGCGTTCGACTTCTGAACCCCTTCTTTCAGGGGAACGGAAGTGCCGGTTTCCCGCGCATGCGCAGTGCATGCACAAAACCGGCACTTTCGTTGGGCCTACGCGTGAGTACCCCGTGCGTACTCACGCGTTGGGACCCGAATTTCTGGGCCAATGAATTATTTTGGACGTGCGGTGACTTTTCGTGTTTAAGCAAGTGTGGCAACCATACTTCACTAGCAACATGCCACAAACAGCAATGAGATAAATGATCAACTGGTCTGTGTTTTTAGTGGACTGGATGAGAGAGTAGTGTTAGCAAAATCACCAGGAGAGCATCAATATTCATTTTCACATAACTAAATAATGCCTCAAGAGTGTGTTTCCAGGCAGTAAGGTGGATCAGGGCTCCGATTATCATAAAGCATCTGAATCTTATAAACATGGTTTATGTCTGCATCTGAACACCTTGGCACTTCAAACACAAACCTTTATGTGTGTTAGCTTGTATCTTTTACATACTGCTTCTAATCAATATATCAACTGTTACATCCTAGGGTTTACTTTCCTTTGGTAGTGCACGGATGGTTGTATTTGCATAAAATTCCTTTGTGCGCTATTTTAACACAATGGTAGCTTGGTTATTTGAATGGATTAACAACTGGGTAAAATAGCACAGACAGGAATTTTGAACAAACAAATAAATGCACTCCCAAAAGAGGTTAGCCCCCCCTCCCCACAAGTCATTTATGTAATTTTATTAATTACTACAATAGTCTTTAAATGGACTTCTGCTTTTAGCTGCCACATTGTGCATGCAGTCAAAAATGGTTTTGTCACACGTAAGTTATACTTGGATGTTTTTCCAGGAAGGGATTGAAATGAGTTAACGGTCTAACCAAATATCTTGATTTAAACAAGTGGCTCTCTTTGATTAAAACAATTTACATGTTTACTGATTGCATTTGGGTAACTCATGTGCCTGCTTTACAGTTGCTTATAATTTGTATTAAGAAAAAATTTTCTTTTAAGTATTATTAACTTTAAAATCTGAACTGGAACCCTGGTGTTGGCATATGTATTTTGTTTTGAATGGCTCATTCTATCAAATAAATGGTTGTTATGTAACTACAGATATTTCAATGTGACTGCTTTCAAGTGAAGCCACTCAGTGTTAAATCAGGCTTCATCTGTCTAGACAAGTAAATAAATTGTCCTTGCTTTTAGCATGATTTTAAATCCTACAGGAAATGTTTGCTCTGTCTGTCTTTGACTTGGCATGAATTACAGGATACATTAACACAGTTATGAATGTGGACCCAATATCTGCTGTTATACAATTTCATTCTCAAAAGACAATCCCTGCAGGGAATAGAGAACAATTCACATTTACAAATTTGCATTCATTTGCCAGATTAAAAGCATGTACATGTGAACCAGTATTCGTCAGCTGTATTTTTTTTAGCCAGGGAGAGGAGGCAAATTATGGTGGATAATGGGAGGGGGAATGGAGGCAGGATGAAGCCGTGGCTAGAGCAGTAGAGGCCTGAACCAATTTCAAATCTCAGTCTTGCCTGATGTTCAATCCTGGGCTTTTCTCCCAAAGTTAGGAAATTTGCCGGTCTTGGCCAGACGAATTTCTGAGGTCCAAAACTAGTGAGCTGCACTCACACCTTGCTGATAAAATTCAAATGAAGTCCAAGCCTGAAAATGTTTCCAGCTTTCCAACTCTGGCCTTCGACGGACACCATGGGTGCACCACCAATGTCATGCCCATTTTGGGCCTAACCAAAAATTAACCCCTCCCCCCTCCCCCCCGCCCCCCCCCCCCCCCCCCCGGCCCCAGTTTTTATCTCTTTAGACCAGACTTTCTCAAGTTATTTTAACAGTGGATTTTTTTCTTATCATAATTCAGTGAAATCACTTTTTAACAGTCCCATCTCTTGTGTCAAAGAGTTTGCTGATGCTATAAAATATTCCTGTAACGTCATTACAGGAGGCATACTGCCAAAACCATTATGTATCACTATTTTTAAGTATCAAAATCCAAGATTTTAAAAAGTAATCTGAAGTGTGAAGATGTTGTAGAGGGATTTTTTTTGTTTTATTTATTTCAAACGACCAGTCAGTTGGTTATAAAGGACAATTTTAATAGTAATGTATTTCTCTTCCAAATTATGGGCCACTATTCCCTAGCGCGATTATTATCTGCTTTTAGTTTTTCTTCATCCTGGTACAAGGTATTATTTTTAACTATTTATTTCACTCTTATCATAACAGCTTCTATTCATTGTAACATTCTGTCTGCATTCTGATACTGACTAGAGTGTGGAATTTGACCTCTTTCTCACAATATTCTTCGCTGGTTTAATTAGTACTGACTAATTCATTGCCAGTGACTGTGGTTCTAAACATTTTAAACAAAATGCAATCACGTCACTAAATAAGATTTTCTGTGGATATTTGTCAACAATTCATTGCAACAAAAAATAATTTCACTTAATATTTTGTTCATTTATTATTATTTTCCTGCAGACTGGTTGTGATTTCATTTATTTATATGCTATATGAAAAATACATTTAAAATTATGTCAACTGTGTTAAGGTCCAGTCTAACCACATGTGAAAACAGGATACTCTTGCATAAGACAAATATTCATATAGATGAGGGTTTCTCTTAATCAGTAATTGAAATTTGCTTATAGTGTGGAAGAGACCCCATTTTGATTTTTTAGAAATCATTTAGTTGCCCAGTCTTTCCATTGCCGAGATCATATCATATGAGGGGAAATGTTCTCCAATGTTCAAGATTAGAAATACATTCCAATATTTGAAAGAGTGGGACCCCTCTATAATTGATGAGTAGAATATAAAAATAAGAATAAGGCATACCAACCTCACCATATCATTCAAGTCCTGCTTCAGAACCTGATTTAATTATTTTTTGTCAGTTTCTTCCTCTAGTCCTTTCTGAATCATGAATCCAATTTCTTTTAGCATTCTTAAACTGAATCATTTTTTACTTCTCTGAGTGGGAATGGGCAAGGTTTTCCACTCATTAACTGCAAATGGGCAATAAATGTATCCCCTAAATCTATAATACCTCAAATTAAATTTAATTGATGGCTCCTTTACTATGGATTTTTTGACCATAAATAGAAGAAACAGCTAGTTTCATCTCTACAGCATTAGAGCCAAGCGGAGATACAACCGTCAGGTTGATGTTTGTCCTCCCACCCGATTATAATCTTTCATTGAGACTGTCATTTCAAATAGTTCAACATGAAGTGGCCAATATCAAGTGCATTTTAGGAAGCAGGCCCATCGTTTTATCATGGACAGGAGTCTGATATATCAAAATATATATACTAGCCAAAAAAATCAACTGCTAATTATTTCCATCCATTAGCAACCTTATTCTTATTAGCAACTAAGTTCAAGATAAGTAGTTTAACGTGCATAGACTATAACCTGGAAATTACTGTTCGTGATATTTGCAATCAAGCATTCAATGCCTTCGTATGGTATTCCACTGTCCATTATATTAACAGAGGTATTAATTTGTTTTTAAAATCACTCTCCAGAGAGACCGTGAACAGGGTATCTCTGGGCTGGTGCTTGTGCAGGTAAATGCATGACCGAGTTGGTGATAAAATGTCAGGTGTAGTAAATCTGGGCATGACCAGCAAGTCACTGGAGTGGCAGGCCTCTTCCTCCAAGGTGAATCCTATGATGTGAAACACAGGAGAGCTTGTTTAGTTGTGCACACGGTAATATTTGCCCTTAAAAAAAAAAAGGTTGCTGAATGTAAGGGCATTGTAATAGTTTGAGAAAGTACATGCTGCATATGATAGAAACATAGAAGATAGGAGCAGGAGTAGGCCATTCGGCCCTTCGAGCCTGCTCCGCCATTCAATGAGATCATGGCTGATCATCCAAGTTCAGTACCCTGTCCCTGCCTTCTCCCCATATCTCTTGATCCCTTTAGCCTTAAGAAATATATCCAACTCTTTCTTGAATATATTTAATGAACTGGCCTCCACCGCCCTCTGTGGCAGAGAATTCCACAGGTTCACCACTCTCTGGGTGAAGAAATTCCTCCTCATTTCAGTCCTAAATGGCTTACCCCTTATCCTTAGACTATGACCCCTGGTTCTGGACTCCCCGGCCATCAGAAACATCCTTCCTGCATCTAGTCTGTCCAGGCCTGACAGAATTTTATAGGTTTCGATGAGATCCCCTCTCAATCTTCTAAACTCCAGTGAGTATAAGCCCAATCGACACAATCTCTCCTCATACGTCATTCCTGCCATCCCAGGTATCAGCCTGGTGAATCTTCGCTGCACTCCTTCCATGGCAAGAACATCCTTCCTCAGATAAGGCGACCAAAACTGCACACAATACTCAAGGTGCGGTCTCACCAAGGCCCTGTACAACTGTAGCAAGACATCCTTGTTCCTGTACTCGAACCCTCTTGCTACGAAGGCCAACATACCATTTGCCTTCTTAACCGCCTGCTGCACCTGCATGCTTACCTTCAGCGACTGGTGCACAAGGACACCCAGGTCTCTTTGCACTTCCCCTTCTCCCAATCTATTGCCATTTAAATAATAATGATGAGCCTTGCTCAACTTTATCAATCTTATGTTGCCATCTTGCTTCTAACATCTCCTATCTGTCTGCCTACCTACCTATGAAGACTAAGGCCTCTTCTTTCTGGAACTCAAGAGTTCTCAATTATGTTGCTCGTTACCTGATTGCATTTCTCATGCAATGTTTAAGAATGAGCTTCTCCTTTGGTGTGAGAGAAGGCAATGCTAAAGGCATTTGAGTGGCATGGACACTTGCCCTATATGAGTGCATTGCATGATGATGAGAGGAGCAGGTGCACTGTCCCTTTTAAATAAAGTGTCCTTGAAGATTAGCAGAAGCCCTTGTGACAGGCTATGAGTTGTTAGTTAAGATGGTGCTCAAGTGTTTTGAGAGGTTTCCCTTTGCATTAATGAGGTTCTCTAACACCTAGGGCTGGATTTTGCCAATGGGGAGCTTTTGGAGGCGAGACTCCCACTTGTCGGGTTTCAGTCCCGCCTCCATCAACTTCTGGCCAACCCACGCTATTTTCCCTTGATTGACCTTGTCAAGCTCGCCCAGCGGGCTTAGCAGGCCAAATAATGGAAAGCCGGTTACAGAGAACGGCAACGTATGACGTTTCATCTGTCAAAAAATTTTGACAGATGAATTGTCATCGTTTGACAGCTCTGTGAAGCTGTCAAACAGTGACATTCTCTGTAGTTTGATGAGTTCTTGAATTCAAAACCTCATCAAACCTCTTTCTTTTGCAGAAATTAGATGGTTGTTGTATTGGAGAATGCAACAGCCATCTGTCATCTCTGCCGCGGAGGTGCGAGACTCTCCGCATACCCAACTCTTGAAGCCTGCAGGAAGAAACAAAGGTAAGTAAACTTTTTTTTAACACTTTCCACTTACCTCACATACTCACCTCTCCACACTTGCACTCATTACTTAACTTCACAGCGCACTTTTGCACCCCTCCGACCCCCGCAGATGCACTACTCACCTTGGTGACCCTGGCAGGGTTCGGAGCCTTCGGGAAGCCCGCACTTGTGTGGGCAAAATAGAGATAATCCTCTTATCTGCCTGTTAACAGGCAGATAAGTGGCACTAATCCCCTTCCTGCCATTTTCCCAGCAGTCCCGCCTACCCAGGGCTGGCAATATCGCGCCCCAAGAGTATGAAAGGTACGGACTTGAGTGAAGCCAGTACGCATGGTAGAAAATGTATATGGGTGCCAGTGCTTAGACTTAATTCAGCTACCCTTCTAAGGTCATTGAACCCAGTACCTCACTATGTGGCAGTTCTTGGATAGTGCAGGTATCGCTGACTGCCTCTGCCACTTCCCTCCATATAGCATGAACCACCCTGTTGAGGGGCTTCCTGCCCTCGGTGCCCAAGCTTGGCTTTTCTGGCCCTGACTTCTGCCAGCAACACATCAGATAATCTGGGAGCCCTTCCTGCTGTAGACACCCCTAAGGCAGCTGCTGCCTTTTAAAGGCTGCGCTACAATTGAATTTTCCTCCCTCCCAGTGGCTATAAACATATCAGGAGCAGTATTACCGCTCCAAATCCGTAAACTTAATTTGGGCCCTATAGGAAATTACAGTGGATTAGGGGTGGATTGATTTAGGCAAACAGTATTCCTGTTCTGCTGCCAATGGGAGGAGATTCAGCCCACAAACTCAAGCACTCAAACTAGTCTTTAGGTGAAGTGAAAATTTAAGTAAGAAAAGAAAAAATTAAAACTAAAACTTACCTTAAGAACTTACCTGAAGAAGACATAAGATAAGAATAATTTTAACCCACCCACAAGGGGCGGGAGGAGTTAAAATTTAGACTCCGCTCTTCAAGGCACTGAAAATCAGCAATTAACATAGCAAACAGCATATTAAACTATGTAGCCTAGTCAGTAGAATACAAGTCACAGGAGGTTATGCCCAAACTGGACAGTTCCTCTGGTTAGACCACACCTTGACTCTTGCATTTGATCCCCAAGACATAAGGGAAACGTTCAAGTCTGAGACAATTCAGAGAAGAGTCATGAAGCTGATCCCAGCTTTGGAAGACTGAAATATAAGGGTAGATTAGAATAAACTGGGTCTCTTTTTAGCCTTGAAATAAAATGAGGGCGACTTTAGAGAAGTATGTAAGATATTAAATGGTATAAAAAAGGTAAATGTGAAACTTGAATACAAGGTAAAACAAGACAGTAGGACAAGGGGGCATGAATTCAAACTGGTGAATGGCAAATTTAGGACTGATGTAAGAAAGAATTTCTTTATATGAAAAGTAATAGAAACTTTGAATAGATTTTCAAGAAGAATAATGGTGGTAAAAACCTTTGGGTCATTCAAGAGCATATTAAATGGCATGATGTAGGGACTATAGTTTTTTGTTTGAATGTATGAGGCAATAGGTTAAGTGGCTTTCCTTGTCTATATTCATCTTGTGAAATTTGAGCCAATTTTGATTTTTTTTCTGTCCTACGAGCATGTTCCCACTAATGCATGCTAAATGCACTATATATAGAATCATAGAAAGTTACAGCATGGAAGGAGGCCATTTCGGCCCATCGTGTCCGCGCCAGCCAACAAAGAGCTATCCAGCCTAATCCCACTTCCCAGCTCTTGGTCTGTAGCCCTGCAGGTTAGAGCATCCCAAGTGCACATCCAAGTACTTTTTAAATGTGGTTAGGGTTCCTGCCTCTACCACCCTTTCAGGCAGTGAGTTCCAGACCCCCACAACCCTCTTGGTGAAGAAATTTCCCCTCAAATCCCCCTAAACCTTCCCCCAATTACTTTAAATCTGTGCCCCCTGGTTTTTGACCCCTCTGCTAAGGGAAATAGGTCCTTTCTATCCACTTTATCTATGCCCCTCATAATTTTATACACCTCAATAAGGTCTCCCCTCAGCCTCCTCTGTTCCAGTCTTTCCTCATAGCTAAGATTCTCTACTCCCGGCAACATCCTTGTAAATCTCCTCTGTACCCTCTCTAGTGCAATCACATCTTTCCTGTAATGTGGTGACCAGAACTGCACACAGTACTCTAGCTGAGGCCTAACTAGTGTTTTATACAGTTGAAGCATAACCCCCCCTGCTCTTGTATTCTATGCCACGGCTAATAAAGGCAAGCATTACATATGCCTTCTTAACCACCTTATCTATTTGCCCTACTACCTTCAGGGATCTATGGACATGCACTCCAAGGTCCCTTTGTTCCTCTACACTACTCAGTGTCCTACCACTTAATGTCTATTCCCTTTCCTTGTTAGCCCTTCCCAAATGCATTACCTCACACTTCTCCGGATTGAATTCCATTTGTCACTGTTCTGCCCACCTGACCAATTTATTGTGCATCATTGCTTGTGGGTAATCTAAGATCTGGAGCACAGTTGTGAAGTTCAGTTACAAACCTGACCTGCCCCTTTAAGGCAAATACTTAGATATACGCTTTGGGGAATTCAGGTAATCATATGTGCTTGTAAATTCCATATGTCGATTAAAGGTCAATAGATTTCAGGCTTCAAACTGAAATCACAATACAATTCGTGCAATCGACTAGATAGTAACAATATAGCATCTTTATATAGTTATAATATAGCATTATAGATTATCACAGCATTCCTGACCAATCAGGAGTGCCCCTTTAACTGTCACATGACTTTCTTATTCAGCAGCAAAGTGTCCATAAAGCACAATGTGAATTGGAGAGTGCTGTGTTGCCATGGCACCTAGTCAATAATGAAAGTCGGAAGCAGCAGCCGTGTGTGTGTACCCTCTGCCTCCATAGCTCCATCCCATGTACAGTTAACACTTTTATTTGAATAACTTACCATAAATGTTCATCCAGTATTTTCTTATGAGACAAACATAATGGCCCAGAACTTGGTGTCGGGGGCTTGCCGCGCGTGCAAGCCCCCGATCTGCACTCGCCCTGCGCGCTGACATCTGAAGCCCGGGCCTGCTTGCATTTCCTGTGACAGGCCCGGTTCAGATGTCAGCGCGCAGTGCTTACCTGATCCAGCGGCGTAGTTAGTGCGATGTGCCAGCTGGGATCAGGTGAGCACTGTACAACCAATCAGGGGAGGGGAAGGTTCATTCATGAGTTTGAGAGTAAGAACTGTCAAACTCATGAAAACTACGGGGGCCCAAAACGCTATTTAAACTTTAAATAAAAATTTGAAAAACATCCCAATCATTAAATTAAGTATAAATAAGTTTAAAAAAATAATTTAAACACTAATTTTTTTTTGAAAAAAATAACTTTTTAATAAAAAGGGTCTAAAACTAAACTTACCTTTATTGTAGATACTTTAAAATAATAAACCTGTGGAAAAAAAATTCTAAATTACACTAAAACACCACTTACCTGTAAAAATAAATACTTACGTGTGCTTTTTACAAGCATAAAGACCGGAGGCCTTTAGACATGCGCAAATCCCCCAAAACAGAGGAAATCCAAGACGCACGCGCTGCCCCCTACAGTGCACACGCTAGCCTCTTCAACTCTTGGGTTGGAGGAGAGGAAATGTCGGTTTTCAGCGCATGCGCTGTGCATGCTGAAAACCGGCATTTCCTCCGGCCAGACACGTGAGTACCCCTTCCGTACTCACGCGTTTGGGGAGGAATTACTGCCCCAATGTTTTATACATTTTCTTTCATCCAACCCCACAGTCATAATGAAATATCCTTGGAGTGCAAAAGAGATAACATAACCCTATCACTGCTGCTCCATATAAAGCGGTCCACCACAAACCCTTGCTGGGAAGTAGATTTGCTGTGCGTGTATCTGTGTCTGTATCATTACTGTTGGTTTGCTAGTTTAACCTTGTTCCCATGACCTTCCTCTTACCCTCTGTCAGTTTGCTTTGGATGGCTCTTCTAGTCTGGCTCCATGATGTTCCTATCACATTAATAAAGGAAGTGGCATCACTGTCATTTTTTTTTTTAGCCAACATAAGCTGTGAGCCAGATGTCACTAAACAAAAATAATCTTCCTTCCTATCCTCAAATAATTTTAAAAAAAAGCAATGCTGGAAACGATACAGTAGGTAGCAGTGGTGTAAAGAAGTCACAAGAGCTTGACAAAAATGGATCTACCTGAAATTGCGAGGGGCTTGCTGCAGATAAGTGCAGGTCATTATTTTGGACTTGCAAGTTGCTGCACACTGCAATTCATGGCTTGCAAAAAAAATGAGGCCAAAGGAAGACTAGCCAGTGTCAGCTTCCTTGCAAAGAAAGAGTTATGATAATGAGGTCCAATGCTAAAATTCACCGAACATGGACAAGTTCTACCCCTGCTGCTTACCTCACCCATGTAAAGTAGGTGTATGACAAATTCACTGGTTTGGCCTGCTGAAGTTGAATTCTTAAAGTTTTGGAATAGTAACTTAACTTTAACAGGAAGTTGTGTTTTATGGAAGAACAATTGATATTGAGTTGCATCAGCTCCTCTGTCACTATGGTGGGCATCATTTTTTCAACTTAACAAATTATTAGTTTAACACACTTTCTTACAGTAATGCTGATTGCTGCTGCAACTGGATTATCAGCAAGCAAACTGTTAAAAATAGGAGTTCCTTCGGGGGTTCCTATCTGACATGATTTAGATGAGGAGGGCAAGTTTAGGAGGTGACAACTGATGCGGGTGTGGTGCCATCTGAGGCATTATGTTCTCAACCTTCACTGCCCCAGATCTGCCTTTTCTGCCTCCATTTCACAAGCGAAGTGTCATTGGGCTATGTAATGCTCCAGACTGACTTGCAGACTACTTTTTGAACAGAGGTGGCTCTTCCTGTGGCTGTGAAGGTTACCACAGCATTAAACATTTATGTCATTGCCTCCTTCCAAGTCACCAAAGGAAACATCTGTCAGAGCAGCCCGTATGTAACCAATAGATCATTCAGGCCTCCGGTTGCCTCCCTGAGACCTCCAATCCCCTCTGAGGCCTCTAATTACCCCCTCCCCCCCCAAATGCGGTCACTGATGTCTCCCCCCCAATCCCTCCTCTGCCCGAAGGCCTCCAATCACCCCCCCCACAAGGCCTCTGATCGCCTTCCCGGACTCCCCCTCCAGCCCTGATGCTCCTCCGGCTCCAATCCTCTCCTCCTTCCCGATGCTCCACCCTCGATCCTTCCGCCACCTCCCCCCCCCCCCCCCCCCCCCAGCCACCGATGCTCCTCTGGCCCCCGGCACTCTCCGGCCCCCACCCAATCCCTCTCTCCTCTCTGCGGCCTAGTGCTGCAGGCCTACCCGCCCATAGCCAGCCAGCCTCTCAATCTATGAAACCGAGCTTTGAAATGCAAATCAGGCCCTGCCGTTAAATTCAGCCGGGCCTGCAGAAAACCCATTCTTCTGGGTTTCCCAACCACTTTCTAGCCCCCGCCCTCCCCGCTCTCAACCCACCTCCATATTAAAATTCCGGCAGCTATGTTTATTAGTAACTGTGGAATGGAGACATCAGCAGGACAGGAATGGAACTCCCAAGAATATAGGCTATGGTAGAAGGCACCCATATGGGCATCAGGGCTCCTCGCATGACTCATATGAACAGAAAGGGCTTCCTCTCAATTAATTTACAAATGGTACCTGACCACAGAAACATCATGGGCGCAACTTTCAACTGCTGGCCCACCCATTTCTCACCTGAAAATCAAGCAGCTGGGTATTGAAAATCATGGAGGGGCACCTTGGCCACCCCAATGATGCTTGAGGCCCATCTTGCAAATTTCAGGCGGGCCTGTAAATGGATGAGCAGCCCACCCACCTGAAACAGGCATAAGGCTGCTTACAAACATAAATTGGGATCCTATTATGTAGGACTCGAATTGTAGTTTTCAGGTACAAATGGGTAGAGCGTGTGTTGTGTATGGTCCTTCGGTTTGTACCAGGCGGTGAGGGTCCTAACCAGTGCAGCCATGCTTCTCAATGGTCCCACAAAAAACATCTGCCTGCTAACAGACCATTCAAGGCTCCCCTGCGATCGCGTCCCATTTCCCCTCGCCCCCACCCCCCAGACCAAACCTGCTGCCTGGTTCAACCGATTAATTTTCCATCCTCCCCAACCAGCGAGCTGCAGCTGGGTGCCCAGTTGTGAGCTGCAACATTCCACAAACTGGCTCATTTGGCTTTAACACACCTTTTCACTGCCTGCAGCCTGTGGCTTTTTAATTAAACCTTTTCAGATTACACTATTTTAAAACACAACACTTAAACATAACTCAGTTCCACATTTTTTTAAATTGAGAATTATTAAAATCCTAAAATGTAACAATAGAGGATCAGGAACAAGTCATGATTCATACAAGGATAGAATGACCTCAGTTTTAACTTGGGGGAGGTACGGAGTGTGGCGAGAGCAGAGGCTAGGGCGAGTGACAAACTTGTATGCCGAGGCTCGGTGATTTTAGCTTCTGGGCCTCATTTCCCTTTTCAAGATCGGACTACCGCCCGAACCCAGCAGAAATCACTGCCTGGCTAGTGGGCAAGAGCAGGAGTTTGTGCAGCTGGAGGCCACTGCCGGCGACCCATGGGAATGACCCCCTGCAATCAGGTAAATCTTGGGGATGGGAATTCCGATTCAATCTGTAACCTCACTCTACCATTACCATCAAGCCAGGAGACCAACCCTGGTTTAATAAGGAGTGTAGAAGAGCATGCCAGGAGCAGCACCAGGCGTAACTAAAAATGCGGTGCCAACCTGGGGAAGCTGCAACACAGGACTACATGCATGCTTAAAAGCAGAAGCAGCATGCTATAGACAGGGCTAAGCGATCCCACAATCAACGGATCAGATCAAAGCTCTGCAGTCCTGCCACATCCAGTCGTGAATGGTGATGGACCATTAAACAACTAACGGGAGGAGGAGGCTCCATGAATATCCCCATCCTCAATGATGGTGGAGCCCAGGACGTGAGTGCAAAAGACAAAGCTGAAGCGTTTGCAACCATCTTCAGCCAGAAGTGCCGAGTGGATCATCCATATCCGCCTCCTCCTGAGGTCCCCACCACCACAGAAGCCAGTCTTCAGTCCATTCAATTCACTCCACATGATATCAAGAAACGGCTGAGCGCACTGGATACAGCAAAGGCTATTGTCCCCGATAAAATCCCAGCTGTCGTGCTGAAGACTTGTGCTCCAGAACTAGCTGTGCCTCTAGCCAAGCTGTTCCAGTACAGCTATAACACTGGCATCTATCCGACAATGTGGAAAACTGCCCAAGTATGTCCTGTCCACAAAAAGCAGGACAAATCCAATCCGGCCAATTACCGGCCTATCAGTCTACTCTCCATCATCAGCAAAGTGATGGAAGGTGTCGTCGACAGAGCGATCAAGCAGCACTTACTCACTAATAACTTGCTCACTGATTCCCAGTTTGGGTTCCACCAGGACCACTTGGCCCCAGACCTCATTACAGCTTTGGTCCAAACATGGATAAAAAAGCTGAATTGCAGAGGTGAGGCGAGAGTAACTGCCCTTGACATCAAGGCAGCATTTGACCAAGTGTGGCATCAAGGAGCCCTAGTAAAACTAAAGTCAATGGGAACCAGGGGGAAAGCTCTCTACTGGCTGGAGTCATACCTAGCATAAAAGAAGATGGTTGTGGTGGTTGGAGGTCAGTCATCACAGCCCCAGGACATCGCTGCAGGAGTTCCTCAGGGCAGTGTCCTTGGCCCAACCATCTTCAACTGCTTCATCAATGACCTTCCCTCCATCATAAGGTCAGAAGTGGGGATGTTTACTGATAATTACATAGTGTTCAGCACTGCAGCAACTCGCCAAAGCTTCTTCGGCAGCACCTCCCAAACCCGCGACCTCTACCACCTCGAAGGACAAGGGCAGCAGGCGCATGGGAACACCACCAACTGCAAGTACCCCTCCAAATCACACAGCATCCTGACTTGGAAGTATATCACTGTTCCTTCATCGTCGTTGGGTCAAAATCCTGGAACTCATTCACTAACAGCACTGGGGGGGGGGGGAGTACCTTCACCATTATGGACAGCAGCGGTTCAAGAAGGCAGCTCACCACCACCTTCTCAAGGGCAACTTGGGATGGGCAATAAATGCTGGCCTTACCAGCAATGCCCACATCCCATGAATGAATAAATATTAATTCTGATTGAGGGAGAGGGGAAGCAGTAAGGCCCACAGTTTCCTTGTGGAGCTCTCCTGCTCCTCAAGGTTCACAAAGAACCAGAAATAAATACATAAAATCTTACCTTACTGAGCCTCTTCTGGCCCTGAACTTGGATTCTGGCAGGTATGGCCTGTGGGGAAATCACTACTGCTCCCCTGTTTAGGCCTCAGGCTAAAATTGCAGTTCGGGCCCCGGTGACGTCAGCAAATCGCGATCTGCATATTTAAAAAGGATTCCGCAGTCAATCAGATTGGGGCGAGGAAGGAGTGTGTGTATACCCTGCTTCATTTTAACTGCTCTCCCCCCCCCCCGTGTTTCTGGGAGAGTTAAAATCAAGGCCAGGGTTTCAGGGAACAGTAGGGGGGGGGAAATTCGGTTGCGTTGTGCCTCCCATTAGCGCCCTAAGAGACGCAAAGCAACTAGCGCCCAGGCGCGCCGATGTTTGCGGCGCTCGCAAAATTGACCAGACTTTTGCGGCAGCACTAAACACTACCGCCACGATCTCCTGCGCCCACAGATCGTGATGTCAGTCGAGCATGCAATGACCCGGTAGCGCCCTGGACTGGATATTGAGTGGCACCCCCTGCCTTTCCGCCTGCTGCTAGCAACAACAGGTTGAGGGGAACATTTTGCAGTCGGGAAGGGACTGGGGGAGCGCTACTTAAAGGCGGCCGCTTCCTGCCTCTTTTTGTCGGCAACATTTTTGTACAACGTATTCTGAGAGAGAGAGAGACTTCTGGAGAGATTCAACGCTGTGTGAAGGAGTTTTGTGTGCTGAGCAGCACTTTGCAAGTTCATTTTGATTTGACCTTGCATCGATTTAGAAGAGACTATGGGGGCTGCACTCTGACCTCTTTTCCTGGGCCTCTCCATTGTTCTTTCCTATAGAATTGATGTACAGGTCTCTCCAGGCTGAGATTCAGGGCTGCAATGAGCAGGGTGTTGATGAAAAGCAAGATCACCCTCCCCTTTAAGAACTGGCCGGCGCCAGTGTGTCTGTGTTCCATTGCTGACTGACATCACGAACTTCACCAGCGCTCTGAGGTAGCGCTTCGCTCCTCGGTGTTAGCGCCTTAAGAGAGGTCTGTAGCGCCTGATTTAGCGGTCCAATCACCTCCAGGGGCGATAGAAGCCAAGTTTGCAGTCGGAGGCGATAATTAGCGCCAGGCACTAAACTTCCAGAGGAGCTTAACAACTTCTACGCTCGCTTTGACAGGGACAACAGGGAGCCGGCTACCAAAGCCTTGCCACCCCCGGAAGACCAGGTGCTCACTCTGTCGACCTCTGACGTAAGGGGAGTTCTACGCGGAGTGAACACACGAAAGGCTGCTGGACCTGATAGCATCCCTGGACGGGTACTCAAGGAATGTGCTGATCAGCTGGCTGATGTCTTCACCACCATCTTCAATCTGTCATTGGCCCAGGCAGTAGTCCCTACATGCTTCAAGACCGCTACCATTATTCCTGTGCCAAAGCAAACGGCTGTGACGTGCCTGAACGACTATCGACCTGTCGCACTCACACCCATCATAATGAAGTGTTTCGAGAGACTGGTCCTGGCTCACATCAAAGCCAGTGTTCCCGCCTCTCTTGACCAACACCAGTTTGCCTATCGTGCAAACAGATCAACAGAGGATGCAATCACAACTGCTCTACACTCTGCACTGAATCACTTAGATGGTAAAAAGACCTACATCAGAATGCTGTTCATAGACTACAGCTCAGCATTCAACACTATCGTCCCCAACAAGCTGGCTACCAAACTCCACACTCTTGGCCTGAACACTTCCCTCTGCAACTGGACCCTGGACTTCCTAACAAACAGACCCCAGTCTGTCAAATTAGGTAACCACACCTCCCTCCCCCTACCCCCCCCCGCCTAACCCTGAACATGGGGGCCCCACAAGGATGTGTGCTGAGCCCCCTCCTCTACTCCCTCTTCACCCACGACTGTGTGGCTGTTCATGGTTCCAACACCATCATCAAGTTTGCGGATGATACCACGGTAGTAGGCCAGATCACCAACAACAATGAGTCAGCCTACAGGGAGGAGGTCCAGCATCTCGTGAAGTGGTACGCCGATAACAACCTGGCCCTTAACATCAAGAAAACCAAAGAAATCATTGTGGACTTCAGGAAGTCTAAAGGCAGAAGTCACACCCCCATCCACATCTATGGGTCTGTGGTGGAAAGGGTGGACAGCTTTAAGTTCCTCGGAGTCCACATCACGGAAGACCTCTCCTGGTCCCTCAATACCTCCTCGCTGGTGAAGAAGGCCCAGCAGCGCCTAAATTTCCTAAGGAGGCTGAAGGGATGTAACCTGTCACCCCTGATCCTCTCTAACTTTTACCGCTGCACAATAGAGAGCATCCTGACGAATTGTATTACAGTATGGTATGGCAGCTGTAGCTACTATGACCGGAAAGCCCTGCAGCGGGTAATCAAAACTGCCCAACGCATTACCGGCACCCGGCTACTGACCATAGAGCACATATACCAGAAACGCTGTTTACGGAGGTCACGGACCATCATCAAAGACCCTACCCACCCCAGCCACAGTCTGTTCACCCTCCTGCCATCTGGGAGACGCTACAGATGCATTCGCACCCGAACGACTAGATTTAGAAACAGCTTCTTTCCCAGGGCTGTCATCCTACTGAACTCCACAAATAAACTCTAAAGCCTGCACATCTGCCAATGCACTTTATTATGGTTATGTTTATGTTAATGTATTACAAGCCAAATGAATGTTGAATGTTTAAATGTCTTAATCTAAATGTACACTCTCGGGAGCCGCAAGCCTACATTTCGTTGTACTGCACTTGTGCACTAACAATGACAATAAAGTTGATTTATTATTATTATTATTAATTGCGCCCCAAACCGGGTGATACCAAATTTCTCCCCCTAGGAGTCAGGTCCTGCAACAAGAGTTCCTGCAGTTAGGAGGTAGGCAGGACCTCAAAAGTAATATCCTTACAATTACTACAAATACCACATGCAGACCAGTACAGGAATAACCAAATTAGTCAATGCATGGCTAGAGGTGTGGTGTCGGAGAGGATTCAGACTCTTGTGGCATTCGGACCAGTTCCGGGATAGGATTGAGCTGTACCGTAGATGAACAGAGCTGGGACCAGAATTCTCCAAGGGAGGTTAACTAGACTGGCAGTAGAGGGATTAAACTAATGTGACATGGAGAGTGGAAAAGCCAGAGTGAAGAGCAGATGTTTGAAAGGAAAGTAAGCCTTAGATGTACAGGTAATAAGGAGGTAGAAAAGTTGAAAGGGGATATTAAAAAAAAAATCAGGATGGGGGGGGGGTGGAATGCCAAAAAATGTGAAAAGAAGGGAATAAAAACTAAAATGTATCTATATTAATGCAAATGGTATGATAAATAAAACCTAGAGACATTGATTAAAATAGAAAATCATGATATAATCGTAACTGAAACATGGCTGCGGCTCACTCAGGAATGGCAATTACATAAGTGAGTATAACATTTTCATGGGGAGTAGAGAAGGGAAGAAGGGTAGCAATATTAATTAGACACAATAACATTGCACTAAAGTGTAAGTAATTAAATGGAGAAATGGTCCAAACAGAATCCCTTTGAATCGAGTAAAGGATTGGATGTGTTACTGGGAGTTTATTATAGACCACCAAACCGTGCAAAGAAAATTGAGCATGAAATTTGTACACAATTAGACAGATGTATTAACAATAGAATTAAAATTATAGGAGATTTAATTATCCAAACGTATACTGGGAGAGGGAGAGGTTTGCCATGAGAAAGAGGAGTATTATTTTTGGTATGTATTCAGGACTGTTTTCTATTAATTGCAGCTGCAGAATCTTTTGGAATGGAAGGAAATCAGTGAAAAGTCAGGGTTCATGTTGGGAAGAATAAAATTCAAGTCCTCTAAACTAAGTTAGGAGGTTGATTTAAGATATGCTCCTACAACACAGAAGGAAGCACTACTTGACCTAGTTCTAGGCAATGAAGTGGAACAAGTAGATAACATAAAAGTAGGGGGACATTTGGAAAGAAGTGACCAAAAAATAATTTGATTCAGTGTAAGAATAGAAAATGAAAAGGAAAAATCAAGGACAAGGGTACTTCACTGAAAAAAGCAAATTAGAATAAAATAAAAAGGGACCTTGCCCAGATTGAATAGAACTGTAGTTCAGCAGTGGCAAACATTTAAGTAGGAGATTGAAGGGTACACACCAAGCATATTCCAGTAAAGAAGAAAGGGAGTGTATCAAAGGCTGAAGTTCATGGAAATTTTAAATTAAAAAAGAAACATTTAGCACTTACAGGATTGATAATTGCAAAGAAAGCCAGAGCCAATATAATGAATATAGGAAAGCTATAAAAAGGGAGATAATAAAGCCAAAAGTGGAGATACGATTAACAAAAAACATAAAGAGCAATAAAAAGGAATTAAAATTGTATCTTAGCATAGCCAAAATATGGATGATGCATTCAAGATTTCATTATAAATTTGAACAATACACTTATTTTCCTACCCATATATAAAAAAATTAAATGGGGGAGGGGCAGAGTATAAAGAGCCAAATTATTCCCTGTGAATGGATGAACAGTTTCCCATTAGGATAATCAACATTCAAAATTAAATCAGTACCTTAACTTAGATAATAGGCATTGGATTTAGAATGTATCCTAATTTTCAATTCCTAAACAATGAGCAAGGTACTGACATGTTTTTTGTAGCTGAATTGGAGTCCATATTGGATCCGGTGTAAGTCTATATTGATGTACATGAGTACATAAGTTGAAGATCTAACTGTTAAACAGTTACAGCTGCAGCACTTACACCCTCTGTAAAAAAAAAAACATAAATTTTGTTCATTCTTGAAGATGAGAGAGATTGTTGTATTTTGTTTGTTTTCCTCTGTTTGATAGTATTTTCCCTGTGATCAGTGCAGTAAGCCATACTCCTGTCTGGTACAATTAAAGGGATTTCTGTGTCATTTTACCAGACTTGTAAGCATAAATGCCCAATGACATGGCCAGTAAAGCTTTGTTGTCCCTGTATCAACATTAATACCTACCACAGAAATGTTCTTCTATATCCAAGGTTGAATTAGCTACCCCAGCAGGGGAGGTGATGGGCACTACAATTGGCATTATCACCCTGGGTTAGTGAGGAAAGAATCAGTCAGGGTTCCCACTCCTGATCACTATCCAGTGACCCATGGTGGAAAAGCATGTATGTGGACATCAGGTAAGGCCAAGATATTGGGCCTGTGATGTCTCTGTGCCCAAATAGCCGGCTTACATATGAATAACGGCCATTTGGGCAAGGTAGCAGAGGTGAATTGGGGGAATTTTCTGGAAAAGCCAGCTGTGAAAACTCTGCTTTAGACCCATCATCTAGATTGGGGGTGAAATACTGCGGTGCAGCAGTGGTACCTGCAGAACCATACACCAGCAAAGAGGCCTTCAGAGGATGAGAGGAGGAGAGAAAATTGTTGTATAAAATTACTGAGAAAATAAATTAAAAATCTAAGATAACCATCTACATCACAATAGTTCACAGTACAGAAGACATCTCATGCTGCCTTGCAGCCTTTCACCTGCAATGGATACAAAAGGTCTGAGCAGAGTTTTTAGAGCTGGCTGTCCTAGGAAACTCCACCAATGCTATTATGAAGTCCCTTTAAGTAAATTGAAAAATGGAAATGACCAACAAGAATAAGACCGGACTTGAAATATCACAACTCGTTGAAGGGGAAGTAATAATCTATTAGTTCTAGTTGAAGTGTTTCAGAAAAAAACAGCTGTGAAATGCCCTTCCTTGATGTTGTGGCTGCTTTGTTAGCATACAGACATGTGCAGCGATGTAGCGGAAATGCTGTCTCACTGCTAGTCTTATTACAGCTCATCTCTATCTGCCTTTCTTTAAAGCCAGCTGAGAATATCCCATCCACTTCCACCCCCATGGTAAGACAAATATGCTGCAGGTCTCGTTCCTCAACTACTGCATGTTTTCTGTTTGTTTTTGTGCACTGTCTTTTGAAACTGCCTGCATCATGGTCCTATAGTTTGTGTTAGAATACTGTGGAGCATGCACTATTTTGTCACTGTGTATAATTTGTGACACATTTCTTTCAGTTGTGTGACTATGCAATGGATTGTAAGGAGATTGGATCCCATAAAGTTTTCTGGTTACATTTCGATAAAATAGTCAATTTGCCTTGGTAAGATTAAGTCCTGTTTATGATTGCAGGTAATAAAAGAGAAAATGTGCGATGTAAAGTATTGTTGAAGTGTTCAGGTCTAATTTATTTGTTTTTTGTGAGTGACGTCCGTATTATTTTCTATCTGTGACATAATATTGAACTATACACAACTGCACCCAGGGCTCCACATTAGAGGCATTCAAGGGATTGTCTACTGGTACAAATCATTGGACTCAGGTTTATACTCACAGTTCCCTCCCTTTACAGACAAGCTCCTGATCTCAGTCAGGCAAGTGAATTTCCAAGCAGGATAAATCAAAGTGGAGCATCCCAAGACTACTCTTGCGCACTTCCTATCAGACATTTTCAGAATTAGCAATGAATTTGGCAGAGGCAAAAAGTATAAAATAAAGAGCTGCATAAAATTCACTGAGCATAAACAGTGAATGCTCAGCACTCTTACTTCTGAAAAAAGGTCACACTTTTATTACTTACCACAAGTTACTAATTATTACCAGTGGTGTACACTCTTATGGAAGTCAAGGGTTATGGAGAACAGGCAGGAAATTGGAGTTGAGGCCACAATCGGATCAGCCATGATCTCATTAAATGGCGGAGCAGGCGCGAGGGGCCGAATGGCCTCCTCCTGCTCCTATTTCTTATGTTCTCTATGTCACTACTCCATTTTAAAGTGGCAGTGATCCCCTTTTTGGAAAAGCCCCTTTCAGATATGTTACCATAGGACAAACGCAATATTGTTATTTTTTTTAAGTTATCCTCAAAACACAATGGCCAAAATTTTCTGATGTCCGTGTGGGTGGGAATGGAGGCAGGTCGGGAGGGATATTTGAAATAACTTGGAGCGGGTCGGGAATTAGTCAGATGGGGATGTGATAATCTAGCTAGAGAAAAAGGGATGGGTGGACGTGCAAGGTATGTTGGTGTGAGTAATGATGTACAGGAGCAGGCTTGGGAAGGCAGAGTGATGGGGATGTGATGAGAGGCACAGCAGGATGAAGTTGAGTGTGTCTTTGCACTCATCTTTCCTGATCTAATATGATCTTGAAGCATTTCCGGCACTGCACCCAGGTCTTCCTGATAACATCTCTGCTGTTGACCTCCTCTGCTATTTGGAGCCAGGCTCCTTTGGTCTGCTGGGGAGGTCTCTTCCGCCCATCCGCCTGCTCTCACTCCCTCCACAAGCATATGGAGGGAGTCATCTGACAACCCGGGTATAGCCCTCTGCCTCTGTGCAGTCATGTTTCCAAGTGTTTGGAACATTCCAATGGTGCAGTACAGTGCCTGCACAATCCTAGGTGAACCTTCAAATGCAATGTGGCCATGGCTCCTTTAAATATCCCAGCAGAAAATGCGTCATGGATGACATCATCAGACCTGCACCATTTAATAGGGCCGGGTAATGTGCAGGGCTGCCTTAATAGGCGCCATTAAATGAAAGTTGATCTCAGAAGTGGAATGGCGACCGCCCGTACCCGACCCGCCCAGGTACAGAAAATTCTGGCCAATGAGATACTTTAATTCTAACCAATTGTTTTCTGGGAAGGATGGAAAATTAATTGCTAATTCTTGCAAGAAACAGAACTTTTATTAGCTTTCCTCAAAATTTCTAACGTTTCATATAAAGTGAGAAGGATATTTGAAAACGGAAGATTGTATTTGACAAACTTAAGAATTTTTTGAGGAAGTGACAAATATGGTGGATGGGGTAATTCAATGGATGTGATGTACAAGGACTTTGTGAAAGCCTTTAACAAGATACCACACAAGAGACTGTTGGAGAATATTTAAGGGATAAGGGATTGGAGGGAGGGCAGTAAATTGGATTAAAAACTCTTTAGAAGAGAGGAAACAGAGTAGGAACTAAGGGAAGTTTCTCGGTGGTTGGCAGTCTGGTAGAAATGTCCCACAGGGTTCTGTTCTGGGACTACTTCAGTTCAATATGTTCACCAATGATTTGCATATAGTGCTAGAGGAAGTGCTATCTGAATTTGCAGATGATGCTAAAATAGGATGAAAGGAAGCTGCAGGGGGATATTGATAAGTAGATGTATTGGGCTAAAGTGTGGCAGATGGAGTTTAATGTGAGGTAGTATATTTTAGTAATAAAAAGTAATAAACTTACAGGGTTACGGACAAAAAGCAGGGATGTGGGACTAAGCTCTTTCAAAGAGCCAGCATAGACACGACGGGCCGAATGGCCTCCTGTGCTGTAAGTTTCTATGATTCTATTATACTTGGAATGGGAGAAAGCTGGGTGATGTGGCAAAGCAATGAAATACCCATTAAAATCAATTAATCACAAAACACTGGCCTGTGTGTGTGTGTCTGTGTTTGTATATATGTCTGCACATTTTCTGCTTAACATATTCAGTGAACGCTGATGTCACGTGCTGCAGCCTGTATCCATTCTGTACAGCTGCAATAATGGTATTGTCTGGTATAATTCTGGACAAAATGCTACAGAGTGGGATGATGGCAAGTGGTATCTTTGGTGGTGAATGGGTTAACAGTTCTAATAACTAGCTATTATATATGTTTTGCATTAAATTATTAAAGCCATTTTTAAAAATTTAAAGTCACCAGAAAGCTGATGGGTCTGAGCTCTGGTTTCAGTAATTATCAATAGTTGCCACTTTTCAATATGTTTTGTGACCTGTTATTTTCTGTGAGGTACCCCAGAATTCAGACGAAAACTCGAGGATTTCCATTACCTTCTTCCGTCTATTTCGGGTGATGCGCTTGGTGAAACTGCTAAGTCGAGGTGAGGGAATCCGAACACTGCTGTGGACTTTTATCAAATCATTTCAGGTGAGAAAACGTATTGAAAGCTGTATTTGTAGTTTATAGTATCCTTCTGTTTTGCTTGCCATAGTTACAACATTTTTTCTTTTCAGTATCTAGTTACAACAGAAAGTGGTTAGTTTACTTTGGTAGTCTTTTTATGGTATGCTCATAGCAGACTGTCTATTTCAAGGAGCTTATCTTCCACAGACGCAGCCTAAATAAGGCCTTTTTTAACAAGAGATCACTGGAATGTTCAGGGTTGCATTTTTAGCAGCGAGACACATTTTTTTCAAGAACTTCATAAATCAGCGTTTAAAAAGATTAGTTTCTGTGGTGCTATACCAAAGGTTTAATGGGCCATCTTAGTTATTTCATGTCTTGATTCTAAAATAATGTTTGTGGCAGGTCAATCATTTTTTTTAAGGGCAACAAATAACATCTTTAATCCAACCTGTTTGGATAGACACAGGACATCAAATCACTGAAGTATTAATGGTTTCAGTTGTGAAGCAATGCTCCTTTAAGTCACATTTGTTAAGTGTTGATATTTTCATTGTTGAAGTTTTGATGAAGTTGGAGTCAGTGAAGTTTTTAAATCCTGCATAATTTGCTAACACACAGATATTCTCCTTTGAAGATCAGCTGAATTTGATAGAAAGAAAATCTAAAGTTATTTAAGTATTGTGGTCAGAAGCAAACGTACAGTTTTAAAGTCGCAGGACTGTTAAAGTGATGAGTTTCATCAGACTTAACATCCGCTGACTTTAGCTGCATCAATAAATTTGCAAACATTTATTTAAATAAAGCATTTGATCTGTTCCACATATACATAATTTTATAAGGAAAAAAATTCTTCTGGTCTGCAATCTCACTTGAGGCTGGCGGAAGAAATAACTGTGTGACGCAGCAAGACATAAGAGCTTAAGAATTAGGAGCAGGGGTAGGCCATACTGTGCTGCCATTCAATACGATCATGGCTGAACTTCTACATCAACAGCACTTTCCCGCCCTATCCTCATATCCCTTGATTCCTTTAGTGCCCAAAAATCTAACAATCTCAGTCTTGAATATACTTATCAATTGAGCATCCACAGCCCTCTGGGGTAGAGAATTCCAAAGATTCACAACCTTCTGAGTGAAGAAATTTCTCATAATCTCAGTCCTAAATGGCTGACCCCTTATCCTGAGATTATGACCCCTAGTTGTAGACTCTCCAGCCAGGGGAAACAGCCTCTACCCTGTCAAGCCCTCTAAGAATTTTATACGTTTCAATGAGATCACCTCTCATTCTTCTACACTCCAGAGAATATAGGTCCTCAGAGGACAGCCCTTTCATCCCAGGAATCAATCTAGTGAACCTTCGTTGTACCCCCTCTAATGCAAGTATATCCTTCCTTGGGTACGGAGACGAAAACTGTACACAGTACTGCAGATGTGGTCTCACCAAAGACCTATATAATTGCAGCAAGACTTCCTTACTCTTATACTCCAACCCCCTTGCAACAAAGGCTAACATACCTTGCCTTCCTAATTGCTTGCTGTACCTGCATGTTAACTTTGTGATTTGTGTACAAAGACCCCCAAATCCCTCTGAATACCAACATTTACTAATCTCTCACCTTTTAAAAAATATTCTGCTTTTTCATTCTTCCTACCAAAGTGATTAACCTCATATTTCCCCACATTATACTGCCACCTTCTTGCCCAATCACTTAATCGGTCTATAGCCCTTTGCAGCCTCTTTGCGTCCTCCTCAAATTCTGGCCAATTGTTATAGATTGTAAATAGCTGAGGCCCAAACAGTGATCCTTGCGGCACTCCACTAATTACACCCTGCCATTCCGAAAATGACTCACTTATTCCTACTCTCTTTCTGTCCATGCTAATATATTACTCCAATTCCATGAGCCCTAACCTTGTGTAACAACCTCTTATGCGGCACCTTATGAAAATCTAAATATGCTACATTCACTGGTTCCCCATTATCTACCCTACTAATTACACCTTCAAAAAACTCTATAATAGATTTGACAAACATAATTTCCCTTTCATTATACCATGTTGACTCTGTCTAATCATATTGTGATTTTCCAAGTGCCCTGTTACCACATCTTTAATAACAACAGAAAATGCTGGAAAAACTCAGCAGGTCAGGCAACATCTGTGGAGAGAAAATAGAGTCAACGTTTCGGGTCAAAACCCTTTGTCAAGACTGAAAAAGCACAGGAAATGAAATAGATTAAAAGGCATGTTTGGGGGCTGGGAGAGAACAAAAGAGAAGTGAAGAGACATTAAGGGGTATTCAAAACGAGACAAGATGGTGATAGGACTAGTGGAGACAAAAGACGGCTCTAGATTAGGTGTGAAATGCGCTGGCAGAATGGGAGACAGCTGCCATGTGGGAGAGAAAAATAGGCGGGGGGGGGAAGGGCCAAAACAAAGGTGTGGATAAAAAATATAAGTAAAAATGTAATGGGGGCCGAGGGTATGATCTGAAATTGTTGAACTCGATATTGAGTCCGGAAGGCTGTAAAGTGCCTAATCGGAAGATGAGCTGCTGTTCCTCGAGCTTACATTGAGCTTCCATGGAACAATGCAAGAGCCCAAGTACAGTGAGGTCTGAGTGGGAATGGGGCGGTGAATTAAAATGACAGGCGACCGGAAGCTCGGCGTCATCCTTACGAACTGAATGGAGGTGTTCCGCAAAGCGGTCACCCAATCTGTGTTTGGTCTCCCCAATGTAGAGGAGACCGCATCGTGAGCAGCGAATACAGTATACTAGATTGAAAGAAGTACAAGTAAATCGCTGTTTCACCTGGAAGGGGTGTTTGGGGCCCTGGACAGTGGGAAGGGGGGAGGTATAAGGGCAGGTGTTGCATCTCCTGCGCTTGCACGGGAAGGTGCCGGGCGAAGGGGAAGGGGTGCTGGGGGTGATAGAGGAGTGGACTAGGGTGTCTCAGAGGGAGCGGTCCCTACGGAATGCTGAAAGGGGAGGGGAAGATGCGTTTGGAGGTAGAAGCGGGCTGTGCCTCCTTCCCAAGATCCACAAACAGGACTGCCCTGGCAGACCCATCGTTTCAGCCTGTTCTTGCCCCACGAAACTTATCTCTTCCCATCTCGACTCTATTTTTTCTCCCCTTGTCCAGTCTCTTCCCACCTACATCCGCGACTCTTCGGACGCCATCCGCCACTTTAACAGTTTCTTGGCCCCAACCGCCTCCTTTTCACTATGGACGTACAATCCCTCTACACCTCCATCCCCCACCAGGATGGCCTGAGGGCACTCCGCTTCCTCCTTGAACAGAGGCCCGACCAGTCCCCATCTACCACTACCCTCCTCCGCCTGGCTGAACTTGTTCTCACATTGAACAACTTCTCCTTTGACTCCACTCATTTCCTCCAAATCAAAGGTGTTGCTATGGGTACCTGCATGGGTCCTAGCTATGCCTGCCTTTTCGTGGGATATGTGGAACACTCTTTGTTCCAGTCCTACTCGGGTCCCCTCCCTCACCTCTTTTTTCGGTACATTGATGACTGTATCGGTGCCGTTTCCTGCTCTCGCCCTGAACTAGACAATTTCATTCACTTTGCCTCTAATTTCCACCCTTCCCTCACCTTCACATGGTCCATCTCCGACTCTTCCCTTCCCTTCCTCGACTTCTCCGTCTCCATCTCTGGGGATAGGTTATTGACCAACATTCACTACAAGCCCACTGACCCCCACAGCCACCTGGACTACACTTCCTCCTACCCCGCCTCCTGTAAGGACTCTATTCCATTCTCCCAGTTTCTCTGTCTCCGCCGCATCTGCTCCAACGATGCCACCTTCCACACCAGTGCTTCCGACATGTCTTCCTTTTTCCTCAACCGAGGATTCCCCTCTACCGTGGTTGACACGGCCCTCGACCGTATCCGTTCTATCTCCCGCACTTCTGCCCTCACCCCTGCCCCTCCCTCCCGGAACCACGATTGGGTTCCCCTCGTCCTCATCTTTCACCCCACCAGCCTCCACATTCAATGGATCATCCTCCGCCATTTCCACCACCTCCAAAGTGATCCCACCACCAAACGCATCTTCCCCTCCCCTCCCCTTTCAGCATTCCGTAGGGACCGCTCCCTCTGAGACACCCTAGTCCACTCCTCTATCACCCCCAGCACCCCTTCCCCTTCGCCCAGCACCTTCCCGTGCAAGCGCAGGAGATGCAACACCTGCCCTTATACCTCCCCCCCTTCCCGCTGTCCAGGGCCCCAAACACCCCTTCCAGGTGAAACAGCGATTTACTTGTACTTCTTGCAATCTAGTATACTGTATTCGCTGCTCACGATGTGGTCTGCTCTACATTGGGGAGACCAAATGCAGATTGGGTGACCGCTTTGCGGAACACCTCCGTTCAGTCCGGAAGGATGACGCCGAGCTTCCAGTCGCCTGTCATTTTAATTCACCGCCCCATTCCCACTCAGACCTCACTGTACTTGGGCTCTTGCATTGTTCCATGGAAGCTCAGCGTAAGCTCAAGGAACAGCAGCTCATCTTCCGATTAGGCAGTTTACAGCCATCCGGACTCAATATCGAGTTCAACAATTTCAGATCATACCCTCGGCCCCCATTACATTTTTACTTATTTTTTATCCACACCTTTGTTTTGGCCCTTCCCCCACCCCCTTTTTTTCTCTCCCACATGGCAGCTGTCTCCCATTCTGCCAGCGCATTTCACACCTTATCTAGAGCTGTCTTTTGTCTCCACTAGTCCTATCGCCATCTTGTCTCGTTTTGAATACCTCTTAATGTCTCTTCACTTCTCCTTTGTTGTCTCCCAGCCCCCAAACATGCCTTTTAATCTATTTCATTTCCTGTGCTTTTTCAGTCTTGACAAAGGGTTTTGACCCGAAACGTTGACTCTATTTTCTCTCCATGGATGTTGCCTGGCCTGCTGAGTTTTTCCAGCATTTTCTGTTGTTATTTCGGATTTCCAGCATCTGCAGTATTTTGCTATCGTACCACATCTTTAATAATTGATTCTAGCATTTTCCCTACTACTGAGTCAGGCTAACTGGCCTATAGTTCTCTGTTTTCTCTCTCCCTTCTTTCTTGAACAGCGGGGTTATATTTGCGACCATTCTAGAATCTAGAGAATTTTGGAAGATCACAACCAATGCATCCGCTATCTCTGCAGCCACCTCTTTTAGAACCCTAGGATGTAGGCCATCAGGTCCAGGGGATTTATTAGTTTTTATCCCATTATTTTCTCTAGTACTTTTATTTTACTAATATTAATTACTTTAAGTTCCTTACTCTCATTAGACCCTTGGTTCCCCACAATTGTTCATTGTGTCTTCTACTGTAAAGACAGACACAAAATATTTGTTTAGCGTCTCTGCCAATTCCTTATTCCCCATTATAATTTCTCCTGTCTCTGACTCTAAGGGACCCACGTTTACTTTCACTAATCCCTTCCTTTTTACATACTTGCAAAACCTCTTACAATCTTTTTTATATTTCTTGCTAGTTTACTCTCTCATTCTATTTTCTCCCTCTTTATCAATTTATTGGTCATCCTTTGCTGATTCTTAAAACCCTCCCAATCCTCAGGCTTACAACTGTTCATGGCAACATTGTAAGCTTCTTCTTTTAATCTAATACTATCCTTAATTTCTCTAGTTAGCCATGGCTGTGCCACTTTTCCAGTGAAGATTTTATTTCTCAAGGGAATGTATTGAGAATTATGAGTTATTTCTTTAAAAGTTTGCCATTGCTTATCTACCATCATATCTTTTAATCTAATTTCCCAATCAACCTCAGCCAACTCGCCCCCTCATACCTCTGTAATTGGCTTTGTTTAAATTTAAGACCCTAGTTTCGGACTTAACCACATCACTCTCGAACTTAATATGAAATTCTATCATATTCTGATCACTCTTCCTCAGAGGATCCTTCACTATAAGATTACTAATTACGCCTGTCTCATTACACAATACTAGATCTAACCTAGCCTGTTCCCTAGTTGGTTCCTCAACATATTGTTCTAGAAAATGGTCTCGAATGCATTTCGTGAACTCATCCTTCAAACTACTTTTGCCAATTTGGTTTGGAGATTAAGGTCCCCCATGATTACTGCATTACCCTTGTTACATGCTCCTCTAATTTTCTGATTTATACTCTATCCAACACTATGATTACTGTTAGGGGGCCTATAAACGACTCCCACCAGTGTTTTCTGCCCTTGTTATTTCGTAGCTCCACCCATACTGATTCTACATCCTGATTTTCTGGGCTAAGATCCTTTCCCCCAACTGCATTTATCTCATCCTTTATTATCAGGGCCACCCCACCCTCTGTTCCATTTTGCCTATCTTTCCTCAAAGTCAAGTACCCTGGAATATTTAGTTCCCAACCTTGGTCATCCTGCAACCACGACTCAGTAATGGCTGTTAAATCAAACCCATTTATCTCTATTTGTGCCATTAATTCATCTATCTTGTTACGAATGCTTTAATTTTTACTTTATACTATTTTCCCCTGATGTGGCCTTCGTCACTATTACCATATTACCGTTATTAAACTCTTTGGCCTAGAAATTGGGTTGGGGTGCCAAAGTGGCACAAAAGTCACCTGAGCGCAGGATTTAGCGCAGCGTTCGAGGCTTCAGCGATCATCAGATATTCAGTTTCATTGCCCCTCGAGGGACACGGGGCGAGGCTTGAGGCGCTCCGCGTCCCTCTTAGGGCGCTGAAACTGAATATCGCAGTGCAACGTGCCGCAGCACCACACGCTGCAGCATGGCACGCTGCGGTACTGCAGGCCTTCCTCCCACTGTTAAGGGGGAGGTGCCTGCAACAGCACGAGCCCCGATCACGAGTGCCGGCAAAAGAGCCAGGCACCAAGGAGAAGTGCCGGGCTCTCAGGAAACAGCTGGCAATGCCGCGGGGGGTGGGGTTAGGAGGCCGGGGACGGAGGTGCTGGCAGGTGGCCGCCGAAAAAGGCGGCTGCCCGCACCTCCACCTTAACTTGCGCCACTGCCGGCACAGTAAGGCCCCGTGAACCGGGCGCGGGTAGCGAACGGCGCAACTGCGCCGTTCGCTACCAAATATCGCGAACGGGGCGCTGCGCACACCGATGACGTCATCGGTGGCGGCGCAGCGCAAAAGGCTAACGCCACCATTATCGCCCCAACTCAATATCGCGGGAGGCGCAGCCAGTGGCGCTACAGCCACTGCCTGCCTCTTTAGGCGCTAACAAGTGGCGCTACTCACCCAATTTCTCCCCCTTTGTCCCTTCCTGACACAATCTGCTTGATTTTACCCAAATCGCTACTCTGCTCTACAGCCTTGACTTTTCCCTTCAGACTTGTAAATTTACCCTTATCTGATCCCTCCCCCCCCCCCTTATTAGTTTAAAGCCCTATCTACTGCCTATCTAAGACAGTGGAGGTCACCACCTAAAGCTTGCAATTTCTGATTGGCATTATTGTAACACTGGCTGTAGCTCATTTAAAATAAGAGGGCTGCCATTGGTTTTAAAATAACACTGATCAGAAAATCAGGCTCATATATAAGATTATGTGTAGCAACTTAGGATATTAAGTTAATTTCGTAATCCCATGCTCCCAGCATGTAGTCACACTCAAAAGGAGTTTGGGCGGAGAAAGGGTTACATTACTGTTGTGCTGATTCCCCAGTCTGCATCCTTTTAAACAATGCTCTGTACTGGGATCACGAGAGTGCTAAATTTACCCCATAATAAGGTGTTTGCTTTTCAATTCTACCGATTGTGATGAAATGTGGTAAACTTTAAATATAAAAAATAACTAGAAGAAAAACTACATTGGTAGTCACGTAACTATTCAACAGGTTTGTGAATTTTGTTTAAAAAATTTTTTTTATTACAATTGCTAATGAGGAAATCTCTACTAAGGATTAACTCACAAAAGGCAATAGCCCGGATTTTGAGGCTATCAGCGCTCCATTATTAAAGAGTAAATCGGACAGCAACTTCTGCCGACCACACATGCATAGATAAATGTGGAAATCATGAAGCTGCTGTCCGAGTTGCCCTGCCCCCACAGAAGCTGCACTATACCTGTATCTCGCCAAGAGACTCGGCATTGAAACACATGGAACGGCGTGACATTGCTGTACTTATGTGATAGATACAGACTAAACTCGCCAGAAAAAGTTAGGGCTTGTACATTCCAGTGTCAGTAAATTTTTAAAGGTCTGATAAGTATTAATTACTGCCAGACAACTTTTCTGCACTGAAAATTAACTTTTAAAAGTGTGGAGTCTCATTCCTACAGATTTTAATTATTGTTGGAAATTTAAAAAAATTAAAAAATTAACCATTTTTTATCTTTTTCTTTCTTTCTCTTTTATCTCTCTCCCTCTTAATCCCATCGTCTTTTCCCTCTCTCTATTTTGTTTTCTGTGCATGATTTGGCATTGCATTAAATATTCTTTAACTTATACTTCCTGGTACAGACTGTGTGCTGCTCAGTAATAATTTTTCAATCTGATTGGTTAAGAAGGTACACAGTTGTTTGCCCTGTTCACACAGGTCCAAGACCCCCTGTAGAGGGCGCTACGCTGAAATGGCTTTCTAATCACAGCAATTTCCAGTGCAAAACTCCATAGAAAGTCTGCGGGCAAGTGTAATTGTCATGAACGGTTAGTGCTGCTTGTTCACCACTGACTGCAAAATCTGGCCAATTATTGTAATTAGCAAACTTTTTATAACAGTTGATGGGCACCCTATTTTGCTCTTTATAGAATGGAAGAGTTCTTATGGGTAAGTGATCACAAATACTGTTAAGTTATCAATAGTATAATTCTTCATAATAGTTTTGTGATCCAACCCTCTCTCTGATCATCACCACACTAAATGCTCACCTAACTGCCTCCCCCCACAATCTGGATTTTAGGACCCACAAAAAATAGGCAGAGACCCAGTAGAAATGGGTCTTATCTCATATTCCTTCACCACCCACCCACCGAGATCGCAGCAACTTTATATCACCAGAAGGCAGAAACCTCTAGTCTCTATCTTCAGCACCATTTACCAGGTATTATCTTCCCAGTAGTAGAGGCATTAGAGCCAGCTGTTAAATAAGGTCAGTTAATGGTGCTTTCCCTTTTGTTGCAGGCACTGCCATATGTTGCTCTTCTGATAGTTATGCTATTCTTCATCTATGCTGTGATTGGAATGCAAGTAAGTGGCTATGTACCATAATACAGCACCAAGCTTGTTCAGTATCAATCCATATATTGTATAGAAACATGTGATGAGCACACAGCAAGGAAAGCATAATGTGCTGACTGGCTGCAGTCTTTATTGTGTTTTGTTTATATGATATTAAATATTTGATGTTTTATCCAATATAGTATATAGTTAAATTGTATGGAATTAGTAAATAGTAGATAGCTTGAGCAAGCTCGCACAACTGTCGCAATAGGTGCAAGAAGATGCATCTCCCTTCCTGTGGCGAAGTACAGCCCACCACAACAAACTTATGATTGGCATATATCCCACAATGATTCAATCAGAGCAAATTATGTTCAGCCTCCGTCTGGAATGTGAGAAATATCAAGCAATCCAGGATCTGTCTTGAAGATTTACCCAGTAGAAACCGCCCCCACCCTGACCTGCCCCCCTCCCCAAAACAACAAGCACTCCTCTCACCATGAATGACAACAGCCCCATCTGACATGATGACTGGTAGGTAGTGGTTTCTCCCCATCTAATTCCTAGAATCCAAAACAAAAGAATCTGTATCAATCCATTCATGCAAACTGTTTCTAGCACAAGCACAGTTATGCTAAGAAACTTGGATATATTAATGCGTTCCTCCCACAAGCACCAGGTATTCAAAACACACAATGTCTTCAGAAAATATCTGGCTGCTGTATTTTGAGAATTAAATCAAAAAAATACTACAACAACTTGAATATATGTAGCACCTTTAACATAATAAAATGCCCCAAGGTACATCATAGGAACATTATCAGACAAAATCTGACAGCGAACCACATAAGGAGATATTAGGTCAGATGACCAAAAGCTTGGTCAAAGACATAGGTTTTAAGAAGCATCTTAAAGGAGGAGAGAGAGGTGGAGTGGTTTAGGGAGGGAATTCCAAAGCTTAGAGCCTAGACAGCAGAAGGCACAGCTACCAATGGTGGAGCGAAGAAAATTGGGGATCCACAAGAGGCCAGAAACTGAGGAAACTAGAGTTCTCGGAGGTTGTAGATCTGGAGGAGGTTACGGAGATATGATGGGGCAAGGCCATGGAGGGATTTGAACACGATGAGAATTTTAAATTTGAGCAATTACTGGTCCAGGAGTCAATATAGGTCAGTGAACAGGGGTGATGGGTGAACAGAATTTAGTGCGAGTTAGGATACGGGCAGCAGAGTTTTGGATGAGCTCAAGTTTATGGACGGTGCAAGGTGGGAGGCAGCCAGGACAGCATTGAAATAGTCGAGTCTGGAGGTAACAAAAGCATGGATGATGGGCTGAAGCAGCAGATGGAATGAGGCAGGGGCGGAGACGGGCAATATTCCGGAGTTGGTGATGGAAACGATATGGGATCAGAAGCTCAGCTGTGGATCAAATAGGATGCAAGGTTGCAAATAGTCTCGTTTAACATCTGACAGTGGCCAAGGAGGTACTTCGAATTAGAAGCTAGGGAACGGAGTTTGTGGCAGGAGCCGAAGACAATGGCTTCTAGCTTCCCAATATTTAATTGGAGGAAATTTCTACTCATCCAGTACTGATGTCAGACAAGCAGCATGACAAATCATCAGCAGTGAAGGGGTTGAAAGAGATGGTGGTGAGGTAGAGCTGTGTGTCGTCAGCGTACATGTGGAATCTGATGTTATGGTTTTAGATGATGTTGCTGAGGGACAAAATAGAAAAACACAAATAAGGTCGATAATCGATTGATATGATTTTGTTTGTTTCATTATTGTAGGTGTTTGGTAAGATTGCAATGATTGATAGGACTCACATCAACAGGAACAACAATTTCCAAACCTTTCCACAGGCTGTTCTGTTGCTCTTCAGGTTTGTAACACACTTTTATTTCTAAAACTGTCACTCAACATTTTATGTTCAATAAACACTCAAGTTGGTGTGTTAATGTTACTGCTGCTTTTATTTCAGACTCTCTGGAATATTCCTTTTCTAGATATAGCAATCAATATGAGGAGACCCTGGAGTATAATTGCTACAGGATGCTTTCACTCATTAGAGGGCCCTCTGGTCTTCAATTTACCATGTGCAATACACTGCATATCAAACCAATCACAACACATGAAAGACAAGAGCTTGAAATTAACGCTGCAGGACCAGTAACCCAGAGGTTGCTAGCAGATAAAGATTATTGCCCTCCAATGAAACAAATTTCTATTTTTTCCTTCCTTGCAGGTATGTCCCCTTTTTAATGTAATCTTTCCTCTACTGTTTGGTTTCACCAAGCTGTGCAGGCTCTGCAGCCAAAGAGATGGACAAGGGACCTGCTCCAGGCTTAATGAGGTGCATGAGAGTGACTGAACAGTTACTCTCCCTCTGTGTTTTCCCACTTCTTCCCAATTGAGAGGCACCTAGCTGCCATTGGACCTGGCTCCCAGTTGGTCTCTGCCACTCTCTGCTTGACTGTCCTCACTGGATATCATTTCCCAGCCCTCATTTTCTCCTCTTTCCTTCCTATTGCCACTCCTTAGTGCTGAACACATAACTCCATTGGCAGCCCAGTCAGCAACAGCCAGCAGCAATTCATGTTGGTTCAGCTAATCAAAGAGGAGAAGCCATACAACAGGCAGTTCGAATATTAGGGAAAGAACCGCAGTTCAGGGATAAAAGCAGCGAATGCTGCTCACGAGCTGCGGGTTGGCCACTTCTGCCCTGGCTCATGCCTTCATCGCTTCAATGCTTAACTTTCAGAATGCTCTCCTTGCCAGCCTCCCTATCTTCACCCTCCACAAACTTTAGCTATCCATAACCCTATAGCCTGTGTCCTTTCCCCACACAAAATCCACCATTCATTCCTCTGACACCAATCCAGTTCTCGTTCCTTGCTACTTTCACTCCACCATCAGTGACTATTCCTTCAGCCACCTCGTACCACCCATGGAACTCCCTCCTGCTTTAAAAATACTCCTTAAGAGTATGTTTGACCATGTGTTCATATCCCTCCCTAGCCCTGTTAATCTCTCCCTTTTCTCTCGTGCTTGGTGTCCACCTTTCTGTAATGTTTCAGTAAAGATCACTGTGTGAAAATCTTTATATGAATACAAATTGGTGTTATAGTTTCCTCTGCAAATTAGAGCGCCACTCTGCATGCTCAGTGACACTCTTGGTCCTCGATATTAACACCCCTCCCCCCACAACGGCCGGGAGAGGGTTGGGGGTGTGGTGGTTAAACGGTCAAATGCATGAAATGTGTTCCTAACCCGCCGCGCATGCGCCCATTGCCATTTTTAATGGGGTCAGAAAACCCGACAGTGAAGGAGTGGCAGGCGTTGCCGGCTTCACAGGGTAAGCGCCTTTTCCAGCACTCCTTATGGGCCACGAGGAGCAGGACTGCTCCCCCGACCCCTCAAGGAAGCCTTCGGCCTCCCCCACCCATGCCGATTGTGACCTCTCGCCGACCTCCCCCCTCCAGCCACGATATCAGACCTTCCCCCCTTCCCCCCACCCCCCCACCCACCACGATGTCTGACCTTCCCCCGCACCCGCTCCGATGGCCGCATTTCCCCCTGCCTGATTGCCGAGGACCATCCCCAAGGGCCCCAACTGCAGCCTCCTGCCGCTGGATTTCCTACCCTAGCTGCCGACCTACTGTCAATTTGGTGGCTGCCGGGCAGAAAACGGATCCAAAAAATGATGATGAGTTTCTGCAGTTAAGTTCGGCAGGACCTCCACATCCCCGGCATTGCCTGATTCTTCGGCCTATTTAGGCTTCCCCCACACCCTCCCTGCCTCCCCGTAAATATCGGTGCCTTGGTTTGCAAGGGAGAGAGGGGAAGGTCTCACCTCTGTGTACGAGCAGTGTAATGTGGCTGCTGTGAATGAGGTAGTCCCATTTGCCTGCCCCATAACTGTAACAAGGGCATGAGTAATGTCGATGCCACACTGTAAAAAGGTTTACAATTTACTGATGGCAAAACCTGTATGCAACATTTATTGTAGATAGTAAATTATCAGTACTTATGGCAATGAAGTGGTACTAAAATAAATGGTGCATTTTAAGATGTTATAGTAAGAAGCCAGCTGTTATAGGCTGCACTGTGGAACAATCACTGATGCACACCCAAGTATGGTACAGCAGTGGGGGTTCTTCATTCCAAAACCACGATGTAAAGCATCATCTGAAATCACAACACTGAGAAAGCAGAAAAGCAGTTGTGATTATGTGATGCATTTCACACACTATAGCTGTTAAAATGCCATGGAGTTAATATTACACACAGTGGACCAGCCAGTTAAAAGGGAGAGCACTGCTTTTCTTACTTAGCTTCAAACTGCAATTAAGACATAGTTCATCACCTGAAATAGCACTGGAAAGGCAAAGCCATCTATATATTCAGCAAAATTGCTGCTGACTTGGATGTGAGAGTGACAAAAGCTAGTTTTACAGACCAGGCGCTGCATGCCCTATATCAAGGACTCCAGGAATGCAGGCAAATTATGGAACTGATATCCCCCGCCACACCAGGCGCAGGAGGATGTGGCTGAAAGCAAGTACTGTAACCACCACAGTCCCAGATTTGGCTGACAAATATTGGGCTTCACAAAAGGTCATTTGGGCATGGTTACTTTGCAGATGTGGTTTACCTGTTTAAGAAATGGTGTCGTTGTCGCACTCAGAAGGCATCTGGAGTTAATGCTAGATGCACCAGTCTTTCGTGTTGCATTACTCGTACTGCTGCTAATTTTTCATTGGCATTTTAACCCTCTTATTCTGCCATGGTCTTGCCATCCTAATATTTCAAATGCATGCTGAGGACTTGGCAGGGGGATTGGCACCAGCATATAGGAGTAGAATAAGGTGCATAAAAGAGTGAGTGTGTTGGATAGTACTAGAGAAGAAAGTAGTACTAGAGGCGGAAGTAGTACCATATTAGATAGGAGCAGACTAAGAAAGACTACGAAAAATTCAAAAATGGGTTTAGAATGCATGTATGTAAATGCACAAAGTGTGGTGAATAAAGTTGGTGAGCTACAAGCACAATTAGCTATGTGGCAATATGATGTTGTGGCAATAACGGAAACGTGGCTCAAAAACGGGAGGACTGGGCACTTAATATTCAAGGGTACAAGGTGTTCAGAAAAGATAAGGAAGGAAAAAAATGGAGGTGGGGTGGCAGTGCTGATTAAGGAAGTCATTGTAGTGTTGGAAAGGGAGGGGACAAGGACAGAATCCATTTGGTTAGAGTTGAGGAGCAAAAAGGGTATGATCATGCTATTGGGAGTATTCCACAGTGTTATGTATTGTGTGTTCTATTGTGTGTTCTCCTCCCACCTGTGGTGGCACTGTCACAGGAGATAAATGGTTGGGTATTCTCTTGGTTAAGTTTAGCTCTCTTTGTTCGGAACTTGCCAGAACTTCCTTTCCTTCCAATAAAGCACTTCATGTTTGAATCTCTGAGTTCTGAGTCCTAAATTGTGTCTAGGTAGAAAGGTACCGACACAACAAGTGGCGACGAGGAGCGGATGAATCTGCGTACGTTACGGGTGCAGTGAGTAAAACAGAAAATTTAATTTGAAACGTGAGATGGCTACTATATTAGGAAACATCGGTGATTTTGATGAAAATGTGGAGCAATGGAGCGCATATACGGAACGTTTTGACTATTTTGTATTGGCGAATGCGGTGGCAAATGAAAAGGTCGTGCCTACCTTTTTGAGTGTAATCAGGCCGAAGACTTTCAATTTACTTCGCAGCCTCGTGCAGCCAGATAAGCCAGGAACTAAAACATATAAGCAACTAGTGGAAATTCTTGGAGCACATTTTTCACCAAAACCTCTGGTTATTGCTGAGAGATTTAGATTTCACAAATGGAATCAAGAGGAGGGGGAATCAGCGACGATGTTTATTGCTGCTTTAAAAAGGTTGTCGGAACACTGCCAGTTCAAGGAGGTGCTGAATGACACCATTAGAGACAGACTTGTGTGTGGTCTGCAAAATGCAGCCACACTGAAGCGCCTTCTTACTGAGGACAACCTTACTCTTGAAAAGGCCATTGAAGTTAGTGTCTCCATGGAGATGGCGGAAAAGGAGGCTCACCAGTTGAGTTCAACAGGGAGAGTTCACAAGGTGTCGTCTGAGCCTAAAGGTGCGCGGAACGGCATATGTTACCGTTGTGGGAAAACGGGCCATCATGCTAATGACTGCTGGTGTACGGAGCTGGAATGCCGAAATTGTGGCAAAAAGGGTCACATTGAACGCGCCTGTAGAGGTAAAAAAAGAACAGACAGAGCTGGGAAGCATGGAAGCAAAATGTCTGTATTTGGACAAGAGAGGAAAAAGAGCGTTCATTCAGTGCAGTATGATGGAACAAGCAAAACAGAGGGGAGCGACACCTCTGAGGAGGAAGAGGTACATATACTGACGGTTGCAGGTGGTTCAAATGGCTACTGGGTGTCACCACTGGTGGAGGGACAATCAGTGCAGATGGAGGTGGACACAGGCGTGGCTGTGTCCCTTGTTTCAGACACTGTCTACAACAAAATGCTAAAGCATCTTCCCCTTCAGCCAACAAACATTGTGCTAAAGACGTATACCGGCGAACCTGTGGCCATGAGAGGCGTCATTGAGGTGACAGTTAAATTGAACGGACAGACTGCAAAACTGCCACTATATGTGGTAAAGGGAAATTACCCATCGCTACTGGGACGTGCGTGGCTAGAGAAAATCACGCTGGACTGGCCTGCAGTCCGCATGATGTCAAAAGGGGAGTCATGTCTGACTGCAGTGTTAAACAAACATGCAGAACTCTTCAATGGGGAACTTGGGAGCATGAAAAAGATCAGTGTGAGACTGGACATTAAACCTGACAGCAAGCCGAAGGTTCACAAAGCCCAACCTGTACCCTATGCAATTAGGCCAAAAGTTGAGGCTAACTTGGAGGCCTTAGTCGAGAATGGAGTCCTGGAGCCTGTGAGCGTGATCAAATGGGCCACACCCATTGTTCCTGTCCTGAAAAAGGATGGATCTGTTCGAATCTGCGGGGATTTTAAAGTGACTATTAACCCGGTGCTGTCTGTGGAACAGTACCCTCTTCCCCTCATTGATGATCTTTTTACGGGCCTGGCCGGAGGGCAAATGTTCAGCAAAATAGACTTATGCCAGGCTTATCTACAAATGCATGTCGATGACAAATCAAAGGAGCTGCTGACAATTGTGACACACAAGGGGCTATACAGGTACTGCCGTCTTCCGTTTGGAATTACGTCGGCCCCTGCTCTATTCCAAAGGGCAATGGATCAGATTTTGAGTGGACTGCCAGGAGTCCAGTACTACCTGGATGACATCCTTGTCACTGGGACAAATGAGGAGGATCATCTTCTGAACTTGGATGCGACACTACAACGACTGAAAGAGTACGGACTCAGAGTTCGTAAAGACAAATGTGAATTCTTTCAGTCTTCAGTTGAGTACCTGGGGCATGTGATTGACGCTACTGGCCTGCATAAGGCACCGTCAAAGGTCAAGGCGATCGTGGAGGCCCCAGCACCCTAGAATGTGAGCCAGTTACGTTCATTTCTGGGGCTACTTAACTACTATGGGAAGTTTATTCTAGACTTAGCAACATTGCTGAAGCCGTTACATCAGTTGCTATGTCAAGGCAGAACATGGAAATGGACTGAACTGTGTAACGAAGCTTTCGCCCAAGCAAAGAAAGCATTGCTGAATTCGGAGGTCCTGACACACTTCGACCCAAAGCTACCCATGCAGCTAGCATGTGCTGCATCACCATATGGTGTGGGAGCAGTCATATCCCACATCATGCCTTCGGGTGAAGAGAAACCTATCGCCTTCGCATCACGCACCTTGAACAAGGCCAAGAGTAACTATGCGCAGATCGAGCGCGAGGCCTTGGGAATCGTTTTGGGAATTCGAAAATTTCATCAGTACCTGTTTGGGAGAAGGTTCACACTCCTGACAGACCACCGTCCATTGACTTCAATCTTCGGGCCCACACCGGAATTCCGTCTCTCGCTGCAAGCAGGATGCAAAGGTGGGCTTTACTGTTGTCAGGACACACATACGACATCAAATATCGCAAATCAGACTTGCACGGCAACACAGACGGTCTCTCGAGGCTACCCTTGCCTGTTACTCCCCCAGAGCCTCGTCAGATAGACATCTTCTACTTTAGACAAGTGGAGGGAGCACCTGTCACTGCAGTTCAGGTGCGAAGGTACACCCGCAACGATCCAGTCCTGTCTGAGGTAATGGACGATGTCATTCGAGGGAGAGCGATAGGAGATTCTCCTAGTTTGAAACCTTACATTTCAAAAAGAAATGAGCTCTCCGTCCAGGCAGGTTGTCTTCTTTGGGGACGCCGTGTCATCATTCCGCCACCTCTGAGGGAACCTATACTGCAACAACTTCATACAGGCCACAGTGGGATGGTTCGGATGAAGGAAATGGCAAGAAGCTACTTCTGGTGGCCAGGTCTCGATGGGAATATTGAGGAGAAAGCCAAAACATGTTCCCCATGTCAAAGGGTCCGGAATGTTCCACAGCTGGCAACCCTACACCCCTGGGATTGGCCAGCAGAAGTGTGGCAGCGAGTATATGTGGACTTCGCCGGTCCTTTCGAAGGGAATATGTTTATGGTGGTTGTGGACGCTCGTAGCAAATGGCCGGAGGTCGCTGTGATGAGGTCTACCACGGCAGAGAAAACAATTGAGAAACTTGGTGAGATGTTCAGCCGTTATGGCTCACTGGAACAACTCGTAAGTGACAATGGTCCACAATTTGTATCACAGGAGTTTGCAACCTTCCTGCTTGTGAATGGTGTCCAACACATCAGGTCTGCGCCCTATCATCCCTCTACTAACGGCCAGGCAGAAAAGTTCATGCAAACTTTGAAGCATGCCTTGAAGGCATCGCAAGGTCAGGGCTCAATCCACCAACGTCTGAACAGCTTCCTGTTGTCCTACAGGAACGAGCCGCATGCCACAACCAAAACTTCCCCCGCTTCGCTCAGGATGAAGAGGCAGTTGCGGACAAGTTTTGACTGACTCAAACCTCCAAGGGCAGAGCAGGTTGTCCATCGTCAACAACAAGCTCAAGTTGAAAAGAGAGAGAAAAGAGCCAAGGAGAGACGGTTTCATCCGGGAGAGCACGTCCTAGCTCGAAACTACAACACTGGACCGAAATGGGTTCCTGCTACGGTGATCGCGCAGATGGGCCCTGTGTCTTACACGGTTGAGACTGCTGAGGACGTCGTCTGGAGAAGACACACAGATCAACTGTTGCTAGGAGCAGAGACAGCCACAGAGGCTCCAACGGCTGGTTGGCCTGAACTGTTTCCGAATGATACCGCAAACCAGCATCCTTTGCCACAGTGCTCTTCTCCAACACAGGAAGTCAAAGAGACTGTTCCACCTGTGCAAACTCCTGACTTTCAACTGACACCGGCACCTTCTCCATCCAGGCCTGTGTCAATGCCTACTGCTGTGGAAGCCAGCGATGACCACCGGTATCCTGTCAGAGAGCGGCGGCCTCCAAGACGCTTGGATCTGTAGGCTTAGTGACTTACCCACAAGACTGGGGCAGAATAAACCCCAGGGTAAAGTCAGGGTTTGAGGCAGTCTACCTCTACCCTAGGTTAGTTGAGTGTATTGAAAGTAACTTACCTATTGAGGAATAATGTGGACCTTCCATTTAAGAGGGGAGGAAATGTTATGTATTGTGTGTTCTCCTCCCACCTGTGGTGGCGCTGTCACAGGAGATAAATGGTTGGGTATTCTCTCGGTTAAGTTTAGCTCTCTTTGTTCGGAACTTGCCAGAACTTCCTTTCCTTCCAATAAAGCACTTCATGTTTGAATCTCTGAGTTCTGAGTCCTAAATTGTGTCTAGGTAGAAAGGTACCGACACAACACACAGGCCTCCAAGTAGTGAGAGGGAGGTAGAGGAGCAAATCTACAGGGAAATCACAGAGATTTGCAAGAGCTATAGGGTGGTGATATTGGGGGACTTTACTTACCCAAATATTGATTGGGATAATGCTAGGGTAAAGGGAAAGGAGGGGGAGGAATTTCTGAAATGTGTTCAGGATAATTTCCTTGACCAGTATGTTTTTGGCCCAACTAGGAAGGAGGCATTGCTGGATCTGGTGCTGGGGAATGAGGTGGGCCAGGTCGACCAAGTGTCTGTGAGAGAGCACTTGGGTACGAGTGATCATCGTATCATAAGATTTAGATTAGCAATGGAGAGGGACAAGGAACAATCTAGAGTGGAACTTCTAAATTGGAATAGGGCTAACTTCAATGGGGTGCGAAAGGATCTAGCCAGGGTAAAATGGAACCAAAGACTGACAGGAAAAACTGTAACAGAACAATGGGTGATCTTTAAGGAGATGTTGTTCCAAGTACAGGCTAGGTACATTGCAACAAGAGGGAAGGATAAGGGAACCAAAGCAAGAGCTCCTTGGATGATGAGGGAGATAGAGAAGATGATGAAACAAAAAAAGAGGGTGTATGATGAATGTCAGGTGAATTCTTCAAGGGAGAACCAGACCAAATACAATAAGTTGAGAGGGGAAGTGAAGATGCAAATAAGATTGGCAAAGAGAGAATATGAGAGTAGAATGGCGATTAACATAAAAGGGATCCCAAAAATCTTCTACCGGCATGTAAACAGTAAGCGGGTAGTAAGAGGCAGGGTAGGGCCTATTAGGGACAAATAAGGTGATATATGCTTAGAGGCGCAGGGCAGGGCTAGAATACTCAATGAGTACTTCGTATCGGTGTTTATTAAGGAGGTGGATGCTGACAAAATATCGGTAGAAGTGGAAAAGGTAGAAGGAATGGAAAGGGTGAAAATTGATAGACGGGATGTACTAGAAAGGTTGGGTATGCTTAGACTGGATAAGTCACCTGGTCCAGATGGCTTGCATCCCAGGTTACTCAGGGAATTAGGGGAGGAGATAGCAAAAGGGCTTGCCATAATTTTCCAATCTTCCCTAGATGTGGGGGAGGTGCCCGAGGATTGGACAGTGGCAAGTGTGACACCATTGTTCAAGAAAGGGTGTAAGGACAATCCTAGTAACTACAGGCCGGTCAGTTTAACATCAGTGGTGGGTAAAGTTTTAGAAACAATAATCAAGGTAAAAATTAACAGGCACTTGAAGAGGTTTAAGCTAATTAAGGAGAGCCAACACGGATTTATAAAAGGCAGATCATGTTTGACTAATCGAATTGAATTTTTTGATGAAGTAACAGGGAGAATTGATGAAGGGAATGCAATGGATGTTCTCTATATGGATTTTAGGAAGGCATTTGAAAAAGTACCACATAGAAGGCTGGTTAACAAAATTGAGGCTCATGGAATAGGTGGATCAGTGGTAGCTTGGATAAGGAATTGGCTTAAGGACAGAAAACAGCGAGTTGTGGTAAATGGCTGTTTTTCAGACTGGAGAATGGTAGACAGTGGTGTTCCCAAAGGGTCAGTGCTGGAGCCACTGCTTTTTTTGATATATATAAATGACCTGGATATTGGAATGCAGAGTAGAATTTCTAAATTTGCCGATGACACCAAACTTGGGGGTGTGGCAAACAATAAGGATGATATCAATCAACTGCAACAGGACATAGAAAGGCTAGCAAAATGGGCAGACAAGTGGCAGATGGAATTTAATACAGAGAAGTGTGAGGTGATGCATTTTGGCAGAAGGAACAGGGCGAGGCAATATACACTTAATGGCACAGTTTTAAAGAGTGTGTAGGGACAGAGGGACCTGGGAGTTAATGTGCATAGGTCCCTGAAGGTGGCGGACACATCAAGAGAGTGGTTAGCAAAGCATATGGGATTTTGAGCTTCATAAATAGAGGTATTGAGTACAAAAGTAGAGAAATTATGCTGAACCTTTATAAAGTGCTGGTTAGGCCACAACTGGAGTGTTGCATCCAGTTCTGGTCACCACACTTTAAGAAGGATGTGAAGGTACTTGAGAGGGTGCAGAGGAGATTTACCAGAATGGTTCCGGGGATGGGGGATCTTGGCTACAAGGACAGGTTGGAGAAGCTGGATTTGTTTTCATTAGAGCAAAGGAGGTTGAGGGGTGATTTGATAGAGGTGTACAAGATTATGACGGGTTTGGATAGGCTAGACTGGGAAAGGCTGTTCCCACTAGTTGATGGTACAAGGACTAGGGGACACAGATTTAAGGTTTTGGGCAAGAGATACAGGGGGGACATGAGGAAAAACTTTTTTACGCAGCGAGTGGTGAGGACATGGAACTCGCTGCCAATGGAAGTGGTGGAAGCAGAAACACTCCGTGTTTTCAAGGGGAGACTGGATAGGCACTTGAGGGAAATAAACTGGCAGAGCTACGGGGATAGAGCGGGGAATGGGACTGACTGGATTGCTCTACAGAGAGCTGGCACAGACTCGATGGGCCGAATGGCCACCTCCTTTGTCGTTATGACTCTTCTCCTTTTTTCTCTTTTCGGGACCCAGTTATGGGGCCTGCAGCAGATGACAATTATTCTTGAAACTTTGAAGGGGTTGTACTGTAAGGCACCTCAGTTGATCCACATACGTGTAGCACTGTTTCAGGATTCTAATGGTATGTTTGATAATTCTCAGTGTGCCCTCTGCTACTGTCCATGATTGGTGCAGAGATGTCATGCTTCATGGTTGCATAGGATAGCCTTGATCTCCTTTAATCTATCCTACCAGTCTTCATTTCCCTTCAAATAATGGTTTTACAGATGATTATCTTAAAATGGTGAGAGCTTTAGGGAAGTAGTCATTGATTTACATGATTTTGTGCTGGCATACCATGTTCACATTGAGATTTAAGTAATCACATTCAAGTCATATAGACAGAGAATTGTGCACAAGGGCCTAAATGGCAGTCTAGATGCAGTCCAAGAACTGACTGAACCCTGGGAAAGTCAGTAGATCTGCAGACATTTTTTGCCATCCTAAATTGCGGTGGAAGTGGTGAAAGTGATGAAGTAATTGGTCCAGCTGAATAGCGCGTCTACAAACTCCTATATACATCTTTGGGCAGCAACCGGCTGATACTGCGGACATTCCCAGCAATGGTCTGGAAGGTGCCCAACGTATAAAATTTGAGGGCTGTGCTGACTTTGACAACCACTGGCAGTGCTATGCAGGCTTTACATTTTTAAGGATGTCATTCTGAAGGAGATAGCACAGTTCAGTTACAGTTTTCCTGCTAAATCTTGCCTATCTCTGTTCATGTATCACTGTGTTAGTCTGTGATCAGGATACACTTTAGTCATTGTGATGAAATATTCCATTCACCACTGCCTGTGACTGAGATCGGTTTCAGTGTCATTTCCCTTCCCCCAGACCTCATTGTATTGTGTACTGGAATGTGCTGTATTGTATACTGGAATGTGCTGTGTGTAGGGCTCCACCCATACCTGGCCCCGTTTGTAAGCTAGCTTCAGTCTGGCCTCAGTCTCCAGAAGGAAGACATCTCTCTCTCTTACGTGTTACTTTCTAAGTTAATAAAAGCCTTGTTTTTGTTCTGCTAACTTCGAGTCTCGGAATTATTGAGGCACATCAATTTTATTAACTTATTTTTCAACACTATGGATCAACTCCTGAAACCCGAACGTTTGGATTTGGATCAACATGCTCCGGACGCATCAGCACGCTTTGGACACTGGTTTGAGTGTATGGAATTCTTCCTGGACAATTCCGCAGCCGTCAAAGACGCTACGGACGCTGCGAGGATGAGACTCGGAATTCTGCGGAATTGGGTAAGCCACCGGGCTTACCCCCTCATCCAAGACGCCGAGACGTACCTGGCCGCCTGCGACATCTTAAAGGCGCATTACCAGCAGCCTACGAATGAGGTGTATGCTAGGCACCTGCTCGCTACCCGCGCACAGCGACCTGGGGAATCGGTGGAGGAGTTCCTAAGCACCCTGAAAATGCTTGGCAAAGACTGCAAGTGCCGAGATGTAAAAGCCGCAGTGTACACTGACGAGCTTGTTCGCGATGCCTTCATCACAGGCCTCAGCTCCACTTACATCCGGCAAAGACTGCTGGAAAAAACGGGGTTGGACCTGAAACAGGCTGCGGACACCGCGCGATCCCTGGATGTGGCCCAGAGAAACTCGGACGCCTACTCTTCAGCCCGCGCCGTCCACGCCGCCACGTGTGCACCGAGGGCGCCGCCATCTTGGAAGGCATCTTCCCCGCCCGACAGCCCGACACCGGCTGGGCCCCGCTCTCCCCCCAGAAGCCCTACGACAGCCGCGACGCGTCAGGGACCCAACTGCTACTTCTGCGGGCAGCCAAAGCACACCAGAAACCTGTGCCCGGTGAAAGGCACCACCTGCTTTAAGTGCGGTAAGAAGGGGCACTTCGGGAAGGTGTGCAGAGGGAACCCCGCCGGAAAACCAACCGCCGGAAAACCCGCCACCGCCGCGTGTGCGCCGTGGGAGCGGCCATCTTGGACGCCATCTTGCCCGACCTCGTGGGGTCCGCCATCTTGTGAGCAGACAGCGTGGACGCCATCTTGTATTGATCAGGGCCCTACAGTGGCATCGGTCACAGTGGACCAGACCAGGCCGCACCCGCTATCCAGATCAATGGTGGACATCGAGGTAAACGGGTGCCGGGTTAAATGCTTAATTGACAGTGGAAGCACGGAGAGCTTTATCCACCCAGAACTGGCACAACAACTCTCCCTAAAGGTGGTCCCTACTCAGGGTACCATCTCTATGGCTGATAAAACCCAGACATCGACCATTCTGGGTTACTGCACGGTACAATTGTGCGTTAACGGAACTGTATATGATAATTTTAAAGTATTAATCATGAAGAACCTATGTGCGAGCGTGATCTTGGGCCTGGATTTCCAGTGCAACCACCAAAGCATCACGCTCAAGTACGGTGGGTCCCAGCCGCCCCTCACAGTGTGCGGTCTGGCTACCCTGAAGGTAAAGCCGCCTTCGCTATTCACGAACCTTACCCCTAACTGCCGGCCAATAGCGACCAAAAGCAGGAGGTACAGCTGGGAGGACAGGCGGTTTATCGCGACCGAGGTAGACAGGCTCCTGAAAGAGCGCATTATTGAACGCAGCAACAGCCCGTGGCGCGCCCAAGTGGTAGTGGTAAGGGGTAGCGAGAAGAAACGGATGGTGATCGACTATAGTCAAACGATCAACAGGTACACCCTACTAGACGCCTACCCGCTACCCCGCATATCAGAAATGGTGAACCAAATCGCCCAATACCGGGTGTTCTCCACCATCGACCTCAAGTCAGCGTACCACCAGCTCCCTATCAGACCAGAGGACCGCCCGTACACCGCCTTCGAGGCGAACGGACGCCTCTACCAATTCCTCAGAGTCCCCTTTGGGGTGACGAATGGGGTCTCGGTCTTCCAGAGGGAGATGGACCGCATGGTCGATGACCACCACTTGCAGGCAACCTTCCCCTACCTCGACAACGTCACCATCTGCGGTCACAACCAGCAGGATCACGACTCGAACCTCGAGAGGTTCCTGAAAACCGCACAAAAACTCAACCTCACCTACAACGAGGACAAGTGCGTTTACAACACCACGCGCCTCTGCATACTAGGCAGCGTGGTGGAGAATGGGGAAATCGGGCCAGACCCCGACCGATTGCGCCCCCTACGGGAGCTGCCCCTGCCCAACGCTCCCAAAGCCCTGAAAAGGTGCCTGGGGTTATTTTCTTATTATTCCCAATGGGTCCCCAACTACTCCGACAAAGCCCGCCCCCTCTTGAAAGCATCCTCTTTCCCGCTCTCTGCTGAGGCCCACGCCGCCTTCAAAAGCATTAAGCAGGATATTGAGCGGGCCACGCTACAGGCAGTGGACGAGAACACTCCATTTCAAGTGGAAAGTGATGCGTCTGACTTCGCCTTGGCGGCCACCCTCAACCAGGCGGGGCGGCCCGTAGCTTTCTTCTCGAGGACCCTCCAAGGGCCCGAGATCAGACACTCCTCCGTGGAAAAGGAGGCCCAAGCCATCGTGGAGGCAGTGCGCCACTGGCGCCACTACCTAGCCGGCAAACGCTTCACCCTACTTACCGACCAGCGGTCGGTAGCGTTTATGTTCAATAATAAACAGAGGGGGAAGATTAAAAATGATAAGATTCTTTGGTGGCGGATCGAGCTCTCCACCGTCGAGTACGACATCATTTACCGGCCAGGGGCCCTTAACGAATCCCCTGACGCCCTCTCACGAGGGATGTGTGCCAGCGCCACCGGGGATCGGCTACAGACCCTCCACAACGACCTCTGCCACCCAGGGGTCACGCGGCTGTTCCACTTCATAAAGTCCCGTAACTTACCCTACTCGATTGAGGAAGTTCGGTCTCTGACCAGGAACTGCCGCACTTGCGCTGAGTGCAAGCCTCGGTTCTACCGCCCAGATAGAGCCCGCTTAATCAAAGCTACACGGCCCTTTGAGCGGCTCAGCTTAGATTTCAAGGGCCCCCTCCCGTCAGTCGACCGCAATGTTTACTTCCTGAACATTGTGGACGAATACTCCCAGTTCCCATTCGCCTTCCCCTGCCCAGACATGACCAGCGCCACGGTCATTAAATGCCTCAACAGCCTGTTCTGCCTGTTCGGTATGCCGAGCTACATCCATACGGATAGGGGGGCGTCCTTCATGAGTGAAGAGCTACGCCAGTACATGCTGTCCAAGGGGATCGCCACGAGCCGTACCACCAGCTACAACCCCCGGGGTAACGGCCAAGTGGAGCGAGAGAACGGGACAGTATGGAAAGCAGTCACTCTAGCTCTAAGGACCAAGGGCCTCCCTATCTCCCGCTGGCAGGAAGTCCTCTCGGATGTGCTCCATTCGATACGGTCGCTATTGTGTACAGCCACTAATACCACGCCTCATGAACGAATGTTTGTCTTTCCCTGGAAATCCACCTCAGGCGTATCCATGCCATCATGGCTCTCCACCCCAGGTCCGGTACTCGTGCGAAGGCATGTGAGGGGCCACAAGACGGACCCTCTCGTGGAGCCAGTACACCTACTCCACGCCAACCCCCAATACGCATATGTCCGGCACGCCGACGGAAGGGAGGACACCGTGTCCATAAAAGACGTCGCCCCAGCCGGCATCGACAACAACCATGGCAATGGCGGCAACGACGATCACAGCAACTCTTACCCACCCACTACTCTTTCATCACCCCCGGAAGAACACCGACCAATGGCACCCCCACCAACTACCCCTCCAACAACCCTGGCGGCACCCCCGGCAGAGACCCAGGAGGCTACCGGGGACACCCAGCCGACACCCGCGGCACCGCAACAGCCACGTCGGTCGCAGAGGACTGTCAAACCCCCGAACAGACTAAATCTATAGAAGGGGTGAATGTGATGAAATATTCCATTCACCACTGCCTGTGACTGAGATCGGTTTCAGTGTCATTTCCCTTCCCCCAGACCTCATTGTATTGTGTACTGGAATGTGCTGTGTGTAGGGCTCCACCCATACCTGGCCCCGTTTGTAAGCTAGCTTCAGTCTGGCCTCAGTCTCCAGAAGGAAGACATCTCTCTCTCTTACGTGTTACTTTCTAAGTTAATAAAAGCCTTGTTTTTGTTCTGCTAACTTCGAGTCTCGGAATTATTGAGGCACATCAGTCATTTCCCTCCCTTAATGAAATATTGTGACAGATTAATGGAAAGAAAGGCCGGGAAATCCCTCCGATCTGCTCTTGCTCCGCCGACGTTACTTCACCAAATATACAACTGAAACCCAATTTACGCGCATAAACGGGGTTTCCACCACACTTCCAGCAAAGTAGCACCGGTGGAGCGTAATCAGCTTTGAGGAATTTCCTGGTCATGTTCCAATTTCTGATTTTTGGAATGGTCCCCATAATCATAAATAATTCTGTCTATATATATATATATTAGCAAATATTAAAAAATCTATTTCTTGGAGAAATAAGATCATCACTTCAGACACTGACACATTAAAAAATGGCAACACGCCAAGTTGTCAGAGTGCAAATGTGAGAAGTGACACTAAGTACTCTGGATAATGCTACTTTTTTTAAGTGTTATAAATAACACTGCTTCAACTGATCCAGAGTGGAACATTTACAGAGAGAAATGTTTGTGAAGATTTGAAAAAAATTCTGAATGATTTAAGTTTCACAATTATTGTTGCCTGAATTAGTTATCATCGCCATCATTAAATACATGGGTATTGAACGTTTGAACCTGGGTATAAGTACAATCAGTGATAAGGGTCCTAAGTTTGCATAGTGTTAATGATTATGGGCCACAAAACTATACACAGTTCAATACAGATTGGCAGTAAGCTCTTATATCTTCTAGGTCCTTCAAGTTATTTTATTTTCCTTTGGTTCTGCAAGACTTCTTTTTGGAGAAATATCTCAGCAATCTGCTAGAAGGGAATGCAATCTTTCTTTAAGAGGTACATTCCCTTTTAAGTAGGCCTCTGGAAGCCTGCTGGAAATTACACACAGTAAATGGGTGGGCTTCCTGTTTCCGAAGCAATCGAGTGGGAAACCAGCAAGTCAGATGTTAATGAGGCCCAGCAGAGAATGTACCCCGGGCCTGAAATTTAAGCCAGCGGATACATTTTACACTCGCCCCACCTGCTCGAAACCCACTTCGGGTTAAAATCATTCCCATTCTTAATGGAATTCAGGGCTTTTTTGGAATTTTTTCCCCCATAAAATGTTTCTTTTGTTTTGTCACTAACATTTTATGTGAACATTTCCAACTTTTGCTTTTTTCCCCTTTGCATTTGGGGCGTTTTGCATTTGGAATGTGGAAATTATAACATTGTATTAAACTGATTAGATGCATTTAAAAAGTACAAAAATGAATATATTAAGTTATTTGAATGTTCAGGGTGCTATACGTTGTAAAAAAAATAGTGTCCTTGATTTGTCCCCGTGTTATTGGTGTCCTTTTCAAGTTGCAGGTAGGGAGTCATGGCTGAGATCAGAAAGTCACCGTCTATTTGGATTGTAATGTAAATCCTACATCCTGTAACTCTATAGCACACAACATTTAATGGTAACAACACCAGTTGTAACAAAATATACATTAATTACAAAACTGTAATTGAAATCCACTCTGATGAACTCCTGAAGCTCCTTTCAGGAGCCACAGAGTAAAAAAAAATGTGAAGAGTAACCATATTTTATCTGTATCAGCTAGAGATCTAAAATGTCAAGACTTGCAGCAAAAAAGGAACCATGTTACTGAAGTAATGGTATAATGCCAGTTAAAGTTAACAGCGTAATTATATATTTTTTGTGGGCATACTGATTACGGACTGTCAGAACATTCAGATTCTCAAACATTTCTGGTGAGGTTTGTTTAGTGCTTTAATACTGCATTACAGGAATTTTGACACAAGGGGCTTCCAATGAGCAATGTAAATATTGCTTCTCCTAATGCAAGGTAATTTAGTGGTTTTTCTTATCAGATGAACATTACATTTATATTCATGCAGCTCTGAATTCCCACAACCCAAAAATAGAAACATAGAAACATAGAAGATAGGAGAAGGAGTAGGCCATTCGGCCCCTCGAGCCTGCTCTGCCATTCAATGAGATCATGGCTGATCATCCAAACTCAGTAACCTGTCCCTGCCTTCTCCCCATATCCCTTGATCCCTTTAGCCTTAAGAAATATATCTAACTCCTTCTTGAATATATTTAATGAATTGGCCTCAACTGCCTTGTGTGGTAGAGAATTCCACAGGTTCACCACTCTCTGGGTAAAGAAATTCCTCCTCATCTCTGTCCTAAATGGCTTACCCCTTATCTTTAGACTGTGACCTCTGGTTCTGGACTCCCCTGCCATCGGGAACATCCTTCCTGCATCTAGTCTGCTAGTCCTGTTAGAATTTTGTACGTTTCAATGAGATCCCCTCTCATTCTTCTAAACTCCAGCGAGTATAAGCCCAATCGACGCAATCTCTCCTCGTACGTCATTCCTGTCATCCCAGGTATCAGTCTGGTGAATCTTCGCTGTACTCCCTCCATGGCAAGAACATCCTTCCTCAGATAAGGCGACCAAAACTGCACACAATACTCAAGGTGTGGTCTCACCAAGGCCCTGTACAACTGCAGCAAGACATCCTTGTTCCTGTACTCGAATCCTCTCGCTATGAAGGCCAACATACCATTTGCCTTCTTAACCACCTGCTGCACCTGCATGCTTACCTTCAGCGACTGGTGCACAAGGACACCCAGGTCTCGTTGCACTTCCCCTTCTCCCAATCTATTGCCGTTCAGATAATAATCTGCCTTCCTGTTTTTGTCACCAAAGTGGATAACCTCTCATTTATCCACATTATACTGCATCTGCCATGCATCTGCCCAATCACCCAACCTGTCCAAATCATACTGGAGTTTCTTGGCATCCTCCTCACAGCACACACGCCCACCCAGCTTTGTGTCGTCTGCAAACTTGGAGATATTACATCTAGTTCCTTCGTCTCGATCATTAGTATATATTGTGAACAGCTGGGGTCCAAGGACCGATCCCTGCGATACCCCACTAGTCACTGCCTGCCACTCAGAAAAAGACCCGTTTATTCCAACTCTTTGCTTCCTGTCTGCCAACCAGTTCTCTATCCAAGTCAGTACCTTGCCCCCTATCCCTTGTGCTTTAACTTTACACGCTAACCTCTTATGTGGGACCTTACCGAAAGCCTTCTGAAAGTCCAAATACACCACATCCAGTGGTTCTCCCTTATCTATTTTACTAGTTACATCCTCAAAAAATTCCAGTAGATTAGTCAAGCACGATTTACCTTTTGTAATCCATGTTGACTTTGTCCGATCTTGTCACTGTTTTCCAAGTGCTCTGCTATTACATCTTTTATAATGGACTCTAGCATTTTCCCCACTACCGATGTCAGGCTTACTGGTCTATAATTCCTCGTTTTCTCTCTACCACCTTTTTTGAACAGTGGGGTAACATTAGCTACCCTCCAATCCATGGGAACTGTTCCAGAGTCTATAGAATTTTGGAAGATGACCAGCAATGCAGCTACTATTTCTAGGGCCACTTCCTTAAGTACCCTAGGATGTAAATTATCAGGCCCTGGGGATTTATCGGCCTTCGATCCCATCAATTTCCCTAACACCATTTCCCTACAAATACTTATTTCATTCAGTTCCTCCCTCTCATTAGACCCTATATTCCCCGACATCTCTGGGAGGTTATTTGTGTCCTCCTTTGTGAAGACAGAACCAAAGTATGTATTTAATTGGTATGCCATTTCCTTGTTCCCCATTATAAATTCCCCTGATTCGGACTGCAAGGGACCTACGCTTGACTTCACCAATCTTTTTCTCTTCACATATCTATAGACGCTTTTACAGTCAGTTTTTATGTTCCCTGAAAGCTTACTCTCATACTCTATTTTCCCCCTCTTAATTAATCCCTTTGTCCTCCTTTGCTGAATCCTAAACTGCTCCAAATCCTCAGGTTTGCTGCTTTTTCTGGCCAATTTATATGTCCTCTCCTTGGATCTTATGCTATCCCTAATTTCCCTTGTTAGCCACGGTTGTGTCACCTTTTTTGTTTTATTTTTATGCCAAGCAGGGATGAACAAATTCTGTAGTTCATCCATGCGATCTTTAAATGTTTACCATTGCCTATCTACCGTCAACCCTTTAAGTAACATTCCCCAATCCATCCTACCCAACTCGCGCCTCATACCATCGTAGTTTCCTTTATTTAAATTCAGGACCCTAGTCTCTGAGTCAAATACTTCACTCTCCATCTTAATGAAGACTTCTATCATATTATGATTGCTCCGCCCCAAGGGGCCTCACACAACAAGATTGCTAATTAATCCTTTCTCATTACATAATACCCAGTCTAAGGTGGCCTGATCTCTAGTTGGTTCCTCGACATATTGGTCCAGGAAACCATCCCGTATACACTCCAGGAATTCCTCCTCCACAGTATTGTTACTAATTTGGTTAGCCCAATCTATATGTAGATTAAAGTCACCCATGATAACTGCTGTGCCCTTATTGCACGCGTCGCTAAGTTCCCGTTTAATGCCATCCCCAACCTTAGCATTTCTGTTTGGGGGTCTGTATACAATTCCCACTAACATTTTCTGCCCCTTGGTATTTCTCAGCTCTACCCATACAGATTCCACATCAGCAGAGCTAATATCCTTCCTTACTATTGTGTTAATCTCCTCTTTAACCAACAATGCTACCCCACCTCCTTTTCTTTTTTGCCTGTCTTTCCTGAATATTGAATACCCCTGGATGTTGAGTTCCCAGCCTTGGTCACCCTGGAGCCATGTTTCCGTAATCCCAGTCATATCATATCCATTTACATCTATTTGCACAGCTAATTCATCCACCTTATTACGAATGCTCCTCGCATGAAATAAAGAAAGCAGTACTCAGAATAAAAATAATTTCAAAGTCCTGGAAATTCCTGGGTTCCCAAGAGCAAAACCCCCAGCCACCCTTGCCCAAGATTGGAGACTCGATCCCAAATTCCATTGACACCGTCATTTGCATAGCCAGGGCAGGCCACCGACAACTGGAAGGGCTCATCAATGGTAGCTGCCCCAGCCTGAGCTAATCCACCTTTCTGAGGTAGAGAGAAGTCCTCAGGAGGCTTATTCCCTTACTCTGGTGATGGTTTGGAGGCTTGGCAAGGCCTCAAAGGGACTCACACCAGGTCTCAACTGTCGTGAGTTTCACTGAAGCCTTTCAAGGATGTAAAGGGAGCAATTTCCAGGAACTTCCCCTGATATGCCCCCTTGATGTGGCAGGTTGGGGGGGGGCGGGGGAGACAGAAGATCTACCTATGTTTCTCCCTTCGCCGACCGCAATTTAAAGGTCAGTACAAATGGGACGGAATTCTGGCAGAGCTAGATTCAGGCCCATGTTCCCAACCTGATCGTTTTTCTTTTGTTCTGTGACTTTGGCCTCCCCACAAGTAGAAACATCTTCTGTAAATCTGTCCTATCAAATCTCTTCAGAATTTTAAAGATCTCTTTTAGGTCACCCCTCAGTCTTCTCTTTTCTAAAGAATACTGTTTAGTATTTCCTGATAGTTATAACCTCTCAGTTCTGGTATCATCCTTGGGAATCTTTTTTGCACCTTCTCCAGTGCCTCTAAATCTTTTTTGTAATATGGAAACCAGAACTGTACACAGTACTCTTAAACTTGTATAGAACCTTGGTTAGATCACATTTAACGTCATCTCTCTGCTTTTCAATTCTATTCCTCTAGAAATTAACCACAGAGCTTTGTATTTTTATGGCCGTGTTAATCTGCATTGCTATGTTTAATGATTTATTCTGGTAGAACATAAGGGAGAGAAATCAGCACCTGAGCAAATATTAATTTTTCCAGTGAAGAATATACTGTAAACAGTGCCTCGCTGCATCTCTTGGGATCAGCAACAAAGACCATCAGCACCACCTAGTGGGTTTAAGAACCATAACAAATGTGTGCATGAGAGATAGAGAGAAGGGAGACACGATGGTTAGTTCTGCCCAGTAGTGGTAGTATATGGCTTCGTCAACATGTTTCACAATACAGTGAGTTTCCTGAAATCAGTCAACCGATTTGAAAGAGGAATAGGAAAGAAATAGTGTTGCCAACCAGGGACACTACCACACTTGCGAATATCCCATTTACCAGTGACTGACCACCACTGACACAAAGTCTAGGAATAGGTTACATTCCTAGCCTCTTGGCCAGACTGGTCCAAATTGGGATTGGAGTAAAAGTTACAAATGGGGTTATGGAGGAATGGTCACATAACAAAAAAATATGAATTTCATTAGCAGTAATATTGACTTGTAAATTCTGATATAATATTGGATGTGTTATTGAGCATGGTGAATTCCATCCAAAATAACCTGATACTCTATCAAATCCTCAAGCATCCCCGGTATTCAGTGGGTTCCTAGATTCAATTAGCCATCCGCATCTTAAAAAGAGCCAGCATCAAACCTGACCTCAGTTCGATCCTTTGCTAACAACCCCATTAACTTGCAATACATTTTAATCAAAAACAAATAAATCCAGAAATACGAAGGTTGTTGTGTGGCTGGCAACACAAGAACAAGATTCTGGTGACAAATAAATGCCATCATGTGAGCCCCTTAAATAAATTACAGGCTTGTAATCACCCCTGGCTAGCTGTTGTTCTAAATAGAAACCATCTGAACCCCTGAATTACACACTACCCTGTAATTAATCAGATAGCCATTACTCAACATAGAATCCATCTGAACTCCTTGATTAGATTACAGCCTTTTAATCTATCCAAGCCATGCAGTATTTTTATTTTTTATTTTAGTGTATCAATGTGAATTATCATTCAACTTTACCTATTGCCTGAACAATCAAATCAATCAATCAATCAAATCAAATCGACTTTTATTGTCATTGTTAGTGCACAAGTGCAGTACAACGAAATGTAGGCTTGCGGCTCCCGAGAGTGTACATTTGGATTAAGATATTTAAACATTCAACATACATTTGGCTTGTAGTATATTAACATAAACATAACCATAATAAAGTGCATTGGCAGATGTGCAGGCTTTAGAGTTTATTTGTGGAGTTCAGTAGGATGACAGCCCTGGGGAAGAAGCTGTTCCTAAATCTGGTCGTACGGGTGCGAATGCATCTGTAACGTCTCCCAGATGGCAGGAGGGCGAACAGACTGTGGCTGGGGTGGGTAGGGTCTTTGATGATGGACCGTGACCTCCGTAGACAGCGTTTCTGGTATATGTGCTCTATGGTCGGTAGCCGGGTGCCGGTAATGCGTTGGGCAGTTTTGACTACCCGCTGCAGGGCTTTCCGGTCATAGTAGCTACAGCTGCCATACCATACTGTGATACAAATTATTCATCACAAATCCTTTGTACATGTGTCTGGGTTTCGAGAATGTTAAAAGCATGTGTAAAAGAGGATAGATCAGTAATTGTAATATTAGAGCATTAGAATATTATTAAAGTATTAGAATCCCTCAAAAAGTTGAATTCCTGGTCCTAAATTCCTCCTTGAGTACCAACTATTTCTTGAATGAGAACTGGGAGTCCACATATTTTTCGACTTCTGCCAATGTTCCTCTCTAATCATTCATTAGCAGATACCTGATAAGTCAATGTTGATTTTTCCCTCCAATTTTTCCTGTTCTGTTGTTGGGTCAAGCCAAGTTCTTACATCTTTATCACTCCATGGCACATCAATGTGCTGTGCCATTGTAATGCTGCCTTATCTTATACGTGATCCCATATGACTTAATTGGATCCTTTTGTTAGTTCTTCATGGTAGTGAAGCACTCCATCGTAGAGATTAGGCAGAGGAAACATTGGCAAGATCAATACAGCTAAACTGAATTATATCTCCTAAAAAAATTCAGAAACTGACATTTAAATATATTGAACAAGAGGAAACAGCCCCAATTTTTCAAGTCTTTTTTGTATTTCTATTTCCTCATACAGGCTGCATCCTAGTATATCTGCTTTGTACCCTCTCTATCGCCTCCACATCCTATAATGTGGTGCCCGAAACAACATACAGTACTCCAATTGTGATCTTACTAAGGTTTTATATAGATCCATCATTACATTTTGACTTTTATATTCAAACTTTGTGTCCTAAAGCCCAGTAGCTTTTTTTACAATCCTATCCACTTGAGGTTCTGCTTTTAATGTCAACAGCATGGTTACTGACCTTCAGCACGGTTACTAGGGATGAATAAGCTGCAGCATGGTTGCTAGGGATAAATAGCGTGGTTACTAGGGATGAATAAACTGTCGCATGGTTGCTAGGGATAAATAGCGTGGTTACTAAGGATGAATAAACTGTAGCATGGTTGCTAGGAATGAATAAACTGCAGCATGGTTGCTAGGGATGATTAAATTGCAGCATGGTTACTAGGGATGAATAAAATGTAGCACTGGATACAAATAAACACCAACGGAGAGGGAGCCACACACCAATTGAGAGACTGAATAAGAGAGAGAGCTAAACACCGACTGAGGTTCCTTTACTCATTGAATCCGCAGAAGGAGACTCACAAAAAATTCTGTTGAATTTGTGATTCTTGCTTTGTGGAATGTTTTAGTATTTGGTTAGATTGTTGATCGAGTAAGGTTTTGCACCTGTAGGTTAATTGGATATTGTTACATTTTATTGTAGCATTAAGATACCGAGTGTACCAAGTATAACAATTGTTGATCCATTCAACACTCGGAGTAAAGGGGGAAGGTCCTCTGTTTAGGACCAGATTCACCGCTTCACTCCCACTCTGATCTCTCTGCCCTCGGCCTATTACATTGTTCCAATGTAGCTCAACGTAAGCTCAAGGAACAGCACTTCATCTTTCGATTAGGCACTTTAAAGCCTTCTGGCCTCAACATTGAGTTCAACAATTTCAAACTATAACCCCTGCCCCCATTTTTCATGCTGTATGATTTTGCCATTCCCATTTGCAACATTTTGGGGTCGATTTTCAGTGTGCCGTGAGACGGGCTTTTAGGTGTGCGGGGGGCTAAAATCCCGAATTCGGGAGTCCTGACACCATCCCGCCCAAAACCCGCCTCCACGTAAGTTTCAAAGGAGGCGGGTGCCCGACCCGCCGACCCGAGATTCGGAAAGGGATTAGTGCCAATTAACTGCCTGTTAACAGGTAGTTAACAGGCAGTTTTTAGCCTAATCCCTATTTTGAGGGGTGTCGTGTGGGATTCCCGACGGCTCCAAACCACGCCAGGTTAGAGCAGGCGGGCCGTCGGGTTGAAGGACTTGGAGGGGTCACGATGTCGGTGTTCAGGTGAGTGATGGGTGCATGAGTACAAAGGTAAGTGTGTTTGGTGTGTCTAAAGTGTGTAAAGAAGTTTAAATTACCTGTACTTACCTTTACAGCCTTTCTTCCTCTAGGCATCCATCACTCAGCCGGCACTGAAAGCAGAATGGCCGCAATCTGTCAAAAGTGACAGCCTTCAGCTTTCAATGACGGTGAGAGTTCTAACTGAGTCTGCGTAGAAGGACTCAGGTTAGAAGTCAGACTGTCAGTGTTTGACAGCTTCAAACAGCTGTGAAACACTGATATTTAATCTGTCAACACCTCTTGACAGATGAAATTTCAGTCTATGACGTCACCTGTTGTCGGGTGGCCCTTAATTGGCCTGCTGAGCCCGCTGGGCGGGCTCAACAAGGTCAATCAAGGGAAACTCGCGTGGATTGGCCGGACGTCGATGGAGTTGGGACTAAAACCTGAAAGTTGTAGTCCCACCTCCTTCCCGACTGCTGAATGAAAATCCAGCCCTTTATCTTTCCTGCCTCTTACAAAGGCACTGTATATTCCTTCCTCCCCCCCCCCCCCATCTCTGCACCTGCTTAATATCTGTTACATATCTAGTTTCCTTTTTCCAGTTATGATTGATGAAGGGTCCCAGACCTGAAACGTTAACTCTGTTTCTCTCTCCACGGATGCTGCCTGGCCAGCTGAGTTTTTCCAGCATTTTCTGTTGTTATGTCTCTTCTAATCTTTGACACGCCTATGTAATCCAACCTTCCTGTTTCTATTTAAATGTGCATTTTGGCTGCTGCTCCAGATCTGAACCCATTACTTCTAGCTCCTTTTTTTCTCTTGATCCCTCTGGGGCCCTTCTCTTTTGTTTCCTCCTCTTTCTGTCACTGAATCATTCCATTTTTCATTTATCACCTTGTGTAATTCTCTCTGCACCACCCCACCCCCCCCCGCCCCACAATCCCTACCCTAATCCATGATCACTCCTCTACCTTTCTACTCTTCTGCCACCATTCAAGGCTTAGGTAAGCCCACAGCTACCCTCTGTGCCTCACTTTGCATTGTCCAAAGGGCCCATCAAGGCACCCATTGCTTGCTCTTTACGAGCAACAACCAAACTGCCCCATTCTTCACTTTGCCAACCTTCCCGCCAATGCACCCACTGGGTACTAACCTCTCCAACCTCATTCCTGTCCCACCCACCACTGCCACCAATCCAACAATCTCCATTCCTCTCCACATTTCCTTCCAAATGTCCATTCACTCACGAACAAGGCCCTTGCGATTCACAGCTTTATTGTAGATGATCGTATTGGCATCTTGGCTTTCACTGAAACTTGGCTTACCATTCCCCTTAATGAAACTAATGGCGAAATCTTCCAGCACCTGCTCCCCTCCAAACTCTTTGAATGTATTTTCGCCTCCCAAATCCATGCCCATCTTTCCAGCAATTCTGGGCTGGATATTAGCTTGGAGGCGGGGAGGGAGCGGGGGCTCTGCTTTTGGTCAGGAAACCCGGAAGAACAAATTTAATGGCAAGACCTCATTAGCACTTTTTATCTTCGTTTTCCTGCCGCAGCCAACCAGATTGAGAGGCTGGCTGGCTATCGGGCAGGTCAGCCTTGGGCACCAGGCTGCAGCCAGGGAGCGTAGAGGAGAGAGAGGGATCGGAAAAGCCGAGGGGAGGGGGGGTGGTGGCGGTGGGGGGAGAGATCGGAGGCCAGGGTTGGAGAAGATCGGCGACTTCGTGGAGCAGATCAGATGGGTCTGTGGGGGGAAAGAGTCGGGGGAAGATCGGAAGGGTTGGGGGGGAGATCAGAAGAGTCGGCAGGAGAATGGCGGTCCTCATGGAGCACATCAGAAGGGTCGGTGGGAGGAGATCGAAAGAGTCAGGAGGAGATCGGAAGGGTCGGGGGTGGGGGGAGATCTGAAGAGTCGGGGGGAGATTGGAAGCCTCGTGGGCAGGGGTCAAGGAGGTGTTCGATCGCAGGGGGTTGGTGAAGCAGGTATACTGGATCCAACAGGTAAGTGGAAAGGCACTTACCTCCTGGTTCCAGCAGTCCTCGCCTCCCTTTAGCCGCTGTGTTTCCCGAGATGCAGAAAACTCGGCCTGTCAAGTTTAAATTTAAAATGGTGGTTAAATATGAGGTAAATTGCCAACCCACTTCCTGGGAGCGGGTTGGTTGCCCGAACCCCGTCCCTCCTCCATTAAAAGTGGGGTTGGGATCGGGATACAGATTTTAACATTTTAACATCCCACCCGACACAAACCTGCCCGTTTTTGGGGGTTAAAACTCTCCCCTCTGTTTGAATCTTTCCAATCAAGTTTTTGCCCTTCCCACAGCACTGAAGCAGCCAAAATCAGTGTCACAAATGACTGTTATCATGGTGCATTTCCCCCCCCTCCTCCTCGACCTTTCTGCAGCCTTTGACACAGTCGACTACAAAATCCTCCTCCAATGCCTCTTGCCTGTTGTCCAGCTGAATGAGACTGACTTTGCTTGGTTCCACTCTTAATTATCTAAATCATATCAGAATCTTCACAAATGGCTTCTCTTTCCGCCCCTGCAATGTTATCTCTGAGTCCCTCAAGGATCTGTCCTTGGCCGCCTCCTTTTCCTCATCTATGTGCTGCAGCTTGGCAACATCATCCGAAGACATAGGGTCAGGTTCCAAATGTATGCTAACAATAACCAGCTCTACTTCTCCACTACCTGTGTCAGACTGCTTGTCCAATATCTAATCTTGGCTGAGCCGCAATTTCCTCCAGTTGAACATTAGGAAGACTGAAGCCATTGTCTTTGGCCCACACCAGAAACTCTTGTCACTGATTCCATCCCCCTCCCTGGTCCTCCTCTCATTGACAACGCCAATTCCTGCAGGGACCAGTGTTGAAGAGCACCATCCGGTGTGATTCCAACATAACTGTTGTGAGGCTGATGTACTACAAGCCACTAACAATATTAAACTGTAATACAAATAGGATCTGCTATTTTCTTATATGCAAGACATGCTATTCACCTGTAGGATATAGTGAAGCACATTGTGGGATTAAGCTGATGCCACAAACCATAAGAACATATAATAAAAAAGTAGTGTGCAGGTTTATCTACTCATTGGTCTGTTTTTGTATGTGTGATGAAATAACTCTGTGTTCTGGATTGCCTGTTGTTGTACTTGTTAATATCTGGAATGTTTTACAGGTGTAACCACTAATGTTCCTCCCTAGCTCCGCCTTTATGGATCCTCCTGATTGGTGTGAGTCTTATTTATAAATGTAAGAAATCACACAACACCAGGTTATAGTCCAACAGCTTTATTTGAAATCACAAGCTTTCGGAGCGCTGCTCCTTCTTCAGGTGAAGTGGAGCAGCGCTCCGAAAGCTTGTGATTTCAAATAAAGCTGTTGGACTATAACCTGGTGTTGTGTGATTTCTTACATTTGTCCACCCCAGTCCAACTCCGGCATCTCCACACCATGGCTCTTATTTATAAGAGCTGGGTTTTACTCATAAGGGCTGGGTTGGTGATGAATGATGGTTGTCCTGTGTTAACTTGATGCCATGATTCTTACTTAATAAAAGCCTTTAGTTTTAAGTTTTAACCTCATGGATTCAGGCAGTTATTTGGCACATCAATTTTATTAAGTAACAACTTTGGAAGATGGATCGATTTTTGAAACCAGAGCGTCTGGATATCGATCCCCATTCGGCAGATGCGTCGAAGAAATTTACGCATTGGCTTCGATGTTTTGAACACTTCATCGCATCGATCGATCCGACGGTTAACAAGTTGGGTCTTTTAACCAACTTGGTAAGTCATCAAACTTACTCTATATTTGAAGATATTACTACGTATGAAGAGGCCCTTGCAGCTCTTAAGGCCCAGTACCTTAAGTCGGTTAATGAAGTATACGCCAGGTATCTTTTGTCTACTCGCAGGCAATTACCCGAGGAATCCCTGGATGATTTCCTGCAGGATCTGAAGGCTTTGGCTAAGGATTGCAACTACAAGGCTGTCTCTGCCATATTGTATCAGGAAGAAGCCAGCCGCAATTCTTTCATATCTGGCCTCTGATCTAATTATATTAGACAGAGACTCCTCGAGAATGACTCGTTAGTTTTAAAAACAGTCGTTGTTACGGCTCGATCGTTAGATGTAGCCCAGAAGAATTTAGAAGTGTATGCATCAGCCCATGCGTCTCTCTCAGCCTCGTGTGTTCCGAGTATGGAGGCATCCATAACGCCAATGGAGCCTCCACTTAATTCTACTGTTGCGGCTGTACCCCATGGGTCTAAGTGTTATTTTTGTGGCCAATCTAAACACTCCAGGCAAAGATGCCCAGCCAGAGAGGCTACTTGTTTTAAATGTAAGAAACGGGGACATTTTAGTAAAGTGTGTAAGGGTAATCCTGTACCCGATGTCTTCTCTGCTGCCGCCTATCGTTTTACTCTAGCCTCGGTTACGGTTGACCAGACCATACCGTGTTCCTTGTCGAAATCTATGATGGACATTAAGATTAATGGTCATCCTACTGGGTGTTTGATAGACTGTGGCAGTACTGAAAGTTTTATACATCCCAACCTTGTTAACTCCTGTTCATTGAAGGTGTATCCTACTCGAAGTGAAATTGTGATGGCGTCCAAGTCTCTTACTTCGGAGGTAACTGGATATTGTAAAGTCACATTGACCGTTAAGGATACGGAGTATAAGGACTTTAAACTCCTTATATTACCTCAGTTGTGTGTGAACTTAATTTTAGGCTTGGACTTCCAGTGTCAGCATGAGAGCGTTACCCTTAAGTATGGTGGGTCTCAGCCTCCACTCACAGTCTGCGGCCTTTCTACTTTAAAAGTAAGTCCGCCTTCTTTGTTCGTGAACCTTGCTCCTAATTGTAGACCTATAGCGACTAAGAGTCAACGGTATAGTTCAGAAGATAAAACATTTATAAAAGAGGAAGTGGAAAGGCTTCAACGGGAGGGAATTATCGAACACAGTAATAGCCCGTGGCGTGCCCAGGTGGTGGTGGTTAAAACTAATGAAAAGAAAAGACTTGTGGTCGATTATCGCCAGACTATAAACTTGTATACCCAATTGGACGCCTATCCTTTGCCTCGTATTTCTGAGATGGTGAACCAGATAGCTCAGTATCGCGTGTTCTCCACCATTGATTTAAAGTCTGCCTACCATCAACTCCCTATCAAAATAGAAGACCGACCTTATACGGCCTTCGAAGCTAATGGGCGCCTGTACCAATTCCTTAGGGTGCCCTTTGGAGTGACGAATGGGGTATCCGTCTTCCAACGGGAGATGGATCGTATGGTGGATGAATACGCGTTGGAAGCAACATTCCCGTACCTGGACAATGTTACTATCTGTGGGCGCGACCAACGGGAGCATGATCAAAATCTCGCGAAGTTCCTAGAGACGGCAAAGAGGTTAAACCTGACCTACAACGAAAACAAGTGTACCTTCAACACTACACGTTTGTGTATTCTTGGTTGAGTTGTGGAGAATGGGGTAATTGGGCCGGATCCTGAAAGATTATGCCCACTTAAGGAATTACCTTTACCTCACACTGTAAAAGCTTTAAGAAGGTGTCTGGGGTTCTTTTCGTACTATGCCCAGTGGGTGGCTAGCTACTCAGATAAAGTCTGACCTCTTATTAAGTCGACGTCTTTTCCGCTATCGGCGGAAGCTCAGGAGGCTTTCTGTAATATCAAACGGGACATTGAGAAGGCAGTGGTATGTGCCATGGATGAGAAGATCCCTTTTCAAATGGAAAGTGATGCATCTGATTTTGCGTTGGCAGCAACTCTTAACCAAGCTGGTAGACCAGTAGCTTTCTTCCCTCGTACATTGCAAGGACCAGAAGTTCGACATTCTTCAGTGGAAAAGGAGGCGCAGGCGATTATCGAAGCAGTCAGGTATTGGAGACATTATCTCGCTGGCCGACATTTTACGCTTATTACTGACCAGCGATCTGTGGCCTTTATGTTCAATACTAAGCAGAGGCAAGATCAAAAATGATAAGATTTTAAGATGGCGAATAGAACTGTTAACATATGACTATGATATTCAGTACAGGCCTGGAGTATTTAATGAGCCATCAGATGCTTTGTCACGAGGAGTATGTGCTAGTCTAGGTATAGATAAGCTTCAAAGTCTCCACGATGCACTCTGCCACCCTGGGGTTACCAGAATGAACCACTTCATTAAGTCCCACAATCTACCCTACTCTATTGAGGAGGTCCGGACAATTACCAGAACCTGTCGTGTTTGTGCTGAATGCAAACCACGCTTCTATAAGCCGTCTGAGCCAGCTCATCTTATTAAAGCAACTCGACCATTTGAGCGTTTGAGTCTCGATTTTAAAGGTCCCCTTCCATCGAGCGACCGTAATGTCTATTTTCTTAATATTATAGACGAGTACTCTCGGTTCCCTTTTGTTATCCCCTGTCCAGATGTGACTAGTGCTGTTGTAATTAAATGCCTCTGCCAACTGTTTTCTTTGTTTGGCATGCCTAACTATATACATAGTGATAGGGGTTCTTCCTTTATGAGCGAAGAATTGCGACAGTTTTTGCTATCGAAAGGGATTGCAACGAGTAGAACTACCAGCTATAACCCTCGTGGTAATGGGCAGGTCGAGAAAGAAAATGCGACAGTGTGGAAGGCTATCGTATTGTCTCTGAAGTCGTGAGGCCTGCCGACCTCTCGCTGGCAGGATGTCCTGCCAGACGTGCTGCATTCCATAAGGTCTCTTTTGTGCACAGCGACGAATGCCACCCCTCATGAAAGGATGTTTAGCTTTCCAAGAAAAGCTACTAATGGAGTATCGTTACCCACATGGTTGACGACCACGGGCCCTGTGCTGTTGCGCAGACATGTGAGAGGCCACAAGACTGATCCACTGGTGGAGGAAGTATAACTCCTTCATGCTAATCCCCAGTATGCGTACATTCAATATCCGGATGGGTGACAGGATACGGTCTCTAGTAAAGATCTTGTACCTGCTGGAGCTCAAAGAGTTCGACTCTGAGAGTAGAGTTTTCAACCGTGGTATTGGACCTTCAGAGACACAAACCCTCAGTGTGGAAAACACTGATGATTCTGGGAATTCGGATGAACCGGAGTTGGTACTCCGGGAGGAGCCTCGGCAAGAGTTACGTCATTCCCAGAGGACTATCAGACCTCCTGACAGACTGAATCTATAGCAGGGGGTGAATGTGATTAAATAATTCTGTGTTCTGGATTGTCTGTTGTTGTACTTGATAATGTCTGGAATGTTTTACAGGTGTAACCACTAATGTTCCTCCCTAGCTCCACCTTTATGGATCCTCCTGATTGGTGTGAGTCTTATTTATAAGAGCTGGGTTTTACTCATAAGGGCTGGGTCGGTGATGAATGATGGTTGTCCTGTGTTAACTTGATGCCATGATTCTTACTTAATAAAAGCCTTTAGTTTTAAGTTTTAACCTCATGGATTCAGGCAGTTATTTGGCACATCAGTATGTTAATCTCCAACCAGTGTCATGGTGAACAGCAATGAATTTCATCCACAGTACTTTCAGGATTCATTTCACTGTATCTTACAGAAGAATAGCATTCTCTGCAAATACAGACAGGGATATAGCACACCCTGTATATACCACATAAGATAATGGCTGCTGGTATTATCCATGGTTCTTAATTTGTTTCATTAAACATACCCTGATTTCATTTTCAGATGTGCTACAGGTGAGGCCTGGCAGGAGATCATGTTATCCTGTCTCCCAGGAAAACAATGTGAGAAAGAGTCACCATTTCACGAGCCGGATTTTAGCTGCGGAACCTATTTTGCTTTCTTCTACTTTGTTAGCTTCTACATGCTATGTGCCTTCTTGGTGAGTACAAATCCAGAAGGAATCTTGGAATTTTCTATTCAATGTATATAGTAATCAGTAGAAATATATACTGCTAAAGAAAGATTACTGGAGATGGTGTATTCTGTAGATTAACCCCGCCCCTCCCCATTTTAACTTTTTGCAGCTAGATTAGTGAAAAATGTAGCCCAGTACAGCTCCCAGTACTGTGCTTTAACTAATGAATGGTGAGGAAAGACAGGTTTGCGCCCAAGGTTCTTTGGGTGGGGGGTGGCACAGAGTCAGGAGTTCCCAAACTCCATCAGAATCCATCAGTACAGAGTTATGAAGCAGATACAAGGCACTTTTTGACAGGGTATTAGGGCAAATTGGAAGGGTACCTTAGTCCAAGCTGCTTTTCTATGTTTCTAAGCAGCGAGTTTTAAAAACAAATTATTTTTAATGGCATATTTTACTATGCCTGTCAGTTAAAATGCAAGCGGTGGACTTAACACTCTTTTCCTGCCCGGCAGCCATTTTAACACCACTGTTTTCCTGGACAGTTGAGGTACTTGCCTGACTCAAGCGGGAGCCTCATGATTAAATGTAATTTGGGGTCCTATGATGTCATTAACTGTCAACTGAGTAGAGCATCCACTGTGGATGCTCCACTCAATTGTACTTGGCGGGCACACAGTGGAGACCCATCGGGTAAGTTTAAAACTTATATTTGTGGAGTCCGGAGGAGCAGAAGTGCTCCTTCCAACCCGTGAAATCCTCCCAAACCCCCCACCCCACCCCCATCTATGACTTACCTGACTGCCCACCTGACGCAGTGTTTGCAGGGCCAGTCACCGGTGAACTGGCTCTGGACACCCATTTCGGTGAGCAGCTGGCCAGCAGCATGTTAATAAGCCTTGGCCATTAAAATGGACCTGGCCTTTCACTACAGCTCCCAAGCGGACACCTCGTGCGTCCCTCCAGCTCTCCGCCCAGGAACATAAGAACATAAGAAATAGGAGCAGGAGTAGGCCAATCGGCCCCTCGAGCCTGCTCCGCCATTCAATAAGATCATGGCTGATCTGATCCTAACCGCCAATCTACTATCACAGAACCATCTCCTGAATCTAACAGAATTAGACACACAAAATAGGAGCAGGATCAGGCTACACAGCCCCTGGGCCCGCTCCGCTACCCACAGGGCCATGACCGATCCGAACCTAGACTCATGTCCAAATTCCTGCCCGCTCCCCGTAACCCTTAATTCCCTTTACTTCTCGGAAACTGTCTATTTCTGTTTTAAATTTATGTAATGATGTAGCTTCTACAGCTTTTTGGGGCAGCATATTCCATGGACCTACCACCCTCTGAGTGAAGTAGTTCCTCCTCATCTCAGTTTTGAAAGAGCAGCTCCTTATTCTAAGACTATGCCCCCTAGTTCTAGTTTCACCCATCATCGGGAACATCCTCCCCGCATCCACCCGATCCAACCCCTTCACAATCTTATATGTTTCAATAAGATCGCCTCTCATTCTTCTGAACTCCAATGAGTAGAGTCCCAATCTACTCAACCTCTCCTCATATGTCCATTCCCTCATCCCCGGGATTAACCGAGTGAACCTTCTTTGTACTGACTCAAGAGCAAGTATGTCTTTTCAGTATGGACATCAAAACTGTACGCAGTATTCCAGGTGTGGTCTCACCAATACCTTGTACAACTGAAGCAATACCTTCCTATTTTTATATTCTATCCCCCTAGCAATGAAAGCCAACATTCCATTGGCCTTCTTAATCACTTGCTGCACCTGCATACTAACCTTTTGAGTTTCGTGCACCAGGACTCCCAGGTCCCTTTGTACTTCAGTACTTTCCAGTTTCTTGCCATTAAGATAATAACTTGCTCTACGATTTTTCCTGCCAAAGTGCATAACCTCACACTTTCCAGTATTGTATTGTAAAGTTCCCCTACAATGACTGTTGTTATGTAGACAAACACAGAATTCCAAATATTCAGAGATCTTTTGAAATGTGCTGAGGGCATCTAGTGGCTCTAAAAGGGTAAGCAACAAATCTTTAAATATAAAATTAGGTTAAAATAAATGGGTCATGCCTTTGATAAAATAGTGGGAGAGAAATTTTACATGAATTCGTTAAACATTTATGCCCCTGTCCCCACAAAGGTTCTTCAACAAACTTATTTTTAATATTTTCAAAGCGGTCTCCATGCGCCTCCTAAAGACTGCTAGTTAGGCTGCTCTTGTTAGTGTTCACTTGGTGTGCTGCCCATTGGAACTTTAAAATGGCACCAGGGACCTATGTACGCCATATGACCTTAATTTGCATAAGTTAATGTTCCCAGCGGGAGCTCTAGCCACCTTTTTTCTGGCACAGATCAAAATGGGAGCAGTCCAGATGTCATCGGCAATAGGGCGGTAAATCTTTCTTTTAGCAATTTTGATCTCCCCACCAATGGTTCTGTTAGATTGCACATGTGCAACCGCACAGTCATCTGCAAGGTCCCACGCAGGCTGCTCACTGGTTTTTTCATTGTAGATACTGTGCATGCGCAAAAATTTGAATGGGGGAAGCAGGCCGCGCAGGAGTTAGTGCAGCTTACGGGAGATATTGCTCACCACCGTCCCATTCCCACCAAAAAACAGGGTTATCAAAATTGACCCCTGTAAGTCAGAGGAAATGTTCACTCCCTGCTGTATTCACATTGATGTTTCTCTCTGTCTCTCCTCTTCTGCTTCTGCCTCTCCTTTCATTCTCGATTGTTTCTGCTTCTCTTTTTTTCTTTCCTTTTGGGAGGTTACTGGTGAGCGATATGTCAGGAATGGAGCCACCAATGGTTGCAATCTGCATTTGGGGTGGGGATTGTGAGAAGACCATACACACTAAATGGTACAATTTTAAGGGGGTGCAAGAAGAAAGAGCCAGGGGTGCTTGTGCACAAATCTTTGAAGGTGGCAGGACAGGTTAACAAAACAGTTAATAAAGCATATGGGATCCCGAACTTTATAAATAGAGGTATAGAGTACAAAAGCCGGGAAGTTATGCTAAACCATAAAAACACTAGTTCAGCCCCAGCTGGAGTATTGTGTCCAATTCTGGGCACCACACTTTAGGAAGGATATGAAGGCTTTGGAGAGGGTACAGAAGAGATTTACTAGAATGGTTCAAGGGATGAGGAAATACAATTACATGGATAGACTAGAGAAGCTTGTTCTCCTTAGAGCAGAGAAGGCCAAGAGAAGATTTTATAGAGGTGTTTAAAATCATGAAGGAATTAGCTAGAGTAAATAAAGAGAAACTGTTTCCAATGGCTGAAGGGTCGATAATGAGAGGGCACAGATTTAAGGTGATTAGCAAAAGAACCAGAGGCAACATGAGGGAAAACTTTTTACGCAACGAGTGGTTAGGATTTGGAATGCACTGCCCGATAGAGTGGTAGATACAGATTCAATAGTAGCCTTCATAAGGGAATTGGATAAATACTTGAAGGAGAAAAAATTGCAGGGATATGGGGAAAGAGCAGGGGAGTGAGACTAACTGGATTGCTCTTCGAAAGAGCTGGTGCAGACTTGATGGGCCAAATGGCTTCCTTCAGTGCTGTACTCTTCTATGGTTCTATAAGAATGTGGCTTCAGCGGCTCCCTTCCCAGCCCCTCCACAAATCATTAGTACTGATCCCCACCCACTCAATCCTATGCTTCACCTGACCACGACCCATTCTCCTTCCTCTCGCACCCATCACTACCCTTACCTCTTCCTCTTTGAACTGTATATTTAACCCATGGATCCTTTCCTACCCCTTACTCCACTGTCACTCAACACACCTTTAACTCTCCATCTACACCCCACTCCCATTCACTTCACCGAGGACAGGTATAGAGAAACCAGAGGCCTCCTCATCTTCAACTTGTTTTCCTCCTCACTTCTCCATCCTAATCTCCTTCCTACCTGTTTCCCTCAAATAAGCTTTGTTTGCTTTCAAAATTCAACCTAAATGAAATGAAACTGCCTGTCTGGTTTTCTCTATATTTGTCTCTGTCTCAGTCTCTCTCTTTCCCCCTCTGTCTCATGTGTTAGAAATTAGAATCTCTCTCTCACAGCGATTAGCATTGGTCTCTTCTAACAGTTAGCAAAATATAGATAAAATAATTAGTTGCTTCAAAATTCAACTCTTTTTTAAACGTAAGTAATTTTAAATAAAGACATATTATATATCTCCTCTCTCTCTCTCTCTCTCTCTCTCTGGCCCCAGTCTCTTTCTTCTCTCTTGTCCTTGTCCTGCTTGTCTGTCTGCCTCTCTGTCACCCGCCCCTCTGTCTCAGGTGTAAGCAATGATTAACATTGATTTTATTCTGTCAGTAAAACAAAGATGAGATAATTAGTTGGCTTCAAAATGTAACTCGTTTTTAAAAAATTAAACTAGCATTAACATGAAGACTCTCTCCCCACTGTCTTTCTCTCTCCCTCTCTCAGCTCCTTTGTTTATTGCACTTTTTTAATTTATTGAGCAGAAATTACAAGCTACAAGTGTGCCATCTGAACACTGTCATTTTCACACACACACACACACACACACACACACACACGTTTTTTTTTTTAAAAACACTAAGTTTTACCTCAGTCAAGCTTTTGAAATTTGTCCACTTGTTTTTCAAAGTTATTTGAAAAAAAGCTACTACGCTGAAACTGCTAGGAGCTCACATCAATGGAGTTGATTAAACAGTACTGATGCAATCTAAAAAATTAGGTACACCACACACGTGCAGATACCACAACCCAAATTCAGCTTAGAGTCACAGCTCTGGGCAAAAATATTGTGCAAACCCAGGCTTTTGAGGAAGGCCGAGGCCTTCAAGTAAAGCTTTAATAAAGGTATTAAACGGGACAAAACAATCTAGTTGATAAATGTAATCATATTATTGTGAAATGTACAACATTTTTGATTATTTAGTCGTATTTGAACCCTTATTTTGGACAGGAGAAATTTCAGTTACTGGAAAAAACTGGCAAATGAGAAAAATTTCAGAAAGTATTTGAAATAATTTGTGGGAGCCCAGTGGCCATATTGTGCAATCAGAAGGTGATATTCTTACAATACAGTAGCAGCTATTGTATGTCTCACAGCGTGACACCTTTAACATTGAAAATACCTATCACAACGCCACCTACAAGAGTAATAGGTATTGCAGGCACTTATAATGAGATTTCAATGAAATGTATGCCCCACGTTCTGAATTTAATATACAATGGGTGTATCTTATAATAACTGGGTGAAGTTTTGTAAAAAAAAATTAAAGTTTTAATTTTGCAGGCCTCTTTTTCTACACTTATTTCCCCCTTTTCATCTAACCTGCAGATTATGTTTCTGACTCCTCCCTCCTCTACCAACCACCCATTCATGACTCACCGTGACTTCCACCAGACAAAAACAGCATTCCAAAGCAAGATGTACATCATCATGTAGGAGACAGCGTCACTCCCCATTCATCTTAACCACATTCACAAAAAACTGTTTGACAAACCATTTTCTTTTTTCAGAAGGACAAGATCAATGTGTTCTTTTCCTCATGATGTAACATGCGCAGTCAAGCAGTGAATTCCTTTGACATGACATTCTGTATTCACATATAAACAAGAAAATGTTTTTCAAATCCTTTTCCAGGAAAGTAGTACCCCTTTAATTGGGCAAGCATGTGTCCAGGATAAAATAATGAAAAGCTGGTAATTAAATCTGTAATGGAGCTCTGCAAGTATTACAGTGAACTTTTAAAAATAATTTTATGTCATTTAAAATATTTTAACATATCACATCCTTTCCTGATCAATTGAATTTAAGTTTGTGCTCCATTTTTATAACTGGAATGGATGCAAAGATCTTGTTTGTTTTATTGCTGGGGGGTGATACGCTATGTTTGTATGCATTGTCATGTCACTGAATGTGGTTGTTGTTTGTGGACAAGATGTGCATTGGCATCTAGGGATGGTATGTGAGTTGGCATATCAGGAACACAAGATAATTACAGATGAGGAAGGCCATTCAACCTATCTGAGTTGATCCATCCAGAAAAAAACTAACCCTCCCCCATGCATTGTAGCATCCAATTGTTTCTTAAATGATTCCAGGCTGTTTACCTCCACTGCTCTGCTTTGAAGTCCCTTTGTGTGAAGAGCAATTTCCTGATATCGGTCTTTTGATGTACATGATGGGCAAGTAGAGAAGTTGTATGCAATCGGTGAGCAAAGATGATATCTTTGGCAACATGTAGGGCTGGCATGTCTGCTTACCATCCAGGGATGGCATGTGTCAGTGTGTAAGGATGTTGTGTGCATTGGTGATTACGAAAGGTCTGTGTAGTCAGCATTCAAGGATGGCATGTGAATCAGTATAGAAGGTTGGACTGTGCACTTGGCAATTGTGTCAACATGCAAGAAAACTAAATGACTGCTACATATATCAGCCTGCAGGGACTCCTATATGTTTCTAGACAACTAAAGTAACTATTACCAGGTAATGTTGCATTACCCACCTGCATTATAAAGCCAGAATCTCATTGTTTTTCTTTTTGAAGGTTGTGACTTTGCTCCAAACTGTTGCTATAATAATGTATATTTTTCTTCTCAGATCATCAACCTCTTTGTGGCTGTAATTATGGATAATTTTGACTATTTAACACGTGATTGGTCCATTCTTGGTCCTCATCATCTGGACGAATTTAAGCGAATCTGGGCTGAGTATGACCCCGAGGCCAAGTAAGTGCCGCCATTTAAAGTTCAACATGTGAAACATCCATTTTAGATGTAGAACTCATTTTTCCACTTGGTGTTGTATATTCTATAATTAATCTGTCACACTCTGCTATATGTCATATTTATCTGTATCTTAGACTCTCAGCAGTACATTATGCATTAATCTTGCTCCTAAACTCTAGGCCTGATGGTCCACCCCTTCTGTTTCATAAACTCTGAACCACACATTATATGCAATTATAGCATGGATTTTCCTCTTCCCTACGCCTGGGGAATCGGCATAAGCCTGGTGTAGGAAAGAGAAAAAAGGTGCAGAGACCTGTAACAACATATTTCTGCCCCCAGTGTGCTGCTCTGGGGGATGTAGCATGGGCTTGCACCTGTAGAAGGTGCAGCCTTAATGTACCCATTATAATGAAGGGGGAGGGGCATGCCCGACCTTCCATCTCATATTCCAGTAGCTCTAACTGTTTGGGCACCCCAGCAAAGGGGCATCTGTAGAGAGCTGGCATAAGGCCCTATTCCCAAACTCCTACGGTCCAGAGGAGTTTCTGACGGCAGACTGAGGACTTTTAATATAAATCAGGCAGGCAGTGGGGACTTATACAGGAAAGTCTACCCATTTTTCTCCTACATTCTTATGAACTCTGCACTCTTTGTCCTGCTTATCTGTCACATATACCATGGCCTGGAGTTTCCGCTCGGTTGCGCTGTTTTTTTCAGCGCAATTTTCCTGATATCGGCATAATCGCCGCAAAAGATCACGGATTTTTAAGTGAAAATTGCATTCAGTGCAACTCGAGTTTCCGCAAACTTTTGTGCTAGTTTTTAAAATATTGCAGTAGAAGCGGCCCCATCCATAAAACTGGCCATGCCCCAAGGATGAATTGATCAACATTGGGAGTTTCTGCTAATTGCGCTTGTTTGCAGGCCTTTGAGGAGGTTTCAATTATTAAGCTGGATCTTTTGGGCGCAAGAACAAGTTTTGAAAGGTTTTGAATGATTTTTCTTAATTTACTAAGGAACTGACTACTGTACCTCAATCTAACTAGAAAATAGTTTTGTATATTTCAGTAATTTAAAAACCAGTTACTCACAGGTGGCGGATTGACACTGTAATTTAAAATGCTTATTTTTTGTGATTAAACCCATTTTCAGCTGTATTAATCAAACTTTACCTAGTTACCACTCTTAAATATATCAAGGAATATTTTTTAAAGTAAAAAAAAAATTAAGCTTTAAAATGCTGGTTCATGGCAGATTTTGTGTTTGGCAATATGCAAATGAGTTTCAGTGGAAACTTGTGGGGGGGGGAACACTTTTCAAAACGGGCACAATTTGTGCCAGAATCACTGATTGTGCCCAAAGTGGAAACTCTACCCCAACATGTTTAAAGTTTTAACAAAAATGGATCTTTTTAATTGTTTTGCCATTTGCACTTAGTGATTTTTTTAAGTCTATGAAATGGTGCAATAATTTGTATATTTACTTTTTATGTTAAATTTTTTTTTAATATTGCCCCTTCTTTTAGCTTCCCTTCTCCAAAATACACAACCATCTCCTGACTGAGAGAGCATTTTAAGTGTATTGTGATATAGCGTTTGAAGCCACAAATAATTTATTTTAAAAGATTTTATTTGACTAGCAACCCAGAGGTCAGGACTTTCAATCCCAACATGGCAAGTTGTTAAAATGAATTCAATTAATTTGGTAATTTGTGAGCTAGCACCAGACAATGACCCTGAAAGCTGTCAGATTGTTGTTAAAAACCCAACTGGTTCATTAATGTCTTTCAGGAAATGGGACCTGCCTCACCTATCTGGTCTGGCATATATGTCACTCAGTCTCACACTAGATGGCTGACTCTTGATGCCCTCAGGGCAACTTGGAATGGGAAATACATACTGCCTGCCAGTGGCACCCACATCCCAAGAACAATTAATTAAATATATATTTTAAAAATAAAATAATAGTGGTTGTCACAAGTTACAATTGATTCTGATTTTAAGCATCATCAGAATGAGACATACTGACCAGCATTATTTTATAAGAACAACTTGCATTTATATAGCACCATTAACATAAAAAAAGCCTCAAGACGCTTCAGAGAGCCATAATCAGATAAAAATGGGCGCCAAACCAGAAAAGGAGATATTAGGAGTGTGACCAAAAGCTTTGTCAAAGAGGTAGGGCTGGATTTTGCCAGCCCTGGAGAGGCGGGTTGCTGGGAAAATGGCAGAATTTGGGGGCGGGTGCCCAACCCGCCTCCATGCCATCTTGCCAAGAGGCGGGTATGGAGGCCCACACCGGGTCCCATCTCCTTGGAGGCGGGAAGGGATTACAGCCACTTAACTGCCTGTTAACAGGTGGTTAACAGGCAGAAAATAGGGTTATCCCCTTTTTGCCCACACAAGTGCGGGCTTTCCGAAGGCTCCGAAACCTGCCAGGGTCACCGAGGTGAGTAGTGGGTCAGTGGGGGTCGGAGGGGTCCAAAAGTGTGCCGTGGAGGTAAGTGATGGGCGCAACTGTGGCGAGGTGAGTATCTGAGGTAAGTGCAAAGTGTTAGAAAAAGTGTACTCACCTTTGTTTCTTCCTGCAGGCTTCAGTCGGTGGGTATGCGGAGAGTCTCGTACCTCCGCAGTAGAGATGACAGATGGCCGTTGCATTCTCCAATGCAACAACCATATAATTTCTGCAAAATTCAAGAACTCATCAAACTACAGAGAATGTCAGTGTTTGACAGCTTCACAGAGCTGTCAAACGATGACAATTCATCTGTCAAAAATTTTTGACTGATGAAACGTCATATGTTGATGTTCTCTGTAACTGGCTTTCCCTTAATTGGCCTGCTACACCCGCTGGGCGGGCTTAACAAGGTCAATCAAGGGAAAATAGCGTGGATTGGCCAGAATTTGATGGAGGCGGGACTGAAACCCGACAAGTGGGAGTCTCGCCTCCAAAAGCTCTCCATTGGCAAAATCCAGCCCGTAGGTTTCAAGGATGATCTTAAAGGAGGTGAGGGAGGTGGAGAGGCAGAGACGTTTAGTGAGGGATTTCCAGGCCGTGGATGATAGGGCAAAGGGAGGTGGGGCTTCAGAAGAAGCAAAAGTCGGAGGAACGGAGAATCGGCGGGGGTGGGTGGGGGCTGGGGTTTGTAGGGCTAAAGAGGTTACAGAGATACGGAGGGACAAGACTATGAAGGGATTTTAACATGAGGATGAGAATTTTACATTGGAGGTGTTGGAGGACCAGGATTTATTGTAGGTCAGGAGGACCGGGGTGATGGGTGAGTGGGATAGGATACAGGCAGCAGAGTTTTGGATGAGCTGAAGTTTACTGAGCATGAAGGATGAGAAGTTGGCCAGGAGAGCATTGGAATAGCCGAGTCTGGAGGAACAAAGGCACAGATGGGAGTTGCTGAGGCAGTGGAGGAGGCGGATGATGTTACAGAAGTGGAAGTAGGCAATCTTTGTGCTGGAGAGGATATGGGGTCCTAAAATTACAAGCCAAAACTGGGGTGGGCATGCCTGATTTTGTTAAAGTAAAATCTTGAAACTCTTAAAACAAAATGGTTTTAGTTTCATGTTTTGTAAGCACATCCTCCTGGGCAGCGCTATTCACAAATCTATTACTGTCTGTAAATATCTATCTCTGTGTGTATCTGTGGTCCTGTGCCCATCACTTGGGACATGCATGTCCTTTATTTTTCTTCACAACTGTACACATCACTTTCCGCTAACAATAAAGGAAAAACATTTTTTTAAATCCCATGCACTCTTATGTGAGACTAGGAAACAAAATTTTCAATAAAGCTAATTGATAGAGTTATATCCGTAAAGGTGATATTGTGGTAATGAATTATTTAATGATTGTGTGTAATGACTAACTAATGGATCTACAATTCAAATGTAGAGTTCAGTTTGATATTTTGCATCAGAAAAATAGTCCGATGTGTGTGCGGTTTTATGTTGCTGATCAGTTCCACCACTGCCTTCCACTACCTAAAAATGACCACGCTGGAGGCCTCCAAAATCTGGAAATCTATGATAGACCTTGTGCAACACTAATATGCAACAAAACGCCTCCACTTCACCAGCGATGAAATGCAATTGTTGTATGTGGAGTATCTTTGTAATTGAAACAGAAGGAGCAGACACAGAAACCTAGATTTTGTGATTAGCATTATTTTAACCAACACTAACCATTTATTTTAAATAGGTTGTCAGTATTAAAATATCACCAATGAGAAAAGCTGGGCTAGGGAATTCTGACCAACTCCTCTCTCTGTGGAGGTTGACTCGCTATATTACCTGTGAAATGAACAGTCACAGATTTACTGCAGATCAGGACATATGTCTGCAAGTCCTGCATAAAATGAAGGCTGCCCGTGATAAATTGCCATGCACAATCACTGTGCATTGTCTAATGGAAGAAATGGATCACATCATACCATTTGGAGCACCAGTGTCTGGGGCACTTAAAGCTTTTATGTGGGCTGATGCTTGTGATCCTCCATTCTGTAACTACCGATCTCAGCTGATGGGCTGTGGGAAGCTACTGACTGGAAGCTGGACACTTGTCCACATGAGGAGGGAAAAGTCTGAGGGAGGGTCACCCTGCACCTCTCTTGTTCACTACTTAGTGTTGCTTTCAGAACACCATGTGGAGCGCTGGAAGCAGGTTACCTGCTGGCTTACCCATCCTCTTGTCAATAGATGGTGTGGGGAGAATCAATTAGGAGGAAAAGGGAGAAATTAGCAGAAAGAACGATCCTTACTCTCACAAAAAGGGCCATATGATTAACATTTTTCAGTTTATAATTATATTTGTTCTGTTTATATTGTTGCAGGGGTCGCATCAAGCACTTGGATGTGGTTACACTCCTGAGAAGGATACAGCCGCCTTTAGGATTTGGCAAGCTGTGCCCACATAGAGTGGCCTGCAAAGTAAGGCTTGGTACACTTTGGAGATACATCTGCCAACCTTCCTACCCCACTCATGCATCATTAGCTGGTAAAGTCCCACCCATAGAGGAAGATTTTCTCTGTTCACTATTTGTCATGAAATTGTAAATGTGAGAACTCATTTACAATTTTGCTACAAATAGGAAATAGAGAAGATATTGTCTCATGGAATTTAAAGAAAGGATTCATAATGGGGGCCCAGTAATGTAACATCAATGATTTACTGATTGGTAAGACTTGATTTCATGTTCATGAATCCCCCACATGGTGAATTACCAATCAAGTGACCTGCCACGTTTGAGGACATTTTTGTGAGCAATTCAAAAAATATAAAGGAAAAGAATGTGAAATATGGGATGAGAAAGGCCACTGAGCCAGCTTGTTTCAATGGACTATGTACGATTGACACTATTATGGAGTTGTACTTTGCCTATTATATAGATTACTACATTGGTTATTCCTTTAACGGTACATTTGTTAGGCTCTATACATGATTAGCTGGCGACACTTGATTCCAGTGGTGTGCAGTATTTAAGATCATATGCACTCTTTTGATGCTATATGAATGAGTTATAATTCACACTCTTACACAGACACATTATTGTGGTTATTAGTGCTTGCAAAGCAATGGAAAACTGCTGGGTATGTAAGATTTCACAAACCCAATGATCACTCCCTGAGACCATCATCACAAATGTAATCCATTTTTTAATTATTAGTTTAATAATTACAGTCTAAATTATTCTTTTGTATCTTTTATAGTCCTGAGGATGCAAGAACAAAAAAAAAGTCAATTTAGGCAAGTCAGCCAGACAGCCAGCTTTCCCTTTGGCCCAGGTCACGTTTCAGTACCTGATCTGGTTTTCACAATATTCCACCCCAAACCCATATAATTCTATCTCCTGCAGAATCATGAATTGGTTCACTTTTTTTTGAGTGTTTTATCTAAGCTGTATGGAATAGGGTTCCTGAGCTGTTGGGACAGTTGAAATGCCTGTCATGGAATGCAGCTGACCAAGGGTTTCTAATGCAGGATGTTAGATTAAGTAGGCATTCTGGTATTTTGCGTGATTTAACCTTGGAGGGCAGAGAGAAACTTTGCCGAACCTTTTCCCAAATGATTAAATAGGTTGGGTAGAGTCCATGTGAAAGGTTCAGTGTTTCTTTGAATTCCTCTCATCATTCAGTACTCACTGTACTCAGGGACAGTCTATTACAGAAATCAACATGGCAGATTTCCCACTTATAGGAACATAGGAATTGCTGGACGAAAAAAGACCAAGGTTCATCTAGTTCATCTTCTACCATCCTAGTAGTTGGATGACACAATGATAATGGAGTTGTTGACTAATCATGGCAATCGATCTCTATCAATTAGTCTACAACAGACCCAGACATGAGGCAAGCAATAACCCCAGTGGTGGAAAGATTTCGGAACCATAGGTCCAAAGTCACCTGTTCCTCCAAGCATGCTACACTTACCATATATCATGTCTCAAATTACTCACATATTGTATCCCAAAATTTTATTTTCAAAGTTATTAGTATTTCCAGATTTTTTTACAATTCAAATTCTCAAACTGCCATGGTGGGATTTGAGTTTGCATTCTTTGGATTACTAGTCCAGTAACATAACCATTGCACCAACATATCCGTTCTAGCATTTGGACATGAAAAATCATCAGGTAGAGCACCTGGAGGAAAATTGGGTGGAGAGGATCACACACGAATTAGGAAACTCACCTGATTTTCCATCTATTCATTTAAATGGATGGAAAATCTGGCAGACTCTAGTACAGCTGCACAATCCTCGCTGCTCAATTTTCTTCTGCGTGCTCTGCCCAAGCAATCCTATATGCCCAAATACGGTAACAGGAAAATCTGTAAAACAACTCTAAATGAAGAAGCTATTTCTTATGGTCATGGGTGCTCTAGTTTTCTTCTTCTGGTTCTCTTATCCTTATTTCAAACAAAATCTTATTGATCCTCTTCATTATTTTTAAACATGGATTATGTCCCTTAAATTTTGATTTTCCAGTGAGTATATATTTAGCTTCCTTAGCCTAATATATCTAATATATACCTCACTGATCTAAACTCTGGAATCATCTTTGTTGAATTGCAGTAAGCCATGTTGTTTGTTGTTTCATGCAGCGCTTGGTATCCATGAATATGCCTTTAAACAGTGATGGCACAGTCATGTTCAATGCAACTCTCTTTGCTTTGGTTCGAACTGCGTTAAGGATCAAAACTGAAGGTACAAACTTTTAGAATATTTAATAGCTTGTCTAGTTTTAGATCTGTAAGCTATGATAGCCTTTAATGTTGATATGTTAATGAGGAGCTTGCTTTGGGACATCTATTTCAAAAATTGCTATTTTGAAGGGAGCAAAACAAAATAAATGCTTTACAGAGGGAGACTCACTGGAGGGGATTTTTCAACTGCCAGCTGCCTGTGTCTTGCCAGAAAATGGGCAATTAGAAGAGGTACATCTAGCAGAGAACTTGGACATGTGTCTGCCTAATTCAATTTTCAGACTGCCCTTTAAGTGGGCACCCAGCCTTCCTGTCCAAAGCAGGTGGGAAGCTGTTTAAATATGCGAATCAGGGTCCTACACCAGTTGTAGGACCCCCAATTGCAGTTTTCATGGAGAAATGGGTAGAGCTGGAGGCCATTCCAAAAAGGTAAGTTTTTCTGTTTTTTAAAGATTTTTAAGACCGAAATTTCCAGCCTGCCTCTGGCCCATTCTCGCTACACATGCCACCCTCCCCCTCCACCCCCCCCCCCCCGAGGTACTACCTGCCGCCATCTCTGTGCAGAAGCCAGATGATTTTCTGCAGCAATAAACCTGCAGATCGCCCATTTGACGCATGTAAAATTCAAAGGAGATCTGAACCTGAAAATAGTTCGCCCTCCTGACACAGTACCAATATTGCGTCCATTTTGGGCCCGAGCGGAAAATCTCCCCCATTATCACTGCCCCACTTAGAAGTTACAGGTAAGAGGGAATTGTTTGGTGCAGTGGGTTAGATTCTGGCTTTAACTTCAGGACCTATATTTGAATGTAGCCAGTGATAAACTCATTGTCCTGTCTGAACAGGGAATTTGGAACAAGCAAACGAGGAGCTTCGAGCAATTGTCAAGAAAATCTGGAAACGTACAAGTATGAAGTTGTTGGATCAAGTCGTGCCACCAGCAGGAGGTGAGCACCCTCCAAATATGTAACAGCTTGAAAAATGGAAGCCGTTACCCTGTAATAACATATAACTGGCCGAGTATATGATAAAACTTGGTATAATAGCAAGGTAACACTAAGTTAGTTGATAGGTGAATGAGTTCTAGGAGTAATTCAGAAATTGCTCTAGTCCCTTGATGGTGATGATGGTTGATCTGTCCATGTGGTTAACACAACGGTACTAGCATCTCTAAGGTATGCTTTAAGCGAAATTTCAAGAACACTGACATTTTATCTTTAAGGAAATCATCTGAAGACTCTTTATCCAGTTAGAATACTTATTGAAAAATTCATTAAACTCATTGAAAATATGCCTCTTTCAAAAGCACTTTAAACAGCTGAATCTTAGATGTATACCTCAGATATGTACTTTGCAGATATATTTGTTTGAATTTATTTCTCTAAGAAATTTTAAGGAATGTGTTAAAAGCATTAGAGATAATCTGGGTAATCAGATTTAAGAAATTCCCCTTTATAAGTACAGAGTATTGATTTAACTAACAATTAAATTTGTAATCATCAAGTTAGCTTTATTTATAAATTATCTGCATGTGTTTGGAATGTTACTGTTACATTTTAGACTTTTAGTAGTTTTTGCCTTTCAACAGTTGTAGCAGACTTCCGTTTTGTGAGGAGTAGCCTCATGAGCCAGGAGTGTACTACGACTAAATGTGACATCTAGCTGCCCTATACATACAATCTGTTGCAACTGAAATTCCTCAGTCATTCCAGCAGACTCTCATAGCAACCTCGTTGGGAGTCCACCGTAATTGCTGCAAACTCCACCAGGACTTGGATACACTAGGGCCCAGCCATGGGCTGAAATTTCCAGGATGGCCTTGTGGGCAGTTCCCATGCCCCGGCCTTACAGGAACCCAGCACAACATTAGAGGCTGATACGCCAAGTGAGAAAAGGGGTACCTGTCTCTTGAAAGATGGAAGTGGGACCTCCAGGGGTTCCAGGCCAGGGAAGCGGCCTGGGTCCCAGAACATCCACCAGGGAATTTTTTTCTTCATGAATGCAGCCCCCTTGGGCCCTTTTGAATGTTTCCAGGGACTCCAACACTCCACCTGGACGTGGCAGCCTGGGACCCACCGTCCCATGCTAAATTGATGCTATCCCCAGACCCTGCACAATCTGACAAAGTCTGCAGGGCATCAGTGGATGCAATTCCAGCCTAAGTGCTGGGATCATGCCCTGTGGCATTTAAGGGTTGCTATCTTCAGCCCTGAAAAGACCAAATCAAGAATTCCATTGAGAATGTTTGATAATGTTCCAAGCTTCCTAATTCAGAATATAGTTGCTGCATTCCTACAGTAAAGGCGCATGAACATACACAGTATTGCTTATGATTTCCTATATTTATCATAACTGAAACAATAGGATTAAATCATTTCTGCATGGTGCATAACATCTTTATGTTCCAGATGATGAAGTTACTGTTGGGAAGTTCTATGCCACATTCCTAATCCAGGATTATTTCAGAAAATTCAAGAAGCGCAAAGAACAGGGCATTGTTGGGAAAGCAGTGCAGAAAAATGCACTCTCTCTACAGGTACATGTGAGAAACCTTTCTTAATTTAAATGTTATGTTTACTTTTTTTTTGAAAAGCACTGTGTCTGGTCATTGTCCATGTGTGTACTATTTAGCTAGAAGTAAATCATTGTGCATACAATTTATGTTAAATTTATTTAATTTTTTTTCCTGTGAAACTTTGTACTTCTGAGGTGAAATATATCAATGTGAAGGAATGAAAGCTTTTGGACTCCGTGTTAGCATTAAGTACTGCTAGGTTCCATGTACAGTGTAAAGTTCCCTTCCCCTGGTCCAACACCATACCTTAATCCCAACCTAGTGCTAGTTCCGTTCTCCGGATATTACTGTACTAGCTCGAATCTGATTTGTGACTTCTGCAAACTAATATCTGGTAGGATGCTTTCATCTGATCAGTCGAGCAAGGCTCGGATCCAAATCCTAGACGTGAAGGGACAGCGTTGTGCTAAACCAGTGTGCTTCAGCATTGTACTTTTTGAATTATGATAAATGATGGGACTTCTTGTTTAAAATAGTGTTTAAAAGTTTGAAATCACTAAATCATTACCTTACTATTTCTGACAAAATTATCGTGCCACTCAACTGCTGTTTTATTCTCACTAATTCCTTGTATCTTTCTATTCTTCAATTAAGAGATATAAGTAGTAAATTGTTGGCATTCTAGAGTGAGCCAGATTGAGAGAAATGAGCATCATTTTAGCTCAGGGCAGGAATCGGGGATGCTAGGTCGAAGCGGGGGGCAATCCATCAGGCACACCAGAGCGTGAAGCATATGCAAATAAGTGGCCTTAATGCCTGCTTGAGGTCCCCACTCCAACATTCATTTGCCCTGAGGTAGCCAGCACCCAGCCCTACGGACCGCCTGCAACAAAGAAGGCAAGTAACTTGCCTGAATGTAGAGCTGGGAGGAACTGGAGTGCTCCTCCCGACCCACTTTAAAGGACCGTCCAGATCATCGCCGCTCCCGTCCCCTGCCACCCCAGCCTTGAAATGCACAACTCCCAATCTCCCACACACCCCCTCCTTTACACCCCAAGATGCCCAACTCCCAATCTGTCACTCCCACTGGCCCCAAACCCCGATCTCCCACGCCCCCATCCCAGCCTCTGAGTCCTGATCTCCCTCCCCTGCGACTCCAGGTTCCCTGATCCAATGAATTTGCTCAGCCCCCGCTCCCCCCCAATCCCCGACTGAACCCCTGGACCCACTTACCTGAGGGCCGCTGTGGTGCTAGCAGTGGCCTAATTTCTTAGTAGTCCTCTGCACTTCTCACTGGCGGGCTGTAGCGCCGCACTGGCTCTATAACAATGAGGTCCAAGGCCCAATATCAGGGTCACCTCAGATCTCACCATTCTGGTGGAGGGTATTTCCCTCAGCGCCCAAAAATCGGCAGTGGCAAATTTCTAGGACTCTGTCTTCATTTCATTTTTTAGTTCTTTTCTTCATTATTTTAATGAAAAGCACAAAAGAATTTTATGTTTAAATTTTGGTTTCTAGCAGAGCAAAGAAAAAAATTGTTGCTGAGTGATAAGCTCATGTAATTTAGTAAAAAAAAACCTCCCTCATATGGTTAGTTTGTCCATGTATTTACTTAGCTATTTTGAGACATGAATAAAGAATTGGCCCAATTACAGGACAGACACGACTTAATAGATTACATGAAACTGAACAGACGGAGGGTCTTGAATATGTAATGAATGTTTGAATTGGAAAACAGCACAGATATGAAGATACATAGGGATACAGGAGAAAACAATATTTTAATTTTAATATCAATTAAAAATGTCAGGGTTGGGGATGGATACCTAATAATTTCTTTGCTCCCAGAGTTCCAGGTCAGGTATGGCAGAGCTCTTTTTATCCAGGTTTCAGACAACAGTCAGAATTTAGCTCCAGCAATTGACAAATCTCACCTTCATTCCAAGTAAGCCAACTGATCTACACAACATTTTTACCACTCTTCACATTACATTTCCGAGTGGCAGGCAGTGACTAGTGGGGTACCGCGGGGATCGGTCCTTGGACCCCAGCTATTCACAATATATATTGGCCCTGAAATTAGGATCGGGAGCTTGCCGCGCGTGCAAGCCCCCGATGTGCACTCACCCTGCGCGCCGACATCTGAAGCCCGGGCCTGCTTGCATTTCCTGTCACTGGCCCGGTTCAGATGTCGGCGGCGTAGTTAGTGCGATGTGCCGGCTGGGATCAGGTGAGCACTGTGCAGCCAATCTGGGGAGGGGAAACCTCATTCATGAGTTTGAGAGTAAGAACTGTCAAACTCATGAAAAGTATGGGCTGCCAAAACACTACTTAAACTTTAAATAAAATTTTAAAAAACATCCCACTGATTATATTAACTATAAATAAGTTTAAAAAAATATTTTAAACAATTAATCAAATTTTTGAAAAAAATAAATTTTTAAAAAATAGGGTCTAAAACTAAACTTACCTTACTGTAAATTCTTTAAAAATAATAAACCTGTGGGGAAAAAAAAGTCTAAATTGTACTAAAAGACCACTTGCCTGTAAAACTAAGTACTTACGTCTGGTTTTTCCACGCGTAAAAACCGGAGGCCTTTACACTCGGGCAACTCTGGGGGGGGAAAAAAAAGGAATTTCACTGCGCACACGCTGCCTGTGCAGTCGCACGCGTTCTGCCTCTTAACCCCTTGGGTCAGAGGACATGAAAAGCCGGTTTTCAGCGCATGCGCTGTGCATGCTGAAAACCGGCAAATCCTCCGGGCACACGCGTGAGTACCCCGTCCGTACTCGCGCGTTGTGACAGGAATTACTGGGCCAATAATGATCTAGACAAGGGAATTAGATGTAATATCTCCAAATTTGCAGACGACACAAAGCTGGGTGGGCGTGTGTGCTGTGAGGAGGATGCCGAGAAACTACAGGATGATTTGGACAGGTTGGGTGATTGGGCAGAAGCATGGCAGATGCAATATAACGTGGATAAAGGTGAGGTTATCCACTTTGGTGGCAAAAACAGGAAGGCAGATTATTATCTGAATGGCAATAGATTGGGAGAAGGGGAAGTGCAACAAGACCTGGGTGTCCTTGAAGTCGCTGAAGGTAAGCATGCAGGTGCAGCAGGCGGTTAAGAAGGCAAGTGGTATGTTGGCCTTCGTAGCGAGAGGGTTTGAGTACAGGAACAAGGATGTCTTGCTGCAGTTGTACAGGGCCTTGGTGAGACCACATCTTGAGTATTGTGTGCAGTTTTGGTCGCCTTATCTGAGGAAGGATGTTCTTGCCATGGAAGGAGTTCAGTGAAGATTCACCTGGCTGATACCTGGGTTTAGCAGGAATGACGTATGAGGAGAGATTGGGTCGATTGGGCTTGTACTCGCTGGAGTTTAAAAGAATGAGAGGGGATCTCATTGAAACTTATAAAATTCTGACAGGACTGGACAGACTAGATGCAGGAAGGATGTTCCCGATGGTCGGGGAGTCCAGAACCAGGGGTCACAGTCTAAGGATAAGGGGTAAGCCATTTAGGACAGAAATTAGGAGGAATTTCTTCACCCAGAGAGTGGTGAACCTGTGGAATTCTCTACCACAGAAGGCAGTAAAGGCCAATACATTAAATATATTCAAGAAGGAGTTAGATACATTTCTTAAGGCTAAAGGGATCAAGGGATATGGAGAGAAGGCAGGAACGAGGTACTGAATTTGGATGATCAGCCATGACCGCATTGAATGGTGGAGCAGGCTCGAGGGGCCGAATGGCCGCCTCCTGCTCCTATCTTCTATATTTCTATGACAAGAAATTCACCCTTGGGGGACACATGGCAAAAATGTAAAATTGGCATATTGTGAAATAACTCACAATTTTACAAAGTGTATTTCCAAAGGACCCAAAATTACAGGGGCTATGATGTGGCACCTTTTGCTGCAAGAGTCGAAATTTGGGACAGAACCCGGTTCTGTCAGGATTCTGACTCGTGTAAATTGTATGTAAAATTCCAACAGGGGGAGAAAGCGAGTCACCTGCCCACGCCTCCCCACATCTATCCCAGGAATTCTGCCCTTATAAGGTCTCAATGGAACTTGCCAGGTGAAAGCTGACGTGAGTTCCATTCCGGCCCTTCGGAATGCCCCAGATGGTCCCGTAAGAAAGGTAAAATTCTTCTCTTCAAAGCAAGCAAAAAAATTAACTCCAGATTGTGTTCAGACTGGAAAGGACAGCAGGATGCCTCTATTGGAGTGGCTGTGTGCTGCTCCATTACCTACCAGCAGTTTAGGGAAGGTGCCTCTAAAGCACATTATTGTTATGGGTGAGCGGCCTGACCTGACCATGTAAATGATCAGAATTTTAGCCCCAAAATATTTGCTATTGAAAGTTGTCGAGGTGATCGGAATATGAATGTCATAAAAGTCAACAGAGTCCAAAGTAGCTCAAACATCTGAGGACTCAAAATCACGTCAATAATCTGCAATACAAAAAATTACAATGAAAAAATTTGCAAACAAAAAAGAGTTACCCAACTACACAGGAATACTAAAAGAAAAGGTCCTAATGCGGGAAGAAGAATGGGGTGGCTACAATCGTCCACCTTGTGGAACATGGACTTACCCGATACTTCCTTTGACTCCAGCGGTTCTGGTGAGTATTAAATTGTTTTATTTAAACCCATGTTCTTTTACTTCAGATTTATCAGCCCAAACAATTAGCATTAAGCCTTGTCTTACATGCATTGCAATAACATATTTACAACTCTTTCAAAACTTTTCTAAATATTTTTGATCCATAACTAATTGCCTTTGCATTATTCCAGTAGTCAACTTTCTCATGTTCCGAATTCTTGCAAACTTTCATTGTGATATGTAGTCCTTCAGTGCAGCATCAGATAAGCAAAACTTGTGTCTCTGCAGATAATTCTCCCACTCTGAAGTAATGGGGACCAGAATAACAGCAAGCTATTGTCTTGGTTGGAGGAGAATCATGAAGAATCTTGCATGGCTGAGGAAGCAATGGAAATTATGAAGGTGTAAGAAAGTCCCTAATGGAACCAATCTCTAGAATGTAAGAGCAGGTGGCAGGAGACAATTTGTACCTGGATGTATCTTCCACAGGAGCAACGCAAGTAATAGAAAGAACGACTAACTTGCATTTATATAGCACCTCTCACAACATCCCAAAGTGCTTTACAGCCAATTAAGTACTTTTGAAGTGTAGTCACTATTGTAGTGTAGGAATCGCGGCAGCTAATTTGCACACAGCAAGATCCTACAAACAGCATAATGACCAGATAATCGGCTTTAGTGATATTGATTGAGGGATAAATATTGACCAAGACATCGGGGAGAGCTCCCCTGCTCTTCTTCGAAATAGTGCCATGGGATCTTTTACATCTACCTGAGAGGGCAGATGGAACCTCAGTTTAACGTCTCAGCTGAAAGATGGCACCTCTGACAGTGCAGCAATCCCTCAGTACTGCACTGGAGTGTCAGCCTAGATTTCTGTGCTCAAGTCTCTGGAGTGGGACTTCAACTCACAACCTTCTGGCTCAGAAGCGAGCGTGCTACCAACTGAGCCACAATTGACATTATAGGGACACAACAGGCAGAGTTCACAGGTGTAGTGCCTTCATCTCCCCCATAAAGTTCTAAAGCATACAGAAGGGATAACTTGGCACTTGTGGGCACTATGCAAATGTGGGTTCAACCACATCTGCATGGACTTGGGTACATGGTGAAATATTTTGCAGTATCATGGAGCCTAATTGTCACAGCTTGCAGTCCCTTTGGTCAATATAAGGCATTCATTTGGAAGACCCCATAGTGTAAATTCATTGATCTTGTGCTTCCACAGGGAGCACATGTTGGAAATAGGATTACAACACTGTAGTGCCAATTCTCCATTGCCGTTAACCATTAAGAGGCTGAGATCAGTGAATTTACCCATATGAATCCTCCATACCAATTCCAGAATGTCATTGTTCCGCCCTCCAAAGTCAATTGAAGACCAACTTGGGGAGAAATGTTGGAGCATCATCTGGGGACATTGTGGCTGATGTGCCATTCCATCCTAAGGATGAACATGTAGAATTCCTCCCAAAACTCAGAGAGCAAGATGTCATATCTAGAAATAAAAGCAATGTACATAAGTGTCATTGTATATGATTTTCACATTATGATATCTGATCAGGCACTATATAAATGCAAAAGCAAAATACTGTGGATTCTGGAAATCTGAAATAAAATCAGAAAATGCTGGAAAACACTCAGCAGGTCAGGAAGCATCTGTGGCGAGAGAAACAGAGTGAATGGCCGTGATTTGATCATAGGTGTCGGGATGGTGGGTGGTTTCCGGGTTCCAGTCACGATCCTGGCTGCAGCCGCTCTGTCAAAGGGATTTTCCCTTGATTGGCCTTGTTAAGCCCGCCCTGCGGGCTTCCCGGCCAATTAACAGGAAGTGGGTTTGATGATGTCATTTGATGATTCATCAGCTGGTTTCCTTGAAGGGACCATGACCACATTGAGTTTAACAGTTGTTCTGTCAGTGTTAGACAGCATTGAAGTGCTGCAAACACTGACAAGCACTGTACAAAGGTGGATGCTTGCACCCAGGCTCTCAAATGAATCCCTCCATATGCTTTTGGAGGGAGTCACATCACGCAGAGAGGTTATCTTCCCTTCCAAGGGCGGAGGAGACCTCCCCAGGACACCAACGCAGCCTGGTTGGACACTGCACAGGAGGGCAAAAGCAGGGATGTCGTCAGAAGTCGCTGGCTGCAGTGGCGCCAACCTTTCAATGATCTCAGTGGATCACAAAACGTTACTGCAAAGCCACACTCAAACTCACCCTGCTGTGCCACTCAACACATCCCTATCACTCTGCCTTCCATACCCTTCTCCTGCACATCCTTACTCACACTAACTTACCTTGCACCTCCATCCAACCCTATCTACTTTATCACTTCCCCATCTCACTAGCCACCCCTCACACTCGCCCTCATCCTACTGCAAGCATACCAACTAACACCACACAAGGGTAGGCACTTGAGAGGTTTAGCCAATGTCCATGTGAAGTTTCTGGTAATGTGTTGTCATAGTGAAATCTATTTTTCCAACACTGCCTCATTTTGGATAGATCTGAGCACACCTTGAGAAATGTCTTACTGAGTTCCAGTGAATGTTCAAGCAGAACTCCCCGCGCCCACCACCCCCGCCCATAGTGACGAGTGTGCATGGAATGGCTTGGACATTAAAGGGATGCTTCACGCTGCTGGTGTAGGATGGTGTCAACCTGGCACATGTGGTAGCCAGGGTTAACAGCGTCAAGTGAAGTAAATCTGGCCATGGTGATGCCATCATTGGCCTCCCGGCCAGCAATGTTGTCAGGGATTGATGCCCTGTGTCCTGTGCAGCATCAGGTGATGGCGGAGAAGGTTGGTGATGTTATTGGTGATGATGGTGTGCCTGGTGATGTTGGTGTTGGGGCTGTTCGTGGAGGATTCAGAGGACCACGGTATGATTTTTTCAAGGACACTGATGTAGCTGCAATAAATGTCAGCTGCAGGTGAGATGACAGAAGCGCTCTGACAATGGTGAAGGAGGTTGTTCCAATGAGGTAGCACTGGACATACAGTTGGCTCTAAACGCTTGCAAGCTAAAGAAATCTCTATGTATTACAAATGCAGTAGCCAACATTTGGTGCGCTCTGAAACAGTCCATCTGCAACATGGCATCCTTTATACCACTTCTGCAGCTGTCAGCTTATCAAACATCAGGGCAGACTCAAATCACGGCAGGTTGAGCTGGCATGTTCCCCGAGCAGCGGGTAACCTGTGGGGGAAAACGTAAAATGAGAAGGAAGCCTCAAAATAGTATTAAATTGGCTCTTAACAAGCCATTTAATGAGCTCAATTGTATCCCCTGCTGCTTGGTGTCGGTTCAGTTCTCCGCTGACAGACCCAACACCTGGGAGACTCGCGTGGAGGCGGGTTGACAGCGTGTTTCCTACCCGCTGTCAATCTTTGCTATTTTGACACCAGACCGCCTCCAAACCCGCCCTCTGAGCGCCGGCAAATTCACGGCCAACGTTTCCGATTGATGACCTTTCATCAGAACTGGAAGATGGTAGAGATTAACAGTTTTTAAATGCATTTTTTTCTTTTTCTTTCATTATCTACCTAGCAGCTCTTGTTATACAGTTACATTTAAATATTTTCAATGTTCACGTTGCACTAATCTATATAGCAGTTTGTTTTAATTATGTTGCTGCATTCAGATATTTCTTATAGAATGTGTTTTAAGGTTTCCAATTATATATTGAAATACAATTTCATTCAACTTCCATGGCATCTGCATTCCAAATATTTTTCCAGTTACCACAAAAAGCTTTGCATCAATCGCTCCTTTGTGTCATCTCCCTTTTCCTTGGCCACAACACTTTTCTCGTTTCATGTAAAGGTTGCTCTGAACTCCAGCTTGGCAATGTAACCTGAAATATGTTTCTTGAAAGCTCTTCTAATTTGACTATATTATGCACCTCTGAAACTCTGCTCTTGAACATTCTGGTGAATCATTTGTCATTGCCTTACATATGTGACATGGCTAGGCAATGTGCACATCCATATGGTCTCCTACCAAAGCTCTGTTCATGTCTGTCCAATTTCTCAAAGGGCTCGATTACCTTTAAAATGTTGCCCTTTTGCTCCCTTAGGACCATTTCAAAAAATAATGTGGCCTAATTTCTTCAACCCTCATGGGCCTCAGGGTCCCCATATCAAAGCACTCGGGTGCCATGCTGACGACTGCAAACGCATTAGGGTGGGTGCCACTGTTGTGACTTTAAGGGCACAGGCCACTGATCCAGACTATTTAAATGGCCCTGTCTCCATGATTTGAAATGGGATGAACTCCAGTGGCAGCTGGAAATCCAGCCCCACCTCACCAATCTCGTGAAGTGGTGCGCCGATAACAACCTGGCCCTTAACATCAAGAAAACCAAAGAAATCATTGTGGACTTCAGGAAGTCTAAAGGCGGAAGTCACACCCCCATTCACATCAATGGGGCTGTGGTGGAAAGGGTGGACAGCTTTAAGTTCCTCGGAGTCCACATCACGGAAGACCTCTCCTGGTCCCTCAATACCTCCTCTCTGGTGAAGAAGGCCCAGCAACGCCTATATTTCCTAAGGAGGCTGAAGGGATGTAACCTGCCACCCCTGATCCTCTCTAACTTTTACCGCTGCACAATAGAGAGCATCCTGACGAACTGTATCACAGTATGGTATGGCAGCTGTAGCTACTATGACCGGAAAGCCCTGCAGAGGGTAGTCAAAACTGCCCAACGCATTACCGGCACCCGGCTACCGACCATAGCGCACATATATCAGAAACGCTGTTTACGGAGGTCACGAACCATCATCAAAGACCCTACCCACCTCAGCCACAGTCTGTTCGCCCTCCTGCCATCTGGGAGACACTACATATGCATTCGCACCCGTACGACCAGATTTAGGAACAGCTTCTTCCCCAGGGCTGTCATCCTACTGAACTCCACAAATAAACTCTAAAGCCTGCACATCTGCCAATGCACTTTATTATGGTTATGTTTATGTTAATGTATTACAAGCCAAATGTATGTTGAATGTTTAAATGTCTTAATCTAAATGTACACTCTCGGGAGCCGCAAGCCTACATTTCGTTGTACTGCACTTGTGCACTAACAATGACAATAAAAGTTGATTATTATTATTATTATTACTTCCAGTGGCAGAGCAGGAACCCCAGAATTCTGTGCAAATTCAGTGGCCGGAATTTTCCCCTAGAAAAATGGGTGGGTTTGGAGCATGGGGGCAGTTAAAGTGTTAAAAATGCGATTCCCGATCTGATCCTGCCTCCAACCCGCCCACTTCCGGTTTTGCAGGAAGCATGATGGGGGCGGGCGACCAACCCGCTCCCAAGGGGCATTACCTCAATTTAAATAGTGTTATGAGACTGGAATCCTCTTTTTCCCCCTCCATTTTGTGTTTAACTGCCTGTGGACGGATTTCACACAATAAATGAAACCCGGCAGTTAAACCGAGATGGGGACTGCTGCATCCAGGAGGTAAGTGGTTTTATACCTACCTCCTGGATCCAGGGTCCCTACCTAGCCCACCCCCCACCCCCCCCGCGATCGGAGATCCCCCCCCCCTCGACCCCCAACCAACGATGATGATGAGGCCGACCACAATCCTCCGATCCTCAGTATTATTGCTGCGAAGAAATATTTTTGATTTTTGCTTTGAAGTTGGTGCAGATTTCAAATTCACTCTGAACAGCTTGAAATACCACACATGTTAGAAGGCTTTAGTTATGGATAATCCAGACATTCCATTCTTTAAAATAATTACAAAAAATACTGGAAATGTGCAGATCAGTCAACATCTGATAGAGAAAGGCCAATTTCTGACCCTTTTATTACCTGAGAGGAGTACTGCAATTCTGATTAGGGAACATATGCACAAAATTAAAGGTCTTTAGAATTCTTGACAGTACACTGTATTCATGATGTCAGTGTGGAATAATCATTCCAAGCTAATCTCTATGACTCAGAATTGGGCACTGGAAAGAGGTAGTTGTTTATTTTTAATGATTGGAACTGCTATCAGAACAGTTGCAGATGGGTTGGTGGGTCCAAAGTGGCCTCAAATCACAATCATTATGGACCAGTATACTCCCTGAGAAAATGTTCATTCACCTAAATTTTTGCATCACTAAATATTCTTGAAACTCAATTCCCACATGTTTGAAACAAAAACCTAGATTTTCTGTTCATGTTAAACACCCCTAGGTGCATCTTGGGCAGACGAAAACAAAATCTTCTTCAGGAGCCATTCCACCGACTCCCCGTTTGTCCCTGTCACTGCCAGGATTTCACACTGGTTGTAACAGGGGATGTACAATATGCCTACCCCTAAAATTGTAAATGTATGCAAATGACAAAAATATGATATTTGATGCATTTGCCGTAATTTGCTGTTAATAGATCCTATGGGATCTATTAACATTTGATTTCTTTTTGGTGGGGCCCATGTGTGGCTCAGTACCACACACATTTACCACTGGCTTCATTGCTGGCCTATTTTGTCAGGATTTTTGAGGGGGCCAGGAACCCCCGAGACACCTCTCCAGACTGCGTCGGTACCATCAGAATTTAAAGTGCAGCTATCCAAGTGTGGAAACCAGGCAGAAATGGGTTCCACCGCAACTTGCAGCCCCTCTACTGTCCCATGATAGAGAAGAATTTCAGGGGGATTATGTTTTCTTTTGATTTTTGGTAATTAATTTCTGAAAGTACAATGTCTCTGAAGTTTGATGAACATCAAATAGAGGTTTTAAAATGACTGAACTGGTTATGGACCTACACATGTACAGTTCCCAGCATGTTCATCTTTGAAATCTGCCCAGAATCCAATCAGAGAACATGTCATAAAGTTCAACTGAAAGGCATGACATGAGGAAAAACTGTTTTACGCAGCCAGTGGTTAGGATCTGGAATGCACTGCCTGAAAAGGTGGTGGAGGCAGACTCAATCATGGCTTTCAAAAGGGAATTGGATAAGTACCTGAGGGAAAAAATTTTGCAGGGCTACATGGAAAGGGCGGGGGAGTGGGACTAGCTGAATTGCTGTTGCAGAGAGCCAGCACGGGTTCGACGGGCCGAATGGCCTCCTTCTGTGCTGTAACCATTCTATGATGGGTGGGTCACAGTGGTAGAGTACTGTTATATGCATCTGTACACTCCTGCTCCTACTGGCCCACAACAAAACATTTTTAAAAAAACATACCTCTCTGGACCTCGTCTGGTCCTAGATCCACTTCCCAACAGCTTTGGCCCGGAGGGGACGCTACCACTGCTTCCTGCTCGGGCCTCAGTTTAATTTTGCAGTCAGGTCTCATTAACGTCATCGGAGCCTGATCTGCATATTTAAAGAAGGATTCCGCCAGAGGCGAGTGTCCTTGCCGCCTGCAATTGCAGTTGGCCAGATCATGGCGGGAAGCCAGTGGGTAAGCTTCCCATTCCATTTTAACTGCTTCCCTGCCTGGTTTTCGCCAGGCGGGGGATTAAAATTCCCCCCAATACCTGTAGAATAATATGTAATGGAAAATGTTCACACTTTAAAAAGAAACTTTTAGAACTTTTTCTTTTCCCTTTTTAGGCTGGTCTACGTACTTTGCATGACATTGGCCCTGAGATTCGTCGCGCCATATCTGGGGACCTGACAGCAGAAGAAGAACTGGAAAAAGCAATGAAAGAGGCCGCTTCAGCTGCGTCTGAAGATGACATTTTCAGGGTAGGTTTCACATTAGGTAATCGCTAAAAAATCATGGAGGGATTTAAACTTTTCCCCTTAAATCCTGTATAGGTCAGTATCATGTGGTTTTATCAACTTAGCAGCCTATTTTCCTTACACTCATTTCTGATATTATGACATTGTTTACATAACATTCAGCCAGTATTTTGCACATAATATAATGTATAGCACCTTTGAGAGATTCAACAGGGTGGATTTGGGTGGAACCTTGAAGATATCACTGATGTGTTAAATCGTTACTTTGCATTTGTGCTGAGTTCCCAGTGCTGATAGATAGAGGTGCAACTGGAATTGAATCTGTGGATGTCAATGTAGAAATAGTCCTGGCTATAATTAGGGCTCTTAAGGTAGTTTAGGCTTCTGGGCCTAATTATATTCACCGTAGAGTACAAATAGAAATGGGGTTATGTTAAGTGAGCAAAGTCTCATCTATTTAACAGCTCTTTGAAATTTTGAATGCCCTCAAAAGTTTGTCACCATCCTCCGCCTGCTTCACGACAACATGCAAGCTGTGATCCTGAACAACAGTTCCACCACAGACCCAATTCACATACGAACCGGGGTCAAGCAAGGCTGTGTCATCGCACCAACGTTCGTCTCGATCTTCCTTGCTGCAATGCTCCATCTCACCCTCAGTAAGCTCCCCACTGGAGTGGAGATAATTTACAGAACAAACGGGAAACTGTTCAACCTCCGTTGCCTCCAGTCCAGATCCAAGGTCGTCCAATCCTCTGTCGTCGAATTACAGTATGCGACGATGCTTGCGTCTGCGCTCGCTCGGAGGTCGAACTCCAAACCATCGTCAACACCTTCACCGAAGCGTACGAGAGCATGGGCCTTACACTAAACATCTGTAAGACAAAGGTCCTCTACCAACCTGCCCCCGCCACACAGTACTGGCCCCCGATTATCAAAATCCACGACAAGGCCTTGGACAACGTGGACCACTTTCCATACCTCGGGAGCCTACTGTCAACAAGGGCAGACGTCGACGATGAAGTCCAACGCTGCCTTCAGTGTGCCAGTGCAGCCTTCGGTCGCCTGAGGAAGAGAGTGTTTGAAGACCAGGACCTCAAACCCGGCACTAAGCTCATGGTCTACAGAGCAGCAGTGATACCCGCCCTGCTGTATGCCTCAGAGACATGGACAATGTACAGCAGGCACCTCAAAGCACTGGAGAGGTACCACCAACGCTGCCTCCGCAAGATCCTGCAAATCCATTGGCAGGATAGGCGCACCAATGTCAGTGTTCTTGCTCAGGCCAACATCCCCAGCATCGAAGCTTTGACCACGCTCGATCAGTTCCGATGGACGGGTCACATTTGTCCGCATGCCCGATACGAGACTCCCAAAACAAGCGCTCTACTCGGAGCTCCGGCACGGCAAGAGAGCCCCAGGTGGGCAGAGGAAATGCTTCAAGGACACCCTCAAAGCCTCCTTGAAAAAGTGTAACATCCCCACCGACACCTGAGAATCCCTGGCCTAAGACTGCACAAAGTGGAGGAGAAGCATCCGGGAAGGCGCCAAACAACTCGAGTCTCTTCGCCGAGAGCAAACAGAAGCCAAGCGCAGGCAGCCCAAGCACCCCACCCACCCGCCCCTTCAACCACCGTCTGCCCCACCTGTGACCGAGACTGTCGGTCCCGCATTGGACTCATCAGTCACCTGAGAACTCATTTTTAATGTGGAAGCAAGTCATCCTCGGTTCCGAGGGTCTGCCTAAGAGAAGAGAGAGAGAGAGAGAAATTTTGAATTATTCCCATGGACTGGAGAAAGGCCCATGTGGTGTCTATATTTAAGAATAGCAGTAAATTATAATCTGGGACAGTCATCTTTAACAATTGCTCCATATCCTCCTCTACTGCACCTATATGCTGGCTTCCACCATCATTTGTTTAAAAAAAAGCAAAAATATTTATTTAATATCTCTGTCTTACCTTCATCGTCCACAACTAGACCCCCTCTTTTATCCTTGAGTATTACTACCTGCTCTTGAACTATTCCTTTACTTTTTAAAAATATTTTATAAAAGCTCTTCTAATCTCCCTTTTCACCTTCTCATTACACTTTCTATATTCTTCCTAATTTTATCTCATGCGTCCCTTTTAAGTTTTAGTTTTTAATATATTTATCCATGGAATTCAATTCTTTGAAGTACCCACTTTTACCATTTAGCAATATTGTACTCTATCCATCCCATATTTGAAGATTTCCCACTGTTGATGCATCAAACTGTGTGCTAATTTTTTCTGCCCAGTTAATTTGGGCAAGATCCCTTCTTATCATACTGAACGTTGCCTTTTTTCTACTCTTACCTTTGATTCATCATTATTATTTTCTATTCTTACATTGAACCTAACTAAGTTGTGGTCGTTATTTCCCAATTGTTCTCCAACTCACGCATCAATTATTTGCTCCACTTCATTTCCCAGAACTAAATCAAACAATGCTTCTTTCCTTATTGGGCTAGAAAAATACTGATTGAGGAAGTTAAATGAATATGTAGCAAGGAACAGGATTCTGTGTTACAATGACAACTGCAGAGAGGAATAATAAAATATTATGTGAAACATGATGGTTCCTAAGGTGTTTTGAAAATGAAAATATTATGCCAAGTAAAACAACTGATCTAGGATGTATAATGTCAGCTGTTCGGCTACATAAATATTCTAGAGTTTTGCAGGATTTGGCTTTGGCAAGTAGGGAGGCATTTTTGTGGAAGGAAGAGGCTTCATGGGTTGAATGGCCTTTTCCCAACCATACTTTCTTGTATTCCTTCTTCCTGGGTATCCTCCTACCCTTTGCACTGTTCCATGGCTGACAGTGCAGGAGGGAATCAGTTCTCAGACCTGTTCCAGTGTTGTATCAGATTATTCAGTTTACTTATCCTCCCTGTTCTGCAGAACTGTCAAAACTCTGCTCTGCATCTACTTAGTACTTTGGCAAATATTGAGAAGTGATTATGTAAGGAGTCAGAAATCCAAATCCAAGTCCTTCCACGCTGTGGCACAACTCATTCCTCAAACTTGCTATGGCACTTGGCAGCTGAAATGACGACCTTATAGTGAAAAATGTAGGTTAATTGTTAGAGGATCTGTGTATACTGTATAATATTGAAAGTTTGAATGAGCATGTTTTCTTCCCACAGAGGGCTGGTGGCTTATTTGGTAACCATGTTGGCTATTATCCAAGTGATGGTAGAGGCTCCTTCCCACAAACTTTCACCACCCAGCGTCCTTTGCACCTCAATAAATCAGGAACCTCTCAAGTTGAAGTAGAGTCACCATCCCATGAGAAACTGGTTGATTCAACTTTCACTCCAAGCAGCTATTCCTCCTCTGGATCAAACGCCAACATTAACAACGCCAACAACACTGCAATATCCAGATTCCCAAGTCCAGTCAATTACCAAAGCACCGTCAGCACAGTGGATGGTCATAGCAATTCTCTGACTTCATCGCTTTTATTGCAAGCCACAACATGGAAGATCAATCCCAAAAGGTAAGTTTGTAATATTGCAACGTATATGATGATGTTTCTCTGCTAATGTAATTCACTGTCATTTCAGTTTCAAGTCTGTTTATTATATTAATATTTTTGATATAAAACAGGATTATGATAAGGAAAAGGCATGAGTACAGCGTGAGCCCACTACAACAAGCAGTGTGTGTATAGTGTGAGCCCCACTAGAATAGACAATGCGACTGCAGTATACACCCACTACAACACGCAGTATGCTTATGGTGTGAGCCGTACAAGTACAGGCAGTATGAGTATTGCATGACCCCCAACACAACAGGCAATAAGTTCAGATGAGCCCATGACAACATGCACTGAGTGCACCAGGTAATTAGAGTGAGCTGCAATACAAGAGTTTTGCTAGACAGGAGTGCAGATTGGAGAATTGAGTATTATTGTAATAGCCCTATCTCTGACCTGCACTCCTGTCTAGTGAGGATCTGTGTTAGGTGCACAGCCTAGCTGAATTTAGCCTATACAAGTACTGTGTGCCCACCACATACATTATAAGTACAGTATGAGCCTCCTTTAAGCAATGTAAGTAGTGCAAACCCCACCACAACAAACAGTGTGAGTACAATGTGAACCCCAATTCAACAGACAGCATTAGTATAAGCCCCACAGTAACAGGCTCTACAAGTGTAGCACTGCTCAACCACAGCAGACAGTGTACTACAATGCGAGGCCCAACCCTTCATCATTTCATGGTTCTTTCATTTATTACAGTTTTTTGTTTTCCAAGAGCTGTCATGTGTATATAAAATAATATCTAAGTCATTTTTCTTATCTGTTTTCGTGCTCACTTATGAACCAGGACACGGTATTATGAAACACTGGTACGGTATGTACCCTTACAGTTGTTTTATCCTTTGTTATATTCTTCTTGCTCTAGTTGAATAATAAGTGTATTTATTTTATTAGCTAAATTTTTTTTAGGAACTCTTCAGATTCCCCCTCTTCTGGTTCAACATAATTGCCTGACAAGCAGAGGAGAAAGGTCATTTATATCTAAGCTTCAACCAATGCCTCCTTGTACCAAATACTAAGAAGCGTGTGAGAGTTGTGTGATTTGACTTACCCTCCAATTCCCCTCAGTTACTCCATCTGGGCTTTATCCCTATTGTGCACCTCATTAAGAGGACCAGGCTTTAAGATGATCAACTCACTAATGGGAGACTTGCAGAGGAAAACTGGAAGTTAGACCTTTTTGTTCTTCGTTTTACTGCTTAAAATATTTTAAAGCATAATTATTTACTTTGTCATCTTCTTCCTTCTCTTTCCTATCACCACAATATCCTCCTTCACTCAGGGCAGCAGATCAATCTGGGGCTTGAGTTCCATATTGGCTTATAGGAGGCAGTTAGTTGAATAAATTAGGTCATTCCCCCTCTTCCTCTCCATCACCAAGTGGAAGTACTCTAACATCTAACAGCCTCACTGTAAATCAGCAGAGCTCTCCATTCGAAGGGTGGAAAGCTCACAAGACAGGCAAATCTGGGGTCCAAACACAGATTGCTCGACTTTAACTCCCCTGCATGACAGAAACCAGATAGGGGGTTGGGGGTGGGGGGGTCAGCAGTTAAAATGGAGCGAGGACTGGCCCACTCTTTTCCCGTTCTGATCTGGCCAACTCAATTTTAAATTGCAAGCAGTAAAGACACCCTCCCCAAGCTGGCAGATCGATGTCACCGAGGTCTAATCTGCCATTTTAATCTGAGGCCTGAATGGTGGAGCAATGCTAGCTACCCGCCAGGCAAAAGCTGCTGGGAACAGTAACCAGGGCCCAGCAAAGTCAATTTTTAGCTTCCTTGTGGGGCCAAGATGAACAGGAGCTCCACAAGTAAACCTTGAGCCTCCCCAGCCTGGCTATCCTCCCCCTTCCTCCGACCGGATTCCCCTCCCGGAGCACTTACCTGGAGCCAGGGATTGTACACTGAGGTCCCAACAGAGGCCTCCTGCTGATCTATTTAAATATTAAGCTGTTGCACAGTCTGATGATGACAAAAACAGAAAATGCTAGGCAGTCGCATCCTGCTGATTTCTTAGGCATTTTGGTCGGGAAGTCAGCAAGCGGCATGCCTGGAGTACTGTGCACAGTTTTGGTCTCCTTATCTAAGAAAGGATATACTTGCCTTGGAGGTGGTGCAATGAAGGTTCACTAGATTGATTCTTGGGATGAGAAGGTTGACCTATGAGGAGAGATTGAGTAGATTTGGGCCTATACTCTCTGAGTTTAGAAGAATGAGAAGTCATTGAAACATAAGATTCTGAGGGGGATTGACAGGATAGATAATGAGATTGTTTCCCCTGGCTGGAGTCTGGAACTAGGGCTCATAGGCCTAGAAATTCAGTTGTTAGCACCAGCCGCTAGTGCCTTAGGAGGAGAAGTGGGGCGCGAAGCGGCTAGCGCCCAGGCGCGGCGCAATCTGTGCCTCTCGCGAACTTCAGTCAAGATTTAGCGGCGGCGCAAAACCGCAGTGCCCGCTCAGCTGCGCACGCAAATCCTGACGTCATTTCATGGTGCAACGCCCTTGGTGCGCCCCGAACCGGAACTTCAGTGACGCCCCCCTTCTGTGCGCCTGGCGCCCCCAGCGACTGGTTGAGGGGAACGGTTCCCAGTCGCTGCGGGGCACGGGAGGCGCTATTTAAAGGAGACTCTTCCTGCATTATTTGTGGCAGCCATTTTGTTCCACTCCTTCTGTGTGAGAGAGAGATATTTGGAGAGAGACAAAGGGAGAGAGCTTTCTGCTTTGACTCAGCGCTCGCACGGGTACTTCTGGCTTCAGGCCAGAGCTTTGCAGTTGGATTTAACTTTCAGTGCCATAGCCTTGAGTCGCCACATATAATGGGGGCTGCAATGGGTGGAAACGTTGGCTTTCTGCATTGCATTCAAAAGGCTTAGAGACGCCGAGACAGAGTGCCAGTCATGGCCAGACGGAGAAGGGCCTACAGGCGTCGGCACAGGCCTTACCCACCCAGGGTATACCGCCAGCAGTTCTCATATCTCAACATATCTGAGGAGCAGTGTGTTCGGAGGCTGCGATTCAGAAGGGAGGTGGTCACTGAGATCTGCCACCTGCTTCAGAGAGATCTGCAGCCACAGCTGAGGAGCAGGATGTCTCTGTCGGTGGCAGTGAAGGTGACGGTGGCTCTCAACTTCTATGCCACCGGCTCCTTCCAATCCGCTACTGGCGACATTGCCAATATCTCCCAGTTCGTGGTACATTGCTGCATCCGCCAGGTGACGAATGCCCTCTTCAGAAGGAGACGTCAGTACATCTCCTTCCCCATGACCCTGGACAAGCAGCAAGAGCGTGCAATGGGATTTGCAAGAATAGCAGGCTTCCCCATGGTCCAGGGCAGCATTGACTGCACGCATGTGGCTTTGCGGGCACCTCTACAGAATGCCGAGGATTACCGCAACCGGAAGGGCTACCATTCGCTCAATGTCCAGTTGGTGTGTGACAGCTCATACTAGCTGTCAATGCCCACTTTCCAGGCAACAGCCATGATGCCTTCATCCTGTGCCAGACTTCTGTGGCAGACATTTTCGAAGCCCCGGCTCACCCAGGAGGCTGGCTTCTCGGGGACAAGGGGTATCCTTTGTGCACCTGGCTGATGACCCCGCTCCGTGCGCCCAGCACCCCTGCTGAAGAACGATACAATGACAGCCATCAAGCTACCAGGAACATCATTGAGCACACAATCGGTGTGCTCAAGCAACGGTTCCGCTGTCTGGACCATTCCAGAGGAGCCCTACAGTACTCGCCTGAGCGAGTCTCCCATTTTGTTGTAGTGTGCTGCACAACGTGGCTATCCTCAGGACTCAGCCACTGCCAGCAGACATTGGAGGACCACCGGAGGAGGAGGAGGAGCACCAAGACGGGAGGGAAGCACAAAGTGCAAGGGCCGTCCGTCGGCGGATTATTGCAACTCAGTTCTAGGCCCCCTCTCGGAATGGCTTGTGCCAATGAAAGAACATGAATGTAGCCGCTCCACAAACCCTCAGCCGGTCAAGGCAACAAATAGTTCAAAGTGCATAATGGACAATCTGAATAAAGAAAAATTTTTATTTTACAAACTCTGTACCCTTCCCGCATGACAAACAAATTCTGAGAAACCCCAAAAAACAGTTAGACACATAAGTGGCTCTCACAACCTTGAGAAAATGAAAAAAAGTTAAACAAAAATGACCATGATCCTTGGCCTTCATTTAAAAAACAAACACAACATTGTCGGCCTTCATATGAAAAAAACCATTTTGCCACACCTTCTACTTTTTCGCCTGCGAGGGTGATCCGCCTCGCTTCCACGAGTGGCCCCTTCCCGCCCTGCAGCAGCTCCTCAATGGGACCCCAGTGGCTGCAGCAAGGCTGGGGGAAGGCTGCTGAGGGTCAGATGGTGAGACGGCAGATGCCCTTGGGGGACGGCCTGGACCAGCTCTGGGCCTGGAGGGCCCGGCTGCTAACTGCTCCAACTCTGCTTGGGCGGCAGCAGTCTGTCCTACGGGTGGTGGCAGCTGCAGTGGAGGAGTGACAGTGTTGGCTGCAGGAATGCTGCCAACCTGGCAGAGCACAGGCACTCCCCTGGTCGGCTGATACACTGGCACTCGCACGGGCCAGCACTGAAGCATGCGCAGCAATCTGCTGAAGCACAGACTGCTGGGCTGCTGTGGTGCGGCGAGGGCCCCGGTGATGCCTGGCCGATCCAGCGAGGGTGGCAGCAGTTAGTGCCCGTGTGGCCCTGATCTGTGTCTGCATCAGACCAGCCAGTGAATGCACGGCATGACTGAGCACTTGGCTGGAAGCTGCCTGTGATGCCACAAAGTCCTGCAGACTCCTGGCCTGTGCTGCCCCGAATTCCTGAACACTCCTTGCCAGCGACTCTATGGAGTCCGGCATCCTTGCCACTGCAGCCATGAGCTCAGTGTGCTTGCGCTCAGCCTGGGCGCCCATTTCACCAAAGAGCCGCACCTCCTCTGTGCTCACCGTAGCAGGACTAGAGGCTACACTCACCCTCCGGGGAGAAGGCCACCGAGCTTCCCCACCCCTCCCGCGTCGCTGCAGCCCGCTGGGCCCCGGAGCTTCACCCTCATCAGACCCTTTCCCCCTGCTCCCCTCCAGGGAAGACGTGTCCCCATCATGGCCATGGGCTGCCTCGGCTGAGGGTGGCACTGATGGGCCGGCTTCCTCTTCCTCCTCCTCGAAATCTGAATCAGACACAGTGCCAGCTTGAGGGCCCGCCTCCTCACCTGGCGAATCAGCATCTGAAAGCAGGGAGGCACAACAGTTGCTTTAGAGTGAGGACAGGGTGGCAGCGAGGGAGGCATGAGTGCGGCAATGCACTGCATTGGTTCGAGAGTGGCAAAGGATGCTGGTGTGAGGCACAAGTGGAAAGAGAGAGGTCAAAAAGGTGATGACCATACCATTGCTGTCCAGAACGGGGTCGGCATCTCCACTGGCAACGGGGCCAATCTGCTGGCCTCCCATAATCCGCTCCACTCGCTGCTCCAGGTCGGTGAGCTCTTTCAGGTCAGGATGGCCTCCCCCGATCCGTCGCTGCTGCCTGCGATTGTGGGCCAGCTTGCCCTGCAAGAGAAAGGACGGCCTCTAAGTACACTGTCAAGCCCTGATCTTGCCTGCACTGCCTCCCATGGTGGAATAGCCCTGACAGTGTCAAGCCCTGATCTTGCCTGCACAGCCTCCCATGGTGGAATAGCCCTGACAGTGTGTAAAGTGCTGAATGTGCAAGTGATTTTCATGAGAGTCCCATAGCTGTTGGATGAGGGTTGGGCATTGGGGCTTTCAGGTCCCTTTGGCCATAAAGTGAGGTGCACATGCAGGGATGAAGAGAATACTGGAAAGGATACTCACCCTGACAACCCGAGTGAGGTCGTTGAGCTTTTTTCTGCATTGCACTGGAGTCCTGGCAACCATGCTGTTGGAGGTCACCCTGTTTGCCACCTCCCTGCAGGTTTTTCGATACTCGCTGGGCAGCGGCCTCCTGCCACTATCAGGGAAGAGGACAGGTCGCCTGCGCTCCACTGCGCCAACCAGTAGCTTCAGGGTACCCTCGCTGAAGTGCTGCGCTCGCTCCCTAGCCTTCTCCATCGTCCTGGGCATTGAAGTGTTGAAGCAGCTATGTTCAGGCCTTGATTCAGGGCTGCAGTGTGCAGGGCGTGGCAGCAAAACAAATCGAGCCTCCCCCTTTAAGAGCTGACCGGCGCCAGCGTGTCTGCCTTCAAGCAGCAACTCGCCGCACCTGCGCTGCGCCCGCCCTCGGTGGTAGCGCCTCGGCTCGCTGGCTTAGCGCCTTATGATAGTCATGCACCGCCTGCTTTAGCGCAGCAGCAACCTCTTGGGGCGGTGCAACTCAATTTCGGCGAAGGTGGCGCTAAGTTGCGCCGGTCGCTAAATTTAGCGAACGCCCGGCTGTAGCACCCCAAACGTGGCAATACTGAATTTCTAGGCCATAGTTTCAGATTAAGGGATCGGCCTTTTAAGACTGAGATGAGGAAGAATTTCTTCACTCAGAGGGTTGGGAATCTTTGGAATTCTCTGCCCCAATTCATTGAATATATTCAAGGCTGAGATAGATAGATTTTTGGACTAGAGGAATCAAGGGATATGGGGATCGGGCGGGAGAGTGGAGTTGAGGTCGAAGATCAGCCATAATCTCTTTGAATGGTGGTGCAAACTCGAGGGGTGGGATGGCCTACTCCTACTCCTTGTTCTTATGCTAATGAGGCTCGGCCATTAAAATCATCTGAGCCTCCCTGTTATTGTTCCCAGCCGAGCACGCCGCTCGCTGTACCATGTTCCCACCCAGGAGTTAAAATCAAACAGTCTTAGTGCTCTACCAGGAGACCTAGGTTCACTAATTATTTTTAATTTGTAACTTCTTATGTTTGTTAGCATGACAATTAATTCACTTTTTAATCTTTTTACAACTCAGATGTGCTGTTACTAGCAATGTCATCATCTTAATTAACAATAAAACTGTAACTCCTAGCTCCGTCTCCTAGCTGATTCTCCAATGTCCACTTCTGCTGGACTTTTTTCTTTAACTGATTAAAATCTATATTTTGTTTTGACCAGAATCTATTCTGGGGATCAAAATCTTTATTTCCATCTAAACTACCAACTTTGTTTTTACTTGAAGTCAATATTGGTTTCTCTGTTGACTGGATTAACAGTAGTCAGCAGATATGAAAAACAATGTTCTAGCCCATTTATATGAGTTGACGTTTTGACTCATTTTGTGCCATTAAAAAGATTTATTGACAGATCTGAGGATACTAATAAGTTCCAATATTTTGTTGTGTTTCGTGTACATATAGAGTAACACAAATTTACAACTAATATCTATCACAAACAAAATCTAATGACTAGCAAATTAACTTTGTAAATTCAAGTAACTATTGTTTTGCTAATTATAAGACATCACTTAACAACTTCTCCAGAATTTGTTGACAGACTTTCTGATCGTGACAATTGAACAACAAAATAAAACTTTAGCCGCTGTATTGCATTATCAAGCGGGCTACTGGCTAATAAAACAAGCTAGCTAGTTGATAAACTCACCACCAGCAAATCTTTCTCGATATGGCATCAAATAAATATGATGAGGACTTTAGACTGTATTGTGCATAAACAGGTGGCCAGACCTCCAGGAAATTTCATTTAAAAAAAAGTGATGTGTTGTGTAAAACGTGCAGTATATAATTTTTATAACTGCTGTATAATCCAGGAATAATAATAAAGGTGTAAATCATAATCAAAGCAGGATATGATAAATATCTCCATGTGTGATGCTGACTTGATAACTCATGGATTATCTAGTCGTGTGTGTGTTATTGTTAGCCTGATTAGTGAAGGCACCTGTCATACTGCTGACCACAAAATATTTGATTTCTAACACTTTAGATTTAACTGCGAAGAAAACAGATTTGTTTTTTGATTTTATATCCTTATAATCAGGAGAATCAATAATTATTTGCCAAGTCCTTTAGTTAAATGTTGTTGCAGTTCTTCTAGCATGTTTCTTTCTCTCAATACTTCCTGCCATTATCAGTTCAAATTTTTTTTTTAAACTGCAAATGCTGGAAATCTGAAACAAACACAGAAAATGCTGGAAATACACAGAACATGTTCTGAAGACGGGTTCTACCCAACGGATTAACCTGTCTTTTCTCTCTGCTGTGTGTCTCTAGAATTTTCTGTTTTTGTCATTACCAGTCTGTGCAACAATTTTGCATCAGAGAGGTTCAATATAATTCAATGTAATTGGCTGTTGAAGTGCATGATGTTCAGTCACTTAATTATACTCAGTGTCTCTTCCCAGGGATAGATATGTGATTGCTTTGCTCCTCAGTTTTAATGCGATGACCCTGGTACGCTCTTGTGTTTCCAGCTCAGACTCTGAAGATAGTCGTTTGCCGATCATTCAACGAGAGGAAGCATCTCCCGATGAGACTTATGAGGAGAACTTTAATGAAGATCCTGATTGCTGCAGTGAGGAAAACATGCTTTCTTCACAACTGTGAGTACTTCCTTCTACTGCATTGGTGACAGAACAACAGAATGCAAACAGCAGTAAATGTAAGAAGGACAGAAGCCTCACAAAATTGACACTGTCTGTTGCCAAGAGCACATGAAAACCGAGTGAGTTTGTGCAGAGTTGACATTGGATAACCCCAGATAGCCCGGCACCTGCACCAACAATCCTAGCTCAGCAAGCAATGGTTAATTTTGTGCTTTAACTTTTGTATACAAGGGACAGAGTTCCAACTAAAAACACTATCTGGGGTGAAAGTTACAATTACGCCATCTTTTAACAAAACCGAAGGTTAAAAGAAAAAAGATTTGCAACCAACATAGTTAATGAATGAACAAGACATCAAACTATTGGGGTAGATTTTTAACTATTGGGCGGCGAACCAGCGGAGCACACCAGCAGCTGCCCGCCTGTGCTAGGAGTGGAGGCCAGATCTTCCATGAATCTTCATTGATGGATAACAATGAATGGCTGATTTACTATCCCCCATTTTGTGCACCCGCCAAAGTTGTGTTTTACCCCCAAAGAATGGGACTATGTTATGTTGAGTATTAAATGATGTTGATGATGTAGCAGAAGTAGCAACTTAAAAAACACATCCTGCTCATTCAGTCACAATCATGAATTAATCCTAACCCGAAGACAATGCACATGAAAAGCATCTCAGTACATAAGAGCTACCAGTACAGCTATAGGTGTAAAGAAAAAAATAACAACCTTTACTTTTAACAGCACTTGAACGTTGTTTAGGTGCTGTGAATTGTCTTTTTGTCTTATACCACTTAACGAAAGTAGATTTGTAGTGGAGTCAGGAACAGTCTTTAATTAAATAGGCATCCTGCTTTGTCCTCCCCAGATTTAGTTTTTACTTGGGGTTTCCCTTGGCTGAGGCCTGAGTGGAGGTACTTTGCCCTCTCTGGGACTGCTGCTTCCTGTCATAAGGGAGGGATCTCATTCTCATGGATTACGCAGTCCTGATGCGTTCTCATCATTTTGGGTGCTAGATTTCTCACCATTAAGCCTTGTAACCTGTACCATCCTGACACCACTGACGGATTTACTGTCTGAGCTTGTGGGGTAAATTTTCCCCCGGTTCAGACTTTGGGCAGCCAGCCGGATCACACCCACTGGCCACCTGATAGTCCAGGCAGGAAACCCAATACATTTTGAAGGCCAGGCCTCATTAGCATTCGGTTGGCAGGCTGTGGGCACACTGCTGCAATATCAGGCGACCTGGCCACCCTCTGGTTCAGACGAAAGGAAGTCTGTGTGGGGGGTCCTATCTCTGGAGGAGGACCTGGAGTCACCGGCTCACGTTGGTTTTGGCGAGTCAGGACGAGCATTCAAGCTCGTACCGGCCCCATAAACCTACAGTAAAACTTACCTGAGGGTTCCTCTTCTGCTGAACCACCAGCTGATACTGGCCAGAATGTGCACGGCTCCCATTGCATATTAAAAGGGTCTATCGCATGACTTAAGCGGGCACTCTGGCTGCCCAGCGGTAAGCCTGGAGGAAGATTGTGGCAGCCACAGAAACCTCAGGAACGGGAAAACATGTAATTCCCCACCATTTTCGGGGCACTACCATCCCATTTCCACCAGGCAGGAGGGCACAAAATCTCCCCCTGTGGGTAACACAGTGCCAATACCACTGACGGATTTAATCACTCTTTGGACAAGCATAGCTCATGCTTTGAGGTTTTGAATTACACATTGTTGATGTACTCACCATAAAATATTATTTTTCCTGGACAAATATATTTATCCCTAATATTCACTACCTTTTTTTCAATGTGTAGCCCAATTTCACACAGATGTTTTTGACCTTAAAACCATGGACTTGCCAATCTGATTATCTGAGAGAAGTACTTCTGAATAGGCGTGACTTCCTAAGTTTTTTTGCAGATTCAGAATAAAGCAAAATTTGACTGATCTGGAAAACATATTTTAAGCCTAACTGAGATGATTTCAGCGTGTCTTTCCCCTTAAAATGTAACCACTGTGATCGAGAGAGCTACAATTCTAAGTACTTGAATTCCACAATATGCCACGGGATAGGCATCCTATACAGCCAACTTCCACAACAATCTAAGACACGCTTCATTCTGAATGTCCAACTTTAAAGCGGTTTAGGAAACTATCCATCGTGAGCATATGACTGTCACAGCAAACAAGGGGGCTATTCATCCTGAGTGCCCAATTTCTAGAATGATATAGTGGATTGTTATATCCAGGAAACACTCAAGTTGGTGAGGTAATTAAAAGCTGCTTTTATTTCAGACTCTCTGGATCATTCTCATTAGATATAACATCAATATAAGAGGAAACTCCAAAGTGTAATTTGTGCAGTATGCTTGCTCCCATCAAGGGGCCCTCTGGTGTTCAGTTACACAATATGCAAGTACAATACCTAACTGGGACTATCCATCCTGCGCATCTGAGTATTATAGCTATATTAGGGAATATCCATTCCTCAGCGCTAGTTTCTCTTGCAGTGTAAAGAGCTATTGATCCTTACTTTCTGATTTCTATGGTAGTTTAGTGAGGCTAAGTGGGTAACTAAGAAAAAGTTTCCTTTTGTCATTAAGCTGCAGGATGGAATGGCAATTTTTATAAAGATTTGGCTCTGTGATTGTACTGTATTTTTTCATTCAGGTTTGACTGAACAATGTGTACGATCTCTATGGAACCACTATTGGGCCACCTTCATTGATACTTATATATTTGATTTTCTTAATAATTATTTGCATAAATGCCAAAATGATGTCTGTTTTTCTCCCATTTTTCTTGATTTTAATTGTGTTTTTCTTTGCATGGTTGCCCCTTGCAGAATTTCCTATCAAGAGGATGACGATAGCAAACAGCTCGCTCCATCAGTGGATTGCTGTGAGGAAAGTGATAAAAATAGGCAGTCTCCTTCAAAGGGGCTTCTTTCAGCAACATCATTAGGTAACTTTAAAAAAATGAATAATAAGTTAGAGTTAATATAACCGCATGCCAAGGTTAACAGTTAAGCTGTTATCAAGGTATATCGCTCACTGGAGAATATGTGGAATGCCAACTAATTCTCCCTTCGCTTGTGTAGATGGAAAATAATGCTCGTTAGGATTCCAGGAATGAAAGTAAAGACACCTCTAGCGCAGTAATAATGTTCTGCTCCTGTGGGCAATGAACAGGCTTGTAGATATAGTACAGTATTTACTAAGTGCGCTACTGATCTTTAGTAGTAGAGTATCTATTATGCACTATCCTACATATATTTATACTTTATTTATTTATTTATTTATATCTATATATATATATATATATATATGGCAGGTTGTCCAATTCAGACACTTGAAAGAGGCGAGGTTGGTGGGATAATGGTCTGATCCCAAAGATACTTGGGATACTGTGTAATTATCGTACTGTGTTATATTTACTAGAGGTTCTAGTGACATTCAGCAGTAAAACAATATTGTACCATTCCTTGTAGATATTTATTAACAAGCTATATTGGTTAGATAGATTGGATTTTATTTATAATATCCGAATGTAACACTGACTGCCCGTTGAATGAACATATGACAAGATTTAGCACTGTAGGAAATCAACCTATAAACTGGTGCAACTGCTGCAACAGAATTATTTCACAACTTAAGGATTTTGTTTTAAATAAACTGCAGTAGAATATTATAGTTTGCTTCCTAGTCTGTGCTGGTGAGCAGGACTCACTACATGATATTTTAAAAATATTTAATGAATGGAATTGCATACTGGGTATTTTGTAAAAGACTATTCATAAAACCAGGAACGGGGAATTTATACGTTAGTTACTGTATTTAAGTTTGATTTAGTACTGGAAACTTCCTCTCCTTCATGTTTAATTAAGATGCATTATTGCCTCAAGTAGATTTAGTTCCTGAAAGAGTAGATTTTGAAAGCTTAATTGCCATGTGCCATCTTGTAATGACAGATAGGCACTGCAGACATGATGGCCTAGAAATTCAGTTGGCGCCACGCCAGGGCTTTAGCGCCGGAAAGTTAGCGCCGGCGCTAAGTCCCCCTGCGCGCGCCAAAAATTCAGTAGCGCCGCGCCCGAACGGCTGCCGGCGCTACTGAAGGGTGTTTGCGCCTGAAAACTGGCGCTACGCGCCGCATTGCGGCGCTATTCCGGCGCCCGATGCGGTGCGGCAGGCTCGGGAAGTGCAGGCCTCCTCCTTCAGTTAAGGAGGAGCTGCCTGCACCCGCCCGCTGGCCGGTAAAATCGCCACAAAAATGAGCCCGGCACCTCGGGGAAGTGCCGGGCTCGCAGCCGAGAAGCATCTGTTCCGCGGGGGGGGGGGGGGGGGAGTCCGGGGAGGGAGGTGCGGGCAGGCGGCCGGCGGGAAAGCGGCCGGCCGCCGCTCCACCTTTATGCGCCGGCGCAAAGTCGTGTAAGACTCTGTTGCCAGAGTCTTAGTTGCGGCTGCCACGGGCGAGGCGGCCGCAACTGAATTTCGGCGCTGGGGCCCGTCGGCATGGCAACCGGGACGCTGCGCACACTGATGACGTCATCGGTGCCGGCGCAGCGCTACCAGTCTACCGCCGATTCCAGGGCCCCAGGGAATTTTTAAACTGGCCATAACTCCGGCGCTAGGCCCTCCAGCGCCCCAAATGGGGCGCTAGGCCTACTGAATTTCTAGGCCGCTATGTGTTACAGAGTGGAGTTCCCACTGAGGATTACATTTTTGTATAAGCTTTAGAACTAAGAAAATAATTTTGTAGAGATATGCATAATCAGCAACACATTGAACTTGTTGCATCACAAACTGCATCATCAGAACCTCCTGTAGACTAACTTGGGAAATTGCTTCTTTAACAAAACATTTAAAGCAAATAAAGAGCTTCTGTTGAGTTAGCTGATGTAATTAGCCAAGGCAGTGGTGCCCTATACTGGAAAATGTATGCATATGCTTGAGAACATAAGACGTAGGAGCAGGCGTACTTCATTTGGCCCCCCGAGCCTGCTCTGCCATTCAATAAGATCATGGCTGATCTGATCTTGGCCTCAACTCCACTTCCCTGCCCGCTCCCCATAACCCTTGACTCCCTTACCTTTCAAAAATCTGTCTCTCTCCACCTTAACTATATTCAATGGCCCAGCTTCCACAGCTCTCTGGGGAAGAGAATTCCAAAGATTCACGACCCTCTGAGAGAAGAAATTCCTCCTCATTTCCGATTGAAAAGGGTGCCCCCTTATTCTGAAACTATGCCCCCTAGTTCTAGATTCCCCCATGAAGGGAAACATCCTCTCTGCATCTACCCTGTCAAGCCCCTTCAGAATCTTATATGTTTCAATAAGATCCCCTCTCATTCTTCTAAACTCCAATGAGTATAGGCCCAACCTGTTCAACCTTTCTTCATAAGACAACCCCTTCATCTCTGGAATCAACCTCTTGAACCTTCTCTGAACTGCCTCCAATGCAAGTATATTGTTCCTTAAATAAGGAGACCAAAACTGTATGCAGTACTCGAGGTGTGGTCTCACCAACGCCCTGTACAGTTGTAACAGGACTTCCCTATTTTTATACTCCATTCCCTTTGCAATAAAGGCCAACACTCCATTTGCCTTCCTAATGCATGCTAACTTTTTGTGATTCATGTACAAGGACCCCCAGATCCCTCTGTACCTCAGCAATTTGTAATCTCGCCCCATTTAAATAATAATTAGCTTTTTTATTTTTCCTACCAAAGTGGATAACTTCACATTTTCCCACATTAAACTCCATCTGCCAGATTTTTGGCCACTCACGTAGCCTATCTATATCCCTTTGGAGATTCTTTGCATCCTCCACACAATTTGCTTTCCCCCCTATCTTTGTATCATCAGCAAATTTGGCTACATTACACTCAGTCCCTTCCTCCAAGTCATTAATATAGATTGTAAATAGTTGAGGCCCCAGCACTGATCCCTGTGGCACCCCACTAGTTACAGTTTGCCAACCTGAGAATGACCCATTTATCCTGACTCACTGTTTTCTGTTAGTTAGCCAATCCTCTATCCATGCTAATATATTACCCTCAACCCCGTGAGCTCTTATCTTGTGTAGTAACCTTTTATGTGGCACCTTATCGAATGCCTTCTGGAAATCCAAATACACGACATCTACTGGTTCCCCTTTATCCATCCTGCTCATTACATCCTCAAAGAACTCCAGAAAATGTGTCAAACATGATTTCCCTTTCATAAAACCATGCTGACTCAACTTGACTATATTATGATTTTCTAAATGTCCTGCTACCACTTCCTTAATGATGGACTCCAGAATTTTCCCAATGACAGATGTTAGGCTAACTGGTCGATAGTTGCCTGCTTTCTGTCTCACTCCTTTCTTAAATAGGGGCATTACATTTGCGGTTTTCCAGTCCGCTGGGACCTCTCCAGAATCCAGGGAATTTTGGTAGATTACAACCAATGCATCCACTATCTCTGCAGCCACCTTTTAAGACTCTAGGATGCAGGCCAGGGGACTTGTCCACCTTTTAGTCCCATTAGTTTACCTAGTACTTTCTCTCTATTGATAGTGATTGTTTTAAGTTCCCACCCCACCCCAATAACCCCTTGATTATCTATTATTGGGATGCTTTTAGTGTCTTCTACCGTGAAGACCGATACAAAATATTTGTTCAAAGTCTCCGCCATTTCCCTGTTTCCCATTATTAATTCCCCAGACTCATCCTCTAGGGGACCAACGTTTACTTCAGCTACTCTCTTCCTTTTTATATGGATGTTGGCCGAGAATGGTACCAAGCTTGGCTGATGCAGTCCCCTCCCCCAACATGCAAGGCTCACTCATGAAGAATCGTCACTTGCGAAAGTTACAAGAAGGCATCTAGCATCTGTGAAACCATAAGCCACTATTTTCAGAAGAGAGAAAAGGATGAAAAACTGGACAAGAAATAATGAAGTGTTGAACCAGAAGTGAAGAAGTGTCTAATTATTGTTGGTTCTGGTTTTATCAAAAAGTGGCAATCAATGTATGTCCTCATCAGGCTCAGTAATATTCCAGTAACCAGTAACTGTTTGCATAGTCTTGTTTATTGTGCCTTGCTTCTTGAAGGGAGAAGATCATCATTTCACCTGGAGTGCCTAAAGAGACAGAAGAACGAGGGCTTGGACGTTCCTTGCACAACCCCACTCTCTCAGAGGACAGCACTACCACTACATTTAGTTCAGCACCAGGTAACAGAGAGTTACGGATGTTTACTACTACTTATTTGCCAATCTTATACTCTAGCTTTAAACAAAATGGCACCCAGATAAGATTGTTTTGTTCTTCAGTGTTCTGTATTCTTGTGTGGAAGGAATTGGTTTTATTTAGCACATACTGTTGGTTTACTGTTGCTTTCAAATTACTTTCTGTTTTCTTGTTGCCACCAAATGTATAAGAGCAAATAACTTGGCATTGGTAGTGTAATTACAAGTGCAATAGCATCACAATCCAGAGACAAGCCTTTTATCTATTAGAGTGGCTGTGTTTTTGTGTCTCCTCTTATTTATCAATATTCACTAGATGTTAATCTTGATAGAGATTCAAAAGGTAAAACTCAGTAAACCTTTTTTAATGGAATTCTAATTAACAGTACATTACATACACTTCTTTAAATTGGTACATCAGGTGGGCGGTGGGCAGTGAGCAGGGTGTCCACTCCACCCACCCAATGACATCAGTGGGAGGCCCAATTGATTTTCGTGATCAGGCCTTGTTTAAATACAGGAGGTGAGTTGCCAGCATTAACCACACTGCGTATGGACAGCTTTCCATTTGGGAGAGTGGGAAATCCAGCGGGGCAGAGACTGAAGTGGACCTGCAGCAGCAGTTTAATGAGGAGGGCTGAAAAGATTGGGGAGGGTCAATGGAGCAACAAACTGAAGTGGCAAGGAAAGATAAAGAGCAAGCAGCAGGGAGTTCAACTTAAGGAAAACTTTAACCCTTAAAAGTTCCAAAGATAATGAAGAAAAAGTCATTACCAGACTTGCTTCCATCTTTAATAGACCGATTTTCTGATCCCTTTATGTAGAGCCGCAAATGGTCACATCCCGGCCTCTACTGCCCTGTGGTTTATGGCGGATTGAGGAAGCAGCGGTGGCAGTAGATTGACACAAAAATGACATTTGGGTCTTAATGGTGTCACAGGATCCTCATTTTAATATATTAATTAGACCCACGCTAGTTTTGGGCAGGAGCACTGACCAGCTAAGTTGAGGCCCATTCAAAAATTGCAACAGTCAGGCCACCAACACTAAGTTGCCGTGTTTTTTTTTTCAGTTTTCATCCTACGACCATGCGTTCACATCATTAAAACACAGTAGTAGGGAAATAAAAAATGGCCCGCTTGTATTGTTTACCACTTGAAATCCCAACCATATCTACATTTGAGGAATGTTGCATGGGGATGTACAAAATTAAAGGGATCCAAAATGCACATTTTGGCAGAGAAGTCTCCAGACACTGAAATCTGTCAACTTCCAATTTTGATTGGTTTTGTCAGGTAGATGACAAGATGAACAGACTTAGAATAGTAAAAAAAAAAACTGGTGTTCCTTATTTAACTCATCCCAACACATGCTTTGTGTCAACTAATGATGGTGCAGCAACTGGTCATTAAAATGTGTGCAACCTAAACTCTAGTTGCTATGCTTTATATTCTGAAGTCAATTTAACCTCCATCACTGCCAACATTATGTATATGAAATTTTGGATGAAGAACAGGAAAAATGAAAGGAAAAGAAGCCTCAATTCAGAGATTTGCATTCAAACCTAATAATGTCACTCTGTAGCGGTACCACCGAGTGTCCCTTACTGTACATAATTCTCTTTAACGATGTTTATATAGAGTTTGCATGTACGGGGCGTTGCCCCTTTAAGAGCGCGGGCAAACGCGATGACATCACGTCGCAAACCACATGACTACCCAAACGCGGGTAAACGCGATGACGTCACGTCGCACATCACGTGACCACCCCAAGCGCAGGTAAACGTGATGACGTCACGTCGCAAACCACGTGACTGCCCAAACGCGGGTAAACGCGATGACGTCACGTCGCCAACCACGTGACTGCCCAAGAGCGCGGGTAAATGCGATGACATCATGTCGCAGATCACGTGACCACCCAAGCGCGGGAAAACGTGGGCAAACGCAATGACGTCACGACGCAAACGACCGGACTGCCTAGTCCGTCCTCGTGGCATCCCCCTTGGGGAAAGACCTGCTCCATGGCTCTCCTGCATCGATCTTTGTTGTTTTCTGGAATTCATCTAAACCTACATTAAAGACCTGTTTGATTGTTCTCCTGAGTTCGACCTCCGTTATTAGTTAGGAATACGACAATTCCTACATTGGTGACCCCGTTTTTCGTGAACGTTTTTCACGAAAGCAGCGCAGCCGGACCCCGATTTTTGTGAACGTTTTTCACAAAAGAAGCACGCCATGGAAGCAAAAGCCGTTTCGCCGACGCCACCGCAATACAAGGAGCAGCAGCCACCCTCGTGCTTTATTCTGGTAGAAGCCCCGTTCGCCCAGTGCAACATCGATGCGGCGCAGACCACGTACCTGTATACGGTCTCCGTACTGGACAGCTCTACCGCCTCTCGGATCGTCCGCCTTCTCGACAACCCCCAACGGAACAGCAAGTATGAATCCCTCAAAGCGCGGGTACTGCAGGTTTTCGGGCCCACAAGATCGAAGCGCGACCCCGCGGAGATGCCACGAGGGCTCACCCCTCGCAGCCCACGAGGACTCACCCCTCGCAACACACGAGGACACATTCCCCCGTTGACGCCGCACTAGACCGTCGGCCTGCTGGTCGGTGTTTTCTACCACGCGCAGTTCGGCGCGGTGTCAAAGCGTTGCCGCCCTCCCGGCAGTTTCCCCCAAGAACGAAACAACAACCGACACTGCAACCACTGAGGTACGGGTCTATGGGCATCCCGCGGCCGCGAACGGCCACGCGGGACCATTGCTGTCCACCCCTGATCACAGATCAACACAGCAACTGGTCACTCTCTTCTGTGTTACCGCTGTAACACTACATCACGCACCATCTCCTGTGCGTTCCCGACTTCTGAAGAGTGCGCTCGCCTGCTCGGCGAGTTTCCCGATCTGACAAGACCCACGTTCAACACCTCCAGGATCGCCCGTTTCGACGTTCCCCGCAGATCATCGACAGAGCCATGGACCTCGACCGCCCGCCAGACAGCACCGCCTTTTGGCCACACATTGTCGTTACGGCACACCAGGTGCGACCGCCCGCCAGACCGGCAACCGGCCAGATGTTTCGCACCGGTGCCCACTTCGTGCCACAGGCCGCAGAGGTCGCACGTTTCCGCGGTCCTTCACAAGGCTGAATACGTTTTATTCGCCTTGACGCATACAGGGATCCACTCCAGACCCCATTTACCGGACCACATTTCGGTCGACCACTTGGGGGGCCAGCACCTTCGGACCTCGCTCGCCCCGTCGGAACAGCACAACCGCCGAGATGAGGTCGGACACCCATTGTCGTTACGGCAGACCAACTGCGACCACCCGCCAGCCGCCCAGCAGCCTCCGTCTCGAGACTACAGGAGTCGTTCGGACAGGCTCGTCAGACCACCTCACTTTGTCCGTTAAAGCGAATTCTGGGGGGGCACATGTAGCAGTACCACCGAGTGTCCCTTACTTACTGTACATAATTCTCTTTAACGATGTTTATATAGAGTTTGCATGTACGGGGCGTTGCCCCTTTAAGAACGCAGATAAACGCGATGACGTCACGTCGCACATCACGTGACCACCCCAAGCGCGCGGGTAAACGCGATGACGTCACGTCGCAGATCATGTGACCACCCAAGCGCGGGCAAACGTGATGACGTCACGACGCAAACGACCGGACTGCCTAGTCAGTCCTTGTGGCATCCCCGTTGGGGAAAGACCTGCTCCATGGCTCTCCTGCATTGATCTTTGTTGTTTTCTGGAATTCATCTAAACCTACATTAAAGACCTGTTTGATTGTTCTCCCGAGTTCGACCTCCGTTATTAGTTAGGAATACGACAATTCCTACAACTCGAGTTAATGGGACAGCACCATTGGGGCAACAAGGTTCAGAGAAGACACTAAAGCAAGTGTACTTCTTCCTATACTGTTAGATGATAAAGATTATCCTGCACTAATGAAAGCTAAGAGGGTAACCACTATGTTTCTGGACAAAATTACCCTCTTAATACATTGTCTCCCATGAAGGGTCTTAATGTAAAAAAGAGGTGCAGTCATTCTTCAAGTCTACAGTGCAAACAAGTGATGTGTAGTGTCATTAGTATCCAATATAATATTCTGCGGCTGTAAAAGTAAAGGATATTTCATATGAATAGCACTTTGGAAAGTTAATTGTTTGGTATAATAGTGAAATGACTTTTTCTTTTAATGATTCACTGATCCTGTTGTATCTGTATTTGTCTCATTGAGTATTTCTTTTCATCATACAGGCATTGGCTGTTGCAGGTCTAAACCCACTGCTGAGGAGAAGCCATTCTCCAACACAGTTTTCCAGACTATGTGCCACACCTCCAGAAACTCCATGTAGTAGGAGGAGGTTGCAACAGCGTATTCCAACGCTATTTCTGGATGGCATTGAATCTTATGAGAAACTAAACAGCAGCCTTCCATCAGTAAATTGTAGTTCCTGGTACACTGACAACTCAAATGGAAATATCAAAAAGGCCAGGCCAGTCTCTCTGACCGTACCCTATCCCTTCAGGGAAAGGGGAACTGAGCGTCATGGCAGCGCTGGTAGTTTAGTAGAGGCGGTAAGTTTACAATTAGTATTGAATATTTCTCTGTTACTCTGTTAATAATAGAGGTGTTAGAGAAGCTCCCATTCATCTTAGCAAGAGATTATGGCCTAAAAATTCGGTGGGCTGCGCCACCAGTTAGCGCCTAAAAAGGGCACTCAGTGGCTTTTGCGCCACTGGCCACGGCTCCCGCGATATTTAGCGGGGCGCTAATGGCGGCGTTTGCCTGTAGCGCTGCGCCGCCACCGATGACGTCATCGGTGTGGGCAGCGCCTCGATCGTGATATTTGGTCGCACCCCCCCTGTAGCGCCGGTCGCAAATCGCGACCGGTTCTCGGGGCCTACCTGTGGCGGTAGTGGTGCAAATTAAGGTGGAGGTGCGGGGCGGCCATTTTTTTCGGTGGCCGCCTGCCAGCACCTCCTCGTGCCACCATCCCCGGCCTCCTGATCTCTTTCCCCCCCGCCCCCCCCCCCCCCCCCGGGCAGTGCCGGCTGTGTCCCGAGTGCCTGGCACTTCTCCTCGGTGCCGGGCTCTTTTGCCGGCACTCGCGATCGGTCATCGCACTGGTGCAGGCCCCTCCCCCTTAAGAAGGGGAGGAAGGCCTGCAGTACCGCAGCGTGTGGCGCTGCGGCACGTTGCGCTGCGATATTCAGTTTCAGCGCCCCAAGAGGGACGCGGGGTGCCTCGAGCAGCGCCCCGCGTCCCTCTTGGGGCGCTTCAACTGAATTTCCGGCGGGCGCAAGCGGCTCCGTTCGCAGCGTTAATTCCGGCGCCCAGGTGAGGGCGCCACCGAATTTCTAGGCCTATTTCTCTTGTAAGTGTGATTATTTTGGGTGCAGGTGACATTATTTGTACATGATGTCCATGGGAACGGTACATTTCCTCTTACACCTGTTGACAGCGTCAAGCACTCGCAGATCATTTGTAGTATGGGTTAAATGCATGGTAAAACACCCTCAACATTGGCACAAGCCATTCATGTAGAGCAAGATTGCCCTGTTAGTGCTGAATGTGTAAGCAATCTATCAGTTCGTAAGCCCTAGAGATCCTGGACCAGTTTGCTGAGATGCTAAATTCCTACCAAACTTTAGATTTAAATTCCTTTGCCAACTTTATCACAGCTCCAGACTTTCAAATACTACAACAGAGTGAGTTTTTCTCACAACCCAAACAACATGCCCTACATTTGTGAGGTATTCACTGACCGATGATTCCTACTCCAGTCTTTTTAAAAGGAATGTTCCAGGATAGTTTAACATAATATAACTATCAAGGACTTACTTACTGTTAAGATATTCATTGTTAAAATCAAGTGATTTTTATGTTTAAAAAAAATCCATTCTATTTTCACACTACGCTTTGTTGAATTGGCCACTGAACAAACCTCCAACTAATCTGAACAAGGAATATTTGAATAAATCCACAGCCCATCAATTCTGAATATGATGTTGATGCTCAAGACTCCCAATAGGCACTAGAAAATCCTTCTAAAATTCATTGAAAGTAAAAGTAGATATTTACTTTATTTCAACCTTTTGAATGCAAAATATTGAACTAGATAGCCAAAACAGTAGAGTTTAAGTCAGAGGAAGTTGTGATCAAACCACAATACTCTGGTCAGTGTGCCTTGAATAATGTCTCCAGTTCTGGGCACCAAGACGCAACCACTGGAAGCAGTCCAGAGAAGTGCCACGAGACTGATCCTCAGTGTCAAAGGTTTGAGTTATGAGGAAAGACTGGGGAGAATTGGGCTTTTTAATCTGGAAAGGAGGCATCTGAGAGGTAATCATACAGATATATATAAAACAGTTAAGGAAAAGGTAAATCTAGCATAATACTTTAAATTAAATTGCAAGACTAGGACAAAGAGTGAACAATGTATGGTGTAGACTTCCAGAAAAAGTACTGGAAATAAAAACCCTTGAATCATTTAAGAAACAATTAGATGCTGCACTGGGGGAGGGGATATTAGGGTCCTTCTGGATGGATGAATCGAGATGGACTGAATGGCCTTTCTCATCTGTAATTATTTTGTGAGCTTGTGAATTGAGGATTGTATAATCTATAATGCTGTTATCAGGGCAGTCTTGCAGTCTTACATGACATCAGCATCAGAGGGTCATTAAGAAGCAGTATTTATTGCATCTGCAAAATGTCCAAGAATAGGACTGTCTCACAGTAGGTGTGAGGCTAAGCTGGAGGGTGGAGTAAAATAGACAAAATGATTAACAGAACTAATTTGTCCATTTGTCAAGAAAGATCTTAAGTGCAGCTGTATCTGCTAATTTAATTTAAACTGTGTTACTGAGCTAAACCTGAACTTTAGCATGTTCATCAGATCAGAAAAACACCATTCCCAGACAGTAAGTGTAGACATAACCACATTTTTCTGAGCCTTTGAATGGTGCTGTGGAGGTGTAAGAAAAGGCAGATGGATTCGCCTTCTGGTTTTTTTCTCCCTTCTATTCCTCAGGAAACACTTTACATCCTACTTGACACCTGCCCAAGATTTCCACAGTAGTCTTAAGAAATATTACATAGCAAATAGTGGGGGAAGGCCATTCAATCATTCTGTCGCGTAGTACCTCAGCGCACCGTGTGCTACATGCCATAGGTGACATATTTCAAGGCATTAGAAGAAATTATTTATGCTTATTATGGCCAAATATGATATTGTTTTGTGGTAATGTCTATTTTATATATCTGCCTAAAAGGTTCTGATCTCAGAGGGGCTTGGTCGATACGCACAAGACCCAAAATTTGTTGAGGCAACAGCCCAAGAAATTGCTGATGCCTGTGATATGACATTCGAGGAGATGGAAAATGCTGCAGACAACCTGCTCAGTGGCAGCACCAAGGCTAGCCCAAATGGCAATCTGTTACCCTTTGTAAACTGCAGGGACTACCAGCAACAGGATATTGTGCAAGACTGCACAGAAAAGGACCAGGACTGTGGAAAAAGTGAGGAGGAATTTGCAGATGAGATGATTTATGTAAGCACTCTGTAGTGACAGAAGATGGTTTTTATTATTTGCTTAAATCAGTTTGTTTCAGAAGTGCCTCACTGTTCTTGTGACCTGAAGTAACCAGAACAGCTGCTTTCTTCATTTGCTTTTGTGAATCGGGAGTTGAGCAATTGTAGCTCTGAGTGCTTTTTCTAAAAAAAAATTAAAATTATTATAAAAATCATGACTTCAGGTAGCAAAGTGGCATGACCTTTGAACCTGCAGCAGAGACACTATCCAACATCTCAAATATGCTAAAACATTGTCAGGGTCATGAGAGTATAGGAGGGACCCTGGAGATGTTGGTTGTCCAACAGAGGTTGTTTGTTTATCTGAATGGTTGGCCAAACAACAACTAAATCAGCCTTGGTTTTTAACAAAGAAATGCAGATGAGGACACGCACAAACACATGTATACACACAAAATATATCTTGTGAAGGATTTGTCCCTCCTACTACAGAATACCTCAGAAAGTAAAATTCCTTGAATCTTATGCTCTGATAAGAAAGAGAATTTAAGTGATGGATGCTCTGTAGGAAAGAAAAGAGGAAATGTATACAATTAGCACATTCTTTTAGCCATCCCTGCTTCAGCTTTTTTATGATGGAGTATGTGTCAGTAAGATGGCCTTTTTAAGAGTGCTTATATCCCACCTTATAGTCAAACCGTGAGCTGTTGTTGTTCATCCCACTTATTTCCACTGGGATTGCATTCTGAAAGCTGGGCCATTTCTTATTTTGATGTGGCTTGATTTGTGTTTTAGCAATTTTTGACCAGCCACTTTCTGTTTTTTTTTCTTTCATGATTGTCTGATCCTTGTTTTTTTCTGGTACAGGGTCATTTAATTAAATGGAATCACTCTGTGTTCTTGCAGCATGCATCCCATAATGAAAATATTTACGTTTTAGGGAATAATACTTTATTTAAAATTTGTAGCTTAACTGATTTCAGTATCAAGGTTCCGAGTATAACACATACCATTTATTCATGGTCTGCTCAGATCCCACATGTCATTTTGAAACTATTTTACATTTATTTAAATGATTATATAGTGGATCTGTGGCAGATGTGGGTCTGTAATGAGTTAAGACAGTGGAATTTTTATTAAATAAAAAAGTAGTTAACCAGTCTACCACCGAAAACCCATTCTCTTGTGTTCCACAAGATATGCAAAAACAATGCAATAAAGCGTGACTGTAATCAAGACTATAAGCATATTAACTTTAAAACGTAGATTATTATATATATGTATGTATGTGTGTATATATATATATATATATATATATATATATAAATATATATGCATCACACTGAATAGATATAGATATAAATTTATATTTCTATAGGTATGTGTGAAATTTATATCTATATCTATTCAGTGTGATGGTTTCTTGTATTTACTTTTGTTTAAGAACCTGTAATACTTGAATTCAGGTCAGTTTTAGTATTTAAAAAAAGACACACAAAAAAATTGTGCCAAGCAGTTCCTTTCCAATGGATTTGTTGAATACACTGGTGTATATTTGATGCATGAAAATCATTAAAGTATGCAAGAGTGCCAAGCTATATATATATATATATACATACATTTTAACTTTTAAATGCTTTCTAAGTCTGAATCAAGTAATCTTTTTTTTTAATCAAAATTAAAAATGTATATATTGTAGTTACTATGATACAACATCTTCACATATTTAACATATACTGATTTTGCATATCTTGTGTTCACTGTTGTAATTGTAGTGATTGTTGCTTTTTGCTTTCACCCTGCCCCGCAATCTCTTGGAGTGTTTCTGGGAGGAGGTGCAATGATTATTTAAATATACAATTTATTTTAATTTTTCCCCTGACCCTTTCACGTTGCAGTGTCCTGTTCTTGTGCCTATATTAAAAGTGGAATCTCAGCTTTTTCTTTAAATTGTAAAATTCAAAAGCTTGCAAGGTTCTCTGCCGTGAAGCTGTGTTTTCTGGAGAAATCGAGCTTGTAGAGTGCAACAAAAACAGAAGAAATTACTACCACCAGCTGGGCACTTGCAATACATTCTGGGTAAATTAATGCCACTTTAGTTAGCTTGTTTTATCTAGCTATATCTTTACTTCTCCCATAAAGGGTCATTCACTGATGAGAAGAGATATTTATTATTTTTCATTTTCCTAAATTCTGTGATAATTTTTATATAAAACAGCTGTCGACCAATAGCCAGCCACAGTGGTGTCATCCCACCCAAAATGCACTGCGGGGAAATTAAGCAATAGCATCCCTTGGTGGTTAAAACAAAAACTGCAGTGTTCTCAATTGATCCCTACAGCACAAAAGTGGAGAACTTTGACTCATAAAATTATTGGCAGTGAACTTGACCTTGAAGATTGTTTATATACAGTTTTTTTTAAACTGCGTAGCAATTTGAATTTCTAAAAATATTATCCAGGTCATTTTTACTTTATGTATTAGATAAAATACATGAGTAAGAAATGAGAGATATGAAGGTGCTGACACCATAAATTTGGAATATACACTCATTCTGCTGATAGAGGCAACATTAGGTATGCTAATCAGACCTAAGTTACATGTTTTAATTATTAATTTAAGGTAGTTTATTTCTGTAATTCATAATCTGAGCTTTCTCGGTGAAAGCTATAGCGTATATTCTTTACACTCAGAGGCAGTATGCTTAAGAATTGATTTACATATGCAGCTAATTTTTCCATAAACAAAAAATGTAAGTCCTATAATCACTATGTCCTTAGTTATGAGGAAGAGCCTGTGCAATCATTGTCATTTGACCTAATTTACATTTGTTTTATGGTATAAGGAGAAAATAAATCATGTCCAACACACCTAATCTGAGTAAGTACTACTTTTACAAAATTCAGAAGAAATGATCATTAGACAATTAGGGATAATAGTTGGCCCGTGGAAATTATAGGCTTGTTAGAAAATATTTCCCTATATCTCAAAAAATGTACAACCTGCCTATACAAAACATGGAAAGTATATTATGTAATTAAAACTAAGATATTAACAAAAATATTCCAGGTAATTTAACATACATTATTTTATGTTTTTAAAGATATTTGATACATTATGATGAGAAACAGTTTCAATGTTAATCACTAACTTTGAATGTACTATGAAACATTTTTTAAGAAGGGACCTCCATATATAAGGTTGAAAGAGGGAGAGGAATGAGTAAATTGCTGCAGTGATATCAAACTCCTTCAAACAAAGGAGAGTTTCATTTGTACTTCGCAAGTTCTTTCCAATTTTAACTTTTCACTGCCCCATTTGGATCCAGGGTTGGCAGTGCAACCCATGCCATCAAAAGTTGTTAATTGCCTGCTCAGCTACTGCCTTGGTTAAAACTGGTTTCCACTTCAATGAGTAAAGTGTTTTATTTACTTATAACATATTATCCTTGTTTGCATATGAAGCAGTGTTTTCCTTAACAGTACAGGTTTGGGAGTTTTAAATTTCATGCAGTACCCCACCCTGTCATCTGCAGTTTGTTGCTTGGGATGTATATAAATATTATAAGGGGCTGTTATTATTTCTAGGAAGGGAAAAAGCCTTGAAGAGCTTGGCATAATTTCATCACTCTGAGATCAAATATGAGCAATGTTACACACTGCTATTAGGATGTGATTGATGTCTTCAGTGTGAATTGTGTGGTTGTGTTATTTATTGAACAGTTGTGTCAATTACTGGCAATGCCAGTGATTCTCCCTTTTAACTGTTAAATCTCCATGAAGGCTTTCACACTTCCAGGCTTTCTTTCAATATGAACTGGGGGGGAAAAGATTTGTTATTGGAAGCAGCATAATTGCTCCCAAACCTACCAATAGATTGTTTAGATTGCTTCTCTCCACATATATGCAGAGAAAACTGATAGAAATCCTTCAATCAGGGCTGCAGAATGAGGTCCCTACATTTCTGCAGCTTGCTAATGCTCCTATCTTAGTGTAGAGGAGGGTGTATCTCTTCCACAGACAGCAGGTGCAAGAGTTTGCAACCTCTATGAATTGGCCAGTGCCTGAGTTATGCCCTTAGTGGCATCGATGCCACTGACTCTATGCTAATCCTGAGGGGAGAGAAGAGATTTAGAACCAGCTGAATACACTGTACTTCCAAATTGGGACAATTTAAACACAATTCCAGAACTCATTCTAAGTGACAATATCAATACAGCAGAAACCCAGGAATTGAGTGGCAGCCTTAAATTCACTGCACCCATTGGTTGGTATGTAATTTACACTAAATAGTTTATTTTGCAGAGTTTGTTTCCACTTTCTGAGGATTATGCCCCGAGTCCATTAGGAACAGTGTGACCTTGGTGTATAGTGTGATAAACCTGATGGTGATGTAGAACCTGAAGGAGTATATATGATAGCTGGTATCATGTGATGGGCACCATCGTCTGGCAAGTTTTGATTATTTAGGGTGGGGATGGAGACTGCGCACTGTCAATAAATAAAGAAATCATCCAGCGCACACGATTATCTGTTAAACAAAGATTTAATGTACATTAAATCTGCAAAAAATGTGGAAATATAGTTTTATAAAATGTATACTACAAACAAGACAAAGGAGCCCACAACTTTAAGCTAAATTATTTTAAATACCATTTGGTGGTTAAAGTTCTCATCTTCACAACATTATTAAATAACTGCTGTTTCAAACATTTTTAATCAGTTTTGATTATCTCCCTTTCTATTTTTGTGTTATGCTTGCACCTAGTGATAATGATAGTGTTGTCAAATTGTGAAGGGGGAATTAAAAGCTTCAGTTACAAACTATTCATGCTTTACCTGTGTCCAGCATCAGCTCTTTTTTGTTCCCCCCCCCACCCCCCAATCTTTTAACCCTCTAAATACAATTTCATATTGAGGCTAATTATAAGCAGGTTTTGCATATTTAATTTTTATTACAATTATATACTGTAAATTAAAGAGGTGCTTAGAATGTAGCCCTGTTTATTCTGGATGTACAATATTTATAGGGTTTTTTTGTAATGTGGTAAAAATTTAATTTCTGTTGGAAAATGTTGCTTTGCCACACAGTGTGCAATATATAATATTCGATGGGGTTAGAATTCCTACGAATTGAGCACATTAATGACATGCAAGCCTAAGGTCTTACTGAACTGCGGGCAAACTTCTTAGAATTTCAGCATGGAACAGGCCTCATAGTTAGCTTTATATATTGTTGATCTGATTACGCACCCCAGGAGCTGAGGTGCTGCCGCTGTGTGTGCTCGGACACAAAACAGACCTAATCTTGCATAATTTAATTGGGCTCTGGGGGCCTCTGTCATGAACGTAGGGTGCTAGCAGTCTGCGAAAGGCATGAGGGAGGTGCATGGGGGAAAAGGGCAATGGGGATGTATGGTTACAGGGGGCTAGGGGATTCTGTAGACACTAAGCAAGGGTGCCTGAATTTTTATTGGCAACATTTTAATGGTGGCTTCTCCTTCAATGCCTATTTGGAATGGGCACTGTGTGGCTGGAGCACTGCTCCGGCTGCATTATGAGGTAACGGTCTGATACAACACCTTTGCATACATTCTTTAAGATCTTCACTTACCTGAAAAAAATCTGTTTTTAATTGGAAACAATTTAAATGAAATTTTTTGTTTAGAAAAAGAAATAGAACATAAAGCATGCAGCGAAGGCAGTGCAGGTGTTTGTAGTCGTCTCAGAAACTGTGTGCACATTTATGAATAATTCGCCTTTTTTTGGCTGCACAAAGAGAAGCTCAGGAGGGGAAAACTTTACAATACAACAGATCTGATGGCTTACGATGCAGGGTTTCAATGTGACTATATTTAAGGGTGATTATTGGACTGGAATTCCACATGCTGGTCAGCTATGAAAAAGGCTAAGGGTCGAGAAAGGGGAGGAAAAATTGTAGCTTGTACATTTGAAAAGCACTTGCCTTTTACAATTATATTTAAACTTTTTTTTCCTTTAATCCTCTAAATTATATGTGTCAGACACACATGGTAACTGACTAGTTGTGGAAAGTTATTTCTGTCAGGGACTTGAGTGAATCCAGAATTATCTGAAACACTGTCAGTAGATTTTGCAAAAGCTGTTGTTTTATTTAAATTATTATTATTTAGTATTGCATGCAGAATACATGGTTAATTCCCTACCTTTTTGTGTTCTCTTTACCACCTGTTTGAACAGTTTTGAGTCACTAAATTCGACACTTTTGTACGCTGTTGGAAAAAAAAACAGAAAAAGAGTTCATTTGTAAATAACCAATGTACAGTTTGTAACTGTAATGTTATTCTGTCTATGGTGGGATAATCCGTCTTGCCCTCGCACGTAAAATTTAGAATGTATTGACCTAAAACAAGTTTTAAGTTAATCTTTGATTTGGACAATGTATATTCCTGTAAGATTGCATTTTTATCTAAGGAATGATGTTATTAAAAATTGCAAATAAATTAAATTTCCTAACAGCGTGTCTCAGTTTGTTGTTGTTATGATAGCCCACAGTTAAGCACTTTTTCTCAGTGGATGTTACAGATATGTTCATCTAGAGGTCAGAGCAGACTGCATTGATCCCTGCCTGGTCTGACATTCATGGTGACTCAATGGGGTCGATTTTGACTTTTAGGCAACTGATCATCGAAGCACACTCATTTAAATTTAGCAGGCAAGCTGCAGGACTTCAAACAGGCATCCCAATACACCTTCACGGATTGAGGTCTCCAGATCGAGCCAGGACACAAATTCCAATTCTGTACTCACAATTCCACAGTTTTCAACCCATTCACTTTAATGGAGGGAAGATTTCAGGCTGGTGAATGCAAAAGTGACATTTCAACCCTGAAGTCCCACATATTGCAAATGAGATAAATGAACAGTTAATTTGTTTTGGTGATGCTGGGTTCGGGATGACTGTTGGCTAAGACACCAGGAGATTTCCTGCATAATACCATGGATTCTTTTAAGTCTACCTGACAGGCAGATGGGGCCTCAGTTTAACACCTCAAGCGAAAGGCAGCAACCTCTGCCAATGCAGTGCTCCTTCACTAAAGTGTCAGTCTGGATTATGTACTCAAGTCCTGGATTAGGGCTTGAACCCACAATCTTCTAACATCGAGACGTGCATGGTACCACAGAGCCATTTTAACACAGGCAATTGGTCATCCAAGTTCTATAGATGAAAGAAATGAAGCTACAACTTGCATTTGTACAGCACCTTTAATGTAGAAAAACATTCCAAGACATTTCACAGAGCCATAATCATAAAATTGGACACAAACCAAAGAAGGAAATAGTAAGAGGGATGACAAAAGCTTGGTCAAAGACGTGGATTTGAAGGAGGGTCTTAAAGGAGAGAGGCAGAGGGGCTTTGAGAGGGAATTCAAGAGCATAGCATCGAGGCAGTTAAAGGCACTACCACCAGTGATGGAGATACACAAGGGGCCAGAGGAATAGGGGTACAGGAGCGTTGTGGTGATGGAGGAGTTTACAGATAGGAAGAGGCGAGGACAGGGAGCGATTTAAATATGAGGATGAGAATTTTGAATTTGCAACATTGAGGGGCTGGGAGCCAATGTAGATCAGTAAGGTCAGGGGTGATAGGTGAAAATGTTGCAGAGTTTTAGATCAGCTGAAGTTTACGGAGGGTGGAGGATGGGAAGCTGGCCAGGAGAGCATTGGAATTGTCGAGTCTGGAGGTGACAAAGACAGGAATGAGGGTTTTAGCAGCAGAAGGGCTGAAGCAAGAGTGCAGACAGGCGGTTTTTATGATGGGGGTGATATGGAGTCCGAAGTTTAGTTTGTCGTCAAATAGGATGCTAAGGTTATGAATAGAAGGATATGCTGATCGGGTTAGGTGAAGTAAGGTGGGAGGAGGCTGGTGTGGAGCATAAATGCAGGCATAGACCAGTTGGCTCTGTTTCTGTGCTGTAGACTCTGTAATTCTATGTAAGGTTATAAATTGAGATATACCTTCATCCTTAATGAGGGCATATCTCAGAGAAAACATGTCATAAATGTTTTATTGCATTTTCTGGTTTGTTTTTAATTCCACCTAAAGTAAAGGAGTCAGAAGACATGGTACATAGAGGACACTTGATAAGACATAATGTAGCTGTCTTACTCTGTTCGGTTTCCTGAATACGTCAGCAATATCAAGCAATTCTCACTGTGGGTTCCCGAGTTTCCATTCATACTCACACAGCATTCTTACTATCTGTACAGGTTCCTGAACCTGAACATAAATGCCATCCTTCTCTTCTCAGGTCCCTGAGTACATAACTTATCGGAGGCACCAGCGGCTGCGGGACATAAAGCAGAGAGCAGTATGTCATATTTGCACATTAATTGGTTCCTAAATAAGTGACTCGTGCACATGTAGCATCTTGCTCTTAGTAAAAGTTAAGTACGGCACTTGTGCGTGTGCATCATCCTTATTCCATACGGTTTCCTGAGCACGAACTGTCCTTACTCTAGACCCAGAAAAGTGCTGTAGCATGTCATTACAAAACATAATTGGAGGCACCAGCAGCGGGACGTAAAACAGAGAGCGGAGGAACAGCGCGGACCTAATCGGAGACACCAGCGGCCGCTGCTGGACATAAAACAGAGAGCGGAGGAACAGCGCGGACCTAATCTGAGACACTAGCGGCCACTGCTGGACATAAAACAGGGAGCGGAGGAACAGCGCGGACCTAATCTGAGACACTAGCGGCCACTGCTGGACATAAAACAGGGAGCGGAGGAACAGCGCGGACCTAATCTGAGACACTAGCGGCCACTGCTGGACATAAAACAGGGAGCGGAGGAACCAGCGGCCACTGCGGGACCTTCCACGATTTCCAAAAAAAAAGGTGTGATGTCACAGGACAGCAGGTAGGTGATTGGTTGGTGAGTATTAAGGTTTTTTTCTCTCTAACCTAGGATCAGGAAATTATAACAAATTGTATTAAATTTATAGCTTAACTAAACTAATTAATATAACTATAAATAACTATAAATAAGGACTCTATTCCATTCTTCCAGTTTCTCCATCTCCGCCGCATCTGCTCCAACGATGCCACCTTCCACACCAGTGCTTCCGACATGTCTTCCTTTTTCTGCAACCGAGGATTCCCCTCTACTGTGGTTGACACAGCCCTCGACCATGTCCGTTCTATCTCCCGCACTTCTGCCCTCACCCCTGCCCCTCCCTCCCGGAACCACGATAGGGTTCCCCTTGTTCTCACCTTTCACCCCCACCAGCCTCCACATTCAACGGATCATCCTCCACCATTTCCACCACCTCCAAAGTAATCCCACCACCAAACGCATCTTCCCCTCACCTCCCCTTTCAGCATTCCGTAGGGACCGCTCCCTCTGAGACACCCTAGTCCACTCCTCTATCAACCCCAGCACCCCTTCCCCTTCACCCGGCACCTTCCCGTGCAAGCGCAGGAGATGCAACACCTGCCCTTATACCTCCCCCCTTCCCACTGTCCAGGGCCCCAAACACCCCTTCCAGGTGAAACAGCGATTTACTTGTACTTCTTGCAATCTAGTATACTGTATTCGCTGCTCACGATGCGGTCTCCTCTACATTGGGGAGACCAAACGCAGATTGGGTGACCACTTTGCGGAACACCTCCGTTCAGTCCGTAAGGGGGACCCCGAGCTTCCGGTCGCCTGTCACTTTAATTCACCGCCCCATTCCCACTCAGACCTCACTGTACTCGGGCTCTTGCATTGTTCCATGGAAGCTCAACATAAACTCGAGGAACAGCACCTCATCTTCCGATTAGGCACTTTACAGCCTTCCGGACTCAACATCGAGTTCAATAATTTCAGATCATAACCTCGGCCCCTACTTATATTTTTGCTTATATTTTATCCACATCTTTGTTTTGGCCCTTTCCCGCCCCCACTTTTTTTTTTCTCTCCCACATGGCAGCTCTCTCTCATTCTGCCAGAACATTTCACACCTAATCTGAGCCGTCTTTTGTCTCCACTAGTCCTATCACCATCTCGTCTCGTTTTGAATACCTCTTAATGTCTCTTCACTTCTTTTGTTCCCTCCCAGCCCTGCCTTTCGATCTATTTCATTTCCTTTCCAGTTTTGAAAAAGGGTTAGACCCAAAACGTTGACTCTATTTTCTCTCCACGGATGTTGCCTGGCCTGCTGAGTTTTTCCAGCATTTTCTGTTGTTATTAACTATAAATAATCATTGATTAAAGACGTTAATTAAATAAATAAAATAAGTCTAGACTAAGATAGGGCAGGGAAGGTTGTGTGTCTGGACTGCAGTATGTGGGAGTTTATGGACAGCAAGACTGTCTTGAGTGAACACATCTGCAGGAGATGTCTCCATCTCAAATCTCTCCGGCTCAGAGTCATTGAGCTGGAGTATGAGTTGGAGACACTCCGACACATAAGGGAGGGGGAGGAATTTCTGGACAATTTTATCCAGAATACAGTCACACCCCAGAGGAAAGCACAGGTTCAGGAAAGGGAGGGTGTGACCGTTAAGGAGACAGGTAGCAGGGATTTAGGAGAGGTTGAGAAGGAGGTCCCGCAGACACTGAGCAGGAGGGTGAAGCCCAGGGACACTGAGCAGGAGGGTGAAGCCTGTGTCCCCAGCCCAGGGACACTGAGCATGAGGGTGAAGCCCAGGGACACTGAGCAGGAGGGTGAAGCCCAGGGACACTGAGCAGGAGGGTGAAGCCCAGGGACACTGAGCATGAGGGTGAAGCCCAGGGACACTGAGCAGGAGGGTGAAGCCCAGGGACACTGAGCAGGAGGGTGAAGCCCAGGGACACTGAGCAGGAGGGTGAAGCCCAGGGACACTGAGCAGGAGGGTGAAGCCCAGGGACACTGAGCAGGAGGGTGAAGCCCGGGGACACTGAGCAGGACGGTGAAGCCCAGGGACACTGAGCAGGAGGGTGAAGCCTGTGTCCCCAGCCCAGGGACACTGAGCAGGAGGGTGAAGCCCGGGGACACTGAGCAGGAGGGTGAAGCCCGGGGACACTGAGCAGGAGGGTGAAGCCCGGGGACACTGAGCAGGAGGGTGAAGCCTGGGGACACTGAGCAGGAGGAGGAAGCCTGTGTCCCCAGCCCAGGGACACTGAGCAGGACGGTGAAGCCCAGGGACACTGAGCAGGAGGGTGAAGCCTGTGTCCCCAGCCCAGGGACACTGAGCAGGAGGGTGAAGCCCAGGGACACTGAGCAGGAGGGTGAAGCCCGGGGACACTGAGCAGGAGGGTGAAGCCCGGGGACACTGAGCAGGAGGGTGAAGCCTGGTCTCCAGCCCAGGGACACTGAGCAGGAGGGTGAAGCCCGGGGACACTGAGCAGGAGGGTGAAGCCTGGTCTCCAGCCCAGGGACACTGAGCAGGAGGGTGAAGCCCGGGGACACTGAGCAGGAGGGTGAAGCCCGGGGACACTGAGCAGGAGGGTGAAGCCCGGGGACACTGAGCAGGAGGAGGAAGCCTGTGTCCCCAGCCCAGGGACACTGAGCAGGACGGTGAAGCCCAGGGACACTGAGCAGGAGGGTGAAGCCCGGGGACACTGAGCAGGAGGGTGAAGCCCAGGGACACTGAGCAGGAGGGTGAAGCCCAGGGACACTGAGCAGGACGGTGAAGCCCAGGGACACTGAGCAGGAGGGTGAAGCCCAGGGACACTGAGCAGGAGGGTGAAGCCCAGGGACACTGAGCAGGAGGGTGAAGCCCGGGGACACTGAGCAGGAGGGTGAAGCCCGGGGACACTGAGCAGGAGGGTGAAGCCCAGGGACACTGAGCAGGAGGGTGAAGCCCGGGGACACTGAGCAGGAGGGTGAAGCCCGGGGACACTGAGCAGGAGGGTGAAGCCCGGGGACACTGAGCAGGAGGGTGAAGCCCGGGGACACTGAGCAGGAGGGTGAAGCCCGGGGACACTGAGCAGGAGGGTGAAGCCTGGTCTCCAGCCCAAGGACACTGAGCAGGACGGTGAAGCCCAGGGACACTGTGCAGGAGGGTGAAGCCTGGTCTCCAGCCCAGGGACACTGAGCAGGAGGGTGAAGCCCGGGGACACTGAGCAGGAGGGTGAAGCCCGGGGACACTGAGCAGGAGGGTGAAGCCCGGGGACACTGAGCAGGAGGGTGAAGCCTGTGTCCCCAGCCCAGGGACACTGAGCAGGAGGGTGAAGCCCAGGGACACTGAGCAGGAGGGTGAAGCCTGTGTCCCCAGCCCGGGGACACTGAGCAGGAGGGTGAAGCCTGAGTCCCCACTTGATGTAAACCTGAAATGTAGCCCCGGCTATGATGAGATAATTCAGTGCAGATCAGGTCCTGACCTGAGTTAAGTGTTGCATTTCCCGGCAGCAACAGATGAGGCGGTTCCGTGAACTGGTCCCGTCGGAGTTCCTGGTACCCGCCCCCTTTACACGGAGCAGAGCCCAGGCCCCGCCCCCGCCCCGAGCGGCGGATTTGCATGAGGCGGTTGCAGGAAGTGGCGCGGATCCGGCGGCCGAGGTCGGGTCGGAGTCCCTGCGGCTGGGCCTGAAGCGAAGAGCCTGGGACAGCGAGTGACCGGGCCGCGGGGAAGTTGTGGAAACTCTGCGGACTCGGGCTACTTGTTAAATCTCCATCTGTTTCTAAAGTTGAAGGAACTCTTCGCCATGAAGCCGGCACCCCACCAATTGTTGTCGGCGCTTGGTGGCTTTTTGCTTGTAGTTTCCGTGCGAGGAGTGTTGGGTTTGGAAATTCCCCGCGACTGTTCCCAGCAGGTAAGATGCTTGGTGTCTGATACAGAGTCTATATATGGCGGGGTGGGGATTTACTGCTCAGTACAAGAAAAGAAAGACTTGCTTTTATATAGCGCCTTTCACAACCTCAGGACGTCCCAAATCGCTTCACGGCCATTGAAGTATTTTTGAAGTGGAGTCACTGTTGTAATGTGGGAAACGCAGCAGCTAATTTGCACACAGCAAGCTCCCACAAACAACAATGTGATAATGACCAGATAATCGATTTTAGTGATGTTGATTGAGGGATAAATATTGGTCAGGACACTGGGGCGAACTCCCCTATTCTTCAAAATAGTGCTGTGGGATCTTTTATGACCACCTGAGAGAGCAGACGGGGGTCTCAGTTTAATGTCTCATTTGAAAGACGGCACCTCTGACAGTACAGCACTCCCTAAAACATTTTCTGTTCAAGTCTCTGGAGTGGGTCTTGAACCCACGACCTTCTGACTCAAAGGCGAGGGTGCTACCAACTGAGCCACAGCTGACAATTGTGTTCCTCACAACATTATCATTGTCGATCCTATAATGGGTGGATATTTCACTGTTTTGGAGCAGATTTGTAGGTATGGCTCCTATTTTGTGATGTGTATACTTCATACGAGAGGATAGATTCCACTGAATTGGACATAAAACAGCTACAATATAGTGAATTATATACTGTGGTAATTAGTAACAGAATAATTGTTTCTTGACTCTTGTTTCTGGCTATATTATAATTTTTTTGAGCCTTGTAAATGCTGTTGATGGTAACAGATAAACCTGGCTCATTTCCTGTCTGGATTACCATTTCTGTTGAAAATCTTGGACTGCGATCTTGCTGACGCTCAGAGAGCGGGTTCGGAGGTGGGTCTACTGTCAAAATCGAAATAATTGACTGGACTTGGGAGCCTGCTCCGAACCCGCCTCCATGTAAGTTTCCAAAGTGTCACGTATGCAGTTTCAGAACAGACCCAACACCAAGTGGAGGGGGAGGCATTTAAGATAGTTAAATGCTTGTTAAATGCTCGTTAACTACTATTTTGCCAGCCTATTTCTATTTTACCACTTTTTTAACGAGGTTCGGGTTCTCTATGATTCTCCATTGCTGTGAATAGGTGACAGCTGCAAAAGTGGTATGAAAGCTACCATTTCACACCTGTTCACTTTCCAATGTCAGAAGCTTGAGCCTTCAGGACTTGGAAGACACTTTTGAGCTGTACACAGTTTGGAAGTGTTTGGCATAAACTCTCTATCCGCTGTCACCTCCTTGGAGCAAGCACTCTCACCATTGACAGATCGCTTCTGTCACCCCAACTTCATCTGCCAACTATTCCAGCAACATCGGTGCCCTTGAAAAAATCTCACCTTGGTCCTCTGAATCCCTCCACGATCAGCCCCAACACCAACATCACCAGGCACACCAACAACAATACCAGCCTTCTCTGCAATCACCTGATGCTACACAGGGCATCAGCACCCGACAACATTGCTGCCCGGGAGGCCAGCGATGGCATCACCATGGCCAGATTTACTTCACTTGAAGCTGTACACCCTGGCTGCCACATGATGCGCCAGGTTGACACCACCCCACACCAGCACCATAAAGCATCCCTACCATGCCCAAGCTATTCCTTTCACACTCATCACAATTGGGAGGGGCGTGGGGTGGAGTTCTGTCTCAGCATTCACTGAAACTCACTAAGACACTTCCAAAGGTGAGCACAACTCTGTCCAATAAAGTAGTGTTGAAAATATAGATTTCAGTGTCTGACAACACATTAACAGAAACTTCACATGAACATTGGCTAAACCACCCAAGTGCCTACCCTTGTGTGTTAGTTCGTATGCTTGCAGTAGGATGAGGGTGAGTGTGAGGGGTGGCTAGTGAGATGGGGAAGTGATAATGTAGATAGAGAGGGATGGGCGGAGGTGCAAGGTAAGTTGGCTTGAGTAAGGATATGCAGGAGTAGGGTAGGGAAGGCAGTGTGATGTGGATGTGATGAGTGGCACAGCAGGATGAGGTTGAGTGTGACTTGGCAGTAACGTTTTGTGATCATTGAAAGGCTTGCGTCACTGCAGCCTGGTCCTCCTGATGACATCCCTGTTTGTGCCCTCCTGTGCAATGTGCAACCAGGCTACGTTGGTGTCCTGGGGAGGAATCTTCCGCCCATGGGAAGGGAAGAGGACCTCCCTGCGTGCTGTGATTCCCCCCATAAGCATATGGAGGGAGTCATGGGAGAATCTGGGTGCAGCCATGCACCTTTGTGCAGTGCTGGTCAGTGTTTGAAGCACTTCATTGCTATAGAACACTGACAGCAGAACTGTCAAGATCAATATGGACATGGCCCCTTTAAGGAAACCAGCTGATGACACGTCATCAAATGACATCATCAGACCCACTTAATTGGCCGGGAACTTCGCAGGGCGGGCTTAACAAGCCCTATTAACGTAAAATCACTTGGAGAGTGCGGGCTGCAGTAAGCAGCGGACTGGGACTAACATCGACCCCGCTGCCCCGGACCTGCCTCGGTCGGCGAAATCGCGGCCTTGGAGTGGGCATTGAACCTGCCAAGCTTCTGACTCTGAAATAAGAGTGCTACCAACTGAACTGCACTGACATCACTAACCAGAATGCATGTTTGGGTAATAGATGGGGAGAATTCAATTTATGCCCCCACAAATAGGGATTAGCAATGTTTTTTTTCATTGATTTTTGGATTTTTTGGGGGTGGTGAATCATTAAAAATGATTCTCTTCCCAACTTTGGCGTGAAAGCTCAAGTTTCTTTGGTCTTTGTGCTGACCTTAGGCCCCATGATGCACATGCCTTGTACTAATGTTGCAAGTTGTACATGTATGCAGTGTGTGATGATGTCACTAATGCCACCTGTACATTTGGGATCCAATTTTCAACACCAAATCCAATAAGGAAATTGATGCTTGTTCAGAGTTTGAGCAAAACCTGTTCTCTTGGATTCTTTCTCTGATAAGTTAATAAGATGGTGGTTCTGAACAACATTTATGTAGTAAAACATCCCACGGTGCTTCTTTTTGGTGTAGAAATGTGTTTACATACAAATGTGAACATATTTTGCATACAGTATCTGGTAATGTAACATTACTGGGGTTGGGCATAACAGTCTTCTTGCTTACTGGAAGAACACAAACCTCCCTGTGTCCTCTTAGTCTTGGAGAGCGGAATAGATATTACTTTCATCAGACTCTGAGTTAAGGTATTGTTTATGAATCAGTTTTATTAAAAGCACAAATTAAATTTTCACCCATATTTTAGAAATATCTGTAAAACCCACCTGTTTTTCTCTTTTTTAACCGTTTGATTTTTTTCACTTTCTGATTTTTTTTTTAAAACTCCACCCCAATTTTTATTAGAACTCTCTCTAATTTCCCCCATCCCCAAAAGCAAGCAGTTAACCTCTACTCTGCACTTCACAACGGTGAATACTGTAGGCAATTAGATTGCAGTTGAGGTTGGTAACTAAGCAAAAGGAGAGGATGCTGTCATAAACCTGTAGGTGACACAGCCTGTAGAGCAGACCTGACTCACTTCAACACATTGATTCTGATCATGATGTGTTAGGAAACAGCAGGTGGGAAATTTCAGCAAGCCTGTCATTTGGGATTCCAAAGTTGTAGTGTCTAGATTGTCCAGATGGAGAGATGCAGTACCTTCAGCTCCAACAGTCTAGGGTTGTCACCTCACTTGCTGTGACCCAGATGACCTGTGAATTCAGTGAAGGAAATTAAAGAAAAGTGTAGCCAGAATAACAGTGCTTGTTATGTTCGGCAGTAGCTATGTGCTGAAAGGTACAATGAATATTGCAGCACAGTAATGATCACAGCCAGTGCATGTAAAAAGAGAGGGGCCCATTGTCTCCAGTTTGGTCACTTTGGCCCGGATTTCGCATTAAGAATAACGGTGAGGTTCACAGCTCTCACCGTTGTTGTGGAGTTAATCGGACAGTAACTTCCCGAGTCTGCACATGCGCAGTTAACACAGAAATCCGGAAGTTGCTCTCCGATTTGCCCTGCTCCTCCACAAGCTGCGCCACACCGATACCTGGCCAATAGACTCGGCATTGAAATCCATGTTAGGGAAATACATTTTTTATTAGTTTATGGGATGTGGGCATCGCTGGCAAGGCCAGCATTTATTGCCCATCCCTAGTTGCCCTTGAGAAGGTGGTGGTGAGCCGCTTTCTTGAACCGCTGCAGTCTGTGTGTTGAAGATACTCCCACAGTGCTGTTAGGTAGGGAGTTCCAGGATTTTGACCCAGCGACGATGAAGGATTGGTGATATATTTCTAAGTCAAGATGGTGTGTGACTTCTTCTTGGAGGTGGTGGTGTTCCCAGGCGCCTGCTGCCCTTGTCCTTTTAGGTGGAAGAGGTCGTTGGTTTGGGAGGTGCTGCCAAAGAAGCCTTGGCGAGTTGCTGCAGTGCAACTTGTAGATGGTATGCACTGTAGCCATAGTGTGCCGGTGGTGGAGGGAGTGAATGTTTAAGGTGGTGGATGGGGTGCCAATCAAGCAGGCTGCTTTGTCCTGCTGTACTTACCCACTGAACATGCCAGAAAACGTTAGGGCTGGTGCATTCAGATGTAAGTGAATTTTTAATGGTGTGATAAGTCTTAATTACTGCCAAACAAGCTCTCTGGCACTGAAAATTTAATTTTATAAGTGTGGAGTCTCATTCCTTCAGAATTTAATTATTGGAGATTTTATAAAAATTAAATTACTTTTTTACTTTTTCTGTCTCTTTTATCTCTCTTTTAATCCCATCTTTCTTTCCCTCACTTTTTATTTTGCTTTCTGTGCATGATTTTACATTGAATTAAATATTCTAACTTATACTTACTGGTTTAGACTCTGCGCGTCTCTTCAATCTGATTGGTTGAAGAGCCAAGCTGTTGCTTCTTCCTGCTCACATGCCACAGGCCCCCTGTAGAGGGCGCCGCGCTGGATCAGATGCCCAATGACCGCAAGTTGCCACTCAAAAGCCGGCAAAAGCTCTGGGCTGCTGTAAGGGCAATGAACGGCAAGCGCTGTTCCTTCGCCGCCGACCGCAAAACCCGGGGCATGGTGTTTTTGCTTTTTTTTTAAAGCCCCTCTTTTCTCGTATCCTTCCCAACATCATATGTGTACTCCACACGACTATCCTGCTCGCCAATGGTCTTTTACTGATATGCTCCTGAGTAGCTTTCAACATTTTCCTGTGTACTGTCCAAAACTAGACACTGATCAATAAATATAGAAGCATTGTAAATATGCTCCCATTTTGGTCAATTAGTAAACCCAGTCTTTCACAAATAGTTATGCAAAGTACACCCACTTCCAGATCACACACCGCCATTGCCCCTGAGGTGTACTGCTTGTGTTTCCTTCAAGGACTCTAACCTGGTTCTGTAAAACCCCATTCACTAACTCGCTCATTGTGATGCAGTGAATTATGAAGGGGAATTTGAGAGATGCTAGAAATGCAAATCAAGGAAACTTATTTACGGTTTCATTATCCCTCTGTTGAGTCAGGTTTAAACCAGTTCCCCAATTTCCCTATGGTACTGAGAACTTCCTTCTCTTTGCCCTCCCCCTCTCTCTTTTTGGCAAAGATATATCAGAATTTACATCTGCCAAGACTTTTTAATGGAAGTCTGGATTTAGCTTACTGAGTAAACCCAACAGAGTAAAAGATCAAACTTCATTTAGCTACTAAGAGGAATATAGTATATTATTCCTTGCAATACCACTTAGCTACCACTGAGTTGTCAAAGACTTCAGACACTGATGTATTAAAAATAATTTTATTTTATTTAGCTGCTGCAAGTAGGCTAGTATCACCATCAATATATTTATGATATATTTCCATTGTACAGGCTATATTTTGTATATGTAGGTCACTTTTAATTTTTAAAATGTTGAAACTACTCCATAACACGAGCTGGGTTCAGTTCAACATAACTTGGTATTAGATTCATAATTGATGTACAATGTTGCAGAAATTATTTTGATTTCAAATAAGATCATCTTATCCACTTAATGCTGTGGTAGCTTAGTCTCCAAGTATTCAGTCCTCTACAGTGCTAATTCCACATTAACTCTGCGTTTGTTAATCATCTCCTAGTTTATCAGCAGCTTTCTTTTGGTATCCCAGCTAGTTTCTTATATTTGGAGGACTTGAGCTCTTGTTGGATTGCCTAAGCTCTGGCATTTCCTCCCTAAACTTCTCTTGCCTCTCTACATCTCTTTCCTCCTTTAAGATGCTCCTTAAAACCTACCTCTTTGACCAAGCTTTAGGTCATCTGTCCTAATATCTACTTATGTAGCTCAGTGTCAAATTTTGTTTGATAACGCTCCTGTGAAGCGCCTTGGGACGTTTTACTACATTAAAGGTGCTATATAAATGCAAGTTGTTGTTGGTTCTCTGCTAGTTCTCTTCAATATTCTGTCATTTTCTACTTTTTGACTTCTTCCATATTGTCGCATTCTCCTTAGCTTTTGTCTTCTCCAGATGATTGCTCATATTCTACTATTCAATTAGGACTTCACAAAATTACTTACAAAAAAACAAAAACCCCAACTTCCTACACAAATTAAAAGCAACACTACTAAGCAAACCAACAACAATAACACTACTACACAGCTAGACTGTTTAAGGAGAGTTTTTTCTGTATGTATCTCAAGATCAGAGGTTTCGTCCCTCAAACAGTCTAACTCAATTATTTCTTCTACATCTTTAAGTCTCGTTTTTAGACTCCTTCAAACTTGTGTGTCAAAACACTTCCCTGTGATAGGTTAATTGTTAAACAAATGTTGGTTCTGGGTTTGGGAGTTCTGCTGACACGTTCTACCTGCTTCTTAATTATATTGTCTTTTAGTGACATTTGGAGGCAATTATCTACTGTGGAAAAAGGTTTCTGTGCAGGCTTTGCCCAGTAGATCTTTAGCATGTGTTAACAGGACTGGTCAAAAGTTACAAAGTATTTACAGCACAGACACAGGCCATTCAGCCTAAATTCTCCTTTTTAAAAAATCAGGATCAGCAGTTCTTTCAAATCCCAATTTCCAGTTTACAGTTTAACACTAGCCTCACTTCATTTTCTACATCTACCTAATAAAAACAGCCTGAAATTCAGGTCAATATTAAAAAATGATGGATGAGTGGGAGTGATTTTCTCATCTTGGGCTTTCACAATTAAATTGTAACCTATAGCTCATTCCCAGGTATCCATTTATTTTATATATAAGCCATTTGAACCCTCGATTAGATTCCAACCTGTAACTGACTCCTGTGTTTTCATTAATATTAATTTTCTCTCTTTATTTTTCTCTCTCCCAGAATAACAACTACACACTGCGAATAATGTTTGTCACATTTGAGGAAAAAGTACAAAGAATTTGGAATCTATACAGACTCTACATTAACACAATATACCAATGCCAGAATTCCCGCTGCCACAAAGAAAGCCACAGTCCTGATCACCAGCCTGAATAGCAATTAACATTGGAGTGAACTCAAGCCAGAGTTTTTTTTTTAAACATCAATTGGTCTTTATAGCCTTGATGGGATACACCTACACTTTAGTAGAAGAATAACACGCTGTGTTTTACATGGTATAACGTTCCTGTCTTTATAAAATAGTGCATCCTTTGATTTACCATGGGCAACACCACAGGAGATACGCTAGTATTTTAAAAATCTTGCATGTTGCCCATGGTTTGTCAGTCACACTTTGGTATTAAAATTGATGCAAATTATTAGATCATACCTGCAGTTGAACACTGGGAAAGTGGGGAGATAAATTTCCAATGGAAAATTTCATGGGCATATGAAAACGACCAATTCAGAAAGAGCAGTGTTGCTTAAGTGAAGGGAGGAGAGCAAAATAAAGCCAAGCAAGGACAGCAAGAAAAAGTGGCCCAATTGGAGAAATGAAGTAATTCCTAAATATTTGATCAGTGTTGTCACTCAGATTTCTGTAAAGTGTAGTGGTTGTTGTGTGAAATTTTAACAGTCTATTTGAATTGTGTAAAACACGCTGTAGCCCAATTGCAAGTTTTGTCTTTCTAAATGTGTATTGCCTGGAGAGAATTTTGATCTGTATTACACTTGGGTGAAGTGCTTGTGGTCACAGATCTATCACGAATGGTGGTTGTGGCAGAGCAGTTAGAGGTGGTAAAGTATTACACAACATGTCACTTTCTCTGTTTATTCATACCGTTACACTGGGACTCATTTTTGCCCCTTGAGAATGAACGAGCAGAGAATTTAGCTTTATGTAATGCGAGTGACAAAACTTTATATGAAACCTAATTTTCCAAGATCTGTGTTTTTATCCTCTTCAATTCTTAATGCATATAGTTTAATCATTGAAATGTTTATTTCTTGCTATACTCTCACTCACATGAGCACACAGATTTGTATGGGAAATTATTGGGGAGTGGGGAAAGGGGATGGACACATCATCTACAACGAAATTAGGATAGCAATCTGCAGCCCTATCGAGTGAAAATTGCATAGCGCCAGCCTGCTGGTGCGAGCTCTGAACAGGGAACGATCTCTCCACCCGAAGACAGAGGCCAGAGGATCGCAAGAAATTGGTCCTCGGGTCTCATCTGAATATTCTGGATGAGCTACCGGTGACTGTCGCGCCTCCACAGGCAGCTCGCCCGACTGAAACATGCAATTTCAGGACGCCTACCTCACTGGCTGCGGTGCTCGGGTAATTCCCGGCGGGGAGAAAGGCAGCGGGACAGGGGCCGATCGTGGCCTGCAGGAGTTCTGTGGAGCCAGCAGGAGCACTAATAAAAATATTCTATTTACCTTTATGGTGGTGGCCACTGGCTCGACCCTATCCACAGCCCAAAAAACCTGAGGCCCACTCCGCTCAACACAGCCCAGTTTCTTATGTGTTCTTAAACAGGTGTTAGTCCCCTCATTAGCATATGCAAGGAGACTAATGCCTATTTTAGGTGGCTACCCCGGCCGCCTGAACAAAAGCTTGACCCAATTTTGGGTCGGGATCTTTTTCAGGCATTCTTGGGGACAGGACATTGCACCCTGCAATTGGCCCTTTTTGCCCCTGTATGCCTTGAGTGCAAAGTGGACCAATTTCTACCCCATCATATCAAATAGAATTTCAGTTGGTGTGCGGTGCGGGAGGGAGTCTAATCTTTCCATCTGCCTTGCATAGTTTCTCTGATGGTTTAGTCTTGCCAATGCTGACTCAATCTGTGCTTATTGAACTACGAGGGGGCTGGAATTTGTATACTGATATTTGATTTCAGGAAGTTTCTGGTCAATGGACGGGTGTGCTGAAAGTTCTGTTGGAGGATGTATGTTCCAAAGGTCCCGAGACCACTTGTGTTCTTTTACTGGAGTATAAATAGATTTTATTTCACACTGTGGGTCACTGTGTCAAGTGGTTCCTCTGTTCAGCTGTCACAACTTGTAATCACAGAAGGAAATGTGGTTTTATTGGGCTTGCAGCATGCACACACCAAACAACCGGAAGCAATGACTATTGTTATTGTGCAGAAGAGGATAGTCTACGTGTTTTAGCTGTGAAAAGCTTGTACAGAAAATGTTGTATTACAGAGGTACAGGAAATGCAATATTCAAAACTCTTATGGGTGACCCTTTCTGAATTGCTTATAAACTTAAAGCAACATAAACCTTCCCATTATCACGGATCTTTTTTAACAGTTATTTATGTCCCACCCCTCTTCCTGAAGTTATAAAGCCATGGTGTGGAGATGCTGGTGTTGGACTGGGGTGGACAAATGTAAGAAGTCACACAACACCAGGTTATAGTCCAACAGCTTTATTTGAAATCACAAGCTTTCGGAGCGCTGCTCCTTCGTCAGGTGAAGACTTCACCTGACGAAGGAGCAGCGCTCTGAAAGCTTGTGATTTCAAATAAAGCTGTTGGACTATAACCTGGTGTTGTGTGACTTCTTACATTTGAAGTTATTAACTCCTAGCTGGGACACTATGGGCACCCCTCACCTCTGGACCCTTTCTCAGGTGGCAATTTGTGTTACATCGAGTTAGGTCGAGTGTACACAGAAACAGGTCATTCAGCCCAACTAGTCAATGCTGGTGTTTTTGCTTCACACTAGCCTCCTCCCACCCTACTTCACCTAACCCCATCAGCATATCCTTCTATTCCTTTCTGCCTCGTGCTTATCTAGCTTCCCCATAAATGCATTTATGCTATTTGCCTCAGGTACTCCTTGTGGTAGAACGTTCACATTCTTCTCACTCTTTGGGTAAAGTCTTGCATGTGTCTATTCAACATAGACTATATAGACTATTCAATATAAAAAAGAAAGACTTGCATTTATATAGCTCTTTTCACGACCACCGGACGCCTCAAAGCGCTTTACAGCCAATTAAGTATTTTTTTTGAAGTGGAGTTACTGTTGTAATGTGGGAAACACGGCAGCTAATTTGCGCACAGCAAGCTCCCACAAACAGCAATGTGATAATGACCGGATAATCTGTTTCGTTATGTTGATTGAGGGATAAATATTGGCCAGGACACCGGGGATAACTCCCCTGCTCTTTTTCGAAATATTGCCATGGGATCTTTTACGTCCACCTGAGAGCAGACGGGGCCTTGGTTTAACGTCTCATCCGAAAGACGGCACCTCAGACAGTGCAGCACTCCCTCAGCACTGCACTGGAGTATCAGCCTAGCTTTATGTGCTCAAGTCCCTGGAGTGGGACTTGAACCCACAACCTTCTGACTCAGGCGAGTGTGCTACCCACTGAGCCACAGCTGACAATGTAGAGGGTTGTAAAGCAGGAATTGGGAGTACGGCCAAAGAAAGGCAGTGGTAAATAAAATGTTATGCTTGGTGGTGTGGTCATATACTCAAAACCTAAACATTTTCTATTTTTGCAAGGAAAATAAAACTTAATTTACTCAAACAATGAGATCCAGTTTAAAACAAAATGGTTGCTGGAACTGGGTGACTTGATGCAGCGCCACCAGTGGTAGGTGTATTGAATAGCAGGAGTTACTGTTGCACTTCAGTGTTATATTTGTCATTTCTAATGTTACAGAACAGTCACTAAAATGATAGCAAGAAATAGGTGCAACAAAAAGGGGAAACTCAAGAACTTTAATACATTACAAGTCAATCTCGTGTGGCGTTGGGGAGTCGAGAGCAAGTGTAGACTTCAGGTGAAGCAGGATTAGGAGGAAGGTGGACCTGGAAATTTTGGAGCGACACCTTGCTGCTCTGTAGGAGCACAGACATTCCAGCAGAATCACAGGATTCCTGAAGAAAAGGCTGTGTTTTTTGCCATTTGGATACTGGCACCGTGGGCCCCACTTCCACCAGCACAATACTCTGATAACACAAGTATGCCTGCATATAGTTTGTGCTCGGGGCAAAAGAGGCAGAACTGTTGGTATTTGTGCCACGTGACAATATCCAGCGAGTCCTGCCGCCTCTTCTGACGTTGGCACGGAGGGTGTGGCACCCACTGCCCTGTTGGAATTTTAAAATGTTTTTAATGCAGGGACCTGGTGGAACCCATTGGCTCTGCCCTAAATTCTGGCCCATCCCACCTGACATGTATCTGCAGTGCCTGTCCGGGAGTCAGGGTCTTCAAGCCTGTTATGTATATGGTAATACATTTGCTGGGTGTGAGCAGTGCAGCAAAGCGCCCCTAGTTGGTATCTTTTTTGGAAGTGTTTCACAGTGAGGGTACAATTTAGAAAGGACTGCATCCTTGACCCTTTCCTCTACACTAGTGCTGTCTTCCTTGGAATAGGGAAGAGGTTGCTACATGGAAGATGTCGCACACCCTTCTTTAACAACTGTCTCTCCTACACAGCAAACAGTACACCAATTATTGTCAGGGATAAATAGATTTAATGCACCTAATTTTTCTGATAAGGTCTAAGAATGACTTCATTGCAACATGGATGTTAAGTTAGTGATACAGCGTACTTGTGATGAAAAGGAGGGTCCATTTCCTAATAATGCATTCCTGGCAAGTTAGAATCTGTGACAAAAGTGCAGATTTGTGCAATTGGCCCTTTATATTTAGTCACACTAGAGAAATTCTTCAAAATAGGTGGGGAATTTCCAACATCAGCATTGTGTGTGTGTATCATCAAAGTTGATGTTGATTAGTGGACAATGTTGTGGTTGCCTAGAACACTGCTATGTCGAGTCTGCACCAAAAGCTCATTTAAAGCCAGTTTATCAAGAAGGTCTGAAGTGTTGTGTTTGAATTTCATTATAATAAACTCCCTTATTATAATCCTCTTGTTTCAAGACGAATTGTTTCAGGTTGGCTCAGTTGGCAGCGCTCTCGCCTATGGATCTGAAAGTTGTAGGTTTGACTAACGCTCCAGAACTTAAATGCGTTATCAAAGCTAATACTCTGGTGCAGTACTGACAGGAGGCAATAAACCAAGGTTCTGTCTGCCTGGGCTGGTGGCCATTAAAACACCTATGGTGCAGTCAAAGACGAGCAAAGGGCTTTCCCAGTGTTCCAGCCAACATTCCTCTCTCAGCCAACACCACCAAAAGCAAATTAACTGGTCCTTGTTGTTTATGGGACATTGTTAGCAGAGAATTGGGTCCTTCATACCCAACAACGTAATATATTATATATCAGGTGAGCAAAGGAAACAGGAAATAAATGCATATCATACTGATAAGATAGTAAATATGCATTCTATTTAAAAAAAAAAGGCCATGAGCAATGGCATAGGGTGTCTGCTCATATAACCATTATAAAAATGTTAACTTACTGAATGTCAGTTGATAAGTGACTCCCTCAGGCATTTCTGTTCATGGCCCATAATTGCATTAAATGTAGTGTTGAGTTTGCTCATACAAGAAATGTCATTGTTAAAATGTGTTTTTTTCTTCAAACAGGGCCTGAATTGTACTGTTCAATCTGGTAAGTACAGTTAGCATTTTAAAATGGTCTTTTATTTGTTGCCGAGATGTGGGTGATGTTGGCAAGGCCCAGTTTTGAAAGGCCTTCAAATCGGAAGGTGGTGTTGGGCCTTCCGCTTCATAAGAATTGTTTGTACAACTGACAGATTTGATAGGCCACTTTAATAATTAACATCTTTAAATTTCCGTATGCTGCTCTGCTTTCTATCTTTGTGTTTAAAACCCTATGGAGCAGACAAGTGAGCCAGTCAATCGCTTCTTACTGTTTTAGTAGATGATCCTACTGGACAACCCACTGTTCAGTAAGTTGAAAAGAGCACTACAAGGTGATCAGTGAATTGATGCATTTCATCTATTACTATAGTAATATTTTTTATGTTAGATGATGTGGTTGCAAACTCCTGTGCTGAATGTGCCAACAGGCGATGCTATGCTCATGGAAGTGCCATCATGTATTGCCATGCTCGTGAATATGCCACCATGTAGTGCCATGCCTATGGTGGACTGCCCTCATCACTAATTTTCAACTGTGTTGCTCTTGAGGTGGAGGCAAAAAGTTGAGACACAATTATCCCAAGGGGGATCCGACCCCGACCCTGGGGGTGGAAGGGTCTGATTGGTGATGGGGGGGGGGGGAGGAGCTTGGGGGGCAAGGAGGAAGCATGCCGGCTCCTCCTGGCCCACAAGCGGTGCTGTAAAGGCATTTATCTTCTCGAAGCTGTCCTCGCTCCCTTCAGCTGCTGGGTTTCCCGAGGCCTGGGAAACCTGGTCGGCCACTGTAAAGCTGGTTAAATCAGAGGCTGCCAGCCTCATTAAAATGTTTAAATTGCCAACCCACCTCCTGGGAGCAGGTTGGCTGCCTGCCCCTCGTCCCACCTCTGTTAAACTCGAAAGTAGGCAGCTTGGGTTCAGGTTTGAGATTTTTAAAATTTTAACATCTGACCTGACCCGACCCCACCCCAACCCACCTGTTTTTGGGTGTTAAAATTCAGCCCCAAGTGTTCTATTTTTGTACCAGTGATGCATACAGCTGGTTGTTCACATACTGCACGTGCCACTTTCAGCTGGTCATTTTAAAATGGTTGAAAAGTAGTGTACGATGATCTGCTGCAGATTTTTCTTCCTTTGGAGTACCTGGTCTCAGAAGTGCAACTCCCACGATTGCACGAATGAGTAATCGCAGCTTCCAGTCAGTGACCGTGGCGCAGTGGGTTGGAAGTTGTGCCGCACAGCAGTGTCTTCGTGGGTATGTTTCTGGAAAAAATAATGGCTTACCAGTGTCCGGCTTTCTGTACAGGGGGCCAGCTTTCAGAATGTGAAAATCAGTGAAACTTGTGGGGTTTTGTTTTTCCATGAAAATTACTCTTTTGATTCACATATTTGCAACACAAAAGTATCATGAGGCATGCCAAATCTAGTCAGTCTTGCCCCTCCGATGCTCTGCGGTAGTAGTTGTTATTGCAGGCATGCGGAGTGCAGAACTTGTCTTTTATTGGTCACAAACCCACAACACTCACCACAAGGGATTTTCATTCCTCTTTTAAGACATTGCTATAGGATGGCACAGTTATATAAAGTTCACTATTTTTTAAGAGAAAGTAAGTGTAGGACAAGTACATTTTAATTCAAATTACCCTCCCCCACCCCCCTCATGTCTACCAAAGAAATGAATGGCCTTACCAGATAATGGTTTTTTTAAATCACTTTTATTGCTGGAGACCCTTGAGCAGGGTCTGTCTCCTTGCTAGGGTGCTCTAGTGACATAAGGTACAGGAGAAGATCCCAGAGCAGATCCAACCGAAACAAGCAAGGGATGCCAATTTCAGACGTGCCCGAGAGGCGCTCCGTGTCTGATTCCAGGAGCCCGTGCTGTTGGCTGGGAATGCAGGCCTCTCCTTTGTCTTGAGTCATTGTTTAAAAGTGCTGATTATACTGGATAACATTATCTGAGCTAAGTCGTGTAAAACGCACGTTCTGTAAAATGTGTCCGCTATCTCAAAAAATGCAGCGCTGATTTTTATCATGTCAGAAATGAAACTTTCCTTTAATGCATTCTTTTCCACGTATATATTTCCTTTTGGCGTTCTTTTCACTATATGTATGTCCTCGTGAGTCCCTTTCTCACTCCCACCCACGTGTGTATTCAAGGTTTTGTGACCCAGTTTTCACTTTTTGCTAAATGTGTACTTTTCTAATTGGTGGAATGATTCAGTCATGAACAGTAGAGATCCTTTAGTCACAGAATACATAATGTAGGAAATGATATTTTGATGAGTAACTATATTTGGTTTGAGGGTATCCACACTCTCGCCAGGACAGAGTGGTCTGCTCGAAGTTTCTGTATGACTCACGCCAGTGCCGTTCTGCGATCCAAGTGACTGCAGCACCTGTGATGGATCCCAGCTATGGCCTGACAGATTGGAGTCAGGGGCAGCTCCAGTTGTTTTCCCTTCATGGCTCCATCATGCCCACCTCTTGTGGCTGAGTACAGCATGGACAGCTGACTCCTGGGCCAGTACCAATGCCTATCCTGGAATACTGACAAAAGATACAGAAGAGGGTACTTGTGGGGATCTTCCCCACCCTGTGAGGAGAGGCCTGGCCTCCCCATGGTACTTCTCTGCAGCAGTGGTGCTCCAGTACACCTTTTGCCCAGTAGTACAGTCAGAGACTGGTGAGTGGTTTGTTTCTAAAAGTAATTTATTTCCCAGTTTGGAACTGAGTAACAAAGTGGGGGAAAAATATGTTGCATTGTCTTCCTCCATCCCATATTAGGTGGCTGTTTGGATAGCAGTTGGCTGGAACCTTCCAAGTGGACGCCTTCATTTCCCAAGGAGCTGCTAGTTAATGTAACCAAGCAAGAGGATGCAGCTGGAGTCTCGGTGCCTGGACTGTCCGTCAGATGGAGATTGGGAACAGATGGTAAGCATGCAAAATCCCCAAAAAATTATTTGCGGGGGAGTAGATTTTAGTGAGTGCTCCTCACCTTTTGTTTTTTAATCATGTGTTGTCTTTCTGGCTTGTTGCCTGCAGTTGAATGGATGGCTGTGTGATGTGACGATGGGCTGCCACTCTCCAGCCAGCTGCAGGGATTGCTCAGAAGTGATTTTCATCTGAGTGAGGATGGGGGAAGAGGGTGTGGATTCTTTTGGTTTGTAGTACAGGTATAAACAGACTGAGCCATGGACTCTGGATTTGTTTTTTCTTAATTCATTTTTCAGATTAACATGGGGACATTTTACATGCATTCTGTACATAAGGAAGCATGTTTCACCTGCACCTCTGGGACTGCTGTACTTCCCAATAACCAATTAGGGCCTGGTATCTTACCAACCCATCGTCTGCTATAGTCCCTCAGCATTGAGACTACAGTTACTGAATTTCTGTTACCCTTTGCCCACACCTCAACACACTGCTCCATTTCTGTGCCCCACACCTCAACACACTGCTCCATTTCTGTGCCCCACACCTCACAACACACTGCTCCATTTCTTGTGTCCTCACAACACACTGCTCCATTTCTGTTACCTCACAACACCCTGCTCCATTTCTGTGTCCTCACAACACCCTGCTCCATTTCTTGTGTCCTCACAACACACTGCTCCATTTCTTGTGTCCTCACAACACCCTGCTCCATTTCTGTTACCTCACAACACACTGCTCCATTTCTGTGTCCTCACAACACCCTGCTCCATTTCTGTTACCTCACAACACCCTGCTCCATTTCTGTTACCTCACAACACACTGCTCCATTTCTGTGACCTCACAACACACTGCTCCATTTCTGTGACCTCACAACACCCTGCTCCATTTCTTGTGTCCTCACAACACACTGCTCCATTTCTGTGACCTCACAACACCCTGCTCCATTTCTTGTGTCCTCACAACACACTGCTCCATTTCTGTGTCCTCACAACACACTGCTCCATTTCTTGTGTCCTCACAACACACTGCTCCATTTCGGTGTCCTCACAACACACTGCTCCATTTCTTGTGACCTCACAACACACTGCTCCATTTCTGTGACCTCACAACACACTGCTCCATTTCTGTGACCTCACAACACACTGCTCCATTTCTGTGACCTCACAACACACTGCTCCATTTCTGTGACCTCACAACACACTGCTCCATTTCTGTGACCTCACAACACACTGCTCCATTTCTGTGACCTCACAACACACTGCTCCATTTCTGTGACCTCACAACACACTGCTCCATTTCTGTTCCCCTCGCTTGCGATCCAACGTTCACAGATGATGAATGACGACTCGGGTAAAATACCAGAGGATGATCTATGGAAATAAAAATAGTGAGAGATGTAAAACGGGCTGCCAACTCACTAGCACCCATTTTATACTATCGCACAAGTTCAAGATCTACCCCTTTGGGTGGAAAATAGAATTTTTTTTTCCCCAAAGAGATAAAATATAAAGGAATTAAACATGTTGGCCTGGAGTTTCCGCTCGGTTGCACTGGTTTTTTTTGGCGCAATTTGTGGAATTTTAAGCGTAAATTAGGTTCAGTGTAAATCGAGTTTCCGCGATCTTCTGCAATAGTTTGAAAAACATTATGCTGAAAGCTGGCCGTGCCCACAGATCGAATTAATCACCACTACAAGTTTCTACTAATTGCACTTGTTTGCGGGCCTTCAAGGAGGCTCTAAAAATTAAGCTGCTTTTGATAGGCACAAGGACACTAATAGGCACGTTTTGAAAGCTTTTGAATCGATTAGTTTTTTAATTTAAGAAACTGACTCCTGTACCCCAATGTAACTAGCAAATGGTTCTGCATAATTTTTTAGTCATTTTCAGTTATGTAAAATTGGGTTACTCTCACGTGGTAGAATAGACACTGATTAAAATGCTTAAATTTTGTAATAGACCCATTTTCAGCTGTATTAATCAAACTGCAAGTTACTACTCTTAAATATATCATGGAATTTTTTTTTTTAAGTAAAACATTTTTTTAAAATTACATTCTAAAACGCGGCCCGATTGCGCTGTTTCATGGCAGATTTCACATTCGGCAATATACAAATGGGTTTGAGCAGAAACTCTAGGGGAAAACTTCTCAAATCTAGTGCAATTTTGGGCGCAATTTTCACCCAGAGCGGAAACTCTACCCCTTGTCTGATTATATCACCTGTACATCTTAACTCATTGTGTGACCATGTGACCAGCTACAAGTGACGTACCTGATGCTGACACTGGGCCCAAAATGTGGGGTAAAATTACTAGTGCACTGTTGCCTCTCACCTTAATGCATACAAATTTCAACCCTGTTTAATAACAGAATTCTTAACCCTCAGCCTTGTGCAAAGTTCTGATTTTACCACATACCTTAATCAGTTTGGTACATTTGGGTTTTGCAGCCAGTATAAAGTATTCTCAAGGAGTAGAGATCTCTGTGACAAAACAGAGCAATGGAGAAGAGAGGTGTGTTCAATACCGGTTCAATAACAAGATAAAAAGCCAACTAAATCCACAAGGAGAGAAGGTACGTACCACACAAAGCCCTGTAGATGTTACACTCTGTTACGGCTCAGGTTTTCTCCTTGTGTTTGCACTTTCCATAGCTGACCAAGTCTCCTATGATCTGAAGCCTGTATGTCGGCAAACACAGCACCAACTCACATGCCAGGCCATGGGAGAGGAGGCTGAGGCTGTCTGAGTAGATCAGGGTTGGGGCTTGATTGGCTGGAATGGGGAAGGAAGAGGTCTGACAGGTACAACCACAGCAGGTCATGATTTTGAGAGGGGGGGGCTCTTATGGCCACAACGGGTCACAGCATGTCGGTGTGAGCTGGAGTGGACTCTTCAGCATGTGAAGCAGTAGTAGAACAGGAGTCAGGGCCAGTGAAACTGGGCATTTTTTAAATTCTATCTCGGGGTTTGTGTGTCACTAGCAAGGCCAGCATTTATTGCCCATCCCTACCACTAACTGCCCTTGAGAATGTGGTGCTGAGCTGCTGCCTTGAAACGCTGCAGCCCATGTGCTGAAGGTGCTCCCACAGTGCTATTGAGTAGGGAGTTCCAGGATTTTTACGCAGCGACAATGAAGGAACACCAATAAATGTCCAAGTCGGGGTGGTGTGTGACTTGGAGGTGATGGTGTTCCCATTGCACCTGTTGCCCTTGTCCTCCTAGGTGGTGGAGGTTATGAGTTTGGGAGCTAAACCCAAATGAGCTGTCTGTATGGTCATCCCTGGGCTCTCCAAATGTCAATTAGTAATTTTATAGCTAGATTCTGATCAATAGCAAGCAGGTGATCCTATTCAATTCCAAGTATCCTGCATAATTGACTAAAATGGTGGCCCAATCTTAAGAAATCTTAGTCTTTGTTCTGAACCATCTTCATAAGATCCTGCAATAGGCCAGTCAAAATTCCGCTATAGATCAAAGATTCAAACCAGCCAGATGGTGGTGATTTTTGATTGACAGGTGTGTCTCAGACCTGTGAGAAAGGGACATGATTAATAATTAACTATAAACCTTGATTGACAACTCTATGTCCAGCGTAATTTGATTTGCGTTTAACTGTTGCCTGAACTTGGCTAAGCATCAGAAGTTATGTGAGAGTTTAACTCTGTAGCTGTGGTTCACTATGTAAGAGTGAGAATCTTCTTTCAAGGTTCAATGTATATGGAAAGATAACTCCGGGTGAGACACCTTTCTTGTTTTGACATGCCTAGGAGGATAGTATAAAGTTCATAATTACTGTAAAGTATCTTGTTTTTTTCTGAGTTTTGTTCACTTGTTCTGTCTACATCTATGTATATTAAACATTTGTCATTAGAGGAAGAGCACTTCCAGTCAACAAACCTTTCTTCCTGTTGTCACAATTTTTGGTCAGACTTGTGTCAACATTTCCCTTTGCTCTGTCAATTATCACGGTGCAGTTGCAGATTCTGGCCACCAACGTTCCCTATAAGGCACTCGGTCGCACACTTCTCACACAGCCTGGGACCGGCTTTTTCAATGTAAAGTTTTACACAGAAGCTGTGAATGGGCCACCCAGCCCCTTAAAGAGGCTGCACACCCCCAAAAGTAAGAGGGAACATTGCTGGCCACTATTGGTGCGTATCCTCTCTGAAAATGAATCCGTTTTCATTTCATTTTATCTACTTTTGAAAATCAAATTTTTCAATTTTACATATTTTTCAGGCTCTTTGCACCTTTCAGCTGCTTACCTCCCCCTCCTAAATCAATTTTCAACCATATAGGCCCCACTCTAGTACAGTGGCCTTATTCAGTCTTTGCCAGCTTCCTGACTGATTCTTTGGCCTGATTCTTGGTTCATTCTTTTAACCTTTTAGCCCTGGCTTCCAGCCCTTCTTGGTTCTGCCTGCCTCCTTCCCACCTTCCTCAGCTGCTCCCCGCAGGTCTGCTGGTCCTCTTCTTCAGCTGTATCACTTATTTTAAAATGCCACCTGCATCCTTTCCTCCTCAGCTGGTCCAAGTGTGCCTACTGCTCTTCTGTTTATGGACCTGCCCCCACTCCTCTTCACTGGTTTCTAGCACTGACCTGGGAACCAGCCATTTGTTTTTAATGTGCTTGTAACACTATCATTTTATTATAGCATTCGAAGTACTTTATATAAAAAAAAAAAAAAAAAAAAAAAAAAATTTGTGGGGGGGGGGTACAATGAGCCTCAGCCCCTGCCCTGACTCCAGCCCCCACTTTTCTTCAGGTAGGCTTTGCCCTCATCCTCCACGACTGCCTTGACCTGAACTCCACCCTACCCCTCTTCACCATTTCCTTGCTGCTCCTCTTCTGCTCCAACCCATCCCGCCGATTTAACTTTACAAATGCCTTTCTCTGCTTTTTGCCATCCAAAAACACTGGCTCTAACTCAATTTCCAGGCTTTTTCGCACACTTGCCACTTCTGCTCCACCCCCACACGGCTCCTTTGATTTCCACCCTTGCCAAAATATTTTTCCCAGAATGTGTAGCTGGCCCAAGCCTCCACCTCGTCTCTCACCGCCTTCATCTCTTTTTGCTAGCTCCCAGTAATAGTCTGGGAGCCAGCCATTTGTGTTTAATGTGCTTGTTTAGATTGCTGTAAGCACTTTAAAAACAATTTGCTGAACTAGCTTTAAAAATGTACAGTAATATGGGGGATGGAGTAATGAGCCCCTCCTTCAATTCCATCGCACTTTTCTTCTCTGGCATGAACCCCAACCTCTACCTCTGCAATGGTAAGGCCTGTTATTCATTCATGCACCACAGGAGGCACTGTAACCTGTATATAAAAAAAGAAGCCATATTACAAGAATGCCTGTTGTTAATGGCCCAGAAATTCGGGTCGGGGGTTTCCCGCGGGTGCAAGCCTCCGACCTGCACTTACCTAGCGTGCCGGCCGTTGAGCTGTGGGCCCGCATGGGATTCCGATCCTGGGCCTGCTCCAACTGCCGGCGCACAGTGTTTGCGTATCCCAGGGGCGCAGTTAGTTCGATGCGTCCCCTGGGATCACGTGGGCCATGAAAAGCCAATGGTAGCAGGGAAATGCCCATTCATAAAATTGACAGGAAGAGCTGTCAAAACTATAAATACTATAAGCCCCAAAGCATCACTAAAACATCAAATAATTTTTTTTTAAAACATCACATTTTTAAAATAACTATAAATTACATAAAATAACTTTTAAACAATAATTTAAATTTTTGAAAAAAATAATTACGTTTTCTAACGGGGCTAAAAGTAAACTTACCTTTCTTTAAAGTATTTAAAAATAACCTGTGGAAAAAAAATGTTTTAATTTTAATTAATTCACCACTTACCTTGTTAAAAGCAGGCCTTGCGCCTGCTTTTTACATGTGTAACTCCTGGAGACTTATCCTCCCGGAGAAACCTGGAAAAAAAACGTAAGTTCCATGCGCACGCGCTGCCTCTCCGGCGCACGCATTTGACCTCTGAACCCCTTTAAGGGAACGGAAGTTCCGGTTTCCTGTGCATGCGCAGTGCATACTCACCCGTGGAGATGAGAATTTCTGGGCCATTACTTGCTCCAGAGGTGACTCTGTAATCTCAGCCATTTTACAAGAAACTGATAAAAGACAACCATTTCCTGTGACTCACTGTGAGCAAAGCCATGGCACATTCACTAGCATTTAAATAAATGGGCTGTTGGTTTATATCCTGGGTCTTGACCTGATATTTAATCCACCTATCAAATAGAGAAGAATCACATTATATGGTGGAAAGAGTTCTTTGTTCAATCCCTAAGTCAGCCCTTGCATCCCTTTTCAGTAATTTCTAAATTCACCACTGCTGCAACTGTATTTTTGAGGTCAGGTGATTGAGTGTAGGACAAACCTGCAGCTTAAGTTATGATGTTCCCATGTTTCACTGCATTTTTCAGTCAAACTCTTGACTTTACGTGTGTACGGCCTACATTTAGGGCTGTTAAGATTTAAGTTTTTTTGATGTTATTGGTCAGCTTTTGCTAGTTTTCCTGCTTGGCACGTATGACATGCAGAGCAACGAGAAAGTCTTGCTAAGGCACTAGTAGTGAAACGATTAAAGCCAATCTTGGTTGCTTGTTCCAGTTGTGGATGTATAAGGAGTATAGAATCACTTCTGAAAGCAGTTGATGTCTGCTTTTCCATTGCAGTGGACCTTCTCACTGGAGGGACTTGTGGCAGAACCAGGCCAGACCTACAGGGTGTCCGCATGCAGTTTACCAAGAGCCAACATCAATCAAGATCATGATTGTCCAGCAGTTACTTTTGCTGTGCCTGGTGCGTCTACCCAGTTGGCAGTAGTAGCATTATTGAAAAATGTCACCACTTTTGCTTTCTTTATGTCAAATCCCACCATCTGTTCTTCTTGCACAAATCTTGTTGGGTTGTGCATCTCCTGTGACCAGGTGAACAACTTGCCAGGTCTCTGCCAAGACTGCTGCTCAAAAGATGCACATGGTTTGCCCAATAGTAACTTGTTGCGAGACGCTTGGCCTCTGGCGTGTCCTCGCAACAGCACATGGTGCCGGCTGGGAGGAGTTACTGAGCCCAGCACTACAAGGGAGCTGGATTTGCTTAAGCAATGGATACAGTCATTCACATGGTGCTGGCTGGGAGGAGTTACTGAGCCCAGCACTACAAGGGAACTGGATTTGCTTAAGCAATGGATACAGTCATTCACATGTTGCCGGCTGGGAGGAGTTACTGAGCCCAGCACTACAAGGGAGCTGGATTTGCTTAAGCAATGGATACAGTCATTCACATGGTGCCGGCTGGGAGGAGTTACTGAGCCCAGCACTACAAGGGAGCTGGATTTGCTTAAGCAATGGATACAGTCATTCACATGATATACTTTAGTGCTTGTGGCATTTCAGCTACTCTACTCTGTTATGATCTGAACCTCCTGCAAAACAACACCCACAATTATGTCATTGTTCATTTTTTAAACAAAAATAATTCACTGACATAGACAAAAAAATAAAAAGATGGTAAATTCAATTATTCTTAACTTTTAATGTTAAAAATAGCTGTTTAGGGAGACTCTCTGTTTAACTCTAGGTTAAGGATCAAAACGGAGTAGGCCAACATTCTAGTTAATGGTTAACGCAGTCACTGTGGTCAGGGTCTTACCTGAAAAAGTTTTGTGTTTCCATTCTTTCACTGGTCCAGTATAGAACATTTCCAGAGATTTTAGAAGCAGTGCTTAGAGTGGATTGGATTTAGTGATTTAGAAAATTTGAGAGTAAATCAATGAATGTGACACGGTGGATTCACATGTCTTGTTCAATCTTGTAGTAAGTTATTTTGCTGGTGCAACTGTATCATACGAGAGAGAAATGTGGAATAAGAATTGGGGGAGAACACACACATCCACATTTCTGGCACTGGATGATTTCAGAGGTTGAGAAGCTCTGACTGATGCTTGTCGTGAATAGTCACACAGATAAGGGGCATCCCAGTGCAGTCCTTTCAGGCCCTGTTGTGCAGTGAAGGCAAACAAGGAAATTCAGTGAAACATCACTCATTTTCTCATTGTGCAAAGGTTCAGCTTTTATTTGCTCTTATCCTGGTAGAGGTCAAGCTAACCTGGACTTTTTTTCTGTAGGTTGTAGGGACGACCGGATCAAGTATACTGAGCTCTGCAAACGAAGAGGTGAGTGAAATTTACTTTAAAGATACACTCAGCAGCACAGCTTGATAGCTGTGGAAGGAAGCTGGCATCTCAGAACTCTGCATAGCCCAACAACCGCCCCCCCCGCCCCATACTAAAATCTCTCTTCCTTTCACTCTGGCCTTTTCTGCAGTGTCCCCCCCTCCCACCACCTTCCTTTCACTCTGGCCTTTTGTACAGAACCCCCTTCCTTTTCCCCACCATTGGCAGCCATGCCTTCAGCCACCTAAGCCAGTGTTGTCCAGTAGAAATTGATGACTAGCCACATGCAATAATTTTAGTAACATCTTGCATACACTCACACAACAGATAAATGTACTTTACATGTGTATATTTACTTAAACTACTATGACCATTCAGTAACCAAGGAAGTAAAGCACTCGCAACAATCAAAAAACATTTGCACGTTCTTTTCACCTTGCCATCTTACCAACAAACGCACAAAAAGGTTAAAATAAGTACTGAGATCACATAATAGACTATGGTGTCTATTATTAATTTTTTATTTACTAATCAGGAATGTAATTAGCCACATCTGGATTCCCAATTAGCTACACGACTAGTGGCTAACGTATTGGACAACACAGTTCCAGGCCCCACAGTCTGGAATACTCTCCCTAAACCCCTCTATCTCTCTACCTCCCTCTCCTTTTAAGACCCTCATTGAAACCCACCTCTTTGACAAAGCTTTCAGTCACGCCTCCTAATATCGCCTTCATTGTCTTGGCATTCATTTTTGTCAGATTATACCTCTGTGAAGCAACTTGGGATGTTTTTCTATTTAAAGGCACTGTATAAATGCAAGTTGTTGTTGCATCCATATACTATATCTTCGCCTCTGATCCAGTACACAATGTATTCTGTATGTAATTCCATCTCAAACTTTAACGAGAATGTTTTTAATGTGATACAATGGGAACACCCCTGAACATTGCAGATCACCAATTCTTGCATCAGACATCTGAGATGGGGCCTCCATTATTGGAAGCTGCCATTCAAGGAGCCAAGCTCACCAGTTGACTCCCCAGATGGACTCTGCCAACCAGCAGCCAATGTGAGAAGCCAGTCGCTTAGAAAGTGATGGGAACTTCTGGGAGTTCTTTGTCCTGCTCAAAAAACCGAGACAGATGGCAGTTGTTCAGGGACTGTGTGAAATAGAGAAAACTGAGAATCATATCTTTATGGAAGGAGCTATTGTGCTACTTGGTGTGTTTTATAGGCCACCAAGTAGTGGGAGGAAATAGAGGAGCAGATTTGCAAAGAAATTACAGAGGTGCAAGATCTAGAGTAGTGATAATGGGAGACTTTAACTACCTCAATATAGAAAGAAAGACTTGCATTTATATTGCACCTTTCACGACCACCGGACATCCCAGAGCGCTTTACAGCCAATTAAGTATTTTTTGAAGTGTTGTCACTGCAATGTAGGAAACACGGCAGCCAATTTGCGCACAGCAAGCTCCCACAAGCAGCGATGCGATAATGACCAGATAATCTTTTTTAGTGATGCTGACTGAGGGATAAATATTGGCCAGGACACCTGGGATAACTCCCCTGCTCTTCTTCGAAATAGTGCCATGGGATCTTTTACGTCCACCTGAGAGCAGACGGGGCCTCGATTTAACATCTCATCCGAAAGACAGCACCTCCGACAGTGCAGCACTCCCTCAGCACTGCACTGGAGTGTCAGCCTAGATTTTTGTGCTCAAGTCTCTGGAGTGGGACTTGAGCCCACAACCTTCTGACTCAGAGGTGAGAGTGCTACCCACTGAGCCACAGCTGAATGGGGCAATGACTGTGTTAAGGGCAAAGAAGGGAAGGAATTTCTGAAGTGTATTCAGGAGAATTTTCTTGATCAGTATGTTTCCTGCCCAGCGAGGAAGGAAACATTGCTAGATCTAGTCCTGGGGAATGAAGTGGGTCAAGTGGAGAATGTCACAGTTGGAGAGCATCTCCGGAATAGTGATCATCGTATTGTAAGGTTTAGATTAGTTATGGAGAAGGACAAGGAACAATCTAGAATAAAAATACTTAACTGGAGGAGGGCTAATTTCAGCGAATTGAGGAGGGTCCTGGTCCAGGTAAATTGGAGTCAAAGACTGACAGGCAAAAATGTAATGGAGCAATGGGCGGCCTTTAAAGAGGAGATGGTTCGGGTACAGTCTAGGTACATTCCTACAAGGAGGAAAGAGACCCCTGGGGGAGCTTGTGCACAAATCTTTAAAGGTGGCAGGACAGGTTAACAAAACCGTTAATAAAGCATATGGAATCCTGGGCTTTATAAATAGAGGTAGAGATTACAGAAGCTAGGAAGTTATGCTAAACCATAAAAACACTAGTTCAACCCCAGCTGGAGTATTGTGTCCAATTCTGGGGACCACACTTTAGGAAGGACGTGAAGGCTTTGGAGAGGGTACAGAAGAGATGTACTAGAATGGTTCCAAAGATGAGGGAATTCAGTTACATGGATAGATTAGAGAAGCTGGGGTTGTTCTCCTTAGAGCAGAGAGGCTAAGAGGAGATTTGATGAGGTGTTTAAAATCATGCACGTTTAAACAGAGTAAATAAAAGAGAAACTGTTTCCAATGGCTGAAGGGTCGATAATGAGAGGGCACAGATTTAATGTGATTAGCAAAAGAACCAGAGACGACATGAGGGGAAACTTTTTTTACGCAACATGTGGTTAGGATTTGGAATGTACTGCCTGATAAGGTGGTGGATACAGACTCAAAAGGGAATTGGATAAATACTTGGAGAAAAATTTGCAGGGATATGGGGAAAGAGCGGGGGAGTGGGACAAATTGGATTGCTCTTCGAAAGAGCTGGTGCAGACTCGATGGGCCGAATGGCCTCCAACTGTGCTGTACTATTTTATGATTCTATGATTCTACAATTGAAAGAGAGTCAACACTGGCAATTGAATTATGTAGAAGGGAAAAAATGGATTGAAGTCAAAGCCAGGGTAGACTCGTTACAAGAAAAAAAGTGGGTATTTTTAAGTTAAGGGAGTTGGACTGTGGGGAAGATGAATATACAGTCCATAAGAAAGGATGCAGATGGAACTGAGATTTTTGCTAAGACTAGGACAGATGGAATGAGTAATGAATGCTAGACAATTGAGGGAGGATGGTATGTCATACCTGCACTTCCATTGGTACTATACCATTGTGATTTTAACACAGCGTGGTAATCAATAATTGTTACCTTCATTTAGAATTCTTGCTGATCCCACATACCAAAGAGGCTGTAGTCACTGGGCAGGAGGAAGTAGTCCTAACAATGATACGTAGATAAGTTACACGTTTTCTGAGGTCTTAATAAGTGTGTGTAAATCACAATTAGCTTACAAGGCAAAGTAACTGGCTTAGCAGAAATGAATGAGCAGGTTGACTAACAAAATAAAAAGCAAATATTTATCACCATATACATATAATAACTGAACAATAGTACATTGAAAATGCAATGTAGCAGGACCTTGAAAAGAAAGTTGTTGTAACGGCTTGAGAAAAACAAGATGCAGCTGTGGCTGGGATCTACTGAAATACACAGAAACGAGACTGATAAGGTAGCAAAGCAGACAGATAGGGAAGAGACCTATGTGCAAGAGGGCCCATGGGGTTGGGGAGGGGGGGGGGTGTGGGGAAGGATGGTTGGGTGTAAGCCAATGATAGGTCCAGTAAAGCCCCATTGATTTGAATTGGAAGTAATAGTATAAGAAGGGGACCCTAACAAGAGTTAAGCATAGAAGGCTTGAGAAGAATTGAGGGAATTCTAGGAGACACTCGAAGGACGGGGCCAGGGGCATGGGCCAGAGGGTGCAGACATCTCGCCGCGACTTTTACCCGAGGCATAACGGGGTAGTATAACTATATTAATTATACCGTGTAAACTGCTGCTTAAGATACAATAATTGTATTGATCCTTGCTTGTGCTGAATAAAGTTTAATCACTGCTACCAATATGGGTTAACATCGAATCATTGGAATCAAGGCCCCAAAATGGGGTTTTAACAATTGTCATTGCTTGACAGAGGGTGTAGGTCAAGCAGGGCTGGAAGAAAAGGCATGAAGGACGTTGGATTTTGATAGTATCATGTATGGTAGTGTGGCAGATACTTTTATTGTGAAAGGTTTTGTTATTTTCCCACTTCTCTGCATTTTCTGTCAACAGGCAGTGTGTGGAACCCTAATATCACATACATCAGAAGTGAGATGAGGATAACCATCTTCTTCCAGACTGGAAAGTATTCCCACAAATACCGTGTCTTTTTGCGTAGTGATGGTTCAAATGGGGAGCTCTGCAACATTGCTAATCAAAGTATCTTGAAGGTAAAATCTTGTGCTGAGTGTTATGTGGCTTTTGTATTTACTTCAACGCAATCAGAAGATTTGTTTATAAAAAAAAAAAAATCTTCAGATGATGGCATTCTGAAATGGAGCTGGAATTCTGAAATGGAGTGAGACGCTGGATATCCACAGCTACTCAGTCAGACTCTGAAAAGGTAAAAGACAGGTTAGTGCTTCAGATAGAGACCCTTCATCACAACATTGGCCTGTCTTTTCTCCTTTCAGGTGCTGTGTATTTCCAGCATTTTTTTCTTTGCAAATGATTTATTTATTTAATTGTAGCAAAGGTCTTATTGAAACATAAGATTCTGAAGGGGCTTGACAGGGTAGATGCAGAGAGGATGTTTCCCCTCGTGGGGGAATCTAGAACTAGGGGGCATAGTTTCAGAATAAGGGGGCACCCATTTAAATAGGAAATGAGGAGGAATTTCTTCTGAGGGTCGTGAATCTTTGGAATTCTCTTCCCCAGAGAGCCGTGGAGGCTGGGTCATTGAATATAGTTAAGGTGGAGATACAGATTTTTGAAAGGTAAGGGAGTCGAGAGTTAATGGGGAGTGGGGAGCGAAGTGGAGTTGAGGCCTAGATCAGATCAGCCATGATCTTATTGAATGGCAGAGCAGGCTCAAGGGGCCAAATGACCTCCTGCTCCTACGTCTTCTGTTCTAAAGAAGTGATCATTTTTTTCTACAGTGTGAGTATTACGGATATAAAAACAGAAAATGCTGGAGATACTCGGCAGGTCAGGCAGCATCTGTGAAGAGAGAAACAGATGCTCATGGAGGTCTCTCTTCACAGATGCTGCCTGACCTGCTGAGTATCTCCAGCATTTTCTGTTTTTATTTCAGATTTCCAGCATCTGCAGCATTTTCTTTTTGTATGAGTATTACTGATCTTCATTTGATAAATTTTACAATAGGTTTTGTTCGATAATTATCACAATAGTTGATTCTTCAGTGGGGTCATTCAGTTTCAGCTCCACGGAATACCCTGCCTGTCAAACTGCTGCCAGCACAAAATAAAATGATAGTGGAATAAAACTACCTCTAACTCCATGGTAACTATGTAGGTCTGATCAAATTTACAGATTTTTATCTTTATTTTGTTGGGTTCAGTACAAGTACAGTATAAAAAATTCCAGGTTTGTCACAGAAGAAAGAACACTCGCATAGAAACACTGCACCGCCATTTTAGATTCACAACTTTGAATTCTAGGCTCCACTCATATTCCTTTTGACTTTTTTAACCAGTTCCAGCCACCTGCAAATCCCTTTTTGCTTCCTTTTATATGGAACTGTCTCAATGAAAAAATATTTGAGCCTTTTTGCATTTGAGGTCGAGGAGCCAAGGTCGTTATGGTGACGATGTTTCCTCTAATTTTTTTTTGGTGCATGGTCCCTTTAAATTTGCTGTGCAGCCGCACATGCGTGTTATCTTTTCCAGCGGCATTAGCTGGTGAGCGGCCTGCACGGGATCTCCTGATTGATGCGTGGCCGCATACCTTGGGGGGAACATTGCATGGTGACATCATTTACATGTGATCTGATGTGTTTTGACATAACTTTTACTTCCACACATTAGGAACACAGGAACAGGAGTAGGTCATTCCGCCCCCTCGAGCCTGATCCGCCACTCGATGAGATCATGGCTGATCTGTAAGATTTGCTTCTCATGAAGACATTTCTCTTTAAGCAACTCCCTGAGTTAACCATGGATTAACTCTGATTACTTTTGGTGGGTGGAGGGACGCTGTGCTTGTGACTGGAGCATTATACCCTCCCTCCAGAGAACACAATGGAAGGTCGAGAGGAGGCAGCATTTCTCGGGAAGTACATGGAACTTAGAGTGAAAGATCTTATTATTGTATAACTTTTTTTTTGAAGGAATCTGAACAAACAGTTAATGTAACGTTTTCAACTGAAAACTGGATGCAAAGCTGCACTGCTTATAATATTGAGGTAAGAAATTTCAAAGGTTTTTAAGTTGAATGTGTTGCTTAATACACAGATAAATAGATACATAGAAGATAGGAGCAGGAGTAGGCCATTCGGCCCTTCGAGCCTGCTCCGCCATTCAATGAGATCATGGCTGATCATCCAAATTCAGTACCCGGTCCCTGCCTTCTCCCCATATCCCTTGATCCCTTTAGCCTTAAGAAATATATCCAACTCTTTCTTGAATATACTTAATGAACTGGCCTCCACCGCCCTCTGTGGCAGAGAATTCCACAGGTTCACCACTCTCTGGGTGAAGAAATTCCTCCTCATTTCAGTCCTAAATGGCTTACCCCTTATCCTTAGACTATGACCCCTGGTTCTGGACTCCCCGGCCATCAGAAACATCCTTCCTGCATCTAGTCTGTCCAGGCCTGACAGAATTTTATAGGTTTCGATGCGATCCCCTCTCAATCTTCTAAACTCCAGTGAGTACAAGCCCAATCGACCCAATCTCTCCTCATACGTCATTCCTGCCATCCCAGGTATCAGCCTGGTGAATCTTCGCTGCACTCCTTCCATGGCAAGAACGTCCTTCCTCAGGTAAGGCGACCAAAACTGCACACAATACTCAAGGTGCGGTCTCACCAAGGCCCTGTACAACTGTAGCAAGACATCCTTGTTCTTGTACTCGAACCCTCTTGCTACGAAGGCCAACATACCATTTGCCTTCTTAACCGCCTGCTGCACCTGCATGCTTACCTTCAGCGACTGGTGCACAAGAACACCCAGGTCTCTTTGCACTTCCCCTTCTCCCAAACTATTACCATTCAAATAATAATCTGCCTTCCTGTTTTTGCCACCAAAGTGGATAACCTCACAGTTATCCACATTATCGTGCATTTGCCATGTTTCTGCCCAATCACCCAACCTGTCCAAATCGTGCTGGAGTTTCACGACATCCTCCTCACAGCATACCCTCCCCCCCAGCTTTGTGTCATCTGCAAATTTGGAGATATTACATCCAATTCCCTCGTCCAGATCATTAATATATATTGTGAACAGCTGGGGTCCTAGGACCGATCCTTGCGGTACCCCACTAGTCACTGCCTGCCACTCGGAAAACGACCCGTTTATTCCAACTCTTTGCTTTCTGTCCGCCAACCAGTTCTCTATCCAAGTCAATACCTTGCCCCCAATCCCATGTGCCTTAATTTTGCACGCTAATCTCTTATGCGGGACCTTATCGAAAGCCTTCTGAAAGTCCAAATACACCACATCCACTGGTTCTCCCTTATCTATTTTACCAGTTACATCCTCAAAAAATTCCAGTAGATTAGTCAAGCATGATTTACCTTTTGTAAATCCATGTTGACTTTGTCCGATCCAGTCACTGTTTTCCAAGTGCTCTGCTATTACATCTTTTATAATGGACTCTAGCATTTTCCCCACTACCGATGTCAATAATTCCCCGCCTTTTCTCTACCACCTTTTTTGAATAGTGGGGTAACATTAGCTACCTGCCAATCCATGGGTACCGTTCCAGAGTCTATCGAGTTCTGGAAGATGACCAGCAATGCATCTACTATTTCTAGGGCCACTTCCTTAAGTACCCTGGGATGTAGATTATCAGGCCCTGGGGATTTATCGGCCTTCAGTCCCATCAATTTCCCTAACACCATTTCCCTACAAATACTGATTTCTTTCAGTTCCACCCTTTCATCAGACCCTATGTTCCCCGGCATCTCTGGGAGGTTATTTGTGTCCTCCTTTGTGAAGACAGAACCAAAATATGTATTTAGTTGGTCTGCCATTTCTTTGTTCCCCATTATAAATTCCCCCAATTCTGACTACAAGGGACCTATGCTTGACTTCACCAATCTTTTTCTCTTCACATATCTATAGACGCTTTTACAGTCAGTTTTTATGTTCTCTGCAAGCTTACTCTCATATTCTATTTTCCCTTTCTTAATTAATCCCTTTGTCCTCCTTTGTTGAATCCTAAACTGCTCCCAATCCTCAGGGTTATTGCTTTTTCTGGCCAATTTATATGCCCTCTCCTTGGACCTTATGCTATCCCTAATTTCCCTTGTTAGCCACGGTTGGGTCACCTTTTTTGTTTTATTTTTATGCCAAACTGGGATGAACAAATTCTGTAGTTCATCCATTCGGTCTTTGAATGTTTGCCATTGCCTATCCATCGTCAACCCTTTGAGTGCCATTCCCCAATCAATCCTACCCAACTCGCTCCTCAGACCATCATAGTTTCCTTTATTTAAATTGAGGACCCTAGTCTCCGAGTCAACTACTTCATTCTCCATCTTAATGAAGAATTCGATCATATTATGATCGCTCTGACCCAAGGGGCCTCTTACAACAAGATTGCTAATTAATCCTTTCTCGTTACATAATACCCAGTCTAAGATGGCCTGATCTCTGGTTGGTTCCTCGACATATTGGTCCAGGAAACCATCCCGTAAACACTCCAGGAATTCCTCCTCCACAGTATTGTTACTCATTTGGTTGGCCCAATCTATATGTAGATTAAAGTCACCCATGATGACTGCTGTGCCCTTATTGCACGCTTCTTTAATTTCTCTTTGAATGCCATCCCCAACCTCCGCCTTACTGTTTGGAGGTCTATAAACCACTCCCACTAATGTTTTTTTCCCTAGTATTTCTCAATTCTACCCATACAGATTCCACCTCATCAGAGCTAATATCCTTCATTACAATTGTGTTAATCCCTTCTTTAACCAGTAATGTTACCCCACCTCCCTTTCCTTTTTGCCTATCTTTCCTGAATATCGAATACCCCTGGATGTTGAGTTCCCAGTCCTGGCCTTCCTTGAGCCACGTTTCCGTAATCCCAACCAAATCGTATTTGTTTACTTCTATTTGCGCAGCCAATTCATCCACCTTATTACAAATGCTCCTTGCATTAAGACACAAAGCCTTCAGGCTTGTTTTTTTAACGCTCTTAGACCTATTAGAATTATTATTTACTGTGGCCATGTTTGATTTAAACCGTTGATTTCTCTGACTGCCACTTTTGTTTTTCTCCTTCCTATCTTTTGCTTTTATCCTTGTTTTCCTTTCCTCTGTCTCCCTGCTCAGGTTCCCAACCCCCTGCCATTTTAGTTTAAACCCTCCCCCACAGCACTAGCAAACACTCCCCCTAGGACATTGGTTCCAGCCCTGCCCAGGTGCAGACCGTCCGGTTTGAACTGGTCCCACCTCCCCCAGAACCGGTTCCAATGTCCCAGGAACTTTAATCCCTCCCCCTGGCACCATTCCTCTAGCCACGTATTCATCTGAAGTATCCTTCTATTTCTACTCTGACTAGCACGTGGCACTGGTAGCAATCCTGAGATTACTACCTTTGAGGTCCTGTTTTTAAATTTATCTCCTAACTCCCTATACTCCGCTTTTAGGACCTCATCCCGCTTTTTACCTATATCATTGGTGCCTGTATGCACCACGACAACTGGCTCTTCACCCTCCCCTTCCAAGATGTTCTGGAATCTATGGATTAAATTCCATAATTTTGCCATTGTCGTGAGATACTGGGGTCCAGACATTGTTTTGCCAGCATAAAATGTGCCTTAGATCTGATAAACTCTCTAGTGAGTTGTTCTGTCAGTTTGAAATGGAATTGTTAGTAAGGGGACAGTGCTTGAATCTGTTCACCTAGCCCACGAGTGACATGGTGGTTCATGGGTTCAGGTTCTCTTTGTTGTTCAAAAAGGAAATATTTAAAATGTTAGAAAATTGTGTGTTAATAATTGCAGGCTCAGTGGCAGATGCATTTGATAGTGATGATGTCAAAATGCACCCTAACAAATTCTTGCATGTTACCTGATGCCCTCTGGGATAAACAATGCATCCAAAGTGCCACAGTTCATTGAGGAGAGTGTGAAGTTCTAGATAATAAACAGCATACCAGCAAAATGTGTTGGAGCACCAGCAAACAGCACTGTGAAATGAAGAGTTCAATCCCAATGTGAGTCATGTCACTCTAACTGACAGCCCAGCACGTCCCAAGGAGGGGAGGGGAAGGGAGGAACTAAATTAATCACTGCCAGTCTATGGTCATGTATAATCAAGGACCTGGCCCCTCTGCAGTACATCCCCGCTGCTAAGATGATTCCTTCAGTGTGACTCTTAATTGCACTGGTCCATAATAGACCATGATGCTCTTCAGATGCAATAACTGTAGTAACATATCTAGAATAAGTTATCCTCAAGTATGCACTCTTGTCTGCAGCGTTTATTTTCAGGATTTAGAGACCTAATAATGCATACAAAACTTTTCAGATGTCATTTTCTAACATGCAACATCATCCTGTAGAACTATCTTTTATTTTATGATATTCTAAAAATGGTACATCTAACATGCACTTGCTGCCTGTCACTCTTCAAAGAGGTGATATTGGATAGCCCTGCGCAAACTGGGCGCAGGGAATAATCCCTGCACCGGAACAGCTACTCTATAATTGGTCTCTATTTAAATTATACCGGTGAGCTGTGGCCGCCCAATGCGCAGCCACAGGCAGTTCGCCAGCAATGCAGATTAAAATTTTGGACTGCTGCATCGCCAGCAACAAACTCTTAAATAGCTCCTGGATGGGGGTGGTGGCGGGTAGGTGTGGGGAGACAATTGGACAGAGGTCGGCAATGGTCTTCGGGACTGCTGTGGAGCTGGGAGGAGCACTCCTACCTTTTCAGGGGCCAGCTTCAGGGAGCACGGTGGCATAGTGGTTAAGCACTGTTGCCTCACAGCGCCAGGGACCCGGGTTCGAATCCGGCCTCGGGTGACTGTCTGTGTGGAGTTTGCACATTCTCCCCGTGTTTGCGTGGGTTTCCTCCGGGTGCTCCGTTTTCCTCCCACAGTCCAAAGATGTGCGGGTTAGGTTGATTGGCTATGATAAATTGACCCTTAGTGTTAGGGGGATTAAATACGCGGGGTTACGGGGATCGGGTGGGATATGTGTCGGTGCAGGCTCGATGGGCCGAAATGGCCTCTATCTGCACTGTGGGGTTTCTGTGATTCTAGCGGTCCCTTTTGAGGACCGCCGGTTAGGCCACATGTAGACTTGGTTATCTTGAATGCCACTGGCCCAGCACCCACCACATAGAGCTGCTCCCCGATTATCAAAATCCATGACGAGGCCTTGGACAACATGGACCACTTTCCATACCTCGGGAGCCTACTGTCAACAAGGGCAGACGTCGATGACGAAGTCCAACACCGCCTTCAGTGTGCCAGTGCAGCCTTCGGTCGCCTGAGGAAGAGAGTGTTTAAAAACCAGGACCTCAAACCCGGCACTAAGCTCATGGTCTACAGAGCAGTAGTGATACCCGCCCTGCTGTATGCCTCAGAGACATGGACCATGTACAGCAGGCACCTCAAAGCACTGGAGCGGTACCACCAACGATGCCTCCGCAAGATCCTGCAAATACATTGGCAGGATAGGCGCACCAACGTCCGTGTTCTCGCTCAGGCCAACATCCCCAGCATCGAAGCTTTGACCACGCTCGATCAGCTCCGATGGACGGGCCACATCGTTCGCATGCCCGATATGAGACTCCCAAAACAAGCGCTCTACTCGGAGCTCCGACACAGCAAGAAAACCCCAGGTGGACAGAGGAAGCGCTTCAAGGGCACCCTCAAAACCTCCTTGGAAAAAGTGCAACATTCCCACCGACCTCTGGGAATCCCTAGCCCAAAACCACATAAAGTGGAGGAGAAGCATCCGGGAAGGCATCGAACACCTCGAGTCTCTTAGTCGGGAGCAAGCGCAAACAGCGGAAGGAGCGCACGTCAACCCAAGCACCCCATCCAACCGCCCCTTCAACCACCGTCTGCCCCACCTGTGACAGAGACTGTAGGTCCCGCATTGGACTCATCAGTCACCTAAGAACTCATTTTTAATGTGGAAGCAAGTCATCCTCGGTTCCGAGGGACTGCCTAAGAAGAAGAAACTTGATTATCTTGAATGCAGCTGGCCCAGCACCGGCTGTGTTCAGGGCAGCCCAATTGTGGGAAGATGTCTTAAAACTGGCATTGGGCCCCTTATTTTCATATGCAGAGGGGCTAATGCCAGTTTCAGGTGAGGGCCCTGGACCGCTATATTTCTGGTCACAGCATCAACAAATTTCGAAGCCCAAATGTCATACTCAACTTTTTCTCTTCAAAAAAAGAGTATAAATAATCAAAGCAACTCTCCAAGAACACACAATACAAGAGGCAGGATATCTGTAGCCTCTTAACTGACCTCTGTTAACCCAAATTTTGCTGACAGCACTTAGACTTTAAGCCTTAAGGGGACAAACACCCACACTTTATTTGGTATAATGTTCCTGAGATAAAATAGTTTCTCTGTAGCTCCCCTTAAAATCCCTTTTATTATTTTAAAGACCTTGATTAGATCACCCTGCAACCATCTAAAAAGCCATCTTTATGTAGCCTGTCCTCATAATTTAACCTTTTGAGCTCTGGTACCATTCTGGTGAATCAGCATTGTATCCCCCTCCAAGATCAATGGCCTGGATTTTGCATTGAGAATGAAGGTGAGGCTAACAGTGCTCACCGTTATTATGGCGTAAATCAGACAGTAACTTCTGGAGTCCGCACATGCACAGTTAAACGGGGAAATCCAGAAATTGCGGTCCGAGCTACCTGCCAGTTACCCACTAAACATGACAGAAAAAGTTACGGCTGGTGCATTCAGGTGTAAGTGAATTTTTAACGACGTGTTTGGTCATAATTACTGCCAAACCAGCCTCCGGCACTGAAAATTTAATTTTACAAGTGTGGAGTCTCATTCCTTCAGAATTTAAGTAGTGCTGGAGATTTGTAAGAAAAAATTAAAGTACATTTTTAAAAACCTTTTCCATCTGCAGTGCCCAAAACTGATTGCAGTCAAATGGGATCTGACAAACTGAAGCACCACTTCCTCACTTTTGAATTCCAACAATTGGCAGTAGTAGATAGTGATTAGGATAGGTAAAGGCTTCAGGATGACATAGACAGCAATGTTCCCTCTAAGCTGCGAGGTCGCACAGCAATGGGAAAGGTCCCGCGCAGGCCGCTCACCGGCTTTTCCACTGTAGTACCGTGCATGCGCAGAAATCTAAAGAGACTACGTAGTAAAAGAAACAGGCTGCGCATAACTGGGAACATTGATAGATAGGATGGTGAAATGGGCAGAAGCATGGCAGGTGGAGTTCAATGCGGAGAAGTGTGAAGTGATGCACTTTGGCAGGACTAATATGGAAAGACAATATACTGTAAGTGGCACGATTTTGAAAAGTGTAGATAAGCAGAGAGCTCTTGGTGTTCATGTACACGCATACTTAAAGGTGGCAGGGCAAGTTGTTAAGGTGATTTAAAAAGCACATGGGTCACTTGGGTTTATAATTTAGAGGAATAGAATATAAAAGGAAAGAGATCATGCTAGATCTTTATAAATCACTGGTTAGGCCTCAGCTGGAGTACTGTGGACAATTCTGGGCACCGCACTTCAGGAAAGATATAAAGGCATTAGAATGGATACAGAGGAGGTTTACCAGGATGTTATCAGGGATGATGGACTTCAGTTATGAGGAGAGGTTGAAAAAGTTTGGACTGCTCTCCTTGGAACAGAGAAGGTTAAGAGGTGACCGAGTAGAGGTTTTCAGGACGATGAGAGGTTTTGATAGAGATGATAGAGATTTCTATGTGGGGGGACTAAGCACGACTGCTTTTTCAAAGAGCCAGCACAGGCAAGACAAGCCAAATGGCCTCCTCCTGTGCTGTAAGTTTCTACAAGTCTGAATCCACCTTGAAATAAAGGCCAACATTCCATTAGTCTTTTTGATTGTTTTTGTACCTGGGCATTAGTTTTCAATGATTTGTGTACATGGATACCCAAAGCCCTTTGCTCCTTCACAAAGCGCTGGGAGCAGGTTGTGTCAGCACACTCTCAGACAGAGAATGTGTGTGACATGGGAATACTGAACTTGCTTTCTTGAGCAGCTTGATTCCTGAGATCTGTAACAATAACATCAAGTAGAAATCAGATCCCAAAGTAGCTTTTCAAATAAATTTTATAGAATCCCTTACTTTCCAGAAGCTCTAATGCTACAACCCCCTCAACATCCTTTTGAAAATTACTGGTAAATTGCTGAAACCTCTCTTAATAACAGTTTTGTCTTATTTCAGATTCAGCCGTTTTTTGTTGACTGTAACAATGACTGCACAAGGTTTCATAAAAGTATCTTCTGGCCAGGTAAGGTGGGGGATAAGAAATCTGCTAGAGAACCAACCTGATTTTTTTTTTTTTTTAAAGCAAAGGTACATTGCTGCTGTAATCTTTGCACAACCTTCTTTTCCCCACCCCACCATCTGGCCAGTTCCAGCAGTGACTCACAGGAAGCATACTCCAAAGCTATGAATGATGCTGTGAAATTGCAGAGAAGAAAAGTTCAGGATCAATTATTCACTTGGATAATACAATGGACCTTGAAATCCATGAGCCCAAAGGGCTCGTAAATTGCACAGCCCAGGAGCAGAGGTGGATTGTTTTACAATAAATCATTAGCTCAGGAAACATTTATATCATTGGTTGCAGAGCAATCTGTTGAAGCCTGTGGCATGGTTGCATAATGGTTCTACACTGGATGGTGACGATGGGGTAGATTTTCAATTGGCATTGCAGATCAGCCTCCTGTTATAGATTTTCATTTCCATTCAAATCAATGTGGCCAATTCACATCGCCAGTACGACACCCAGGTGGCAAGTTTCTCTTCTATCTCCCCTCATATCTTTTTTCATATTTATTCTTTTGATCTTGTTTTGGCACACCATTATCAGATAGAGAATCTGTTAGATGCAGAGTAAAGATCCCCCTTCCTCCTGCCCAACAGTGTGTCTTAAACAAAACAGAACTCTTCTTCAGGACCCTTCGAGGTAAGTGTGCCTTAACTGCAATTTCAAAAGAGCGCCCCTAACTGCAATTTCAAAAGAGCGCCCCAAACTGCGCCAGTGTATATTTCCATTTCCCTCGCAAATCATCCTGAGTGTGTGAGATTAACAATTTAGTACAGGAAACTTTGTGCTATCCGGCACCCACGGGACCGAGCTACTGCCGTTGCCTCAAAACTTCCGGATAGACCAGCGTCAATGTTATCAGACAGGAGCTTTTCATCTCCGTATCTGAACACAGACTGTTGCTTAGCAACAGCTTGTCAGCACTCGGCCCATGGCTTGGAAGCGTCTCTGAAGCTGTTGCTAAGATACAGAGATGCTTTCTAGAGCCTGCCGTATCTGACCACAAACACTGTTGCTCAGCAACAGCTTGTAAACACTCGGCCCAGTAGCTTGGAAGCGTCTCTGAAGCTGTTGCTAAGCTACAAAGACGCTTTCCAGAGCCTGCCTGTGAAAAGAATGCTAGGAGAAGAAAAAAAAACCTAACCAAAACGGCTGCTGATTTCTGCCGTTAGATCGAAGTTGCCGGACATTCAACCTCCGGATAGCACAAAGTTTCCTGTACGTGGTAATTCGTGGCCACTAAAAACTGGGTTGAAACTGGGTGCAGACTTGAGCATATCTGGCACACAACTGGTTTCACCATCCATCACCAGATCTGGCTGGACCATTTCAAGCACGATCGAGTCACACTCTCGTCTGCCAAAACCGCACAACTCCAGAATCATCCTGGAGAGCAGAGATAACCCATGGTTTGTTTTCTGCACTACCAACCCTTCTCCTGCCTCCTCCATCCACACCTCCAACAACAAGTGCAAGGAGCTCATGGTCATCTTTAGCACTAAAATTGAGACCATCCGTTCAGTTGCCTCTGCTGCTTCCCACCCGCTTCCTCTTGCCCGCCAAGCCAAACCTCTTGCTATTTTCTCTTCTATCTCTCCTATGCCCTCTTCATGTTCTGCTCTGACCCCATTCCAAAAAAGCTGCTGACCAGTCAACTTCACTCTTTCTGTCCTCCATGCTAGCTGACGTTGTAAATGGTTCCCTCTCCTTGGATACTGTCCTTTCACTTTCAAAATTGCCGACACCTCCCAATCCCCCCCGCCCCCGCGCCCATCTTTCCTGCAACTCGAATGTACTCTGGGTGGGGGACTTCAATGTCCATCACCATTAGTGGCTCGGTAGTACCACTACTGACCGAGCTGGCCAAGTCCTGAAGGACATAAGTGCCAGTCTGGGCCTGTGACAGGTGGTGAGAGAATCAACATGAGGGAAAAACTACATGACCTCGTCCTCACCAATCTACATGTCACAGATGCATCTGTCCATGACAGTATTGGTAGCAGTGACCACCGCACAGTCATTGTGGAGACGAAGTCCCGTCTTCACATTGTGGACACCCTCCATCAATAAGGAGTGTAGAAGAGCATGCCAGGAGCAGAACCAGGCGTACCTAAAAATGAGGTGCCAACCTGGGGAAGCTGCAACACAGAACTCCATGCATGCTAAAAAGCGGAAGCAGCATTCTATAGACAGGGCTAAGCGATCCCACAATCAACGGATCAGATCAAAGCTCTGCAGTCCTGCCACATCCAGTTGTGAATGGTGCTGGACCATTAAACAACTAACGGGCGGAGGAGGCTCCATGAATATTCCCATCCTCAATGATGGTGGAGCCCAGCACGTGTGCAAAAGACAAGGCTGAAGCATTTGCAACCATCTTCAGCCAGAAGTGCCGAGTGGATGATCCATATTGGCCTACTCCTGAAGTCCCCACCATCACAGAAGCCAGTCTTCAGCCAATTCGATTCACTCCACGTGATATCAAGAAACAGCTGAGTGCACTGGATACAGCAAAGGCTATGGGCCATGACAACATCCCGGCTGTCGTGCTGAAGACTTGTGCTCCAGAACTAGCCGCGCCTATAGCCAAGCTGTTCCAGTATAGCTACAACACTGGCATCTATCCGACAATGTGGAAAACTGCCCAGGTATGTCCTGTCCACAAAAAGTGGGACGAATCCAACCCGGCCAATTACCGCCCCATCAGTCTACTCTCAATCATCAGCAAAGTGATGGAAGGTGTCATTGACACTGCTATCAAGCGGCACTTACCAAAAACCTGGTAACTGATGCCCAGTTTAGGCTCCGCTAAAACCATTTGGCTCCTGACCTCATTACAGCCTTGGTCCAAACATGGACAAAGGAGCTGAATTCCAGAGGTGAGGTGAGAGTGACTGCCCTTGACATCAAGGCAGCATTTAATCGAGTGTGTCATTTAAGGAGCCCTAGTAAAACTGAAGTCAATGGGATTCGGCGCTGGGGGGAACGCTCCACTAGCTGGAGTCATACCTAGCACAAAGGAAGATGGTTGTAGTGGTTGAAGGTCAATTGTTACAGCCCCAAGACATTGCTGCAGGCATTTCTCAGGGCAGTGTCCTCGGCCCAAACATCTTCAGCTGCTTCATCAATGACCTTCCGTCCAACATGAGGTCAGAAATGGGGATGTTCGCTGATGACTGCACAGTGTTCAGTGCCATTCACAACTCCTCAGATAATGAAGCAGTCCATGCCCGCATGCAACAAGACCCGGATGACGTTCAGGCTTGGGCTGATAAGTGGCAGGTAACATTGGCGCCACAGAAGTGCCAGGCAATGACTATCTCCAACAAGCGAGAGTCTAACCACCTCCCCTTGACATTCAACGGCATTACCTTTGCCGAATCCCCCACCAACAACATCCTGGGGGTCACCATTGACATGAAACGTAACTGGACCAGCCACATAAATACTGTGGCAACAAGAGCAGGTCAGCGGCTAGGTATTCTGCGGCGAGTGTCTCACCTCCTGACTCCCCAAAGCCTTTCCACCATCTACAAGGCACAAGTCAGGAGTGTGATGGAATACTCTCCACTTGCCTGGATGAGTGCAGCTCCAATAACACTCAAGAAGCTCGACACCATCCAGGACAAAGCAGCCTGCTTGATTGGCACCTCATCCACCACCTTAAATATTCACTCCCTCCGCCACCAGCGTACCATGGCTGCAGTGTGTATCATCTACAAGATGCACTGCAGCAACTCGCCAAGGTTTCTTCAGCAGCACCTCCCAAACCCGCGACCTCTTGCACCTAGAAGGACAAGGGCAGCAGGCGCATGGGAACACCACGACCTCCAAGTTCCCTTCCAAGTCTCTCACCATCCTGACTTAGAAGTATATCGCCGATCCTTCATCGTCGCAGGGTCAAAATCCTGGAACTCCCTCCCTAACAGCACTGTGGGAGTACCTTCACCACACGGACTGCAGCGGTTCTAGAAGGCGGCTCACTACCATCTTCTCGAGGGCAATTAGGAATGGGCAATAAATGCTGGCCTTGCCAGCGATGCCCACATCTCAAACAAATTTTTTTTTAAAACTCCAATCTCTCCAATTAGTTTCTGCCCCTGCCACAGCACTGAAACCAATGTCATAAATGACCTCCTCTGTGACTGACCATGGTAGATTACCCCTCTTTGCAGATTTTGACATGGTCAACCACACCATCCTCCACATACACCTTTTGTCTGTTGTCCAGTTCAGTGAGATTGCCCTCCCTTAGTTCCATTCTTACCGATCCGATCAAAACCAGTGCATCTCCAGCAATGGTTTCTCTTCCTGCCCCTACACCATTACCTCTGGAGTCTCCCAAGAATCTATCTTTGGCCCCCTACTGTTACTCAACTACATGATGCTCCTTGACAACATCGTACATAGATTTGGGGTCAGCTCCCACATGTATGTTGATGACCCCCCAACTCCACCAGTCACTGCCTCTGTTGTCAGACTGCTTGTCCAACATATCCAGTTTTCGATGAGCTGCAATTTCCTCCAGTTAAACATTGAGAAGACTGAAGCAATCGTCTTTGGCCCTGCCACAAACAACATACCCTCACTGATTCCATCCTCCTCCACCTCCAGTTATTGTTTTAGTTTGAACCATACTTTGGCAGTCTTGGCATCCTATTCAACCCTTTCCATCACAAAGACCTCCTACTTCCACCTCCATAATGTTGCCTGCCCCTGCCTCAACTCATCTGCTACCTAAACCCTCATCCTTGCCTTTGTCATTTCCAGACTTGACTATTCCAATAAAAACAGAAAATGCTGGAGAAACTCAGCAGGTCAGGCAGCATCTGTGAAGAAAGAAACCTCAAATCCAACCCCGACATTGTCATTAAACCTGCTGACCAGGGTGGTGCTGTTGTTGTTTGGCGAACCGACCTCTACCTAGCGGAAGCTGAACGCCAACTCTCCGACGCCTCCTCCTACCTCCGCCTGGACTATGACCCCACTACCGAACATCAAGCCATCGTTTCCAAGACTGTCACTGACTTCATCTCCTCTGGAGATCTTCCCCCCCACCCCCCCCCCACGGCCGCCAACCTCATAGTTCCCCAACACCGCACAGCCCGCTTCTACCTCCTTCCCAAGATCCACAAACAGGACTGCCCTGGTAGACCCATCGTTTCAGCCTGTTCTTGCCCCACGAAACTTATCTCTTCCTATCTCGACTCTACCTTTGCTCCCCTTGTCCAGTCTCTTCCCACCTACGTCCGCGACTCTTCCTCCGCCCTCCGCCACTTTAACAGTTTCCAGTTTCGTGGCCCCAACCGCCTCCTTTTCACTGGACGTACAATCCCTCTACACCTCCATCCCCCACCAGGATAGCCTGAGGGTGCTCCGCTTCTTCCTTGCACAGAGGCCCGACCAGTCCCCATCCACCACCACCCTCCTCCGTCTGGCTGAACATGTTCTCACATTGAACAACTTCTCCTTTGACTCCACTCACTTCCTCCAAATCAAAGGTGTTGCTATGGGAACCCGCATAGTTCCTAGCTATGCCTGTCTTTTTGTGGGATATGTGGAACACTCTTTGTTCCAGTCCTACTCAGGTCCCCTCCCTCACCTCTTTTTCCGGTACATTGATGACTGTATCGGTGCAGTTTCCTGCTCTTGCCCTGAACTAGATAGTTTCATTCACTTTGTTTCCAATTTCCACCCTTCCCTCACCTTCACATGGTCCATCTTCGACTCTTCCCTTCCCTTCCTTGACTTCTCCGTCTCCATCTCTGGGGATAGGTTATTGACCAACATTCACTACAAGCCCACTGACTCCCACAGCTACCTGGACTACACTTCCTCCCACCCCGCCTCCTGTAAGGACTCTATTCCATTCTCCCAGTTTTTCCGTCTCCGCCGTATCTGCTCTGACGATGCCACCTTCCATACCAGTGCTTCCGACATGTCTTCCTTTTTCCTCAACCGAGGATTCCCCTCTACAGTGGTTGACACAGCCCTTAACCGTGTTCGTTCCATCTCCCGCACTTCTGCCCTCGCCCCTGCCCCTCCCTCCCAGAACCACGATAGAGTTCCCCTTGTCCTCTTTCACCCCACCAGCCTCCACATTCAACGGATCATCTTCCGCCACCTCCAGCGTGATCCCACCACCAAACGCATCTTCCCCTCACCTCCTTTCAGCATTCTGTAGGGACCGCTCCCTCCGCGACACCCTAGTCAACTCCTCTACCACCCCCAGCACCCCTTCCCCTTCGCCCGGCACCTTTCCGTGCAAGCGCAGGAGATGCAACACATGCCCTTATACCTCCTCCCTTCCCACTGTCCAGGGCCCCAAACACCCCTTCCAGGTGAAACAGCGATTTACTTGTACTTCTTGCAATCTAGTATACTGTATTCGCTGCTCACGATGTGGTCTCCTCTACATTGGGGAGACCAAACGCAGATTGGGTGACCGCTTTGCGGAACACCTTCGTTCAGTCCGTAAGGGTGACCCCGAGCTTCCGGTCGCCTGTCACTTTAATTCACCGCTCCACTCCCACTCAGACCTCGCCGTCCTCGGCCTCTTGCATTGTTCCACGGAAGCTCAGCGTAAGCTCGAGGAACAGCACCTCATCTTTCGATTAGGCACTTTACAGCCTTCTGGACTCAACATAGAGTTCAACAATTTCAGATCATAACTCCGGCCCCTATCATATATATATTTTTTATCCACACTTTTTGTTCTGTTCTTCTTTCCCACATGGCAGCTGTCTTCCATTCTGCCAGCACAATTTACACTTCAGCTAGAGCCATCCATTGCTTCTTAACCTGTCCCATTACCATCTCCTTTTGCCTTGAATATCTCTTAACCTCTTCTGCCTACTATCCTATCACAGGCCTTCCCTTTTGTTCTTTCATCCCCTCCCCCATTTCCCAGCCACTACACTTGCTTAAAAATCTGTTCCATTTCCTGCTTTTTTCCAGTTCTGACAAAAGGTCATCGACCTGAAACGTTAACTGTTTCTCTCTCCACAGATGCTGCCTGACCTGCTGAGTTTCTCCAGCATTTTCTGTTTTTATTTCCAATTTCCAGCATCTGCAGTATTTACTTTTTGACTATTCCAATGATCTCCTGGCCGGTCTCCCACCCTCCATAAACTTTAGTTCATCTAATACTCTGCTGCCGAATCCTTTGCCACACCAAGTCCCGCTCACTCATCACCCTGATGCCCCTACATGTTAAATGTAACTACTCCTCCTTGTGTTTAAACATCCTCATGACCTCGCCCCTTCCTAACTGTTCCCTCCTCCAGTCCGACCACTGCCTTCCCAACTCTCCATTCCCTGACTGTGGCCTACTGTAGATCCCCCAACCCGACTTTGCCCCAGCCTTGCCAACTGTGCCTTCAGCCATCTAGACCTCATCCTCTGGAATTCCCTCCCTAAACCCCTCTGCTTCTCCATTTCCCCTCTCCTCCCTTGAGGCCCTCCTTAAAACCCACCTCTTTGACCAAGCTTTTGGTCACCTCCCAATATCTCCTCCTTTGTCTCTGCGTGCACTTTTGTCTGATTGCACCTTTGTGACGTGCCTTGCGATGTTTTTCTGTGTTTAAGGTGCTGTATAAATGCAAGTTGTTGTTGACTGTCCCCAACTCATGTCACACTGACTCCTTATAGCTAGCAGAGTGAGACTTTCAGCCCATCGGTCTGCATCAGATTGAAGCCCTGGTCCTGGAGGTGAAAGGACTGTTCTAGCTGTGCTGCCCAATCTTATGTTTTTTTTGTATGTTTCTAATACTGTTTGGATTATACCTCTTTCAGTAACTGAACGAATACCAGAAGAACCGCTACCAACATCACCTTCAGGTGGGTTGAAAAGAATTCCTGTTCTGATGTTTATAGCATTGAATGAGTGGGTGTAATCTTATCACTTCTCTTGTTTGTGAGGTAATCAAACTTCTGTTTCCAGATATCCAACTGTGTAGCGGGTTTCAGTTACTCTCAGCCTTTAACATCACTGTCTTGGTTTCAATCTCTTCCTTTACAAGTTTCTCTACTTATTGAGCGTGAAACTTTAGTGTGTGCATGCTGCCTCAATCCCTTTGAAGGGCTTTAAGTATAGTGAAGACAGTAACGGATGGGCTTGGAAAAGTGTACACATTGCCTGGTCACTAAATGACCGTAATGCCCACACCAGTTCTTTGGGTTCTCCAATACAATGCACAAGGATAATTCGCACTGCAAAGTAAGAACTACAATCATAGAATGATACAGCACAGAAGGAGGCCATTCGGCCCATCATGCTTGTCCAGCACTTTCAAAGAGCTATCTAATTAGTCCCACTCCCCTGCTCTTTCCCCATAGCCCTGCCAATTTTTCCACTTCAAGTATTTACCCAATTCCTTTTTGAAAGTGATTATTGAATCTGCTTCCACCATCCTTTCAGGCAGTGCATTCAGATCATAACTCGCTGCATAATTTTATTTCCCCCTCGTGTTGCCTCTGGTTCTTTTGCCATTTACCTTAAGTCTGTGTCCTCTGGTTACCAACCCATCTGCCATTGGAAACAGTTTCTTATTTACTCCATCAAAACCCTTCATGATTTTGAGCACCTCTATCAAATCTCCATTTAACCTTCTCTGCTGTAAGGAGAACAACCCCAGTTTCTCCAGTCTCTCCACATAACTAAAGTCTTATACCATTCTAGTAAATCTCCTCTGCACCCTCTCTAAGGACTTGACATCCTTCCTAAAGTGTGGTGCCAGAATTGGACACAATACTCTAGTGTTTTATAAAGGTTTAGCATAACTTCCTCACATTTGTACTCTATGCCTCTATTTATAAACCCAAGGATCCCGTCTGCCTTTTTAACAGCCTTCTCAACTTGTCCTGCCACCTTCAAAGACTTGTGTGCATACACGTCGGGTCTCTCTGTTCCTGCACCCCCTTTAACATTGTACCATTAGTTTATATTGTCCCTCCTTAATCTTCATACCAAGATGAATCACTTCATACTGCTCTGCATTAAATTTCATCTGCCATGTGTCTGCCCATTTCACTAGTCTGTCTTCCTGAAGTCTGTTGCTATCCTTCTCACTGTTTACTACATTTGAGTTTCTTGTCATCTGCAAACTTTGAAATTATGCCCTGTATACCCAAGTCCAGGTCATTAATATATATCAAAAAGAGCATTAGTCCTAATACCAACCGCTGGGGGTAACACCCCTGCACACTTCCCTCCAGTCTGAAAACCAACCGTTCACCACTACTCTCTGTTTTCGGTCCCTTAACCAATTTCATATCCATGCAGCCACTGCCCCTTTAATCCCATGGGCTTCAATTTTTTTAACAAGTCAATGATGCAGTATTTTATCATATACCGTTTGAAAGTCCATATACACATCAACCGCACTACCCTCACAACCCTCTCTGTTACTTCATCAAAGAACTCAATCAATTTAGTCAAACACGACTTGCCTTTAACAAATTTATGCTTGCTTTCATTTATTAACCCATATTTTTCCAAGTGCCGATTTAATTTTGTCCTGGATTAATGTCTCTAAAAGCTTCACCACCACCAACGTTAGGCTGACTGGTCTGCAGTTGCTGGGTTTATCCTTCTCCCCTTTTTTGAACAGAGGTGTATCCTATACAATCCTCCAGTCTTCTGGCACAACTCCCATATCCTTGGAAGATTGTGGCCAGAGCCTCCACAATTTCCAACGTTGCTTCCCTCAGCAACCTAGGATACATCCTATCTGGACCGGGTGACCTTTCTACTTTGAGCACTGCCAATCTTTTAAGTACCTCCTCTTTATCGATTTTCATCCTATCCAATTTTTCTACTACCTCCTCCTTTACTGTGACAGCGGCAGCATCCTCTTTAGTGAAGTCAGATGCAAACCATGCCCTCTGCCTCCACAAGTAGATCTCCTTTTTGGTTCCTAATCGGCCCCACCCTTTCTTTGACTACCCTTTTACTATTTGTATGTTTTTAAAAGACTTTTGGACTCCCTTTTACATTATCCACTAGTCTATTCTCATACACTTTCTTTGCCCCTCTTATTTCCTTTTTCAGTTCTCCCCTGTACTTTTTGTATTCAGCTTAGTTCTCTACTGAATTATGAACCCGACATTTATCATAAACCTTTTTCTGGTTCATTTTAATCTCTATATCTTTATTCATCCAGGGTGCTATAGCTTTGGATGCCCTTCCTTACCCCTCATGGGAATGTGCCTCGTCTGTACCCAAATGATCTCCTCTTTGAAGGCCTCCCATTGCTCATTCACTGTTTTACTTGCCTACCTTTGATTCCAGTCCACCTGGCCGGATCTCATTTCAACTCACTGAAATTAGCCCTCCTCCAATTGAGTATTTTAATATTTGATTTTTCCTTTTCCATAACTACTCTAAACCTAATATTGTGATCACTGTTTTCCAAATGCTGTCCCAGTGACACATGCTCCACTTGCCCCTCTTCATTCCCCAGAATTAGATCCAGCACTGCCTCCTTCTTTGTAGAGCTGGAAACATACTGATCAAGAAACTTCTCGTGTACACATTTCAGGAATTCCTCCCCTGCTTTGCTTTTTACACTTTTATTTTCCCAGTCTATATTAGGATATTCGAAGTCCCCTGACAAATTTGCTCTTCTATCTCCTTCCCACTATTTGGTAGCTGTGGTAAACCACTGTTAACCTGTACATGCCTGTGTGGTAAACCGCTGTTAACCCTGTACAAGTCCAGGCATGTCTCAGCCCCTGGCTCCACCCCTAAGCCCGGGTATAAAGGTGACTCACCACCCTTCCCCCGAGAGCTCTTAGGATGGATTCACTAGCGGAGGCATGCTCTAGTTCTTAGTCAATAAAAGCCGACTTCATTTAAGTCCATCTCGTAGTCTTTGGTATTGTTGATAGCGCATCAATTTTATTGACTAATTTTCAACATGGAGCAAATCTTGAAGCCGGAACGTTTAGACCTGGATCCTCAAGCAGCAGATGCAGCCAATAACTTTGAACATTGGCTGAGCTGTTTCGAAGCCTTCCTGGAGGCCTCCAGCACTACTGTCACTACAGATGACGGGAAACGGCTTGTCTTGAACTCACGGGTGAGCCACCGAGTCTACTCGATCATCCGAGACGCCACTACTTACGCGGCCGCCATCGCGACGCTAAAGGAACAATACGTGAGGCCTGTTAACGAGGTCTACGCCAGACACCTCCTGGCTACCCGAAAACAGCGCCCCGGGGAATCGGGCGCTGAATATTTACTGACACTGAGAGTCCTCGGCCGGGACTGTAATTGCAAAGCGGTGACGGCCAAGGAATGCACGGAAGACCTGATCCGAGACGCCTACGTAGCCGGCATCAGGTCCAACTATACTCGGCAGAGGCTGCTGGAACAGAGGGGGCTCAACCTGCAGAAGACGGTGGCCCTCGCTAACTCGTTAGACGTGGCCCTCCAGAACATGGACGCCTACCCCCCTGACCGGATGGCCACGTGGATGCCACGGGAGCAGCCATTTTGGGACCCGGTAAGGCCACAAGCCGCCAGCAGCCCAACTACAGCTGCAATGACCAGAGGCCAGAAATGCTACTTCTGCGGCCAGGCCAAGCACCCCAGACAGCAATGCCCAGCAAAGGACGCGACCTGCTCCAAATGCGGTAAGAAAGGCCACTACGCGAGAGTGTGCAAGGCGAAATCGACCCCCAATTCCAGCAGCTCTGCGTGTGAACCATACAGGCCGCCATTTTGGACCCCACCAACTACGTGTGAGCCGTGCGGGCCGCCATTTTGGACACCACCAGCCGAGGGGGAGCCGCCATCTTGGACACCATCTCGGGACCAGGCCCTCGGCGCGGGCGAATACTACAGCGACCCACCGACCTCGACGATGGCCTCCATCACCCTGGACCAATCTTGGCCCCATCAACTAGCCAGGTCCATGATGAACGTAAAGGTAAATGGCCATGCCACAAATTGCCTTTTCGACTGCGGAAGCACGGAGAGCTTCATCCACCCCGACACGGTACGACGCTACTCCCTATCGGTTATGCGCACACGCCACCAGGTCTTTATGGCCTCAAAGTCCCATATGGCGGACGTCGGCGGCTACTGTGTAGCGACTCTGACAGTGAACGGCGTGGAGTACAGAGAGTTTAAATTCCTCGTCCTGCCACAGCTCTGCGCTCCCGTACTGCTAGGATTAGACTTCCAGTGCCATCTGGAGAGCGTCACGATGGCATATGGCGGGCCCCTGCCCCCACTCACAGTCTGCAGCCAGCAGAATTTAAACACGGCGCCGCGCAAAGTATGCAGCCTGTCCACCCTGAAGGTCAAACCCCCCCCGTTGTTCGCTAACCTCGCCAAAGACTGCAAGCCAATTGCTACTAAAAGCAGGCGGTACAGTGCCGGGGATAGGAGCTTTATTAAATCAGAAGTACAAAGACTCCTGAGGGAAGGGATTGTCGAGGGCAGCACCAGCCCATGGCGAGCCCAAGTGGTGGTAGTAAAGACCGGCGAAAAACAGTGCCTGGTTATTGATTACAGCCAGATGATCAATCGATACACGCAATTAGACGCATACCCACTTCCCCGCATATCTGACATGGTCAACCAGATAGCACAATACCGGGTATTCTCGACGATTGATCTGAAGTCGGCATACCACCAGCTCCCCATCAGGCCTGAGGACCGCCAGTACGCGGCCTTCGAGGCTGACGGTCGCCTCTACCACTTCCTCCGAGTCCCCTTCGGCGTCACCAACGGGGTCTCGGTCTTCCAAAGGGAGATGGACCGGATGGTTGACCAGAACGCGCTGCAGGCCACCTTCCCCTATCTAGACAACGTCACCATCTGCGGCCATGACCGGCAGGACCACGACGCCAACCTAGAAAAATTCCTCCGTACGGCCCAATGGCTGAATCTGACATACAACAGCGAAAAATGTATGTTCCGCACCGCACACCTCGTTATTCTTGGCTGCGTGGTGGAAAACGGAGTCATCGGCCCCGACCCCGACCGAATGCGCCCCCTCCTGGAACTACCCCCCCCCACTGCCTAAAAGCCCTGAAGAGATGCCTAGGGTTCTTCTCTTACTACGCCCAGTGGGTGCCCAACTATGCGGACAAAGCCCGGCCCCTCATCAAGTCAACCTCCTTCCCCCTGACGGCAGAGGCCCGTGCGGCCTTCACCCTCATAAAAGAGGACATTGCGAAGGCCACAATGCACGCAGTGGATGAGTCCATCCCTTTCCAAGTGGAGAGCGATGCATCCGACTTCGCCCTAGCCGCAACCCTTAACCAGGCGGGGAGACCCGTGGCCGCCTTTTCACGGACCCTCCAGGGCCCCGAAATTCGACACTCCTCAGTCGAGAAGGAGGCCCAGGCGATAGTGGAGGCGGTACGGTACTGGAGGCATTACCTGGCCGGTAAACGTTTCACCCTGCTCACTGACCAACGGTCAGTAGCATTTATGTTTAACAACAGACAAAGGGGGAAAATCAAAAATGATAAGATATTGCGGTGGAGGATCGAGTTATCCACCTACAACTACGATATTTTATACCGGCCCGGGAAACTTAATGAGCCCCCAGACGCCCTATCCCGTGGGACATGTGCCAACGCACAAGTCGATAGGCTACGGACCCTCCACAATGATCTCTGCCACCCGGGGGTCACCAGGTTCTTCCACTTTATTAAAGCTCGCAACCTGCCTTACTCCATCGAGGAGGTCAGGACCATGACCAGGAACTGCCAGGTCTGCGCCGAATGCAAACCGCATTTTTATAGGCCAGACAGGGCACACCTGATTAAAGCCACCCGCCCCTTCGAACATCTCAGCGTCGATTTCAAGGTGCCCCTTCCCTCCTCTGACCGCAACACGTACTTCCTCAATATTATTGACGAGTACTCCCGTTTCCCCTTCGCCATCCCCTGCCCGGACATGACCAGGGCCACAGTCATCAGGTGCCTCCACGACCTGTTCGCCATATTTGGCTTCCCCAATTACATCCACAGCGACAGGGGCTCGTCGTTCATGAGCGACGAGCTGCGCCAGTACCTACTCGAGAAGGGCATAGCCACGAGCAGGACTACCAGCTACAACCCCTGGGGTAACGGACAGGTAGAGAGGGAGAACGCAACGGTGTGGAAGACCGCCATGCTCGCCCTAAAATCCAAGGGCCTCCCAATCTCCCGCTGGCAAGATGTCCTCCCCGATGCGCTCCACTCCATACGATCACTGCTCTGTACTGCCACAAACGCCACCCCTCACGAGAAGATGTTCGTCTTCCTCGGGGACATCACTACCGCCATGGCTGACGTCTCCGGGACCCGTCCTGCTCAGGAAACATAAGACGGACCCCCCTGGTCGAAAAGGTTCACCTCCTCCACGCCAACCCACAGTACGCCTACGTGGCGTATCCTGACGGGCGGGAGGACACAGTCTCAATTCGAGACCTCGCACCCTCGGGTACCACCCGAAACACCATCGATCACCATCCACTACCTCCACCCGCCACCACTACCCACGACGCACCACCGGGGTGTCTACCACGAACTGACGACATGCCGGTGCCATCCCTACCCCGAGAGGACGACACGCCAGTGCTCCGTCCCACGCGAGAAGCGGCCGCGGGCAAAGAACCGCCGCAACCGGCACCACGAAGATCATTACGGCAGATAAGACCCCCGGAGAGACTTTCGTATACGAACTTTTGAAACACTTCACTCCGCCGGACTCTTTTTTTTAAACGAGGGGTGAATGTGGTAAACCACTGTTAACCTGTACATGCCTGTGTGGTAAACCACTGTTAACCCTGTACAAGTCCAGGCATGTCTCAGCCCCTGGCTCCACCCCTAAGCCCGGGTATAAAGGTGACTCACCACCCTTCCCCCGAGAGCTCTTAGGATGGATTCACTAGCAGAGGCATGCTCTAGTTCTTAGTCAATAAAAGCCTACTTCATTTAAGTCCATCTCGTAGTCTTTGGTATTGTTGATAGCGCATCAGTAGCCTATAGTATACACCCAGCAGTGTAACATCTCCTCTATTGTTCCTTAATTCTAGCCAAATAGAATTACCAACTAGAGCTCTGATTGTAATTTTCCGGTGCCAAGACCTATTTGGCCCTGAGTACCAATGGCATCCCACTGGCACTGCCTGGTGAAAGCAATGTCTTGGTATCCTTGGGCACTGCAGGTCGACTAAATTCCTGGGCACAGGGATCAATATTGTTACTGCTACTGGCTCCAATCTGGAACCTCCAGTGTCAGTCTCAAGTTAACTAATCCCAGCACTAGCCACAAGCTGGACCTGATAGAAACTGGTATCACCATTGTCCCGTTGACAACAATAGACATTCGAGACCTGTTATCTGAGCAACCAAGTGAAACTCTCAGCTCAGCATCTAACAGGAAGAGCAAATGAATCCGCCATCTCACTGTCCACCCACACGAGTGGAAGTTCCACATGGAGATGATCTATCCGATATTCCAGACCTGGGGATCTCCACATATAGACAGATTAATCTTTCTGGGAAAATATCATTCCAGAACCAATTTGGCTGATGGTATTTGCCTCTTGTGGGCACAAAACATTACGTACACATTTGCTCCATTTCCTTGACTCAGATAATTCAGATGGCTTCTTCAGAGTGGGCCAAGCAAGCTAAGATTTCCTGACATCCAGGCCTCCCTAGAGATATTCTTCCACTACATCACAGGATTGACCTCTTTTACCTGAGGTCAGATATTTTATCCCAATCCAGACATATTCCACTTGACAGTCTGGCTATTGAAAGATGTCATCTCCTGAATCAGTGTCTCTTACCCCTAGTGGTTGATACTCTAGTCATATGCGCTGTCGAGGCATATGATACAAAATGGAGGAAGTCTTCACTGTGTTCTTTGGAGTGGGTTAACCATGCTACACGTTTAATATATTTTTTAAATGCTTCCAATATTTGACTGAAGTTAGTTTAAAATCAACTTCTGTTTGGGACAGTGTTGCAGCCAATTCAATGGACCCTTTGATTTCCAGTTTGTTAGGGAATCTCTCAGTTCAAACCATTTAGCTGGAAGCTTAGTCCAGCCAAGTCCTTGTTGTCCCCAAACTGCCATTTTAATTTGCTGTTACACATGCAAAGTTGCAATTTGTACTTTCTTTTATGGTAAAACTGCTTTGTTAATGTCCATAGTTTCAGCCTGCAAAGTCATTGAATTCCCTCTGATTGTGAATCAATCTTTATTTGACATCCTGATTTACTTCTTCAGACTCACCCAGAATTCCTACCCAAGGTCACTTCCCAATTTCATTTGGCATAAGAAATTGTTGTCCTATTGTTTTTGCCAGCTTTCATGTCGGTCAGACCTGGGGTGTCCATGAGATTTTTGCTGTATTATCCTAAACATACAGAACAGATTTGCAGCTCCTCAGAGCTGGTTGTTTAGTATAGTGCAGAAATCCCAAGACAAAATGCAAGATTACCTGCCTTGGTCAGATAGTCTACATTCTCTGCATGCTATGATCCCACCTCGACAGGTAGGTGGTGCAGTAAAGCTGCTTCAATGTGGGAACTACTTTGAGATATGCCATGCGCTGAAGGACATGCTCTAAATGTTAGCAGGGCAGTGTTAGTTGCAGAGTTTTATCTATAGTGTTACTTTGAAAGTTTAATCTCCGTTCTGTCAATTGCAGGGCCACCAGCTGAGAGAACCGGTTTTTATGCTGCCATTGGTGTTCTGGTTCTAGTTCTGGTTCTGGTTTTGATTATTGTCTTTGGCTGTATAGTTTGGATACAGATAAAATCCAAACCTAAAGGTAAGGAATGGTCTGATCTAATCCAAGAATTTTAAAATTTATTTCTTGTTTTTTATTGTCATGATGCTTCTCCTCTCCCAGGTCTCCCCAGGCCGTGCACTGTATCTTGGCTGAAAAGTTTAGTTGACTTCCTGCTCCTAGTTGTTTACAGTTGTGCGATGGCTGTCCAGGACTACAATCCTTGTCTTCCCCGTCCCCAGTGTCCACTTGGCCTCTACCCAATGGCACACCTGAAATCCAGGACTTGCTGCATAGAAACATAGAAGATAGGAGCAGGAGTAGGCCATTCGGCCCCTCGAGCCTGCTCCGCCATTCAATGCGATCATGGCTGATCATGCAAATTCAGTACCCTGTCCCTGCTTTCTCCCCATATCCCTTGATCCCTTTAGCCTTAAGAAATATATCCAACTCCTTCTTGAATATATTTAATGAATTGGCCTCTACTGCCTTCTGTGGTAGAGAATTCCACAGGTTCACCACTCTCTGGGTGAAGAAATTCCTCCTCATTTCTGTCCTAAATGGCTTACCCCTTATCCTTAGACTGTGACCCCTGGTTCTGGACTCCCCAACCATCGGGAACGTCCTTCCTGCATCTAGTCTGTCCAGTCCTGTCAGAATTTTATAAGTTTCAATGAGATCCCCTCTCATTCTTCTAAACTCCAGCGAGTATAAGCCCAATCGACCCAATCTCTCCTCGTATGTCATTCCTGCCATCCCAGGTATCAGCCTGGTGAATCTTCGCTGAACTCCTTCCATGGCAAGAACATCCTTCCTCAGATAAGGCGACCAAAACTGCACACAATACTCAAGGTGCGGTCTCACCAAGGCCCTGTACAACTGCAGCAAGACATCCTTGTTCCTGTACTCGAACCCTCTCGCTACGAAGGCCAACATACCATTTGCTTTCTTAACCACCTGCATGCTTACCTTCAGCGACTGGTGCACAAGGACACCCAGGTCTCGTTGCACTTCCCCTTCTCCCAATCTATTGCCATTCAGATAATAATCTGCCTTCCTGTTTTTGACACCAAAGTGGCTAACCTCGCATTTATCCACGTTATATTGCATCTGCCATGCTTCTGCCCAATCACCCAAACTGTCCAAACCATCCTGGAGTTTCTCGGCATCCTCACAGCACACACGCCCACCCAGCTTTGTGTCGTCTGCAAACTTGGAGATATTACCTCTAGTTCCCTTGTCTAGATCATTAATATATATTGTGAATAGTTGGGGTCCAAGGACCGATCCCTGCGGTACCCCACTAGTCACTGCCTGCCACTCGGAAAAAGACCCGTTTATTCCAACTCTTTGCTTTCTGTCTGCCAACCAGTTCTCTATCCAAGTCAATACCTTGCCTCCAATCCCATGTGCCTTAACTTTACACGCTAATCTCTTATGTGGGACCTTATCGAAAGCCTTTTGAAAGTCCAAATACACCGCATCCACTGGTTCTCCCTTATCTATTTTACCAGTTGCATCCTCAAAAAATTCCAGATTAGTCAAGCATGATTTACCTTTTGTAAATCCATGTTGACTTTGTCCGATCCTGTCACTGTTTTCCAAGTGCTCTGCTATTACATCTTTTATAATGAACTCTAGCATTTTCCTCACTACCGATGTTAGGCTTACCGGTCTGTAATTCCCCGTTTTCTCTCTACCACCTTTTTTGAATAGTGTGGTAACATTAGCTACCCTATGCGGGGGAACCTGTGTCCAGCAGTGCAGGAAAAATTTGATGGAGGGGAATGCTGAGGGAAGGATGAAGTGTTCATTACTCTGGTTCACCTAGCAGATAGATTGAGCAGCGCAGCCAGTACCCTGGCCGTGGGACCCCGCCCCCCCCCCCCCCCCAAATATGTTTGGGGGGGGGGGGCGGTGGACCTTGAGGTGGGAGGAAAACGACTTATGAAATGGTGTCTGAATAAGTCAGCTGGTAAACTGGTTCACATTGTCACTGTAGAAAACTCCATGTGCATTTGTCTCCTTTATGATCCATTAGCGTGTTGCTGGCCTCAGTTGGTGCAAAGGAGATGGTGGAGGTCAGGTGCTTTTTCATGCAAATGAAGAGTCACCCGGGCCAGCTTTTCTAAACTTTTGCTGATCAGCTACAGCAGGTCTGCCCTCTTGACCAGGGTCTTTCATGGAGCATGTGTGAGGAGAAGGATAGACAAGTAATAAATACAGAAAAATCTAATGTAATGTGAAAACATTGTTTTAATATACAAAAAAAACCTAAAGCAAGCTGATTGGCTACAGGAAGGTGTGAGTGGTGTGGGTAGACTTTTATGATTTTTGTTTCTGACTGGTATTCTTTCAGCCTTAATCACCAGTCACACCACATCATACAAATTAATTCTCTACATACTTTGAGAATTGATTACTTAATGGCTTTGAACCATGATTGTATTTCTAAAATATGATTGCATTTCATTAAATGATTTAAATTGTTGAGACCAGGACTCGCAAGCTGGGGGGTGGTGGATGGGCTAAAGTACCTTCAAATTATAGGTTGCTATTGGGTTATGGTACAACCAGTAGTTACACATAAGCTGCTTGCTGCTTAAACTTGTCATTTACATCAGTTACTTCTGAATCAGTGTCTCTATCTGACAAAGTGTCAGATCTCCCCAGGCTATGGGATCAAGTAAATGTTTTTTTTTATTCATTCATGTGATGTGGGCATTGCTGGCAATACCAGCATTTATTGCCCATCGCTAGTTGCCCTTGAGAAGGTGGTGGTGAGCTGACTTCTTCAACCGCTGCAGTCAGTGTGGTGCAGGTACTTCCACAGTGCTGTTAGGGAGGGAGTTCCAGGATTTTGACCCAGCAACGATGAAGCATCGACGATATACTTCCAAGTCAGGATGGTGTGTGACTTGGAGGAGAACTTGGAGGTGGTGATGTTCCCATTCGCCTGCTGCCCTTGTTCTAGGTGGTAGAGGTCGCGGGTTTGGGAGGTGCTGCCGAAGAAGCCTTGGCGAGTTGCTGCAGCCACACTAGTGGAGGGAGTGAATGTTGGTTGGATGGGGTGCCAATCAAGTGGGCTGCTTTGTCCTGGATGGTGTCAAGCTTCTTGAGTGTTGGTGGAGCTGCACTCATCCAGGCAAGTGGAGAGTATTCCATCACACTCCTTACTTGTGCCTTGTAGATGGTGACCTTATGATGGAGGGAAGGTCATTGATGAAGCAGAGAGTGAGGTGAGAGTGTCTGTCCTTGACATCAAGGCAGCATTTGACCGAGTGTGGCATCAAGGAGCCCTAGTAAAACTGAAGTCAATGGGAATCGGGGGGGGGGGGGGGGAAATGCTCCACTAGCTGGCGTCATACCTAGCACAAAGAAAGATAGTTGTGGTGGTTGAAGGTGAATCATCACAGCCCCAGGACATTGCTACAGGAGTTCCTCAGGGCAGTGTCCTAGGCCCAACCATCTTCAGCTGCTTCATTAATGACCTTGATAAGGTCAAAGATAAGGATGTTCGCTGATGACTGCACAGTGTTCAGCACCATTCACAACTCCTCAGATAATGAAGCAGTCCATGCCTTCATGCAGCAAGACCTGGATGACGTTCAGGCTTGGGCTGATAAGTGGCAGGTAACATTCGCACCACAGAAGTGCCAGGCAATGGCTATCTCCAACAAGCGAGAGTCTAACCACCTCCCCTTGACGTTCAACGGCATTACCGTCGCTGAATCCCCCACTATCAACATCCTGGGTGTCACCATCGACCAGAAACTTAACTGGACCAGCCACATAAATACTGTGGCAACAAGAGCAGGTCAGAGGCTGGGTATTCCACCATCTGCAAGGCACAAGTAAGGAGTGTGATGGAATACTCTCCACTTGCCTGGATGAGTGCAGCTCCAACAACACTCAAGAAGCTCGACACTATCCAGGACAAAGCAGCCCACTTGATTGGCACCCCATACACCACCTTAAACATTCACTCCCTCCACCACCGGTGTACCGTGGCTGCAGTGTGCACCATCTAGAAGATGCACTGCAGCAACTCGCCAAGGCTTCTTCGGAAGCACCTCCCAAACCCACGACCTCTTCCACCTAGAAGGACAAGAGCAGCAGGCACATGGGAACACCACCACCTCCAAGTTCCCCTCCAAGTCACACACCATCCTGACTTCGATGAATGTCGCCGATCCTTCATCGTCGCTGGGTCAGAATCCTGGAACTCCCTCCCTAACAGCACTGTGGGAGTACCTTCACCACATGGACTGCAGCGGTTCAAGGCAGCAGCTCACCACCACCTTCTCAAGGGCAACTAGGGATGGGCAATAAATGCTGGCCTTACCAGCGACGCCCACATCCCATAAACAAATTTTAAAAAAAGCAGCTGAAGATGGTTGGGCCTAGGACACTGCCCTGAGGAACTCCTGCAGTGATGTCCTGGGGCTGTGATGATTGACCTCCAACCACCACAACCATCTTCCTTTGTGCTAGGTATGACTCCAGCCAGTGGAGAGTTTTGCTCCCCCCCCTCCCCGGTTCCCATTGACTTCAGTTTTATTAGGGCTCCTTGATGCCACGTTCGGTCAAATGCTGCCTTGATGTCGGGCAATCACTCTCTCCTCACCTCTGGAATTCGGCTCCTTTGGCCATGTTTGGACCAAAGCTGTAATGAGGTCTGCCGAGTGGTCCTGACGTACCCAAACTGGGCATCAGTGAGCAGGTTATTGGTGAGTAAGTGCCGCTTGATAGCACTGTCGACGACACCTTCCATCACTTTGCTGATGATTGAGAGTCGACTGATGGGGCGTAATTGGCCGGATTGGATTTGTCCTGCTTTTTGTGGACAGGACATACCTGGGCTGTTTTCCACATCGTCGGATAGATGCCTGTGTTGTAGCTGTACTGGAACAGCTTGGCTAGAGGCGTGGCTAGTTCTGGAGTACAAGTCTTCAGCATGATAGCCAGGATGTTGTCGGGGCCCATAGCCTTTGCTAACTCCAGTGCGCTCAGTGCGATATTACGTGGAGTGAATCGAATTGGCTGAAGACTGATTTCTGTGATGGTGGGGACCTCAGGAGGAGGCTGATCTAGATCATCCACTCGGCACTTCTGGCTGAAGATGGTTGCAAACGCTTCAGCTTTGTCTTTTGCACTCACGTGCTAGGCTCCACCATCATTGAGGATGGGGATATTCATGGAGCCTCCTCCCATTAGTTGTTTAATGGTCCACCACCATTCACGACTGGATGTGGCAGGACTGCAGAGCTTTGATCTGATCCGTTGATGGTGGGATCACTTAGCCCCGTCTAAAGAATGCTGCTTCCGCATTTTAGCATGCATGTAGTCCTGTGTTGCAGCTTCCCCTTGTGTTCATTTTTAGGTGGGCCTGGTGCTGCTCCCAGCATGCTCTTCTACTTATTGAACCAGGGTTGTTCCCCTGGCTTGGTGGTAATGGTAAGAGTGAGGGATATGCCGGGCCATGAGGTTACAGATTGTGGTGGAATACAATTCTGCTGCTGCTGATGGCCCACAGCACCTCATGGATGCCCAGTTTTGAGCTGCTAGATCTGTTCTAAATCTGTCGCATTTAGCACGGTTGCTCTATACAAGTAGGAGGTTTTTTAAAATAAAAATCTTATGTTTGCATAGTGTTTTGTTTTGTAAGTATTTTTACCCAGCATTTCTGTCCTTTTTCCCCCCCCCCATTTCTCACAATTCTGAAATAAAAAGTATTTGAATACAATGCCGATGCCCCAATGTGTGATCGTGTGTGGTTCAGTCAAAGAAAGTACTCTACAACATGCACTGAATCTGTATGGTTACATTGTGTTCATTTGGTAACTGAGGAAATGTGGTTGGGGGAGTGGAAACAAATTCTTTTTGGGGTCACGGATCTCTGCATTCTGCTTGTTATAAAGAACAGCTATTCTCACTGATGGTTTACAATTCTTGACATTAATACCATCTTTCTTTGTCTTTTAGAAAGGAAACCCCCACTATCGAATGGTAAGTTAGCCAAACTATCCATCTATCTCATACATGTGTGAATGTATTAAAAAGTTACATGTGTGTACTTCATGTCAGTATTTATTATGAATTCCTATGTTCAATGTATGTATAATGCAAACTGCCTTATGTAAACTTGTTATGCTTACACTTTCCTTCCAGTAGAGGTGACCTAGCACCATCACTGGCAGGAGGGTGTAATTACAATGTGACAAAGGCAGTTCCATTATAAATGTGGATGTAGGAATTTATAATGGAAATATAAAAATAAGGACAGAATGTTGACTCTAAAATGGTAACTGATGTTTGCGTGCCCTGGTCCAAATATCCTTCTGCCCTCTAACCCCATGTTATATGAAGGCCACGCTTGATTTTTGATTCCATGTGTGCAGTTGACACGTATTTACTTCAAATCTTTGTACCAGGTAAATGTGCAGTGTATCAGTGCTTTTTCACACTGCCATAGATCAGTAGGACATGTCTTTGTGACAATGATTTGCTCCCCCACCCCACCCTCCAAGATTACAGCATAGATACAGATGAGAAAAGCCATTCAGCCCATTTTAATGATTCCAGAATTATGTCCCGAAAACCATTCACTTGTTGCTCACTCCGTGAGAAGAACTTCCTGACGTCAATCTTCAATTTGGCTTCCACTAGTTTAAACCTGTGTCCCCTTGTCCCTGTCCTGTTTTTTAATTTCAAGTAGTGTTCTGAATTTTACCACTTACTACTATCTGTATACCTGTACAAAACACCTTTCAATCATTCCCTCACATTCAGTTTCCCCTCTTCACTTGCTCACAGACGGCATCCCGTTTCTCAAAACTGCTGGCGCAAAACCACGCGCAAAGATACTCGATTACATGGATCCCAACCTTTATTAAGGCACCGAATTTGAGGTTGGTGGCGTAGCTAAGGAGTACACCGCCGACCTCCGAAAGGAATCCACACTTACCTGCGAACTCCCCTTCGAGAAGTAGCTTTGAAATGCTGCGGAGTGGCCCACTGATCCCAGGGGCACACCGTTGTGCGTCAGTGTACCTGGGATCATGTGGGGCGGTGCTAGTTTCACTTCCTGACTCTTAGCCAATCAGGAAATGCAGAAATCTCCAATGGAACAGCATTAAGAGGGAATGATTGAAAGTTCATCAAATTGCCCCTGCTGTCTCCAATTGATTACTGAAGACCCTTTTCTTATTTTGTGGATATGTATGACTTTCTGCATGATATTACACATTCATATTTTCATTTAATAATGTGCATTGTGAATCACTAAAGAAGTGAATTGATTTGTGAATGCAAATTACGGTATATGCCTTTTGTTAATTGCTATTAAAAAAAAAAAAATGACTGGTAAGATGAACAAGTCTGCAGTTTTACCTAACACAGTAAATTGAAGTTATTTTGATTTCCACAGTTTAACCTAAATGCATAGATATTAAAGTAATTACTTTAGCAGATGGTTAAATGTTTCTGGCTTGTGGTTATGGACCATAAAACTCAATTAGGATGCTTTTTATGGGCTGTAGCATACAATCTTCTCATCACCCCCCCCCCACCCCGCAAATGCCGTGCAACAGGCTCCTACGCCTGTTTGCACCAGCCGTGAAAATTTTCAGGGTAATTAATGCACAGTTGGTGGGCAATTAGCCCAACTTTTCACTAGCACATCATTTGAATGAGGACTTGACAGTCGCAGCGGATCATATGGCTATTCGGAACTTGACAGATCGCAAGTTCAGGATTTAGCGCATGCTAACTTGTGGTCAGTTTCAGATGCGGTATGACGGCGTACTCGGAGTACACCGTCATACCGACCGCGAATTCGGGGCCAGAGTAAATGCAGTAACATTTGCAGGCGTCATGTGATCAGAACGTCACGTGATCAAACCTCCAGGAATGCCTCCAACCATAGTTGGCTACCCAAGTCCACATGCGTATTTGGCAGTGGTCACTGAATAGAATTCTGCCAAATTTATCATCATGCCCCCTCCCTCTCTCTGACTGGCTGCAATGAGTTCACTCATCAAAGACCTGTCTGGTTGAAAATATCATTTGTTTCTCAGTTTCATCCAGTTAAATAAAAACAATCTAATTTGTTCCAGATGAACCAACAGTTGTACACCCAGAACTTCCACAGGTGAAAAAGAAAGTTCTGATCATTTATTCACTGGACCACGATCTCTACAAGAACGTCGTCCTGGCGTTTGCACAGTTCCTGATGACTGCCTGTGGTACCGAAGTAACCTTAGATTATTTACAGAGTAACAAGGTTGCAGAAGTCGGGCACATCAATTGGCTCGCATTGCACAAAATTGAGTCAGACAAGATTATAATCTTGTGCTCCCGTGGGACGAGGGCGAAGTGGGAAGCTATGCTGCGGGTCAGACAGAGCCAGATTTTGCTGAAAAGTGATGAATGCTCACCAATGCATGACATGTTCACTCTTGCCATGAACCTGATTTTGCCAGACTTTAAACGGCCGGCTTCATTTGGGAAATATATTGTTGCATATTTTGATGGCATCTGCAGTGCAGAAGACGTACCTGATCCATTTAATGTCGGCGTGAAGTACAAACTGATGAAACAGTTTGAGGAAATACACTTCCGAGTGCAGGACTTGGAGAAATATGAACCAGGAAAAACTTACCGCGTGGCAGGAATAACAATGGATGATTACCACAAACACCCATCAGGTAAAATGCTGAAAAATGCAGTTCAGAAGTTTAAGTTGTTGCAAATGGAGCAGCCCGACTGGTTTGAGAAAGAATGTATTGCCTTCCCAGAGGAAGCAGGGACTGAGCCGGACTGGACTAAAGTACCTTGTGATCTATCAATTAGCCAAAACATTGTGCAGTTCAAGCCCCTTGCTGATGTGCCCTGTACCGTGAATGAAATGTACATGGCCACATCAAGTGATGAGACACTTATGAGGTGTCCAGTGGGATTTGAGCATAGAGTCCAAGACATCAGTTTGTCACAAAATATGATTGGAGTAGACGGCAAGGAGGCACAGGTGCTCAACCCGATATACACCCTGGAGCCATTGTACTGCACGTCAATGTCAGGCTGTAGTCAGAGTGTGTTAAACTGTCCCAGCTTTGAGTCTCCTCCTAAGGCAGAACAGGAGCCACTGTTGCAGAAGGGTTGGATTATGAGGAATGATATCGGGGACTTTCCTCCGCACAGTTGCGAAGGCGACATTACAATGAATGAAATTGGTGTGCATTCAGGCGGTGACCAGGTCTCGAGTATTTCTCATGATGTAAAGAAGAGACTTCAAGACCTTCAGCAGATGCTGCTCCTTCAGGGTTTAATGTCTTCACAAGACTCACCCAGGCCAAGTCCCTTGCACAGTGAAGTTATTGGCTATCCACACTCTCTCTCTCTCATAGAGAAAGAAGAGAATGTAGATTCAGACCAGGGCTATAGCTCCAAGCAGTCATTCTCAGTGGATGAAATCCCATCAGCAGGTGTGAGCACTTCTTCTGAAGCACTTAATGCATTAAAAATGCTGCAGATGGCTTTACTTGATGAAAGCATGAGAATAACGGAGTAGAAGGTGAACGCATGGTGCAAATTACGCAGTGCTTGTGACTTACAGACAGCTACCTTAATGACTCAAGACAGTGAATACCAGCACCATGTGTGAATGTGGCAGACCTGATGGTCTTTTCCTGCCCTCACTTTCTTAAGTTTATATATATTATACTGTGTGAAAAAAATCAATACGTAAACCATCAGGTAAATGACTTAAAACTTAGAAGCAGATTTAAATTGCTCGTCAAGTTTGCATACTATCTTTCACTCTAAGACCAGCATATCGTGACTGATAAAGTGGGCTCTTTAAAATCTATGACCAAGATGACTGCAGTGGATTCAGAATAAAATCTATGATTACCGATCTGATTGTGTGAAAGGATTCACTGAATTTCAGTCCAATGGTTTGTGACTGAGGATAAACAGGTGTCAAAATATTAGTAATCCAGGGCAACCCAAGCTTGTAGGTTTAAGGTGTTGGCAACTTTTTTTTATAACTTGTGTCCACACCAATCTCCAGATGACAAAGTTGTTTAATTGTGCCATAAGTTAGGAATGGAGACTGATCTAGGAATTTAAGCAATATGTACAGTTTATCCACGACCAAGGGATTACACACAACTTGCTGCTCCCTGCCCGATGATGTAAGAGTGCCATCAAACAAGCAGGTTCATTACCTCAAAAGAATATTGTGTCATGGGTGGCAGCATTCAGAATGAGCCTGCAGCCAGGTCTCCAAGAATCTATGGTCGTTTCCTCTGGAAAACTTAAGAGCTTGTGCTTCCTAAACTTCCTCACTACAAAGAGTTCTTTTTGGTTATGTGATTGAGGGCGTTTCTATGTGAAAACTAAACTTTAGGGTTTTGGCAGTGTGAAGCAGTTACAAATCAGTTCCCAGTGAGCCAGAGCGCTTTACATTGTAATCTAAATGGTTAACCTCAACAACAAGAACAATTTGTATTTATATAGCACCTTTAACGTCATAAAATGTCCCACAGCGCTTCACAGGAGTATTAGAAGACAAAAAAATTTGACACCGAGTCACATAAGGAGAAATTAGGGCAGGTGACCAAAAGCTTGGTCAAAGAAGTAGGTTTGAAGAGTGTCTTAAAGGAGGAAAGAGAGGTAGCGAGGCTTAGAAGTTTAGGCAGGGAATTTCAGAGCTTAGAGCCTAGGCAACAGAAGGCACGGCCACCAATGGTTGAGCAATTATAATCAGGGATGCTCAAGAGGGCAGAATTAGAGGAGCGCAGATATCTCGGTGGGAGGGGGTGGTGTTGTGGGGCTGTAGGAGATTAGAGTTAGGGAGGGGCGAGGCCATGGAGGGATTTGTAAACAAGGATGAGAATTTGGAAATCGAGGCGTTGCTTAACCGGGAGCCAACGTAGGTCAGCGAGCACAGGGGTGATGGGTGAACGGGACTTGGTGCGAGGTAGGACACGGGCAGCCGAGCTTTGGATGACCTCAAGTTTACGTAGGGTAGAATGTGGGAGGCCAGCCAGGAGTGCTTTGGAATAGTCAAGTCTAGAGGTAACAAAGGCATGGATGAGGGTTTCAGCAGCGGATGAACTGAGGCAAGGGTGGAGACGGGCAATGTTACGGAGGTGGAAATAGGTGGTCTTAGTTATGCTGCGGATATGCAGTCGAAAGCTCATTTCAGGGTCAAATATGACACCGAGGTTGCGAACAGTGTGGTTCAGCCTCAGACAGATGTTGGGGAGAGGGATGGAGTCAGTGGCTAGGAAACAAGAGTTTGTGGCAGGGACTGAAAACCATGGCTTCAGTCTTCCCAATATTTAATTGGAGAAAATTTCTGCTCATCCAGCACTGGATATTGGCCAAGCAGTCTGACAATTTAGAGACCATGGAGGGGTCGAGAGAAGCGGTTAGTGAGGTAGAGCTGGGTATCGTCAGCGTACATGTGGAAACTGACGCTGTGTTTTCGGATGATGTCGCCAAGGAGCAGCATGTAGATGAGAAATAGGAGGGGGCCAAGGATAGATCTTTGAAAAGCAAAGGCGGGTGAGGAAGTGTTTGATAATGGGAATCAGTTGATATCAACAAAATTGTTACGGGGATTCCAGTGAATGTACGGTAATGTAATATTTATCATGTGGACTGTATGTAATTTTAGTTTTCATTGCACATTGTAATTAGCATAAGTGATGTTTGTTTTATCAATGAGAAACTAGTCTCAACCACTAATTTCTATCATATCAATAAATATTTTTCTAAATTTATTTGTGATGTTTCAATTTCATAAAGAAAGAAGCAACTTTCATGGCCCAGAACATTGAAGGTGCTGTTAGTAGGCAGACACAGCAATCAATTGGCACATAGCCGGGACCCATACACACTACCTGTTTTTCTGGTAGTGTGGGTTGACTGTTGATCAGGACACCTCCCTGCGCAACTTTGAATAGTACTCCGGAGATCTTTTAAGTCCACATGGGCAGGTGGGGCCTCGGTTTAACACCTCATCCAAAAGATGGCAACGCAGACAATGTAAGACTCCCTAGATTATATGCTCAAACTTTGGAGTGAGGCTTGATCCCAGTAACTTCTGTTTGAGGCGAGATTGCTGCCACTCTACCAAGCTGATTGTATCAGTACAAAGAGCAACAACTGTCCTCAAAGCATTTCTCAATTAACCTGGCTCTGTATTGGCTTCCCCCACCGCCCCCGACCTTCTGACTTTTCTTTCCTGAAGTCAGATTCAAGCTGTGGTATGGTTCTATGGGTGCTGTATTCCCAAATGACCATTCATCATGTACAAGCCTAGATCATGTCATTGGGTTATTCCCAGACATCCCCCACATGTTCACTTTCCACAGGAGTCATTGTGTAATGCCACAGCCCGGTTGTAGCACCCTATTGATGTTTTAGCTGCGATCAGCTAACTGGAAGACTGGCACCTTTCTGACCGCCATTTACTCACTTAGCCAGTGGAGTTTTTGTTCTTGGTAGTACATATTCCAGAGAACTCGTGCGGTATAAGTCGCTGTTTCTTTTTTAAAAAAAACAAGCTAAGAAGTGCTCAATTCTTAGAACAAAAAAGTAACTACTTGCAGATTGATTTTTCCTGTTCTTCGTACTGCATATACTGCTGATGTCAAACGTAACCCCTCAAAAGAGATAGACCAATCAGATGCATCTATTTCATCAGATACAATAAGGGCACCTTGGATGTTCTGTACTTGTGTACTGTCTCAAAATGGCAGAAAGCCTTCTCGCTTATATTGCTTTGTGCTGTTCTTTCCCTTTGTTTCCATGGTATCACCAAGACAGTCTTGTATCATTGCTGCAAGCTGTCCTGATTCTATGGACTTGCAATTGTAAAAAGCCACCATGATTCAAACTTTTTCTCCAAAGATCAATAAACAGCAGCTGATCTATAATTTCTAACTTGGCTAAAGGTATGTTCTGACACACATGTCACCTTTGTGAGAGATTGTCAAATTAGAAGAATGTTTGTGTTGTGGGTCTGGCACTGTAGAATCCTTAACTAAGAAAAGACTAATTTTATCAGTGGGGTGGATTCAAATTGTAGGTCCCAGAGGTGCCATCATTTTGTTAATTTAAATCATCACTGACTAAAGCTATTGTCTTCATAAGTTTCCTCTTGTAAAAATACAAGTAAAATAAGACTAAACCCAGAGATAGAGATGACTATCGCCCCAGTTTCAAATACGGGCAGCAATCAGGTGGGCAGGGCAATTGGGAAGGTCCCATGACGTTACCAGAGTGAGGCCCGGGCGATTTGAACTCCCAGGCCTCAATTATCATAAAATTATGGGCTTGCCCACCTGATCACATCAGGAAACAGGCAGTCTGCCCAATTTTGCTGTGCAATTTCTGACAGGCCACCCAAGACATACTTAAAGTGAAAATGCATCCCTTAAAGCAAGGTTGCAGTCCCTGATACCAGATTTCTTTGCAATAGAATTGCTGTCGTTGTAATGAGTCGGAGGGCTGCCCCCCAGGTTTTCAGATGCCGTCCTGGTGAAGGTGGTCAGGGCAAGAATAGAGCTGCTGTTCCCCAGCTCCCACAGGAGCATCCTTTGGGTAACTAGCCTGCATGCCTAGACAGCGGAGGCTAAGAGGTTCTTGCTCTCTTCACATCACACACGAACAGCATTCTCTTATCCCATCCTAGCACTTGCAGAACCAGCAACTCCTTCCACACTTCACATTCACCACCTCCCCATCCTCATTCAATCTTGTTTCTCCAGCACTCAGCACATGCATTATAAGCTTAAGCTGTACATATCTCCACTTAAATTTTCAACAGCCACTCATCTCTTGCAGTCTCTTAATGCCAGACAAGACCAATACCATAATACCAGGGAGACTAGCAAGACAGGAGGAGGAGAGGGGAGTAACCGACATAATAGTCCTCACCCAAACGGAGCACAAAGCCCTGGAGATGAGTGACCCAGGTAAAGCCATGAGCATCGGGGAAGGCAATATACTAATGTCCAGCCTCTCAACACTTGCCAACACTCCTTACACCACTCAACAACTTCGTCAGCTTCAGCAATACTGAAGACACTTCAGAAGAGGAGGACAATCCTCCTGAGGATGCAGTGTCGCGTGTTCCATCCTTCTCAAACACCAGCATGGACATTGGCACTCCACGTGATTTAGATGGTGAGGTAGAGGGGGCTGCATGTGGTGCGAGAGAGCAGCAGCAGCAGGTACTCACGGCCCAGGAGACAGCTCACTGGAACGCGAGCCCCTCTCCCAGCTTTGCTGGAGCAGGACAGAGATGAGGACTTTAGGAGCCTAGCTATGAAAAGAAAACTGCTTGCCTCATAAGCAGCCTTTAACAAATCCATGCTCGCTGTCCCTTATTAACCCATGCTTCTCCAAGTGAGAATTAATTTTGTCCTTGACAATGATCTCTAGTTGTTTTCCCACCACTGACATTAGACTCACTGACCTGTAGTTAGCAGCTTTATCTCTCTCCCCTTTTTTGAACCGGGGTGTAACATTTGCAATCCTCCAGTCTTCTGGCACCACTCCCATATCCAAGGAGGTTTGAACGATTGTGGTCGGAACTTCTGCTATCTCCACTCTTGCTTCCGTCAGCAACCTAGGATGCATCCGTTTGGACTGTGTGACTTGAGGGATGCCAACCAATGTTTCTGTTAATTTTTTTGGGGTGCGCGGCCCCTTAAGAGCTGGGCGGCCCATTCAAAATACTGCGGTTTTTCCTATTGAAAAGCTGGCATGCCGACAGTGCGGGAGGTCGAGTGCTGCGCACCCGCACAGCTTAAAGGGAACATTGATGCCAACCTACTTAGCACTTCCTTTCTAACTATTTTTATCCTATCCAATATCTACTCCCTCCCCCTCCACTGCAACATTATCTTCAACCTCTTCATTTGTGAAGACAGATGCAAAATACTCATTCAGTACCTCAGTCATGCCCTCTGCCTCCACAAGAAGATTTCCTTCTTTGTCCTTAATTGGCCATTTCTTAAACTATCCTTTTACATTTTATGTTTAGAAAAGATTTTTTGGTTCCCTTTTTATGTTACCCACTAATCTTTTCTCATTCTTTATTTGCCTTTTGTATTATTTTACAATTTCCCCCTGCACTCTGCCTGGTTTTCTACTCACCTTTTATTGTTTTAATTTCTATTTCCTGTCATCCAGGGAGCTCCAGCTTTGGGTGCCCCATCTTTCCATCTTATGGAAATATGCTTGGTTTGTACCTAAACTATCTCCGCCTTGAAGGCCTGTGTTTGGCCAATCTTTATTTCCAGAGAACCTGTGCTAGATCCCTTCTCAAAATCACTGAAATTGGCTTGCTTCCAGTTGGGTATTTATATGATTTTTCTTGGTCTCTTTCCATAACTACTTTAAACCTGGTGTGGAGATGCCAGAGTTGGACTGGGGTGGACAAATGTAAGAAGTCACACAACACCAGGTTATAGTCCAACAGCTTTATTTGAAATCACAAGCTTTCGGAGCGCTGCTCCTTCTTCAGGTGAAGTGGAGCAATGCATAAAGACACAGCTTATATAGTCAGAGAATCATGTCAGATGTTTACAGGTAACCTTTCCAACTGCCATTTATCACACCTCGGCAGAGAGATAATCACAGCAGTCAAAGGTGTGAATGGTGTCCAAACAGGTCAGTCAGGGGAACATTACATCAAAGAACAATGAGGTGGGGTCACAAGGGGTCAAATATTGCAGATGCTGGGGTCTGTATGAAAAACAAAAAAAGACAAAAAACATTTTTTTTGGCTGGAAATCACAGCAGGTCCGGCCGCATCTGTGTAGAGAGAACAAGCCAATGTCGACTCGAGTCTGGATGACCCTGCATCAGGTGGGGTTACATGTAGCGTGACATGAACCCAAGATCTCGGTTGAGGCCATCCTCATGGGTGCGGAACTTGGCTATCAGTTTCTGCTCGACGATTTTGCGTTGTCGTGTGTTTCGAAGGCCACCTTGGAGAATGCTTACCCGAAGATCGGAGGCTGAATGTCCTTGACTGCTGAAGTGTTCCCCGACTGGGAGGGAACACTCCTGCCTGGTGATTGTTGCGCGGTGTCCGTTCATCCGTTGTCGCAGTGTCTGCATGGTCTCGCCGATGTACCATGTTCCGGGGCATCCTTTCCTGCAACGTATGAGGTAGACAACGTTGGCCGAGTCACATGAGTATGTACCATGTACCTGGTGGGTGGTGTCCTCACGTGTGATGATGGTATCTGTGTTGATGATCTGGCATGTCTTGCAGAGGTTGCTGTGGCAGGGTTGTGTGGTGTCGTGGTCGCTGTTCTCCTGAAAGCTGGGTAATTTGCTGCGAGCGATGGTCTGTTTGAGGTTAGGCGGCTGTTTGAAAGCGAGTAGTGGAGGCGGGGGGATGGCCTTAGCGAGGTGTTCGTCGTCATCGATGACATTCAGCCTCCGATCTTCGGGTAAGCATTCTCCAAGGTGGCCTTCGAGACACACGACAACGCAAAATCGTCGAGCAGAAACTGATAGCCAAGTTCCGCACCCATGAGGACGGCCTCAACCGAGATCTTGGGTTCATGTCACGCTACATGTAACCCCACCTGATGCAGGGTCATCCAGACTCGAGTCGACATTGGCTTGTTCTCTCTACACAGATGCGGCCGGACCTGCTGTGATTTCCATCCCAAAAAAATGTTTTTTGTCTTTTTTTGTTTTTCATACAGACCCCAGCATCTGCAATATTTGACCCCTTGTGACCCCACCTCATTGTTCTTTGATGTAATGTTCCCCTGACTGACCTGTTTGGACACCATTCACACCTTTGACTGCTGTGATTATCTCTCTGCCGAGGTGTGATAAATGGCAGTTGGAAAGGTTACCTGTAAACATCTGACATGATTCTCTGACTATATAAGCTGTGTCTTTATGCATTGCTCCACTTCACCTGAAGAAGGAGCAGCGCTCCGAAAGCTTGTGATTTCAAATAAAGCTGTTGGACTATAACCTGGTGTTTGACTTCTTACTTTAAACCTAATTATATTATGATCACTATTACCCACATATTCCCCCACTGAAACACACTCCACTTGCCCATCTTCATTCCCTAGGACTAGATCTAGCACTGCTTCCTTCCTTGTTGGGCTAGAAACATACTGATTAAGAAAATTCTCCTGTACACATTTTAGGAATTCTTCACCCTCCTTGCACTTTACTTGTTTTTCCCCACAGTCTATATTAAGGTAATTGAAGTCCCCTACTATTACTGGTCTATTATTTTTACATTTCTCTGAAATTTGCCTACAGATTGGTGCCTCTATCTCATTATTTGGGGGTCTATAGTAAACGCACAGCAATGTAACAGCTCCTTTTCTGTTCCTTAACTCTAACCAAATAGATTCAGTCCTTGAACCCTCTAGTATGTCGTCCCTCTGCAGGACTGTAATATTATCCTTGATCAGCATTGCCACCACCCCTCCCACCTTTTTCCCTTCCCTATCCCTCTGAATACATTGTAGCCAGGAATGTTACTTCCCATTCCTGCCCATGTTTAAGCTAGGTCTCCGTTATAGCCACTATATCATAACCCCATGTGGCAACTTGTGCCTGCAGCTCATCAACCTTATTTGTGGAACTCCTCATGCTGATCAGCTTTGCTTTTTTTCCTCCATCTAATTCCTGCTCTTCCTACACTATTCTTTATTCTGTTGCTGTTTGTCCCTCCTAGTTTTCTATGCACCTTGTCTCTCCTCTCTGCTGCTACGGCCTGGTTCCCCTCCCCCTGCCAAATTAGTTTAAACCCTTCCCTACAGCACTAGTTAACCTCCCCTTAAGGACATTGGTCCCAGCCCTGTTCAGGTGTAACCTGTCTGGCTTTATCAGCCCAATTCCCCAATTTATTCATGACGCTGCCTGGCAGAAACAAGACATTGTGCACCATTTTCAGAGTGCGAATGACCTATTGCCCCCATTGCGGTCATATGCTGTAATCGCAGCAATGTTTACCGGAACCTACTGCTGAGCAGCTAGAGCGTCCTCTGGAGTCAGGCGGTAGGCCCATTTTTAATTAGAATTAAACCTAGTTTTGTACGCTGCGACCAGCATAAGGTGGTGGCAAAGAGGACCCTAAATGTGAGTTCCTCTTCATTTTTGTGAGGCTGAGAGGAGTGCCCCTCCCAGCCCCACAAACTCAGCTTGGGCCATTGGCGCATCCCCGCCCCACACACCCATACCGGGGACCCCACTAGGGACCTAGCTTCATCTGACCTGGATGCCGGCGTAATATCTAGTTCATTTAAAGTCACACTTTAAAATCCAAAACTAATGGCACTGCCTTGCATTTCCCATAGTTCTGTCTCTTTTCTGGTTTCAAATATTTATTTACTTTTCTGTTAAAAGATACAATGGTCTCTGCCTGTAGCAAAGCATTCCAGGCTCCAACAACTCTCTGCATAAAGAAATGTCTTCTAACCTCTTTTCCAACTTATAACTTGATAATCTTTCATCACCGACTTCTAAATCAAAGGAAATAGTCTTTCCCTATTCACCCTTTCAAAATCCTTTTGTTACATCATTGTATAAATGGGGTGATTCAGGCAGCGAGAGAACCATGTTGGCCTTTATTGCAAAGGGGTTGGAGTATAAGAGTAAGGAAGTCTTGCTACAATTGTACAGGGCCTTGGTGAGACCACACCTGGAGTACTGTGCACGGTTTTGGTCTTCTTATCTAAGGAAGGATATACTTGCCTTGGAGGCGGTGCAATGAAGGTTCACTAGATTGCTTCCTGGGATGAGAGGGCTGTCCTATGAGGAGAGATTGTGTAGAATGGGTCTATACTCTCTGGAGTTTAGAAGAATGAGAGGTGATCTCATTGAAACATACAAGATTCTGAAGGGGATTGACAGGGTAGATGCTGAGAGATGGTTTTGCCTGGCTGGAGTGTCTAGAACTAGGGGGCATAGTCTCAGGATAAGGGGTAGGCCATTTAAGACTGAGATGAGGAAGAATTTCTTCACTCAGAGGGTTGTGAATCTTTTGAATTCTCTGCCCCAGAGGGCTGTGAATGCTGAGTCTTTGAGTATTCATGGCTGAGATAGATAGATTTTTGGACTCTAGGGGAATCAAGGGATATAGAGATCGGGAGGGAAAGTGGAGTTGAGGTCGATGATCAGCCATGACCTAATTGAATGGTGGAGCAGGCTCGAGGGGCCGTATGGCCTACTCCTGCTCCTACTTCTTATGTTCTTAACCAAGTTATATTACAAAAATACTTTGATTGGGAATGATTCTATGATATAAATGGAGTATTTGTTAGGGCAACATCACATTGACCAAGACACCTATTGTAGGAAAATACCTTCCAGATAGTGGCAGCACAGAGAAGGCGTCTGATTTAATTTTCACCATTAAGCCGAACATTTCTGTATAATGGAAAATGTAATGGATAGGATAGCACAGATTATAAAGCACAACTATTTTATTGTTCTTTGGAGATTAGAAATTTGTATTATCAAAATTCCACCAAAATTCTATAAACCCTAAAGCATATCCTTCATCGTAAATGGAAAAGCAAGCTTCTGATTATCCCAATGAATTCTATCGCCTACTTGTTTCAAATAGGTAAGACCTTCATGAGAAAAGCATTTGGCAAACTTTTTTTGGTTTGCAGAGGGAGAAAAGCCAGAAAGTCCAGCATGGTTTAGGTGATGTTGCAGAGAAAATCACCACAATTTACATCACGTTCCTTTGTAACCAGACGAAGAACTTGAAGACTGTCCTGTTGATCATAACTCAGTAATTATTGCATCTCATTTCTTCCTTTGTCATTGAATTGCTGCTCACTTCAGTATCTTATCTCCACTAATTTTCATATCAAGGCCAGAAGGAGAACCCAAGTTGGGATCAAGAAAAATGCAACTTAAAACTGGGCCAAAGCCAGCTGAAATGCAGTACGGATCCAAACAGAGGACATGCACCACACCACTTACTGAAAGTCAAGCGACTTCTAACAACTGGATAACATATGTCCTCTGAATGGAGATCCATACCATGTTTACCATTTGTTTCACAATTCCTTCATCTTTTACCATCAGAGCTGGGATACAGAAGTATAGAGAAAGGACTCTATACTGTTTAGGCCTTTTAGTAATCTGTTAGCACATCTGCTCTTGGGAATCGTTTTCAAAAAAAGCTCTGCTTGTTTTATTTTTGCAATTTAAAAATGGCCAATCTTCATTCCAGATGCATACGATCCATTATTTCCTGTCATGGCTCTCTTCAATATTTAGCCACATAAAGTGTATAATGTGTTACGACTTTACTCTGTGCTATGAAAATCTTATATAGATTTTTAATATTTTCTCTCTTTTACAAGCTTTTCAACTCACTGCTCTAATTACTTTTGACAGTAAAAGGCATTCACTGCAGTCACAAATCCTAAATAATTGATCTATTCATGGGCCTGCATTGCAGAGCACTTTTTTATTTTAAAAAGCATATGTAATCTATTGTGGAATTATTGGGCTCTTATTAAATTTAGTTGTCATTTAGAGGCTGACAAGTATAGAAATAGACAGAAATTAAAGAAACAGTTTAAATTGTATCAGTATATAAATTGTAATGTGTTTATTTTCTAAATGGTGAGAAGCTAGGAACTGTGGAGGAGCAGAGAGATTTAGGGGTCCAGGTACAGAAATCACTAAAAGCTAGTGGGGTAGGTACAAAAAATAATTTAGAGGGCTAATGGAACGTTAGCCCTTATCTCAAGAGGGCTGAAATACAAAGGGGTGGAAGTTATGCAACAGTTGTATAAAGCTCTGGTTAGACCCCTTCTGGATTACAACATTCAGTCCTGGGCACCACACCTCAGGAGGGAGATATTGGCCTTGGAGTGGGTGCAGTTCAGTTTCAGAGTAATTCTGGGGCTAAAAAGGTTAAATTATGCAGAAAGGTTGCATAGACTGGGCTTGTATTCCCTTGAGTATGGAAGATTAAGAGGTGATATCATTGAGGTGTTTAAGATGGTTAAAGGATTTGATAGGGTAGGCAGAGAAACCATTTCCTCTGGTGAGGGAGTCCAGAACAAAGGGGCATAACCTTAAAATTAGAGCTGGGCCATTCAGGGGTAATGTCAGAAAGCAATTCCTCACACAAAGGGTAGTGGAAATCTGGAACTCTTTCTCCCCCAAAAAGCAGTTGAGGCGAGGTCAATTTTAAAACTTCAAAACTGAAAATGATAGATTTTTGTTCAGCAAGGGTAATAAGGGCTATGGAACCAAGCTGGATAAATGGAGTTAAGATACAGATCAGCCATGAGCTAACTCAATGTTGGAACAGACTCGAGGGGCTCAATGGCCTATTCCTGTTCCTACGTTTCTAAAACTCTATAGGTACAGAAGGCAGTAGCCTTGATGGGCCCTTTGGAGAATGCCAGGAGAGGCACAAAGAATAGCAATGAGCTTATTCAAGGTTTCAAGATCTCTGCACTCTTCCAATTTTAGCCTCTTGCACATCCCTGATTTTAATTGCTCTACCATTGGCGGCTGTGCTTTCAGCTGCCGAGGCCCTAAACTCTGGAATTCCCTCCCTAAACCTCTCCACCTCTGCCTCTCTCGCCTCCTTTAATATGCTCCTTAAAACCTACCTCTTGGTCATTTGTCTGGATATCTCCTTTTGAGGTTCGGTGTCAAAAATGTTTTTATTGGTATCACTCTTGTTAAGTGCGTTGGGACGTTTTGCTACATTAAATGTAAGTTGTTGATTCAAGCCTGAGAAGTAATGCTGGGTGGGGGCAGTGATTGGCAGGGCAGGGGCAAAGTACCTGAGTGGGTAAAAATGAAAGGTGATGTAACAGGAAGGGGGAAGAGAGAAGGGACTGAGGGGGGGGAAAAAAGGGAGATAGGACTTTTGGGTTCTGGTCCAGAGTGGCAGCTAAAATGCACACGCAAATGAGCACAGAGGGAATTCGGGTTACATAGGCATAACAGAAATTAGGTGAGACATGGGCATGTCATGGTCATAAATAGAGGGCCGGGAGAAAATGATATAGAACAGTCCAAAGTTAAAATCTACGGCATTGGGATGAAGTTGTCTTGTAAACAGTGTGGATTCAGGAGCCATTCAACTAGCAGAGTAAAAGCTGAGTCACTGGTGGAGGTTGTCTAGTGGAATCAGAGGACTGAGGGAGGGCAGTAAATGGACTATGAGCCAAAAGAAGTTGATCCTGCCGTCCAGCAGAGATTTGTAGGGGGTTACTTGTTAGCAGTGAGCACTGTTCCATCTGCTGTCACAATTACCACACTGATAACCTCAGTTAAGGAGGCTATCAGTGAAAGGCTGACCTCCTGTCATACACCAGAGAACTGTTTATTAAAAAATAGATCACAAGAAATCAGAATGCCTTTCGCCCGTTTGTTGGACATAAAACGGGCTCAATTTATATGAATTTCTGGGCACAAGGTCCTGCACCTAATCTGCGCCAGCAGCAAGGCCACTTCCATATTAATCCTCACTGTTTTTAGGCGGACCTGGCGGCTGCATTAAATCAGCATTGGATGACCGTCAATATGCAAAGAAGGGTCCTGCGCCTGTTTCAGGAACCTTCTGCAAAATGCATGAAAAATTAGATGGAGTACGCACTGTGCAAGCTCCGACTAGTTTATCCAGTTCTGCAACAGTCTTTAAAAGGACCGATGGAGATCTGCTGAAGAAATGGTAGGATAGGGAAAGTTTACCACAGTAAGGTCCCAAGGCTTCACTCACCCCTTTACTGACTGCTCCTCTCTCAGCGTCACTCCCAATCACCATGTTGCTGCTGCTCCTGGTTCTGCAGAAAATGTTGGGACCCACGCCCACCCCACCCCCCGCTCCTCTTCCCCCACCCAAGTCCCAATTCCCCTGACCCCCCATTTCCCAGTCTCCCCGGAGCCCCCCTCTCCTGGTCTCTGACCCCCCACCCGCCATCTCCTAACTCCTAGTTTTCAGTCTTGCTTTCTCCTCCAAGTCCCCAGTCCCCCTGCACTGGGTCCCAATTTCCCAACCCCTAACCCCTGTTCACCATCTTTCAGTCCAGCTCATCTATCTCCCCTCCACCAGTCAGCTCCGTTTCCAGTTGCCCCCCTCAGCGGGTGTCGGCTCTGTGCCCTTAGTGGATGACGTCACGGAACAAGGAGTCGGGAGGGGAGGGGGAGCTACTGTGGCGTGAGGGGGGGGGGGGGGGGGGGCTACTGTTCGGAGCATTGCCCGGGAGATTCATGTCCCATTCCACAGGACATATGTTTGACACCTCTGGTTTAGACTGTCCCAAATCTATTTTACACATGACTCTAACAGCTAGCAGAGAAAGATTCAAACCCATGTACCATAGCTAAAAGGACATAGTGCCACCCAGCTTTCCAAACACGCTGAAGCCTGTTTGTAACTTTTCTAAACAGACTTTGTGACTGCCAAATATAGGGTTTTTAGGTCCTGTCTGAATGCGCAGAAAGTGGAATTGTGAGACCATCGTGTGGCACTATGGCTTCGAAACTAAGTTCCCTGCTTTGACCTTTCCTTTCCATCCAAAGAGTACAACAGCTGTAAAAATACTGCAATTTTCATGTTTGTTATTTCTACACTATGGCCATGAATCTTTCCTAAATAAAATTCCAAGTAACAAATATTTTCCATAACATCAACTGAACAAACTTAAAATCAAAACAGAAATTTATTTACATCTTTAAAAGGATTTCATACACATTGTTGTGAACATTCAATACCAACTGTGGAAAACACCGTACAAATATAAATAGGCTTTCTTCTGACTTCAATACAAAAACACTACAATCACAGATGAAAATTACAGTAAGGTTAGTTAAAATAAGCATCCAAATTTTATAAGACTTTTTTCAACATTTCTTCATTAATGCTGCATTTGGTAAAATGCAAAATTTGATGGGCTACAAATATTAATTTGAAACAACTATTCTGACCCTTGCTATCTTAATCTACTGTAATACTGTGACATTGAAACAATTCCTGATTTTCGTAAGCTCTTTTTAAATAACGTGTTCCAGGTTAATACTGTGCAGTCGACCCTGTTGCTAACGCACCTCAGTATTTCATACCTAGTGCAGGTCCATAAATTAGTAATTGATGGCATAATGTGTGCATCTTTCTCCTCATCACCTCATTACAATACTATTGGCATTGGTTTAAATACCCACAAATGCATTAATTGCACCCTCTGGGTAAACCCTATTCTGTATCCTATGGGTCTCATCAGTGTACTGTAGTTTCACTATCTGTTCTGATTAGGTGGTTAACTTCCAAAACAAGCACAATGAAAGGTGGATTCCTTATATGGAACTTTTTTCTCACGCTCCCTGTGATTACTGGTCTGTTACGGAGTCCTACTTATAACTGGCCTTCACTGTATTATGTTGACAATTGCATAATCAATGAATTCAGAAGAAGCAGTAACCTGTCAGTATCGACCTGCATTCCATCTTAGCACGTAGACTTCAGAATTAAATCTACACCGAGGTAAGCGTTAGGTTTCCTTTGACTATCGGGATCAGGCTCAAGACATGGGCCCAGTGGAGGCTGGTTAAATCTAAAGCCTGGAAGGGATACAATTCTGAAGTTGCCTCCCATACTTTTTATGATGATTATGTTCACTTGACATAAACCGCACACTCCAGCCTTGAACGTGAACAACTGAGGTAAGCAATTCACAAAACCAATTAGACTTCAAGCGTGAAACTAACGGGAATCGGCTCAGCCTGACAGCACGCACAACTAATCCAGAAAATGCGTTTCTCACATCCAACTCGTTGTGCAGGAATCGAATACTAGTCCCAATACGAATTGATACACAAACACTCAAAAGCATCCCTAACGACAGGTACAAAAGAGTTTACAAAAAAAATAAAATGTAACAATAAATCCTACAGGTTGGACTGAAAGGCCTGCTGCTGCTAGGACTGGGCAGTCACTGCCAGGGTGTTCACGTATCCATGTGTACACATCTCATTCTCTGAAATGCAATGTGTGAACTGCACGGGAGGACTCGAATACTTACGGACACGTCTCACACTGCAACATTGCTCCAGCACCTCGACGCAGTCACAGCACAGCCAGAAGACATTCTTGAACAGGAACACTGAGACCTGTTGGTCATAAATAAAGACAAGAAAGCACCTGACCACCAAGAGAGGGGCATTCACCGCGTAACCGGACAGGAAGCGGAACACGACGCACTTGTAATCCAGCTGCAATGACTTGAGTTCATAGAGCCAGAGCACCGGAATGAAAAAGGAGACGAAGTAGACGGCGGTGACCGTGTACTTGAGGTAAACGCTGGGGATCTGGCCGGCCAGCAGCAGCTCCATGAGAGTGAAGCTGTCCAGGAGGTCGAGGCATGTCCGGCTGTAATAGTGCTGCGCCCGGTGGCAGTTCAGGTCTTCGCTCACCGAGTTTATCAGCGTGTAGAGCAAGGGCACGGACGACATGACCACGATTTTGAAGCCGGTGGTGCCCAGGGGGACCTTGAGCTCGATCAGGTCGAGGATGGAGGTCTCCAGGATCAGCACCATTTTGGGCGTGCAGGCGATGACATAAATCAGCCAGGCCAAGTAGGCGAAAGCGAACTGGCCTCTGTCGGGCGCCGCCTTGTCGCCGGCTCCCCTCCGCTTGGCGTGCTTGAGGAAGAAGATCAGCCAGCCGGCTATGACCACCAGATCGGTGGCGATCCAAGAGCACCAGTACAGGTCGGTAAAAATAATCAGGTAGAAATCGAAAAGCCCCCCCTGGCAGAGCAGCAGCAAGAGGCAGAGGCCCTTGTAGAAGACGGTCCTGCTGGCGGCGGGCGGCCCGGGGCTGCTGGTGCAGTCCGAGGGGTTATCCAGGAATTGCCCCGAAGTGATGATGAAGGCTGGACGGGCTTTGATGTTGGAAGCGGCGCCGATCTCTCGGCTGAGACTGGCGGTCGAGGTCTGAGAGTTTCTCCTGAAGGAGCTGTTCCTGATGAAAAGAGAATCGTTCTCTGCCGCCCGAAGGTTTCCCTCCGCTACGGTCGCTGGTGGGGCGGCCGATCGAGAGCTCTCATTGCCGGCCGCAGTGCTCATTGTCTCCTCTCGCAAACCTTCCCTCGCCGGCGGCTCGGTGCAGCTCAGGCTGAGGCGGGCGGATCCCAAGGACAGGGATGGATTTGCAGGGAAGGGACTGCTGCCGAATCACCCAGTTAGGGGCACACACCAAAGTAGCCAGATTTAAAATACTCCAGCAAATTAGACGCATCAACACCCGGAGGCCATTTCAGAGCAGAGTGCACACTGTTAATGGGATTATCTACATCACAGCCGAGCTCTGGTGTTGGCGATCTCCCTAGTAACTGTCAGCTTTCACTCAGACATTGAACAGTGCGAGCTGACTGATAGTTTTGGTACATTGACTCTTTGCAGAGTGCTCCCTAGTGACAGGTCGTTGTTGAGGCCGGCTGTAGGCAGTCTTACCGATATATATTTATATTGCAGACAGTTTGCAACTATTATAAAAACCGTAACAAGATACATTTGCGTAATCAACCAATAAATACTTTGCAGTATTAGCTTCGGGTTTATATTCAAATGTTCCTTATGCCTTGGGTTCTATTTTAAAACTGAAGAAAATGTGAACCTCTTTTATAACCATTGAACAATCTATCCTGACAGCTCTCTGGAAGGATACTGGTTTTCGTGTTGGTTATGGACTTTGAAAATACTACAGTAGAAAGTGAGAAATTGTGACATTTTGCTTGAGAAATACACAGTACAATAGGCATTTGCTAAAGTACCTCATAACAGACTTATTCAGAAAATAGAAGAACAGCTGTTGAAGGGACGATAACTAAGGGATGGTGATGTAAGCCCCCAAAGTGTGGACTGAGTGATATACAAAGTCGACAACACTGGCTTGTTGTAAGAAAGACAGACCCAATAATTGAGGTAAAAATGGTTTATTCAGGCCTGGGGAGCTATGGCTCTTGCGTCCCAACACAAGGCTCCAACTCCACCGAATCTCTTGAGGTTTACACAGTTATACACATATTCCGAGACCTCCTACTCCAGAGGTCCAATCGATTTAAAAGTCTATACATTAATCACTAACTAGGTGTGCCTAACTTCTACAAGGTAACCAATAACATAAGTTTCACTTTTCACTGTATGGGCCTGTGGCCCCTCTGATTTCTTGGAAATGAGTCATCAGGTCATGTGATTTCTGAGAAACGAGACCCTCTCTTGACCACTACTAAGTTTCGTTTTTCCAGAAAAGGGTTATGTCATTGTCTCTTTTTGTAAGTTTCATCTCTCTAAACTGGTATGGTCATTTCTGCAATTAAACATACGAATAATTAGTACATTTCATCTTTAAACATTTTGCTGCGCAATTGCGTTCTACTAAACGTGCCCTGTTACGCTCATTTTTAAATCTTACTTCAGTCCCTCCTTTTGACCTTTTGGACAATTGTTCCAAAACAGTTCAACATGTATTTCCACTCCCTGGCCTTCTACCAGTCTAGGTTATACATGTATATGTCTTATTAATTTGGAGGCCGACTTCCCCCCTGTGGTATGGTGATCTTTCCTTTAGGGTGGGCTTTCCTTTATGCACTCCTTCCGGTGTAACCATTCCCGGGGCCCCTTAGACCCTGCACTAATGGTTGAGGCTTTTCTGCTCAAGCCTGTCCCTCATTCCCACGTGGGGTGTGTGACGTGCCAATTCGAGACTGTCATCACACACCAATCCTCATTCACCACCCTCCTTCTGCCACCTCCATCTTACGGTTGGCCGGCCCGGTCTTTAATTACCATGCCCAATTAATCCCATATAATTTAAGGGCTTCCCATCGCGTCTTACACCATTTGCCTTGGAGAGGCGGGGGGAGTTGTCCATTCTTAACATCGCTACCTGCCCCTCCTCAGGCTCTACTTCTTTCACCGCACCAATTTCGGCCTTACTCATTCTGGCACAAAGGCACTGGAGAAATAAAAATACACAATATATCAGAATAACAATCAAGAGGAATATCATTATGCCTTGTACCACCGAGGCGCCCAAAGTCCCCGACCATCCTGATCCCCAATTATCAAAATATGAGGAAGTGGGTGAGTTTCCTCTAATGTTGTACTAATGTCTTTTTGTTGTTTCTTTAAGCCTTCTTCTATTTTATGATAGTACTTTAAAATTTCCTTCGTTTCCTGCCGTAACTTCTGGCAAGCTTCCTCTAACTTAGGAATTGCCTTGGGCTCTGGTATGACATAAGTTTCAACCCTTTTTAGTAAGTCTCATATTATCAAATGACCAGGTTTTCCTATCTGTATAGGTATCTTTAGACCAATACAACGGTTTGGTTGGGGAATGGTATAAGCCATATCTTGATATTCATATTTCTGTTCAATTGTGGTGACACAACAGGTCCCATTGTTCCTTGATGCTACCCAGGTCCGGTGTATCCCCTTGGGTGAACCTCGAGGGTGCAATTGGTAATTTACGCAAATCCGCACTCGGATGTGTCTCCCTCGGTGGGGGGGGTGAGTGCACACCCATGTCCTTGCCTTGTGGTGGCACCCGTCCATTACCACCCCCCTTTAGGTTTCATTCTTCTGTTTATTATCTTCATCCCTTTCCCAAAGCGCCTTGGTAGGGACATCATGATATTTAACCCACTTTCCCTTTGTACTTCTCCTATATTAATCACGTCGTATCGGAGTTGTCCCCCTTCTGGGAATTGTGGGATGGCCAGTAGAAAGCCAATCATCTTAGTCCATGGGGTCAGACAATCACCTGCCCGGTGTACTTGTCCCATTTTACATTCCTTACATAGGCTTTTATTTGTGTCAATCCAAGGTTCCAGATCCTTATTAGTAATCCAATCAGGGATCTGTTCATTATTTATTTGCCTCATGTTATGCTGAGCATTCGACAATAGCCATGAGCCCTACGTGGCACATATTAGTTCCTTATCGGTTTGGTGAGAAGCATTATTAAGTCTATCAATAATTGTATTGATTGTTTCTGCATGGGGGGCTACTATCTCTTCCACCCCCGACAATTGCATTATTGTTTGGTTTCCCTGCCAGTGTCAATTGCCGGCTATTTCCAGTAGCTTGTTTTAGTAACTTCTCTATTTTTGCTTGTAATTCTTCTACTCCTTCGTTTACTCCTTCTATGTCCAAGCTATTAACTGTTGCTAACCCGGCCGCATACCCTGCTCCGGTCGTTTCCAATACTCCCCGTTTCTTACATCTTTGTAAGATAGATTTTTTTCTGTGGATCCTCTAATTGTTTTACCCACAGGGAGTTCCAGGTTTGTTTTGTATCTCAAAAGTACTCATATTAATGGCAAGCTTAGTAACTCTATGTGCTACACTAAAATACACCTCATCCTGTGTTCTCCTTATTACTAATCCCCCTTGATAATGGCAATACTTATGTTCATCCCTAGAATCAAGGCGAGGACGCTCCATCTCATTCCGGACGTCCAATGTTCCTGTAATTACAAAAAGGGGCTGGTCGTCACCAGCCAGTTAGAATTATTCTGCTCTTATCCATTTTATCAGTTCAAAATGCTGTACATCTGGTTCATTTCTTGTTCTGTGGCTCTGTCCCCAGACATACCTGAAGATGCAAACTATGGCATATAATATTATCATCATACACAGCCTATTATCATCATACACAGCCCTATCATTGATATATGTAGTAACTCCCCTTCCCATTCTTTATATCTTCTAGTATACTCCTCACTCTGTCAAAAAGGGCACCATCTCTGGTTTACTCATTGTCTTTCTTATATATTTTTAACTGAGTCCAGTGTTTCCACCTTCCTTTACCCGTCCCAGACCCATCTACATGAGCACATGTGTCATTATTCATTAATACTTCATAAGGTCCTGACCATCTAGGTGCTAGCCCTGGTTTGGCTGGTATTATTTCTGCTATCACTTTGCTATCTATTGCTAAGACCTCCTTCTGGTCGTCCCGTGTAGCCTGTTCTCGATCCCGTATAATCTGTTGGTCTTTGGCCTCATGTCTCTAACTATCTGTCCAGATTTATCTTTGGGTAACAGAACAGCTTCCCAAGCAGTCTCCCTGCCGTTTGAGACGGTGCTGCAATTAGTTTAAGATAACTTCCATTTATCAAATCCTAATTTTCCTTCTATTACTGTGGGGAAATATTAACTCAACATTAAGAAATTTACATTTATTAATGTCCAATATCTTTAAATTCTATTCAGTAATACTGAAGTTGTTGCTTGGTGAACTCAAACAGCTGTCAGTGGAAAGGGTTAACTCCTTCGCAGGCTTTTGAAGGTGGAGCTAAACATTATTGCGTCACTTCACGCAACCCAAAAAACATCCCTGACTGAAAGACAGTTGTGGTTTCACACTTTGATTCAACATGAACATTTGGGCTTCATTGGTCAGATTCCCTCTCTCAATTGCTCGTTTAGCTGCCCATCCTCTTGTGTGCTTTAATTTATTATTATGCACTCTTTGGGTAGGAGAGAGGTTCCTACTAATTCCTTGGTTATATTCTTGTGTCTTATGGGTCCTTCTCCTGGTGTCATATATCCCTGCCTACTCCCGCTATCATGTAATCAGACACCACCCCAAAGGCATTCCGACTATCTATATAGGTTTACACTTTTTCCTTTGGCTACCCCCCTTTGATCAAATCCTGTATAGGCTGGGCCATTTCTACTTTGTTTCCCGGGCCTGCCTGTTTGACTTATAATCTGGGGGTCAGTACACTTCATTCGCTTTAGGGTCGACTAAAGCTCCTACTTCTCGCAGTATATCTATCCCTAGGATTGTTCCTTCGGTGTTCTCGCATACCCACAACTGTGTAGGTATTATTATACATCCAATTTCTAGTAAGACTGTTTCGCTCTTATAAGCCCTGATTCTTCGTCCACCGATTCCTGCTATACTAACTGAAAGTTTCGTTCGGGGCAAGGGTAAGTCTGTCAATGCGATTGTGGCTCCTGTGTCTATTAACATTTTGCACTGTCGGCCCCCTACCAATGCATCAACAAACATCCTCGGATCCCCCTCCCCTCTCTGGTGCGGTCCCTTCCTGCTGCCATCCCTAGAAGCTTGCGAGCAATCAAAGCACGCAGCCAGTCCTAATGCCCCTCCCATCTGTTTTTGGGCATTTGTCTCTTCCCTTGTGTCACTATGTATCCTAGGTCGACTACTTCATCCTTCCCTACCTATACCTTTCTAAGGTTTAACTCTAGTCCCGCCTTCTATAAGGCTTCCAGTACCATAGTCAATTAAATATTGTAAAGGGGCCTGCCGCTATCAGATATTCTTGCGGAGTGGAGTTATCTTATTCAATTCGGACTACACCAATTTACATCAACCAGAATTTCACTGTGGCCACAATGAAAGTCTGGTTTTAATAGGTTAATTTACCTCATAACTTCAAGGTTAGATCTTAGACTGAAACTTAATCTTTCATTAAACAAACTTTTTGTTGCTCTTCTCAGTTTTTACACTCCAGCTTAACTTAAATTGTAATAGGTTTTTTTCATTCTGAGGGCACAATCTTATTTGCACACTTAAACTTCCAAAATCCCCGACAAGACAAAGGGGTTAAATGCTTTTACTTTAACACAGAGAAGTGGGTGGAGCTACAACACACAGCAGACAGTTCTTTTTCTTAACGGACAGATTTTCAGACAAAGGAATATTGTATCCTCTTAAACATTCCTAATCAGGAAAACATCCACACTCACACATTTTTATACAAACTGTAATTCCAGCATATGTCTAAGGTTCCTTTCATTCCTCTTGTTTTACTTGTCTCGGTACAGATGCTAATAACTTCCATGTTGGTAAAGCTTTAAGTTTATCTTTTCCTTCCTTTTTAAATCTGTGACTCAACAGCTTTCCCTAGTTTCCAAATCCCTGTTTGTTTTTTTTTCTTGCTGGGGTTTCAAATTGGTTCGCCTGCAAATTAGATCTTTTTCCTTCTTTATCTCTCCCTTCTGTTTCAATTCCTTACATTATCTGTTGCCTCTTTATCTTTAGCTCCTCCCCACCAAGCCTTTGGCTCTCTGCACTGTTTCTTTTTATTTTCCAGGAGTCGGGTTATAGAATCCAGGTCCCTTGAGGATTCTTCTTCCACCCTCTTAGTCATAACTAACTGCTACGTTTAATGCTTAATTCACGGTATTGGTGAATTAGGTTTGTACGCTACGTTGTTCGCCCCTATAGCGTCACCTTAGTTAGTTTCTTGCTTTCTGTTAGTCACTTCGTTTCGTTAGACACACACCAACCCTTTAGTTCCGAGGTTTCGGTACTGTGGGGTCTGTAGCTCCCGGCGTCCTACTTGATCCTGGCCGTCACGTGGGACTACTGTCCTCTTAATTCAGGCTCAGGCTAGGTGCTGGGGACAGACCTCACCCTTGTCCGTTCTAACCTCTATGACCGTAGGGTTTTATCTCATTCACTCACCACGGTGCACCCATTCATTCAATTGTTGAGATTTCGCCGTCTCACTGATAAAGAGGATTTCCCGCCTCCCGGGGTAGGGGTCTTTCCGCCCCTGTCGGTTTGCCGCCACACGGCTAAATGAGGATTTCCCGCCTCCCGGGGTAGGGGTCTTTCCGCCCCTGTCGGTTTGCCGCCACACGGCTAAATGAGGATTTCCCGCCTCCCGGGGTAGGGGTCTTTCCGCCCCTGTCGGTTTGCCGCCACACGGCTAAATGAGGATTTCCCGCCTCCCAGGGTAGGGGTCTTTCCGCCCCTGTCGGTTTGCCGCTATACGGCTTAGGGAACACCTTATCCCTATCTTTTTAACCGCCTTCAATTAAAGGGTGTCTTTCTCCTTATAGTTCTTTTATACGTCGATTCTGACTCAATGTCTCGCCAGCGATTAACCCCTAATTTTACAGGCGGTAATTAAAACATACTCACCCGTCTTAGGTTAACGCTGTCCGAGAGTCTGGTTCAGAACGCGCATCCCATCCTCGTCGCCAATTGATGTAAGCCCCCAAAGTGTGGACTGAGTGATATACAAAGTCGACAACACTGGCTTGTTGTAAGAAAGACAGACCCAATAATTGAGGTAAAAATGGTTTATTCAGGCCTGGGGAGCTATGGCTCTTGCGTCCCAACACAAGGCTCCAACTCCACCGAATCTCTTGAGGTTTACACAGTTATACACATATTCCGAGACCTCCTACTCCAGAGGTCCAATCGATTTAAAAGTCTATACATTAATCACTAACTAGGTGTGCCTAACTTCTACAAGGTAACCAATAACATAAGTTTCACTTTTCACTGTATGGGCCTGTGGCCCCTCTGATTTCTTGGAAATGAGTCATCAGGTCATGTGATTTCTGAGAAACGAGACCCTCTCTCTCTTGACCACTACTAAGTTTCGTTTTTCCAGAAAAGGGTTATGTCATTGTCTCCTTTTGTAAGTTTCATCTCTCTAAACTGGTATGGTCATTTCTGCAATTAAACATACGAATAATTAGTACATTTCATCTTTAAACATTTTGCTGCGCAATTGCGTTCTACTAAACGTGCCCTGTTACGCTCATTTTTAAATCTTACTTCAGATGGGAAGCAGAGAGTAGTGGTGAACAGATGTTTTACTGACTGGAGAGAAGTATGTAGTGCGGTCCCCCAGGTGTCGGTGTTAGGACCTGTGGTTTTCTTGTTATATATGAATGATCTGGACTTGGATATAGGGAGTATAATTTCGAAGTTTGCAGATGTGATGTAACTTGGCAACATAGTAAATAGTGATGACCAGGATAGTAGCAGACGTCAGGAGGACATAGACAGACTGGTGAAATGGGCAGACCCATGGCAGATGGAATTTAATGCAGAGAAGTGTGAAGTGATGCACTTTGGGAGAAACGTGCAGAGACTAGAAAAGCTGGGGTTGTTCTCCTTAGAGCAGAGAAGGTTCAGGGGAGATTTAATAGAGGTGTTCAAAATCATGTATGGCTTTGATAGAGTAAATAAGGAGAACCTGGCTGGAGGGTCGGTAAATTGGCCAGAAAAAGCAATAATCCTGAGGATTGGGAGCAGTTTAGGATTCAACAAAGGAGAACAAAGGGATTAATTAAGAAAGGGAAAATAGATTATGAGAGTAAGCTTGCAGGGAACATAAAAACTGACTGTAAAAGCTTTTATAGATATGTGAAGAGAAAAAGATTGGTGAAGTCAAGCGTAGGTCCCTTGCAGTCAGAATCAGGGGAATTTATAATGGGGAACAAAGAAATGGCAGACCAACTAAATACACATTTTGGTTCTGTCTTCACAAAGGAGGACACAAATAACCTCCCAGAGATGCTGGGGAACATAGGGTCTGATGAAAGGGTGGAACTGAAAGAAATCAGTATTTGTAGGGAAATGGTGTTTGGAAAATTGATGGGACTGAAGGCCGATAAATCCCCAGGGCCTGATATTCTACATCCTAGGGTACTTAAGGAAGTGGCCCTAGAAATAGTAGATGCATTGCTGGTCATCTTCCAGAACTCGATAGACTCTGGAACAGTACCCATGGATTGGAGGGTAGCTAATGTTACCCCACTATTCAAAAAAGGTGGTAGAGAAAAAGCAGGGAATTATAGACCGGTAAGCCTGACATCGGTAGTGAGGAAAATGCTAGAGTCCATTATAAAAGATGTAATAGCAGAGCACTTGGAAAGCAGTGACAGGATCGGACAAAGTCAACATGGATTTACAAAAGGTAAATCATGCTTCACTAATCTACTGGAATTTTTTGAGGATGTAACTGGTAAAATAGATAAGAAGGAACTAGTGGATGCGGTGTATTTGGACTTTCAGAAGGCTTTTGATAAGGTCCCGCATAAGAGATTAGTGTGCAAAATTAAGGCACATGGGATTGGGGGCAAGGTATTGACTTGGATGGAGAACTGGTTGGCGGACAGAAAGCAAAGAGTTGGAATAAACGGGTCGTTTTCCGAGTGGCAGGCAGTGACTAGTGGGGTACCGCAAGGATCGGTCCTAGGACCCCAGCTGTTCACAATATATATTAATGATCTGGACGAGGGAATTGGATGTAATATCTCCAAATTTGCAGACGACACAAAGCTGAGTGGGAGGGTATGCTGTGAGGAGGATGTCGTGAAACTCCAGTACGATTTGGACAGGTTGGGTGATTTGCCATGTTTCTGCCCAATGTACTATAATGTGGATAAATGTGAGGTTATCCACTTTGGTGGCAAAAACAGGAAGGCAGATTATTTTTTGAATGGCAATAGATTGGGAGGAGGGGAAGTGCAGAGAGACCTGGGTGTTCTTGTGCACCAGTCGCTGAAGGTAAGCATGCAGGTGCAGCAGGCGGTTAAGAAGGCAAATGGTATGTTGGCCTTCGTAGCAAGAGGGTTCGAGTACAAGAACAAGGATGTCTTGCTGCAGTTGTACAGGGCCTTGGTGAGACCGCACCTTGAGTATTGTGTGCAGTTTTGGTCGCCTTATCTGAGGAAGGACATTCTTGCCATGGAAGGAGTTCAGCGAAGATTCACCAGGCTGATACTTGGGATGGCAGGAATGACGTATGAGGAGAGATTGTGTCGATTGGGCTTATACTCACTGGAGTTTAGAAGATTGAGAGGGGATCTCATCGAAACCTATAAAATTCTGTCAGGCCTGGACAGACTAGATGCAGGAAGGATGTTTCTGATGGCCGGGGAGTCCAGAACCAGGGGGTCATATTCTAAGGATAAGGGGTAAGCCATTTAGGACTGAAATGAGGAGGAATTTCTTCACCCGGCGAGTGGTGAACCTGTGGAATTCTCTGCCACAGAGGGGGGTGAAGGCCAGTTCATTAAATATATTCAAGAAGGAGTTGGATATATTTCTTAAGGCTAAAGGGATCAAGGGATATGGGGAGAAGGCAAGGACAGGGTACTGAATTTGGATGATCAGCCATGATCTCATTGAATGGCAGAGCAGGTTCGAAGGGCCGAATGGCCTACTCCTGCTGCTATCTTCTATGTTTCTATGTTAACCAGAAGACAAAGATTTACGGTAATTGGCAAAAGAGGTGCGAGGAGGATAAAAAAATTTAGGCAACGAGTTATTATGATTTGGAATCTTTTCTTCTTAGGCAGTCCCTCGGAACCGAGGATGACTTACTTCCACATTAAAAATGAGTTCTCAGGTGACTGATGAGTCCAATGCGGGACCTGCAGTCTCTGTCACAGGTGGGGCAGACGGTGGTTGAAGGGGCGGTTGGATGGGGTGCTTGGATTGACGTGCGCTCCTTCCGCTGTTTGCGCTTGGCTTCCGCTTGCTCCCGGCGAAGAGACTCGAGGTGCTCGGCACCTTCCCGGATGCTTCTCCTCCACTTTGTGCGGTCTTGGGCCAGGGATTCCCAGGTGTCGGTGGGGATGTTGCACTTTTTCAAGGAGGCTTTGAGGGTGTCCTTGAAGCGTTTCCTCTGCCCACCTGGGGCTCTCTTGCCGTATCGGAGCTCCAAGTAGAACGCTTGTTTTGGGAGTCTCGTATTGGGCATGCGGACGATGTGACCCGTCCATCGGGGCTGATCGAGCGTGATCAAAGCTTCGATGCTGGGGATGTTGGCCTGAGCGAGAACACTGATGTTGGTGCGCCTATCCTGCCAATGGATTTTCAGGATCTTGCAGAGGCATCATTGGTGGTACCGCTCCAGTGCTTTGAGGTGCCTGCTGTACATGGTCCATGTCTCTGAGGCATACAGGAGGGCGGGTATCACTGCTGCTCTGTAGACCATGAGCTTAGTGCCTGGTTTGAGGTCCTGGTCTTCAAACACACTCTTCCTCAGGTGATCAAAGGCTGCACTGGCACACTGAAGGTGGTGTTGGACTTTGTCATCAACAATACACTGCCTGAAAGGGCGGTGGAAGCTGATTCAGTAGTAACTTTCAAAAGGGAATTGGATAAATACTTGAAGGGGAGAAAATTGAAGGGCTATGGGGCAAGAGTAAGGGAGTGGGACTAATTGGATAGCTGTCAAAGACCCAGCACAGGGGGCCGAATGGCCTCCTTTTTGCTGTAAGATTCTATAAAACCTGTACTTTTCATCTGTTCTTGTAGAAGTTCTATTATAGCTTGTGTATGAGCTTAAAATACAATAAGGTGAAACACTGATGAGAAACATTTTAAATGGGCTGTATCATGAGACTAATAAATTCATCAGCTTCATAACCGTGGATAAACTTGCCTGTAATATGAATTACTTCCCATAGTATCCCAATGATTTGTATTTCATGTTTAATTTGTGCTAGGATGTTTTCATATGTGGTTGATAGATGAAAGATAGGCACATCACTTAAGAATCTTTCCAAAAAAAACTTTTAAGACTAAGATGGGTACATCTCACATATACATATGGTTCTAAAATTTTCAGTGCACATATCCCTTTTTTTCCCATTCCAATTAGTAAACTGATATAACATGCAGACCATGACCGATACAGAATACAGTCGTGTAAATACTGTGATAAGGTTTTAGTGAGCAGGTTCTTCCTTACAACTTATTAAAAAGCATCAGTTGTTGATTTTTATTTTAAGTGGCTCATGGGTATTGTCTGGACGTAATGAACATCTGAAGAAATTATAGCAGAGAAAGAGGAAGTTGGAGTCCAAAGAGTTTCTAACCAGTTTTCCCTCAATAGCTGGAACAGTGTTAGAAACTAACCTGCAAAACAAATTACTGATTAAATTCTGCAAGAAATCCTAAATTTACAATATCACTGGGAACAAGGGGAATGGTTGCATTTTTATTTATTAAATCCTAGTGTTTCACGTTCTGATTTCAGCCAAATCTTATCAAAATAAAAAAAAGAGGGAAAGGCAAAAGTGTCATTGATTTCATTACATCACAAAACTTTTTACCCAACTTTTTACTTGGAAAGAGATCAGACAGGAGGGGGTAGAGTGTTTACTTAAATACTTTCCCTGAACGACAGACTAAAAGTTGCACCATCCAACCTACTTCATATTCAGATTTCCTTTTGTTTGAATGGTTTGTACTCATAGTATAGTATGCATTATCTACCAGGTGCCTAAATTACTTTCACCATACCCCTTTATCTGTGTTCGCATGTTATTATTGAATTCAATGTAACCACTAATTCATATCTTTAACTCTTAGCTTACTAAAAATGGAATTTGTGCTGTGTATGTGTTTGGATTTTCAAATTTTGATAGATTAAAAGCTATGGTTTGAGAGAGATATTGGTGCCAACAGGTGGTAAGTGCAAGGAACTTGCTCCCCGTCCGCCTGTTTTAACCGCCATGAGGCACAAAGCGTTTTGAGCTCCGGGCCTCCTTTGCATGTAGCTCGCTCTGAGGCAGCTGTCTGGTTGGGGAGGGTGGGAAATCAACTCTACATGGAACCGGATGACAGTTGAAGCATGGGGGTGGGTGGGTTGTGATCCTGGGGAGGCAGCGCACAGACCGGGTGTGGGCTGGAATATTTTTTATGGAGCCAGGAGGGGAAGGAATGCTCCCCCTAGCTCCACAAAAATGGAAAAAAAAATCTTTGGGCTTTTTTTGAGCAGCCTTCAGCCGTTCCTTTAAGCTGGTTGGTTAAGTCGCTCCACACCTATATAAATGTGTGCAGTATTGACAGCGCATGGTCTGCCCATTTGTACCTCAAAATTGCAATTGTGTTCCTATAGAAACATAGAAGATAGGAGCAGGAGTAGGCCATTCGGCCCCTCGAGCCTGTTCCACCATTTAATGAGATCATGGCTGATCATCCAAATTCAGTACCCTGTCCCTGCTTTCTCCCCATATCCCTTGATCCCTTTACCCTTAAGAAATATATCTAACTCCTTCTTGAATATATTTAATGAATTCTATCTACAACATAGGATCCTGATTTGCATATTACAAGTGGTCTCTAACCTGAAACAGGCGGGTGCTCTAGCTATCCTTCCCCAAGATGGCGGCAACTGGAGAGCCAATGGGTGTAAGTGACAATGTAATTTTCAGACTCAAACTGCCCCATTTACGCTGGGTGGAGGCAGTTTAAACCGGCCCCAGTGCCATGAATCTTTTGCACTGAAATTATATGGCAAGGCCCATTGAAGTTTGGAGAATATGATAACTTATTTCAATACAGCTTGAATGACTGAACTTGGCAAACAAAAAAGGTTTACTGAGCATTTCTTTGATAAGTTCTTAGAGATTTTTTAAATTCAGAAACTGAGCTTTGAGAAAACCTGGGGGTATCAACAATGTTGTCCTTTTAGTCATGTTCTACATCAGAATCTGTTAAGAGACAAGACCGTTGCTTATGTGAACAAGGTTTATGTTAATCCCAATCTTGATGACAACACTACTGTTACAACAGCAGCCATAACAATAACAAGTCCTTCAAGTAAAATGAAACCACAGCAAAAAGCAATCCAGTTAAAGGTTTCCAATCAAGAAACGGTTATGTATTACAGTATATTATACTGTTTTGGATAAGCTGAAGTTTACGGACAGTGGAATATGGGAGGCTGGCCAGCGAGCACTGGAGTATCCGAGCCTGGAAGTGACAAATACATTAATGAGCATTTTATGTACTCACTCTGAACTGTTTAATGTCATTAGAGACTAGAACTTGCATTATCCAAGACCAGCAACAATGGTGATCCTTTTTTGGCATAATGAGAGCCACCACATAAAAAAGGCACCAAATATACATAAAAGACCCCTGGCTGGGAGACCTGTTTGAGAGCATGGTCTCTTGCAGCCTACCCAAAAGACTCTTCATTTGGAATTTGTCATCACAAAACAAGCATTTATTGAAATGTTTATGGGAGGATACGTTCAGTGGAAAGTACTTCTGCCTCTATGTCAACAGCATTGTTCCCTTTAACTGGTAATTTACTTCACCAGAAGATTTCTTTCATTAGCTGGTTGACAACAGTAATCAATAGTCTCCCCAAATCACCTTTATATAAGGGTTCGACCCGAAACGTCAACTCAAATTTCTCTCCACGGATGTTGCCTGACCTGCTGAGTTTTTCCAGCATTTTCTGTTGTTATTTTTTATCTTCTCAGTTTTGACGCAGGTTAACATGAACATTTGTTTGTACCCATAGAAGACCCAAACCAACTGGATTTCCCAGTCTTCAGTGTTCAGTCAACATAATCACACAAAGATGCATTCACCAATACAATTGATCTTCCATTCAATTTATAACTTGTGTAGGGCCAGGATTGAAAATGGGAGAATTCTCACCTTTCCCAAATTAAACGGACAGAGACATTAGGCAAGAATGTGGTTTGAGGCTATTTTTAAGATGAGGTCTGAGTAGTTAGCTACTAATAATCTCTTCACTGACTTTTCCAGCAAAGCCAAAGCCAGAAAAAGTGCCTGTCAGCTGATTTGGGCTGTATCAGAAAATGAGCCCAAATATATAATGTAAGATAGTTTAAACTGAGGTCTAGCTTCCAAAGAAGAATTTGTTATCTTAAGAAACAGGTTGATATTTCACACATTCTGATTAGGAAAATAATCTACATAAAAGGGTGCTTCCACAACAAAACACTTTGTAGTGACTGCTGTATGAACTCTCCTGAAACTAGGCTGCGATTTTCCAGTTCGAGGCAGCTTGAGTGCGGGACAGCTGCCTTGCGGGTTCCAGTCCCGCCCCCAACGACATCAGAGACACAGACGTGTGTGTGTGTGTGTGTCAATTGGGCTAGTGAAGCCAGACAATTAAGAGGAAGTCAGTGTCAGATGATGTCAGTTGATGACGCGTCATCTGCCGGTTTTCTTAAAGGGGCCACGCACAATTTTTTATGGCAGCTGAGTTCTCAGTGTTTGACAGCATTGAGGTGCTGCAAACACTGACAATCACTGTACAAAGGTGAGCTCTTGCACCCAGGCTCTCCTATGACTTCCTCCTTAGGCTAGAAGAGATGGCAGAGAGGTTAGAGAAGCGATCTGTCACTGGTGAGAGAGGTTCTCCTAATGAGGTGGGACTACACCTACAATCCAAAACTTGTTACCTACATAAAAGTGTAAATGCATTAAAAATGATTTTCACAACATTTTCTTACCTCTGAAATTCACCAGTGTACCATTAGATCCTTCACACCATTTCTGCAGCTGTCATCAATGTAGAAACATTACAGTAGACCCACAGCACACCACACTTACCTGGCGTAGTGTCCAGACGTCGGGAAGCCCGCAGTAGAACTTGCAAAAAGCAAAAAGCCTCTTAACTGCCTATTAACAACCTATTAACAAGCATTTAAGTGGCTATAATCCTCTTCCTGCTGCTAGGTGTCGGATCCATGCGCAAATCGGGGACCCAACACTTGGGAAGATTGATTGGAGGCAGGTTGACAGCAGGTTTCCGCCCCGCTGTCAATCTTTGTGATTTTTCCGGATGTCCAGCCTCCAAACCTGCCCTGAGCGCCGGCAAAATTCAGGCCCCTGGGTGTCAGAAATTTTTTCCATGAGACTTTTGAATTGTGTCAAGACTCAGAGTATCACAAAGTGGGATCCTCTGGTCAACATTACAAGCCACTTCTTCGCTCTTTTCAAGGGAGACAACTGTAGGACAAGCAATGTTTAACACATTCAGCAAAATTAATTTTTCGCTCCAAAAACCCTTGTGGTTTAAGGAAGGCAGGAGCTCCATATGTGCAGGATTATAAAGCAGATGAATGTATCAAAGGTTGGTAATTATTTTTCTTCACCATTTGCCAATCCTCCACAAACATTGGGAAAATATCAAAGTAGTGCCAGAAATTAGGTGTTCAGCTTTGATGCGATTTGAAGGCACTTTAAGGACTGTTAAACCAAAAGTGCTCCTTTGAGGACAGGTCTAAACAGGAATATTTAGTACTGGCGGGAGCATTGCTTCACATTCTTGCCTTTTTATTTTCAGATTTAAAAGAACACTGAATTCAAATTCTCAAACTGCCATGGTGGGAATTGAATTCACTTTCTCTGAATTATTAGTCCAGTAACATAACCACTACACTACCCTTCCATGTTCTTTATTCCATAACCCATTTAAGGAGAAGCTGCTTGGAACCCACTCAACACACTGAAACTAGTGTGGCTCTGTAGAAAGAGGCTATGGATCATCTGACATTATGGGCTTCACTAAAAATGCTAAGTTTATGGAGTACTAAAGATATTGATGAATGGTTTAATCTTATAGCTCTTCATCATGATTCTAAATAACAGTGCTAAGTTCTCCTAAAACATACAGGCTGAATATCAGGCACATGAAATTTGATTGAACATTATACATAAAGCTTGAGTGTAAGGATAGTTTTGAGAGTCATAGTAGCCACAGAAAAATCTATTCAAATTACACACTCTTAGAGTGGAAGACTTCCTAGATAACACAGAAGAGACATTCTTCCAGGAACTTGAAGCTCTGGGTGGTAATGTATCAGATTTATCCATTTATTTGAGACATTAGAGCTTGGATGCAAGAGCTGAAGCAGGTTCAGGAGCTCCGCTATTCTCAGCCAGTAAGCACTGATGCCTTTGCTCACATCATCTATAGGATTCACAGAATCAGAGTAAAATGCATTCCCTCCCAGAAGAACAAAAGACAACTTCGTGAACCTGGGATCCACAACAAAACCTATGGATTTGAAAAGTGGCTATTTCTGGATAACCCAATTTCTGCAGTATAAAGACTGTAGTGTATGTACCTTTAAGAGGAACTATGTTTTTGAAGCCCCTGTATACTGTAGTACCAGTAGTGACCACTCGGGTATATAAGCCTGTGTAGCGTCTTGTGTAGTTAGTTCACCTCCAGACTTTGTTCAGTAAACACTTGTTAAATCAACTCCTGCATTCCATGTCTCCATTAACACACGGATCTAACAGTGGCGACGAGTTAGAAACGAACTTACCTGCAATTCGGCAGCACCTCAAGGGGATCGATTCCTCAGACGAAGGTCGAAGCCAGAAGCAAGAAAAAAAAAAAAAAACTGTGGTTTCACCAGCTAAACGGGCTGGTGGCAGGTAGTGCACTGATCCTTCCCGAGCTGCGGCGGGCTAGAGCTCGATCGGGTGGCTCTGCAACGGGGCCGGGCAGCGAGTCGGGAAGCAGAAGCAAAGAGAGAGAGAGGGTGGAGAACTCAGGGCGCGGCCGGTGCTGCAAAGCAGGTCGGCGTTCGGACCGAGCAGAGGGAGGGGAACGTCCCAGAGGGTCCGCTCCACGACGGGAACGGTTCTCCAAGTAACGGAGAAACTATTGAAACGATATATAAAAAAAAATAGAAATACCGCGAAAAGCTGCAGGTCGCAACGGGAACCGCGGAGAACAGCGTTGGCAGCGGCGGGAAAGCGCGGGAGGCGCCATCTTAACTCGGCGGGGAAGAAAGAAAAGCACAGGAGGCGCCATTTTGATCCATCGGGGACGGAGGAAAAGCACGGGAAGCGCCATTTTAGATTTTCAAGATGCCAAAGACTGGCAATATTACTGTTTTCGATAGTGATATAGAAGATTGGACCACATATGTGGAAAGAGTGGAGGTATATTGCAAGGCGAATGAAGTAGCGGATGATGAAAAGGCATCGGTACTTCTAAATCTGATGGGCGCAAGGACATACGGGCTGTTACGAAACTTGATCACTCCAGCCAAACCGATGGACAAGAATTTTAAGGAGATTGTTGATACCTTGCAGGAGCACTTAAACCCAACACCGCTGCTGATAGCGGAACGATTCAAATTCTTCAGGAGGAATCAGCACAAGAATGAAAGTAACGCTGATTACCTCACCGAATTACGAAAGCTGTCAAAGCACTGCCAATTCGGGGCAGGACTGGCAGATTCTCTACAAGACAAATTCGTCTGCGGTCTCCTAAGCGAAGGAACACAGAAAAGACTACTTTCTGAGAAAGATTTGACACTGGACAAGGCTTTCAGTGTGGCTGTATCATACGAAGCAGCAGCAAGAGGAGCTGCAGAGATACAGCAAAAGCCACAGGACTTCGGCACCCATGAAATGACACGGGGTTTCGAGAGATGTTATCGGTGCGGCAGATACACCCATGACACGAAGGACTGCTGGTTCAAGGACAAGGCATGCAGGCAATGCGGAAAGATGGGACACATTGCACGTGTATGCAGATCTGGAAAGAAATCCGCTGACAGTAAAGGGGTCAATAAGGAAAAGTACAGAAAGGTACAAATGATGACGGACAGTAGCTCCGAAGACCAGAAGAGCGATAGCGACTCCGGAAACAAGAGACTAAGCTGTCTCAAATTACATAATGTAATTGCCAAAGAAGATTACCAGACCATTTGGGTTACCCTCACGATAGCGGGGTCCCCAGTCAAAATGGAGCTAGATACAGGATCAGCTCTGACCGTCATGAGTCGACGGGATTACGAGCGGCTATTTCCGCATATACCTTTGAAAGACACATCCATTATCTTGAAGACATATACGGGGCAGAAAGTATACCCCAGAGGGAAAATAAGGGTGCCTGTTGTATACAATGGCAAGGAAATACAGAAGTTGTATTTATACGTTCTGCAAGATGGTGGTCCACCGTTGTTGGGACAGGAATGGATCAGAAAGATACGTTTAGACTGGCACTCCATTCAGGCACTGACGGTGACCAGTAAGAAAAAAAACGATGATGACGTCATACCTGGACAATTAAAAGAAATCTTGGCTAACGCCAAAGAAGTGTTTCAACAGGAACTAGGGACCCTGAAAGGCGCCACCGCCTCAATAAAAGTGGAAGATGCGGCAATTCCCAAGTTTTTTAAGGCAAGGCCGGTGCCATACGCAATTCGTCCAGCCGTCGAGGCAGAGCTGGAGAATTTGCAAAAAGCACGCGTGTTATCCAAGGTAGATTGGAGCGAACGGGCAACACCCATCGTCCCGGTCATGAAGAAAACGTTGAATAATGGTAAATCTGAAGAACAGAGAAAAGTTCGCATCTGTGGGGACTTCAAGGTGACTGTAAACCCGGTTCTTCACACGGTACAGTATCCTCTTCCGAGGATAGAAGATATTTTTGCCTCACTATCCGGAGGGAAACGTTTCACAAAAATTGACTTAGCACAGGCATATCTACAGATGGAGGTTGAGGAGGCCTCTAAAAAGTATCTCACGATAAACACAAAGGCCTGTACCAGTACAATCGACTGGTTTTCGGAGTGGCATCAGCTCCGACTATCTGGCAAAGAGCTATGGAGCAAGTCCTGCAAGGGATTCCGGGGACTCAATGCTACCTAGATGACATCCTTGTAACAGGAGAAAACGACAACGAGCACCTTGCCAACTTGGAGCAGGTGCTCACGAGGCTGAGAGAATGGGGCCTACGAGCAAATCGCCCCAAGTGCAAATTTTTCCAGAAACAAATATCATGGCCATGTCATTAACGAAGAAGGGTTGCATAAGTCACCTGAAAAAATTGAAGCAGCCGTAAAGGCCCCAGCGCCTGAAAATGTCTCACAATTAAGGTCGTTCCTGGGATTAGTAAATTACTATCATAAATTTTTACCAAACTTGTCGACGGTTCTGCACCCTCTTAACGCACTGCAACAAACGGGAGTAGTTTGGAAATGGAGCGAAGACTGTAAACGTGCCTTCCATAAATGCAAAGGCTTGATCACGTCCAGGGAAGTGTTGGCTGCCAATCAGACTGGCGTGCGATGCATCCCCTTACGGCATGGGAGCGCTATTATCGCATAGATTCCCTGATGGCTCGGAGCAGCCGATAGCTTTTGCGTCACGCTCATTGAACTCAGCTGAGCGTAACTATGCCCAGATCGACAGGGAGGCACTCAGCCTGGTGTGGGGGGTGAAGAAATTCAACCATTACCTACACGGACAAAAATTTACCTTGTTGACTGACCATCAACCCCTCGTCTCCATATTCAACCCTAAAAAGGGCATTCCTATTATGACAGCGCAAAGGCTACAGAGGTGGTCCCTTTTCCTAGGGGCACACCAATATGACATGGAATACAAAGGATCAAAACAGCATGGGAATGCTGACGGGTTATCGCGCCTACCGTTGCCAACGGTGGAAGAGGCGCCTACAGTGGAGATGTTCCACTCGACCATAGTGGAATGTCTACCAGTGACAAATTCTACCATTGAAAAGGAAACGCGAAATGACCCGACTCTCTCATGAGTCTACGATTTAACGGTGAAGGGATGGCCAGCACATGGCGAACCACTGTTGCCAGCATTCTCGCAAAGAAGAGAACAGCTGTCAGTGTGCCAAGGAACCTTGATGTGTGGATCCAGAGTGGTGATTCCACCCAAACTCCAGGATAAAGTGCTAAAGGAGCTTCACGAGGGGCACCTGGGTGGACTGAAAATGAAGAACTTAGCCAGCGCGTTTGTGTGGTGGCCAGGTATCGATGGAGACATCGAAGAAATGACCAAGAGCTGTCTAGGATGCCAGAAGGTCCAAAACGCCCCACCACAAGCCCCTCTACATCCATGGGAGTGGCCCTCATCTCCATGGCAAAGGGTACATATCGACTTTGCTGGTCCATTTATGGACTCAATGTTCTTAATTGCGGTGGATGCACACTCCAAGTGGCCAGAGGTAATAAAGATGTCCTCCACCACCACGGAAAAAACCATCACAGTATTAAGGACCATCTTCGCCAAGAATGGGCTGCCTGAACAGATCTGTTCTGATAATGGACCGCAATTTGTATCCGAAGAATTCAGGAAGTTCTTAAAAAACAATGGGGTTAAGCACTACACGTCCGCCCCATACCATCCCGCCACCAATGGATTGGCTGAAAGGTTTGTCCAGACCTACAAGAAGGCCATAAAGGCCATGGGTAATGAAGACATAAATCTACAACATAAGGTAGATAACTTCTTGTTTGCGTACAGGATTGCAACACATGTGGTTACAAACCAAACCCCCGCCATGATGTTTTTCAATAGAAGCCTAAGATGCCGGCTGGATTTGGTCAAGCCAAACGTCAGAAGAGACGTAGAGAACCGGCAATTTCAAAGCATGAATGAAAGGCCAACTAGAACCTTCCAGATAGGTCAACCAGTTTTGGCCCGGGACTACCGTACCAAGAAATGGCAGCCTGGAACTATTTGCACATGACTAGGACCGCTGATGTATACCGTGGACATTGGAGAAAGCATAATAAGGCGCCATGCTGACCAGATCATAGAGTCATCCGAAAAAGGACAACCTACACTACAACTCTATACGCCTAGTGATGAAGCAGAGATACCCATAGTATCTACCTCCGATCCGGTGATACTGGAACCAGATGAACCCGACACTGGCATTGAAGCCGAATCGACCTCGTCAAAAGAACCTACTACACCACCGAGGCGTTATCCGGACCGAGTCAGGAAGCCTCCAGAGAGACTGAATTTGTAATTGATTAACTTCAGCAAATGTGTATATTATTGTTCTTGTAAAAATGTTATTTAATGATTACTTAAAATGTTATGTATTTATCTAAAAGGGGAGGAATTGTAGTGTATGTACTTTAAGAGGAACTATGTTTTTGAAGCCCCTGTATACTGTAGTACCAGTAGTGACCACTTGGGTATATAAGCCTGTGTAGCGACTTGTGTAGTTAGTTCACCTCCAGACTTTGTTCAGTAAACACTTGTTAAATCAACTCCTGCATTCCGTGTCTCCATTAACACACGGATCTAACAAAGGCAACAGGGTCTAAGTGTAGGGCCCATATTGGTGTACATTTTACATCATTTCTAGCAGCTATTCAGAATGATTAATTTGGTGACATTAATGCCAGAATTGTAATGTGCCTAGTTTCAAGTGGGTCTAGGTTTCACCTGATTTGTTGATGTACTTCAATAAGAAAGTGTTGTGTACTGAATAGATGAACAAACCGGTTTCTGAGGTATTGCAATGTCAACTAGCCAGCCAACTTGAAGCTTTGCTTAATTTATATACCAGTTATATACCCAGACTGGGCCCCAGATCCTTGGATATGAGCATCCCACACAGAAAATGAAGTATCTGTTTATCAGAGTTAGAAATGAAAAGAGAATCCACAGATTGAATACACTAGAAACACCTCACTTGGGACTAACAAATAAAGGAAACTGCTTACTCTTGTTCAATCCTGATGATAACCAAGCGTTCTTAGGAGACTATGGAATAAGAAGGTTTCATTATAAAACTATGAAAAGTCTGGCATTGAGTAAAAAAGGCTGACATTACCAAAAAGCACCTTGTGAATACTCTGGCTGCTGATCTCAGGTTAAAAACAAATACTCTCTGAATGTTGAATATGAAGCACTTTCAATGAGGGGGACATACACTTCTGCAAAAGTTTGTATTCTGGAGACCTATGGTGCATGCAGTAACATTACTATCTTGAATTCTACTTTCCTTAAACATGTTTTCAAGAGACTAAACTCCAGAATGTTATGAGAAGCTAACAAAATAATGGGAGAACACCATTCATTTCCGGATAACAAAAGCTACCTTTAAACCCAAAGGCCTAGAAATTCAGTTGTTTGCGCCAGCCGCTAGCGCCTTAGGAGAAGTGGGTTGCTAAACGGCTAGCGCCCGGGCGCAGCGCGATCTGCGCCTCTCGCGAACTTCAGTGAAGATTTAGCGGCGGCGCAAAACCTTTGCGCACGCTCAGCTGCGCGCGTAGATCCTGACGTCATTTCATGGTGCAACGCCCTTTGTGCGCCCCAAACCGGAAATTCAGTGGTGCCGGCCTATTGTGCGCCTGGCGCCCCTAGCGACTGGTAGAGGGGAACGGTTCCCAGTCGCTGCGGGGCGCTAATTAAAGGGCACTCCTCCTGCAGTATAAATGGCAGCCATTTTGCACCACTCCTCCTTTGTGAGAGACGGATCTTTGGAGAGAGACAAAGGTAGAGTGCTTTCTGGTTTGGCTCAACACTCGCACAGGTACTTGTGGCTTCAGGCCACAGCTTTGCACTTGTCTTTAACTTCAGAGTCATAGCATTGATTGGAAACATATAATGGGGGCTGCAATGGGTGGAAACATTGGGCTTCTCCATTGCATTCAAAGGGCTCAGAGACGCCGTGAGAGAGTGCCAGTCATGGCCAGACGGAGAAGGGGCAACAGGCGTCGGCAAAGGAGGCCTTACCCACCCAGGGTATACTGCCAGCAGTTCTCATATCTGAACATGTCTGAGGAGCAGTGTGTTCGGAGGCTGCGATTCAGAAGGGCGGTGGTCACTGAGATCTGCCACCTGCTTTGCGGAGATCTGCAGCCACAGCTGAGGAGCAGGACGTCTCTGTCGGTGGCAGTGAAGGCGACGGTGGCTCTCAACTTCTATGCCACCGGCTCCTTCCAATCCGCTACTGGGGACATTTCCAACATCTCCCAGTTTGTGGTACATTGCTGCATCCGCCAGGTGACCAATGCCCTTTTCAGAAGGAGACGTCAGTTCATCTCCTTCCCCACGACCGTTGACAAGCAGCAACAGCGTGCAATGGGCTTTGCAGCATTAGCGGGCTTCCCCATGGTGCAGGGCGCCATTGACTGCACGCATGTGGCTTTGCGGGCACCTCTAGAGAATGCCGAGGATTACCGCAACCGGAAGGGCTACCATTCGCTTAACGTGCAGTTGGTGTGTGACCACAGGCAGCTCATCCTAGCCGTCAATGCCCGCTTTCCAGGCAGCAGCCACGATGCCTTCATCCTGCGCCAGACTTCTGTGGCAGACATGTTCGAGGCCCAGCCTCACCCACGAGGATGGCTTCTCGGGGACAAAGGCTATCCTTTGTGCACCTGGCTGATGACCCCGCTCCATGCGCCCAGCACCCCTGCTGAAGAGGGATACAATGACAGCCATCAAGCAACCAGGAACATCATTGAGCAAACAATCGGCGTGCTGAAGCAACGGTTCCGCTGTCTGGATCGTTCCGGAGGAGCCCTGCAGTACTCGCCTGAGCGAGTCTCCCATTTCGTTGTCGTGTGCTGCATGCTGCACAACCTGGCTATCCGCAGGACTCAGCCACTGCCAGCAGACATTGGAGGACCACCAGAGGAGGAGGAGGAGGAGGACCAGCACAGGAGGGAGGCAGAAAGTGCAAGGGCCGCCCGTCGGCGGCTTATTGCAAGTTGGTTCTCGGCCCCCTCTCAGGGAATGGCTTGTGCCAATGGCAGAAGATGAATGTAGCCGCTCCACAAGCCCTCAGCCGAGCAGGGCAACCAGGACTTCCAAAAGAAAGCATGGACAGTGCGATTTAAGAATTTTTTTTACTATGATACCTCTGTGCCCTTCCCACATGACAAACTAATGGAGAGAAACCCCCCCCAAAAACACAAATACACCAGTCTCGGCCTTTACAAGTAAAACAAATACACCAGTCTCGGCCTTTAAATATGAAACAAATACACCAGTCTCGGCTTTTATGTATGAAACAAATACACCAGTCTCGGCTTTTATATATGAAACAAATACACCAGTCTCGGCTTTTATATATGAAACAAATACACCAGTCTCGGCTTTTATATATGAAACAAATACACCAGTCTCGGCTTTTATAAGTAAAACAAAACATTTGGCCACACCTTCTACTTTTTCCCCTGCGAGGGTGATCCGTTTCGCTTCTGTGACTGGCCCCTACCCGCCCTGCAGCTCCTCCTCAATGGGACCCCAGTGGCTGCAGCAAGGCTGGGGGAAGGCTGCCGAGGGTCAGATGGTGAGACGGCAGATGCCCTTGGGGGTCGGCCTGGACCAGCTCTGGGCCTGGACGGGCTGGCTGCTGACTGCTCCAACTCTGCTTGGGCGGCAGCAGTCTGTCCAACAGTTGGTGGCAGCTGCAATGGAGGAGTGACAGTGTTGGCTGCAGGAATGCTGCCAACCTGACAGATCACAGGCACTCCCTGGTCGGTTGATACATTGGCACGCGCACGGGCCAGCACTGCAGCATGCGCAGCAATCTGCTGAGGCACAGACTGCTGGGCTGCTGCAGCACAGCGAGTGCCCCGGCGATGCCTGGCCAATCCAGCGAGTGTGGCAGCAGTTAGTGCCCGTGTGGCCCTGGTCTGTGTCTGCATGACAGCAGCCAGTGAATGCACGGCACGACTGAGCACTTGGCTAGAAGCTGCCTGTGAAGCAGCGAAGTCCTGCTGATTCCTAGCCTGTGCTGCCGCGATGTCCTGCAGACTCCTGGCCTGTGCTGCACTGAATTGTTGCAGACTCCTGGCCTGTGCTGCCCCGAATTCCTGCACACTCCTTGCCAGTGACTCTATGGAGTCGGGCATCCTTGCCACTGCAGCCATGAGCTCAGTGTGCCTGCGCTCTGCCTGGGCACCCATTTCCGCTAGGAGCCGCACCTCCTCTGCGCTCACCATAGCAGGACTGGAGGCCGCACTCACCCTCCGGGGAGAAGGCCGCCGAGCTTCCCCACCCCTCCCGCATTGCTGCAGCCCACAGGTCCCCGGAGCTTCACTATCCTCCGAACCTTCCCCCCTGCTCCCCTCCAGGGAGGACGTGTCACCATCATGGCCATGGGCTGCCTCGGCTGAGGGTGTCCCTGATGGGCTGGCTTCCTCTTCCTCCTCCTCTATGTCTGACTCGGACACAGTGCCAGCTTGAGGGGCCGCCTCCTCACCTGGCGAGTCACCATCTGAAAGCAGGGAGGCACAAGAGTTGCTTTAGAGTGAGGACAGGGCGGCAGCGAGGGAGGCATGAGTGCTGCTGTGCACGGCATTGGTTCGATAGTGGCAAAGGATGCTGGTGTGAGGCGCAAGTGGAAAGGGAGAGGTCAAAAAGGTGATGACCTTACCATTGGTGCCCAGAACAGGGTCAGCATCTCCAGTGGTGACGGGGCCACTCAGCCGGCCTGCCATGATCCGCTCCACTCGCTGCTTGAGGTCGCTCAGCTGTTTCAGGTCAGGACGGCCTCCCCCGGTCTGTCGCTGCTGTCTTCTGTTATGTGCCAGCTTGGCCTGCAAGAGAAAGGACCGCCTCGAAGTACAGTGTCAAGCCCTGATCTTCCCGCACTGCCTCCCATGTTCGATTAGCCCTGACAGTGTCAAGCCCTGATCTTGCTCGCACTGCCTCCCATGGTCGAATAGCCCTGACAGTGTCTAAAGTCCTGATTGCGCAAGTGCTTTTCATGACAGTCCCATAGCTGCTGGATGAGGGCTGGCCATTAGGGCTTTCAGACCTGTTTGGCCATAAAGTGAGGTGCATATGCAGGGATGAGGAGGATACTGGAAAGGGTACTCACCCTGACAACCCGAGTGAGGTCGTTGAATTTTTTCCGGCACTGGGTTGGTGTCCTGCCAACCACGCTGTTGGACGTGACCCGGTTTGCCACATCCCTCCATGCTTTCCGATATTCGGCGGGCAGCGGCCTCCTGCCACCCTCAGGGAAGAGGATATGGCGCCTGCAGTCCACTGCGCCAACCAGCAGCCTCAGGTCACCGAAGCGCTGTGCTCTCTCCCTGGCCTTCTCCATTCTCCTGGGCGTGGAGCTGTTCCAGAAGCAGTGTTCAGGCCTTGCCTTAGGGCTGCAGTGTGCAGGGCGTGGCAGCCAAGCAATTCCACCCTCCCCCTTTAAGTGCTGACCGGCGCCTGACTGTCTGCCCTCAATGAGCAACTCACCGCACCTGCGCTGCGCCCGCCTTCGGTGTTTGCGCCCCGGATCGCCGGCTTAGCGCCTAATGATAGTCGTGCATCGCCTGCTTTAGTGCAGCAGCAACCTCTTGGGGCGATGCAACTGAATATCAGCGAAGGTGGCGCTAAGTTGCGCCGGGCGCAAAAGTTAGCTAACGCCATGCTGTAGCGCCCCAAACATGGTTATACTGAATTTCTAGGCCAAAGTCTTCCTGGTACATTTTCATACCAACCCAAAGGATCTCAAGGTTATTGATTGACATCAACTGAGGCAAAGTAAATAGAGGCAAAGAGTACTAAAGCAAGGAAGTTATGCCAAACCTTTATAAAAAAAACTGGAGTATTGTGTCCAATTCTGGGCAACACACTTTAGGAAGGATGTCAAGGCCTCAGAGAGTGCCGAGGAGATTTACTAGAATGGTACCAGGGATGAAAGACTTCAGTTATGTGGAGAGATTAGAGAAACTAGGGTTGTTCTCCTCAGAGCAGAGAAGGTTAAGGGGAGATATGATAGAGGTGTTCAAAATCATTGATAGAGTAAATAAGGAGAAACTATTTCCAGTGGCAGAAGGTTTGGTAACCAGAGGGCACAGATTTAAGGTAATTGGCAAAAGAACCAGCGGCGACATGAGGGGAAAAATGTATGCAGCAAGTTATGATGATCTGGAATGCACTGCCTGAAATGGTGGTGGAAGCAGATTCAATAATAACTTTCAAAAGGGAATTGGATAAATACTTGAAATGGAAAATTTGCAGAGCTATGGGGAAAGAAGAGGGGAGCGGGACTAATTGGATCGCTCTTTTAAAGAGCTGGCACAGACACAATGGATCGAATAGCCTCTTTCTGTGCTGTATCATTCTGTGATTCTAAAGGATATATGACAATGGTGGATAATTCTGATGTCAATAGCTTTGGCAATTGAACTAAAAGAACAATTTGGGAATGTTACGGTTTGGGATTTCAGACCATACAGCCAGAAGTAGACATTGGCGTATTATATAAAAAATGCTATGATTGAGTTAAACTTAACTCACTGGGGATAACATATACAGTACAGCAGGAGTGGCAGGTACGATTGGCTTCCAGACAGGGAATCTGAACCAGTGTCTTGAAGACAAAGAAAGAGTATGACCATCCAGTGATCATTCATACTGATTGCTGCTGTGATAATTCCATTCAATTGAATTTAGCAGGGGTCATTGTCAATTTAGGCTAGTGAATTCTGCTCTTTGCAGAGAGGAGGATAGTCAGTTTGATTAAAAGTTGTCACTGGATTTAGGCTTTTAAAAACACAGAGCTATGAAAGCTAGAGACAGGCGGCAAAAGGCTTTGAGAAAGATTGAATACAGGAGAGAGTAGTTCAAAAATTAGCTGTAAGTCAGCAAGGCAAGTCACTGAAGTGGGTAATTTTTATTATATTATTACATGAAGACAAGTTGTATTGATGGAAATAAGTGAATCGATCATACTGTATGTTCATCTGTTGGGAATTAAATTTTTTATCAAGTCTTGTCTCACCAAGTATTCACTCCTTTTGCCTTCAGAGAGATTGAAGAAATACATGTGCAAAAGGCACAAGTATCTGGTTCCAGATCACAAAGGGCTGCTACTGTTATTACTATCATATAGGTGGATATGGGAGTTAACTCACACTCTCGTATAAGAGTAAGGCACTCAGACCACTTGTGGGAGCAACTGACACCACTGATCCTGAGAACGTATCAATTTCAGACCCAAATTTGTAACAGGAAACCTGTTGGCTTTACTGGCTGAGTACATTAATGTAAATCTTTCCATTATGGTGGACGGTGAAGGGGTGTTTAAATTGTACCCACAATGCGAGAGACCATAGTAATGCAAGCCTCATTGTGATCACAGTATTAATCAGGCAAATAGTGCTGATATTTCTCTTTCTTTCCATCACTCACTCAGACAGATGCTTCGCGGATGCCTGTCATCTCCTTTTGATGGTACACTAACATTAAAACTCACCACGCATGAAATCCTGAGCTCCATCCCATACCTTGTGATATAGTAAATACTGAGCCACTTTGACCCGTGCAGAGTTTTTAATTTGTATGGGGGGATTCAGGTAATTTGCCACTATGTTTTGTCTTTTCATCCCCTATCCATTGCCTGCCCAGCCTGAAATAAGCAGCTCAGTGGACAGCCTGCTCCCAACCTGTGCAATGTTTCCTATAATCAGCTGCAAGAAGCCTCAAAGATCCCTCAGCTATGACTCCCCTCCAATTCTATCCCTTCCCCAACACGAGAAGGCACCAGAGCCTCCATTTAGTACTTGGCTGTTCAATGAAAGAGGAACCATGAAGTGAGCTGAACAGGACCAGAATCTTTGTCCATCAGTGCTCTGTGGCACAGAGTTAGATTGCCATCCCTGCATGGTCACTTTTCCTTAATCCTCTATGTTTAGAGGTGGCATGGTGGTGAAACGTTAATGTGCTGTTACTGCATTTGTAATCTCAGCTGGGCTGTGAGAAACAGCAAGCCAAGGCCACGCACTTCTCAGCAGGGAGATAGTATAAAACTGAAAGAAAGGGCTTATATGAAGGCAAAGGCCAATAGAGATTCCATGGACTGGGAGGGATATCAAGGACAACACTAAAGGTTTTTACAAATATATTAAGTGGGTGGCTAAGAGTAATGTGGGCCCCTTAATGACAGACGCAGGTGACATTGTAACTAGAAATCAGGAAATGTCAGGATTACTAAATAGCTACTTTGTATCGGTCTTCACAGTAGAGGATGTCAATAATATACCAGAGATACAAGGATAACTAAAAATAAATCAAGGGGAGGAACTACCGAGCTTCAATATAAGTAAAAACATGGTGATGGAGAAACTAATGTTAAAAAGATAGACAAATCTCCAAGACCTGATGGTTTCCACCCCAGGGTATTAAAAGAAGTAGGTGAGGAAATTGTTGATGCGTTTGTCATGATCTTCCAAAACTCTCAATTCAGGAATTGCCCCCTTTGATTGGAAAACTGCCAAAGTCACTCCACTATTTAAAAAGGAAAGTGAGATAAACTAGGAAATTATAGGATTATTAGTCTAACATCAGTTGTGGGGAAATTACTAGAATCTGTTATTCGGGACAGAGTGACTGAGCATTTGGACAAATATGAGCTGATCAGAGAGAGCCAGCGTGGATTTGTAAAGGGTAAATCGTACCGAACAAACCTAGTTGAATTTTCTGAGGAGGCAACGAACGAGGTAGATAAGGGAGTGTCTATGGATGTTATTTATATGGAATTCCAGAAGGCATTCAACAAGGTTCCACTTTAGAGGCTGTTAACAAAAATGAGAGCGCATGGAATTGGAGGCAACCTATTGGCTTGGATAAAGAATTGGTTAGGAGGTCGGAGACACAGAGTAGGGATAATGGGTATGTACTCCAATTGGCAGGATGTGACGAGTGGTGTCCCCCAGGGATCTGTACTGGGGCCTCAGCTTTTCACTATATTTATAAATGACTTCAATGCGGTTTGCTGATGACATTAAGTTAGGTGGTGCAGTAAATAGTGCAGATTGGAGCAGAAAGTTGCAATGGGACAGTGATAAAGTGAGTGGGAAAAACTGTGGCAGATGGAGTTCAATGTGGATCTAAGAAAGATAGATCAGAGTATTTTCTAAATGGCAAGAAGCTAGAAACTGTTGATGAGTAGAGAGATTTAGGGGTCAAGTACAGACATCACTAAAAGCTAGTGGACAGGTAAAAAATTATTAAAGACTAATGAAAGGTTGGCCTTTATCTCAAGAGAGCTGGAATACAAGGGGGTGGAAGTTATGTTACAGCTGCACAGAGCTCTGGTTAGACCCCATCTGGAGTTCTGCACATAGTTCTGGGCACCGCACCGCACCTCAGGTGGCCTTGGAGGGGGAGCAGTGCAGATTCACCAGAATGATACCGGAACTAAAATGGTTAAATTATGAGTCCAGGTTCCATAGACTAGGCTTGTATTCCCTTGAATATAGAAGATTAAAGGACGATCTAATTGCGATGTTTAAGATGATTAAAGAATTCGATAGGGTAGATAAAGAGAAGCTGTTTCCTCTGGTGGGGGAGTCCAGAACAAGAGGGTATAACCTTATAATTAGAGCTAGGCTGCTCAGGGATGAGGTCAGAAAGCACTTCTTCACTTAAGCGTAGTGGAAATCTTTGAACTCTCCCTTGAATTCAAAATTTAAAAACTGAGATCGATAGATTTTTGTTAGGCACCAAGGCGGGTAGATGGAGTTGAGCTACAGATAGCCATGATCTAACTGAATGGCAGAACAGGCTCAAGGGGCTAAATGGCCTACTCCTGTTCCTATGTTTAAGTTCTATAGTACGTTCACTCAACAATCAATTATTAATTTCAGAGAGCTATTACTGGAAATGAAGGAAGATGTTATTCAGTGTAGAGGCTGAGGGCAAGGAAAAACAAATGCATTAAAGTAGGAGTCTCACCCTAAAAAGTGCATTATTTAAATTTTAAAAGCTTACAGCATTGGCCCCAGTTAATGTAATTAGGGGTGCATGGAACCTTTCGACTAATAGTTCAATTAATAGATCTGGTTACAAAATGATGTATCTTTATTTCAGTAAAAGGAATCTGTATGCAAATCAAGGAAATGTCGGTATCAATACCCGTGAATGACTTCAGTAACCTTAAGAAAAAAGAAAGATTTACATTTATATAGCGCTTTTCACGACCACCGGATGTTTCAAAGCGATTTACAGCCAATGGAGTACTTTTGAAGTAGTCACTGTTGTAATGTGGGAAATGCGGCAGCCAATTTGCGCACAGCAAGCTCCCACAAACATCAATGTGATAATAACCAGATAATCTGTTTTAGTGATGTTGATTGATAAATATTGGCCAGGACACCGGGGATAACTCCCCTGCTCTTCTTCGAAATAGTGCCATGGGATCTTTTACGTCACCTGAGAGAGCAGACGGGGCCTCGATTTAACGTCTCATCCAAAAGACGGCACCTCCGACAGTGCAGCATTCCCTCAGCACTGCACTGGAGTGTCAGCCTAGCTTTATGTGCTCAAGTTCCTGGAGTGGGACTATGAACCCACAACCTTCTGACTCAGAGGCGAGTATGCTACCAACTGAGCCACAGCTAGCACTTAACCTCACTGGTGTTGAGAAACTACTGATGTTACAATTTGAACAGGAATTGTCTTGGCTCCGCTGCGGATATCTCAGATCAGCATTACTTCTAGATTATCCACAGAATTTTTAATTTTGGCCCCCTGAAAAAGCACTATATTCGGAAAAGGAATGAGATTACCTGCTCTCAGGTCTCTGCCATTCCTAATTGACAATTGGTAGTGCTTGTCAGCACCACAGGTTGACATAATCTCACATTTCTTCCTCCCCTCACCCTGCCCCAAGGAACCATCCTCTTGGTACCATCCTCCAGAAACCTGTCTGAAAATAGGGTCTTACAGTTTTGAGGAATTGTAGGTTCAGCCTCATGCATTAATCTTCTATAGCACAGGCACCAACTTTCAGTGTCGCCAGGACATCTCATGGAGACTTGTACAGTATAGAGTTTTGATAAGTGGAATTTTTTTATTTTATTTATTTGTTCCTGGGATGTGGGCATCGCTGGCAAGGCCAGCATTTGTTGCCCATCCCTAATTGCCCTAGATATATTTCCAAGTCAGGATGGTGTGTAACTTGGAGGGCAACTTGCAGGTGATGGCGTTCCCATGTGCCTGCTGCCCTCGTCCTTCTAGGCGGTAGAGGTCGCAGGTTTGGGAGGTGCTGTCGAAGAAGCCTTGGCGAGTTACTGCAGTGCATCTTGTAGATGGTACACACTGCAGCCACAGTGAACATTTAAGGTTGTGGATGGGGTGCCGATCAAGCGGGCTGCTTTGTCCTGGATGGTGTCGAGCTTCTTGAGTGTTGTTGGAGCTGCACTCATCCAGGCAAGTGGAAAGTTTTCCATCACACTCCTGACTTGTGCCTTGTAGATGGTGGAAAGGCTTTGGGGAGTCAGGAAGTGAGACACTTGCCACAGAATACCTAGCCTCTGACCTGCTCTTGTAGCTACAGTATTTGTGTGGCTGGTCAATGGTGTCCCCCAGGATGTTGATGGTGGGGGATTCGGCGATGGTAATGCCGTTGAATGTCAAGGGGTGATGGCGAGACTCTCTCTTGTTGGAGATAGTCGTTGCCTGGCACTTGTATGGCACGAATGTTACTTGCCACTTATCAGCCCAAGCCTGAATGTTGTCCAGGTCTTGCTGCATGCGGGCAGGGACTGCTTCATTATCTGGGGAGTTGCAAATGAAACTGAACACTGCACTCATCAGCGAACATCCCCACTTCTGACCTTATGATGGTGGGAAGGTCATTGATGAAGCAGCTGAAGATGGTTGGGCCTATGACACTGCCCTGAGGAACTCCTGCAGCGATGTCCTGGGGCTGAGATGATTGACCTCCAACAACCACAACCACCTTCCTTTGTACTAGGTATGACTCCAGTCAGTGGAGAGTTTTCTTCCCGATTCACTTTTACTAGGGCTCCTTGATGCCACACTCAGTCAAATGCTGCCATGATGTCAAGGGCAGTCACTCTCACCTTCCCTCTGGAAATCAGCTCTTCTGTCCATGTTTGGATCAAGGCTGTAATGAGATCTGGAGCCGAGTGGTCCTGGCGGAACCCAAATTGAGCATCAGTGAGCAGGTTATTTGTAAGTGCCACTTGATAGCACTGTCGACAACACCTTCCATCACTTTGCTGATGATTGAGAGTAGACTGATGGGGTGGTAATTGGCCAGATTGGATTGGTCCTGCTTTTTGTGGACAGCACGTACCTGGGCAGTTTTCCACATTGTCAGGTAGATGCCAGTGTTGTAGCCATACTGGAACAGCTTGGCTAGAGGTGCGGTTAGTTCTAGAGTGCAAGTCTTCAGCATGGCAACCGGGATGTTGTCGGGGTCCATAGCCTTTGCTGTATCCAGTGCGCTCAGCCGTTTCTTGATATCATGTGGAGTGAATCGAATTGGCTGAAGACTGCATCTGCGATGGTGGGGACTTCAGGAGGAGGCCAATATGGATCATTCCCTCGGCACTTCTGGCTGAAGATGGTTACAAACACTTCAGCCTTGACTTTTGCACTCATGTGCTGGGCTCTGCCGTCATTGAGGATGGGGATATTCATGAAGCCTCCTTCTCCCGTTAGTTGTTTAATTGTCCATCACCATTCATGATTGGATGTGGCAGGACTGCAGAGCTTTGATCTGATCCGTTGATTGTGGGATCACTTAGCCCTGTCTATAGCATGCTGCTTTCGCTGTTTAGCAGGCATGTATTCCTGTGTTGCAGCTTCCCCAGGTTGGCACCTAATTTTTAGGTACGTCTGGTACTGCTCCTGGCATGCTCTTCTGCACTCCATATTGAACCAAGGTTGGTCTCCTAGCTTGGTGGTAATGGTAGAGTGAGGGATATGCCGGGCCATGAGATTACAGATTATGGTGGAATACAATTCTGCTGCTGCTGATGGCCCACAGCGCCTCATGCAGGCCCAGTTTTGAGCTGCTAGATCTGTTCTGAATCTATCCCATTTAGCATGGTGGTAGTGCAACACAACATGATGGAGGGTGTTCTCAGTGTGAAGATGGGACTTCATCGCCACAATGACTGTGCGGTGGTCACTGCTACCAATGCTGTGATGGACAGATGCATCTGCGACCGGTAGATTGGTGAGGACGAGGTCAAGTAGGTTTTTCCCTCGTGTTGGTTCTCTCACCACCTGCCGCAATCTGGCAGTTATGTCCTTCAAGATTTGGCCAGCTCGGTCAGTAGGCGTGCTACCGAACCATTCTTGGTGATGGACATTGAAGTGCCCCACCCAGAGTATATTCTGTGCTCTTGCTACCCTCAGTGCTTCTTCCAAGTGATGTTCAACATGGAGGAGTACTGATTCAACCTGTATTTAGCGTTAACCAAATTGTGTGGATACATTAACCACCCTCTTTGCTATGTTGCTAATCTAAAATGTTATTAAATGAAACCTTGATTAAATTGATGGCCAGAAAAAAAACCTAATCCAGAGATTTTCCTTTGCCATAATTCTGTTAAATTTATTGGCTCATAATTTGCAGTCAGCAGCGAAGCAAAGGTGTTCATTCGCCCCTGGCCCTGAAGTAAGCTATGCTCAAAGATCTCGCTATCTCTGTGGCGAGAATTTCAAGTTTTCTGATGTGTAATTGAAATCAACGCAAGTTAATGGGGATTCCCAGGGAAGAGCTGCTGTGGCGTCAACAAGCTGTCTAAGCAACCAATCAAAATGCAGAATTCTCAGAGAACCAGGAAATGGGTAAACTCCTTTGATTCTAACTTTCTAAAAATGTTAGCGAGACCAAAACAAAGATTGGAGTTCTCACTTGGGGAAAAGGCAAACCTGAAATAAAGATGAACAAACTTAAAAAAACATTTTTTTTTTTTTTTTTAAAGTTTCTTAAAAATTTAAATTTTTATTAAAATGGATAAATTTGACACTCCACAAAATTAAAATGAGTTTTTCAGGGCCATAACCATTGTTTAGCAGTCAATACGCTGTTAAAACCCAGTTACACCTAATCCCAAAGGGGTCTAACATTTAATGGGGTTTTTAACAGCGTAATTACTATGGAAGAGCCGACTTTTTCATCAGTTTCTGTAATTTGACAGATTACACTGGTTGCCAGCTCTGTGGTGGAGGTGGGATGCACAACGCAGCCTATCTCTCTTCTTAGGCAGTCCCTCGGAACCGAGGATGACTTGCTTCCACCCTAAAAATGAGTTCTCAGGTGACTGATGAGTCCAATGCAGGACCTACAGTCTCTGTCTCAGGTGGGGCAGACGGTGGTTGAAGGAGCAGGTGCTTGGGTTGACGTGCGCTCCTTCCGCTGTTTGCGCTTGGATTCTGCTTACTCCCGGCGAAGAGACTCGAGGTGTTCGGCACCTTCCCGGATGCTTCTCCTCCACTTTGTGTGGTCTTGGGCCAGGGATTCCCAGGTGTCGGTGGGGATGTTGCACTTTTTCAAGGAGGCTTTGAGGGTGTCCTTGAAGCGTTTCCTCCGCCCACCTGGGGCTCTCTTGCCGTGTTGGAGCTCCGAGTAGAGCGCTTGTTTTGGGAGTCTCATATCGGGCATGCGGACGATGTGAGCGCAGCCTATGGCAGAGCTGTAAATGACAGACCGCAACTTCAGGATTTCCGCTTTAGGCTGCACATGCACTAAATCTTCAAGTTGTAGTCAGTTTCAAAGGCAAAATGGCGTCGAACGCTGCCAGTTCGCCATCATCAGGGCCACAAATTCCAGGCCAACTCATTTAAAACTATTAAGAAATTGCACACAGGCTGTGAAAATTAAACTTCAATCAATAGGCTATTTAAACACAAGTTATCTTGATTACAAATTAAACACCAGGAAACAGCTGCACCATTCACATCAATGGACTTTTGATTACAAAGGGATTGTTCTCAAGTGCTCTGTTATAATAAGAGTGATCATGCAGATTTGATAAACTAGTAAAAGTAGTAAAAGTTATCAGCTTTATTTTTGCGATAGTGGGATCAATGGATTTTGGTGATCATTGTAGTGCTTTGCAGTGTTCTCACAATGAGTGATTTGATTTGAAAAAGCACTATGTTTGTTCTTAGATTAGCAGCTACATTGTATTTTCAGTAGGAAACCATGGATTTCCACTGCTGGTAGTTTCTTCGAAAACATGTATTTTAACACCCAACATCAAAATTTGTGGTTAAAGTGATTGGAATTGCTTCAATCACCAATGTGAAGCACAAACTCGGTATAAAAGAGCCCTATGTCGGTCCATTATGCATCACTACAATGCCATATCAGCCAGTTTCCAATAGCAACATCCTGACATCACATGCAAGTCAAGTATAATTAAAGATTTCAAAATTAGGTCACTTAGAAATTGCAACAGTGTTGAAGGAAATATTGTAAGAAGATCGAGGTTCAAGTTAGTAAAATAATTGTTGAAATTTGAGATTGGTATATTGAAGCAGTATAGAAACATAGAAGATAGGAGCAGGAGTAGGCCATTCGGCCATTCAATGCGATCATGGCTGATCATCCAAATTCAGTACCCTGTTCCTGCTTTCTCCCCGTATCCCTTGATCCCCTTAGCCTTAAGAAATAAATCTAACTCCTTCTTGAATATAATTAATGAATTGGCCTCAACTGTCTTGGGATTGGGAGCAGTTTCAGATTCAGCAAAGGAGGACAAAGGGATTAATTAAGAGGGGGAAAATAGAGTATGAGAGTAAGCTTGCATGGAACATAAAAACTGACTGTAAAAGCTTTTATAGATATGTGAAGAGAAAAAGAATGGTGAAGTCAAGCGTAGATCCCTTGCAATCAGAATCAGGGGAATTTATAATGGGGAACAAAGACATGGTTGACCAATTAAATACTTACTTTGGTTCTGTCTTCACAAAGGAGGACACAAATAAACTCCCAGAGATGTCGGGAAACATACGGTCTAATGAGAGGGAGGAACTGAATGAAACCAGTATTTGTAGGGAAATGGTGTTAGGGAAATTGACGGGATTGAAGGCCGATAAATCCCCAGGGACTGATAATCTACATCCTAGGGTACTTAAGGAAGTGGCCCTAGAAATAGTAGATGCATTGCTGGTCATCTTCCAAAATTCGATAGACTCTGGAACAGTACCCATGGATTGGAGGGTAGCTAATGTTACCCCACTATTCAAAAAAGGTGGTAGAGAGAAAACGGGGAATTATAGGCCAGTAAGCCTGACATCGGTAGTGGGGAAAATGCTAGAGTCCATTATAAAAGATGTAATAGCAGAGCACTTGGAAAACAGCGACAGGATCGGACAAAGTCAACATGGATTTACAAAAGGTAAATCGTGCTTGACTAATCTACTGGAATTTTTTGAGGATGTAACTGGCAAAATAGATAAGGGAGAACCAGTGGATATGGTGTATTTGGACTTTCAGAAGGCTTTTGATAAGGTCCTGCATAAGAGATTAGCATGTAAAGTTAAGGCACATGGGATTGGCGGCAAGGTATTGACTTGGATAGAGAACTGGTTGGCAGACAGAAAGCAAAGAGTTGGAATAAACGGGTCTTTTTCCAAGTGGCAGGCAGTGACTAGTGGGGTACCGCAGGGATCGGTCCTAGGACCCCAGCTATTCACAATATATATTAATGATCTAGACGAGGGAACTAGATGTAATATCTCCAAGTTTGCAGATGACACAATGCTGGGTGGACGTGTGTGCTGTGGAGGAGGATGCCGAGAAACTCCAGTATAATTTGGACAGGTTGGGCGATTGGGCAGATGCATGGCAGATGCAGTATAATGTGGATAAATGCGAGGATATCCACTTTGGTGTCAAAAACAGGAAGGCAGATTATTATCTGAATGGCAATAGATTGGGAGAAGGGGGAGTGCAACGAGAACTGGGTGTCCTTCAGCACCAGTCGCTGAAGGTAAGCATGCAGGTGCAGCAGGCGGTTAAAAAGGCAAATGGTATGTTGGCCTTCGTAGCGAGAGGGTTCGAGTAGAGGAACAAGGATGTCTTGCTGCAGTTGTACAGGGCCTTGGTGAGACCACATCTTGAGTATTGTGTGCAGTTTTGGTCACCTTATCTGAAGAAGGATGTTCTTGCCATGGAGGGAGTGCAGCGAAGATTCACCAGGCTGATACCTGGGATGGCAGGAATGACGTATGAAGAGAGATTGGGTCGATTGGGCTTATACTTGCTGGAGTTTAGAAGAATGAGAGGGGATCTCATTGAAACTTATAAAATTCTAACAGGACTAGACAGACTAGATGCAGGAAGGCCGTTCCCGATGGCGGGGGAGTCCAGAACCAGGGGTCACAGTTTAAGGATAAGCCATTTGGACTGAGATGAGGAATTTCTTCACCCAGAGAGCGGTGAACCTGTGGAATTTTCTACCATTCTTATTTTTATGCCAAACAGGGATGAACAAATTCTGTAGTTCATCCATGCGATCTTTAAATGTTTGCCATTGCCTATTCACCGTCAACCCTTTAAGTAACATTCCCCAATCCATCCTAGCCAACTTGCGCCTCATACCATCGTAGTTTTTTATTTAAATTCAGTACCCAAGTCTCTGAATCAACTACTTCACTCTCCATCTTAATGAAGAATTCTATCATATTATGATCGCTCCTCCCCAAGGGGCCTCGCACAACAAGATTGCTAATTAATCCTTTCTCATTACATAATACCCAGTCTAAGATGGCCTGATCTGTAGTTGGTTCCTCGACAGATTGGTCCAGGAAACCATCCCATATACACTCTAGGAATTCCTCCTCCACAGTATTGTTACTAATTTGGTTAGACCAATCTATATGTAGATTAAAGTCACCCATGATAACTGCTGTGCCCTTATTGCGTGCATCTCTAATTTCCCATTTAATGCCATCCCCAACCTCAGCATTACTGTTTGGGGGTCTGTATACAACTCCCACTAATGTTTTCTGCCCCTTGGTATTTCTCAGCTCTACCCATACAGATTCCACATCATCAGAGCTAATATCCTTCCTTACTATTGTGTTAACCTCTTTAACCAGCAATGCTACTGTGGTGTATGTGCCTTTAAGAGCACCTGTGTACTGTAATGCCGGTAGTGGCCACTCGGGCTATATAAGCCTGTATAGTGTCTTGTATCTGTTAGTTCACCTCCAGACTTTGTTCAGTAAACACCTGTTAAACCAACACCTGCATTCCGTGTCTCCATTAACACACGGATACAACAGTGGCGACGAATTGGAAACGGACTTACCTGCAATTCGGCAGCACCTCAAGGAGATCGATTCCTCAGACGAAAGTCGAAGAAAAAAAAAAGGGAAAAAAAAAACTGGTTTCACCAGCTAGCCGGGCTGGTGGCAGGTACTGCAATAATCCTTCCTGGGTGGCGGGCTGTGGCTCGATCGGCTGGCTCTGCAACGGGGCCTAGCAGCGAAGGCGGAGGCAAACAGAGACGGAGGGTGGAGCACTCGGGAGACGGCCAGCGCTGCAAAGCAGGTCGGCGTTCGGACCAAGCAGAGGGAGGGAAAAGTCCCAGAGAGTCCGACGGGAACGAGTCTCCAACTATTAAAAATATCTGTATAAATAAAAACCGCGGAGAACAGCGTTGTCAGCAGCAGCAGCGGCGGGAAAGCGCAGGAGGCGCCATTTTTTCTCTGCAGGGAAGAAAGGAAAGCGCGGGAGGCGCCATTTTCTTTTCAGGATGCCTAAGACTGGCAATATTACTGCTTTCGATAGTGATGTAGAGGATTGGACCACATATGTGGAAAGGGTGGAGGTATATTGCACAGCGAATGAAATAGAAGATGATAAAAAGGCATCGGTACTTCTAAATCTAATGGGCGCAAGGACATACGGGCTGTTACGAAACTTAATCACTCCAGCCAAACCGATGGACAAGAATTTTAAGGAGATTGTTGATACCCTACAGGAGCACTTAAACCCAACACCGCTGCTGATAGCGGAATGATTCAAATTCTTCAGGAGGAATCAGCACAAGAATGAAAGTAACGCTGATTACCTCACCGAATTAAGGAAGCTGTCAAAGCACTGCCAATTCGGAGCAGGACTGGCAGATTCTCTTAGGAGACCGCAGACGAATTTGTCTCGAAGTGAAGGAACACAGAAAAGGCTACTTTCTGAGAAAGATTTAACACTAGACAAGGCTTTCAGTGCAGCTGTATCATACGAAGCAGCAGCAAGAGGAGCTGCAGAGATACAGCAAAAGCCACAGGACTTCGGCACCCATGAAATGACACAGGGTTTCGAGAGATGTTATCGCTGCGGCAGATCCACCCATGACCAGAGGGACTGCTGGTTCAAGGACAAAGCATGCAGGCAATGCGGAAAGATGGGACACATTGCACGTGTATGCCGATCTGGAAACAAAAAATCCACCGACAGAAAAAAAATCAATAAGGAAAAGTACAGAAAGGTACAAATGATGACGGACAGTAGCTCCAAAGACCAGAAGAGCGATAGCGACTCCGGAAACAAGAGATTAAGCTGTCTCAAATTACATAATGTAATTGCCAAAGAAGACTCCCAGACCATTTGGGTTACCCTCACGATAGCGGGGTCCCCAGTTAAAATGGAGCTAGATACAGGATCAGCTCTGACCGTCATAAGTCGACGGGATTACGAGCAGCTATTTCCGCATATACCTTTGAAAGACACATCCATTATCTTGAAAACATATACGGGGCAGAAAGTATACCCCATAGGGAAAATAAGGGTGCCTGTTGTATACAACGGCAAGGAAATACAGAAGTTGTATTTATACGTTCTGCAAGATGGTGGTCCACCGCTGTTGGGACGTGAATGGATCAGGAAGATACGTTTAGACTGGCACTCCATTCAGGCACTGACGGTGACCAGTAAGAAAAAAAATGATGACGTCATACCTGAACGATTAAAAGACATCTTGGCCAACGCCAAAGAAATGTTTCAACAGGAACTAGGAACCTTGAAAGGCGTCACCGCCTCAATAAAAGTGGAAGATGCGACAATTCCCAAGTTTTTTAAGGCAAGGCCGGTGCCATACGCAATTCGTCCAGCAGTCGAGGCAGAGCTGGAGAATTTGGAAAAGGCAGGCGTGTTATCCAAGATAGATTGGAGCGAGTGGGCAACACCCATCGTCCCGGTCATGAATAAAACGTTGAATAATGATAAATCTGAAGAACAGAGAAAACTTCGCATCTGTGGGGACTTCAAGGTGACTGTAAACCCGGTTCTTCACACGGTACAGTATCCTCGGAAGAGGATAGAAGATATTTTCGCCTCACTATCCGGAGGGAAACGTTTCACCAAAATTGACTTGGCACAGGCATATCTACAGATGGAGGTTGAGGAGGCCTCTAAAAAGCGTCTCACGATAAACAAACACAAAGGCCTGTACCAGTACAATCGACTGGTTTTCGGAGTAGCATCAGCTCCAGCTATCTGGCAAAGAGCTATGGAGCAAGTCCTGCAAGGGATTCCGGGGACTCAATGCTACCTAGACGACATCCTTGTAACAGGAGAAAACGACAACGAGCACCTTGCCAATTTGGAGCAGGTGCTCACTAGGCTGAGAGAACGGGGCCTACGAGCAAATCGCCCCAAGTGCGAATTTTTCCAGAAACAAATATCATATTGTGGCCACATAATTAACGAAGAAGGGTTGCATAAGTCACTTGAAAAAATTGAAGCGTCATAAAAGCCCCAACACCTGAAAATGTCTCACGATTAAGGTTGTTCCTGGGATTGATAAATTACTATCGTAAATTTTTACCGAACTTGTCAACTGTTCTGCACCCTCTTAACGAACTTCTACAAACGGGAGTAATTTGGAAATGGAGCGAAGACTGTAAACGTGCCTTCCATAAATGCAAAGGCTTGATCACGTCCAAGGAAGTTTTGGCTCATTACAACCCATCACTGCCAATCAGACTGGCGTGCGATGCATCCCCTTACGGCATAGGAGCGGTATCATCGCATAGATTCCCTGATGGCTCGGAGCGGCCGCTAGCTTTTGCGTCACGCTCATTGAACTCAGCTGAGCGTAACTATGCCCAGATCGACAGGGAAGCACTCAGCCTGATATGGGGAGTGAAGAAATTCAACCATTACCTACACGGACAAAAATTTACCTTGTTGACTGACCATCAACCCCTCGTCTCCATATTCAACCCTAAAAAGGGCGTTCCCATTATGACAGCGCAAAGTCTACAGAGGTGGTCCCTTTTCCTAGGGGCACACCAATATGACATAGAATACAAAGGATCAAAACAGCATGGAAATGCTGACGGTTTATCGCGTCTACCGTTGCCAATGGTAGAAGAGGCACCTACAGTGGACCCAGTGGAGGTGTTCCACTTAACCATAGTGGAATGTCTACCAGTAACAAATTCTACCATTGAAAAGGAAACAAGAAATGACCCGACTCTCACGAGTCTACGATTTAACGGTGAAGGGATGACCAGCACATGGCGAACCACTGTTGCCAGCATTCTCGCAAAGAAGAGAACAGCTGTCAGTGTGCCGATGAACCTTGATGTGTGGATCCAGAGTGGTGATTCCACCCAAACTCCAGGATAAAGTGCTAAAGGAGCTTCACGAGGGGCATCTGGGTGGAGTGAAAATGAAGAACCTAGCCAGAGCATTTGTGTGGTGGCCAGGTATCGATGGAGACATCGAAGAAATGACCAAGGGCTGTCTAGGATGCCAGAAGGTCCAAAACGCCGCACCACAAGCCCCTCTACATCCATGGGAGTGGCCCTCATCTCCATGGCAAAGGGTACATATCGACTTTGCTGGTCCATTTATGGACTCAATGTTCTTAATCGCGGTTGATGCACACTCCAAGTGGCCGGAGGTAATAAAGATGTCCTCCACCACCACGGAAAAAACCATCACAGTATTAAGGACCATATTTGCCAGGAATGGGCTGCCTAAACAGATCTGTTCTGATAATGGACCGCAATTTGTGTCCGAAGAATTCAGGAAGTTCTTAAAAAACAATGGGGTTAAGCACGACACGTCCGCCCCATACCATCCCGCCACCAATGGATTGGCTGAAAGGTTTGTCCAGACCTTCAAGGAGGCCATAAAGGCCATGGGTAATGAAGACATAAAAATACAGCATAAGGTAGATAACTTCTTGTTTGCATACAGGAATGCAACACATGTGGTTACAAACCAAACTCCTGCCATGATGTTTTTCAATAGAAGACTAAGATGCTGGCTGGGTTTGATCAAGCCAAACATCAGAAGGGATGTAGAGAACCGGCAATTTCAAGGCATGAATGAAAGGCCAACTAGAACCTTCCAGATAGGTCAACAAGTTTTGGCCCGGGACTACCGTATCGAGAAATGGCAGCCTGGAACTATTTGCACATGACTAGGACCGCTGATGTATACCGTGGACATTGGAGAAAGCATAATAAGGCGTCATGCTGACCAGATCATAGAGTCATCCGAAAAGGGACAACCTACACCACAACTCTATACGCCTAATGATGAAGCAGAGATACCCATAGTATCTACCTCCGATCCGGTGATACTGGAACCAGATGAACCCGACACTGGCATTCAAGCCGAATCGACCTTGCCAAAAGAACCTACTACACCACCGAAAACTACTACACCACCGAGGCGTTATCCGGACCGAGTCAGGAAGCCTCCAGAGAGACTAACTTATAATTGATTAACTGCAGCAAATGTGTAGATTATTGTTCTTGTAAACATGTTAATTAATGATTACTTAAAAATGTTATGTACTGGTTGTCTGGAAGGGGAGGAATTGTGGTGTATGTGCCTTTAAGAGCCTGTGTACTGTAATGCCGGTAGTGGCCACTCTGGCTATATAAGCCTGTATAGCGTCTTGTATCTGTTAGTTCACCTCCAGACTTTGTTCAGTAAACACCTGTTAAACCAACTCCTGCATTCCGTGTCTCCATTAACACACGGATACAACAGCTACCCCACCACCTTTTCCTTTTTGCCTGTCCTTCCTGAATATTGAATACCCCTGGATGTTGAATTCCCAGCTTTGGTCACCCTGGAGCCATGTCTCCGTAATCCCAATTATATCATATCCGTTTACATCTATTTGCGCAGCTAAGTCATCCACCTTATTACGAAAGCCTTCAGGCTTTAAAAAAAATTTTTTTTAAAACACTCTTAGACCTTTTAGAATTATTGTTTACTGCGGCCATGTTTGATTTACACCCTTGATTTCTCTAACTTCCACTTTTGCTTTTCTCCTTCCTGTCTTTTGCTTCTATCCTTGCTTCCCTTTCCTCTGTCTCCCTGCACAGGTTCCCAAAACCCTGCCATTTTAGTTTAAACCTCCCCAATAGCACTAGCAAATACTCCCCCTAGGACATCGGTCCCGGTCCTGCCCAGGTGCAAACCGTCCAGTTTGTACTGGTCCCACCTCCCCCAGAACCAGTTCCAATGTCCCAGGAATTTGAATCCCTCCCCCTTGCACCATTCTTCTAGCCACGTATTCAACTGAAATATCCTTCTATTTCTACTCTGACTAGCACGTGGCACTGGTAGCAATCCTGAGATTACTACCTTTGAGGTCCTATTTTTTAATTTACCTCCTAACTCCCTATATTCAGCTTTTAGGACCTCATCCCGTTTTTTACCTCTATCGTTGGTACTTATATGCACCAGGACAACTGGCTGTTCACCCTCCCCCTCCAGAATGCTCTGCAGCTGCTCCGAGACATCCTTGACCCTTGCACTAGGGAGGCAACATACCATCCTGGAGTCTCATTTGCGGCCGCAGAAATGCCTATCTATTCCCCTTACAATAGAATCCCCGATCACTATAGCTCTCCCGCTCTTTTTCCTCCTGTCCCGTGCAGCAGGACCACCCATGGTGCCAGGACGTTGGTTGCTGCTGCCTTCCCCCGATAAGCCATCCTCCCCAACCATATCCAAAGCTGTATATCTGTTTGCGAGGGGGATGGCCACGGGGGACCCCTGCACTACCTGCCTGCACCTACTACTCTGCCTGGCGGTCACCCATTCATTTCCTGCTTGTGCAGCCTTTACCTGCGGTGTGACCAACTGATTAAACATGATATCCACGACGTCCTCAGCATCGCGAATGCTCCAGTATGTATCCATTCGCAGCTCCAGCGCCGCAATGTGGTCTGCCAGTAGCTGCAGCTGGATACACTTCCCGCACACATGGTCGTCAGGGACACAGGAAGTATCCCTGATTTCCCACATAGTGCAGGAGGAGCATGCCACGGGGCCGAGCTTTGCTGCTATGACTTACCCTTTAATTAATTTAAATTAAATCAATACCACCAATTATACTACAATTAAATGATCTACTCAAGGGCCCTTGTTTCCTAGCACTCCCCGCTACACAGCAGAGACCTTAGAAACTATAACCACAAAATTATGACCATCTAAACTTTATAAACTATGAACCTTAACTGTAAAACTATATAGTATAAATACTCACCTGGCCGTACTCACCCAATCAGCTGCTTCCTCCTGCCCGCATCACATTTTGAAGCGTGACGTGGCTCTGGAACGCCACCGCCGGTCTGCGAGATTGTTAAGCCTGTGAAAAAAAGCCCGCAAAAGTGAGTTTGAATACTCACTAAACCTCCGCTCTCACCGCTCCCAACAATGGCCTTTTGAAAAAAAGCTCTCAAAAGCGAGTTTAAATACTCACTGAACCTCTGCTCTCACCGCTCCCGACAATGGCCTGTGGAAAAAAAGCCCGTGAAAGTGAGTTTAAATACTCACTGACCTTCCACTCTCACCGCTCCCTATATCGTTGGTACCTATATGCACCACGCCCCCAGAATGCCCTGCAGCCGCTCTCACTTTCTAAAATGCATACAATACATTGAAACCAACATTTTGGGGCATTTTTCTAAGTGACTGTCTAGTATTTATCTTAGCAATAAATTAGATTTAAACTTTTGAAATGTCACTTGCCGTCAATCTTCAAGGGTGGGAATTCTGGACACGTTTCCTTATAATATGCTGAACACATACTGAATAGTTTGCCAAAATTGTGTGATTTGGCTCATAAGTTTTTTAAAATTCATTCATGGGATGTGGGTGTCCCTGGCAAGTCCAGCATTTATTGCCCATCCCTAATTGCCCTTGAGAAGGTGGTGGTGAGCTACCTTCTTGAACCGCTGCAGTCCATGAGATGAAGGTACTCCCACAGTGCTGTTAGGGAGGGAGTTCTAGGATTTTTGACCCAGCAACGATGAAGGATCGGTGATATATTTCCAAATCAGGATGGTGTGTAACTTGGAGGTGGTGGTGTTCCCATGTGCCTGCTGCCTTGTCCTTCTAGGTGGTAGAGGTCATGGGTACACTTAGAGATGATGCCAACCATGAATAAAAGTTAATGAAGCAGACAGCATTCACTTAAAAAGCCCACAAAACTCAATCCATTGAGCTTTCAACATTTTTCCACTAGTTAATCGCTTAGATTGCAAAAAGTACAAAATATCAACCAATAAAAATAAAATTCTTAGCTTTGGCTGGAGTAGAGATGGGGGTAAGATAATTCTAATTTTCAAAAAATTATACATTGGTTCTGTTTGTTTAGAAACATTTCAACACAAAGACTCATCCATTTCCTTTGTCTCTATAAAGAATGGCTGGTGAATTGCATTATCTGTGATTGATGGACAGCTTCATGGACCTAATAGGTCTTCTCATCTTTTATTTCTATTTACAAAAGAGCACAAATGTAACTCTTGACAGCTTCAAACCCAAATGGATTACAAATGTCTTATCTCAAAGGGACTTAGAATCATTGAATCATTGAAACTTACAGCACAGAAGGAGGCCATTTGACGTATCGTCCCTGTGCTGGCTTTTGAAAGAGCAGTCGTGCTTAGTCCCAAACCCCTGCTTTTTGTTTGTAACCCTGCAAGTTCTTCATCCTCACATATCCGTCCAACTCATTTAAAATTATTTATGTACTCAGCTTCCACGACCTTTTCAGGTAGAGATTTCCAGACCCCACCAACTTTCCGAATGAAAAAAATTCTCTTCATCTCTCCTCTAGATCTTTTGTCAATGATTTTAAATCTATGACTGCTATAGTTATTGACCCACTCACCAGAGGGAATAGTTTGTCGCTATCTAAACCTTTCATGATCTTGAAAACCTCTATTAGGTCACCTCTTAACCTTCTCTGTTCCAAGGAGAACAATCTTAACTTTTCCAATCTTTCCTCATAACTGAAGTTCCTCATACCTGGTAACATCTTGGTAAACCTCCTCTGTACCCTTTCTAAGGCCTTTACATCTTTCCTGAAGTCCACAAGTCTCCATCTGAGGCCTAATCAATGATTTATAAAGTTCTAGCATGATCTCTTTCCTTTTATATTCTATGCCTCTATTTATAAATCCAAGTAACCCATCTGCTTTGTTAACCACCTTATCAACGTGCCCTGCCACCTTTAAGGATTTGTGTATTTGGACACAGAGGTCTCTCTGCTCATTTACACTTTTCAAAATCATGCCATTTATAGTAAACTGTCTTTCCATATTAGTCTTCCCAAAGTGTATCACTTCACATTTCTCCGCATTGAACTCCATCTGCTATGCTTCTGTCCATTTAACCATCCTGTCTATGTCATCCTGAAGTCTACAACTATCTTCATCACTTTCTACTATATTGCTAAGTTTCGTATCATCTGCAAACTTTATAATGCTGCTCCCTACACCAGAGTCTAGGTCGTTTATAAAAATTGAAAAGAGTAATGGAATCAAAACTGATTTCTTTACTTTTCTAATGATATGGCATCTTCCACACATTACTGGAGCAGGCTGGCCACGTTTACCTGAGGAAAATCATATACAGAACAACATCCTTTTAAGATAGTTTTGACATCAGTCCATATATTTTGATGGATTTTGATTAAAATGAATACCAACTAAAATTTTCTTTTGGCTTCCACTCAATTACTTGAGTCGGGCGGAGGCAGCACAGCACAACGAGCAGCAGCAGCAGCCACGACGTCCCGCTGCAGCACGTCGGCCGGTAGCTCCATGGCGGGAAGCTCGCAGTCCGACTGGGAGAAGGGGAGCCGGGCATGGCGGCCAGAGATCGGATCGCGAGCAGGAAAGCAGGCCAACACTTGCAGCCGGCAACAGTGAGGAGGAGGACGGAGCGGCTGAGGGACATCGTGCTCCCACTGCCACTGGAAGCCACTGTATTGACTTTCTGAACGCGGCGCTGTATGATTAGCTGACGCATCCCTACGGGGAGTAAGCATTCCATTGTAATTGTACTTGTACTGGTTACATATGGCAAATAAAATTGAACTGATAATTGATTGGGACCATATGCCAATCCAGAAAAAGGAAAGATAACATACGAAACTCCCCACAACACCCGAGGATGTGGCCAGTTGTATAGACAATAGCATACCACTTAAAGAATTATGGCAACCCTACAAGGCAACAAATACAGAAACATTGATTTCCAAGAAAAGGAAAGATTCCAGCCTTGTAAGCTGATTTGCCTGTGGCCTTTGAGCAGAATCAAGGGAATATGATTTTTTTTGCTGTTGCAGATAAATTGATGGACATTCTGGATATGTCTGGACTATATTCACTGTCAATTTTTGTGTCATGAAGTTGTTCAACAGATCTATTAAGGGTCTTGGCTCTCATGTTGTCCATTCTGGCCCAATATTGCAACAGAATTGTGACCCTGTAGTTCAGGCACCAGAGCAAGCAGCGTCACGTCCCTGGACAACAAATGGACTGAGAGAGAATTAATATACAGCTGTGTTGTCTATTAAGATATGCACCTACTTACCCTGCACCAGATGGAAAATATTCAAAGCCACATGTACAACTCAGTTCATAGTTTGTCGATGTACTAATTAGATTCATCTTCAGTCGACTGAATTCATTTATTTGTCCTGAGTGACCTTTCCACAAGGAAATCTGTAAACTATGATACCCCGTCACGGTTGCAATGGCACTCACTGTTTAGACTCACACATGAAGGCATGAAGAAAATGTCTAACCATTCCATGCTCCTATTGTGCCACCACATTGTAAATTAAACCCAAGCGTAATATCACTCATTGGTTTAGTTACTGAGTAAACTACTGATGATTTTTTTCTCCTTTGTGTTAGTTTTAATGAAACTGTAAACATGTTCAAAATAGAGGAAAATATGGGGCATAATTCTAATTTTGAAACATGTGTCTTTTGGTGATGTTGATGTGCACTGTACTGTCTGCAGGAAACATTGAGGGAAGTCTGGTTAGGCTGTATTACACCTTGGCCTGCATGAAAATGAAAACTAGAAAATGGGGTGATTCCAGCCAGATTGGACTATGGTACATATTTTCTTCCAGAGTCAGCAGATAAATGGCAAATGAAATTCAGTATAGCAAAATGTGAAGTGGTTCATTTTTGTGGAATAAGGAGGCCACTTATTCTTTGGAAGGTAAGAATCTAAATGGGGTAGAGGAACAGAGATCTGGATATAGATACATAAAATGCTAAAACAAGCAAAACAAGTTGATAAGGCCATAAAGAGTACAAAGAAAGACTGGGGTTCATTTCTAGATGAACAGAATACAAAAGCAGGGAGGTATTGTTATATTTATAAGGAACCTTGGTTAGACCACACTTGGAATACTGTGTGAAGTTCTGGTCTCCATACTACTAAAAAGATTTACAAAGATGATACCAAAATTGAAAGGATGCAACTTTCAGGAAAGATTGAGCAGGCTAGGACTTTTTTCTCTGGAAAACAGAAAAGACTAAGGAGACTTGATAGAGGTCTTTAACGTTATGAAGGAGTTCGATAGGTAGACTTGAATAAACTCTTTCCACTTTTGGGTGAGTCCAGAATAAGGGGGGCCTAAATGTAAGATATCCAGTAACAAATCAAATACAGAATTTAGGAGGAATTTCTTTAGGGAGTGATGTGAAGGTGGAACTCGCTGCCACATGGAGTGGTTGAAGCAGTTAGCATTGACACCTTTAATGGGAGGTTTGCTGCATAAATGTCAGTCCCTCTGTTAATCTGTTTGATTGTAACAAATGGCAGAAGATCATCTACCTTGGTTGCCATATTTCCACGAGTGGAGGACCCGTCAGATAGTCAGTGAACCACACCACAAAAGACAGGGGCAAAATCTAAGGGCACCCTTTGCTGATGGTCTCCTAACCACAAGTAACAAAATGATGCATCCCATATAGTTCTGAAGTATTGCTACTTGGAAACTGTGAAGATGGCCTTTCACTTGAATATACTGTAGGAAGGGGAGGTAGGGGAATGTGTTTGGGGCCTGCTCCTTAGGGTAACATGCCAATCACTCATTGAACTACATCCAGATCTAGAAAAACATGCTGAATGCATAAAGCCCTGCTTCAAGGCACAGAATGGTAGCTGTACTTCAGATAAAGCCTCCAGACAGGAAAGCCTGACCATTGCTGGAAAATCCTGAAAATGTCAATCTGGGAATCGCTCAACGGTTCAATTTTTTTCCATTTGTTCATAGGCTGTGGGCGTCACGGGCAAGGCCAGCATTTATTGCCCATCCTTAATTGCCCTTGAGACGGTGGTGGTGAGCCGCCTTCTTGAACCACTGCAGTCCATGTGATGAAGATACTCCCATAGTGTTGTTAGGGAGGGAGATCCAAGATTTTGACCCAGCAATGAAGGAACTGCGATATATTTCCAAGTCAGGAATGGTGTGTGATTTGGAGGTAGTGGTGTTCCTATACTCCTGCTGCCCTTGTCCTTCTAAGTGGAAGAGGTCACAGGTTTGGGAGGTACTGTCAAATAAGCCTTGGCAAGTTGCTGCAGTGCATCTTGTAGATGGTACACATTACAGCCACGGTGTGCTGGTAGTGGAGGGAGTGAATGTTTAAGGTGGTGGATGGGGTACCAATCAAGCAGGCTGCTTTGTCCTGGATGGTGTCGAGCTTCTAAAGTGTTGTTGGAGCTGCACTCATCCAGGCAAGTGGAAAGTATTCCATCACACTCCTGACTTGTGCCTTGTATATATGGTGGAAAGGCTTTAGGGAGTCAGGAGGAGAGACACACTGCAGAATACTGTCGAAATCTCGACTCCGAGTAAGACCCTGAAACACAAGCAGTACCGTCAGATTGTTAGTTTAATTTTTACTTGCACAAGGGGAGAGCTGCCTGGACAAAGGCTAGGCCAACATCTCCACCAAACATCAGTGAATGCAGCATATTTATACACTCAAACAAGCAAGCGTTCCATAAATCACGTGTAATGGTATTGTATCATTTTAAACACATTAAGAGTTTGCACAAGGACAATCAAAAGGTCAGCAGGACAGAAATATCTCCAGACAAGGTTAGTTAATCATATATTCTGTCAGGAGGTTGTGTCTGAATCTAGTTACCAAAATGATTTACTTACTCATGTCTGATCATCTTGTTACCGAGATGATTAGCTTACTCAATAGTTTTGCTTCTTTGTCTAGCGACAATCATTAATAGTTTATCTATTCTATAGCCTTATGCCTCCCTTGTGCTAGTGAGTCAATTATAGCTGTTATCACATCCTCAATGTGGGTGGGTATTATGAAAGATCTCTTGGTCCTGGACACGTTGTGACACATTTACTTTTTTTTGCTTTAGCTACAACCTAAGCAAGTTTGTTCTTTTACTTGGCCATTTTATTCTACCCAGCATGCTAAGTATAATGTCAATTTCCACATTCCTCCCTTTTGTCCTAACTAGGACAATAATCTAATCAGATCTGGATTCTTCGGAGCCTTTCTAACTCCATGGCTTCTGCCTTTTCTGAATTTTGTTGAAACAGCCAATATGCCATTTTATTGGAATTAAAGGGGATAGGTCTTAATGGAATTCCTCCCTTCGTACGGATGGGCACCTGTGTGCATACCCAACAACTGGAGGCATTAGTTCCCCTAGCATAAGTGTAAGACATATACAAAAAGGTGTTTACATGCAATTCGGGCATTACAGGTATTATAAGTGTCACAAGGAAACATAGTCCTAACGTCCATTTCCATTTACTGATGGGGTTGGCAATTCCTCTTCCTCGGGTTCTGGGGCTCTTTTGCAGTGCGAGGCGTGGATCCATGTTGGTCTCTCTTTCACCTTTACAGCAGTGTTGGTGGTTAACAGGATCTGGGACGGACCCTCAAATCTTGGGTGAAGGCTACTCTTTCTCTTGAACACCTTTATGTAGACGAACTCGCCGGGCTCCAAGCTATGGCATCTTCCTTCGGCAGGGTCAACTTGGGCTTCTTTTACCTGTGAATGGAAACTAGAAATACATTTTGTTAGAGCAATGCAATAGTTTAGCATATTTTCTTCCATTTTGTGAATGTCCATTTGTTTAGCAGTAAACGGTGCGGAAAAAGGCAATCGTTGGGGACGTCCCATGATGATTTCATGTGGTGATAATCCTGTTGTTCTGTTTGTTGCTGACCGCATTACCATCAATGCTAGGGGTAACAGTTCGACCCATTTGAGTCCAGTCTCATCACATAGCTTAGCTAACTTATTTTTCAACATTCCATTATATCGCTCCACCAGCCCAGCTGACTGTGGATGATAGCTGCAGTGAAAATGCTGATTGATTTGCAAAGCCTTACACATCTCTCGCATAATTGTCCCAGTAAAATGTGACCCATTGTCACTCGAGAGTTGTACAGGTATACCGAATTGTGGTACAATTTCCTTTAACAAATGTTTAGCGACGGTAACAGTGTCATTCTTTTTACGTGGAAAAGCTTCAACCCATTTAGAAAACACATCTATAATATCTAATACATACTTAAAACCCATACATGCGGGTAATTCAATAAAATCCATTTGCAAATTCACAAAAGGTCCTGTTGGATTTGGGTGGGTGGCAGACTGTACCTTCTCCGTTTTTCCCGGATTCATCGTCTGACAGGTAGTACACTTTTCACTAATTTGTTTTGCAATTGCCAAAATACCCGGTGCATACCATGTCTGTGCGGTATAGTCTGCCATCCCCCCTTTGCCCGCAAGTGTGAAAGTATGAACACAGCGGGCAATCCATGGGAGCAAAGATCTGGGTGCCACCACGTGGCCGTCATGGTGAACCCACACTCCCTTAGGTGTTTTATCACATTGATCTTGTGCCCAGGCTAACACCTCCTCAGTACTGGCCTGTGACTGAAAGGCCAATACATCATCCAATGTGGGCGGCAAATCAACAGGTTTTGTGTTTTTAAGAACATAGGCTGACACCTGGGAACCTGTATTTGACAAAGCAGCACCTTTTGCAGCCCCGTCATTGCCCAATGCAATTTGGTCCTGATTGCCTGTGTGTGCTTGACATTTAATAATAGCAATTTTACGTGGACACTGGACAGCACGTAAAAGATTGTCAACTTGTTCTGCATTCTTGATCGTTGAGCCTGCGGAGGTCAAGTAACCCCTAAATTTCCAGATCTGTCCATAATCATGGGCAACTCCAAAGGCATACCTTGAATCTGTATAAATATTAACAGTTTTGTCTGTGGCCAAGATACATGCTCTTGTGAGCGCGAATAGTTGTGCTGAAAAGGAGTTTGGTAACGACATTGCCTCTACAGTTGAATTGTCCGTTGTGATGGCGTAGCCAGTGCAGGAAGTACCTTTGTCATCTCGGAGGGCTGAGCCATCGACGAAATATATGAAATCTGGATTTTCTAGCTGTGTTTCACTTAAGTCCACTCGGGGTTTGGTGACCAGCTGGGTTACCGTCTCACAGCAGTGGGGTGTGCCATCCTCAATGGTCGGGAGGAGCGTAGCTGGATTTAGGGTTGCGCATCGCTTTATGGTCAAGTTTGAATTGGACAGTAATTCTACCTCGTACTTAATGGTACGTGATGTTAGGTGTTGAGTGGCGTATTTGGTTAACAGCACCTCGACAGTGTGGGACATGTAATACTGTATGATGATTTAGAGTCACAGTTTGTGCTTGTTGTACAGCATAGTAAGCGGTGGCGAGTGCGGGCAGGCATCCCGGCAGACTGACTTCTTGTTGGTATTATAATGCCCTGGTCAAGTAAGGACTTGATTACTGGTTCAATGCCTTGTTCTACTGCTTGGGAGAGAGGATATTGTGCCTTTCTTGGGAGTGGGACTGCAGGATTGCGGGTAACCTTGTAGGGTTGTGCAGTTAACATCTTTCCGACCTCATTGGGGTGGCTAGACCATACTTGCTTGGGGATTTGACTCAGAAGTTTCTCTACTTCTGGTAGGAACGGGAAGTTATGGATGTCCAACACCCTTGCCTCAAATTTGCCTTCGAACAGCAGGCTTGTCTGCAATTCCACCCCGTATCCCTGCTTTTCTTCATACTGGACCAAGGTACCCTGAGGCACTTGCCACTCTTTTTCTATTCCTAGTCCTCCCATTCTTTTAACCATTGTTCCCAAGTCCCTTGGTGCATGTCCTTGTGCCACCGCTAGGGTGCAATGTGGTTTACTGTCTTTTTCTTCAAACAGGTCCCATGCTTCCATGGGTAAAAGAACAGCGGCGGTTATGCCTTCGGGACCAATTAAAATTTTCCGAATTTTCTGCAAATATCTGTGTTGCAGAACGGGCTTATAATATCTTTTGTGGTATTTGTCCATTCCTGTCTCATCATAAAAGGCTGTGCAGTGGGGCTCTGTATGCCAATAGTCCAAATGCAATTCTTTCTGGTATTCGGACGCCGATCTAAGGACAAATTGGAGGGAGCCTATAATAGTTGACAATGTTTTGTTAAGACCATCTTCACAAATCTGCCATGCGTATAGGACCGGGGACAATTTGATCTGTAGTGGGTGCATACCACATCTGTCTACGGGAACATGGACTTCAAGTCTTTTTTCAGAGCAAAAAATCGTTGCCTTCATTTTGCATAATAAGTCTCTTCCTAATAAATTCACTGGTACTTCTTGAGACATTAAAAAGGTATGTTGATTCCTGTAATTATCTACTTGCACATTGAGGAGTTCTGACCAAGTCATGGTCTGAGTAACTCCTGACACTCCTAAGCAACTGGCACTACACAAAATTCCTTCTGCATATTGTTTTGTCAATACTGAATTGGTGGCTCCCGTATCTACCAGAAAAGGAATTTCTTTTCCCTCCATATTGGTTGAAACTGCAGGCAATCGTACTAGGGGTAATTGCTTTTGGGCAATCTGCGGGTCAGGTCCCAGGCGTCACGTTGAATAGGGTAAATTTAAACTTTGTCCACTTTGATTCTGGGTAGCATTTTGTGCTCCCCACTGGTTGTGGACTGAAAAATTCGCTTGAGGGCGGGTGTGAGCCTGCGCTTGGGTAGAATAGTTTCCCTGGGTAAATTCATGACCTTGTCCCCCATTTTGTTGTAATTGCCAGTTTTGACTTTCTTTCTACCACTTCTCCCTGGGTCCCTTTCTAAGAGACACCCCTCGAGACACGTTATTCGGTCTAGATTAAATGTACCATCCGGTGGGAATGGCCTTTTCCCCTTTTTGGTCCATTTTACCCATTTGGGTAAGTCATCTATTGATGTCTGACCACAATTCTGGAGCATGTAACAGGCAGGTGTGCCTTTTTCTGGTGTTTTACTTGCTCTGGCTCCTATTTTTATTGGTTGCGATCCCCTGATCACTTTTTACTCTTTACCAATTTAAGTGTTTCTAAGACCCAACCTCCCCTGTTGAATCCCCTGTTATGTTTTTCCAAGAGCTCACAGACAATAGTAGCACAATAATACAAAGCTAAAAAAAATTACAGAGATGACAAAAATTGCAAAAAACCCAGAGGGGTATACAGATCAAAATTCTTATACTCTAACTAAACAAATAGCCAATTCTCGGTCTGCGTTGTACACCCCTACAGACCGAGTCCTTAACAGTAAAACTTATTACTTTAAAATCCTATCTTTCAAGGATAAGTCCTATCTTTCAAGGACGAGCGTCCCTTTTTTTTTTTACTTTTCCTCTATTTCAAGGATATCTCTCCCGTTCTTTCAAGGGTAATCGTTTCCTTCCTTCAAGAAACAGGGACCTCTACAGACGTCTCCTCTTACCTTCCTTTCAACAATCTGCCCGGCCTGTTTTCAAGGTTCAGGTTTTCAAAATCTGTCTCCCTTTTCTGTCAAGCTGAAAGAGGAAGTGATAAAAATTTCCAACTCAACCCTGAAATGAGTCTTAACAGATCGCAGTACTCTCGCCGAGACAAACAGACTACACTACTGTACTTGTCCAAGGAGGAACCCCTTTGGTGATTAAGCACCACTGATAACTGGCCAGTTAGGGTCTGTTCTTAAAGAGTCATCGTGTTTTTGTCCATTTACTCACCGGTAGGTAGTAAGCGATCTCGGTGGAACCTCCAAGTTTTACTGTCGAAATCTCGACTCCGAGTAAGACTCTAAAACACAAGCAGTACCGTCAGATTGTTAGTTTAATTTTTACTTGCACAAGGGGAGAGCTGCCTGGACAAAGGCTAGGCCAACATCTCCACCGAACATCAGTGAATGCAGCATATTTATACACTCAAACAAGCAAGCGTTCCATAAATCACGTGTAATGGTATTGTATCATTTTAAACACATTAAGAGTTTGCACAAGGACAATCAAAAGGTCAGCAGGACAGAAATATCTCCAGACAAGGTTAGTTAATCATATATTCTGTCAGGAGGTTGTGTCTGAATCTAGTTACCAAAATGATTTACTTACTCATGTCTGATCATCTTGTTACCGAGATGATTAGCTTACTCAATAGTTTTGCTTCTTTGTCTAGCGACAATCATTAATAGTTTATCTATTCTATAGCCTTATGCCTCCCTTGTGCTAGTGAGTCAATTATAGCTGTTATCACATCCTCAATGTGGGTGGGTATTATGAAAGATCTCTTGGTCCTGGACATGTGACACATTTACTTTTTCTTGCTTTAGCTACAACCTAAGCAAGTTTGTTCTTTTACTTGGCCATTTTATTCTACCCAGCATGCTAAGTATAATGTCAATTTCCACAATACCCAGCCTCTGACATGCTCTTGTAGCTACAGTATTTATGTGGCTGGTCCAGTTAAGTTTTTGGTCAATGGTGATGGTAGGGGATTTAGCGATGGTAATACCATTGAACGGTGGCAGCTTAGAGCTGTCAAATAGCTCTTTGATTTTCTCACTGAAGAGGGCCCTCCTACTAAACTACATCTAGAGGAGCTACTGCAATTATTGTATAAAAATGTACAGCCAAGCTGGCTAGCAGAGAATGATCCCATAGGTTATCGGCTTTCCTTGGAACATTTACAGCATCCACCACAGGCTGATGCACTGAGCAGGCTTGGAAGAGATCCTTAAGCAAAGGCAGGTATCGCTCCCTGAATGAACCCAGAGAACTTAATCCCAGCTTGGATCTGGGTTACGTGCTGGTGAAAAAACTTGGCACAATGGTTTAAGGGAATGCAATTTACACCTCAGTCTGGTGCCATTTGCAGCTACCTTAATCAACCAAGCCCTAACTGGTGCCTCTGGCCAGGATTTTGCTTACCTCGGCAGGTCTGGTGCAGGCAAGGTTGGTGGCGGGTCGCAGCCCCACTGCTGGCTCCATCCCACTGCCTAAAATGAATTTACGTTGATAAGGCTGGTTAAGCCTGCCCAGCACATTTCCTGGCCCAATTAGAGGAAGCGAGTCTGGTGACATCATTCACGATGAGTCATCAGCCGGTTTCCGTAAAGGGACCGTGGCCAATTTACTTTTGACGTTTGTGCAGTCAGTGTTCTGCAGCATTGTAGTGCTGCAAACACTGACAATCACTGCAGAGAGATGCAGGGCTGTACCCAGGTTCTTCCATGACTCCCTCCATATGCTTATGGAGGGAGTCACAGCACGCAGGGAGGTTCTCTTCCCTTCCCAAGAGATCAACACAGCCTGCCCGGAGGCACAGGAGGGCAGAAGCAGGGATGGCGTCAGGAGGACCTGGGTGCAGTGAAGCAAACCTTTCAATTATCTCATTAGATCACAAACCATTAGTACAAAGCCACACTCACCTTCATCCTCCTGTGCCTCTCAACACATTCCCATCACTCTGCCTTCCCTACCCTGCTCCTGCACATTCTTACACCAACTTACCTTGGACCTCCACCCATCCCTCTCTATCTACATTATCACATCCCCATCTCACTAGCCTCATCCTAGTGCAATCATACCAACTAACACACACAGGTAGCCACTTGGGTGTTTTATCCCCTGTTCATGTTTCTGTTAATGTGATTTCAAACATTGAAACCTTTATTTTCAACACTTTGCATTCTTGGACAGATTTGTGTGCACCTTTGGAAGTGGCTTAGTGAGTTGAAGTGAATGGCAAGACATAACAGTACCCCCATAATGGTGGTGAGTGTGAAAAGAATGGCTTGGACATTGTTGGGATGCTTTATGGTGTTGGTGTGGGGTAGTGGCAGCCAAGGTGTATAGCATCAAGTGAAGTAAATCTGGCCATGGTGAGGCCATCACTGGCCTCCAGGGCAGCAATGTGCTCGGGTGCCGATGCCCTCTGTCCTGTGCAGCATCAGGTGATTGCGGAGAAGGTTGGTGTTGTTGTTGGTGCTGATCGTGGTTGGATTCGGAGGACCAAGGTGAGACAGTATAAAGGGCACCCATGTTGATGGAATAGATGGCAGGTGAAGTAGAGATGACAGAAGCATCCTGTCAATGGTGAGAGAGTTCTTCCAATGAGGTGATACTGGATGGAGAGTGGAAAGTGGAAAGCCTGCAGAATCTGTGCTGGAAATGGACTGAGAAACAGCTTGTGGCTGAGGAAAGTGGATAGTCTGTCAGGTGGGAGCTTTTCCTGTACATTTGAAGTGGTCAAGTAATCAGCTGGAGCAATGGCCACGGAACTCCTGCCTCAGGTTGACAGACATGGTCCCTGAACAGCGTGATTCCAGTGGCCATGAAGTTAAAGTTAAAAAAGCCCATTAAGTACATTATAATGCGTTTAATTGGGTCGCCTGCTGCTGCCTGTCGGGACTGCTCAATGCCGACAGACCCGACATTGGGAATGGCACATTCCCGACCCACTGTAAAAAAAAAAAACTTTCTCATCTGACCTGCCACCGATCCCGCCCGCTGACACTCCAGAAAATTCTGGCCAATGCTTTTCCTTTTCCTTCTTGGAGTAAATATTAGTTAAAGTGATATCAGCTAAGATAGTTCCCTTAATGCTCTTTTAGAATTAATTTCATTTTGGGCTGTTCCAGTTGGAAGATAGGGGAAAACTCCCATCCTTTCAGTCCAGACAAGATTCAAATCCAGAGCCCAGAGGAGAAAGGACAGTGTTCAAACTCCTAAACCTGCTCGAGTGCAACCTCAGCTTTAAAAACATAAAAGCAAGATCGTAAATTTGTGGAACTGTTAACTCCAGTGGTTAACGAACATGAAGTACAGCAATTAAATGGAGCACAAATTGCTGCAACACAGCATATGACAAATACCATGCTGAAGAGTTTCTTAGAACATCCATGGGCTTTGGACATTAAGACATCAGGGTGCTCACTTAAATAAACTAGCTTTTTGGCTCTTGGTGCTACTTACCCCATTTTAATTACAAATCTGCCTACTTATTTATCTTGTCAATTCATTGAGATACTCTACCCATCATTTAATGTACCATATGTTGTATTATAGATCATCCCTGTTAAGTACACAAGCATCTTGACTTTTTTTTTCAAACCCAGGATACACACAGGACACATACAACATTGTTTAGAGCAAAAGATATTTATTTAGAAAAATGCTGTTTTATACTTGTAATATGACAGTTTAAAGGGCATCTGTTTCAGCTACATTTCCAGAGGTATGGTAACTGGTCTCAAACAGCTTTGGCAATCTATATCATTCCCTCCCACTTACATTGCCAAGATGATTAGTCTCACAACAGCAAACCTCTTCACAAATTCAGACCTCACGTGCAGTTCCACAAAGAGGAAAAAGGGCTAATTTGCATTGTCACATATCCAAGTCATGCCACAATTACTCAGATTCCCATGCTTCCATTAAAAATATTCACTGAATCCTAATATCCTGTAAAGGAGAATAGGAACATGTATGCTAGTTTTCAGTCTGCAAATGAGTTCATGTTGTGCAGATACCATGAAGCCAGAGACTGAGGATGTGGAGTTTAAATATTATAATACAAGGTAGTAGAAATAGGTACATTTGACTGAATCTCATTCATTAATAACTCACAGCATACTCAACTAATCCATCTTAATTAGTTAACAGGTGAGCATTTGTAAAGGAGAGAATGGTGGCAGTTAATCTGCCTAAGTCTGAAAATTTACACACTTAACCTGCAATTGATGAATTTGGTACTTTATGAAAGACTCACTTTGACCATTCCCAAACAGCAGATTAAGTCAGTATCACCAAGAACTCCCTATTCTTAATGTTAGAGTCGAAATGAAATCTGAACTGAAATCAGTCAGATAAACCTGTTACATGATATAAAATGAGACTACTTTTATGAAAAAGGGATAAATAACAAGACTTTGGTAACCCCATAATTTTTTTGTCATTATTTTTATCTAGATTAGATGAAGGATTTAAATAAGCCAACTAACATGGAAATGCCAGTCAGAACAGCCAATAGTTAATAAATAAAAAAAACAACGGTGTTATATGGAACAGCTAACCCCACATTTCTTATGGAATCTGGTAGTGCTAGATTAGGTTTTGTTTTGTTTTTATAAATACCATCAATTCACTTCAACGTGGCAAACAACCTTTTCGAACAGGGTACATACTTAAAGAGGGCATCTTAACAGTAGGATCGCTTTTCAAAATTGAACAACTGAAAATAATTCTGATTAACATCCTTTTCTTTCTGACCTATTTGAGTTTATTTTAAAAATATTTTTGTATAAACCGAGTGCTGATGATGTTATTGATGAGAATTGGTTGGGAGGGAGTTGCTGAGCCATACAGCATGTGGGAACAAATAAGTCCTGAAATAAAGCAGTCTGGTCATCTCAACACTGTATAGATAATTCAGCTCCCTCACAAGCTGGACTCAGTAGCTCCTCCAACCCAGGTTCTCCTGAGCTCTATTAGTATACTATATAAAATTAAAAAAATAGAAAGACAGGAAAAAACCACGGTTGTTAACCATAATTATTTTATACTTTGACTTTTAAAAAGGCCACTGACTGCACGACACCCTCTTTAAAAACAAATGTAGTTATGTGGAGAGAGCATTGTATGGAATAACACAAGTTGTCAGATGAATTAAGGTGTATGTGGTCCCTTGTTGATTTCAGGCTTTTGTGCATGCAAGTGGTCATATCGCTTTCATAACCACCAAGGACAGACACCCATGTTAGGTCAAGTACCTAAACTCAACTCTTATTCCACATGAATAGATACAGCCAGTTGCTATATTTATCCTCCAGCTTATCACCTTGAGTAAAGCAAGTTAATTTAACTTATATTTCATAAGGAACAAGTTTCTTTTAATGCACTACCGACAAGAACTCTGCACAACGTCCAAAGTGAAACTGCACCCAGAATGCCTGGCCTGCCTAAGACATATGGCACTGCCACAACACAGGAAAAGCTACTGTCTAAAAAACAAAGAACAAGACAGTCCAAAATCCACAATGGGTGCTATAGGTCAAATTCATAGTAATCAACATCCATTTCATCATGGAACAAGTCCCACTCATCATCAGAATCTGAAAAGTCATCATCAGGGCCATCTGCCAAAAGCATAAGCAGCACTTCACCAAGCTCAAAAGTGACCATTTCATCATCTTCATAGGAATCAGCATTTTCTCTCTCTTCAATGAAATCCCAAAGATGAGTCCTTCGTTGGTTCTATGACAAAACGTATGTAATTGTAAACAAATTAAAAGTGTCTTAAACAAACATCTCAGCAATATTGAACTGACCGCCAAATAACTATGGGCCAGAAATTGGTGAACGGGGCTTGCCGCGCGTGCAAGCCCCGTATATGCACTTACCCCGCGCTACTGCCGATCAGCTCCAGGGACGCCTGGACTTGGTGTTTGAAAAAGAAGAATCCCGGGCAGCGTATGACGTCACGCCGCCCAGGAGTGCAGCCAGCGCGAAGCCAGGAGCGTGCAGTGCAAGTGAGACACGCCCCTTGAGGTCTCAGTTTCACTGGACACGCCCCCAATGTTTCTGTCAAGCTGCTAAGCATTTTCACATGCAAAGCAGCAGTTTAAATAGGTTTTTGGAAGTTTTTTGAAGATTTTGGTAACTTTTATAAACTTTTTAAAATGTTTACATTATTTTGAGTAATCTGAAGTAGTTTTAAAGAGAATTAAAGCAATTTAAAGACTTTTAAAAGCCCTAAAAGAATTTTTTAAATTCCATTTATTTATTTAGCAATGTCGTCGTCGTACGTGTCTTCACACTGTTCCCTTTGGGGAACTGTATGAAGTGGTGGAAGGATTTATGGCCATGATTAACGCTCATTCCGTGACCATAGCCATCTTTGAACCAGCCATTAGGGCGGTTAGTCCTATGGCGGGAGGGTTTTACAGGCTCCCACAAGCTATACAAGGAGGGGGGGCCACCCACACCCACGGATGCAAATATCCCACTGGATGTCAACCCAGAATTTAGAGCCGGAGCTCCGACTCCACTTGCCGGGACTGTCTGGAGCGGGGTTCGAAACCCTACCCTGATCTGGCCCAGCGGCGGGGATCCTACCGCTATGACAAAGGCCCAATCCGATTAGCAACGTGAAATGGCAGCATAGGGCTCCAGTCACGGGGAGGGAAAAGGCGCAGGAAACGTATGGGTGTCACCTTTTGTGCGGAGTGGGCCTTTTGCGTAGCAGTAAGCATCCCCGCCGCTGGGCCAGAAGGAGTAGGGTTTTGAACCCCACTCCAGACAGTCCCGGCAAGTGGAGTCGGAGCTCCAACTTTAAATTCTGGGTGGACATCCAGCGGGATACTTGCGTCCGTGGGTGTTGGTGGCCCCCCCCCACCCTCAGATGGGTTGTGGGAGCCCGTAAAACCCTCCCGCCATAGGACTAACCACCCTAATGGCTGGTTCAAAGATGGTTACGGTCACGGAATGAGCGTTAATCACGGCCATAAATCCTTCCACCACTTCATACAGTTCCCCAAAGGGAACAGTGTGAGGATACGTACGATGATGACCTCTTGCGCAATGCACCTCCTTGGACCCTCAGTCGCAGATGCGAGGGGGCAAGTCGTGCAATTGTTACATTTTTCATTTTGTTGACATGTAAAATGTTGGCCCAGTAATTCCCTTCCAAATGCGCGAGTACGGTCGGGGTACTTACGCATCTGGCCGGATGAAATGCCGGTTTTCAGCATGCACAGTGCATGTGGGGAAAACCGGCATTTCCTGTCCTCTGAACGAAGGGGTTCAGAGGCAGAACGTGTGCGACTGCACAGGCAGCGCATGCGCAGTATAATTCGCCGCTTTCATTAATGCTTTCAGTGAGGTCAAGCCATTACAACTTACACATGAAAAAAGCATGGGTACAGTTGCTCCAGAGGCTGCGGAGGAAGATATTTATTATCGTGGAGCTTCTGAAAGTATGTATGTCTGTATATATTCCTTTACTTATGTGTATGAATGTATTATTTAATTATGACTTTCAGAGAAAGTAACTTATTGGAAAATCATAATTAAAAACATACATTCATACACATTAGTAAAGGAATATAAAACATACATACATATACGTAAAGGAATATATGTGGACATACATACATAACTCATTCTCACATTCCATTCACACAGCCACAATTGCTCCTTCTACCTACCGTTCTGAAAACCCTTTAAAAAAAAAAAAAATTTTAACTTTAAAACTTACTTAAAATTTCTTAAAATAACTTCCCTCCCTTTCCCAAACAAAAATATTGCATTTCAGAAGCTCCACGATAAAATATATCTTCCTCTGCAGCCAATGAACAACTTTACACTTGCTTTTTTCAAGTGTAACTTCTAAGGACTTACCCTCACTGAATCCATCATTGAAATCCACAAAGTTCACTGCGCAAGCGCTGCCTGTGCAGTCGCACGCGCTGTGAATAGACCTCGGGTCTGGAAATGCCGGCGTTCCCCGCATGCGCTGTTCCTGCTGAACGCCGGCATTTCCAACGGCCAGATGCGTGAGTACCCCGACCGTACTCACGCTTCTGGCCGCGAATTTCTGGCCCATTGTTAGCTGTTGAAAGGGCCACTAGACAAAAAATTTCCTTTCAGCTTATACCACAGTTGCAGAGAAACGGAGAGGATTAGTTCAGGCTCAATATTTTCAGTCTATACAGACACGCCTTCAGACTACTTGCTCTCAGCAAGGCAATGTTCTGACACATTTTTGTTTGTACATGTGCATATTTTGAAGACAGTAGAGATCAAGCAACAATGGAGCAGGGAGGAGGCCAATGGAAAGAAACGGAACCTCAATTTTTGTCTCCAGGTTGTACTGGCGCAAAATTACAGCATAAAAAACCAGTCGGGGGTGCTTCTGGTATAAACCAAGTCGATTTAATTATACAAGTCAACATGAAATATTGAGTTTGAGTAGTAGTTCCAATCCAATCAGATCTCCAAAAGAGTACAATTCTGGTACCACTTTACTAACAATCTCAACCTGTAAGATTTGGGGTTCCAATTGTTTGTATATATTTATAACATAATAACCAAAACAATGCTAAATACATAATTTACATGAAAAGTGTCAAAATCACACCTGGAGTAGCAAATGTAAAGCAAATCTCTGCTAACTATCTTAATTTTGCCCTAAATCATTTAATTAGAAGGAAACAAAGCTAAGCGGGAAGTGGCACAGCTTACCAGGAAACCAAATATAAAAAAAGTTGTTGTAGGATGTTCCACGATACCTCCCTATAACTAGTTCAACTTACAGCTCATAGATGAAAGCAATAGCACAAGGTGGCTTTCTTAATCAAAACTCACTTGTTTAACATATTGTAATTTGCTTACCCGGTATCTACCCATTGATCCAATTGGCTTCCTCTGTGGTTGGGGTTCTTCCAGACGACCATCAGGGTATGCGTGTTTGTAGAAACAGTTCCCCCCAAAGGGACAAGTGCCACGTCCCTGATCAAAGTATCGACATGCCTTGTTGCTGCAGAGCAAAAGATAAATAATTATTGAATAACTTACTGAAAACTCCTGCTTTATCTGATGAAATAAGCCAGTAAAATAGCATTAGATCAATTTCATCATCAACAAGTATATTTATAATGTTACGTTGATTTCTAGCATCCGCAGTATTTTGCTTTTGTTTTATGTTTAGCGGAGTCTTCGCTAATCATTTTTGGCTATGCTCCGCTATACACTACCCTCCAGTTAAGTGTCAGCTAACAACTCACTCCCAAGTCAGCCTAGAATAACTTCCCTTGGCAAAAACACAGAGAAGTTAATCATAGGTATGGGTCCACACACTACCAGAATGTCATAGCTCATTAAAACCAACAACACACTGTGCCACAAACAAAATTACTCTGTTTGAAATTTAAAAACAGTATCTGCAAAGTGCCATAGCCATTCTTGGATTGCTGACTCAGGAGACAATTCAGATAAATGGCAACTGTGGAAGTCATTCTGTGCATTCCCTCTCCTCCTACAAACGAACGTATATCCATGTAAGGATGTGGTACAGGAAGATGTAACGGGATTATAGCATTTGGCCCTCTACCCAACCCAAAATCAGTTTGAGATTTGATAGGAAAAGTTGAATTGAGGATTTTCATTACAGATGTATTCATTTCCTTCAATGAGAGCAGGATTCCTTTCTGATTGGTACTAATATTCAGGATTGTAAGAATAAATAATGGTATAGATGAATTTTGAGTGGAATAGGAGCATGGAAATGTCAAGTCAAGAAAGCAAACTGTTCGTAATGAAGAACATGAAGTTGGATAAAGTTTCTGGGGTTTTACTTGATTTACTTTGTTAGGAGGGGAAGAGACATTTTGCAGAACCTTTTCTCAGGAAATTACATAGTTTTGGTTAGAGTCCATAGTGTCCCGGAATTTCCTGGAAAGTTTACGGTGCAAGAGCGGAGATGCGCTGAATTTTCTCCAAGGAAATTCGCAGAACTGATTTAGTTTTACCCTGAAACATCTCTGTGTGAATTTCCTCGATAATTTGCACCACTCCTGAGTTACGTCCTTTGTAATCCCGTTGAGCTCATTAACATAGCCCCACCTCAATGAAACAGGCCAGAGAACGCGAGTTTCCTACATTTACATTAGTTCTGAACGGATGTAAAGTAACTCCCAAAATTTAGGCACGGTATGACCGAAAGTCACTATATCTGGTGTTTTATAGCAATTTTCCTTACTGAGACCGGCACTGTACTTTCTTGTATCTTTAAATAATTTATGGCATAAGAATTTATTACATTAAGAGGAGCGCTTCCACAATTGTAGTTTCTTAAACACACTGTGCTTAATGTACATAAATTATTTCAATTTTCCCATCATAAAGATAAAAAGGAACTTAAAGAAGATAACGCATATTCCGCATTTCTCTCGGGCCCCGATTGTTTAGGCTGATTTCCACTTCTTTTACACTGGTTTTTACGTCCAGGCATGTGCTGATGAGATTCTCAGAAAATTTTGGCTTCAGGTGCCGTCAGCAAGATTGGCGTAGAAACCAGTAATCAGATTGAGGAGATTCCAGCTGGGGTGGGTGCTGCGAGTCAGATTGAGGAGATTCCAGCTGGGGTGCTGCGAGTCAGATTGAGGAGATTCCAGCTGGGGTGCTGCGAGTCAGATTGAGGAGATTCCAGCCGGGGTGCTGCGAGTCAGATTGAGGAGATTCCAGCTGGGGTGCTGCGAGTCAGATTGAGGAGATTCCAGCCGGGGTGCTGCGAGTCAGATTGAGGAGATTCCAGCCGGGGTGCTGCGAGTCAGATTGAGGAGATTCCAGCTGGGGTGGGTGCTGCGAGTCAGATTGAGGAGATTCCAGCTGGGGTGGGTGCTGAGAGTCAGATTGAGGAGATTCCAGCTGGGGTGGGTGCTGCGAGTCAGATTGAGGAGATTCCAGCCGGGGTGCTGCGAGTCAGATTGAGGAGATTCCAGCTGGGGTGGGTGCTGCGAGTCAGATTGAGGAGATTCCAGCCGGGGTGCTGCGAGTCAGATTGAGGAGATTCCAGCTGGGGTGGGTGCTGAGAGTCAGATTGAGGAGATTCCAGCTGGGGTGGGTGCTGCGAGTCAGATTGAGGAGATTCCAGCTGGGGTGCTGAGAGTCAGATTGAGGAGATTCCAGCCGGGGTGCTGCGAGTCAGATTGAGGAGATTCCAGCCGGGGTGCTGCGAGTCAGATTGAGGAGATTCCAGCCGGGGTGCTGCGAGTCAGATTGAGGAGATTCCAGCCGGGGTGCTGCGAGTCAGATTGAGGAGATTCCAGCTGGGGTGCTGCGAGTCAGATTGAGGAGATTCCAGCTGGGGTGGGTGCTGCGAGTCAGATTGAGGAGATTCCAGCCGGGGTGCTGCGAGTCAGATTGAGGAGATTCCAGCTGGGGTGCTGCGAGTCAGATTGAGGAGATTCCAGCTGGGGTGGGTGCTGCGAGTCAGATTGAGGAGATTCCAGCCGGGGTGCTGCGAGTCAGATTGAGGAGATTCCAGCCGGGGTGCTGCGAGTCAGATTGAGGAGATTCCAGCTGGGGTGGGTGCTGCGAGTCAGATTGAGGAGATTCCAGCTGGGGTGCTGCGAGTCAGATTGAGGAGATTCCAGCCGGGGTGCTGCGAGTCAGATTGAGGAGATTCCAGCTGGGGTGCTGCGAGTCAGATTGAGGAGATTCCAGCCGGGGTGCTGCGAGTCAGATTGAGGAGATTCCAGCCGGGGTGGGTGCTGCGAGTCAGATTGAGGAGATTCCAGCTGGGGTGGGTGCTGCGAGTCAGATTGAGGAGATTCCAGCCGGGGTGCTGCGAGTCAGATTGAGGAGATTCCAGCTGGGGTGCTGCGAGTCAGATTGAGGAGATTCCAGCCGGGGTGCTGCGAGTCAGATTGAGGAGATTCCAGCCGGGGTGGGTGCTGCGAGTCAGATTGAGGAGATTCCAGCTGGGGTGGGTGCTGCGAGTCAGATTGAGGAGATTCCAGCCGGGGTGCTGCGAGTCAGATTGAGGAGATTCCAGCTGGGGTGGGTGCTGCGAGTCAGATTGAGGAGATTCCAGCCAGGGTGCTGCGAGTCAGATTGAGGAGATTCCAGCTGGGGTGGGTGCTGAGAGTCAGATTGAGGAGATTCCAGCTGGGGTGCTGAGAGTCAGATTGAGGAGATTCCAGCCGGGGTGCTGCGAGTCAGATTGAGGAGATTCCAGCCGGGGTGCTGAGAGTCAGATTGAGGAGATTCCAGCCGGGGTGCTGCGAGTCAGATTGAGGAGATTCCAGCTGGGGTGCTGCGAGTCAGATTGAGGAGATTCCAGCCGGGGTGCTGCGAGTCAGATTGAGGAGATTCCAGCCGGGGTGCTGCGAGTCAGATTGAGGAGATTCCAGCCGGGGTGCTGCGAGTCAGATTGAGGAGATTCCAGCCGGGGTGCTGCGAGTCAGATTGAGGAGATTCCAGCTGGGGTGGGTGCTGCGAGTCAGATTGAGGAGATTCCAGCTGGGGTGCTGAGAGTCAGATTGAGGAGATTCCAGCTGGGGTGCTGCGAGTCAGATTGAGGAGATTCCAGCCGGGGTGCTGAGAGTCAGATTGAGGAGATTCCAGCTGGGGTGCTGCGAGTCAGATTGAGGAGATTCCAGCTGGGGTGCTGCGAGTCAGATTGAGGAGATTCCAGCTGGGGTGGGTGCTGAGAGTCAGATTGAGGAGATTCCAGCCTGGGTGGGTGCTGCGAGTCAGATTGAGGAGATTCCAGCCTGGGTGCCTGTCACTGATGTCATTATCAGCATTACAATTTTAGATAAAGAGAGGTGCAAAGACTGCGCAACTCTGTAACTGAAAATCCATGAGCACTGATTTTTTTCCAGTATTGATGCCCTCAATTTTGATCTCCTCCCCAAAAAGCAGGTTTGCTGAAGTACAGAAAGATTAAATATGGCCAAAAATAGAGAAACATCAAAAATATAGAAACCGGAAAGAGAAGCTATAATTAGAAGTGTGAGCAGCATACAGTCTGGAAAAGTGTCTGTTAATTTTACCTCATTGCCTCTTTGTACTTCTTGATGAGTTTCTGTTTTTCTTCCTTGTCTTCTACCCAATATTCACTAGGAATGACAAAATTTGATGTAATCCGACACTCAGGACAGGATCTGTAAAATTGAATTCATGAACAATTAAAATAGGAAATATTATCAAGCCATCTTAAATATCTAAAAGCCGCTTAAAAGAAAAGGCTCATCTTTCTTTTCACAAACAGAAACTGCTATAAAAATAGCTTAATACCTCAGCTGGAAAATGAATTCCAATAACCAATTACTAAAATATGCATTGCAGTGTAACAAAATTCTCAATATAAACCATAATAAGTTACCCTTCATATGTTTCAAAATGTCTGTTGAAATACCAAGACATACCAAATGTATCTATCAACTATCTTTTCCCTGAAAGATAGGTTATATCTCAAAAATAATTTAAATATATGTAAACAGCCTACAGATTTTGAAAGGGCCACTACCCTGCAACAAAGCTCTTCTATTTATTATTGTAATGTGGCACCATGTGCACAGAAGATTATATTGAAGCACATCTCCATCTTGTTGAACAGAACATGTAGTGAGCTAACTTGCATCACGCTCAAATTTCTACCCACTCAGATCAGCAAAGACAGAAACAAGGAAGTGAGCTACCTCTTAACTTTTTGGGAAAAGGAATGGTGGGGAGGGGCTGGGGGAAGAAGTTAACAAATTACAATTATTTTTAAGTAATGGGCATTATTTAATCAGTGATATTACACAGTTTAAAATACTTGAATATATATCTTAGATTACAAGTCAAGCTTCTTGTGATGATCCCGATTTTAAGTGATGTGCAATTGATGCAAGCTCAATGTATTATACATTAATCAGTGGAACAGTCCACTTAACCTAAAATTTGGCAAGTCATAACCTAAAATAATTCAATTAGTTTTTCTTTTCTTTTAAAGTATGCTGTTAGTTTAGAGATATACTTTGAAACTTACAATTTGAGAAAATTCAACTGTACTCTATCAGGACAGTGGAGTACATACTACAGCCATTTAAAAAAAAATACTGCCAAGCAGAAAGAGCAGTAAACAGAAAATGTAGGTTAGACCTTCTATATTGTACAATTATGCTGTTCTTATTAGGCTAATCTGCACAATACCTGTATCACATTATATACCAGCCTAATTAGGATTGCCAGTTTTCCACAATTAAAATTCTATTTATAAAACAAATTACTCTGAATATGCAGATGACATACATAAATCGAGATCTATGATGACATTTCAAATTTTACTGAACTATACTTAAATACCACCTGTACATTGAGAGAAAAAGACAATTTTACTAAAGGTAAAAAAACTCTCAGGGGCTTAGTATATGTCAGTCTAAGTTCCAGCCTTTGTACCTCAGTAACACTGTGAATGCTTCTGTCAGTTTATATAAAATCAAATCAAATCAACTTTTATTGTCATTGTTAGTGCACAAGTGCAGTACAACGAAATGTAGGCTTGCGGCTCCCGAGAGTGTACATTTGGATTAAGACATTTAAACATTCAACATACATTTGGCTTGTAGTATATTAACATAAACATAACCATAATAAAGTGCATTGGCAGATGTGCAGGCTTTAGAGTTTATTTGTGGAGTTCAGTAGGATGACAGCCCTGGGAAAGAAGCTGTTCCTAAATCTGGTCGTACGGGTGCGAATGCATCTGTAGCGTCTCCCAGATGGCAGGAGGGCGAACAGACTGTGGCTGGGGTGGGTAGGGTCTTTAATGATGGACCGTGACCTCCGTAGACAGCGTTTCTGGTATATGTGCTCTATGGTCGGTAGCCGGGTGCCGGTAATGCGTTGGGCAGTTTTGACTACCCGCTGCAGGGCTTTCCGGTCATAGTAGCTACAGCTGCCATACCATACTGTGATACAGTTTGTCAGGATGCTCTCTATTGTGCAGCGGTAAAAGTTAGAGAGGATCAGGGGTGACAGGTTACATCCCTTCAGCCTCCTTAGGAAATATAGGCGCTGCTGGGCCTTCTTCACCAGAGAGGAGGTATTGAGGGACCAGGAGAGGTCTTCCGTGATGTGGACTCCGAGGAACTTAAAGCTGTCCACCCTTTCCACCACAGCCCCATTGATGTGGCTGGGGGTGTGACTTCCGCCTTTCGACTTCCTGAAGTCCACAATGATTTCTTTGGTTTTCTTGATGTTAAGGGCCAGGTTGTTATCGGCGCACCACTTCACGAGATGCTGGACAAACAAATATACTTGGGTGTGCTACTTTTGGTCTCGAGTTGCACAAAAATCATTGCCAAGCTTAACAGTATCCAAAGCAAACTATTAGAATTTCTGCTTGCCCAATAAGGAGTGCATAGTCTCTCATTGCCTCCATCGGGATACACTTAACTTGCAGAAGCCTACAGAACATAGGTGTAGCTGATAAGACTCGGTGTCAAATTTTCCTGTGAAGTGCCTTGGGATGTTTTACTACGTTAAAGGCGCTATATAAATACTTGTTGTTGTTTATGAGAGCAAAAACTTAACCAAAACAAATAGTTTAACCGACTAAAATTGCAGAGCTTACCAGCACTGGCTTACAAGGTTAACTGGTTGAGTGGGAAGATTCCAAGTCCATTGACAGGTCTATCTATGAGCCAGACTGCAGACCTACTAGCTCAGGTATCATATTACCGAATCTGCCACACAGGATCAACTTGGTTTATGTCTCCCGTTGGCAAACATGTTGCTTTGAAATCAGCAACTCGAAGAAATCCCACTTGCCTCCATCCTACCAAGAAGGCTAATGACTAATTGATTAGTCAGATACCCAATGAACATGGATTTAACCCTCACTAATCTACAGCAGATACCAGGCACTCCTCCTCAGCAGCATAGTAACTTGTAAAATACACCACAAAATCGGAGTGCATTACCACCAGCCTCCTGATCACATCATAGACACACACCATATATCATTAATGATGGTTCCACCAGTTGAAGGTGTAGAACTTCGGTAAATTTCCTCGCTGCAATCAAATCAAGGTTCATCTCAAGTCGCAAAGTTTCATCAGCTACTTGACAGTGTGCTGAAAGCACCTACACAAGACAGCTTTCAACATGCTAGCCACCTAAATGTTCTTGATGTCCACAAGCAGCGTTAAGATAGTAATCTGATTGAGAGATTCATGTTTCATAAATTTAAAATGTAACTACAAAGTTGTCATCTAATCCAAGTAATCTCAGAAACCTTGAGGTTCATAAACATCTGAACCCAGAGATTATGCAATAAAACAAAAACTGTAATTTAAAACATCTTGCTATTTGCAACTGTTCACATGTAGAGTTTTTGTAATTTTGCAGGAGGATATTTTTTCCTCGTCTAATTTTGTTTGCTTTTCTACCAACCTCTTCTGAACATATTAAGTGTGCCAGCAGCCCTCCTGTACCTCACTTAAGTACATAAACATACATAGAAAGCATAACACAAACAGGCCATTCAGCCCAACTAGTCAATGCCAGCATTTACCAGCCATGTGAGCAAACTGTCCTAATCACAGTTACCCACCCTATTTCCATATCCCATTTTCCTTTATCCACCTATCCAATCTAATCTTGAATACGGTCACAATTTCTGCCTCAACCACCAACTCGAAGTGAATTCCAAGCTTCATAACTCTGTGTAAAGAAGTTTCTTTTGTTCTATGTTCTAAACCCCTCAACAACTGGAAACAGTCTACTTCTATCTATGCTGTCCCATCCTTTACTAATTGTAAACACTTCTATCATATCATCTAACAAAATAAAGCTCCAATTTTTACATTTTCCTTTAGATCTATTTCCTCATGACAGGCAGCACCCTGGTGAGTCTGCATTGTACCCTCTCCAAAAGCCTCAATGTCCTTCCTACAATGTGGAGCCCAATACTGGATTCAGTACTTTTTGGTCTTAAGGTTTTAAATAGGCTCATCATTCCCTCTTGACTTTTATATTCTATACCTCTTGTGACAAAACCTAGAATTGTATTAGCTTTTTTCCCCCCCATAGCCTTATCAACTCAAGGAGCTGTCTTTAATGTCCTGTAAACCTGCACCCTCAAATCCTTCTGCTCGTCCACAGCATTGAGCCTACTTCTATTCAAAGTATAATTACTACTGTTACCTTTTTTTTAACCAAAATATATTACCTCACACTTACTGACATTGAATTCATTTGCCAACTTTTAGCCCTCTGCAGCTTCCTTTGGTCTTCTAAAGAATTAACTATACCTCCTATTTTGGTAGTGTTGAAAATTTTAACACTACTCTCTGGACCTATATCCAAATCATCAATGTGCACAGTGACCAGAAGAGGCCCCAGAACTGAACGTTGTGGGACAGCACTACCCACTTCCAACCACTCTGATAAATTGCCCTCAATTCCTACTTTAGGTTTTCATTCTTCTAACCAAATCTTAATCCAGTTTGCTATCCTCCCTCTAATTCCATACCCCTTAATCTTTTCTAAGAAAGAATCACCCGTGTGGTATTTTGTCAAAGGCTGTCCTAAAGTCCAGGTGTTCTATATGAATTACAGTGCCCCCAATGGAGCCCTGAAATATAATTTCTAGGAGCTCAGCAATTTTCTTCCTCATCATCAGGATCCTAGGACATACCTTGTTGGGCTATGGCACTTTGTCGTCTTCTTTTAGCCTAGCAAACTTGCCTAAAGTTCTCCTTTTTTCCATCATAATATTGCTCATCCTACTCTCAACCACTTTAGGATTCAGCTCCTGTCCCATATCCTTCTCTTTACTAAAGATTGATGTGAAGTACTTATTGAATACCTCTGCCATTTTGTGACTATCATCTACAAATTGACAAAGTGATTAGTCTTCATGTGTAAGCTTGGACAGCAAGTGCCAGTGGGCTATTATACCATAGAGACATCACAGCTAAGATCTAGATTTTCAATTGCCGTCCACATACAATCTAGCAGCTGTCATTGAACAGCAATCAGGAATGGGAACCCTAGCCGGGTGCGGAGGTTACAGAGCCCCCTACTGATGAGATCAACTGACGCAGCACAGAGTGAAGGCTGAATGGAAAGCTTTCCTGCTGCCGGCTCTAAAATTATATACCCATCCCTGGCCATTATCTCTAGCTGACAAATACTTTTCACAATCTCGGGATCCTATTTGATCCCAAGCTGAATTTCCAACCCCATATACTCGCCGTCACAAAGGCCACCTACTTCCAGCTGCACAACATCCGCCTCCTCTCCTGACTCAGTCCATTTACCCCCTGAAACAATCATCCCTGCCTCTGTCACCTCCAGACTCAACTATTTCAATGCTCTCCTGGCTGGTTTCCCATCCTCCATAAACTAGAACGCATCCAAACTTTTGCTACCTGTATCGTAACCTGCACCTGTCCTTCATGACCTACATTGGCTCCCGGTCTTCAAATGCAACCAATTCAAATATTTTCATCCTCATCTTTAAATTCCTTCATGGCCTCAGCCTTCCCTATCTCCGTAACATCCTCAGACACTGCAACAACACTCTGTTCCTCTGACTCTAGCCTTTAGTGCATCCCTCCTCCTTTTCTCGACCGTGCCTTTAGGTTCGGAATTTGCTCCCTTGACCTCCACCTCCACTTAAAAGATAGAAATGTCAGAAATCAAATTATTTTGATGCAATAAAGCATTATTGATCATTTCTGGACATCTTTAAATATAAGCTTTGTCCTACAAAATATGTTATTTAGAAGCGTGACTTAGAAATTGCACACCAGGAATCAGGGATAGTCACCATTTAATGCCAACAAGAGACCACAAACTACTAAACTGTACCCCAGCTACATCAAATGTATTTCTACAGATGTGGAATCTGTATGGGTAGAACTGAGAAATACCAAGGGGCAGAAAATGTTAGTGGGAATGGTATATAGACCTCCAAACAGTAATGCGGAGGTTGGGGATAGCATTAAAAGGGAAATTAGAAGTGTGCAATAAGGGCACAGCAGTCATCATGGGTGACTTTAATCTACATATAGATTGGGCTAACCAAATTAGTAACAATACTGTGGAGGAGGAATTCCTGGAGTGTTTATGGGATGGTTTCCTGGACCAATATGTCGAGGAACCAACCAGAGATCAGGCCATCTTAGACTGGGTATTATGTAACAAGAAAGGATTAATTAGCAATCTTGTTGTACAAGGCCCCTTGGGTCAGAGCGATCATAATGATAGAATTCTTCATTAAGATGGAGAATGAAGTAGTTGACTCAGAGACTAGGGTCCTGAATTTAAATAAAGGAAACTACGATGGTCTGAGGCGCGAGTTGGGTAGGATTGATTGGGGAATGTCACTCAAAGGGTTGAGTGAATAGGCAATGGCAAATATTCAAAGACCGCATGGATGAACTACAGAATTTGTTCATCCCAGTTTGACATAAAAATAAAACAAAAAAGGTGACTCAACCGTGGCTAACAAGGGAAATTAGGGATAGCATAAGATCCAAGGAGAGGACATATAAATTGGCCAGAAAAAGCAGTAAACCTGAGGATTGGGAGCAGTTTAGGATTCAACAAAGGAGGACAAAGGGATTAATTAAGAAGGGGAAAATAGAATATGAGTGTAAGCTTGCAGGGAACATAAAAACTGACTGTAAAAGCTTTTATAGATATGTGAAGAGAAAAAGATTGGTGAAGTCAAGCGTAGGTCCCTTGCAGTCAGAATCAGAGGAATTTATTATGGGGAACAAAGAAATGGCAGACCAATTAAATTCATATTTTGGTTCTGTCTTCACAAAGGAGGACACAAATAACCTCCCAGAGATGTCGGGGAACATAGGGTCTGATGAAAGGGAGGAACTGAAAGAAATCAGTATTTGTAGGGAAATTGATGGGATTGAAGGCCGATAAATCCCCAGGGCCTGATAATCTACATCGTAGGGTACTTAAGGAAGTGGCCCTAGAAATAGTAGATGCATTGCTGATCATCTTCCAACATTCGATGGAATCTGGAATAGTACCCATGGATTGAGGGGTAGCTAATGTTACCCCACTATTCAAAAAAGGTGGGAGAGAAAACGGGGAATTACAGACCGGTAAGCCGGACATCGGTAGTGGGGAAAATGCTAGAGTCCATTATAAAAGATGTAATAGCAGAGCACTTGGAAAACAGTGACAGGATCAGATAAAGTCAACATGGATTTACAAAAGGTAAATCGTGCTTGACTAATCTACTGGAATTTTTTGAGGATGTAACTGGTAAAATAGATAAGGGAGAACCAGTGGATGTGGTGTATTTGGACTTTCAGAAGGCTTTTGATAAGGTCCCACATAAGAGATTAGCATGTAAAGTTAAGGCACATGGGATTGGCGGCAAGGTTTTGACTTGGATAGAGAACTGGTTGGCAGACAGAAAGCAAAGAGTTGGAATAAACAGGTCTTTTTCCGAGTGGCAGGCAGTGACTAGTGGGGTACCGCAGGGATCGGTCCTTGGACCCCAGCTATTCACAATATATATTGATGATCTAGACGAGGGAACTAGATGTAATATCTCCAAATTTGCAGACGACACAAAGCTGGGTGGGCGTGTGCGCTGTGAGGAGGATGCCGAGAAACTCCAGGATGATTTGGACAGGTTGAGTGATTGGGCAAAAGCATGGCAGATGCAATAGAACGTGGATAAATGTGAGGGTATCCACTTTGGTGGCAAAAACAGGAAGGCAGATTATTATCTGAATGGCCATAGATTGGGAGAAGGAGAAGTGCAACGAGACCTGGGTGTCCTAGTGCACCAGTCGCTAAAGGTAAGCATGCAGGTGCAGCAGGCGGTTAAGACGAAAAATGGTATGTATGTTGGCCTTCGTAGCGAGGGGGTTTGAGTACAGGAACAAAGATATCTTGCTGCAGTTGTACAGGGCCTTGGTGAGACCACATCTTGAGTATTGTGTGCAGTTTTGGTCGCCTTATCTGAGGAAGGATGTTCTTGCCATGGAAGGAGTTCAGCGAATATTCACCAGGCTGATACCTGGGATGGCAGGAATGACGTATGAGGAGAGATTGGGACGATTGTGCTTGTACTCGCTGGAGTTTAGAAGAATGAGGGGGGATCTCATTGAAACTTATAAAATTCTGACAGGACTGGACAGACTAGATGCAGGGAGGATGTTCCCGATGGTCGGGGAGTCCAGAACCAGGGGTCACAGTCTAAGGATAAGGGGTAGGCCATTTTAGGACAGAAATGAGGAGGAATTTCTTCACCCAGAGTGGTGAACCTGTGGAATTCTCTACCACAGAAGGCAGTAGAAGCCAATTCATTAAATATATTCAAGAAGGAGTTGGATATATTTCTTAAGGCTAAAGGGATCCAGGGGTATGGGGAGAAAGCAGGGACCAGGTACTGAAATTGGATGATCAGCCATGATTGCATTGAATGGCGGAGCAGACTCGAGGGGCCGAATGGCCTACTCCTGCTCCTATCTTCTATGTTTCTATTCTTCCCCCCCAAAATTGTGTTGTAACAATCATTTAAAAACATCCTCAGCTCTCTACGACAGTCTGTGCGCTATCTAGCCAAGATGATTAATTGCACTGCAGCTCAAATTAATGCTGATTGATGTGAGGAGTCATGAAGATGCAACTGCCTACTGTGACTCTAACAAAACTATCACCTGACTGACAAAAGACTAATTGCACTGTATTTTTGCAGTAGATTCATCGGAAATTCACTGCAAGCATATAAATAGCAGTTTTGCTGGTAAGCAGTACTGATTACTTGAAGTAAAAGAGCATTGTATGGTTGTACCAGAAATCAGATGGCGTGTCTTCTATGGTGACATTTGTGTCTTTTAACCAGAAAATACATGTACCTCCATAAAGAAATTATTAAGGCATTTTCCAAACAAGCGAGAGTGTGACTGGTGTTTAATTTCCTCGTACCAATCAAAAGGAAGATACAAGTTTGAGTCAGGCCAGGTATAGAACCAAAGAGCAAAGCTCTGTACATACAAGTCAAGTCTATTCAAGGAATGAGAAAGGTTGTTTAATTACCTACTGTAGGTATGTTTGTTCATTCAGCTTTCACAAACAAATTAATCATGCAAAGAGAGGAGAAAGATTCTGTTGTGACTTAATGTGGAGGCGAGTTTAGGGCACAGAGCACAAAAGCACTAGACATTGAGGTGTTACATTAAGATCACATAAACATGTGCGTTACACAGATCGGCAGATGTCCTCTGTCCTATCCACATATAGAATTTAGTGGCTGTAAGCAATAATTAAATTCTACTTACTTTCAAGGGAAGTGTGTGGTGGTGAAGAAAATGTCAGATCTCAATATTCTGTGCCAAAAGTTAAGATAAAGTTTTAGGAACAGATTTCTGATTTGTCATTATGATTGTCCTATCTGCATGCCAAAATAAACAAGGTGGGTCGACCACCAAAGCATAGAACTCTCTAACCCTGCAAGTGAAAAAAGAGCAAACACTAACAATTTCAAGGAAAAAAAGACTTCAAGAAACTGTTGGACCTAATGCAACCCTGTGTAAAATAAGATTCAAGTCCTCTGTAGGCTAAGATCTAGTTTTCAAAAGATTTTCAGATGCCTTTCATGAACCCTTGACACCACTAGATATTCACAAATAAATTCCCCATCAACAGCAATTATAGGCTACAGTGGCTGCATAAACAGTCAAAAAAAACCTTGACAACAGACCTCAATTCAGTAACTACTGTAAATTAGCACACACAGCCGGATTTAACACAGCAAAGGGATGTTGTTGCTAATCTGGTACTGGGAGACAATTTGTTTTCACTTAGCACTGTAAGCTTTAGCAATGGAAGGTTTTCTGGATGCCAATGCAAATCAAAAATGACCTTAGTAGAGCAAAGTTGTTTTACAATAAATTAAAACCTAACAGAGAAACAAGGATCTGTTTTATAGTTTGTAAACAACCAAAGGAATTTACATTTCTACAAATCTAGATTCAAGGGACTTACTTTACAATCTTGTTCTCAAACTGCTTGGCACTCCTCCACTTTCGAATGCAATTGAGACAGTAGGTATGACTGCAGTTGGACAGGATTCCAAAACGTCGTTCATTTGCATTTGTTTTCTCATATATTACTTCCATGCAGATGCCACATATAATATCCTTACTACGTTGGATGGCAAAAGATAGCTCCATGTCCTTTTCATGAGCCTCAATGCAAGCCTATAATAAAGAATATTCAGAAGTCAAAAGAACATACTAATATTGCAATTTAATCAGTTAAGTTGGATTTGCATATATCTCCAACTCGCCAAGTTAATATTTTTGTTCAAGCTAACATCATGTTATTAGAAGAGAATACTCCATTATTCAAATATTTTCAGAGGGCTCTCTTTTAAAATGCCATGAAAATAGAAAAGGTAGAATTGTACAGTAAATCTAAAATAATGACCAAAATTATGGCCATAAACAATGAATTAATTAAAACCAGTAGTAATCAAATTTGCTTGATTGTCTTGTTACATCACTCACAGCACTAAATCTTGAAAGAGTTCATCACAGCATGTGTTGTACCGAACATGTGGAACGTCAATTTATTCAACATAAATTTTAATCAAACAGTCTTCCTCAAATTTGCAAACAAGTCCCTTCCCATTTGTAATATTATGCAACAGTCATGTTATTGATCCAAAAACTCTATGATTCTATGTTGCTTGGCCAGAGATCAGGAGTCTAACAAGACTGTACTGGGGAAAGCGCAAGACTGTTTGGTGCGATCAGGACTTCACTGGAATCTAGTATGTTGGGTCCATGTACAGGAAACTCTTTGGTATCCGGCACTGATGGGACCGGGATGGTGCCGGTTGATTAAAAATTCTGGATGACGGAGAGGGTTATCTACTGAGGCTATTTTTAACAAACAAAAATAAAAAAATCAAGAAATGTGCAGTATACAGTAATTGGGTACTCACCTACAGAATGTGTTAAATGGATGGTGGAAGATGCTTGATTAAGTACAGTACTGCCAGTTGAGGGTAATCCATAACTCTTTAATGGACTTCCGACAGCGCCAAGCCGCCGAGCAGTGGCAGTTTGGAGAACTACCCCCACTGACTAACTCGGCCACCGCGGGAGATTCTGACTCGGCAACATTTCCAGTTACTGAGGTGTCGTTTTCGGAGTATGAATTTTGCCGGTTAATAAGAGAATTCCGGATATTTAGGTGCTGTTTAAACGAGAGTTTCCTGTACTCTGTATATGGCTCCAAGTCCACCAGGCTTGCCTTTGATGGTGTAGCAGTTGTATTCTTTGCAGTCTCAGAAAATACAACCGGTACACCGGCTGGGACATGCCGATCCAGGCTGACTTGACCAACCTACCATCGATCTGTCTCAAATCTAGAAGGCCATTTTGGACAGTCACCAAAGCCCTTCAGCAATCTCCCCTCAGCCTTGATGACTGATAGCGAAATGCTTGGAAGAACTGCGACATACCAAACGGATTCCTTATAGAGGACCCCACAGTAAAACCTGAAGGATCAAACCTTCCTCGCAAACAGTGGGCAACCTTCAACCACCTCAGAACCATTCATGGTAGATGCTGCCACCTTCTCTATAGATGGAAGATTAAAGCATCCCCATCATGTGACTGAGGAGCTCCTAATCAGACCTGGAGCACATCAGTGAACACTGCCCTCAGAGGAAATTTGCAGTCAGCCTACAAGATATCAAAGCTGTTACAGTGGAAACTTTGGCCTGGATATCGGACTTAAATATTGATATTTAATTTGTTTCTTGCTACTACCATACAAAAGAAGAAGTCATCCACCAGGGATATTCATTACTAATGTCAAAGATAGTGATGAAGGCTGTAATTTGAACTCTGACAGAACACTCAGTTGCTGGCCATACCATGTCAAGGTAGAAGCTTCCTTTATTCTTACTGAAAAAAGCTAGCAATCATCTTTTTGAAGACTGCTAAAAATGAAAGTTAAACTGTATACAAGTTAGGCTCTGCTGACACCCTCAATCTCTTGGCAGATAATGATGCTTGCCTTGAGGAATCTGGCCATTGGAAAGGAGGCAATTGAAAGATAAGAAATCTCAAATAGAGCCTCATATGTGAGAGAGAGAGAGAGAGAGAGAGAGAGAGAGAGAGAGAGAGAGAGAGAAAATTCTGATGACCACTAACTGCATGGACGTGAACCAGAAAAGGATACTTGTATTGATTTTTTTAAAAATCTGAGACCTAATAATCTTCTATAAATGAAAACAATCACACTCGAGATCCATCTCTGTAAAACAATCTTCTGGAAAGATTGCTCAAGTTATTTTAACTAGAAAGAATGACTATTTTGATTCTGTTCAAAATTGATCCAAGTGATAGAAGGTCTGGAGATTGTACTGAATCCCTGGGGTTTAGGGGACCAAAAAGTAGTAGGAATATTAACTTTTTTTCTTTATACACCTGCTAGAATCTCCTCTATGGCACCAAAGTAAACTGCTTAGTTTATCTGACAAATTATTTCCAAACACAAGGCTCCTTGAATATTCCAAATTAGGTAAATTACTGGCACCACCCAAATTAACTATCGTATCTCCCATACTGTAAATTGTTCCTCCTTTCTTAAGACTTTGTAAGCCTTACTTTACTATCATTCATACCATCTCCATTTTCACACCATGCACTTGCATTTTTGAGAAGCTATTCCTGCTATTAGCTCATGTAGTTTGTGGAAAATGAAGACAGATAAAGAATAGTATGTATTCCAAAATAATGCCTTTTCTCACAATTTACTTTCTTAAAACATTCTTTAGCATAGTTATAAACTGCAGTACAGATATTTGAGCAGCTGTCCTGCACAAAATCGTGACACTTTAAGAGTGTAATGATTCTAATCAGAGCTATCAGAGATTGCACGTTACAGGAGCTTTTTCATGAGGGCAGGGGGTGGAGAGAAAACTTGCAGGTTGTAGACTGCAGGCGAGACAAGATGGTTTGAAATCAACTACACACTTCTGGAATTCATGATCGTAGGCATTATATATATTCTATATACAATTCAATTTTATTTTATTTTATTGCTGTCCTCAGTAAAACATCCCAACTGCAACTTCAAATAAATTCTGAAATGCTTCATTGACTAATGCTAACATTAAGTGTTAAACATGAATAAGCAGCAACAGGGGAAAAATGGCCACAGAACAAATTGCACAAAAGTGAAATACAGGAAACTTTCTGGTATCCGACACGGACGGGACCGACGTGTTGCCGGTTCATCAACAATTCCGGATAACCGAACGCTATAGTAAAAGATACGGAGCTCAGAGCTCCGTATAAAGCAACAAACCCTGTTGCTTAACAGCTTCAAAACAATCGGCACAAGTTGCAAGCGTCTCTGTAGCTTAGCAACAGCTTCAGCTACACTCTTGCACAGCAACAAATGGAGTAAAAAAAGTAACTAAAAGTAAAAAAAGTTACCTGAACCGACTCCTGAATTTTGCCGGTGGATAGAGCGTTCCGGTTATTTAGGGGCCGGTTAGTCGAAAGTTTCCTGTAGATGCATGGCATGGGAATCATTTACCCAGCAACTACAATTTAAAAAATGAAACAGCTTAAGGCTGATGTAGATTAAGTACACATCAATCCTCTCTTAATTCTGCTGCACCACAAATCACATCAAACCAAATGTTTTAAGCACAATATAGTATCCTTCCTGTTGTTCAGTTACTTGCCTTTATGTGGTCTGATCTCTGAGAGGCATCAGTTGGGTGAAGAACCTGCAAGCCACACATATCGCACACATCTCCATGGAGGTAGACGCAGTTCACACCATATCGACATTCTCCTAAGGCAGCATATGGACACATCTGTTTCTTTACATCTTCACCAGTTTGTGGGGCCCCAAAGCTTTCTTCTATTATTAAATCCTCCATTCTTGCTTCACGGTAAGTTGGTACAGCTGTAACGAGAATTTTAAAATGCTCCTATAACTAATTACCAACAGGACTCTACGATTGTATGTCAAAAATACACTATAATTTTGATTGTCTATCCAGACTATTACAAAACTATCCAAAACAAAATGTGGCAGAAATTAGCCTTAAAAGGGCAGGAATATTCATAGGGAATTGGGGTATTTTCATTCTGAAATTTCATCACCAAATTCAGTAAATGTTATTTATAGCTTCTTGTAACCAGTGAATTCCAATGAGAAAGAAGCCTGCATGAAACCTGTTGGGGGGGGGGGGGGGGAAAACACTTGCTCAGGTAACTTATGCAGTGTATGCACCATCAGGCAGCGCTCATATTAAACAAAGATCCAGTGCTGAGCATTAATTCACAAACATCAACACAATGAGAAAAATAAAATCTTGGCCAGAAAAGATGAATTCATTGCAAGAGTTGCTTGAGCAGGTCTTTTGATTAAAAAGACCCAAAATGGTAGGTCTCTAATCGGCCACTTACGAAAAGCTGAATTTTTCCCTAAAGGAGAATATTTATTTACAGTGGCTATGGGATGGATAAGAGGTGGAGGCAATGAATACTTTAGATTGTAGGTAGGCCCTTGCTCCCAACGTACTTATACACCACTGTTTTCCCTGTATGAAAGAGCTGGTGGCCTAACATGCTGGTTTATCAATGCTCTCTGCCACATTCCTCGAGTTCAGGCCACCATGGGAAGGTAGTTAGTGAAGGCTAAGCACTTTCCATAGGGAAAAAGATAAGGAGGGGGAGTCACCTTGTGCTACTCATGACCTCCTGGCTAGCTAATGATGGACATTGACATAGGCCAGGTAGGAAATTTCCTAGCACCATTTTATTTTTTTGTGGGAGAGGTGAAAGTAGGAGCACAAGGAAGATGGGGAAAAATTAAGCAGCTTGATATTTCTACAAACCTTCTTGCATAGAAACAAGAAAAATCAGTAAGCCAAAAACAGGGTATTTCAAAGTACAGCCATTGTTTTGGATCTGTGTCAGAATTGTTTTAACATTGACTTTTAAGAAGCCGTGAACTGCAGACATTAGTTGCATGTGTGCAGTTGTACTGCATAAGCTTGTCTCTCTGTGCCAAGTGAAATGGTCAGTAGTGCAAACACAATGAATCTGTTTATTTCTAACCATTAATTACCAAAGTACATGCAGATTACAGTATACACCAGGTAAAAAGGTAACAATTCACTCACATCTGGCATTGTACGAGTCAGATAGGTCTCACTCTCAACTCCTCTATGTATAGTAAACAGCAGGCAAAAAGGTGGGAATTCAATCACGTATGGCTTGTGTATTACTCCTGTCCACGTGTACCAGGGCTGGAAAATTTCAATCACAACTAGCCAGAGGTTTTTCAGCTTGGGAAAGCTGGCAGGTAACTCACTAATCCCTCATCTTCAATCCTTTATAATTTCTTGTTGGATCAGATCCTAAGTGGCCTGTTGCAGCTCCTTCTGCCACCCAGACTAGTTCCTCATCTATACCAACAGGGTGTAATATTTTCTTTGGATTCATTTCCTCTGTTTAAAGTTCAAGCAGACATGTTTGAGTGAAAAGTTATTTTAGGAGATTTCAGAATTTTTTTTTTTTTTTTTTTTTACTTGATTAAGTGGCGAGCAACTTCCAAACATTTTTTCCAGAATGGATGAATGCTGCAAAGTGAGTCTGCTGTACACCCACTATAGCAGAAAGGCAGTTAATTGAGAGCAGGACAAACTGCACTGATGACGGAGGAGCTGATATTCAATTTATGTGACATCTCAAACGAAAACATACATTGTACATCTCCCAAGTGTTATGTGCACCAGTGTCGGCTTTTACTTAGTACGTAACCAGGTGGTTTTACTGTCCTTCATAGCATTTGCTTCACTCACAAAGCTCAGCAGTTCTCCAGGTTGAAGAATTTGCAAGACAAGGGTCCAAGGAATATGCAAAGTTTCCTGGGTCGCTGTTGCCTGGGCCCTTCAGACTTTTAATTGTACTTAGGAGTGCTTTAATCAATATCAATACAAGCAGCACAGGATGTTGATTACATATTATTTTCTTTATAAAAATCAAAGAAATATAACGTCATTTTATTTCTAAAACCTTATGAATAAAAGCAATCTAGCTGTATTAAGGTGCTCTTAATATTTTATGGAAGGATCCAGGCTTCTGCATCAGAATTGCAGGAGCTAGCTTACAATTAAAGGAAAACAAAAACTTCACATTTCATTGCTAAAAGCAAACTTCAATGCCACTCCCAGTCATTCTGTCTCTATACTCGCTGTTGTTTTATAACTAACACTTTGGTCCTACACAAAGGGTCGAGCTTAGCTTTCAGTACCTCAGGTTTTAATTTTTTTTTAAATATTATCTAGATCATAGAAAGCCTGAGCTAAATGCAATCCAGTCATTCATGAAAGTTTTGGGATCACTTCTGTAGGTTTTTACATATACACAGACAAGATAGCAAAATCAACTTAAGACTGAATTATGAATCCCAAACTTTCCCAACAACTTTAATATGTACATATTTGCTACAATACATTCATTCGACCAGTATTCCCTGGTTTGCATACTGAAATTAATAGAACACATGGAAGAGAGGTTTCAACATGGACAGTATTCTTTGAATGTAATCAGTATATCTCAAGTAGGTTAATGTGTATTTTTTTCAGTTAAAATAATAAGTTTTTTCAAAGGGTTAAATTTAAATAATGAAAGGAAAATCTTACTGTATATTTGGAGGACAATTTCTTACCTCATGTGGCCCACACATTAGATGCAAATACACCTACTTTTGAAGAATAATGAGCTGTTGAATGGTTCCTCCATAGAGCACTGCAGTCTGTGACTGGACATCAGGTTGGGGAATTCTTTGGGCAATCATATATTCACTAACCATCATGAAGTCCTGTACAGCTGCACCAGGGTCATTTTATTCTTTTAAAAATAGGTATCTGCTGAGGTGTATAAGTGCAGCTAAAGCTACTCTCCAAGTCTGCTACTGTAACTGATCCATATTGAGGTGCTTTACAGGGCATGGCAGCAACAAGAAAAGCCTTTTTAATTCAGCAATGTACTTTATGTTTATTGGGTAGCAACTGTGACCAGAACAGATGTCTCCTGAAGTTGACTGATGAAAAAGGACAGGAATATTAATCTGAAAAACTAAGGGGATATCAGTTTTCCACAGCCTTACGTACAGTTAATCAACTCCAAGTCACAGATGACAGTTAAATTATCTGAGGGTTGAAAGGACTCATGAAACTCTCACTGCATATTGTTCCAAAAGAACAGTATCATACCTATCTTAAACCATCTTTTCTTCAATTAAATCCTTTCTTGTATACAAATTTCACATTGACTGTTCAATGTGTATTAATAGATTAATTTATCCATCTGGTTAAGTCACTGATCCACTTTATGCTGGTCACCTAACTAGTTTGGTCCAATCAGTAAATTTCATATAACTAGAAGCAGCCTATTCTATATTTTTTGTTAAATGAATTGTGTAACCACCAGGGTCCCAGATGAGACCCCTGCAGAATTATTTTTTCTATTAACAAGCCACTTTTCATTTCCAGTTGACCACTTTGGCATTAAAGGAATGACAGTTGAATTTGATATGTGATTGTAGCCAATTCACAACCATTTACCACTCCAATAATCGGTATAAAAAGCAAAACTTATATTAAAAAAATATTTTTCAGTGGGTTATGACACAATTCAAGCTGGATGTGGCATCAATGATGGAGTTACAAAAATACCCAACTTATTTCAAGAGCACAGTCCGAGACTAGGGCCTGGAGTTTCCTCCTGGAAGCACAATCTCGCTTACACCCAAGCATACACAGTCTTTTAAGCTTCGTAAATTGTTTGCGCCCAGATTGCAGGTCTCTCTGCGTGCAAATGCCGAGGAAACTCAGGGCCTGGATGTGGTGTACAGTTTAACTACTGCTGGATACAAGTGCAACATTATTGCCGCATAAAGCAACTGCATTCCGTGCAATTGAGGCCATTGATCTGTCAACTTATTTCTGCCAAGTTCAAGTTACTAGCCTTCAGTCATCATCAAAGGCCACACTGTTATATACCTAATGATATCCAGAATGGTGAAACCAACATTCAGAAAAAGCACCAAGATAAAATGACTGCGGGCTCAGTTGAGTATCAGTAAAATTTCCAGTTTTAACTTTTGATGATTTTCAGTGTATATTATGGCCATTTTTGGGTTTATTTAAATTTATCAGTTTTTCTTTACTTAAAAAAAAAAAATCACAGGAAAAGCAGAAAAACCAAGTATCACTTCGACCTTGCCATCTCACATGGTTTATTCCCATCGTCTTAGTCTCAGGCAAGGCCATCTTTGATCACTTTCTTGTATCCCTCACCACTCACATAACCCTTCCTTCTGCGTCCGCCCTGGGGAAAAACTCTCGCCAAGTCATTTACAACTGCTCTTTTAAACTCTCAACTGTCTAGCCATTGGCTGCCTGTTTGTCACGATATTTCTGCAGCTGTTGATCTGCTCAAGCACTCCTTCACCTCCACCTTTGATGCCCTTTCCCTCAGTAAAACACTTACTCTCTCCCACCCTCATCATTTCCTCACCTTCACTTCCTCAAGTCCAAAGACCTCAGATTTGAACATATCTGGCGCTCAACTGATTTAGCCATTCATCGCCAGAGCTGGCTGCACTACATAACAAGCTCTATTTGGCCCTGCTCTCCTCTGCCAAAACTGATCACTACTTCAGGATCATTCAGGAATGCAAAGATAACCCCATCATCTTTTCTCCACTACCAAATCCTTAAACGCCTCTCCACTCTTACCTTGAACAAGTGCGAGGAGCTCATGGATTTCTTCATCACGAACACGGAGATCATCCATTCAGCTGCATCTTCCTCCACCAAGCCAAACATCCCGAGGTTCTCTTTGCCCTAGCCCTGAACCTGTGCCTTTGTCTAGTTTCTCTCCCATCATGTCCTCTGCAAGCTCATCTTATCCATGAAACTCACCACCTTCTCTCTCAACCCCATTCCCACTAAACTGCTGACCAACCAACTTCCCTTCCTGGCCCGCGTACTAACTGATATTCACCCTCAATGTCTCTATCCTTGCAAACTACAACCCTATCCTCAACCTCCCATTCCTCTCCAAAGTAATTGAATGTCTTTATGCCTCCCAAATCCATGCCCACCTTTCCCACAACTCCATGTTTGAAGCAACTCCATGTCTGAACCATTCTAATCACATTTCCGTCCCTGCCACAGCACTGAAGCGGCCCTAATCCATGCCACAAAGGACATCCTCTGTGCTTCTGGTGCACTATCCCACTTCATACTTCTTGACCTCCCTGCAGCCTTTGACACAGTCGACCACACCATCCTCCAATGCCTAGCTGAGTGGGACTGACATCACTTGGCTCCACTCAGACCTATCTAATCGTAGCCAAAAAATCTCTAGCAATGGCTTCTCTTCTCACTCCATTATCTTTGGAGTCGCCCAAGGATTTATCGATGGTTCCCTCCTATCCCTCATCTATATGCTGCCCCTTGGCTATATCATCCGAAGACATGACATCAGATTCCACATGTACGCTGATGACACCCACCTCTACCTTGCCACCACCTCTCTTGACTCCAATGCCTCTGTTGTCAGCCTGATTCTCTATTCCAATGCTATTTGGACTGACCTCCACCCTGCATAAACTAGAGCTCATCCAAACTCTGCTGTCCTTTACCCCAACCCTGACAAAGTCCCACTCATCCATCACTACTGTGTTCAGTACATTGGCTCCAGGTCCACCAATGCCTCCATTTTAAAATTCTCATCTCTTGTTCAAATTCCTTCATGGCCTCACCCCTCCCTATATCTGTAACCTCCTCCAGCCGCACAACCCTCAGAACTCGGCATTCCTCCAACTCTGGTCTCTTACACATCCCTCACTGCCTTTGCCCCATTGGCCGTGCCTTCAGTCGCCGGCCCTAAGCTCTGGAATTTCCTCCCTATACCTCTCTGCCAGTCCACATCTCTCCTCCTTTAAGACCCTCCTAAAATCCTACCTCTTTGACCAAGCTTTTAGTCAGCCCTCCTAATATCCCCTTCTTTGGCTCAGTGTCAATTTTTGTCTGATTCGTCAGTTTATGCTCGAGATGTGCCTTAGTATGTTTTGCTATATGTAAATAATGACACCATGTAAATGAAAGTTGTTTTTAAATTTGTAACAGACTGGGGAAGCTAGTATTAAAATAATAAACTTGGACTCAAGCACAGAGTTAAAGAGTGAGGGAAGTCTGGAGAGAAAGTACATAGGAACTGGAGTAGAACATTCAGCCTCTCGAGCCTGCTCCGCCATTCAATTAGATCCTGGTTGATCTTTACCTCAAATCCATTTACCCACTTTAGCTCCATATCCCTCAACTTCCCTCACACTTTAACTCTGCTCAAGTGCAGGTTTACTGTTTCAGTGCCTTCTCCCCAGCTCCCTCATGACTTTCCAGTCGTTAGCTGTGCTCGAGTCCAAGTTTATTATTTTAATACTAGCTTCCCCACTCTGTTACAATTTTAAATGGACTTACCCAACAAAAATCTCAGTCTCGAAAGCTCCATCCCAGTATCCACAGCCTTTTGGGGGAGTGAATTCCAGATTTCTACTACCGATTTCCCTTCTAAATGGCCTGGATCTGGATTATGTCCCCTCGCTCATGGTTCGCCTCCCCCCGCCCAGAGGAAATACTTTCTCTTCATCTACCCTCTTGAATCCATTTACCATTTTAAACACCTCAACCAGATCACCCCTCAATCTTCTATACAAGGGAATATAAGCCAAGCTTATGCAACCTGTCCTCAATTTAATCCTCTAAGCCCCAGTATCATACCACCATATAAAAATATTTTTTAAATGTTCACAGGGGGTAGTAGGGGCGGACGGACAGGGTCATGGAAGAGTGGCCACTGGTTTAACCTGAAACCAGAGAAGTTAAGAAACAGCTGTGACTACAAATTCCTTTACGTACCAGGGAATGGATACCTATTAACCTGCTGCTTTGTATAAATTTTAGTGAAGAATTTCAATCACAGTCCCTTTAAATAGAGGATAATGCATGAGAGAACAAAAAAAAATTCGAGAGCTGTAGTGGTTATAACAAGTGGACATTACACAAAAGTACACTTTTCAGGCCACCTGGGAATCCCGAACAATTTATGAAGAATGTATTAGTATTGGATGCTGATGTAACTTCATTTAGACTGTTGTGTATTTTTCTTGGATAAACAATCTAAAAAGACTTAAGTACTGCCCACTAGAAGGGCACCATATTGCAACTAGAGTTTCAACTTAGGTTAACAAATACAATTTATGTTTTACGTGAATATTAATGCATTGTATCCTTTAACGTGCTGTACTTGCACCTTACATATTTAAATAACTTGCACGATAAAACTAATGGAGTGATCTATGACACATTAATTAAATTTGGTGCAACATGTATTTATGCAATATGATGCTCCAAAGTACCCCTAATTAAAAAGCAATAATGCATTTTGTATTAAATGATTAACTGACATTTGTCTAAACTTCTGAAGTTCAACTTATTTTATGGCAAAAAAATCTAAAATGTAAAACAGTTGGAAGGGTATGTAACCTCCTATGAGGGCATGCACTTTTTTTTTTTTTTTTAAATTACAGGAAACTTTCATTTATCTGGAGGTTAAATGTCCGGATAGCTCTATCTACCGGCAAAATTCAGGAGTCGGTTCAGATAATTTTTTTTCTTTTCGTTGCTTCTTTTCTCCAGTCCTGGCTCTGCAAGTGTCTCTGTAGCTAAGCAACAGCTTCAGCTAGATGCTTGCAAGCTGCGCCGACTGTTTTGCAGCTGTTGCTAAGCAACAGGGCTTGTTGCTGCACACGGAGCTCTGAGCTCCGTATGTTTTAACATTAGCGCTGGTTTCTACGGCAGTTTTGATCTAACGGCACCAGCTCGGTCCTGTCGGTGCCGGATACCAGAAAGTTTCCTGTACATGTCCTCCCTGGGCCTTCCAACTAATGTGGCTAAAGGACAGGGTGGGTGGCTGGCTCCTGGGTTGTTGTGATTATACTTTTTAGCAAGCAAGAGCTGCACATAACAACTGCCCAACAGAAACACCGAACTCAAATTACCCTTCTCCCTGCAAGGAGATGCCAGACTCCTGCTTGTCCTTTCACACTCCATTGCTGTGATAAGTAACTCAGTGGCACTGGGGGTTGAAACTGCTCCTCCCACTACAAATTATAAACTGAATGACTCCTCCTGCTTCAAAATGCCATGAATAAGCATTCCTGTGAAGTTTTACTTTTAAAGCACAGCAAGGCAAATTAAGGCATGTGCGTTTCTTTAGATTAAAAATTAATTAAATAAATAAATAAATAAATACAGTTTAACAATGTTAATGCTAAATACATACTAGCATATCAGAACTAACATAACCCATTACATCCCTAAATATGCAGTTGTATATTTTTTTAATCTTTAAAATATTTAATTGATTTGAACAACAATCACCCAGCCATTCTTCACTACAGTATTCTTAGGAATTTCCATATCTGGATTTACTGCAATGTTGTATAAATTTCCAAATGCAGAAATATACATCGAAGAAATTAATTTAGTCATTTATGAGTTTTACTTGGATGCAGGTAAATCATACACAAAAGTGACAATTGTTGCAGGACTGTCAATTATCACATTTGCAGAATTACCCAGGTGTGCTCATAGATAATCAGGAAACAACTGTCTGGATTTTTCAAACCGTTGCCCTTCTTCTGTAAAGCAATCCAATTTAACTAGGGTAATTATGCATCCAGGAGGCTGGAAGTGTGTTTTGGGACTGAAAACTAATTAAGTTAGACAGTTATAAAATGTCATATTTGGGCACCTGACCAATAATATTGTAGCACTATATGGCAGGTGAAAAACAAAATTGGTATACTTTTTCTGCTGGTCAGGGAACCATAAACAATGTGGATTTTAACAGAGGTTGAGGCGCAGCAACAAATGTTACAAACAGATCTATTAGATTTCAAGTTAGGTTCATACGCTATACATATGTTTATCCAAAAATATGCTAAATGATAGAGAATAATAGTGGCATTATTAGATTTTCATTACTGAGCCTATTTTTTTTTTTTTTTTTACACATAGGAAATCTAGAATAGAATTCTCTTTTGAACACCGCTGTGGAAGATTTGAAAGATAAACTCTAATCAGTTCAAAAGTTTGTGCGGCAAACTACGTGTTGTCATTCATGGACCGCAGTCAGCTGTACATGGGCTCAATCAGCACATTGGATCAATCAGCACATTGGTACAGTTGTTGAGACACAACTCCACTCCTCCCAACAGCAGCCAGTGACTGAACTAATGTCTTCAAGGTATTCCAAGTCCTTTAGGTAAGGCCACAGGAGTTTCATCAAGTTTCGATCTGAGGACTAGGCAGGTTTATTCCAGCACATGGACTTCCTGCTTCTTTACAAAGTCCATCATAGGTAGAAATTTGTTTAATGTCATTACCCTACTCAAATGTATACTGCCTTTCTAACACCCTGCTTTCAGATGGGATCATATAGTACTTAAGAACATTGATTTATGAATTTGAAGTACCCTATATCTGAAGTAGACGCCCAAGCCTAGGAGATGAGGACAGATAATGGCACAATCACTTCAACCAGTGATGACCTGATTTGTCAGACGTCTTTCCATACATCTTGCCAATTTTATCTCTTCTAGTTTCTGGTGCACGCGAGTTCCTGATCAGATATTTGTGCAACCATCACCTCACTTTCTGGCAATTTACTGGCCTGGACTAATGATGGACATTTGGTCAGTGGTCACAAAAGTCAAGAGTTGTCTGAAAAGACATACAATAATGGTGACTTACTTCTTCCACTGCTGCAGTGACCTAGTCTAAACTGATCATCATATTGCTTGACCAGAACAACGGCTTCTTTCAACTTGATATTGAATTAACAGTGAAAAGAAAGACAGACTTGCGTTTATATAGCGCCAGTCACGACCACCGGATGTCTCAAAGTGCTTTACAGCCAATGAAGTACTATTTGAAGTGTAGTCACCTGGGAAACGCGACAGCCAATTTGCACACAGCAAGCTCCCACAAATGACCAGATAAACTGTTTTTGTTATGTTGATTGAGGGATACATATTGGCCAGGACACTGGGGATAACTCCCCTGCTTTTCTTCAAAATAGTGCCATGGGATATTTTACATCCACCAGAGAGCAGACAGGGCCTCGGTTTAACGTCTCATCCGAAAGACGGCACCTCCGACAGTGCAGCACTCCCTCAGCAGAGTGAAGGAAAATTCAATCAATTCATTCTTAGGTTCCTGGCAAAACATTAGAGAATATTCTAGAAGTATGCAAATTATACCTCAAATGTTAATACTAGGAAAACATGTTCCTATATTAATTGCACCATAGACAGAGAGCTGAAATCCTGCTCCATCCTCTCATTTTAATTTTAGATGCTAGGGAAGGAGAGTAAATGCAGATTGAAGCCTTATGGGAAAATTACAACAATTGGCCGTTTAATATTTTTTTAAGCAAATAATCAGGGTCTGTATTAGAAAGCCAACAGTAAATAGCACTGCAGGCTCACATATTATGCACAGAATAAGGACTTCACATGACCGATAGCACCTTTTTTATGTAAATGACTGCCTGCGTCCTGATGCCCATATAAAATAGCTCAAGGACTACAAAAATGTCTACAGCTTATTCTTCAAATCAAAATGCAGACATTATTCCAAAATCTACAACTACTAATCAATTTCCTACACTCAGATTGTTCTTAGATTATAGAAATTTTTCCCCGAGATATCAGCTGATTGACAAATGGAGAACAATGGGATATCCAGGATCAATTATGAGGCAGCAATATAAATCAAAAGAAATGATTTAACCACATTACACAAAGAATACAAGGCTCTAATCTTAATCAAAAGGATTCAAATAAAATCACAAACCAAAAAAGTAAAGATGGAAAGGTATAGAAGTGGCACCGGAACTCGGAGAACAATTTACTGTCGTGAAATGATTCAATATTAAATATACAATTGTAACTTAATGTGGTGTTTTAATTCAGTTTTTGGCTTGTTGTGTGCCAACTCTCCCAATATTTCATGTCAACGGTATACAACTTTGGTACCGGATTAACTGTCATTATTGAAAAATACAGTTATTATATTAGACTGACTTCGGATCACAGCAACCCAAACAGCAGCTATGGTAAAATTCCACCAACACACAATAGCACTTAAATGCATCAAATGCATAAATAAAAATTCTCCACATTCTCTGGTCCTAGCTAAAATACTGTTATAGTGAGCAGTAGTGCTCAAATTTTGAGAAGCAGAACTTATGGCAATACCTGCTTTGGTTACTTTTGGTTTTATTGAAGAGATTTTGTTGCATTTATACCACTTTAAATATAGAGATTAGTGTAGGAATCTTGGACTACAACTTACTCTGGTTAAAAAAAATCTACACTGTGGATCATTGCATTCTTTATTGCAGACTTAAACTTACATAAGTAATGGTATTTCAAAATTAAATCTTAATGTCACCAAACTGGATTCAATCAGAGAATAGATTGTATACAGTTGCAATTGACTTTAGAAGAAAAACTAAAAATCTCAAACAGGTATGTAAAGATCTTTAACCCTTTCCCTGTATGTTTGGTCACATCTCCCCAATCCCTCTTGTATCCATTCCATTCCTCCAGTTAGTATCAAAACCATTCGCATCTGATGCCATAATCTTCTGGGATTCTCGCACCCATTCACCTGAATTGTGCCAAAACCAGTGAATCAATCGACAACTGCTCTCTCGCACTGTGCGTTGAATCCGTCCACAAACACCTATGCCTGTAACTGGCTTCAAATACCATTCCTTCCTACTGGTGGACTATGAGGTGAACTTTTTAGAAACAAAATGAAACCACGAGGAAAAATATAATTCGAAGAAAAGCACGCAAAAAACAGAAGTATTTTGAATAATGTAAAGAAAAGCTCAGAAATAACAGGCACATGACATCATAAAACAAAAGGGATTAAACAAAATACAAATTTGAACTTGGTTGCTTTCTATAGATGGGTTTTTGCTTCCACCTTGCAGTGAAAGGGCATTTCACCTCAGGTAAGAGACCTCAGTCTTGAACAATCAGCAGCACAGACAACAGGTCATAAAACATCTACAAGCTAATCGGTTTCACCCACCCTCTAGGCAATGGGGGGAGGGAAGACAGGGAAAGGGAGCACATATAAAGTAACATGTAAAAATCAATTAAATGACAAAATATGATTAAGTGCATTTTTGTACAATTGTGACTGAGTTGACACACGATGTTTTAATTCTTAAGACATGAACCTTTTATACAAAATATAAGTTATCTTAAATGCTGATACATTATCATTTTAGTAGATATAACAGACAAAATAACAAACATTAATAACTAGGCACTGCAAAATATGTAAGATGCACTACAGGAGCAAGTTCGAAAGCAAGGTGGACAAGCATTCCATACTACAGAGTACCATAGGGTTCAACTACAGCTGGGAGGCAAAGACTATGTGACTTACCAGATAAAGAGAAACAGTAACATGAAAAAAATCAGGGAAGGGGTAAAGTGTAACTGAACAGCAATAACACACAATTGTATCCGATGATGGCTTGATTGCAGTCTTCTGTTTCAATCCAGCTGTGTCTCCTATTTACAACTTGCTGCAAGCATGCTCATATACCAGCTGCCAAATATATGCAACCAGTCAAGGTGTTTGTGCACTCTTACAATACTTTTGTCATTTACGGAAACTAATTTCTTTTTAAGCATCTTGTCTAGTGAAATTAAATGTTCTGTCTAGTGAAATGAAATGTTAACAGCTGAATGAATTACAATCGGCCATTAAACTGAGAAAAAACAAATTCATTTTATTCTGACTCCTTAAAAGTCTTGCCAAAGTGAAAAATATTCAATATCCTAGTCAAGCTTGTATAACCAACACAATTAGTTAAAAGCAATAGTACTCGATGAAAAAGTTTTAAAATATCAAAAATACGTAAATTTTAATTTACTCCCACTTTGTGATACTTACAGGTCAACACTGATGACAAGTTCAAGTCTCACCTTTTAGATCTCTTCAGTGACCTCTACAGGTAAGTTGGAGTAAATGGTCTGGAGTTTGGTTGATCATACTTCCCTCCCGCAATATTTAAAATGGAATAATATAGTTAAGTGAAAAGGGAGAAGTACTTCAAATGTAAATATACTCCTCCCCTCTCATGTGTGTATAATTTATACAGGTTTAGTCAAAATTAACAGAAAATCTCTTTAAAATAACCACACTTGTAACTATGTCTCTTCACATTAGAATTCTAATTCTATAAGGTCACATCGCCAAAGTTTACACTTCATAAAAAACAGTGTGAAGGTGATACATATATGCTGCATTAAATAGCACTTAAGGACATATATATTGAGACAATTGTTTTTAATTTCAAGATTTCATTGACACATGAAGAAGAATCAGGCCATGAGTAACTACGTATCCAGGCTGCCAGTTTCAAAGTGGTATTTGAGGAAGCTAGCTGCCACTTAGCTAGCTGGGTCAAGTATGTAATACACAAAGACCCCCAAAAATGAAAAGGAGTGCAATTCCTTTTTTTAAGAAAGGAAATTTCAAAAAGAGTCTGCTCTGCCAAAATCATATGGTTATGGGAAATTGTTGATATAGCAATTCTATTGTTGATATATAAAAACCAAATTTTAGAAAAATTCACAAAACAGTGCTGTGGCAACTCTGCCATCTTGAAACTAGGTCAACAGTGGAAAGATGGAGCTGCAGTTTCCCCTCCTGGTTTCAACAGCAGCACAGGTTTACAACCAGGTCTGCTTCAGTACCTGACCATCCACAAGCAGTCACACAGGATCAGGCACTTGAGAATCCTTTTGGGAAAAAGGAAATATTGTTTAATTTATCTGTCATCTGAGGAGGATTTTTAAGAAAGTATATTTAAACCATTCATTAATGTTCATTTTACATGAATATTCCTGGACAAAATTTTTTAAATGACTTGCACACGTTGATGGCTTTTTAATAATGAAATCTACTGGCACAAGGAATGTGCTTTGATACGAGACATAGCTAAAATTGCTAGGTTAAAAACAATAAGGTAAATTATTCACCTCAGATTTATACTTTTATAACTAGCCTTTTCAGTCGCAACCATTTTTTCCAAGCACTTGCAATTTAAAAAACAGATGTAATCATTTTGGATGCACAGTTCTTAAATTACACTTACACTTTTGTAAACTATATTTTAATACTTTTTATTATTGACCTTTTTATATTTGGTTTTACAAGAGGCCTCGTTATCGCAAATGTGAAACTGTAAAGTACTAATTCTAAGGAAGGGTTCAAGATATCCTCAATAATTATGTAGCTACTGCTAAATCTCAGGAAAAAGACCAAGAGTTTTGCAAGAATAATTTAATATTAAGTTCCACTGTACTGTATGGCATCCCAGGAGGGCTCCATTGTAAATTAGCTTTTAAAAGCTAAGTTAGGCTATCCCAGATATAGTAACCGGAGCGGATTTTGGTATGTTAACTATTTAGAACCATAAATACAGCACCTTCACACTAAATGGCAGAAGCTGCAAACTGCTGCAGTATATCAAGCTTTATACAGCCACTAATTGTTGAAAAAGTTACATTTTGAAAATGACAGATGTGAATAAAGTTCTTGGTTTCATCACTTGAGACACATGCACTTGGAGCCACTTTATCCCTTAAAAAGCAGCCAACTCCAGCCTTTGCAGCATTCTCATCCAACAGTTGAATAAAGGAAAGCCCTTTGAGGAACTTGACAAATTTAAATACTGCTCATCAGCCACTTTATACAAAAGGACTATATAGCAATTATTGGTAGCTGGAAGATGCATTTCCAAGAGGATTACTGCACTGGACGTGGGTAAACATGTCTACTTCTGAGCTGGTTAAGTAAAATGCAGCATGGCCAGAGTTCATGAAAACAGGAATTATTGTTCGTGATTTTACAAAAAGCCCGAGGAACATTTATTCAGTACTTATGGACGACATCCAGTAACAGACTGGTGGTTGCACTGACTGGTGTCCTGTTGCCTCCCTCTGTCCCAGCCTCTCTCTTGATACTTCCAGAAATATGCCAGGTTGTGCTGTTCCTTAGGTTCCACTTAACAATACCTTTTGACAAGGTAAAGCAGTTCTATGGACCTAAAGATATCTGGCATGTAGTTCTTCCCTATCCTTGATTAGCATGTTGTACTCTGCATCACGATTGTAAACTCTGACATGATGTTTTCTGGTGTTATCTTCCTTCTGTATTCTTACAGAAAATCAATTCAAATATCAAACAATTGAGGAAAGACACTAGGGAATAAGTATTATACGCTGAAAGCATTTCTCCTTCCTCAAATAATTAAACAATGCTTAGCAACTTCCAGCAAAGATGGATTTTGGGAAGGGTTACCGATTTGTAGCTTTATTCCTAAATGCATTATGGCATTTTGCATCCTAAGGGTGAGGGCTCCCATTTGATTTGACTTTACATCAATGTTACATTATTTTACATAAATGTTATATTCAGGAGGAATCTAGGAGAACCAGTAAGTGGGGGGAGAAAAGCACGCAGCCATTACAGGAGCATTGTAATACCAGCTCCTAACATAAGCAAATGTGTGTGTAACCTGGGGAGGCGGGTGGGGCAGGAGGAGGGGTACAGGGACATGGACACATAAATCTAACATAAATCACATAATTGTGCTGTTTTAGTTTAACATTGTAACCCTCCATTTTCACAAAATCTGAGCAAAGAGAACCGAAACCAACAGCTCTTTTAAAATGGAAATCAAATCTGAACCATTTACCTAGCCCTATACAGGTAGCCCATGTTCATTTTGTACAGTAAAAAATAGGGAACCGTTTGTTAAAAGTTATTGTAAATAATGTATATTGGAGGCTATATACAGTAAACTGAGAAATACTACAGTAGGTTGTTTGTGTGTTTTTTTTTTATTTCGTTAAGTATCAAGCACGTAAACATGTCGAATCAGCTTACTTCGTCCACAGTATGGCTGTCCAGGTATAAACTCTGCTGCATTAACCCAGTCCTCCAGGTTTGAGCTTGTTGTTGCAGGGTTGGATTCTTCAATCACTGCTGTTTTTGTGCTCATTTCACCATTTAATTTGGTAAGTGGAGTAAGTTTAGTAGCTGATGCGGTGGCAGAATCCTTCGGGATCAATGGCGTAGGACCACTCTGAACCTCCGACAATCCTTGCTTTGACGGCTTCACGTGGTCATACCTGTATATCAATTAGGGATGTTACAATTAATGCAACATCATAAACCTGCGATAACAACCTTTTCGCTTAGGAACACGAGCCCGTTCCACAATTCAATTAGAGCATGACTGATCTGTATCTCAACTTCATAACCCGCCTTTGTTCTGTATGCCTCAATACCCTTACCCAACAAAAATCTATTGATCTCAGTCTTGAAAATTTAAATCGACCCAGCATCAACAGCCTTTTGGGGAAAGAATTCCAGATGTCCACTACCGTTTGTGTGGAAAAGTGCTTCCCAATTTCACTTCTAAATGGCCGAGCTCTAATTTGAAGATTATGCCTTGTTCTGGATTCCCCCACTACAGGGAGTAGCTTCTCTGTATCGATCATATTGAATACTGTTATCATTTTAAATACCTTGATTAGATCACCCCCCAACATTCTAAACTCAAAGAAATACAAGCCAACCAGTCTTCAATTTAACCCTTTAAGTCCTGGCATAATTCTGGCAAATCTGCACTGTACCCCTTCCAAGGCCAATATATCTTTCCTGAGGTTCAGTGCCCAGAACAGAATGCAGTTAGGATCTCGCAAAGGCTCAATACAAGTGAAACATCACTTCCTCACTTTTGAATTTCAATTGCCTGGAGATAAAGGCCAACATTCCAATAGCCTTTTTAATTACTTTTTCTACCTGTGCATTAGCTTTTAGTAATTTATGCTCAAGAATCCCTTTGCTCCTGCACAGCTCCAAGTCTCTCACCATTAAGAAAATATTCTGATTTGTATTTCTCAGATCCAAAGTGGATGGATGACCTCACAGTTCCCCCACACTGAATTCCATTTGCCATAGTTTTGCCCACACACTTAATCTGTCTATTTCCCTTTGCAACTTCCTGCTCTCATCCACAGAACTTAGTGTGCCTCCTAACTTAGTGTGACATGCAACACTCCCCTTCATTCAACGCCTTAACATATATGGTGCAAAGCTGAGGTCCCAGTACAGATCCCTGGGGAACATCAATTGTCACATCCCATGAATCAGAGTACATTCCCTGTATCCCTACTCTCTATCTCCTACCTCCCAACCAATTACCAACCCATTTCACAAGGTTATCACAGAAATCACAGAAACCTCACAGTACAGACAGAGGCCATTTCGGCCCATCGAGCCTGCACCGACACACATCCCACCCGATCCCCGTAACCCCTACACCAACACACATCCCACCCTATCCCCGCAACCCCACGTATTTCAATTTTATGCACACTCATTTTTGCTAATAATCTCTTGTGCGGAACCTTATCACATATGCCTTCTGGAAGTCCATATAGACAACATCAATAGATGCTCCCTTATCCACCATGGTAGTGACCTAAAAAATTTCAACTAGATTAGTCAGACATGGCCTATCCTTCACAAATCCATGCTGACTCTCTGATCAGCTGATAGTTGTTCAAGTGCTCAATCACTCTGCCTCTGATGATTGCAATATCTTTCCCACAATTGATGTTTTTTTCCCCCCCACAATTGATGTTAAACTGACAGATCTGCCATTACCTGGTTTCTCCCTCCCTTCTTAAATAAATTAAACACAGGCGCAATTTCTCGCAGAGGTGACGGGACAATGATCAGAAGCAGGGACCCCGGCTGATTCTTCGCCCTCCCTAACCAAGCCAATTGTAAACAGACTAACATTTATGTACAACCTTAACACACCTCTCAGAAACATTACAAAGCACTTCAATTGTTGCCATGGCTGAGATCAGCACGGGATAGGAACACAATATGGCCCCCTCGTCTGTATGGCGTAGTACATGTGTAAGCTCCCAAACCAAAAAGGCACAATTCCTGAAACTGGAGGGCATTGAAAAATTATGACTAATGCATCTGCAATTTCTTTGCCTGTTTTTAATACCCTGGAGTGGAAACCATCAGATCCTGGAGATATATCCCAATTATTTGCTCCATTACCATTTAAAAAAAACTTTACACTACATTCCTTCCCTTGACTTATTTTTAGGCTCCCTTGTAACACTGATATTTTGCCCTCTTCCTCCAGATACATACTCATTTAATAAGTCTGCCTTTTCCTTGTCCATTATATTCTCATCTGCCTCGGTCTTTAATGGGCCCACATTTCCCTTTACCACTATCTCTCAATGTTTTTTCAAAATTCATCCCCTTTTTGCACCTTATTACTTTCTTCTTCCTAAATCATAGTTGTAAAATGCTGACAGGTGAATGGGAAAAAAGATCCCAAGAACATGTTCACTCAATCACCTCACCATGGTGAATAACTCAATCAGCACGTTATCAAAAAACTTTTTAAAAAAAATCTGAGCTACATGGTGTACTAACTTAACCCAGCATCACTTGTGTGAAATCTGCAAATCCACTACAACAATCAAAACAAAAATTAAGTTGCCCATTGGACTTTTTAAATTCAAAGGGAAATGACTCACTATCTGCAGTATTAGCTCTAATTCATGTGCCCAATAAAAAGCAAACATTTCAACTAGATATTACAAAAAACCTCCAATGGGTTGTCGATATAAAAATCAAGGTTTGCGCAGTATTTATGTCCATTGCATTTTCTCCAATTTACCTCCTTGAATCCAACATTGAATTCCTGAAATTTATATATGGGGCTTTGAATACATTTCTACTTTCTAAATCTTTGCTCAACAGTAATATGCCTTGCTGTCTTTGGAGGCAGTGCTGAAATATAAATAAGATGGTGTTCAAGACAAACCTTACGAGTGCCTTTTTTGTCATGGAAAACGTAAATGACAGTCGCTAGCAGCAATTGACATCAAGTCCATTGCTGTATTTTGGCCAAAGGTGGTTGACAGCAGTTTTGACCTTGTAGGTCCCTACATACCTTTCCTCGACAGAGAAGGCTAGCAGCCAGAATGATAAAGTCCATGAATATAACTTTGTAGGAAGTGAGCATATTGTTATTTTCCAGCAGCTGCATGCATGTGTGCAAATTTTGTGCATTTGTTGCAGGGAGGATGTTTCCCCTCGTGGAGGAATTTAGAACTAGGGGGCATAGTTTCAGAATAAGGGGTCGCCCATTTAAAACGGAGATGAGGAGGAATTTCTTCTCGGAGAGTCGTGAATCTTTGGAATTTTCTACCCCAGAGAGCGGTGGAGGCTGAGTCATTGAATATATTCAAGATGGAGATGGACAGATTTTTGAAAAACAGGGGAATCAAGGGTTATGGGGAGCGGGCAGGAAAGTGGAGTTGAGGCCAAGATCAGATCAGCCATGATCTTATTGAATGGCGGAGCAGGCTCGAGGGGTCGAATGGCCTACTCCTGCTCCTATTTCTTATATTCTGGCGTTTCCAAATCCACTCTGCAATGTAAACAGGGCAAATTTGGCATCAAGGGATATTGGGCTATATAACAGAACCTATTCCACTGGGAGCCATTCTATATATTAAATATAAATGGCATGTAAACCCATTACAGGAGAGTTGCACTGAGGCAGAAATTTGTGAAGACCCTAAACCTGCACCAAAACTCCTACTCCCGACAAAAGAACAAATCAAACTCTTTAATTTAAGCATGAAGTGCTGATCACACAGAAATTGATTGGTAAGGATTATTAAACACAACAATGGAAATAAATTAACACACTTAGCAAAGAAAGGTACAATAATGGTTGTACAGACACTTTTAAATTGGTTCCAGAGCTCTGGGAGTTTTCCTTGCTAGCCAGTGACTTTCAGGCACCATTCTCCCCTTTTTACTGCATCTGTGGGGTTCCAGTCTCTTGTTAAGAGAGCCAATAGGAGCCCTGTCTTCTCCACACCTCCATCTCTGCTTTCCCAACCCACAAAAAGTTAGGCCCTGGGTTCTATCCAGTGCAGACTTTGCTTCTGTTATATTATACAGTGCTGGCAATAGGAGTACAGAGTACCTGTTGCCAATGATACACTATTAATGTAAAAATACTGTCTACTATTAATTTAGCTTCCACAATCCCTTTGGGCTCAATATCTCAATCAAATCATTTCCCCTTACCCTCTTTTTACAACACTGAACTGCTTTCTGTAATTGTGTCAGTTCCCGCTGGTGTTGAATCTCTCGGTTTATACTGTGGGGTGGATTTGACACAGGAGGAATATTGCAAGTACACAAAGTTTGTCTGAAACCACTAAAATGACTTGGAACTCTGCTGCATATATACTTGATTTGCTGCTGAAACCTTTCTAAAGTATAAAGGTGGTGATTAAGTACCATCAGGAACCTGCACAATGTTTGCAACTGTGATCTGGGTACAGACCTTACCTAATACAACTGGATAGCTAAAAATGGCAGAACCGAGAACAAATTTCACTAACGCTGTATAGCCTTGCTGTCACTCCAGGTAAGTTTCATAGCAGGTCATTTATACTACCAGGTTACCTCAAATGTTACTCTTGCATTCAGGATCAACTTTGTAGTATAAAAGTATCAGTGACAGATTTTTTTTTTATTTTTTTTATAAAAAACAGAGATACAAAACGAGGGCTGAACTTAATCACAATTCTTGATGACCAGTTGATTTGAAAGGCAGCCCAATGATAAATTCGTTGGAAGTGGGAGGTTTAAGTTTATTTCTGGACCTCCTTACTGGTAGGATTGAATGAATAATGTAATATTATTGCTTGAATGAGCTGGTCACTTGGATCAAGGAAGTCAGCAACCTTTATAGTGCAGAGGACAGAGATCAATTATATAATTATTTTACAAACAATATTCTTATGAGCTAAGCCTACAACATTTAGTAATGGATTAATAATTAGCAGTACAAACCCCTGATAGACCAGTATACACAAGCACAAGGAGCTTCTTTGGTGGACACATTAGAAACTGCATCATTTGTATGCATGTAAAGGCAAGTATGCTTTTTGGCATGGATTTTCCTCCACTATAATGCCAGAGATCTACTGGTATAACGGGGGAGGGAGGGAAAAAATGGGCAGAATGTCTACCGCCAAATCCCCCCCCCCCCCCACGCAGGGATTGCAGCTGTCTGACACTTGACCACCCTGCTACGTTTTAAATGACAGCGGAGAGGGCAGGGCTAGGGAAACCGGCTGATTTTTCTGCCAATAATGGCAGAAGGGGGTGGTGGTAGGTACCGGGGCAGCAGCAGGAAGCCCACTGATGGCCCTGTTGAAGGGAAAGGGCCTGATGGAAGCTGGATTTTCCTCCATGCCCACATACCTTTACAAGAATAGGCCTTGGCTCATTCAGAAGCCTTCATACCAACTATGCCAAAAATGTTTGGGGCATTTCTGCCTCCTTGAACTGTAACTCCACTTTCTAGCACTGCTGCTCCCTGAATTTTGGTTCCGAGCAGGGCACAGGCCCCTTCTGTGTGGCAGAGATACCGCACAATGTCCCAACCCACCCCCAGTAGTCAATCTGCCCCGACAGAAATCCAGCCCTTTATCTCTTCAATTGCTAAAAGAGCATTTCGTACTGATGTCTAGTAATTGTGCAGCCTTAATCTTGTCTAACAAATAAATTCAAGTAATTGCAGAATCAACAGAATTGTTGTCTGTGCAAGACCCAACGCATATTTAACCAGGAAGGTGTTGAATTTCTATTAGGACTTAAAAGGGAAGAATATTCTATAGGGAAGATAGCAGATCTGCAGTTGTGATCTTCATGGGTAGTCCAGGACATGAACTGGCAAGTGTAGCAAGTAGGGCATGCAACACAGAGAAAAGAGCAATGTAGTGGACTGGGGAAAGCTACATATGCCATGGGAATGCAGCATTTGAGCTATGTGAAGGCCAGAGTAATGATAGAGCTCAAGTGCTCCATGTGGGAATCCAGGTGTCAATTGAGCTATAGCATTCACCTCTAAATCAGGTCCATACATCACTGCAGGACACATCAGTACATATTTACAAAATTACTCTTCAAATAACAAATCCCGTGGAGTGGTCAGTTAACTCAGAACAGATCTCTACAGAACTCATGTCTATCCCATGAGAGAGGATGGTACTTCAGTGCAGCAGAGGGAGTGTTGTATCGTCAGGTTGCTGTCTTTTTGATGAGACGTTAAACCAAGGCCCCAGCCGTCTGTTCAGGTGGACACATAAGATCTAATGGCACTACTCAAAGAGGGGCAGGGAGTTCTAGGGGTGTCGTAACCAACATTGGTCCCTTAACCAACACCGCCAAAACAGGTTAATTGGTCGGTTATCTAATTTACTGTTTGTGGAACCCTACTATGCTGAAAATGGCTCCTATATTTGCCTACATAACAAGTGACTACACTTCCAAAAGTAATTGATTGGGTATGAAGCACTTCCTGGTTAATACAAAAACAAAAAGATAAACCCAGAATTTAAGGAAGATTGTGGGGCTCAAGTTCATCTGTTTTCCCCAAGTGAAGTTCACGTCAATTTCTTTGCCCGATTTATCTTGTACGTGTCTTCGTCTGTATTTTGCTGCTACAGGGAGGTTGGGGACTTCAGAGCCAGCCATGGACTTGACATTAAGCTACCAACAGAGTTGATGAGAATAGCCCTATGACAGGGGTCATGAACCAGTAGGGATGAAGCACAGGCATGGAGAGGAGCCCAAAATAGCTGGAGACCAGCGGGGGGGGAGGGAGAAGAGAAAGCATAGCTAACCAGCTAGCTGGAAAGGCAGAGCAAGGCTGGCAATGCAAGCCTTACTAATACACTACGCATGCAGGTATTAATGCGCAAATTGGCCAGAAAGTTAAGAGGAGAAACACTGATGAGAATTTCCATAACCTGCTGTTCGATTTACACCACTCTGCCTTTGCCTTGCAGACAGCAACTCACCCTCAAACTCCCCATTTTTAAGAAATTGCTGCATTTGCACATTAATTGCCCATTAAACTCTCAGAACTTCAAAGCTCATATTTAACTTTAATGAAAGAATTAAAAGACGCAAGACAATTAAATGGATAAATGTAATCACATTCTTGTGAATCATGTTTTTAAAAAAAAAAAATTAAATTAAAGTTGTTTAAACCCCTATTGTGGATACAAGAAATTTCAGTTACACAGGAAAAAAATGGTGGGTGAAAGAAAATTGCAGAAAGCATTCAGAGGGAAGCCGGTGATCGGATTGCACAATTAGGACAAATACTCTCCCTGTAAAATAGCAGCCATTGTTTGTCAGAGTGTGATACTTTAATATTGCAGATACCCATCACAACACCACCTACAGGAGTAATGTGTACTATAGGTACCCAAGAGTTTTCAATGAAACATGTACCCAAATACTGAAATTGACAGATCTATGGACAGATAGATGACTAGCGATTCACCTATGGTGTTTGCTCACGGTGAATCAGAAGATACAATGATTTACAACATGGTGTCATGCCATTTAATTCACAATACATCATCAAGGCTACCGAGTCACTGTATTTGAAAAAGTCAGTTTTTATTACTACATGGTATTCTGGAGATCAAATGCTGTGACTGTCCATTTTTTGACAAAACTATAAATCAGTGGCCTTGGTTATTATTATATGTTCTTTTAGTTTCTCAATTCTATCTCTTACCTTTTTTTTTTTTTAAATCCCAGGATAACAATAGCATTCCAAGAAGGAACAGGGTGAAGATACGGGTGTGTAGTGGTTAAATACTGGAATAGCAACGTTATGAAAATTATATCAGTAAAACTAGTCATTTATGAGCTGGCATCAGGATAAAAAAAAACTGCTAGACTGTTCCATAATCACAGATTCACTTCAGGGACAGGAACCTGCTACCCCTTTCTACAACGCCCTCTGAAGCAGCCTAGCCAGTCATTCGGTTGAGAAAGAAATAAAGACAAATCTGCATTTATATAGCACCTTTCACGAGTTCAGGGAGGTCCCAAAGTGCTTTACAACCAATGAAGTACTTATGAAATGTAGTCACTGTTGTAATGTAGGAAACACGACATCCAATGTGTGCACAGCAAGCTCCCACAAAACAGCAATGTGATAATGACCAGATAATCTGTTTAAGTGATGTTAGTTGAGGAATAAATATTGGCCAGGACACCGGATAAAATTCCCCTGCTCTTCATTGAAATATTACCATGGGATCTTATGTCCACCTGAGGGGGCAGATGGGGCCTCTGTTTAATGCCTCATCACAGACAGTAGAGAGAAAGGATCTTAGCTCTGAAAATCAAGAAGTAGAATCAGTTTGGGTGAAGCCAAGAAACAGCAAGGGGCAGAAAACATTGGTGAGAGTTGTTTATAGGCCCCCAAACAGTAGTAATGTAGGGCAGAGTATAAATCAGGAAATTAGAGGCACATGTAACAAGGGTAATACAGTAATCATGGGGGACTTTAATCTACATATAGACTGGGCAAACCAAATTTGCAGTAATAGTATGGAGGACGAATTCATGGAAAGTATGCAAGATAGTTTTCTAGATCAGTATGTTGAGGAACCAACTAGGGAACAGGCTATTTTAGATCTAGTACTGTGCAATGAGAAAGATTAATTAATAACCTTGTAGTAAAAGGGCCTTTAGGGACAAGTGACCATAATATGATTGAATTTTATATTGAGTTTGAAAGTGATTTAGTTAAATACAAAACTAGGGTCTTAAATTTAAACAAAGCAAACTACGTAGATATGAGGGGCGAGTTGGTTAAGCTAGATTGGGAAACTACATTAAAAAGGTATGACGGTAGAGAAGCAATGGCTAGCATTTAAAGAATTAATACATAATTTACAACAACATTCCTTCAAGGCACAAAACCCCCCACAGGAAAAGTGGCCCAAATGGTGGCTATCCAGAAAAGTTAAAGATCATATTAGATCAAAGGAAGAGGCTTATAATGTTGCCAAAAAGAGTAGCAAGCCTGAGGATTGGGTGGGTTTTAGAATTCAGCAGAGGAGGACCAAGAAATTGGTAAAGAAAGGGAAAATAGAATGAGTGTAAACTAGCGAGAGGCACAACAGACTAAAAGTTTTTATAGGTATGTAAAAAGGAAAAGGTTAGCGAAAGTAAATGTGGGTCTCTTATAGGCTGAGACAGGAGGAATTATAATGGGGAATAAGGAAATGGCAGAGAAATTAAACAAATACTTTGTGTCTGTCTTCACGGAAGACGACGCAAAAAACTTCCCGGAAATAGTGGAAAACCAAGCCTCTAGCGAGAATGAGGAACTGAAAGGAATTAGTATTAGTAAAAAAAAGTACTGGAGAAATTAATGGGACTGAAAGCAGAAAAATCCCCTTGACCCGATGGCCTACATCCTAGGGTTTTGAAAGAGGTGGCTATAGAGATAGTGGTCATCATTTTCCAAAATTCCATAGATTCTAGAACAGTTCCCACAGATAGGAAGGTAGTAAATGTAATCCCACTATTTAAGAAAGGAGGGAAGAGAGAAAACAGGGAACTGCAGACCAGTTAGCCTGACATCAGTAGTAGGGAAAATGCTAGAATCTATTATTAAGGACGTGGTAACAGGGCACGTAGAAAATAATAATAGGATTGGGCAGAGTCAACATGGATTTATGAAAGGAAAATTGTGTTTGACAGATGTTAGAATTTTTTTTGAGGTTGTAACTAGCAGAATAGATTAAGAGGGAACCAGTGGATGTGGTATATTTGAATTGTCAGAAAGTATTCAATAAGGTGCCACACAAGAGGTTAATCAATCAAAATTAGGGCTCCTGGGATTGGGGGTAATATACCAGCATGGATTGAGGATTGGTTAACAAACAGAAAACAGAGAGTAGGAATAAACGGGTCATTTTCAGGTTGGCAGGCTGTAACCAGTGGGGTACTGCGAGGATCAGAGCTTGGGCCTCAGCTATTCACAATCTACATCAATGATTTGGATGAGGGGACCAAATGTAATATATCCAAGTTTGCTGATGATACAAAGCTGGGTGGGAATGTAAGTTGTGAGGAGGATGCAAAGAGGCTTCAAGGGGATATAGACAGGCTAAGTGAGTGGGCAGGAACATGGCAAATGGAATATACTGTGGAGAAATGTGAAGTTATCCACTTTGGTTGGAAAAATAGAAAAGCAGAGTATTTTTTAATTGGCGAGAGATTGGGAAATGTTGGTGTTCAGAGGGACCTGGGTGTCCTTGTACACAAATCACTGAAAGTTAACATGCAGGTACAGCAAGCAATTAGGAAAGCAAATGATATCTAGGCCTTCATTACAAGAGGATTTGAGTATAAAAGAGTAAAGACGTCTTACTGCAGTTATATAGGGCCCTGGAGACCATCTGGAGTATTGTGTACAGTTTTGGTCTCCTTACCAAAGGAAGGTTATACTTGCCATAGAGGGAGTGCAACAAAGCTTCACCAGACTGGTTCCTGGGATGGGGGGATTGTCCTATGAGGAGAGATTGAGTAGACTAGGCTTATATTCTCTAGAGTTTAGAAGAATGAGAGGTGATCTCATTGAAACATACAAAATTCTTACAGGGCTTGACAGGGTAGATACAGGGAGGATGTTTCCCCTGGCTGGGGAGTCTAGAACCAGAGATCACAGTCTCAGAATAAGGGGTCAGTCATTTAGGACTGAGATGAGGAGAAATTTCTTCACTCAAAGGGTGGTGAATCTTTAGAATTCTCTACCCCAGAGGGCTGTGGAGGCTCAGTTGTTGACTATATTCAAGACAGAGATCGACAGATTTTTGAATATTAAGGGAATCAAGGGATATGGGGATAGTGCAGGAAGTGGAGATGAGGTAGAAAATCAGCCATGATCTTACTGAATGGCAGAGCAGAGTCGAAGGACCAAATGGCCTATTCCTGCTCCTATTTCTTATGTTAAAGATACACCCTCAGTACTGCTCTGGAGTGTCAGCCTAGATTTTGTGCTCAAGTCTCTGGAGGAGGACTTGAATCCAAAACCTTCTGACTCAGAGGAGGGTGTGCGCTACCCACTGAGAGAGCTGGATGGGAAAAAAATGTAGCCATGCCAACATCACCCACATCCCAAAAACAAATATCAAAAAAAGAGTGGGAGGGTTGTGGGATTTAGCAGCATGACAGAATTACTAGTGACTCAGCTATGATTAGCCAGTCTTGCTTTAAAGTCATAAAACGTTCAGGTAAAAGTCCAAAGCGTGTAGTTTACATGGTTCTCAATTTTTTATGCAAAAAAAACTTTGTGACTACCGCATACGCAGAATCATATAGCAATTTTTTCTTTTTCAATTCCCTTTTAAAAAATTACTTTTGAGCCGGCTTCCACCACCCTTTCAGGCAGTGCATTCTAAGCCATAACAATTCACTGTGGAAAATAAATTCTCCACAGCTCCCCTCTAGTTCTTTTGCCAATCATCTTAAATCTGTTCCCTCTGGGTACTGACCCACCCACCAGTTTCTCCTTATTTACTCTATCTAACCCCCTCATAACAACTCAACTAAATCTCCCCATAATATTTATGGGTTTTCCACTGAACTGCTACAGAGCTGTGTGACATTAAAACAAGTGGTGGCACTGTGAATGTTGATTCAACTCGGGAAAGATCTTGAATTAAATTTAGAGCTAAAATGAAGACAGGAGAGCTAGTCAGGATTGACAAACCAGTCAGAAAAGAACAGAATAATCAAAATTCATCTTCCAGGTATGTTAACAGTAATTAAAAAAAACAATTATGGTAATCACCTAAGAAAAAGCACAAATCAATTTTTCCACTGAGAAAAATAAAAGAACTTAATCTCAGACAGTTATCTTCCATCAGCTGTTAGAGGTAATTGAGGAAATTATGTATTTCAGGCTCAGGCCTTTGAGAGACAGTCTTTCAGTAAAATCCTCAATGAATATACTCAAAGACACAAAATTTATAGGCAAATTTATTCATGATATTGTAAAAATTGAAATCCTGTGTTTTTGTTAGATACTTTATTGGAAGCTCATTGTCGAAGGTTGTGGGGGGAAAATGGCTGACAATTTTAATGCTAAAGAACTTTGAGTTATATGATTGGCTCACATTCACGCTCAGTGGATGTTTGAGTCTGCATTACAATTTGCAAAGTTCCCTGGCTAAACAATTAACCAGAGCTTCCAGTTGGTCAAAGTTTAAGAACCAGACGTTGTGATCTTAAGACAGTTCAACATTACTAGCAAGATAATGCATTGTGCATCACATGGCACTTTGTTCATTATAAAACAGCATAGAAGTCACAAGTGATACACTGATTAAACAGAGCAGATTTCCTGTAGAGCTGTTCAGAGTGAAATGGAGCATACACTTGTTCCCTTACCCAAGTACCTGTATTCAATTTTTAATCATTTAAAAAAAACACACAGCACACAAAAAAATGGTATGCAAGAGATACTAGATTGGAGGTAGGTTCCCAGCATTCAGGAACACATCTAGGGGGAGGGGGGTGAGGGCACAAGTCCAGTATTGCAGGGGTATGGTAATGGTTTGGGAATCTGGTAAAGCTGGGGGCAATGATCCTATGGTTAGCCAGGGCTGTGGTTGAGGTGCTGAGGTTTTGTAACAGAGAGGACAGTCATAATGTTAGTGGCACCATGGCAAAATGAGGAGGTGCAGTTGGTTCTGGAGCTCAGCAACATTGCAGAGCATAATCTAACCTTCGACAGATATGGGGTTCAAATGTGGAGTTTGGCTCAATTGGGTGCTCCCGAGGTCTGGCTACAGTGGGACAAGGTCCAAGGTCTGGAAGCATGGGAGCCTGGGGTTTGGCAGAGTTGGGAGCAGGGACCTGGGTGTTAGTATATCTAGCATAAAAACCTACTTTGGTTTATAGGAATGGTCGGTCATTGATGCTGAACCTAATTCAGATTCCATGTGAATCAAGCAACTAATTATCTCCCCAATAACTAAGTCTATGTAGCGAGACTCAGGGATTGAACAGAGAACCCTCGCCATTGTATTCTAGCTTACTGGAATGGATCACGAGCAGCCAAGTGATCTCTTCGTCTTTGGTAAGCTGAAGAATACATCAAAGCAAGGCTATAAGCCCCTCAACAATTAAGAGTGATCCTTGAAACATGGTCGCTGACTTACATAGAAACATAGAAGATAGGAGCAGGAGTAGGCCATTCAACGAGATCATGGCTGATAATCTAAACCCTAGCACCCGATCCCTACACCGACAGCCATCCCACCCAAGCCCTATCCCCGTAACCCCACGTATTTAATCCCCCCTAACACTAAGGGCCAATTTTTTTTTATCATGGCCAATCACCCTAACCCGCACATCTTTGGACTGTGGGAGGAAACCCACGCAAACACGGGGAGAATGTGCAAACTCCACACAGTCACCCGAGGCCGGATTTGAACCCGGGTCCCTGGCGCTGTGAGGCAACAGTGCTAACCACTATGCCACCGTGCTGACTTAAGTGGCAATATACTAGTACAATATCATTGATTTAGCTCAGTCCCTCTGCTGCCTTCAGACCGACTGCTGATTACCGGTAACTCAGACACAGATATATAAAGATATACTGTAAGAAATGTCATTAGACAATTCTATCTCTCATAATTACATAGAATTAAATGATTCACAGCTTGTCAATTACCTAGCATGATTGTTCACAAATATATTTGCCATTTATGGTAAAGTTCAAAGATATTTCTTCACCTCAATGTACCCAACCTAAGTCTTATGCTGACTAATTGAGCAGGCTGCAATGTCTTGATTCACTGATCTGTGTCAAACTCTGAATGACCCGATAGATAAAAACAACAAATATAACGACAACAATGAAACCATGCAGACCAAGGCCTTTCTGAACTCTACCTTTTCCTGAGGTGTAAAATTAGTCAGACAGTAATGCATAATCCATACAATTTGCAGGAACAGAAAGCAGTGACCAACAACCCTGCAGATGTTGTGTTCAGCAAGAAAGAATCCAATAAAAGTAATATAGACATAACTGCTGCACTTTTGTGAAACTGGTAGCCGTAACAGCAGAGGAAAGGGGAAGTGTTGCAGTCTGTGAAAGCAGAATTTTTTTTTTTTGGGGGGGGGGGGGGGGGGGGGGGCAAAGTCTGCAGACACCAGAGAGCCTGGGGTTCAGCAGCACTAGATCGTGTTGCAGTTTCTAGCATCACAGGAAATGGTGGGGGGGGGGGGGGGGAAATGGTGTCCCAGCCATAGAGCCACGGTTTCCTATACCCACCCATCCCCAGTCTGATTGCATCCTACAGCTGCAACACCCCAGCTCTCCTCCCTCGGTCCCGCCCCCTCCATTTTCCATCTGTCATTTTCCATCTGATCTCCACAAACAGCAAAGGTCTCACTTACTGAAGGAGGGGTGGCTGGAAGGTCAAGATTGAGGATCAAGGAGAACAGTTTCATGAAGAAACCAGGAGGCTTCCATTTTCAAACTATCAATGTACAGGTGATGATAATGCGAGCATTTTTGACATAGAAATTCACTTCATTCTTTTAATAAAACAATTAGAAACAGGAAAGACACTGACTCTCTTTCTCCCCCAGTTTGAAATGCTTTCGAACAAGCAAGGTGAAATAACGTCAGTCCCTTTTGGAAATACTAGAAACTTAAGTTTGAATAACAATCAAATGTAGATTCAATCTCTGATCTCCAAGTTGGAAGACCCCAAAATTTTTTGGCTGCAATTTCCACCATACACATTTGATCATTTTAGTCATTACTCCATCAATGACTTGGATTGATTGTGCCAATAGAAAACATCTGATCAAAAAAGTTTAAAAAAAAAAGTAAATACACTAGTTGACCTCTCATGGCTTAGCTTGTGGGCAGTTGTTACAAATGTCATGGTTCTCCAGTAGATACAGTACTCTCTTGGCTCAGCGTCACTGGGCACTCCCATAAGCAGACCTCACGTGCCCAACGATCAGGAGCACATCTTTACAGATCAACATCTACTTAAACCATAGCATGGCCCAAGGCTCGTAGCACAGACCCCCTCATGTGTACCGAACACGAAGATCTTGCACGCGCCACCACGTGCGTTCATCTGTCTTTACGGAAGATGGACTGAAAAGCACCCTAGTGAAATAAGGCATGATTATAAACCAACAAACCTAATTACAGTGAAACCTGTAAATTAGGGATATCCAAGGGACTTGCATCAAATGTTCTTTATTTGCAGGTGTCCTTACTTTCAAAACGGTCATTGTATGTACAAAAAACCGATGAGCCAAATGTTACAAGATTGGCTGTATCTCCTGCAGCATTCTTTTGGTTTCACCCTCACTGGGATCGTGCCTAATTCTGGAGCCCTGCCAGCAGGATGCGATTTCAGTTCATTTTCTGTTTGTTGGGTTTCCGAGTTCATTGCCAACCCAGGATCCTTTTCCATTGTGGGAGGGCTGTCCTGATTCTGGGATATGTTACCTTGGCAGCCTACACAGAACAAGGTGGCTGCTGTAGGGCCAGAGCGCCTGGGAGAGCCAAGTTGGGAGGCGGGGGGTGGATTAATGCCCTGCAGACCGCCTGTGCGGGACACCCTCCCTCCGTGTGCTGAAGCTGATAATGTTTGAAGTGCTGGGGGTTGGGTAGGGGGCTGTTAGCAGCTCATCAGTACCTGACATACTGGTGCAGTAGGGTTGCCAACTCTGGTTGGAGGCTTTCCTGGAGGTTTGATCGCATGACAAAGGGTCACGTGACTGCTAAATATTATTGGATTTACTTTATAAAAGTTGGGGCGCCTGTAGTTGAGAATCTTTATTTGTGGTTTTGTGCCAGCAGTTGTTGTGCGAGAAGTTCCAAGAACCAGGAGGCCACCAGTGAGCAGGCGAAATGGGGAAATTGAGGGCAGGGAAAAGGGGAAGCCATTTTCCCCATCAGCCCCCATTCTCCTTCTCCCAAGCCCCTTCTCCCTCCCCTCCCCCGCATTCACCAGTGTCCCTCTCCCTGCCCAACTCTTGAGCCTTCCCTGATATTAGCCCCCTCCCCCACCCCAAGTGATTTCAGGGCCCCCCCGATTACCAACTCTTCATTAGTCCCCTCTCGCCCTCAACTGGCAGTTCCCGACATTGGTCTAAAAGGAGTTCTCTTTACCCAGCATCCACAGTGGCAGAGAAATCCCTCTATCTCCGTGATAAAGCTTTGCAAGCATTCAATCCCAGAGATAGAGCGGTTTCTCTGTCGCTACGCATGCTGGGTAAAGGGATCTCCATTACACAAAAGCTGTTTTCTCACCGCTGCTGCCTCACACCTAGCTGCATATCCAGTGTTTTAAGTTGTAAACAGACTTGGTACATTGAACGCTGTTCATAATTTGCGATCATCCTTGGTTTCAAGGTGCAGTTTGTAGCTATTACAATGCAAGTTATTTGGGGCTGTTGGTAAGTGTCTGTTTTTTGCAGGTGTCCATTTGTACAGGTTTCACTGCTTGTTATATGACATATATGAATGAATAGTCATGGTGTGGAGATGCCGGAGGTTGGACTGGGGTGGACAAATGTAAGAAGTCACAACACCAGGTTATAGTCCAACAGCTTTATTTGAAATCACAAGCTTTCGGAGCGCTGCTCCTTCTTCAGGTGAAGTGGAGAAATGCATAAAGACACAGCTTATATAGTCAGAGAATCATGTTAGATGTTTACAGGTAACCTTTCCAACTGCCATTTATCACACCTCGGCAGAGAGATAATCACAGCAGTCAAAGGTGTGAATGGTGTCCAAACAGGTCAGTCAGGGAAACATTACATCAAAGAACAATGAGGTGGGGTCACAAGGGGTCAAATATTGCAGATGCTGGGGTCTGTATGAAAAACAAAAAAAGACAAAAAACATTTTTTTTGGCTGGAAATCACAGCAGGTCCGGCCGCATCTGTGTAGAGAGAACAAGCCAATGTCGACTCGAGTCTGGATGACCCTGCGTCAGGTGGGGTTACATGTAGCGTGACATGAACCCAAGATCTCTGTTGAGGCCGTCCTCATGGGTGCGGAACTTGGCTATCAGTTTCTGCTCGACGATTTTGCGTTGTCGTGTGTCTCGAAGGTCGCCTTGGAGAATGCTTACCCGAAGATCGGAGGCTGAATGTCCTCGACTGCTGAAGTGTTCGCCGACTGGGAGGGAACACTCCTGCCTGGCGATTGTTGCGCGGTGTCCGTTCATCCGTTGTCGCAGTGTCTGCATGGTCTCGCCGATGTACCATGCTCCGGGGCATCCTTTCCTGCAACGTATGAGGTAGACAACGTTGGCCGAGTCACATGAGTATGTACCATGTACCTGGTGGGTGGTGTCCTCACGTGTGATGATGGTATCTGTGTTGATGATCTGGCATGTCTTGCAGAGGTTGCTGTGGCAAGGTTGTGTGGTGTCGTGGTCGCTGTTCTCCTGAAAGCTGGGTAATTTGCTGCGAACGATGGTCTGTTTGAGGTTAGGCGGCTGTTTGAAAGCGAGTAGTGGAGGCGTGGGGATGGCCTTAGCGAGGTGTTCGTCGTCATCGATGACATGTTGAAGGCTGCGAAGAACATGGCGTAGTTTCTCCGCTCCGGGGAAGTACTGGACGACGAAGGGTACTCTGTTGGTTGTGTCCCGTGTTTGTCTTCTGAGGAGGTCTATGCGATTTTTCGCTGTGGCCCGTCGGAACTGTCGATCGACGAGTCGAGCGTCATATCCCGTTCTTACAAGGACGTCTTTCAGTGTCTGTAGGTGTCCATCGCGTTCCTCCTCGTCTGAGCAGATCCTGTGTATTCGCAGGGCTTGTCCATAGGGGATGGCTTCTTTAACGTGGTTAGGGTGGAAGCTGGAGAAGTGAAGCATCGTGAGGCTGTCCGTGGGCTTGCGGTAGAGTGAAGTGCTGAGGTGTCCGTCTTTGATGGAGATTCGTGTGTCCAGGAATTAGACCGATTCTGAGGAGTAATCCATGGTGAGTTTGATGGTGGGATGGAACTTGTTGATGTTATCGTGTAGTCTTTTCAGTGATTCTTCGCCGTGGGTCCATAGGAAGAAAATGTCGTCGATGTATCTGGTGTATAGCGTTGGTTGGAGATCCTGTGCAGCGAAGGAGTCTTGCTCGAACTTGTGCATGAAGATGTTTGCGTATTGGGGTGCGAATTTGGTCCCCATGGCTGTTCCGTGTGTTTGGGTAAAGAACTGGTTGTCGAAGGTGAAGACATTGTGGTCAAGGATGAAGCGGATGAGTTGTAGGATGGCGTCTGGAGATTGGCTGTTGTTGGTGTTGAGTACTGAGGCTGTCGCAGCGATGCCGTCATCGTGGGGGATACTGGTGTAGAGTGCCGAGACGTCCATCGTGGCGAGGAGTGTTCCTGGTTCAACTGGTCCGTAGGTGCTGAGTTTCTGTAAGAAGTCTGTAGTGTCGCGACAGAAGCTGGGGGTTCCCTGTACGATGGGTTTCAGGATGCCCTCGACATATCCAGAGAGGTTCTCACACAGGGTTCCGTTGCCTGATGCGATAGGGCGTCCAGGTGTGTTGGCTTTGTGTATCTTTGGGAGGCAGTAGAAGTCTCCCACGCGGGGAGTACGTGGGATGAGAGCATGTAGGATGCTTTGTAGGTCTGGATCGAAGGTTTTGATCAGTCTGTTGAGTTGGCGGGTGTGTTCTTTGGGCGGATCTGCGGGTAACTGTCTGTAGTGTTCCTGGTTGTCCAGTTGTCGGTATACTTCTTTGCAATAGTCCGTTCTGTTCTGTATGACGATGGCACCTCCTTTGTCTGCTGGTTTGATGACGATGTTGCGGTTGGTCTTGAGAGCATGGATGGCGTTGCGTTGTGCTCGGGTGACATTCTGGACTGTCGTGAGTGCGGCTGATGAATCTGGCGTTGATGCATCTCCTGACAGCTTGAGCATACATGTCAAGCTTAGGGCAGCGACCCTCCGGAGGGGTCCAATTTGACTCTTTCTTCTTCGGTAGCTGCACTGCGGATCCCTCTGTCTGCTGTTCCGGATCATTGATTGTCTCCTTGGGTTCGCTGCTGACATCTTGGGATTTGTGGAAGAATTCCCGGAGCCTCACTCTCCTGATGAATTCCTCTGTGTCTGCCGCGAGACCGATGGGGTCCATTTTGGTGGTGGGGCAGAAATTGAGCCCTCGGCTGAGAACTTCAATTTCGTCTGGTTGAAGGGTGTGGTCGGACAGGTTGACGATGGATTTCCCTGTGGTTTCAACCGTGGTACCGGGGGAGGCTTGGTTGCTGCTGCTGGTGATGCCAAGTTTCTCAAGCTTCCTGTTCTTGGTGTGCATGTAGGTAGCGTAGTTCCGTTGCCTTGTTTGTTTGGCGGTGTCTCGTAGCTGGTCTGCTGCGTCCTGAGCACAGGCTGAGAACATGGACTCCATCTCGGTTTCGACGTCTGCTGTAGAGCTGGTGTACGAGATGGTTGAGGAGTGTGTGAGAGGTACGACGGCAGAGTCTCTCAGCGTAGTCTGTGTTGTAGGTTGACTTGAGTGGGTTAGTGATCTGTAGTCCTTTTGGGATCTTGTCTGCTTTCTTGCATCTCTGTAGAAACTTGATGTCTGTGTCAATATGCGCGATCTTCTTGGAGATCCTCTCCACTTTGAGCCGGCAGTTTGTGGTGTCGATAGTCGTCATGGTGTGGAGATGCCGGAGTTGGACTGGGGTGGACAAATGTAAGAAGTCACACAACACCAGGTTATAGTCCAACAGCTTTATCTGAAATCACAAGCTTTCGGAGCGCTGCTCCTTCTTCAGGTGAAGTGGAGAAATGCATAAAGACACAGCTTATATAGTCAGAGAATCATGTCAGATGTTTACAGGTAACCTTTCCAACTGCCATTTATCACACCTCGGCAGAGAGATAATCACAGCAGTCAAAGGTGTGAATGGTGTCCAAACCGGTCAGTCAGAGAAACATTACATCAAAGAACAATGAGGTGGGGTCAAATATTGCTCAGACGAGGAGGAACGCGATGGACACCTACAGACACTGAAAGACGCCCTTGTAAGAACGGGATATGACGCTCGACTCGTCGATCGACAGTTCCGACGGGCCACAGCGAAAAATCGCATAGACCTCCTCAGAAGACAAACACGGGACACAACCAACAGAGTACCCTTCGTCGTCCAGTACTTCCCCGGAGCGGAGAAACTACGCCATGTTCTTCGCAGCCTTCAACATGTCATCGATGACGACGAACACCTCGCTAAGGCCATCCCCACGCCTCCACTACTCGCTTTCAAACAGCCGCCTAACCTCAAACAGACCATCGTTCGCAGCAAATTACCCAGCTTTCAGGAGAACAGCGACCACGACACCACACAACCTTGCCACAGCAACCTCTGCAAGACATGCCAGATCATCAACACAGATACCATCATCACACGTGAGGACACCACCCACCAGGTACATGGTACATACTCATGTGACTCGGCCAACGTTGTCTACCTCATACGTTGCAGGAAAGGATGCCCCGGAGCATGGTACATCGGCGAGACCATGCAGACACTGCGACAACGGATGAACGGACACCGCGCAACAATCGCCAGGCAGGAGTGTTCCCTCCCAGTCGGCGAACACTTCAGCAGTCGAGGACATTCAGCCTCCGATCTTCGGGTAAGCATTCTCCAAGGCGGCCTTCGAGACACACGACAACGCAAAATCGTCGAGCAGAAACTGATAGCCAAGTTCCGCACCCATGAGGACGGCCTCAACAGAGATCTTGGGTTCATGTCACGCTACATGTAACCCCACCTGACGCAGGGTCATCCAGACTCGAGTCGACATTGGCTTGTTCTCTCTACACAGATGCGGCCGGACCTGCTGTGATTTCCAGCCAAAAAAAATGTTTTTTGTCTTTTTTTGTTTTTCATACAGACCCCAGCATCTGCAATATTTGACCCCTTGTGACCCCACCTCATTGTTCTTTGATGTAATGTTTCCCTGACTGACCTGTTTGGACACCATTCACACCTTTGACTGCTGTGATTATCTCTCTGCCGAGGTGTGATAAATGGCAGTTGGAAAGGTTACCTGTAAACATCTAACATGATTCTCTGACTATATAAGCTGTGTCTTTATGCATTTCTCCACTTCACCTGAAGAAGGAGCAGCGCTCCGAAAGCTTGTGATTTCAAATAAAGCTGTTGGACTATAACCTGGTGTTGTGTGACTTCTTACATGAATGAATAGAACAGAGTTCACAGTTTAATTCAATCCGTTCCCTACCTGCACCCATCACAAAAAATAACAAAATGCATGACTCTGCCACTATTATAGACCAAATTCTCGTTAGCTGACCAGCAGTTGACTTCCTCTGACATAATCCTCAGTCTCCCTGATTGATGAGCGAGAGAGAGAGATATCTCAAATTAAATTCCATTTCTGGCAGGGGAAGAGAGGAAGCTAGAGAGAAAGACAAGACTATTCTTTGACTCCATCAACTGTGAATGTCAAGGATTGGTCCAAGCTCCCAAAAAAACTACCATGTAATTGAAAAGGCACTTCCCCTTTGGTTTGGTGGATGGCAACATCTGTATGCCTTCTTCAACCAAACTCCCTAATAGGCACAACAAATGAAAACCACTCTAGCACCCAGTGAGAACTGCTATGAAATATACTCAATAACTTTCCATCGTCTTCAATCTGGTGGCAAATGTACAAGTACACAGTTTGGTGGCTGTTCCATCTGGGGTCTTCTCCCTACTGTCTTCCACCACACCCCAAAACCATACCAATCACTATTTAAATGTCTTCTGTATCTTTCAGAGTTAACACGTTGTAATCTGAATCTGACCCATAATATGAATAAAAACAAAATCCCTTCCAGGCTATATAGCAAAAAATTCCAAAATATTATAGCAGTCCATAACCAGGAGGAGTTTTTGATTTTTGTCATGAGGTGCTGGAACTCTGTCTGCTGTTAAGTAACATATTGGCTGTACCCCCAAATTAGGCACTAACACCCGAGTACAGGTAGACTACCCTTTATCCGGACTTCCGAAAACCAAAACCCTCTAAAAACCGAAGGTTTTTTCGGTCAGCGTAAGTCGTGCGCACGACATGACCAGAGTGGCGCATGACTTACAGGCCTAGCCGGATAAGGGATAGTGTAGCATTTTTCCGCACTTCTGAAAACCGAAATCGCTCAGCGTAAGTGTACCAGCCTTTATCTGCACATCCGAAACCAGAAAACCTCTGAAAGCCGAAAGTGGAGCAAAGCATGACTTCTGAAAACCGAAATGCGCACGACCACGACCCCCGCCGACCCCCACCCCCGACCCCCTAGCCGTACCCCACCCCCGCCGAACCCCACCCCATTTTGGATAAGAGATAGTGTACCAGCCTTTAGCCGCACATCCGAAACCAGAAAACCTCTGAAAGTCGAAAGTGGCGCAAAGCATGACCTGACGCTGCCGATGCTTGACCCACGCAGGTGTTATGCTGCTCTGTGATATTTGCAGCTCTCTTAGATATTTGCTGGCTTTTAACAATTTGTGAAAATGCTAAAAAGAGCTGCAGATACTCCAATGGGTAACAGTGAGAAGCAGAGAAGGAAGCATCACTCATTATCGATATCGCAGAAAGTGGAGTTATTGCAGAAGCTTGATCGTGGTGTGTCTGTGCGACATCTTACTGAAGAATATGGTGTGGGAAGTACCACCGTATATGACTCAAAGAAACAGAAAGACAAGTTGTTGAAATTTTACACTGACAGTGATGACCATAAACTAATGAAAATTAGGAAAACATTGCATAGGGCAAAAAATGAAGATCTTGACCGTGTGCTGATTGAGTGGATTCGACAACGAAGAGGTGAACGTGTGCCACTGACTGGTTTGATGGTCATGAAACAAGCTAGAATATACCATGAAGAACTGAACATTGAAGTTGAGTGTGAATATTCAGAAGGTTGGCTGCATAAATTTAAGAAGCGTCATGGTATAAAATATCTGAAAATATGTGGTGAAAAAGCTTCTGCTGATCATGAAGCAGCTGAAAATTACATAGATGAGTTTGCAAAAATAATATCGGATGAAAACCTTGGTCCTGAACAAATTTACAATGCTGATGAAACAGCTCTGTTCTGGCGCTACGTTCCTAGAAAAACATTAGCAACGGCTGATGAGAGTGCACCAGCAGGTTTTAAGGATGCTAAGGACAGGTTGACTGTTCTTGGGTGTGCCAATGCTGCAGGCACGCACAAGTTAAAGTTGGTAGTGATTGGAAAAAGCCAACATCCGAGATGTTTGAAAGGTGTATGCAATTTACCTGTGCATTATTATGCGAGCAGGAAAGCATGGGTAACCAGAGGAATATTTTCTCACTGGTTCAATAACCACTTCGTACCAGCGACACGAGCTCATTGCAGGCAAGTTGGACTGGAAGAAAACTGCAAAATTTTATTGTTCCTGGACAACTGCTCCGCACATCCCCCTCCTGAACTTCTTGTGAAAAGTTATGTTTTCGGCATTAACTTTCCCCCTAATGTGACATCTTTAATACAGCCTTGTGACCAAGGAATTTTACGCTCCATGAAGAGCAAGTATAAAGACGTTTTTTTGAACTCTATGCTTGATGCAATCAACAGAGGCGAAGGAATCCAAAGCTTCCTGAAAGAATTCAATGTTAAGGATGCCATTTACGCAGTTGCTAATGCTTGGAACGATGTTGACAAACCAACATTAACAAATGCTTGCCACAGACTTTGGCCTTCAACAATGTTTCATGAAGATGGACCTGCAGATGACGAGTTTGAAGGATTTCCTGTCAGTCAGGAGAAGATGATGATATCAAACCTCCTCACTTACGCCAAAGGTTTATCATCCGAAAGTGTAAATACGTTAGAGGAAGCTGACATCGAAGAAGTGCTGAACATTGACAATGATGCACCTGTTGTGAATTCATTGAGTGATGGGGAAATTGCTGAAATGGTGTTAAATAAAGACAAGCATGAGGACAGTAGTGATGATGACGACATTGTGAACACAGGTGAAAAAATCCCCATAGACGATATGGTGACAATGCGTGATCAGTTAATTGCTGGCCTTGAAAAATGTGCATTTATCAGTAAGAGATTATGCAAGTTTACTCAATTAAAGAGAGACTGCTTAGACAGAAACCAATGTTAATGAGACAGATGACACTGGAAGAAGTCTTTAAAAAGGCCGTCTGTCGTAGTCATGCTTCATCACTTGAGAATCCTGTTCCTGGCCCATCTTCAGATGTCCAACTCCAACCTGATGACAATGATGACAACACTGATGTACCATCTTCTCCAAGATCCTCAAGCCAGATGTAATGTACCTTTATTGCATGTTTATGTACAGGTATTTAGCTTAGTTTGTACCTGTACATGTTTGAAGTTTTACTGAATGTTTTCCTTACAAATAAACTGTACTACAGTATTTATCCCTGTAACTACAGTATTTATAGTCGTTATTTTCGGATAAGGGATAGTGTATCCTTTATCCGCACTCCCGAAAACCGAATTACCTCTGAAAACCGAAGTGTTTTCGCGCACCTTCCGAAATCCGAAATTTTCCTAAAACCGAAACACAGCTGGTCCCGAGGTTTTCGGATAAAGGATAGTCTACCTGTACTTCCTGAAATTGTAACTGAAGAAAATACAGCCAATAAGGAAGAAAACAAAAGACAAAGAAAATTAATGGACAGTCACAACCTGGAGTTATAGTCCAACTGACATCAATCTCAAGTAGTATAAGGCAGGCTCCAAGGGGGAGGGATCTAAAATCATTTTGCATCAATCAATATAAATGTAGCAGTGCTAGTGCAGCCTTACCTTCTTTTTCACACTTTTCCTCAATGCTTTTACCTGCTTGTGCTTCATTGCTGATTTTTGGCTGTGTTTATACTTACCTTTTTGTTTTCATTATTTCTTTACAATCTTTTAAAATCTGCGAATTTATTCTGCATTTTCTTTCTCACTTCTATTGACCGTTTTCCTCCTTTAACTTTTTGCTCTCATTTTTCTCTTCAGTCCTGCTGTTTTTTTTTTGCTCTGTCCTCCAAAATCTTATTTCCTCCACCTTTAGCTTATCAGTCTAAGTGTTGAACACATCACTGAGGAGCAAAAAGCAACACAGTATACCACATACACAAGATTTTGCCGGTCCATAGAATGGTTACAGCACGGAAGAACGCCATTCAGCCCGTCGAGCCCGTGCTGGCTCTCTGCAAGAGCACTTCAGCTAGTCCCACTCCCCCTCCCTTTCCCCGTAGCCCTGCACATTTTTTTCTTCAGGTACTTATCCAACTCTCTTTTGAAAGCCGTGGTTGAGTTTGCCTCCGCCACCCTTTCAGGCAGTGCATTCCAGATCCTAACCACTCACCGAGTAAAAAGGTTTTTCCTCGTGTCGCCTTTGATTCTTCTGCCAATCATCTTAAATCTGTGTCCTCTGGTTCTTGACCCTTCTGCCAATGGGAACAGTTTCTCTCGATCTACTCTGTCCAGATCCCTCATGATTTTGAACACCTCTATCAAATCTTCTCTGCTCTAAGGAGAACAACCCCAGCTTCTCCAGTCTATCCACAAAACTGAAGTCCCTCATCCCTGGAATCATTCTCGTCAATCTTTTCTGCACCCTCTCCAAGGCCTTCACAGCCTTCCAAAAGTGCGGTGCCCAGAATTGGACACAATACTCCAGTTGAGGCCGAACCAGTGTTTTATACAGGTTCATCATCATTTTCACGCGTTTGCATTTTATACCTCTATTCGTGAAGCCCAGAATTCCGTAAGCTTTAACTGCTTTCTCAACCTACCCTGCCACCTTCAACAATTTGTGCACACATACCCCTAGGTGTCTCTGTTCATGCACCCCCTTTAGGATTGTACCATTTAGTTTATATTTCCTCTCTTCATTCTTTCTACCAAAATGTATCACTTCGCAATTTTCTGCATTAAATTTCATCGGCCACGTGTCTGCCCATTCCACCAGCCTGTCTATGTCCTCTTGAAGTCTATCACTGTTCACTATACCTGTACTTCCAAGTTGTGTCATCTGCAAATTTTGAAATTGTGCCCTGTACACCCACATCCAAGTCATTAATATATATCAAGAAAAGCAGTGGTCCTAGTACCGACCCCTGGGGAACACCTTCCTCCAGTCCAAAAAACCATTCACCACTACTGTTTCCTGTCACTTAGCCAATTTCGTATCCATGCTGCCACTGTCCATTTTATTCCATGGGCTTCAACTTTGCTGACAAGGCTATTATGTGGCACTTTGTCGAACGGCTTTTGGAAGTCCATGTACGCTACATCAACCGCATCGCCCTCATCAACACTCTGTTACATCAAAAAATTCGATCAAGTTGGTTAAACACGGTTTACCTTCAACAAATCTGTGCTGGCTTTCCTTAATTAATCCACACCTATCCACGTGACTGTTCATTTTGTCCCTGATTATTGTTTCTAAAAGCTTCCCCACTACCGATGTTAAACTGACTGGCCTGCAGTTGCTGGGTTTATCTTTACACCCTTTTTTGAGCAAGGGTGTAACATTTGCACTTCTCCAGTCCTCTGGCACCAGCCCCATTTCCAAGGAGGATTGGAATATTATGGCCAGTACCTCCGCGATTTCTTCCTTCACTCCCCTCAGCATCCTAGGATGCAGTCCATCTGGTCCTGGTCAATTATCTACTTTAAGAACAGCCAGCCTTTTGAGTACCTCTTCTATCAATTTTTATCCCATCCAATATCTCCTCTACTTCCTCCTTCATTACGTCTATGGCAGCATTTTCTTCCTTGGTGAAGACAGATGCAAAGTACTCATTTAGCACCTCAGCCAGGCCCTCTACCTCCATGTGTAGGTCTCCTTCCCTAATTGGCCCCACCTCTCCCCTTACTACCCATTTACATGCCTATAGAAGACTTTTGGATTACCTTTTATGTTAGCTGCCAATCTATTCTCATACTCTCTCTTTGCCCCCCCTTTATTTTCTTTTTCACTTCTCTGAACTTTCTATATTTAGCCTGATTCTCACTTGTATTCTTGACCAGACATCTGTCATACACTCTCTTTTCTGCTTCATCTTACTCTATCTCTTTTGTCATTCAGGGAGCTCTGACTTTAGTTGTACTACCTTTCCCCCTAGTGGGAATATATCTCGACTGTACCTGAATGATTTCCTCTTTAAAGGCAGCCGATTGTTCCATCACAGTTTTGCCTGCCAATCTTGGATTCCAATTTACCTGGGTCAGATCTGTTCTCATCCCACTGAAAATGGGTGCTCAGTAGAATGAAAATGGCTTTCCTCCAATTAAGTATTTTTACTCTAGATTGCTCCCTGTCCTCTTCCATAGCTAGTCGAAACCTTGATACTATGATCACTGCTCACTAAATGTTCACCTACTGACATTTGCTCCACTTGACCTACCTCATTCCCCAGAACCAGATCCAGCATTGCCTCCTTCCTAGTTAGGCCGAAAACATACTGATCAAGAAAGTTCTCCTGAACACACTTCAGAAATTATTTCTCCTCTCTGCCCTTTACACTATTACTATTGGCGCGCGCCAAGAACGGAGAGGTACTCATCAAGGACAGGGAAGCAGTCAGTGCCCGCTGGAAGGAGCACTTTGAAGATCTCCTTAACCACGACTCTGTCTTCGACACGAGTGTCCTCAACTCCATCCCACAGTATGCTACCCACCACCATCTCAGCATAACCCCAGCCCAGCATGAGGTTGCAAAGGCCATCCGACAACTGAAGAACAAGGCCTCAGGAGCAGATGGAATCCCTGCCGAGGCACTAAAGCATGGCTGAGAAGCACTACTGCCGTGAATTCATGAACTCATTTCTCTTATCTGGAAGGAGGAGAGCATGCCAGGGGATCTCAGACGCCGTAATTGTGACCATCTTCAAGAAAGGTGACAAGTCCAATTGCAGTAATTACAGAGGAGTTTCCCTGCTATCTGCCACAGGGAAAGTCATTGCAAGAATCCTCCTCAATCGCCTTCTCCCAGTGGCTGAAGAGCTCCTCCCAGAGTCGCAATGCGGATTCCGCCCACTAAGGGGCACAATGGACATGATCTTCACCGCACGTCAATTACAAGAGAAATGCAGGGAACAGCACCAACCACTGTACATGGCCTTCTTTGATCTCACAAAGGCCTTCGACACTGTCAACCGGGAGGGATTATGGAGTGTCCTCCTCAAATTCGGCTGCCCTCAAAGTTTGTCACTATCCTCCGCCTGCTTCACGACGACATGCAAGCAGTGATCCTGACCAACGGTTCCACCACAGACCCAATTCACGTACGAACCGGGGTCAAGCAAAGCTGTGTCATCGCACCAACGCTCTTCTCAATCTTCCTTGCTGCAATGCTCCATCTCACCCTCAGTAAGCTCCCCACTGGAGTGGAGCTAATTTACAGAACAAACGGGAAACTGTTCAACCTCAGTCGCCTCCAGTCCCAATCCAAGGTCGTCCCATCCTCTGTCGTCGAATTACAGTATGCAGACGATGCTTGCGTCTGCGCTCACTCGGAGGTCGAACTCCAAACCATCGTAAATACCTTCACCAAAGCATACGAGAGCATGGGCCTTACACTAAACATCCGTAAGACAAAGGTCCTCTACCAACCTGCCCCCGCCACAGTGCTGCCCCCCGATTATCAAAATCCATGACAAGGCCTTGGACAACGTGGACCACTTTCCATACCTCGGGAGCCTGTCAACAAGGGCAGACGTCGACGAAGTCCAACACCGCCTCCAGTGTGCCAGTGCAGCCTTCGGTTGCCTGAGGAAGAGAGTGTTTGAAGACCAGGGCCTCAAACCCGGCATTAAGCTCATGGTCTACAGGGCAGCAGTGATACCTGCCCTGCTGTATGCCACAGAGACATGGACCATGTACAGCAGGCACCTCAAAGCACTGGAGAGGTACCACCAACGCTGCCTCCGCAAGATCCTGCAAATCCATTGGCAGGATAGACGCACCAACGTCAGTGTTCTTGCTCAGGCCAACATCGAAGCTCTGACCACGCTCAATCAGCTCTGATGGACGGGTCACATTGTCCGCATGCCCGATACGAGACTCCCAAAACAAGCGCTCTACTCGGAGCTCTGGCACGGCAAGAGAGCCCCAGGTGGGAAGAGGAAACGCTTCAAGGACACCCTCAAAGCCTCCTTGAAAAAGTGCAACATCCCCACTGACACCTGGGAATCCCTGGCCCAAGACCGCACAAAGTGGAGAAGCATCCGGGAAGGCGCCAAACACCTCGAGTCTCTTCGCCGGGAGCAAGCAGAAGCCAAGTGCAAGCAGCGCATGTCAACCCAAGCACCCCACCCACCCGCCCCTTCAACCACCGTCTGCCCCACCTGTGACAGAGACTGTAGGTCCCGCATTGGACTAATCAGCCACCTGCGAGCTCATTTTTAATGTGGAAGCAAGTCTTCCTCGGTTCCGAGGGACTGCCTAAGAAGAAGAAGATCCCAGTCTATAATAGGATAGTTGAACTATTTAGTGGCTCAAAGAACACTCGTGCACAATGGCCTCAAAAACATTCAGAAATAATGCCGGTCAACAACTGGAAAGGAAATAAAATGTAAAACTTAAGCGGTTAAAAGAGGGGATGTACACAATAGTGACAAGGGCACCAGTTAAGATATGTAGGGTATATGAGGCAATAGGTCAGGTTGGGGAATCCATCATGGCAGCCCCTAAAATGGAAAACTACCTTGGTGTCCAAAGGCTTTCGCACATCTTTTTAAAGGGATGATACTAGTTCATTTTTTGTGAATGGGAATTCAAGAGCTACTGAGATGCACTGTGCATGTTTGAGAGTGTCCATTTATTTTTATGATTGGTTGCTTTTCAGTGATTGTGAAACTTAAACCATTAAGTCTGTTATGCGCACTACAGACACTCTGGACATTTTGCCAAAATCAATGGATATGGACACAAAACTATTCTATGGATAGGCTATACGCAAGTGAAACTGAATAGCACTTAGATTGCCCATGATCAATTATGTTGCAGCCAAAGATTCTCTTCGATATTCATATAATTAATACAAATTCTATATAGCATCTATACCATGGTCTGCATTACTTACCCCGTGAGAAAAGCTATCTAGAATATTTTCACAAAACTATTTTTATTCTATACGTGGCGTAACACAAATGCTCAATGCTTGTAAGAATTGTACAGTTTTTAAAACTCATTATTTCTTCTATTTGTTGGCATGATGTAAAATTCTACACCATTTTCATTCATGGCAAGTCAAGTCTATCTCATTTGTTAAGTTTATTATTTGTACTCGAGCACAGTAAACTCTCGTTTAAACGGCACCTAATCAACCGGAATTATTTAAGAACCGGCAAAATAGATAACCGGTAATCTTGCCAAATCCATCCATTTTTCGTTTTTCCGAGTCAGAGTTTCCCGCGGTGGCCGAGTTAGTCACTGGTTTTTATTTTGTGTGTGTTAAAAATTGCCTACCACTCGGTTATCCGGAATTTTTAATCAACTGGCACCATCCTGGCCCCATCGGTGCCGGATACGAAAGAGTTTACTGTACATACAGAGCACGTCACAAAGATGCTGAATGTACTACATTTCAAATGGTCAACCCAAGGATCATAGGACATTCAACTTTAAAAAGTAATTCTGTCTTATGTGGTCAGATTCACCCAATGACAGAGTTTATTTAAGGAGTCCTCCACACACATCAATTATTTATAATGCACGATCAAGTAACAAGAACATTGTCAAAGATTTAATTGTCCTCCCAAACACGGAGGTTAGCAGACAATCTATTTCAATTTCTCGACCAATGAACCAGGGCTGTAAATTCTGCCAATGTGTCAGTTACTGGAAAATTGTAAAAAAATGACCCAGGACTCCAGATACTCAAACTACATTAAGAATCGCAGCTAAGAACATTAAAAGAGAGCCAGGATAAGAAAAGGTCATGCAACTCACTGATTATAATTCCTTTCGTACATTAAGACTCCAAATATAGCTTTGAATTGTATATTGAATATAGGGTTGCGAAGGGGTGGAAAGTTTCTGGGAAATTTCCGGAAATTTTCCACGGAAAGTTTAGCTTGGGAGTTTTGCCCAAAAAAGCACATGCTAGCATTATATTGTTTTTTTTTAGTATTTCTTTCATTTCCTCCCCCCCCCCCCACAGGTCCTCTCTTAAAAATTAACAGAAATGGAATCTTAATTATTAAGGAATTTCTTAATCAATATATGTTTATTTTCTTACTTGGCTTGTTTTAAAAATTACAAGTTGTGTGTGTGACTGTGAACAAATATGTCCTGATTGGTTGGGTGAGTGGATGAGCAATTAGCTCCCTCTATTGGTGATGTAGCGTCGTGCGTGCACAGGTCATACTTCCATCACATGGAACATCGGGAAAAATGTACTCACCCTGTTGCAATCGTGCTGATCGACCGCAGTTTGACAGAGACGAATGCCCTTTATTTCTCTGCATAGAACAATGCCACATTTACCGTCGGATGTGTGGAAGCATTTTACCCCAGGCATTAAAGATGGAAAGACTGTGTACATGTGCAAACACTATACAAAGCCATATGTAAAGAATGCCACAAAGATGCAGCAGCATTTATCCAAATGCAACAACTTCACTCAAAGCTCACAGCAGTCAGCCCAGAGTTCCTCTGCTTCCATTCAAGAAGATGATGGTTCACATTCAGCATCAGGCTCCTTATCAGCAGCAGCTCCTGGACCACTTGGAAGGTTCTTTGATACAACGGATAACCATAGCCAGAAGAATGCAGGTGAGTGCCTTGCTCAAGCTGTATATGCGACATGCTCACCGCCAATGTGTATTGGAAGAGATTTTTCAATGTTATTCGCCCTGCATACTGTCCTCCCACCAGACATGCTTTGTCTACTTATTTGCTGGAGGCTGAGTATAACAGAGTCCAAGGAAAGCTCAAAGAAACGATAGAGATGGCAGACTGTGTTGCAGTTATCTCAGATGGGTGGTCAAATGTACGAGGGGAGGGCATCATAAACTACATCGTCTCCTCTCCCAGTATTCTTCAAGAGCACAGACACGAAGGACAACAGACACACAGGCACATACATTGCTGATGAGCTGAAAGCGGTCATCAACGATCTTGGATCACAAAAGGTCTTTGCAGTAGTTACTGACAATGCTGCGAATATGAAGGCTGCTTGGGCTCAAGTGGAGGAGGCCTACCCTCATATTACGCCTATTGGGTGCGCAGCTCATGGGCTCAACCTGCTCCTCAAGGACATCATGGGTTTGAGAACCATGGAAGCACTGTACAAGAGAGCCAAGCAAGTTAAGTATGTCAGGGGAAAACAGGTAGTTGCAGCAACCTACAAGTCCAAGCAAACGACAAAGAACAAGAACACCACACTGAAGCTGCCCAGCAACACTAGATGGGGTGGCGTTGTCATAATGTACAACAGCCTTCTGGAGGGTAAGGAGTCGCTGCAAGAAATGGCAATATCCCAATCTGGGGATATGGAAACCACCATCAAGAAAATACTGCTGGATGATGTGTTTTGGGAGAGAGTGGTTAGCAGCCTTAAACTACTCTCACCAGTAGCATCTGCAATTGCTCAAATTGAAGGAGATGACGCTGTCTTGTCAGATGTTCAGGCTTTTTGCTGATTTAAAAGAACAAATCAGCATTGCCCTACCCACATCCCTGCTGCTCAAAGCAGAGGAGAAGGCAATTGTTCAATTCATAGACAAGTCAAGAATTTGTCAAGCCAATTCATGCTGCAGCATACATGCTGGACCCAAAGCATGTTGGGAGACCAATACTTTCTGGCGAACAGATCAACAGCGCTTACAGTGTGATTTCTACCCTCTCACGCCACCTCAATCTGGACGTGGGCAAAGTTCTGAGAAGTCTGGCAAAGTTCTCTACCAACCAAGGTCTTTGGAATGGGGACGGGATATGGGAATCATGCAAGCATATCAGTGCACATACCTGGTGGAAGGGACTTTATGCATCTGAGGCCCTGTCACCCATTGCATCAGTGATACTCCAAATCCCACCTTCATCAGCGGCCTCTGAACGAAACCGGTCACTTTTTGGGAATACGCATACAAAGGTGCGCAACAGGCTGACTGGCAAGAGAGTGGAGAAACTGGGGGCTATCCGGGCGAACCTATAACTTATTGAGCCAGATACAGAAGTGTCCACCACACAGCTAGACAGTGACAGAGGAGGAAATGGACACATCTGAGCCAGAGTCAGAGAATCAGGAGGAGCAATGAGTAGAAGACTCATGAGTAGAAGACTCAAAAGGGACAAAATAAGGACAAATTACAGGCTAAATAAGCGGACGCTCTTTTTATTTTATTTTAGACGGGTCTTTTTTGTGGGGGTTCAATAAAGTTCAAAATTATAACCTAAATAAAGTTTTGAAAGCCTGTTTTTATTTGTATGGAACAGTATGTCTATTTTGATGACAAAGATAATATAAGGGTCAGAGACAAAAACCATCAGTGTGCAAAAAAACCTCAAAATTCCCAAAAATTCCCATGGAAAGTTTCCTCTTAAAAATTACCGGAATTTTGCAACCCTAGTTGAATAATCACAATGTTGGAGTCTATTATCCGGCTTAACAGATAATTCCAAACATTCTACAAAATGTTCTCGGTTAAGAACATATCGTGACAAAGAGTGGTCACATTTCAAATATAAGTCTACATATACTCTACAAGCATTTGTATCCATTTATTTATGAAATGTAGTCGGTCACTTTAAACTGTGATTACGGCAAGCTGTCTCTGGTGTCTTTTTTTTACATGGTGGAGAGGATACACATTATTCTATGGTATGTAAAATGTCACTTCAAACGGTATTATTTCCTATACAAATACATTTTCACGGCAAAGCAAACAGAAACCACTGAGCACAGATTGCATGCTTCGCCTTGAAATCTATGAATTTAAGGTAAGTGCCTGACAACGAAAACAGACTGCTATCTCACATTAGAGATCTATTGCTTTATTTTGATATAAACTTGATTCTGCTATAGAAGATGCCCTTGGTTATCTTGTATTTTGAATTTGAATGGTTTTAAGAGGTATATCCTACGCAGTTGTCCTGTCAACTCAATTCTTCTAGGTTCATCAAGAGAGACAAATACCTAAAGACTCCATTGTTGTTAAGGTGAAACATCACAAAGGTTTAGGAGTGTCAGTAATTTTGTGGTTTTGGAATAACCAAGGAGATGCAAGTTAAACATTCTATAATCAAGTGAAATCTGCTGTATTGATTTTCCACTAGTCTAATTGTTATTTATAATAAATCTGATTTATAGATTATACCTAAAATCATAGTCGGATGCAGTGTTTATTATCTGAAGACTACGAGAACATTAGGGTGCTCAAGTCAATTCAACAAGCTATTACAATAAAAAGGTTGCTGTTCAATTTCTAGGCAATGCTACATTACTCGTCATTATTTGCACAATGTTATCAGTAGTAGGCAAAATGCTAGAATCTATTATTAGGGACGTGGTAACAGGGCACTTAGAAAATCATAATATGATTAGGCAGAGTCAACATGATTTTATGAAAGGGAAATAGTGTTTGACAAATCTGTTAGAGTTTTTTGAAGATGTAACTCGTAGGATGGATAAGGGGGATCCAGTTGATGTGATGTATTTGGATTTTCAAAAAGCATTCGATAAGGTGCTACACAAGAGGTTATTACAGAAAATTAGGACTCATGGTATTGGAGGTAATATATTAGCATGGATTGAGGATTGGTTAATAGACAGAAAACAGTAGGAATAAACGGGACTTTTTAGGGTTGGCAGGCTGTGACTAGCGGGGTACCGCAAGGATCAGTGCTTGGGCCTCAGCTATTTACAATCTATATTAATGACTTAGATGAATGGTCTGAATATAACGTATCCAAGTTTGCTGCTGATACACGGTTAGGTGGGAAAGTAAGTTGTGAGGAGAACGCAAAGAGATATAGACAGGTTGACTAAGTGGACAAGAACATGGCAAATGGAAGTGTGAAGTTATCCACTTTGGTAGGAAAAACAAAAAAGCAGAATATTTTTTGAATGGTGAAAGACTGGGAAATGTTTGCACTCGGAGACCTGGGTGTCCTTGTACATGAATTACAGAAAGTTAACATGCAGGTAACAGCAAGCAATTAGGAAAGCAAATGGTATGTTAAGCCAAGAGTAAAGAATTCTTACTACAATTATACAGGTCATTGGTGAGGCCACACCTGGAGTACTGTGTCAGTTCTGATCTCTTTACCTAAGGAAAGACATACTTGCCTTAGAGGGAGTGCAGCGAAGGTTCAACAGACTGGTTCCTGGAATGAGGGGATTGCCCTATGAGGAGAGATTGAGTAGACTAGGTCTATATTCCTTAGAGTTTAGAAGAATGAGAGGTGATATAATGAAACATATAAAATTCTTAAAGGGCTCGACAGGGTTAATGCTGGGAAAATGTTTCCCCTGGCTGGGGAATCTAGAACACGTGGTCACAGTCACAGAATAAGGGGTAGACCATTTAGGACTGAGATGAGAAATTTCTTCACTCAAAGGGTTGTGAATCTTTGGAATTCGCTACCCCAGAGAGCTGTGGATGCTCAGTCGTTGAGTATATTCAAGACAGAGGTCGATAAATTTTTGGGAACGAAGGGAATTAAGGGATATGGGGATAGTGCAGGAAGGTGTAATTGAGGTAAAAGATCAGCCATGATCTTGTTTAATGGCGGAGCAGGTATGAAGGGCCAAATGGCCTACTCCTGCTCCTATTTCTTATATTCTTAAATAAAGATGCAATCTAGTTAGTAGGGAGAAAGGGCTCGCTTATGAAAGTGGTCTTTGTCACTGAGCACTAGAGAAATATTTAAGTAAATGCTAAAAATATAAGACATCATGTTTTGATAAGAACAGGAGCACATAATCCTGTACCATTCTATAGCATTGTATGCTGGAGCGCCACATTTCATCACTGTGCTATCAATTGGCAGAACGCTTTCACCTTTAAGAATTTCTGAAATAAACTTTTAATATCGCTCAAGGCTACATAAGGATCAACATTGCCACGGTAAGGTGGTCCTTACCTGCAGCGGTCTCCATAGGTACAGCAACCTTTCTGGAAGAATTTGCAAATCAGTGAAGGCTTGCTGGTTGTAAGGTCGTGGGAATAGCGGCAGTTGTTTCCTTCTTTGCAAACTCCATGCATGAAATACCTACAAGTAGAGTTTTACAGTTGGTATTAGCCTATTCATCCCTTGATATCTGCAATACAATATTAAAAATTCTCATTTACTTCAGTGAATTAAACTTTGTATTTTCTTATCTCCCTGCAAATTTTAGACTCCGCATTGGTTATCATTTGTTACAATGGTACCATTGAAAGTGGAAAAGTTGTACTTTCTGTTTGCGATATATAATGTGATGATACAAATAAATATCAAAGTGGCTCTATCATAAATATTTGACAGTATGGGGCCCTCTTACATTCTATGGCAAGCCTTCAAAGTTAAACGATCTCCATGTAAAGTTCAAAATGTCACGATACTTTAAGAAGCCTGAAAAAACTAATAGTACTTTTTAATGGTTTAAGCTAAAATGCAAATTTTATGAATGCTTCCAACTTTAAACTTTGTAAACATTGAACCTCTCCTTAAACAAGTGTTGTTGAATTACCAAGGCTTTCTTACATTCCAAAAACAAATCAGTAGTGAAAGGAAGATTCTTAATTGAGTGGAGGAAAAATAAGATCTAGAATTGCAAATACACAGGTCTTTAAAGGTGGGGATACAGATAGAAAAGGAAGCTAAAAAGGCAAATGCAATTCGGGGTTTTATACATAGGGGTATTCAATATAAAAGCAGACGAGTAATGCTGAGTTTATACAATACATTGGTTGTGCCACAATTGTAGAATGGTTTCCAGTTCTAGGCACTCCATTATAAGAAGGATACAGGAAACTCTCTGATATCCAGCACTGACGGGACCGAGCTGGTGCCGTACCATCAAAAGTGCCGGACATACCAGCGTTAGTGTTGAGAGATACGGAACTGAAAAGCTCCGTGTGAATCAACAAACCCTGTCAAAACAGTCGGCTGCAGCTGCAAGCGTCTCTAGCTGAAGCTGTTGCTATAGCTACAGACCTTGCAGTGCCTGACTTTGGGGGGGGGGGGGAAGCAACGAGAATTAAAAAAACGGCTCCCGATTTTTGCCGTTAGATCGAGTATTCCGGACATATAACCTCCAGATAAACCAAAGTCTCCTGTATTAGAGTCATGGAGTGGATAAGATTTACTAGAATTACACTATGAAAGCAGCATTATAATTCTGAAGGGTCAAAGTGGGGCTTTTTCCACTGAAAGAGAGGTGGTTAAGTGGCAGAGATTTTTTAAAATATGATGGTTTCAAGAAGCCAAAACTAATTAGTGAATCATTAACAAGGTGCACAAACGAATGATTAGCAATGGAAAAACAAAAGAAAGTTAGAAGAATTTCTTTTCATACAGAAGGTTATTAAAACATGAAATGTTTTAAAACAAGTGGCTATTAAAGCAAAAACAGCATAATTTAAAAAGGGATTTGGTAAGTATTTGAAAAAGGATGTAAAAAAAAATTCAGGGAAGGAGCTGGGAAATAGGATTAGAGCTAATCCTGAACAGGCCTGATGGGCAAAAATACAACATTCTGTGTTGCAATTCCTATGATTCTACAATAATTCAGCATTAAATAGTTAGAGCACGTACACAATATAATAAATAGGCACAAAAACAGAACATGCATACAAAATAATAGACACGAATAGAAAACTATGGTTCATCTCTGGGGAAAAAAAATGTCTTCCATATTTCAGCTCCAATCCTCCCTGATCAGGTTCCGTAATTCCTCAGCAACATCTATTGTCAAGATCCACGAGCCACCAAATACTGATGCATTGGACAGTCAAATCATGTTACTTTAACCTTGCAGACATCACTGGTTGGGTTATCTTCAGATTGTGTACAGTTCTGGGCATATTATCTACAAACGGACTGACAAAAACCTGAGTAACTAAAGATAAACTACATTAGGTAAAAATAATGAGTCCTCCGTATTACATTACTTTTCTTAAAAAAGACAAATGCTATTGGGAAAGATACAGCCCTCAAAATGGCTTCTGCAACTGCATGCTGAGAAATTACCTATTCTTTCAGTGGTGCTTCAAGCCGATCAGAAAAAAGTGAGCCAAAACAATACTGTTAATAACTAACAAACTAAATGTCTAGAAAGACAATCAAATAATTAAAAGTGCATCACTCAGCTAGTATGATTAGCATAGCTACAGCAGAGACAGCATTTGTTGGACAGCCCAGTTGGTCATCGATATGCCTTTGTATAGGTGCTCATTATTGAAGTACAGTAGTGTGCACCAGTCTCAGACAGATTTCTCAAAAGGAGAGACTGATTTCAAAAGGGTTTTACAGCGTAAGGATTGGACACAATTGGTATACATCAGTTCTAGTTTTAATCTAGTCACAATAGATGGAGAGGCAAAACGCAACTCTGTGGGTAGTTCCAAGAAAAATTGTAGCCAGTAGGGATCGGCAACTTGTCCCTTTGGAGAAGTGTTTTAGCTATTGCTTGTAGGTTCTTCAAAAGGAAGACCTTCAAAAAGGAACTGGTTTGTATGTTTAACCATTTCATGAACTGGTTCAAAAAAGTGCTGTATTATACAAACAGACTGCTGCTGCTCATTTCTGTGGTTATGATCCTTCAGTCTATTACAAAAATGTCCATCACAGATATTGAATTGCCCTCTGAAGTGACATGGGTGCAGAGTGAAAATCTTGTGTGTAATCCAGAGATAATAACCAGGTTTATTGTTAGCCCTGACTGAGCAAGCTATCACAGATTATTTGGCGCAGAGGTCTCGCAGGCTCGTCTTTGGGAGCCGACTCTTATGTTGGGCACTAGAAATAGCATCTGCAGAAACCCAAATTCTAACAAGGACATTGGTGCATTGTAGAAGATTCAGAGAGCAGCAACAAGGATGGTTCCAGGAATTATAGCTAAGCTTTGAGAACAGACTCAGAATTAAACTTGGTTTCAATGGGAAAATATTTTGAGGCAGAGAAAAAGGGCAGATTTCAGTTATACACAATGGGAGGTATACATTTTCAAATGATCCCACTTGAGCATTGAAAACACCCAATTACAGACTGTCTTTCCAAACATGAGTTCTATTTTAAGAGGTATAACAGTAGGGTTAAGTATTAGTAATTGTAGGTCTGTCAGTGGTGGTTGTGGCAGGAGAAACTTCAGGTGATGAATAAAGAATATCTTCCCTTCTTAGGCAGTCCCTCGGAACCGAGGATGACTTGCTTCCACATTAAAAATGAGTTCTCAGGAGACCTACAGTCTCTGTCACAGGTGGGGCAGACGGTGGGTGGGTGGGGTGCTTGGGTTGACGTGCGCTCCTTACGCTGCCTGCGCTTGGCTTCCGCTTGCTCATGGCGAAGAGACTCGAGGTGTTCGGCACCTTCCCGGATGCTGCTCCTCCACTTTGTACGGTCTTGGGCCAGGGATTCCCAGGTGTCGGTGGGGATGTTACACTTTTTCAAGGAGGCTTTGAGGGTGTCCTTGAAGCATTTCCTCTGCCCACCTGGGGCTCTCTCGCCATGTCAGATCTCTGAGTAGAGCGCTTGTTTTGGAAGTCTCGTATCGGGCATGCGGACAATGTGACCCGTCCATTGGAGCTGATCAAGCGTTGATAGAACGGATTCTTTTACCCTCAGTCTGGTTCAGCAAACACTGAGTCGAATGCAACTGGAGAATTTAAACGATTTATTATCCACGGAGTCTTACTCTGAAATGTCGACACCGACTCCTGCAAGAGTCTGACGAACCCAACAGAGCAAGCAATTTCTCATACAGCGTGCTACATTTTTATCCCTGCTTTTGAGAGAGCATTAACACCTCATACATTCTGCACCAATCATGAGCTGTGCATGTATACATTTAATTGGATTTCCTGGTCTGGCAGTTTGAAATAAAGTCACATTTTACTGAATGGGTTACAGCTAAGTAAACATCCTGGTAATGTGTTCACGATCACCTCAACATTATGGTAATGCGTTTGCAATCACCTAATGCCTGTACAGTTTCTGCTCGCCGCCCTACATTGTTTCTAACAGCAAGGGGTAACATCATGGGTGCCAGCCTCGTTAACAATTAAAGATCAGGTATCAGGTTAGCCCTTTTTACTGCTCTGCTGCTTTTACAGCTTCTGGTTTCTTTTTCTTGAAATGATATTCTCAGCGTGGTCAAAGCTTCGATGTTGGGGATGTTGGCCTGAGCAAGAACACGGACGTTGGTGCGCCTATCCCGCCAATGGATTTGCAGGATCTTGCGTAGGCAGCGTTGGTGGTACCTCTCCAGTGCTTTGAGGTGCCTGCTGTACATGGTCCATGTCTCTGTGGCATACAGCAGGGTAGGTATCACTGCTGCCCTGTAGACCATGAGCTTAGTGCTGGGTTTGAGGTCCTGGTCATTAAACATTCTCTTCCTCAGGTAACCGAAGGCTGCACTGGCACACCGAAGGCGGTGTTGGACTTAGTTGTCGACGTCTGCCCTGGTTGACAGTAGGCTCCAGAGGTATGGAAAGTGGTCCACGTTGTCCAAGGTCTTGTCGTGGTATTTGATAATTTGGGGGGGGGGGGGGGGGGGGGGTGGCGGCAGTACTGTGTGGCGGGGGCAGGCTGGTAGAGGACCTTTGTCTTACGGATGTTTAGTGCAAGGCCCATGCTCTCGTACGCTTCGGTGAAGGTGTTGACGATGGTTTGGAGTTCGACCTCCGAGTGAGCGAAGACGCAAGCTTCGTCTGCATACTGTAATTCGACGACAGAGGATGGGACGACCTTGCATCTGGACTGGAGGCGACGGAGGTTGAACAGTTTCCCGTTTGTTCTGTAAATTAGCTCCACTCCAGTGGGGAGCTTACTGAGGGCAAGATGGAGCATTGCAGCAAGAAAGATTAAGAGCGTTGGTGCGATGACACAGCCTTGCTTGACCCCGGTTTGTAAGTGAATTGGGTCTGTGGTGGAACCGTTGGTCAGGATCACGGCTTGCTTAATATCTTACAAACACACTGGAAAACATTAAAGCAACTGGACTGAAGACAGGAAGTCCAGATGAATTTCTATTTTATACTGCAAAATGTCAGTGACAAAACTCTTGGACATCATTGTTAGATCCGTGATTCTGAGAGTATGATGTTTTTCAATAACCACACGGATGCTGTAACTTAACAATCAACAGGTATTTACTAGAGTAGGGTAGTCACAAGACTGGGGGTACAGAGGCATGCTCAAGGCTTATATACAGGTGTGGTCACTGCCGGTACTACAGTATACAGGAGCTGTAAAAGTAGTTCGCTCTTAAAGGTACATACACTACAATTCCTCCCCTTTTAGATTAGCAGTACCCATAATATTCAAACAACAATTAACACTTTAACATGTACATTAAACAACAATAGTCCATTTATAGATTCAGTCTTTGGGGCGGCTTCCTGACCCTTTCGGGATAGCACCTTTCCGGAGGTTCTTGTTTTTGGTGCGGAGGCGATTCTGGCCCCTTTTCGTCGGTTAGTTCATCGGTTTCCACTGCTACTGGTTCTGAGGTAGATGTTACCGGTATGTCGGGTTCATCCCCAGGTACTCGAGACATGGGGTTGACTCGTTCCTGTGAGCTAAGATCTGATCGACGTGGCGTCTCAATGTTCTCCCCGACATCCACTGTGTACATTAATGGCCCCTGCCTTGTGCATATCGTTCCGGGTTGCCATTTCTCTGTTCGGTAGTCACGTGCCAAGACTGATTGTCCTACATTGAAGCTCCTTGTCGGCTTCTCATTGATGTGCTGGAATTGTTTATCCTCAACATTTCTTCGCACATTTGGTCTGAGCAAACCCAGACGAGATCTCAACCTTCGGTTAAATATCATCATGGCCGGGGTCTGGTTGGTGACTGCATGTGTCGCATTTCTGTAGGCTAATAAGAAATTGTCCACCTTATGCTGTAGTGGAATTTCATCGTTGCACATGGCCTTTATTGCCTTTTTAAAGGTTTGTACGAACCTCTCAGCCAATCCATTTGTGGCTGGATGATACGGGGCGGATGTGTAATGCCTGACCCCATTCCTTCTCGAATTTCCGAAACTCTTCGGACACAAACTATGGCCCATTATCAGAGCAAATCTGCTCTGGCAAGCCGTTCCTGGCAAATATGGTCCGTAGGACTGCAATCGTTTTCTCTGTAGTGGTTGAGGACATTTTTATCACCTCAGGCCATTTCGAGTGAGCATCCACTGCTATTAAGAACATTGAGTCCATGAATGGACCAGCAAAATCAATGTGCACCCGTTGCCATGGAGAGGAGGGCCACTCCCATGGGTGTAGAGGGGCATGTGGTGGTGCATTTTGGACCTTCTGGCATCCTGAGCAGCTCTTGGTTCGGTCCTGGATTTGTTGATCGATCCCCGGCCACCACACATAAGCCCTAGCAAGGCTTTTCATTTTCACCCCTCCCAGATGACCTTCATGAAGCTCATTTAGCACTCTCTCCTTTAACTTGGGTGGAATCACCACTCGGGATCCACACATCACTGTCCCCTGGCATACTGACAGCTGTTCTCTTCTGGATGAGAATGCTGGCAACAGTGAGTCGCCATGTGTTGGCCATCCCCTCACCGTCAAATCATATACCCGAGACAGTGTCGGATCATTGCGGGTCTCCTTCTCTATATCCACGTTCGTTACTGGCAATCGTTCAATTATTGATGAATAAAATATCCCGAAAGGGTCCACTGCTGGTGCTTCCTCCACAGTAGGCAGTGGCAGGCGCGATAGCCCATCAGTGTTTCCATGCTGTTTCGTGCCTTTATATTCTATTTCATATTGATTCGCCCCTAGAAACGGGGACCATCTTTGTAACCGCTGTGCAGTCATTACTGGCACGCCCTTCTTAGGATTAAAGATGGAGACAAGTGGTTGGTGGTCAGTCAGCAAGGTGAACTTCTGCCCATGCAGAGATTGGTTGAATTTTTTTTACTCCCCATACTAGGCTGAGGGCCTCCCTGTCAATCTGAGCGTAGTTGGCTTCGGCTGAGGTTAGTGACCGAGACGCAAAGGCTACTGGCCTCTCCAACCCGTCTGGGAATTTGTGCGGCAGCACCGCTCCAATACCATAGGGTGAAGCATCACATGCCAAACGAATTGGTAGTGCTGGGTTGAAATGGGCCAACACCTCTTTTGATGTGATCAATTCTTTACACTTCTGGAAAGCTCGTCTACGTTAGTCATTCCACTTCCATGGTACCCCTGTTTGCAGTAGGGTGTTTAATGGGTGTAATACCGTGGACAAATTTGGTAAGAACTTCTGGTAGTAGTTTACCAGCCCGAGGAACGACCTCAGTTGTGACACATTTTCCGGTGCTGGAGCCTTGACTACTGCCTCAATCTTTTCAGGGGACTTATGTAACCCCTCTTCATCGATGACGTGGCCACAATACGAGATCTGCTTCTGGAAAAACTCGCACTTGTGGCGATTAGCTCGTAGCCCATATTCCTTTAATCTGGTGAGCACCTTCTCCAAGTTGGCGAGGTGATCACTGTCATTTTCGCCCGTGACCAGGATGTCATCCAAATAACACTGGGTCCCTGGAATCCCTTGCAGGACTTGATCCATTGCCCTTTGCCAAATAGCCGGAGCCGATGCTACCCCGAACACCAGCCGGTTATATTGATAGAGACCTTTATGAATGTTGATTGTGAGGTATTTTTTCAAGGTTTCTTCTACCTCCATTTGCAAGTACACCTGGGCTAGATCAATTTTGGTGAAGCGTTTACCTCCAGATAGAGAGGCGAAAATATCCTCAATTCGTGGAAGCGGATATTGTACCATGTGAAGGACTGGGTTCACTGTCACCTTAAAATCCCCACAGATGCGGACCACCTTTGGTTCCCCAGGCGTATTACTCAATGACCTCTTCATTACAGGAACGATGGGTGTAGCCCACTCGCTCCAGTCTACTTTGGACAGTACTCCTGAACGTTCCAACCCTTCCAGCTCCGCTTTGACGGCTGGTCTGATCGCATAAGGCACTGGTCTGGCCTTAAGAAACTTTGGGCTTGCATTTTCCTCTATTTTAATCGTTGCTGTTATGCCTTTTAGTGTTCAGAGTCCCTCCTGGAACACTTCTTTCGTGTCAGTTAGCATTTTTGACAGTCGTCCAGGTGTGACGTCGTCATCCTTTTTGGCCTCAACCTTCAGTGCCTGTATGGAATGCCAATCTAATTGGATCTTCCGGATCCATTCACGTCCTAGCAGTGGTGGTCCTCCATCTGGCAATACATATATATCCATTTTAGGTATTTCCTGGCCTTTATATATCACTTTCACCCTTATTTTTCCTTTGGGGTAGACTTTTTGCCCCGTGTACGTCTTCAAGACAATCTCTGTAGCTTTCAAGGGTATATGTGAAAATAGCCGCTTGTAGTCCCTTTGGTTTATGACTGTTAGGGCTGATCCTGTGTCCGATTCCATTTTCACTTGGACTCCGTCTATCTTGATTATAACCCAGATAGTCTGGTGATCCTCCATTTTGGTTACCTTATGTAGTTTCAGACAACCCAGCTCCTTGCTTCCGGAGTCCGTGTCACTTTTCTGTTCGTCTGAACTACTGTCCATCACCTTGTGCACCTTTTTGTACTTCTCCTGTGGAGATTTCTTGCTGTTGGTTTTCTTCCCAGACCTGCAGACTCTTGCTATGTGTCCTGCTTTCCCACACTGTCTGCACACTTGGTCCTTGAACCAACAATCCTTCTGGTCGTGTGTTGTTCTGCCGCAGCGATAACACTTCCCTATTCCATAGGACATTTCATTGGTGCCATATTCTTGCGGTCTCCGTTGTATCTCTGCAGCGCCCCTTGTGGCTGCTTCGTGTGATACTGCCATACTGAAAGCCTTGTCCAGCGTAAGATCCTTTTCTGATAGAAGCTGTTTCTGGGTTCCTTCACTTTGAAGCCCACACACAAACTTGTCCGTTAACGGATCTGCTAGTCCCACTCCAAACTAGCAGTGTTTTGATAGCTTGCGCAGTTCCGTTAGGTACTCAGCATTGCTTTCGTCTTTGTGTTGGTTCCTTTTATGGAACTTAAATCGTTCTGCTATCAGCAGCTGTGTGGGGTTTAAGTGGTCCTGTAGGATTTCTACTATGCTTTCGAAATTCTTATTCACAGGCTTCTCTGGGGTTATTAGGTTTCGCAGTAAGCCATAAGTCTTTGCACCCATGGAATTTAACAAAACCAGTGCTTTCCTAGCATCTGGCACTTCATTCGCCCTGCAGTACACCTCAATACGTTCCACATATGTCGCCCAATCTTCGACTTCATTGTCGAACGTAGAGATACTGCCACTCTTCGGCATCCCTGGGTGTGATTTAACTGTCAAAAATGGCATCTCCCGCACTTTCCCTTCTTCTCCGCTGGCACAAAATGGCGTCTCCCGCGCTTTCCTTTCTTCCCGCGCTCGCCCTTCTCCGCTGCAGCTTCTAAAAATGACGTCTCCCGCGCTCTCCCTTCTCCCCGCGGACATTGTTCAGCCCTTGAGCCCTGGCTGCGCTCTGCGTAGTTTTTTTTTCTGTGCGCCTTTCGGTTTTCAACCCCCGGCTGCGCCCTGTGCTCTTCACCCTCTATCTTACCCCGTCGACGCTGCTCGGCTTTTTCTCTGCCGGTCGGCTCCAGCCGCCGCTGTCCAGGAAGGTCTGCACTGTACCTGGTACCCGTCGTCAGTCTGTTGCTGATCGTCGTGGCTGGGGAACCAAGCCCGGCTCTCCACAGCCTCCCCTGCGATGTTCACTCTCTGCCGGACGACTGGGCGGTTGCTCGTGGTCGACGCCCGTGTTTCTGGCCTCAACTTTCTTCCACTGCCCTCCCGGAGCGAATCCTTGAAGGGAAATGCAGAGTTGCAGGTAGATTCGAATCGACACTCGTCGCCACTGTTAGATCCGTGATTCTGAGAGTATGATGTTTTTCAATAACCACACGGATGCTGTAACTTAACAATCAACAGGTATTTACTGGAGTAGGGTAGTCTCAAGACTGGGGGTACAGAGGCATGCTCAAGGCTTATATACAGGTGTGGTCACTGCCGGTACTACAGTATACAGGAGCTGTAAAAGTAGTTCTCTCTTAAAGGTACATACACTACAATTATGGCATTTCATGAACAAAAACATCAATTTTCTGAGCTGCAGGGAGACCAGATTGGTCAGTTCTCTCTTCCTGCTAGGCTACTCAATGGGAAATATACTGCATCTGTTTCAGAACTGCTTTACTGGAAACAATAACTAAATCTTCAAAAAGCAAAATAATGCAGATGCTGGAAATCTGAAATAAAAACAGAAAATGCTGGAAATACTCAGGTGGTCAGGCATCATCTGTGGAGAGAGAAACAGTGTTAAAGTTTCAGGTCGGTGGCTCTTCGTCAGAACTGGAAAAAGCTGGAGATGGAACAGGTTTTTAAGCAAGTGTAGGGACAGAGAGGTGGGGAGGAAAGAACAAAAGGGAAGGTCTGTGATAGGATGGAAGGCAGGAGAGATTAAGAGACAAAAGGGATGATGGTGCAAGGCAAAAGGAGATGGTAATGGGACAAGTTAAGAAACAAAAGATGGTTCTAGGTTTTAGTTTCTCTCTCCACAGATGCTGCCTGACCTGCTGAGTATTTCCAGCATTTTCTGTTTTGAACTACATCTTCCCAGTGGACGATGTTGACCTGGAAGCACCCAAAGCTGGGAAACCAAATCACATAACTCCAGTTGGCTCTAAGCCCATTCACTGGAGGACTACCAGGATTGTATATTGTTCATGAGGTCTGGAATATTTTTTGTATTTCCATTGGGGGAATCAGGGGATATATATGCAGAACTCTGCCTCAGTAGATTAAACAAATTGTCTCAAGACTATCTTAGCTTAAAAGTGATCTGTGATTGCTTTTCTCATTCCATGTTCTCCTACATTCACCAGTAACTGATCCTCCAATGTCAGCAATGTTCCCTAACCAATCCGGTGCAGTACCAATTCCCAGAAATTAGTCTTCAAAGGGATTTTAAATTTTTTTTTTTTTTTTTAAATAAGGTCCTTAAAAAAAGTCTGAATTAAAGTTCTGCACAATGCAAATGATCACATCAATCTGTAAATGAATCTTAAGAAACCAAACACAGAAACAAAAAAGCTAAACATGGGAGTAGAAAATGCTGTAATGGACCACAAAGAATGAGATACAAATAAAAGAAATAATAAGGACAAAAGCTACAGAAGCCCCTATGTGTAACTTGGCAAGTTACCTTCTTCAGTTCACCAAAGCTGGAAAGTCTTACCTTTGACTAGTTGGCAAGTGAAATTTACCATGCCCTTGTACTCTTATCCCCATGTACAAATTTAGGTTTTTCATGACAGGCTACTTTTCCTCACTCCAATAAGTATTGTTAAACTAAAAAGGTATCAAAAATTGTTCAGAAAAGGCCAATACATATAAAACCACCTTCCTTCAGGTAAAACACTCTGCATTTATCACTAGTCCCACTTTTCTTTATAACCTCAGTTCATTCTACAGCCCAAATGAGTATATCACAGCAGTCAGTCCCTTGCAGCTAACCTCCTTGGTCTCAGGTAGCCATCCAGACTCTGCAAGAGGATTCTTCCAAGAAGTTCTAACTATGATCATATCAGCAAAGTTTGGTACCACTGAGCTGACCATGCAACAATGTTGCAGCCAATAAACACTGAACCACTGTGTTGAACACTGAATCACAAATATTTTCCCTGCCACCAAGCCTTCAAAAGCATAATGAACAGTCAGCTGTTTGTTCTCTAATATTTAACATTTTTATTCTCCAATAATTTTCTCACTATAGAAGATTTTAGAGCAATATACAACAAAGGTCAAATGGTGCAATATACAACAAAGGTCAAATGGTGCAATATACAACAAAGGTCACATGGTGCAATACAGGAATAGAAAAGTAACACTCCTGGAATAATATGCAAATGGAAAACAAGTTAACTGCAGTCAAGAATACTTTACCATAACATATAAACCTATAATGACTGTGTGCTGTAAGCAGTACACCACAATAATACATAGCATTAGAGGGAGTGCCACTGTAGCTTTGCCTTGAAGCAAAATTAATCTACTCCAAATATTTCTGCAACTATCCAACCGGTCTGGAGACAAAGGCATCAACCGATCATCAAGTGAGAATTAAAAAATCCAAGATTGAACTAGAAAATCCAAGAGTGAACTAGTCACGGGATGTGTCTACGTTCATCTCTTTTCAACAGTGCAGTAGAAAAGGTGAACTGATCACAGTTGTTACAAGTTTTGGGTCTGCTTTACACCCGTGATACAGCAGTGCTAATCACTCCAGTAGGCGGTCCAAGCGCATGCCCAACTGCCCCATATTTAATTACATGATAGCATAACCAAGGGTGTAACAATACAACGCCCATGTGATCTGAACCTGATCGGCATGGCTTCAAGTGCACTTCTACAACCTTTCCGAAGGCAAACAGAAACACTTCAGTGAGATTAAGAGAATTGTTGAGCCGTTTCATTTTAGACAGCAAGTAAATGCACAAAGAAAGAGACACAAAAAAATTAACCATAGAACTGAATTTATTGCCCTCCTATACTCCTACCCTTCGAGTACTGCTCCCCCACCCTTCCAAAACTGCTGTCCTCACTCCCTCAAAAACCTAGCTTGAACCTTCTATCCTTGCAAAGAAGAGCCCCATCTCCAACCTTCCTATTCTTTCCACAGTCCTTAAATATGTTGTTGCCTCCTAAATCTGTGCCTATCTTTCCTGCAACTCCATATTTTAATCTCTCCAATTAGGTTTCCGCCCCTGCCACGGAAATGGCCCTAAACCAAGTCACAAATGACATTGCCTGCGACCGACATATTATCCCTCCTTGACCGCTTCAATCTTTCTGCAGCTTCTGGGATAGGTCGACCACACCACTCATCTCCAAAGCCTCTCCTCTGTCGTCCAGCTCAGCGAGAATGTCCTTGTTTGGCTCCACTCTTACCCATCACCGCATAGCCAAAGCATCTCAATCAATGGCTTCTCTCCCACCCCACACTGTAATCTCTGGACTTCTGCAAGGATCGATCCTTGGCATCTTATGCTACATTTTGACATCACCCACAGACATGGGGTCAGTTTCCACATGTACGATGATGACACCCACCTCTATTTCTCCACTACCTCGCTAGAATTATCATTTCTAAAATTGAGCAAGTGCCTCGTCAGACTGCTCGTCCAACATCCAGTCTTGATTGAGCTGCAATTTCCTCTAGCTGAACATTGGGAAGATAAATGCCATCGTGTTCCACTGATTCCATCCCCTCCCCGCTAATATCTCAGGCTGAACCAGACAGCTTGCAACCTCGGCATCCTATTTGATCAAGCGGATTTTCTGACCCCATAATTCTCTCCATCAGAAAGACCACCTAGTTCCACCTCCATAATATTGCAAGCCTCCCCTCCCCACCTCAGTCCATCTGCCGCTGAAACGCTCATCCATACCTTTGTCACCTCTATATTCAACTATTTCAATGCAGGCCAGTTTCCCATCCTCCACGCCTCGAGTTTAAAATTCTCATCTTTGTGTTTAAATCCCTTTATGGCCATCAAACAATGCTCCTGGCTCTGCTTTTTTGTGCATCCCCACTCATTCACCCCAGCATTGGTGACAGTACCTTCAGCAGCCTATGGGAATTCCCTCCCTAAACACCTCTGCCTCTCCACCTCCCCTTGTAAGGCTCTCCATAAAACCCACCTAATTGACAAAGCTTTTGGTCATCCATCCTAAAATCTCCTCCTTAGGTTTGGCATGGATTTTTTCCTTATGCCTGTGAAGCCTTAATCATTTTTTTTCCAGTGTTGAAAAGGTAATGCAAGCTGTTGTTGCTGTTTTCAGGCTGCATTTATTGCCATGCTTTATTTCCCGAGGTGATGGGGCTTCTCCTTGACGTTAGGTAGGGAATGGCATAGGCTGCTTCATTATTGGAGGACTTGGGAATGGAACTGAACAATGTGGAATCGTTAATGAAGCACCCCATTCCTAACTTTATACAGGGTAGGTCACTGATGAAGCAGCTGAAAATGAATGGGCCAAGGACGCTTCCCCAAGAAACTCCTAGGCCTCAGACAACAATAACCATCTTTCTGTCAGACAGATATGGCTCTAGCCACTGGAGGGTTTTTCCTTTGGCCCCCACTGACCTCAGTTTTGCGCAGGCTCCTTGGTGTCAAACTTGGTTGGATGCTGTCTTGATGTCGAGGGAAGCTATGCTCATTGCTCCTCTGGCATTCAGATCTTGCACCCATGTCTGGATCAAGGCTTACCTGACCCCAAATGATTATGGAGGAACCTGAACTAGAAAATGCCAAGTCAACCATTTGACGCAGTCACTGTAAATCAGTTACCTTGATATTATGCTCTACATGGCATAATAGCCTTAGTTATATAAAACAGAAAATCCTCTGGCTCACCGTGAGCAGCACCACAGGAGATCTACTAGTACAGTAAACACTTGTTTAAACGGCACTTAATCATCCGGAATACTTTAATAACCGGCAAAATAGATAACCGGTAATCTTGCCGAATCCATCCAGCACTTGTTTTGCCGAGTGAGTCTCCCGCGGTGGCCGAGTTAGTCAGTGGTTTTTATTTTTGTTTGTGTTAAAAATTGCCTTGGTAGGTATACCTCTCTGTTATCCAGAATTTTTCATCAACCGGCACCATCCTGGTCCCATAGGTGCCGGATAAGAATAAAAGTGCCAGTTTTCAGCTCGGTGCTGAAACAATGTCCGTTATTTTAAACTTAATTTTCACATCACTGTGGGTGGCACAATGATTCTGCCAAACTGCAACCATATTCATGGTCACTAAGTAGGACTAAACAGTGCACCCTCTGACCCACTGTGACCAATGCCATGAGAGATCTGATAGATATACATCAGGGATCATACCTTTTGGATTATAGGTTTTGCAGTTGATTTGTTACCGTTTAATGAAATTAACTGAACATATAAATTAAAAAGTAGCAAACAAGAATGAAAGCTACCAATCACGGAGTCCAAAAAATTACAAGTCAAAAATGGGTAGTCAGCAACAACTATCAATAAAAAAGTGAAAGCCAACCAATCATGATTTTTTTAAAAATATATAAATTCTTTTGATCTCCTTTGAGTTCTCCACTAAGCTGAGCACTTGCTGCTAGAAATAAGGCTTTTAACATACTTTAAATGCCAAAACTTACAAGAAAATTATTAAACTTACCTAAACAAAAGCATCTTGTGCATTTGAAGGAGCAGCCTGCACCTCAGGTACATATAAGTTGTCCGACATCAATGTTAGCTGAAGAGACTCAAGCTCATCAGGTACAACTTCTAAAATGCACACGTTCTATACCTAGAAGTGCTTACTATTGATTTTATGGCTATTTACAAAGCATGCCAGGGCTTCCTGTTCATAATGGAAAAATTACCAAAAAGGAAAAGGACAGTGAAAGTAACTGGAAAATAGTTTTTATATTGATGTTTTATACAAGTTAACGGGTGAACTCTTCAAACATATTATTTACCAATTCATGGTCTCAAAATACAATCAAGTGCAACATGAAAACTGACAGCTGGTGAGTATGGAAGACTCAGAGCAGGTCTTTATATTTTGTATTGTATTTTATATATATAGTTTATCATATATGAAGACTAGCTGCTTTTGAGCTCTGAATATAAGCAGCAGCAAATTTTATTCAAATTTGGATCAAGATTACAGATACAAAATAACCTTAAAAGAAACAAGGAAAGTTCAAATGATTCTAACTTGGAACTGGAGTGTTGCAAGCATCTGCATAGTTGCCTCTCCAAACAATTAAGTATACTGAGGTCATTCAGAGTTTAACAATTGAGACCTTAAAAAGGGGGCCACACCACCTTACCAGAAGAAGAATACACTCCTTCCCTTACAAAACAGTACATCATTTGACTTACCATGAGCAATGCCACACTAGTTTAAAAACAAATTCAATTCATGTCGCCTTTTCCCTTAGTAACTGTGCATAGTTAAAGTGAGAAACGGAGAGTAGCCGCAAGTAGAAACTTTCAAGCTGGAAAGGGAGGAGTGATTTAACCCGGAAGAATATTTTGTGTGTTTATAATACCAGTAAATTGGCTGTAGTGTTATTCTCAGGTCATCTGAGCTTCTGGAGAACAGTTGTGCTGATTAGCTCTTAACCTGGCTGGTGCTTTGAAGGCTGCTGCTCAAGTACTCCCTGCAAGATGCCAGATAATATTAGCTGCTTGTAAAATTCTCAGGCCAATTACAGATCAGTAAATTTCTTGTAAACTTCAGACTCCAGATCAGAAAACTGTTTTGCATCTGTAGCAAAGTGTAACACTTGGAAGGAAGGATGGATGCACAAGAAATACTTTTAAATTACATTTATGTAACAAATTTAATCTCTTAAATGTCCTGAAGCAGTTCAACCAGAATGAATTACATTGTGCAGTTACTTGTGGGTAATCACGGAAGCCATTTTGCAGAAAGTTCCACAAACACATCGGCCTGGAAATTGTGGTCGGAGGCTTGCCGCCAGCATAAGCCTCCAAACCGAAAAAAATCATACCAACTTACCTGGTGTCGCCGGGCTGTTCCAGTCCCGGGCCCGCAGGCAGACCCCTGCTTAAAAAAGGCCCATGGTTCCCAGGGGCGCATGCGGTTTGCAAACATCCCTGGGATCACGTGGGCTAGGCCAACCAATCAAAAAGGGGGATTCCTATGATGCTCCTGGGGATTCCATTTACGTCCAGAATCCCCTTAAGCATAATATAAATCCCCAAATAACATTTCACACCACTCAAATAATAAATGATCACATGTTCAAAATTAATTGAAAGTCCCTTTAATTAAGCTTTTAAAATAAATAAATTTAATTTTTGGAAAAATAAATTTAAACATTTTAAAACAGGTCAAAATTTACCTAAGCTACTTTTAAATGTATGTGTATGTTTAAATAATTTTTTTAAATGTATTTTTACCAGGCATAAGGGTTTCGTAGGCATTCACTGGGCAGTAGTTGGGCAAATAGCCCAACTCTGCACCAACTAAAGTGAATTTGTAGCGGATGTGGTGGATCCGTCCAAGTGAAACGTGACAAATCGCAAGTTCCGGGTTTTCACGTACGCGCAGCACCTGCGGACACCCGGAACTTACAAAGCCATTCTGAAGGTTTCCGACAGCGAAAGCGCACGCTGTCGGAAGCACCGTAAAATCCAGGTCAAGAAGATGAATGACCAATTAATCTGCTCTTACTTGTGTTGGTTGAAGCAGTAATGTTGACCAGGGCACTGGGAAAACTATCTACGCTCCTTTAGATAGTGCCATGGAATCTTTAACAACAGGACAGGCAGACAGGGCCTTAGCTAAATGTCTCAATGCAGTATGTTCTCATTATTTACTCCACTGAAGTGTCAGCCTATTTATGGACTTAAGTCCTGGAGTGGGGCTCAAATCCACAACCTTCTGATTCAGAGCCAACAACGCTATCAACTGAGCCAGGCTGAAGTGGATAGATCATCTAAGTCATTGCTCATGCTAAGTCAGAGGATGTTATGCTGTAATATAGGGACAGGGGTGCTATACTATGTATTGCACTACATATTATTCCTCTGCTACAATGGAGTGGAGTCATAGAATCATTGAATGATTACAGCACAGAAGGAGGCCATTCGGCCCATCAAGCCCGTGCTGGCTCTCTGCAAGAACACTTCAGCTAGTCCCACTCCCCCGCTCTTTCACTGTAGCCCTGCAATTTTTTTCCCTTTGGGTACTTATTCAATTCCCTTCTGAAAGCCACAATTGATCTGCCTCCGCCACTCTCAGGCAGTGCATTCCAGATCCTAACCACTCGTTGCGTAAAAAAGTTTTTCCTCACGTCGCCTTTGGTTCTTCTGCCAATCACCTTTAAATCTGTGTCCTCTGGTTCTCGACCCTTCCGCCAATGGGAACAGCTTCTCTCTATCTAGACCCTTCATGATTTTGAAAGCCCCTTTAAGATCACAAAGTCTAACTGTTAACTAAACAGAGGCTGATCTGAATTTGAGTTAAATTGCTGTTTGATCAAGGGATTTTACAGATTGGAAAGTGGTTCAGTTCCATCTCAAGAGTGTGATGTCTAGACTGCGTGGATCTCCCGTGACAATGCTCATGGCAAGCCAGGTAAAAAAATGATGTTTTATAAGGATAGGGATCCTGCATGTAGGAAGAAAAATGGGCGACAAAAGTACTCCATAAATGGCATTGAAATAGCAAAGGGTGAAAGTGAAAAAGATCCAGTAGACTTAACAGATTTGACATGGCATATCCAACTACTGTGGACAAGTAATCAACAAAGCAAATAGAATACTGAATTATAAAGCCAAAACAGACCAGTGCAAGTTAAAAGGAAGTCATGCTCAAATGAGAGAGATCTGATCAAACACTATGCCCATTTCTCGTCTGTGACACACAAGGGAGACATTCAGGTCTTGAAGGCAGTTCAGACAAGAACTGCAGGACTGAATTATGAGTAACAACTGCAGAAACTTGGGCTTTTCAGCTTCAAAAAGGAAGCAACTAAAAGGTAACCTTGCAGAGATAGTAAAAAGTATGGAAAAGGTAAATTCTGAAAAATTAACAGAGTATAATACAAGGTGACACAGGTTAGAACTAGTAAGAGACAAATTTAGGACTAACATTGAGACACAGACACACACACAGACAGACACCTTTCAAGTAGGACAGTGGAGGGGGAAACCCTGAAATCATTTAGGAACTAGATGTTGTGATGGGAGGACCGTGCGTCTTCCTGTAAGAATGAACTTGGAAGATGGGTTGGATAGCTTTCTTCATCTGTATTCATCTATGGATTTTCTGAGTTATACAATGTAATACACAATACAGTACTGTGCCAGTAAAGAGAGTTATAACCTTTTAAGGCCACAAAGTCTAACTGTTAAGTAAACAGAGCTTCAGGTTATTCAGATTGGTTAGTCAGGGAACTTTGCAATTTGGAAAATACTTGTCAGATTCAGATTCCAGCTCAGATGTATAGACCATTTCTAAGATTGTTTTGCATCTGTAACAATGTGTCAAGCCTACATATGATGACAATATATGATACATGAGGAGGAACCTTGTGCAGCTGACCAGGTAACTCACAAGTGACAAAGGTACGACTGAGTGATAACCTTGCATCCGGAACAGGTTGTATGAACTTTATTCCACAGCTTGTGTTAAGAACACATCTAGTGTAAATATAAAGTTTAAATGCAAACAATACTAATGCCGAGTTTGGAAAGGTACTGTTGGTGCCCGCCACACCAACAGCACCCTTTTTTTGAAAAAAATGCTGCCATCTCTATGAAAAACTAAATATTTTGCAGAGACAACATCGATAAGTAAAATACATTTTAAAGCATGCACTTTAGTACAGCAATGTATGATTAATTATTTCCAAGTTTAATCTAGATTTGTTTTCCCTTCCAACATTTTACGGTAGTTGTATGGTCAGGCCTGAGCTAAAAAAAAGCAATATGGCATTACAACAGACAGAAAATCATTCAGGTCTGGGGAGAACTCCCGTTTCATTAGTCGCAACAAATTTGCTATTAAACTATATGCTCCATCATTACAAACGAACTTTAAAAAGAGAATACAAAGCCACCAAACTCAATTTTGTAAATTTTCTCTCACCAGTTCTATGAACACAGGCACAGGAGTAGGCCATTCAACCCCTCGAACCTGTTCCGCTGTACAATTAGACCATGGGTGATCTGCATCTTAACTCCATCTACCCACCTTGGTTCCATAACTCTAATACCCTTGCCAAACAAAAAGCTTTCAATTTCAGTTTTGAAATTTAAAATTGACCTCGCATCAACAGCTTTTTGGGGGAAGAGTTCCAGATTTCAACTGCTATGTGTGTGAAGAATTGCTTTCTGACCTCACCCCTGAACAGCCTAGCTCTAATTTTAAGGTTATGCCCTCTTGTTTTGGACTCCCCCCACCAGAGGAAATGGTTTCTCTCTATCTATCCTATCAGCTCCTTTAATCATCTTAAACACCTCAAATACATCACCCCTTAACCTTTTATATAGTCATGGGAATACAAGCCTAGTCTATGCAACCAGTCCTCATAATTTAATAGCATAGCCCAGTATCATTCTGCTGAATCAGCACTGCACCCCCTCCTTCTTGAGATGTGGTGTCCAAAATTGAATGCTGTACTCTAGATGGGGTCTAACCAGAGCTCTGTACAGCGGTAACATAACTTCCACCTCTTTGTATTCCAGCCCTCTTGAGCTAAAGGCCAACATTCCATTATCCTTTTTAACTATTTTTTGTACCTGTCCACTAGCTTTTAGCAATCTCTGTACTTAGACCCTTAAATCTCTCTGCTCATCCACCGTTACTAGCTTCTCACAATTCAGAAAATACTCTAATCTATCTTTCTTAGATCTAAATTGGATCACCTCACACTCCCGAGATAATGAAGCAGTCCATGCCCGCATGCAACAAGACCTGGACGACGTTCAGGCTTGGGCTGATAAGTGGCAGGTAACATTCGCATCACAGAAGTGCAAAGCAATGACCACCTCCAACAAGCGAGAGTCTAACCACCGCCCCTTGACATTCAATGGAATTATCATCGCCAAATTCCCTACCATGAACATCCTGGGGGTCACCATTGACCAGAAAATTAACTGGACCAGCCACATAAATACTGTGGCAACAAGAGCAGGTCAGAGGCTAGGTATTCTGCGATGAGTGTCTCACCTCCCAACTCCCCAAAGCCTTTCCACCATCTACAAGGCACAAGTAAGGAGTGTGATGGAATACTCTCCACTTGCCTAGATGAGTGCAGCTCCAACAACACTCAAGAAGCTCGACACCATCCAGGACAAAGCAGCCCACTTGATTGGCACCTCATCCACCACCTTAAACATTCACTCCCTCCACCACCGGCGTACCGTGGCTGCAGTGTGTACCATCTACAAGATGCACTGCAGCAACTTGCCAAAGCTTTTTCGGCAGCACCTCCCAAACACACGACCTCTTCCACCTAGAAGGACAAGGGCAGCAGGCGCATGGGAACACCGCCACCTCCAAGTTCCCCTCCAAGTCACACACCATCCTGACTTCGAAGTATATCGCCGATCCTTCATCGTCCTTGGGTCAAAATCCTGGAACTCCCTGCCTAACAGCACTGTGGGAGTACCTTCACCACACGGACTGCAGCGGTTCAAGAAGCCGGCTCACCGCCACCTTCTCAAGGGCAACTAGGGATGGGCAATAAATGCTGGCCTTGCCAGCGACACCCACATCCCATAAACTAATAAAAAAAACTTTCCTACATTAAACTTCATTTGCCACAGTTTTGCCCACTCACTTAATCTATCAATGTCCCTTTGCAACTCTACCTGTAAGACGCTGTTCAAATTCTATCTTCAAACCTAAAATATTAATTAATACAAGATTAATACACTATACTTCATTGTTACTCCAAGTGCACAAAGTTACAGCATCTAAATTGAATAACCTATAATACAAAACAAAGTTATAATAAGAGGTTTACACTTTGGGCGGGGGTGCATGAGAAAACAAAGTTCAGTCGCTAATTTTCTCAGTGGAATCTGCAGTAAAACAGAACGGTGAGATTTCATCCAACTATTTCGTGAAAATTTTACAAAATATTGGCAATTAATTGCTTAAATACATTTGAAAATGTACATGTACAATAAATTAAAGCATTTCAGCTCTTATACAAATTGAGAAAACTTCAACTCACTGCGGTTTTTGGTTGACAACATGACGTCACGTCAAAACAAAAGACATTTTTTCCCTTTCCCTCAAAGTTTCTTACCAACTTTCAGAAACACTTCACAATCCACAAAAACAGCCCTTCAAAAAGTAAATTACAGTAGGGAGTATATAATTCTTTAAATATTAATAAAATCGTGTTCTGTCTTCAGCTGTTATTCCGAGCACTTTAAAATGCCGAAATCAAGAGGGAGTTTAACCGACACCTATCTGTACAATTTCTTCTACAAGCGAAAAATCTGCAGCTTTATCTGTCACAAGCCTCATCTAAAAGCCCCATATGGGGGAGACGAACCCTGGCCCAACCAGGAACTGTTGCACTCGCTTTCTCTATTATTGTCGCCACTCGGTGTGTTTTTATGTTTAAACAGATCGCCTCTAACCGGCCTTTTATCATTACGTCGCTAACTGCATGCGAGCGTACAAAAGCTGTGTGACACTATTAAATTATCTTTTTTTTACCTGCACGTAACCTGTTTAGTCCAACCAATTCCACCACCACCGCCTCCTCCTGCCGCCGCCGCCACCGTCCCCATGGATGCCGCTGCCTCCGCCATTATCCACCACCGTCACCGCGCGGCTACAGCCGGGCCTCCCAGCGGCCCCCGCGCCACCACTTCCGGAGAGGGTTTCGGACTCGAGCTTAGACTCTCGAGCTCGGCGCCGCGCACGCTGAGCTCGCGCTCGATCCAGCTCGCGCACGGCGTCCCCAGCGCACGTTGACCGGTACTTCCAGAAAACAAAAACAACCGCCACGTATCGCCCTCGATACGGATCGCTCGTTTCGATCAGTGACTGCCCGTCGACGCGGTCGATATCTACTCCTGCTTAAAGAGTGGAAAAGGTAAGAGATTAAAAAAAACACGTCAGATCCGACCGAGTGAGGAGAAGGAGTAAAGAATGAAGATGGAGAATAACCGTAGAGGTCCAGGATCTCTATGGCAACAGTGACTCTGACCGACTACGAAGACGTGATCGGAAGTTTCCGGAGAAAAGGGTTTGTCAACTTCTGGTAATTTCCGGAGACAAGGAGCGCACGCGCGGGAGTGAGAGTGACAGGGAGGTTGGCGAGACAGGACGGCGGAGTGAAAATGTCACATCCTCTTACATTGAATTTATAAACACAAAGGGGGCGGGAGGTTGTTAACGTAAATACGATGTCATTTGAGGCATTTATCATCACAACCCACACTACATACTGTACATAATGGTGGTTGTATTATGAGACCATAAGGAGATACATATTTTCTAGCCGCTAATATTTGCTGAATAAAAACCACAATAGATTGGGAGGGTCTAAACTGTATTATAACTATTCGGACACAGTGTAGAGTGGCACATGGCAATTGAATTTTAACCAGTCACAATCCTATCGTGTGTGTAGTTCTTACGCCACATAATTTAGAAGTTTTTTCCGAAACCTTCATTTCCACTGAAGCTGACATATGTTAAATTATTAATCATATATCAGATGGGATTACAGCAATGTTATTGGAATGTGTAAGCAGGCCGGTGCTGCAGATTTTTGATTTGTCAATTGTGCGATGGAAAAGCAGGATGAGCCCACCGTTTCACCCCATGTGAGTGAGTTCTTTACCACGACAGGGCTGCCCTGGGAGGAGGGTCGAGCACAAGTGTTTTCCTTTGGGCTTAGCAGTTGATCAGTGAGAGCAGTTGATCAGTGAGTAAATCACTTCGGGCCACTACCGCCCATCTTCTGGCGACTGTTGAAGCTGTTTACATCTTTGCCTGGGAAGTGCGGATATGACAGCAATCTTTTCATTTCCGTGCCTACCAGGATCCTGGTGAGAACTAGTTTTGTTCCACTGATATCACAGGATTTTTTTAAAATATAAGTCTGGCTTGAACATAGGAATACGTTTCCATGAATACTTTATCTGTTGAGGTCAACTGCGATTGGTACTTAACACTTGACCATGACTTTTGTATGAATTACAGAACGGCAAGTGTAATGTAGCCCTAAATACACCTTGTCGATAGATTCAAATGCTGTTATCCAAGAATAATAAACGGATAATCATAAAGAAATCTGTAAGTGACAAACTCCATATCAATACCAAGAAATTGTGATTTCACCAAGAAATCAAATAGGGAATTCAGAATAAACTTCTTTACCTAGAGTGGTGAGAATGTGGAACTCGCTACCACAGGGAGTGGTTGAGGCAAATAGTATAGGTGCATTTAAGGGGAGGCTAGACAAGCATATGAGGGAGAAGGGAATAGAGGGTTATGCTGATAGAGTTAGATAAGAAAAGACAGGAAGAGGCTCCAGCGGAGCATAAATGGCAGCATTGACTGGTTGGACCGCATGGCCTGTTTCTGTGTTGTATATTCTATGTAATCCAATACATAACTCACTATGAGAGGTGATTTTTGCATTTGTAAGTTAATGGATTGGGATCTACAGCAATTGCTAGAGGTTCTAGAAACTATGCTCCAATAACGTCAAGAACCTGTACCTAGATAGGTATAGAGCTACCATATTTCAATGGGTTCCCCTCAAGCTATGTCTAAGAGATACTCAAATTAGAATGTTAACTTTTTAATATATTTGGAAACATTGCTTGTATCAACAGTATAGGATTTATACAGAAACCATTTCACAAGGTAAAACTTTCCATTTTCTGGTCAAGGTGTTCCAACAGTCCTTGTCTGAGGGTTAAAGCGAGGTCTGCTAATATACTTATAAACAGATAAATGCATAGGAGCGTTACTTGTCTAAACATTTAAATTGCCTACATTTCACAAGGGAGGTCGTGGCACAAGTTATACCAGGAGCGATTATCCCCAGAAACTTTAGGCTAGAGTCTCCGAGGTGGCCAAGCTGGGGTCTTGGGCTGCAACACCTGGTTAGCCCGCGTTTACCTTAAGACACCATCTTGGTAAAGGAGTTGAAGCGCACGCTAGGAACAGCCACCCCGAGGATCATTAAGGCTTTGATGACCAATTAAAGTGCCCCCTAGCACTCATTAAAGAGTCTGCACGCTATTTTGCTGGCCAGTGCTGCAATTAACAAGCATTCCTAACAGCAACCAGCTGAACAGGAGTAAAGAAGTCATTGGTGAGGATTGCAAGTGCTACTTACAACCATGCTCAGCTTTCACTGTTCACTTGCTGCTGGAGATCGACTGACTACACTGCATTTGACGGCCAACCAAATTTTAATTTAAGTTGTTAAGTCTTCTTTAATGGTTTTTAGTTACAGTTTATTTGTTTATAGTGCGCACCAAAAGAGTACACTGCGTTTTGAAGAGGACTTTTGATACATATCAGGAAACTTTCTGGGGCACTTTGTCAAGACTTCACCAACACTCTATCAACATTTATTTTGCAAATTCTCTGAGGACTTCACCTAGAGCGAGTGAGTGCTGTGCTACTGTTTGGAGACCTTATAGGAGTCACCAGGAGAAAGGAAATGTTTGGTCATAGAAATCTTGCTAGGGGTCCACCTTGGTCTGGAGAAGGAATGGGAGGAGGAGATGAGGCCAGGTAGAGCAGCTCCAGCTCCTGGAGGAGAGAGGGACAGAAGGGCAAGGGGAGCTCCTGATTTGCTGGTGACTTGCTGCATGCTCCACAGGAGGACTTCTGAACTGCCCTCTTCAGAATCTTAGCAGCCATCCACCTCACATGTTGCTGCCACTCGGGTTGCACTTTGTAGAAGCAACAGAGTACGCAAGAGCACTTATAGGATAGCGTCTAAGGGTACGCACCAGGGTGAATAGATTAATATCTGTGAGTGCTGTTGGTTATGTCATGTTTTCATTGTGTTTGCTCTAGATGAAGAGTGAATATAGTAATTGTGTACTGTTGGAATTAGTGATCTTTTTTATTGTGTTGTTCATAGGGAAAGGGTTGAAAGGATTGAGTGCAGATGGCAAACTTCTTGATGGATCCTCAGTCATGGGAGGTAAGGCAACAGAGGAGCCCAGAGCTACTATGGCAGCTGCCTGATCATCCTTAATTGTAAGAAATCACACAACACCAGGTTATAGTCCAACAGCTTTATTTGAAATCACAAGCTTTCGGAGCACTGCTCCTTCGTCAGGTGAAGTGGAGAGATGCATAAAAACACAGCTTATATAGTCAGAGAATAATGTAAGATGTTTACAGGTAATCTTTCTAACTGCCAGTTAGAAAGATTATCTGTAAACATCTTACATTATTCTCTGACTATATAAGCTGTGTTTTTATGCATCGCTCCACTTCACCTCACAAAGGAGCAGCGCTCCGAAAGCTTGTGATTTCAAATAAAGCTGTTGGACTATAACCTGGTGTTGTGTGATTTCTTACATTTGTCCACCCCAGTCCAACACCGGCATCTCCACACCATCCTTAATTGTAGCACTTTGCCATTCCATGGAAGATGCTAGTAATGCAATGGAAGCTGCTTGGGCTTCCATTGCAGCATTTTGTCATTCCATGGAAGCTGCAGTGGAAACTGTGACCTCAGTCATGAGACACTGCATGATGTTGGGCTCCACAGGTCACTGGATGGAATTGGCCAGCCTCTCCACACTGGAAAGGATGGTTTCTAGGTTCTGCGTCAAGCCACGGGCCAGGCTGGAGGTGGACTCCTCCATCCCCCTAGCCATGACCCGTAAGCTTTCAGGCAGGCTATCCATTGCACCAAGTATTTGGTTCGTTAAACCCATCAGCCTTCTTCTGAAGCTTGATCCTGCATTGTCCTCATCTGACTCCTCTACAGCAGAGTTAGTTTGCGACCTTGCCTCCCAGAAATGTGGCACCTGTGGCGTCTCTTCCACCTGTGTGGCTGTTGCCCACTAGTGCCCGATGCGTCCCTCTGTGAGGATCAGTGTTCTAACCTAGCCTCTAAGTTACGCATGGTGCCGGTCTCTGAGCTGGTGCCTGTGACAGTGATAGTGATTGATGCAGTGCCTTCTTCCTCGCCTTCCTCCGAGGGTGAGGGGCAAGGTGGCTCTTCCTCCTCTTTCAGTTCCTCTGGGGTGTGAGGTGAATCTTGGTCCTGGGAGCCTGTAATGATAAAGCTAGAAGGGTTAGGGTGCAGCACATGTGACAACTATAGGAGGATGTGTGTGATGAGACCGTATGGAGCTTGTGAGGATAGGATTAGGGATCAGGAATAGTTGTGGATATGTAAGGAAGCTGGAGTGGCCACATACTTCTAGGCGGGATGTCCCTGCTCTCCCGGTGGCCACGGCATCTGCCACTCCTCTCCTGAGCACCGCCTCCTCAAGGGGGGTGTTCTTATGCTTCCCTATCCCCGATCAGGTCCTGCTGCCACCTATTATGTGTTATCTTGTCCTGGAAGTGAAAGAGTGGTGATTGTGAATTGAGTGTATTGACAGGTGTGTGTGTGTGTGTGATGCCTCACATGGTTAAAGAGCTGTGAGATGTGTCTCAGGTGTGAGTAGTGCCTGTGAAGGATGCAGTAGTGTGAGGTGTGTGAATGTCAGTGTATAAGTTATATGATGGATGAAGTGTTTTGAGGTTGTGATGCTGGTGGTGCAGTTATTGAGAAGTGTGTTTGTGAGATGGGATCTTACTTTGACCACTCGTGTCAAGTCGTTAAATTTGTTGCGGCATTGGAGCCATGTCCTGGAGGCAGGGCCCTGGCCATCACCTCGCCGGCAATCTCCCCCCACATCCGTCACATTATTTGCCTCTGTGGCCGCCTTCTTCCCTGCAGGTACAGGACATCCCTCTTCCTCTGTACCTTCTCCACCAGGACCTATGTCTGAGAACCTTTGAGCCCTCTCCCTCAGTCCCTGAGCCATCCTGATATGAGCTGTTTTCTGTCAGCCAGCGCACTCCACATCTTCAGTAGAAGTGTGTGTGTGGAGGTTACATATACCGCTCCATGACAATTGCTCCTAATCAGCGCTTGAATGCTAAATGTGCACATCTTCGGTTTAGTGCCTACAGGCATGTTTAAATCATGGCAATCACCAATTAGCCCCAAATTTGTGCGCTAAAATCAGACTTTTAAACAGCCGTGTCTTATTAGCACAGCACCCATTTAGCGCCTGTTTTCACCTTTTCCCTAAAATAACACCCACCATCTCGAGTCAGACCTTCAGACAATATCCATCAGCGGGATAGCAATGCCGATAGCAATGAAGGTGATGAGAGCCTTGAATTTCTGTGGCACATCATTCCAAGCACCAACAGTAATATTTACCAAAAATCACTCCACTGAGTAACAATGCATCAAGCAGGTGTCAGAAGTCTTGTTTACCAAGGCTTTCATAATTTTCCCCATGGAAATTTGGCAGCACCATGAGAGGGTATAGCATTTTTATTGGATGGCAGATTTTCCTAAAATAGCAGAGAATCAGATGACATGCAAGTGACCATACAGGCCCTTGCCATCAACCCCATGATATACATGAACAGAAAGGGGGGTTAATTCAATTAATGTGCAGGTTGTCTGTTGTCTGTGACCACATGCAAGTACTTCCTGATCACTTGGTAGGGGTCACAGCAGCTTAATTTTCCACCAATTCACCTTGCCATCATTATTTGAAAGAGGATGGAAACTGGATGATTGGCTTCTCAAGGACTCAGGATATCTTCTACAGCCTTTGTTTACCCCGTCAATACAGCCATAAACACTGCAGATTTAATGAGACACATGCCTCTACCAGAGTCCTTGTGGAATACAAAATCATGTTCAGAGATTCTAATGTTGTCGAGATCAAAGATATGTTCAAGAAGGCAGTCACCATCACCTTCTCAGGGCAACTAGGGATGGGCAATAAATGCCAGCCTTGCCAGCGACACCCCGTCCGATAAAATAAATAAAAAATAGGCCGGACAAGTCTCCAAAATTGTAGCAGTGTTGCACAGTACACAATTTTCCCCATACATAGAGGAGTTACAGCAAGAGGATGAGGAGGTCCCACCCACAAAGAAGAGAACGAATAAAGATGAGTCTGAAGTAATGGATTATGAAGCCCAGTTGCAGCTAGAAAGTCATATGCACTAGGCTCTAATTGACAGCATATTTACCTACGCTTCCCACTGCACAATGAATCCTGTTCACTTGTGCACATTAGCCCAATAAACTTCATTGGCATTGTTATCATAGTCTGCCTTAACTACCATACACTGTATTCTTCCTTCTGCTGCTACTTTATTTTGCCCCATTAGCAATGTTAGTTGCCTGTGTATTCTTTGTTGCCCTTTTTAAAAGTAAGCCTCATGTTAGGATGGCACTGAGAGGTTGCACAGTTGCAGAAAACATGAGAATGATGTAGACAAGCTGGTTCATTGTGCATTTTTCTGTACTTAACTGAAGGGATACTTGTCATAGTCAGAGACCCTGTTCAGAGAGGCCTCTCGCCTTGAAATGGTCGATGCACACATCTCTGGATAGGTCACTGAATTCTAGAGATTGCTGCTCCAGCTCCAACAACACCATGAGGTTGGGTGGTCCTCTCCCAGTCTTGCTCCTCTCCCTAATGTTGTGCGATGTCTTGTCCTACAGAGAGGGTGAGAGTTAGTGTCTCCTACAAGCAAGAGTAGATGTGTGGGGCTTCTGCTTGCAGTGCAGAAGACAGGGCTGTTAGTAGCAACTATGAAGGAAGTAATGAAGAGGTGAGTGTGTGTTTTAAATCAAAATGAGAGGTGGTATAATGTGCCCTTGTGATGGATGGTGAGGGGGGGGAGGGAATAAATTAGAAACATAAACATAAACGTAGAAGATAGGAGCAGGAGTAGGCCATTCGGCCCTTCGAGCCTGCTCCGCCATTCAACGAGATCATGGCTGATCATCCAAACCCTAGCACCCGGTCCCTACACCGACAGCCATCCCACCCAAGCCCTAACCCTGTAACCCCACGTATTTAATCCCCCCTAACACTAAGGGTCAATTTTTATCATGGCCAATCAACCTAACCCGCACATCTTTGGACTGTGCTGGGGTAGTGGACGAGAAGGACTATTGACAGGTGTGACTGAGAGAAATGGAGAATTCAGGGCCGTTCTCACTCTTGCTACTTAAGTGAGGCCATTGAATCCAGGTCCTAGGTGTAATATTCCTTGAGCTAACCGCCTCTGCCACCTCCCTCTAGGCCTGGTGGACCTCATGTTTAGGAACATTCCTTCTAGAGCTGGGACTTCCTTTTTCTTCCTCACTTCTTCCAGCAGGATCTCCACACGGCGGCTTCAGAGAACCTGGGGATTGTTTCCTCGACATCTCTGATGTTCCCCCTCTCTGTTCAACAAAATTATTTAACATTAGTTTGATCAGGATTGAATGTACAAGAAAGAGGAAAAGGGGGATGAGGGCTATTAAACAGCCTACCCCAGAGAATGTAGGTCAGAAAGTTGAAAAATCGTATACTGAAATTAAAAATATTTCGCACAAAGAAATAACATTTTGTTTTAGTAACAAAGGGTCCTTTAGTGCTTTTGACAAAGTTTATAATGATATTTCATAACGTGGATTGCAGCATTGCAGTGATATAACATGAACTCCAAATCAATTAGGCTCTATTAAAGGAAAAATTCACAGTTCATTCACAAAACATATGGTACAATTTGAGATATGTGAGACTTTTGAAATTACTGAGGCAACTAGGAGAAGTGAAGTTCTATTTTTTTATTTACAAACATTTTAAATGTTTGCACCTAACCCTCATGGTGATTTTCTCTTGTAACCCTAGAAGGCCTCCTCACCAAATGCATTCAAACTGAGGATTAAAACCCTGGCCCTCATCCCTGTAATGGCTGTACCAGCTAAAGATCAGATGGTTGCTTATTTTGTGAGGTGAAAATAACTGACATATTCTGATGCATAGGCATCAGTTAATACTGTGATTTCTTCAACCATCAAAACAAAGGGTATAGTGTCTACACCAACTTGATGACATAAGCATTATTATCCTGCCTTTGATGTCCAAAATTCTGTTCCAGTATGGTTTACAGTTGGTCAAGCCAGCTATTCAGCTGACTGACATTAGTCTGATCATTCAACCATTGGTAGCCCTAAGCTGTCCTGCCTAAATCTCTCCACCTCTCTTTCCTCCTTTTAAGATGCTCCTTAAAACCTACCTTTGACCAAGCTTTTGGTCAGCTGCCCTAATTTCTCCTTATGTGGCTCGGTGTCAAATTTTTTGTCTTATAATACTACTGTGAAGCACCTTGGGATGTTTTACTACGTTAAAGGTGCTATATAAATACAAGTTGTTGTTGTGATGGTATTTCCAAGCTCTGAGAACCCATTCCTGATAGTTGACTGTAATATTTCTTAGAGATCTGACAGCCCTTTCCTTAAAACTGACGTTATGTTGTTCACTCCATGGGCCACAGAGGATTTGTATAGCAACTAATATGAGGAGAGATTTTCCTCTTCAACACTCCTGGCACCTGCTGGAAAATTGCACACCCCATCCCATGATTTTTTTGTCTATTAAAGTGAATAGTTGGAAAATCACAGGCTGAAGTGTGCACATACCTGTTATCCTGGCACATTCTGGAATGTGTAACAGGTGAAAAATCTCCCCCATAGTCTTTAAATGATCCATCATGGTGGAATGTATCAAACCCATTTTGTAGTATAATACTCCATTCAGATCACAGGGAACTTTGAATACCTTCCAATCTAATTTATCAACCTGTGTAAGTGTTCTGTTCCACGGTATGTATCTTGTTGATGCATTAGTAATCTTGATTTGCGGGCTTGTCCACCAACATCCATATGCAGACCTCTATGCCCCTACTCACCTTCCTCAATACTCACTCACATATTCAGCAATAGTTGCAGAACCTGCTCCCACTCTCAGGCAGGACTTAACTCAACCCAAACCTCGTCTCTGGCAGAACCTGTCAGGACCTTGCCACCCGCCAGAAATGGCAGCAAAATCAGATATTAAAGTGCCATGTGATCTTACTGATGAAAGTCACAGGTCATTATGCTCCAATGGGACAAACTGCTGCTGGTGAGTTCAGCTGGTACTGTAACAGCTGATGTGCTGCCATTGATGTAGGCAACAGATTTAAAAATATATTTTATTATAAAGATTGAGGAAAATGAAAAAGAGGACCAGTAATTATACTATTATAATTAATTTTCTTTCTACCAAACCTGTTTAGTGGGAGGAGACCAAGTAATTTAGTCCAATCTCCTTCTCAGCCTGTTTACACATCACAATTGATGCTCAGCCAAAGTCCTCTCTGTTCCTCCCCCTTGCCTAAATCTCCTTATCCTGAGCATTGAAACATAACATAAAACAGGAGTGCTAAAGGAAATGCACAAGACTTGAATTTTATCGTACTACACAAATCGGGTGTACCATGAAGAAAAAATTGAGTGTTGCAGCTGATGAGAATCTTGAATATGCCAATGCATTGCAAGAGGAGGGCAAGAAAATCGGACAGTGTAAAACAGGCTGCCAGTTCGCCATCACCGAAAACCAATTTCATCCCGTCAGTCTTTTCCCTATGTTAGAAAGATTAGCTGAATAATTCTATTGGCCCAGAAATTCGGGTTGGGGGCTTCCCGCGGGTGCAAGCCCCCGACCTGCACTTACCTTGCACGCCGGCCGTTGTGCTGTGGGTCCCCGTGGAATTCCGATCCTGGGCCTGCTCCAGCTGCCGGCGCGCAGTGCTTGCGTATCCCAGGGGCGCAGTTAGTTTGATGCGTCCCCTGGGATCACGTGGGCCATGGAGAGCCAATCGGAGCAGGGAATGCTCCATTCATAAGTCTGACAGGAAGTGCTGTCAAACTTAGAAATACTACGGGCCCCAAAAATCACTAAATCTTCAAATAATTTTTTTTTTTAAATCACATTTTTAAAATCTATCTATATATATAAAACAGTATGTCTCTCTGTCTGTCTGTCTCTCTGTCTGTCTGTCTGTCCGGCTATACAATCAAAAGTTATAGAGCGTACCTACACATATGTTATATCAAAAGAAAGCTTAGCATTAGGGGACTCTCATAGGCATATTTACTTTTTGGTCGGACAAAAATTGTGCCGACGGTATCCAAAAAACGTTCAAAATTCCGCTCATTATCCGCTCATTAGCATCGAGTGGGGGCGGGTTCATTGCGTGTGTGGGCGGGCCATTCTAGAGTTGAGTGATGTGACTATTGACCAATCCTACAGTTCAGTGACCTGACGGTTGACCAATCGGTGCGTGTGTGGGCGGGCCTTATCATTCTGAACTGAGGTGAGTGTCAGCCATCTTGATTCGTAAGTTTATTTTTTTTCCCACTTTCTGCATGTTTCTTTTCAAATCTAGATTTCCAGCAAAAAAAAAAGTTGCTTTTAAAACACAAATTGTTTTTAAAAAAAGTTAATTAATTTGTAAATCTTTTCTCTAACCTCTATAATTTTCCTACCTTTCACCGTTTTTGCAGGCCTGGAAGCCTGGGCCTCTGTTGCCCAGCCACGCCTGAGCTAGGTACCGCCCCTCCCGCTGGGCCCGCCCCGCGATCGCCACCATCTTTGTAAAGGCTGGCGGCGCGGGACTGGGCCGAGCGTAGCCATCGCCGCCATTTTGGTAAAGGCTGGCGGGGCGGGAGGGAGCCTAGCGGGAGGCGAGTTGCGGTCACCGCGGGGCTCGGGCTCAGCTGATCGGGCGCTCATCAGGGGTCGGCCCGCAACACATCGACCGGAGGAGCGGCGGCTCTCTCCTTCCCCCCCGCGGCTCGGGCGGGGGGGCCGGTGCTCGGGAGGGCGGGGCTCAGGAGGCCGGTGCTCGGGAGAGCGGGGGGAAGGGTTACCCCAGCAACCGGGTCTGGCCCTCTCTCACAGCCTCAAGCCGGCTCACGCCCGTTCCCGGGGCTTGGCTCCAGCGCAGGCCCAGCCGCAATCGGCGGTCTTGAAGCCGAGGCTCGGGAGGGCATGGGGCAGGGCTTGGGAGGGCGGGGGCGGGGCTCGGGCTGACTGGGGCGCTGCGCTCGGCTGGGCCATGTCAGTGCGTGGGGCGGCACGGAGCTCCGCGGAGCCATCGCCGGCAGAGAGGAGAGGGTCTGCTGGCTCCCCCCCTCCCTTTCTCCCCCCCTCCCTTTCTCCCCTCCCCCTCCTTCCCCCACCCTTCCCTTCCCACCCCCCCTTTCCCCCCCCACACACCCTCTCCCCCCACCCCCCTCCCCCTCCCCCCATTCCCCTCCCCCCCTCGTTCGACCTCTGAACCCCTGCTTTCAGGGGAATGGAAGTGCCGGTTTCCCGCGCATGCGCAGTGCATACAGGAAACCAGCACTTCCATTGGGCTTACGGGTGAGCACCCCATGCGTACTCACCCGTGGAGACCTGAATTTCTGGGCCAATATGTAGGGCATTTATATTGGGATTTACTGTTTTATGCCTACAGTTTAAAATTTATGTTGCCATATTTAGCTTATTACAAATTGTCCTGCATACCAAATTGATTACAACTAATTACGGCATCGTTCACTCAATTGCATGAGCATGTTTGGAAAGCATTTAACTCTTCTCATCTTAAGAGATCAATAGGGTCTGAGTCTCAGAGAGAAAATTTAGTCTCAAATATAATTTTTACTCGAAGTAATCTCTCTGCTGAGCCAAAGTAGAATTCTTTTCTGTGATGAGTGGATTCTGTCTTTCTTTTTTCCTTTGTTTGTCAAAAATGTATTTCGTTGCCTTCCTGGTTAATACTTCCTGGTGCTTAACTTAACTAGGTTTTCTTTTTTCTATCTAAGAGTTATTTTTCTATCTAAGAGTTACTAAGTAACTCCTCAAAATAGCATTGTTTTTTATTTGATGAATGAACATGCGAACATACGAATTAGGAGCGGGAGTAGGCCACTTGGCCCCTTGAGCCTGCTCCGCCATTCAATAAGATCATGATTGATCTGATTACTCCACATTCCCGCCTACCCCCGATAACCTTTTACCCCCTTGCTTATCAAGAATCTATCTACCTCTGTCTTAAAAATATTCAAAGACTCTGCTTCCACTACCATCTGAGGAAGAGAGTTCCAAAGACTCACGACCCTCTGAGAAAAAATTTCTCCTCATCTGTCTTAAATGGGCGACACCTTATTTTTAAACAGTGACCCCTAGTTCGAGATTCTCCCACAAGAGGAAACATCCTCTCCACATCCACCCTGTCCAGACCCCTCAGGATCTTGTATGTTTCAGTCAAGTCACCTCTTGCTCTTCTAAACTCCAGCGGATACAAGCCTAGCCTGTCCAACCTTTCCTCATAAGACAACCAACCCATTCCAGGTATTAGTCTAGTAAACCTTCTCTGAACTGCTTCCAATGCATTTACATCCTTAAATAAGGAGACCAATACTGTACACAGTACTCCAGATGTGGTCTCACCAATGCCCTGTATAACTGAAGCATAACCTCCCTACTTTTGTATTCAATTCTCCTCGCAATAAATGATAACATTCTATTAGTTTTCCTAATTACTTGCTGTACCTGCATACTAACCTTTTGTGATTCATCACTAGGACACCCAGATTCCTCTGCATCTCAGAGCTCTGTAATCTCTCACCATTTAGGTAACATGCTTCTTTTTTATTCTTCTTGCCAAAATGGACAACTTCACATTTTCCCACATTATACTCCATTTGCCAGATCTTTGCCCACTCACTTAGCCTATCTATATCCCTTTGTAGCCTCCTTATGTCCTCTTCACAATTTACTTTCCTACCTATCTTTGTGTCATCAGCAAATTTAGCAACCATACCTTCGGTTCCATCATCCAAGTCATTTATATAAATTGTAAAACGTTGAGACCCCAGCACTGATCCCTGTGGCACACCACTTGTTGCATCTTGCCAACCAGAAAATGACCCATTTATGCCTACTCTCTGTTTCCTGTTAGCTAGCCAATCTTCTATCCACGCCAATATGTTATCCACTACACCATGAGCTTTTATATTCTGTAATAACCTTTGATGTGGCACCTTATCAAATGCCTTCTGGAAATCTAAGTACAGTACATCCACCAGTTCCCCTTTATCCACAGCACATCTTACTTCCTCAAAGAACTCCAATAAATTGGTTAAACATGGTTTCCCTTTCACAAAACCATGTTGACTCTGCCTGATTACCTTGAACTTTTCTAAGTGCCCTGCTATAACGTCTATAATAATAGCTTCTAACATCTTCCCTATGACAGATGCTAAGCTAACTAGCCTGTAGTTTCCTGCTTTCTGTCTCCCTCCCTTTTTGAATAAAGGAGTTACATTTGCTATTTTCCATTTTTTTAAATTTGCTTATGCGATCTGGGCATCGCTGGCAAGGCCAGTATTTATTGCCCATCCCTAAATGCCCTTGAGAAGGCAGTGGTGAGCTGCCTTCTTGAACCGCTGCAGTCCGTGTGGTAAAGGTACTCCCACAGTGCTGTTAGGCAGGGAGTTCCAGGATTTTGATGCAGTGACGATGAAGGATCGGCGATATACTGCTAAGTCAGGATGGTGTGTGACTTGGAGGGGAACTTGGAGGTGGTGGTCTTCCCATGCGCCTGCTGCCCTTGTCCTTCTAGGTGGAAGAGGTCGCGGGTTTGGGAGGTGCTGCCGAAGAAGCCTTGGCGAGTTGCTGCAGTGCATCTTGTAGATGGTACACACTGCAGCCACGGTACGCCGGTGGTGGAGGGAGTGAATGTTTAAGGTGGTGGATGGGGTGCCAAACAAACGGGCTGCTTTGTCCTGGATGGTGTCGAGCTTCTTGAGTGTTGTTGGAGCTGCACTCATCCAGGCAAGTGGAGAGTATTCCATCATACGCCTTACTTGTGCCTTGTAGATGGTGAAAAGGCTTGGGGAGTCAGGAGGTGAGACACTCGCCACAGAATACCTAGCCTCTGACCTGCTCTTGTTACCACAGTATTTATGTGGCTGGTCCAGTTAAGTTTTTGGTCAATGGTGACCCCCAGGATGTTGATGGTGGGGGATTCGGCGATGGTAATGCCATTGAATGTCAAGGGGAGGTGGTTAGACTCTTGCTTGTTGGAGATAGTCATTGCCTGGCACTTCTGTGGCGCGATTGTTACCTGCCACTTATCAGCCCAAGCCTGAACAGCGTCCAGATCTTGTTGCATGCGGGCATGGACTGCTTCATTATCTGAGGAGTTGTGAATGGCGCTGAACACTGTGCAGTCATCAGCGAACATCCCCATTTCTGACCTCATGTTGGAGGGAAGGTCATTGATGAAGCAGCTGTAGATGATTGGGCCTAGGGCACTGCCCTGAGGAACTCCTGCAGCGATGTCCTGGGGCTGTGATGACTGACCTTCAATCACCACAACCATCTTCCTTTGTGCTAGGTATGACTCCAGCCAGTGGAGAGTTTTTTTCCCTGATTCCCATTGACTTCAGTTTTACTAGGGCTACTTGATGTCACACTTGGTCAAATGCTGCCTTGATGTCAAGGGCAGTCACTCTTGCCTCACCTCTGGAATTCAGCTCCTTTGTCCATGTTTGGATCAAGGCTGTAATGAGATCGGGAGATGAGTGGTCTTGGCGGAACCCAAACTGGGCATCAGTGAGCAGGTTATTGGTGAGTGAGTGCCGCTTGATAGCACTTTTGATGACACCTTCCATTACTTTGCCGATGATTGAGAGTAGACTGATGGGGCAGTAATTGGCCAGGTTGGATTTGTCCTGCTTTTTGTGGACATGACATACCTGGGCAGTTTTCCACATGGAACCTTCCCAAATCTAGGGAATTTTGGAAAATTATAATCAATGCATCAACTATCTCACTAGCCACTTCTTTTAAGATCCTAGGATAAAGTCCATTGGGACCCGGGGACTTGTCAGCCCGCAGCTCCAACAATTTGCTCAGTACCACTTCCCTGGTGATTATTAATAGCCCTTCTTCCTCACCTAATCTAAAATGAGCTACATTCAGAACTGATCTGAATTCATCTCTAACAATCTACATTCCAAAACAATTTGCTCAATTTCTGAAATACTCAGCAGTGGCCAACATTTTAGAGCTCAACAGCCAGAAATGGAAAATTGTATCTTATAAACAGGCACAAGTGTTCAGGCTCTTTCACATGACAGCGTTGCCATTGACACAACCTCTGCGGTACCATTTATGACAGGAGTGCTGTCAACAGCATGATAACCACTTGTCTGAAGTCCATGGCATTCCATTGGCTGTCCTTTATTAACCTATGCTTCTCCAAGTGAGAATTAATTTTGTCCTTGACCATGGTCTCTAGTAGTTTTCCAACCATTGACGTTAGATTAATTGGCCTGTAGTTAGCAGGTTTATTTTTCTCCCTTTTTTGAATAGGGGTGTAACATTTGTAATCCTCTAGTCTCCTGGCACCACAACCATATCCAAGGAGATTTGAAAGATTGTGCTGAGAGCTTCTGCTATCTCCACTCTGGCTTCTGGGGATTGAGGTGGGTCAAGGGGAGCAAGTGTCAGTAGGGGAACATTTAGGGAACAGTGATCATAGTATCATAAGGTTTAGATTGTAGTGTATGTACCTTGAAGAAAGAACTATATTCTGCAGCCCCTGTATACTGCAGTACCAGTGGTGACCACCCCTGTATATAAGCCTGTGTAGTAACTTTGTATAGTAGTTCCAGTTTTGTCTCCTTTCAGTAAACACCTGTTATAACCAACTTCTGCAGTCCGTGTCTCAATTACACACGGACATTACATTGGCGACGAACAGATCCGAACTTACCTACAGTTCTGCACCACCTCATGGGGATCCATCCCTGAAGCAAAGTTATTGGAGGTCGAAGCCAGAAGGAAGAAATCCAAAAAGAAAGGAAAAAGGAAAAAAAAAACAGACAGAGGAAATGGGCGTCGACCGTGGGCAACCGCCCTCTGATTCATCGAATTCGAAGATTTGCAGGAGAGGCTGTCGAGAGCTGGGCTTGTTTCTCCAGTCTATGGTGTTCCAGCTAATCGGGCTGGTGGCAGGTAGTACACTGATCCTTCCTGGGCTGCGGCGGGCTAGAGCTCGATTGGGTGGCTTTTCAACGGGGCCGAGCAGCGTTGTCGGGAAAGAGGAGAGAGAGAGAGAGGGTGGAGCACACAGGGCGCGGCCGGTGCTACGAAGCCGGGCAGCGTACAGACCCAAGAAGAGGGAGGAAAGTGTCCCATAGGGTCTGCTCTGACGACGGGAACAGTAATTAAAATAAAGGAAAAAGAAGTTAGAAGCGCAGAAAGCCGCGAGGAGCTGCAGTTTGCCACGGGGACCGCGGAGAGCGGCGTTGGCAGCAGCGCGGGGGGAAGCGCGCGAAGACCATAGGGCGTCGCCATCAAGGCATAAAAACACCAGCAACAGGGCTGGCAGCAGCGGGAAAGACAGAAAGCGTGGGAGGCGCCATCTTAATCCAGCGGGGAAGAAGGCAAAGCGCGGGAGGCGCCATCTTAGATCTCCAAGATGCCGAAGACTGGCAATATCACTGCCTTCGATAATGAAATAGAAGACTGGACCACATATGTGGAAAGAGTCGAAGTATATTGCAAGGCAAATGAAGTAGCTGATGAGAAAAAGGCATCGGTACTACTAAACTTAATGGGCGCAAGAACGTACGGCCTATTGCGGAACCTGATCACACCAGTCAAACCGATGGGGAAGAGTTTTAACGAAATTGTTGATATTCTACAGGAACACCTAAATCCTACACCGCTGCTGATAGCAGAAAGATTTAAATTCCACAAGAGAAATCAGCATAAAGATGAGAGCAATGCTGATTACCTTACGGAACTACGCAAGCTATCAAAGCACTGCCAGTTCGGAGCAGGACTGGCAGATACCCTACGGGACAAATTTGTCTGTGGACTCCTGAGTGAAGGAACCCAGAAGAGGTTACTCTCGGAGAAAGAGCTGACGCTAGATAAGACTTTCAGCGTGGCAGTATCGTACGAAGCAGCAGCAAGGGGAGCTGCGGAAATACAGCAAAAGCCACAGGAATACGGCACCCATGAAATGACACGGGGATTTGAAAAATGTTATCGCTGCGGCAGAACAACCCATGACCAGAAGGACTGCTGGTTCAAGGACAAAACATGCAGGCAATGCGGAAAGATGGGACACATTGCACGAGTTTGCAGGTCCGGGAAGAAGACTAACGACAACAAAAAGACTACTAAGGAAAAGTACAGGAAAGTACAAAAGATGACGGACAGTAGTTCCAAAGACCAGAAGAGCGATAGTGAATCCGGGAACAAGAGACTAAGCTGTCTCAAACTACACAACGTAATCGCAAAAGAGGATCACCGAACCATTTGGGTCACCCTCACGATAGCAGGATCCCAAGTCAAAATGGAATTGGATACAGGATCAGCCCTGACCGTCATGAATCGACGAGACTACGAGCGGCTATTCTCACACATACCCTTGAAAGACACATCCATTGTCTTGAAGACATATACGGGGCAGAAAATAAGGGTGCCTGTCGAATACAACGGCAAGGAAATACGGAAATTGTATCTGTACATACTGCAAGATGGTGGACCACCGTTATTGGGACGTGAATGGATCAGAAAGATAAGTTTAGACTGGCACTCCATTCAGGCACTGACTGTGGCTGGTAAAAAGGATGACGACGTCACACTCGGACGATTGTCAAAAATCTTGGCTAACGCTAAAGAGGTATTTCAACAAGGACTGGGAACCCTTAAAGGCGTAACCGCCTCAATAAAAATAGAAGAGAATGCAATACCCAAGTTTTTCAAAGCAAGACCGGTACCGTATGCAATTCGCCCAGCCGTCGAGGCAGAGCTGGAGAATCTGGAGAATGCAGGCGTGTTATCTAAGGTAGACTGGAGCGAGTGGGCGACACCCATCGTTCCTGTCATGAAGAAAACGTTAAACAATAAGTCTGAGGAGCCAAGGAAGGTTCGCATCCGTGGGGACTTCAAGGTGACTGTGAACCCAGTCCTTCACACAGTACAGAGGATAGAAGATATTTTCGCCTCACTATCTGGAGGGAAACGTTTTACAAAAATTGACCTAGCGCAAGCATATTTGCAGATGGAGGTTGAAGAATCCTCTCGGAAATATCTCACGATAAACACTCACAAAGGTCTTTACCGACTGGTATTCGGAGTAGCATCAGCTCCGGCTATATGGCAAAGAGCGATGGAACAAGTCCTGCAAGGGATTCCGGGGACTCAGTGTTACTTGGACGACATCCTAGTGACAGGTGAAAATGACAGTGAACACCTTGCCAACCTAGAGCAGGTGCTCACTAGACTAAGAGAACATGGGCTATGAGCCAATCGCCCCAAGTGCGAGTTTTTTAAGAAACAGATATCGTATTGTGGCCACGTGATTGATGCAGAGGGGTTACATAAGTCCCCTGACAAAATTGAAGCGGTAGTTAAGGCTCCAGCGCCTGAAAATGTGTCGCAACTGAGGTCATTCCTCGGATTGGTGAATTACTACCATAAGTTTTTGCCGAATTTGTCGACAATTCTGCACCCACTGAACGCCCTACTACAAACTGGAGTAGCATGGAAATGGAGCGATGAATGTAAGCGGGCCTTTCAGAAGTGTAAAGGCCTGATCACTTCAAGAGAAGTATTGGCTCACTACAACCCATCACTACCGATAAGACTGGCGTGTGATGCGTCTCCCTACGGCGTTGGAGCGGTACTGTCACATAAATCCCTTGATGGTTCAGAGAGGCCGATAGCTTTTGCGTCACGCTCGTTAACTGCAGCCGAGCGTAACTACGCCCAGATTGACAGAGAGGCCCTCAGCCTGGTGTGGGGGGTGAAGAAGTTCAATCACTACCTGCACGGACAGAAATTTACTCTACTAATTGATCATCAACCTCTTGTCTCCATTTTCAACCCTAAGAAGGGCGTCCCGATAATGACAGCACAACGGCTCCAGAGGTGGTCCCTTTTCCTAGGGGCACACCAATATGACATTGAGTACAAAGGAACTAAACAGCATGGGAATGCTGATGGATTGTCGCACCTACCGTTGCCGACGGTGGAAGAAGCACCTGCAGTGGATCCTGTGGAGATATTCCACTCGACCATAGTCGAATGTCTACCTGTGACGAATGCAAACATAGAAAAGGAAACACGAAATGACCCGACACTCTCCAGGGTCTATGATTTAACGGTGAAGGGATGGCCAGCACATGGCGAACCACTGTTGCCAGCATTCTCGCCGAGAAGAGAACAGCTGTCAGTGTGCCGAGGAACCTTGATGTGTGGATCCAGAGTAGTAATTCCACCCAAATTGAAGGATAGAGTGCTCAATGAGCTTCATGAGGGTCATCTGGGAGGGGTAAAAATGAAGAACTTAGCCAGAGCGTTTGTGTGGTGGCTGGGAATCGATAGAGAAATCGAAGAGATGACCAAGAGCTGTACAGGATGCCAGAAGGTCCAAAACGCCCCACCCCAAGCCCCTCTACATCCATGGGAGTGGCCCTCATCTCCATGGCAAAGGGTACACATTGATTTTGCTGGTCCATTTATGGACTCGATGTTTTTAATTGCGGTGGATGCACATTCAAAGCGGCCAGAGGTAATAAAAATGTCCTCAACCACCACAGAAAAAACTATCACAGTCTTACGAACCATATTCGCCAGAAATGGGCTGCCCTGAACAGATTTGCTCCGACAATGGACCACAGTTTGTGTCTGAAGAGTTCCGGAGGTTCTTAAAGAACAATGGTGTTAAGCATTACACATCCGCCCCATATCATCCAGCCACCAATGGATTAGCCGAGAGGTTCGTTCAAACATTCAAGAAGGCTATCAAGGCAATGTGTAATGAAGACATACCCCTACAACACAAGGTGGATAACTTCTTGTTTGCCTACCGGAATGCGACACATGCGGTTACCAACCAAACTCCAGCCATGATGTTCTTCAATTGAAGACTAAGATGCCACTTGGATTTGGTTAAGCCAAACATCAGAAGAGATGTGGAGAACAGGCAGTTTCAGAATATGAATGAAAGGCCAACCAGGAGTTTCAAGGTAGGTCAACCAGTTTTGGCCCGGGACTACCGCACAGAGAAATGGCAGCCAGGAACGATCTGCACACGGCAAGGACCTCTAATGTATACCGAGGACGTTGGAGAGAGCATTGTAAGACGCCATGCTGACCAGATTCTAGAGTCACTGGAAAACGTCAAATCTACACCATGATCCTACACACCTGGTGATGAAACCGAAGTACCAATTGCATCTACCTCAGAATCGGTGATATTGGAAGCAGACGAACCAAACAACGACGTTGATCCCGAATCAACTTTGCCAGAAGAACCTGATACCCCAAGAAGCGTTATCCGGACAGAATCAGGAAGCCTCCTCAAAGACTGAATTTATAATTGCTTAACTTCAGCTAATGTATATAGCAACTGTAATTGTAAATATGTTATTTAATTATTAATCGAATGTTATGTACTGTTTAGCTAAAAGGGGAGGAATTGTAGTGTATGTACCTTGAAGAAGGAACTATATTCTGCAGCCCCTGTATACTGCAGTACCAGTGGTGACCACCCCTGTATATAAGCCTGTGCAGTAACTTTGTATAGTAGTTCCAGTTTTGTCTCCTTTCAGTAAACACCTGTTATAACCAACTTCTGCAGTCCGTGTCTCAATTACACACGAACATTACATAGATTAGCTATGGAAAAGGACAGGGAGCAATCTGGATTAAAAATACTTAATTGGAGGAAGGCCAATTTCAGTGGGTTGAGAACGGATCTGCCCCGGGTAAATTGGAATCAAAAATTGGCAGGCAAAACTTTAATCAAACAATAGGTTGCCTTTAAACAAGAGATGGTTCGGGTACAGTCAAGGTACATTCCCACGCAGGGGAAAGGTAGGGCAACCAAAGTCAGAGCTCCCTGGATGACAAAAGAGATAGAGAGTAAGATGAAGCACAAAAAGAGAGCGTATGACAGATGTCAGGTTGAAAATCGGGCTGAATATAGAAAGCTCGGGGGGAGGGTAAAAAGAAAATAAGAGGGGCAAAGAGAGTATGAGAATAGATTGGCAGCTAACATAAAAGGGAATTCAAAAGTCTTTTATAGACATATAAATAGTAAATGGGCAGTAACAGGAGGGATAGGGCCGATTAGGGACCAAAAAGGAGACCTACGCATGGAGGCAGAGGGCATAGCTGAGGAACAAAATGAGCACTTTGCATCTGTCTTTACCAACAACAACTTGTATTTATATAGCACCTTTAACAGTAAAACGTCCCATGGTGCTTCACAGGAGTATTATGAGACAAAAAAAATTGACACCGAGCCAAATAAGGAGAAATTAGGACAGATGACCAAAAGCTTGGACAAAGAGGTAGGTTTTAAGGAGCGTCTTAAAGGAGGAAAGAGAGGTAGAGAGGTGGAGAGGTTTAGGCAGGGAATTCCAGAGCTTAGGGCCTAGGCAACAGAAGGCACGGCCACCAACGGTTGAGCGATTTATAATCAGGGATACTCAAGAGGGTAGAATTAGAGGAGCACAGATATCTCGGGTGGTTGTGGGGCTGGAGGAGATTACAGAGAAAGGGAGGGGCGAGGCCATGGAGGGATTTGAAAACAAGGATGAGAATTTTGAAATCGAGGCATTGCTTAACCGGGAGCCAATGTAGGTCAGCGAGCACAGGGGTGATGGGTGAACGGGACTTGGTGCGAGTTAGGACACGGGTAACCGAGTTTTGGTTGACTTCAAGTTTACGTAGGGTGGAATGTGGGAGGCCAGCCAGGAGTGCATTGGAATAGTCAAGTCTAGAGGTAACAAAGGCATGAATGAGGGTTTCAGCAGCAGATGAGCTGAGGCAAGGGTAATGTTTCGGAGGTGGAAATAGGCATTCTTAGTTATGCCACGGATATGTGGTTGGAAGTTCATTTCAGGACTCATAAAAATCAACATTTCATTGTGCAGTACACACGTCTGCTGCATATATGACAAATAAAATTGAATTGAATTGAATATGACACATATGGTTGCGAACAGTGTGGTTCAGCCTTAGACAGATGTTAGGAAGAGGGATGACGTCAGTGGCTAGGGAACTGAGTTTGTGGCGGGGACTGAAAATGGCTTGGTCTTCCCAGTATTTAATTGGAGAGAATTTTTGCTCATCCAGAATTAGATGTCGGACAAGCAGCCTGACAATTTAAATACCGTGGAGGGGTCGAGAGTAGTGGTGGTGAGGTAGAGCTGGGTGTCGTCAGCGTACATGTGGAAGCTGACGCTGTGTTTTCAGATGATGTCGCCAAGGGGCAGCATGTAGATGATAAATAGGAGGGGGCCAAGGATAGATCCTTGGGGGACACCAGAGGTAACTATGCGGGAGCAGGAAGAGAAGCCGTTGCAGGTGATTCTCTGGCTATGATTAGATAGATAAGAATATAACCAGGCGAGTGCAGTCCCACCCAGCTAGACGACGGTGGAGAGGCGTTGGAGAAGGATGGAGTAGTCAACCATGTCAAAGGCTACAGACAAGTCAAGAAGGACAAGGCAGATAATTTACCTTTGTCACAGTCACAAAGGATGTCATTTGTGACATTGATGAGAGCCATTTCGGTACTGTGGCAGGGGTGGAAACCTGATTGGAGGGATTCAAACATGGTGTTGCAGGAAAGATGGGCACGGATTTGGGAGGTGACAACACATTCAAGGACTTGAGAGGAAAGGGAGGTTGGAGATGGGGCAGTAATTTGCAAGGACAGAGGGGTCAAGGGTTGGTTTTTTGAGAAGATGGGTGATGATGGCAGATTTGAGGGAGAGGGGGACAGTACCCGAGGAGAAAGAACTGTTCACAATGTCAGCTAACATGGGAGCCAGAAAGGAAGTTGGGTGGTCAGCAGTTTGGTGGGAATAGGGTCGAGGGAGCAGGAAGTCAGTCTCATGGACATGATGAGCGCAGAGAGGTCATGAGGGGAGATCGGAGAGAAACTAGAGAAAGATGTGAGTTCAGGCCTAGGGCGGGCAGAACCTTAGAGGAAGTTTGCCCCAGTGGTCATGGGGAAAAAAGGGAAGTGGCAGAGGCAGCTGAACAGATGGTCTCAATCTTAGAGACAAAGAAGTCCATGAGCTCCTCGCACTTGTTGTCGGAGGTGAGGGTGGAGGAGACAGGGGAGAGGGGTTTAAGATGATGGTTAGCAGGGGAGAATAGAAGCCAGGGTTTATCTTTGCATTCCAGAATGATTCTGGAATAGTGAGCGATTTTGGCAGACGAGAGCAGGACCCCATAATGCTTTGTGGTGCAGCCAGATCTGGCGGTGAATGGCTAAACCTTGTGTCCGCCATATCTGTTCAATGGTGTGGAGATGCCGGTGTTGGACTGGGGTGGACAAATGTAAGAAGTCACACAACACCAGGTTATAGTCCAACAGTTTTATTTGAAATCACAAGCTTTCGGAGCGCTGCTCCTTCGTCAGGTAAGTGGAGAGATGCATAAAGACACAGCTTATATAGTCAGAGAATAATGCCAAATGATTACAGGTAATCTTTCTAACTGCCATTTATCACACCTCGGCAGAGAGATAATCACAGCAATCAAAGGTGTGAATGGTGTCCAAGCAGGTTAGTCAGGAAAACATTACATCAAAGAACAATGAGGTGGGGTCACAAGGGGTCAAATGTTGCAGATGCTGGGGTCTGTATGAAAAATAAAAAACAGACAAAAAAAACATTTTTTTTTGCTGGAAATCAAAGCAGGTCCGGCCGCATCTGTGTAGAGAGAACAAGCCAACGACGACTCGAGTCTGGATGACCCTACGTCAGGTGGGGTTACATGTAGCATGACATGGACCCAAGATCCCGGTTGAGGCCGTCCTCATGAGTGCGGAACTTGGCTATCAGTTTCTGCTCTACGATTTTCCATTGTCGTGTGTCTCGAAGACCGCCTTGGAGAATGCTTACCCGAAGATCGGAGGCTGAATGTCCTTGACTGCTGAAGTGTTCCCCAACTGGGAGGGAACACTCCTGCCTGGCGATTGTTGCGTGGTGTCCGTTCATCTGTTGTCGCAGTGTCTGCATGGTCTCGCTGATGTACCATGCTCCGGGGCATCCTTTCCTGCAACGTATGAGGTAGACAACATTGGCCGAGTCACATGAGTACGTACCATGTACCTGGTGGGTGGTGTCCTCACGTGTAATGATGGTATCTGTGTTGATGATCTGGCATGTCTTGCAGAGGTTGCCGTGGCAGGGTTGTGTGGTGTCGTGGTCGCTGTTCTCCTGAAAGCTGGGTAATTTGCTGCGAACGATGGTCTGTTTGAGGTTGGGTGGCTGTTTGAAGGCGAGTAGTGGAGGTGTGAGGATGGCCTTAGCGAGGTGTTCGTCATCATCGATGACATATTGAAGGCTGCGAAGAACATGGCGTAGTTTCTCCGCTCCAGGGAAGTACTGGACGACGAAGGGTACTCTGTTGGTTGTGTCCCGTGTTTGTCTTCTGAGGAGGTCTATGCGATTTTTTGCTGTGGCCCGTCGGAACTGTCGATCGACGAGTCGAGCGTCATATCCCGTTCTTACGAGGGCGTCTTTCAGCGTCTGTAGGTGTCCATCGCGTTCCTCCTCGCCTGAGCAGATCCTGTGTATTCGCAGGGCTTGTCCATAGGGGATGGCTTCTTTAACGTGGTTAGGGTGGAAGCTGGAGAAGTGGAGCATCCTGAGGTTGTCCGTGGGCTTGCGGCAGAGTGAAGTGCTAAGGTGTCCGCCTTTGATGGAGATTCGTGTGTCCAAGAATGAAACCGATTCTGAGGAGTAGCCCATGGTGAGTTTGATGGTGGGATGGAACTTGTTGATGTTATCGTGTAGTCTTTTCAGTGATTCTTCGCCGTGGGTCCATAGGAAGAAAATGTCATCGATGTATCTGGTGTATAGCGTTGGTTGGAGGTTCTGTGCAGCGAAGAAGCCTTGCTCGAACTTGTGCATGAAGATGTTGGCGTATTGGGGTGCAAATTTGGTCCCCATGGCTGTTCCATGTGTTTGGGTAAAGAACTGGTTGTCGAAGGTGAAGACATTGTGGTCAAGGATGAAGCGGATGAGTTGTAGGATGGCGTCTGGAGATTGGCTGTTGTTGGTGTTGAGTACTGAGGCTGTCGCAGCGATGCCGTCATCGTGGGGGATACTGGTGTAGAGTGCCGAGACGTCCATCGTGGCAAGGAGTGTTCCTGGTTCAACTAGTCCGTGGGTGCTGAGTTTCTGTAAGAAGTCTGTAGTGTCGCGACAGAAGCTGGGGGTTCCCTGTACGATGGGTTTCAGGATGCGCTCAATGTATCCAGACAACCAGGAACACTACAGACAGTTACCCGCAGATCTGACCAAAGAACACACCCGCCAACTCAACAGACTGATCAAGACCTTCAATCCAGACCTTCAAAGCATCCTACGTGCTCTCATCCCACGTACTCCCCGCGTGGGAGACTTCTACTGCCTCCCAAAGATACACAAAGCCAACACACCCGGACATCCTATCGTATCAGGCAACGGAACCCTGTGTGAGAACCTCTCTGAATACGTCGAGGGCATCCTGAAATCCATCGTACAGGGAGGGAGAGATTAAGGGAGGACAGGAGGCTAGTGAACTCAGAGGAGAGAGAGCATGATGAATTGAGATGGAGGTTGAAATCACCGAGGATGAGAGGCTCGGTGCAGAGGCTGAGGGAGGAAAGCAGTGAAGGTATCTCGGTAATAAAATACATTTATAGTACTTGGGTGGGCGGTAGAGAACGAGAATTTTAAATGAGAGATGAGGGGGTGGAATAAGGTGCGATGCTCAAAGGAGGAGAAAGTGCCAGAGGAGTAGGGGGACGGACCAAGGTGTGATTTGGTGATGAGAGCCACACCACCACCACGGTGGTCTGAGTGCGGCAAGTGGTGGAAGGTATAGCCAGGAGGGGAGGCTTCATAAGAACATAAGAAATAGGAGCAGGAGTAGGCCCTTTGAGCCTGCTCCACCATTCAATAAGATCATGGCCGATCTTCTACCTCATCTCCACTTTCCTGCACTATCCCCATATCCCTTGATATTCAAAAATCTGTCGATCTCTGTCTTGAATATACTCAACGACTGAGCCTCCACAGCCCTCTGGAGTAGAGAATTCCAAAGATTCACCACCCTCTGAGTGAAGAAACTTCTCCTCATCTCAGTCCTAAATGGCCGACCCCTTATTCTGAGACTGTGTTCTAGACTTCCCAGCCAGGGGAAACATCCTCCCTGCATCTACCCTGTCAAGCCCTGTAAGAATTTTATATGTTTCAATGAGATCACCTCTCCTTCTTCTAAACTCTAGAGAATATAGGCCTAGTCTACTCAATCTGTCCTCATAGGACAATCCCCCCCCGTTCCAGGAATCAGTCTGGTGAACCTTTGTTGCACTCCCTCTATGGCAAGTGTATCCTTCCTTATGTAAGGAGACCAAAACTGCACACAATACTCCAGGTGTGGTCTCACCAGGGCCCTATATAACTGCAGTAAGACGTCTTTACTCTTGTATTCAGATATACATAGAAAGATAGGAGCAGGAGTAGGCCATTCGGCCCCTCGAGCCTGTTCCGCCATTTAATGAGATCATGGCTGATCATCCAAATTCAGTACCCTGTCCCTGCTTTCTCCCCATATCCCTTGATCCCTTTAGCCTTAAGAAATATATCTAACTCCTTCTTGAATATATTTAATGAATTGGCCTCAACTGCCTTGTGTGGTAGAGAATTCCACAGGTTCACCACTCTCTGGGTAAAGAAATTCCTCCTCATCTCAGTCCTAAATGGCTTACCCCTTATCCTTAGACTATGACCCCTGGTTCTGGACTCCCCCGCCATCGGGAACATCCTTCCTGCATCTAGTCTGTCTAGTCCAGTTAGAATTTTATAAGTTTCAATGAGATCCCCTCTCTTTCTTCTAAACACTAGCGAATATAAGCCTAATCAACCCACTCTCTCCTCATACGTCATTCCTGCCATCCTAGGTATCAGTCTGGTGAATCTTCGCTGCACTCTCTCCATGGCAAGAACATCCTTCCTCAGATAAGGCGACCAAAACTGCACACAATATTCAAGGTGCGGTCTCACCAAGGCCCTGTACAATTGCAGGAAGACATCCTTGCTCCTGTACTCTAATCCGCTCGCTATGAAGGCCAACATACCATTTGCCTTCTTAACCGCCTGCTGCACCTGCATGCTTACCTTCAGCGACTGGTATACAAGGACACCCAAGTCTCGTTGCACTTCCCCTTTTCCCAATCTATTGCCTTTCAGATAATAATCTGTCTTCCTGTTTTTGCCACCGAAGTGGATAACCTCACATTTATCCACATTATACTGCATTTGCCATGCATCTGCCCGATCACCCAACCTACCCAAATCATACTGGAGTTTCTCTGCATCCTCCTCACAGCACACACACCCACCCAGCTTTGTGTCGTCTGCAAACTTGGAGATATTACATCTAGTTCCCTCGTCTAGATCATTAATATATATTGTGAATAGCTGGGGTCCTAGGACCGATCCCTGCGGTACCCCACGAGTCACTGCCTGCCACTCGGAAAAAGACCCGTTTATTCCAATTCTTTGCTTCCTGTCTGCCATTACTAGATCCTCTTGTAATAAAGGCCAATCTACCATTTGCTTTCCTCATTGCTTGCTGTACCTGCATGTTAACTTTCAGTGGTTCGTTTACAAGGACACCCAGGTCCCTCTGAACACTAACATTTCCCAATCTCTCACCATTTAAAAAATACTCTGCTTTTCTATTTTCCCTACCAAAGTGGATAACTTCACATTTCTCCACATTATATTCATTTAAGGGTAAGGTGTCATCACCCTTCAGCCAAGGACGTTGATGCAATCATCCACGATAACCTCATGGATGGCAAGGGCCTTGTTCACAAGTGAACGTACAATCTGGATGGAGATGCGGAGAGGGTCGGCGATGGCTGACCCACTGCCAGCGTCCACAAGGTCAACGCTGGGAAGGGTGAGTTGGACAGGGAGGAGATTGGCAAGATTAGCCCCCGTTGGGCGGGAAGGTCAGCAAAAGAGTAGGATGGGGCAGTTGGGGTTGCTGCTCATAAGGAGGCAGTGACGAGTGCCTCGATGGGTCCTTCATAGAATGCAAAGAGAGGCACAGAGGGTAGCTGTCGGCTTATCTAAGAGGGAGTCAAGCCTGGGACAGCGGCAGGACAATAGGACGGTCGAAGAGTAATGAAGGATTAGGGTAGGGATTTGGGAGGGCAGCGTATCTGAGAGTGGAGAGATGAAAGGAGGCATGACGACAGGAGGAAGTGGTCAGGGAGGGATAGAAAAGGAAAAGCGGGAGAAAAAAGTGGGAAAAGAAATGAACGGCTTGGGTCCGGAGCAGCAGCCAAAGTGCGCACACGAATGGATACAGGGAAAAGCTCAGGTTACATAGGCCTGGTTGTGTAGCAATTAATGGGATACATATTTCCTGGTAGCAGGGAATAAGTTGGAGACAATAGTAGGGAGACCAGGGTCAAAGTCAGTGGTCCCATGGAGGGACAAAGCTGACGTAAGCAGCATGGAGTCGGCATGGAACATCGACGAACCGCTGTCCAAATTCAGAGACAGGTATAGCAGGGGAGTGAAGTCCAGAAGCTATTTGAAGGGTAGAGAGTTTGAGGTTGTTGCTGTAGGAATGAGAGTCGGTAGCGGTGCAGAAAGATGATAGCAAAGTTGGAGGTCACCGTAGATCAAAGCGGTGGAGAAAATGTAAAACCACAAGCCAGCGACCAGCAAAGCTGAAAGAACAAGTCACCAGACTGTGCTTGTTCAGAAAAGGGTGTAAGGATAAACCCAGCAACTACAGGCCAGTCATTTTACCTCAGTAGTGGGGAAGCTTTTAGAAATGATAATCAGTGCTAAAATTAACAGTCACTTGGACGTGTGGATTAATTAAGGAAAGCCAGCACGGATTTGTTAAAGGCAAATCGTGTTTAACTAACTTGATCGAGTTTTTTGATGAGGTAACAGAGGGTTGATGAGGGCAATGCGGTGGACGTGGTGTACATGGATTTCCAAAAGCCGTTGATAAAGTGCCACATAATAGGCTTGCCAGCAAAGTTGAAGCCCATGGAATAAAAGGGACAGTGGCAGCATGGATACAAAATTGGCTAAGTGATAGGTAATAGAGAGTAGTGGCGAACGATTGTTTTTCGGACTGGAGGAAGGTATACAGTGGTGTACCCCAGGGGTCGGTACTAGGACCACTGCTTTTCTTGATATATATTAATGACTTGGACTTGGGTGTACAGGGCACAATTCCAAAATTTGCAGAGGACACATAACTTGGAAGTATAGTGAACAGCGAGGAGGATAGTGATAGACTTCAAGAAGACAGACAGGCTGGTGAAATAGGCGGACACATGGTAGATGAAATTTAATGCAGAAAAATGCGAAGTGATACATTTTGGTAGGAAGAATGAGGAGAGGCAATATAAACTAAAGGGTACAATTCTAAAGGGGGTGCATGAACAGAGAGACCTGGGGATATATGTGCACAAATCGTTGAAGGTGGCAGGGCAGGTTGAGAAAGCGGTTAAAAAAGCATAAGGGATCCTGGGCTTCATAACGAGAGGCATAGAGTATAAAAGCAAGGAAGTTATGATGAACCTTTATAAAACACTGGTCGGCCTCAACTGGAGTATTGTGCCCAATTCTGGGCACCGCACTTTAGGAAGGATGTGAAGGCCTTAGAGAGGGTGCAGAAAAGATTGACGAGAATGGTTCCAGGGATGAGGGTTGTTCTCCTTAGAGCAGAGAAGGTTGAGAGGAGATTTGATAGAGGTGTTCAAAATCATGTGGGGTCTAGACAGAATAGATAGAGAGAAACTGTTCCCATTGGCGGAAGGGTCGAGAACCAGAGGACACAGATTTAAGGTGATTGGCAGAAGAACCAAAGGCGACATGAGGAGAAACTTTTTTAGGCAGCAAGTGATTAGGATCTGGAATGCACTGCCTGAAAGGGTGGTGGAGGCAGACTCAATTGTGGCTTTCAAAAGGGAATTGGATAAATACCTGAAGGAAAAAGATTTGCAGGGTTACGGGGAAAGGGCAGGGGAGTGGGACTAGCTGAAGTGCTCGTGCAGAGAGCCAGCACGGGCTCGACGGGCCAACTGGCCTCCTTCTGTGCTGTAACCATTGTATGATTCTGTCAACAACCTAGGATGCATCCCATCTGGACCGGACGGCTTATTAACGTCGAGTGATGCCAACATATTTAGCACTTCCTTTCCAACTATTTTTATCCTATTCAATATCTCTACTCCATCCTCCTTTAGTGTGATATTAACTTCATCGTCTTTGTTTTGTGAAGACAGATGCAAAGTACTCATTCAGTACCTCAGTCAGGCTCTCTGCCTCCCTGAGAAGATTTCCTTCTTTGTCCCAAATCGACCCCACCATTTCTTTAACTATCCTTTTACTTTTTATATGTTTATAATATTTTTGGATAAAGGCAAATGATGTCTGACTAACCTGATTGAGTTCTTTGATTTAGTAACTGAGAAGGTTGATGAAGATAGTGCAGTAGATGTATATATAGATTTTCAAAATGCATTTGATAAAGTACCACATAATGGACTTATTTGGAAAATAGAAGTACATGGGATTAAAGGAACACTAGTAACTTGGGTACGTAATTGGCTAAGGGATGGGAGGCAGAGAGTAGTGGTGAACGGATGTTTTTCTGACTAGCAAGAAGTATGGAGTGCGGTCCCCCAGGGATTGGTATTAGGACCATTGCTTTTCTTATATATAAATGACCTGGACTTGGGTATAGGGAGTACAATTTCGAAGTTTGCGGATGATGCAAAACTTGGCAACGTAGTAAATAGTGAGGAGGATAGTAGCAGACGTTAGGAGGACATAGACACGTGGAAACAAGAACAGAGGGACCTAGGGGTGCATATTCTCAAATCTTTGAATGTGGCAGGGCAAGTTGATAAGGCAGGTAAGAAAGTGTATGGGATAGTTGGCTTTGTCAATAGGGGCATTGAATACAAAAACAAGGAAGTTATGCTAAGGAAGTCATCCTTGTTCATCTTCATTGCTTTCTGTTTCCCATCTCTTGTTTGATCAGGTATCTACCAAAGCACGCTTTCACAGCCACATCTCTTTCCTCAGCAACTGACTCCGACTTATTCCACGTGGATTCCAATTGAAATTCCACCCTTCATGTTTTGGATCCACCCAGGATTACAGATATCTCTGAGATATTCAGCGTTCCTCGAACCACTGCTCTCGCCACATACTGAGATCCACGCTGAATGCCATTCGTCGCCACATGCACACTCTCGACCTCTCTCTTCAGCAGCATCAACTCACTATCTCAAAGCTGTCATGGTCCGCAGTTCCATTTCATCCTTCACCTCATCTGGCGCTTTAACAAAACTTTTTTCTTCCTTTCAGGTGTCAAGGATCGTAAGCTTCAACAACTCTTGGACACCAATGCCCCTCTGGAACCTTCTACCCCTTCACTTTCCTCTGACCTCATCCCTTCTTCCAATCTCACCCCCTGCCATGTTTTCACTATCCCCTCTGACCCCGAACTATCAGTCCTCAGCAAAGGCCTGAGCTTCCTCCCCTTATGCTCCACCTCAATGAATTTCAAGCTCAGCACAACGCTGAGCTCCTTTTCCGTCGCCTTCGTCTCCATGCCCACTTCTTTGGCCAGGAGTCTTCCTCCCGCACAGCTGACCCTTTCTCCCATTTTCAGAATTCTCGTTCTACCTGGACCCCTCTACCTAGCGGACGCTGAACGCCAACTCTCTGACACCTCCTCCTACCTCCCCCTGGACCATGACCCCACTATCAAACATCAAGCCATCGTTTCCAAGACTGTCACTGACCTCATCTCCTCTGGGGATCTTCCCTCCACAGCCGCGAGCCTCATAGTTCCCCAACCTCGCACAGCCCGCTTCTACCTCCTTCCCACGATCCACAAACAGGACTGCCCTGGTAGTCCCATCGTTTCAGCCTATTCTTGCCCCACGGAACTTATCTCTTCCTATCTCTACTCCATTTTTTCTCCTTGTCCAGTCTCTTCCCACCTACATCGGCGACTCTTCCAACGCCCTCCGCCACTTTAACAGTTTCCAGTCTCCTTTTCATTATGGACGTCCAATCCCTCTACACCTCCATCCCCCACCAGAATGGCTTGAGGGCGCTCCGCTTCTTCCTTGAGCAGAGGCCCAACCAGTCCCCATCCACCACCACCCTCCTCCGTCTGGCTGAACTTGTTCTCACATTAACATAGAAACATACAAACATAGAAGATAGGAGCAGGAGTAGGCCATTCGGCCCTTCGAGCCTGCTCCGCCATTCAATAAGATCATGGCTGATCATCCAAATTCAGTACCCTGTCCCTGCCTTCTCCCCATATCCCTTTAGCCTTAAGAAATATATCCAACTCTTTCTTGAATAAATTTCATGAACTGGCCTCCACCGCCCTCTGTGGCAGAGAATTCCACAGGTTCACCACTCTCTGGGTGAAGAAATTCCTCCTCATTTCAGTCCTAAATGGCTTACCCCTTATCCTTAGACTATGACCCCTGGTTCTGGACTCCCCGGCCATCATAAACATCCTTCCTGCATCTAGTCTGTCCAGGCCTGACAGAATTTTATAGGTTTCAATGAGATCCCTTCTCAATCTTCTAAACTCCAGTGAGTATAAGCCCAATCGACACAATCTCTCCTCATACGTCATTCCTGCCATCCCAGGTATCAGCCTGGTGAATCTTCGCTGCACTCCTTCCATGGCAAGAACATCCTTCCTCAGGTAAGGCGACCAAAACTGCACACAATACTCAAGGTGCGGTCTCACCAAGGCCCTGTACAACTGTAGCAAGACATCCTTGTTCCTGTACTCGAACCCTCTTGCTACGAAGGCCAACATACCATTTGCCTTCTTAACCGCCTGCTGCACCTGCATGCTTACCTTCAGCGACTGGTGCACAACAACACCCAGATCTCTTTGCACTTCCCCTTCTCCCAATCTATTGCCATTCAAATAATAATGTGCCTTCCTGTTTTTGCCACCAAAGTGGATAACCTCACATTTATCCACATTATAGTGCATTTGCCATGTTTCTGCCCAATCACCCAACCTGTCCAAATCGTACTGGAGTTTCACGACATCCTCCTCACAGCTTACCCTCCCACCCAGCTTTGTGTCGTCTGCAAATTTGGAGATATTACATCCAATTCCCTCATCCAGATCATTAATATATATTGTGAACAGCTGGGGTCCTAGGACCGATCCTTGCGGTACCCCACTAGTCACTGCCTGCCACTCAGAAAACGACCCGTTTATTCCAAATCTTTGCTTTCTGTCCGCCAACCAGTTCTCTATCCAAGTCAATACCTTGCCCCCAATCCCATGTGCCTTAATTTTGCACGCTAATCTCTTATGTGGGACCTTATCGAAAGCCTTCTGAAAGTCCAAATACACCACATCCACTGGTTCTCCCTTATCTATTTTACCAGTTACATCCTCAAAAAATTCCAGTAGATTAGTCAAGCATGTTTTACCTTTTGTAAATCCATGTTGACTTTGTCCAATCCTGTCACTGCTTTCCAAGTGCTCTGCTATTACATCTTTTATAATAGACTCTAGCATTTTCCCTACTACCGATGTCAGGCTTACCGGTCTATAATTCCCTGCTTTTTCTCTACCACCTTTTTTGAATAGTGGGGTAACATTAGCTACCCTCCAATCCATGGGTACTGTTCCAGAGTCTATTGAGTTCTGGAAGATGACCAGCAATGCATCTACTATTACTAGGGCCACTTCCTTAAGTACCCTGGGATGTAGATTATCAGACCCTGGGGATTTATCGGCCTTCAGTCCCATCAATTTTCCTAACACCATTTCCCTACAAATACTGATTTCTTTCAGTTCCACCCTTTCATCAGACCCTATGTTCCCCGGCATCTCTGGGAAGTTATTTGTGTCCTCATTTGTGAAGACAGAACCAAAGTATGAATTTAGTTGGTCTGCCATTTCTTTGTTTCCCATTATAAATTCCCCTGATTCTGACTGCAAGGGGACCTACGCTTGACTTCACCAATCTTTTTCAACTTCTCCTTTGCACTCACTTCCTCCAAATTAAAGGTGTTGCTATGAGAACCCGCATGGGTCCTAGCTATGCCTACCTTTTCGTGGGATATATGGAACATTCTTTGTTCCAGTCCTACTCAGGTCCCCTCCCTCACCTCTTTTTCCGATACATTGATGACTGTATCGGTGCCATTTCCTGCTCTCGCCCTGAACTAGAAAAATTCATTCACTTTGCTTCCAATTTTCACCCTTCACATGGTCCATCTCCAACTCTTCCTTTCCCTTCCTCGACTTCTCTGTCTCCATTTCTGGGAATAGGCTATTGACAAACATTCACTATAAGCCCACTGACTCCCACAATTACCTGGATTACACTTCCTCCTACCCCGCTTCCTGTAAGGACTCTATTCCATTCTCCCAGTTTCTCCATCTCCACCGCATCTGCTCCGACGATGCCACCTTCCATACTAGTGCTTCTGATATGTCTTCCTTTTTCCTCAACCGAGGATTCCCCTCTACTGTGGTTGACACGGCCCTTGACCATGTCCATTCTATTCCCCGTATTTCTACTCTCACCCCTTCTCCTCCCTCCCAGAACCAGAACCCAGAACCCCTTGTCCTCACCTTTTACCCCACAGCCTCCACATTCAACGGATCATCCTCCGCTTTACAAATCACTGGTTCGGCCTCAGCTGGAATATTATATACAATTCTGGGCATCACACTTTAGGAAGGATGTCAAGGCCTTGGGAAAGGTACAGCGGAGGTTTACTGGGATGATACCAAGGATGAGGGACTTTGGTTATGTGGAGAAGCTGGGATTGTTCTTCCTTAAAACAGAGAAGGTTAAGTGGTGACCTAATAGAGGTATTCAAAAATGAAGGGTTTTGATCGAGCAAGTAGGGAGAAACTGTTTCCTCTGGCAAGTGGGTCGGTAACCAGAGGTCAGATTAAAATAATTGGCAAAAGAACTGGAGGAGAAGTTACGAGAAATTATTTCACACAGAGGTTAAGATCTGGAACGCACTACATGAAAGGGTGGTGGAAGCAGATTTCATAGGAACTTTCAAAAGGCAATTGGACATGTACTTGAAGAGGTCTAATTAGCAGGGTTATAGGGGGAAAAAATGGGGTGTGAGACTAAATGGGACAGCTTTTTCAAAGAGCTGGCACAGGCACGACAGGCCGAATGGCCTCCTTCTGCGCTTTAAGATTCTATGATTATTAGGTGTACTAGTGAAGATATTTTCACTACAGCCACAGACAGTTTTTTTGTTGTGTTGAATTTGACAACAAAATTCCAGTCAATAAATTTTTGGATTAAAGGCTGTTATTTTCCAGAAATGTCAATAATCCCAGCTACAAGAAGAAGCAGCAAAATGAAATCATTTCTAATCATAAATAATGAAACACCACTACTCATAGTAATATGAATATGCTCAGTTGTATTCTCACTAACTAAAACAAAATATGCTTGCACTAACACATGGTGGAATCAGGCTCTTTAATTAATAAAACTTATGGGATGCTTTGATTCTTAATATTTTACTGAAATTTGGCTTATTCTTGGATGTTTAGGAATATATCCCATAACATTGAGAACTGATCTGTAATTTTGTGTTAACATACTGAAAACTAGAAAGAAACAGATTTGTACATATAGATAGGACTCAACATAGAAATAAGACAAACTGAACATCGAAATAAGACAAAAGGTAATGCTCCTGATGTTTGGATATTGGTCATATGGCGCAGCCCTCCAAAGTTCAAGTATTCCCTCTTTAGAAATTGTCTATACCACAGAAAGCAAGGGACCTAGTACTGAGCCCTGCAGAACCCTACTAGAAACAGCCTTCCAGTCATAAAAACACTCATTGTCCATTACCCTTTGCTTCCTGCCACTGAGCCAATTTTGGATCCAACTTGCCACTTTCCCTTGGATCCCGAGCTTTTACTTTTCTGACCAGTCTGCATGTGGGACCTTGTCAAAAGCTTAGCTAAAATCCATGTAGACTACATAAAATGTGTTACCCTCATCGAGCGTCCTTGTTAACCCCTCAAAAAATTCAATCAGGTTAGTCAGAAACAACCTTCCCATAACACATCTATGCTGACTTACCTTGATTAATCCGTGCCTTTCTAAATGACAATTAATCAGAATTTTTCCCCATAATTTGCCCACCACCGAGGTTAGACTGACTGGCCTGTAATTACTCAGTCTATCCCTTTCTCCCTTCTTAAACAATGGTACAACGTTAGCAGTCCTCCCCTCCAGAACTTGAGTACATAGTGTTGACTGGGGCTCCGGTGCGGTGCCAGAGGAGTGCTGCATTGTCGGGGGTGTTGGTCTTTCAGGTGAGATGTTAAAGCAAAGCCTTGTCTGCCTGTTAATGTTCACGATGCCTATTTGAAGAGGAGAAAAGTGTTCTCCTGGTGTCCTGGCGAGCATACCTCCCTCAATCAACGCTATTCAAAACCAATTAACTGGCCTTTCATCCCAGTTCCTGTTTGTGGGATCTTGCTATGTGCCAAATGCTCACTGTCTTTGCCGATACATCAACAGTATCTGCACTTGAAAGTAGTTGTGTGTGAAGTTGTTTCTAGCCTGGGATTGGTGGTATTGGAGGTATCTCCATTGATGTGCTCACCACTCCTTGGAGACAATCTCATCTCTCACAGTCTCCCTGCCCTCCCCCCACTCCAAAGCTGTGGCGACCCTCTTTGGACATGCAGCGCTGAACAAGCCCAGAGATCCCTTGGCTCTTACAGTACTTAAAGAGACCAGACACTGGTTCCAAGGAAGTTGCACAGATCAGTGGGTGGGGATGCCAGGCTCAGTTGTCCCAGCTTCAGTCTCGGCCTGTGTGGAGTTAGCTGTTCTGAGCTGATTCAACCACTACAGCTGCCCTCGTGTCCCCCAAGCCACTTAATGGTCAGATATGGTGCAGGCCCCCATAGTGAGTAAGCATTCCTCCGCGCCCGATTCTTCTGTATTCGCTGTGCCCAAGTGATTGCATGGCCCCAGGATGTTTAAGCCTTAAACTGTTTGCTATCAAAATACGATCAGCTGTTACTCCCTCTGACTGAGAAGTGAGAGAAAATAAATTAACGTGCCATTATATCCTTTAATCCCCAAATCCGTGTGAAAAAAAGTCTCTAAAATTTTGATAGTTCCCCCCAGCATTTTAAAATTGGGGAATGTGCTCCAAAATCGCACCCAGTCACCGACGGTCCGCGGCAGCTGAACCAGCTATTTACACAAGAAAGCACCGTCCCAGTAACTAGCCCAGGAGCAGCATGCCCTGCGTGCTGTCAGCGGTAACTACACTCCCGTATTGGGTGAAGTCAGGATTTCCTGCGGACCAGTTGAGTTGGGACTGCTCTACCTCGGGAGGCCTTTGGCTAGCCGGTGTCCTGCCGAGGTTGTTCTCCTGCTCGCCTCTCACTGCAGCGTGTACTCGGTTTGATTTGGAGCTGGGGAAGCTCTGTTTTGGGGCAGTCTAGGTGTGGTTTAACATTTGGCACAGACTCTGGGGCTTCCTGAGTACAGATTCAATGTCTGGACCAAACTATTTAACATTGCTCCTCCACGTCGCCGAGCTGAAAACCGGACCGTTTGCCACTCTTTACCTGGGTGCGCTGTCCCCAATGAGAGCTAAAACCAATTTCTGGTACTCCTGGGCCACGATTGTCCAGGTCGAGGTCCCAGCCCGGTGCCTCTCCCAGTGATTTTACGTTAATAGGGCTTGTTAAGCCCGCCCTGCGAGGTTCCCGGCCAATTAAACGGAAGCGGGTCTCATGACATCATTTGATGACGCGTCATCAGCCGGTTTCCTTAAAGGGGCCATGTCCACATTCATTTTGACAGTTCTGCTGTCAGTGTTCTACAGAATTGAGGTGCTGCAAACACTGACAAGCACTGCACAAAGGTGAACGGTTGTACCCAGGCTCTCGCATGACTCCCTCCATATGCTTATGGAGGGAGTTACAGCACGCAGGGAGGTTCTCTTCCCTTCCAAGGGTGGAAGAGACCTCCCCAGGACACCAACGTAGCCTGGTTGCACATTGCACAGGAGGGCAAAAGCAGGGATGTAGTCAGGAGTACCTGGCTGCAGTGGCGCAAACCTTTCAATGATCTCAGTAGATCACAAAACGTTACTGCAAAGCCACACTCAACCTCATCCTGCTGTGCCACTCATCACATCCCCATCACTCTGCCTTCCCTACCCTAATCCTGCACATCCTTACTCACACCAACATACCTTGCACATCCACCCATCCCTCTCTATCTACATTATCACTTTCCCATCTCACTAGCCATCCTTCACACTCACCCTCATCCTAGTGCAATCATACCAACTAACAACACACAAGGGTAGGCACTTGGGTGTTTTATGCAATGTTCATGTAAATTTTCTGTTAATATGTTGTCAAACATTGAAATCTTTATTTTCTACACTTTGCCTTATTGGACAGAGTTGTGCTCACCTTTGGAAGTGTCTTAGTGAGTTCCAGTGAATGTTGAGACATAACTCCCCCCTCCCTCCCCCACAAATGTAATGAGTGTGAAAGGAATGGCTTGGACATTGTAGGGATGCTTTATGGTGCTGGTGTGGTGTCAACCTGATGGATCATGTGGCAGCCAGGGTGTATAGCATCAAGTGAAATAAATCTGGCCATGGTGATGCCATTGCTGGCCTCCCGGGCAGCAGTATTGTTGGGCGTTGATGCCCTGTGTCCTGTGCAGCATCAGGTGATTGCGGAGAAGGTTGGTGTTGTTGTTGGTGATGTTGGTGTGCCTGGTGATGTGGTTGTTGGAGCTGATCGTGGAGGGATTCAGAGGACCAAGGTTTTTCAAGGGCACTGATGGTGCTGGAATAGTTGGCAGCTGAAGTTGAGATGACAGAAGCGATCTGTCAATGGTGAGAGAGCTTGCTCTAAGGAGGTGACAGTGGATAGAGAGTTTACTCCAAACACTTCGAAACTGCGTACAGCTCAAAAGTGTCTTTCAAGTCCTGAAGGCTCAAGTTCTGACATTGGAAAGTGACCAGCTGTGAAATGGTAGCTTTTATACCACTTTTGCAGCTGCCACCTATTCACAGCAATGAGGAGACATAGAGAAACAACCTACTTACCTGACGTGATCTCCGAACGATGTGAACCTCTTTAAAAAAAAGTGGTAAAATAGAAATAGGCTGGCAAAATATAAGCGTTTAACAAGCATTTAACTATCCTAAATGCCTCCCCAGCCGCTTGGTGTCGGATCTGTTCTGTAATCACATACCCGACACTTTGGAAACTTACACGGAGGTGGGTTCGGAGCGGGCTCCCAACCCACTGTTAATCATTTCGATTTTGACAGTGGACCCGCCTCCAAACCTGCACTCTGAGCGCCAGCAAAATCCAGCCCTTGGAGTCCAGACTTCCTGCTCCTGGTCGCTGTCCCCTGCTGGAAGTTGTGTGCCAATTAGGTACAACACCAAGCTTGGCTAAGATGTCCTCCCCCCCCGCCCAGTGCTTAGAGTGGTAGTGTAGGGGGTGGCAATAGGGCACAACAAACTGTCAACACCCGAGGTAAAGGGAACGAGGCTTGCGGGCGAATGCGATCGCTTGTGCCACAAATCCAAAACAATAGCAGATAAGTCGGAGGAAGTCTTGATCAAAGTGTATAGTGTTCTCTTCAGACCTCACCCCGAGTACTGGGTCCAGTCTTGGTCGCCAAGACACCAGGGTGACATTCGACTGCTGGAAGCAGCGCAGAGAGGGGCCATGACGAGGCTGAACTCAGTGTCGGAGGGGATCTTGAGATGTAGAAAGACTGTAAAGGAGGCATGTGAGTGGTGCACAGGATAGCTCAGGGAGTGAGAACGGTTAAGCTCGAATATTACTTTAAATTAAATTGTGAGAGTAGGGTAAAGGGGACACGGGTTCAAACCTGTGAACGATAAATTTAGGACGGACATCAGACAAGTTCTTTAGCACTCAATGATCACTTGGAATGGACCCTGGATAAGAATAGTAGAGCCTGGAATAATTGAAGAACCAATGGGGCGGAGGCTGTGGGGTCTCTCTGGGTAGATGGGCTGAATGGCCTTCCTGCTGTGTAATTGTCTTCTGAGCCTGCCTGTGATTGGAGCTTGTGATGGGGAGGCTGTGGCAGAGGAGGAGTTACTTGTTGATTGTTCCAACCTGCTTTTGTTCTGACTGTGAGAAAACAGACTTGGCGACGCAGCTCGAAATCTCCTCACAAAGGAGCCTAGTCTGACTTTAACTCCCTGTCTGTGGAGCTTCAATTGTTTCTGGGACGTTACCACAAAGTTCAGGGGTTTTTTTTGCTTTTGGCATTGCACGCCTTAACCCATTCGCTGCCACCAGATGCATCTGCTTTTTGCTATGAGGCCGCCCAGGGGCCTTGGCCAATCTTTGCACAGGCCTGGAGGTAGTTCGATTTGGTGAGATGCCCGGGAGAGGGTGAGAATCCACCTGCTCAGCTGCACTGCTGTGGCGAGTCTGTAGCCGCAGGTGAAACCGTAAGATGGATGGACATTGGGGGAATGTTGGGGTTCGTTTCCCCACCTCCCAGTATTCTACTGCCCCCCCCGCCATCCAGAAGGAGATGGTCCTTGCTGGGGTCAGCCCTTCGGATACCTCAGCCAAGTGGCCATTCCTCATGCATGAGTTGAATGTGCTATTTGACTAGAGTTTAGACAAATGAGAGGTGAAACATATAACGTTCTTACAGGGCTTGACGGGGTAGATGCAGGGAAGATGTTTCCCCTGGCTGGAGAGTCACGAACCAAGGGTCACAGTTTCAGAATAAGGGGTCGGCCATTTAGGACTGAGATGAGGAGGAATTTCTTCACTCAGAGGGTGGTGAATCTTTGGAATTCTCTGCCCCAGAGGGCTGTGGAGACTCGGTCATTGAGTATATTCAAGGCTGAGAGCAATAGATTTTTGAACTCTAAGGGAATGAAGGGATATGGAGCTAGTGCGGGAAAATGGAGTTAAGGTCGAAGATCCGCCATGATCGTATTGAATGGTGGAGCAGGCTCGAAGGGCCGAATGGCCTACTCCTGCTCCTAGTTCTTATGTTCTTATGACTGTGGGCGGCATCACAGCTGGGACTGTCCTCATCCCCTTTTCGGCGAGGGGGTGTTTAATGAATAGTTGGGAGCGGGGTCCCTCTGATCCTTTTTAAACCCCGAGGCTAATCTTAGTGGTTCCCTCGCCCCCTGGCTGGGACCAACTAGTAGCCCTACGGGCAGTCAGTGGAATCCAGAATCTGCCAGTGTGCGCGGCTCAGTAACGGCCGGGCACCGTGGGTGGATTCGTGAACCGGAGTGGGCGAGCTCTGCTCCCGGGAATCTGAGGGTGCACGGGCTGTGCGCTGGGTGATGCCACACCTGTTAGCGGTGGTTCGTGGGGGTGGGGGTAGTTTGTGAGGGAGCTGGCGAAACTGGCTAACAGTCTACAGGTGGGCGGATGGTACTGGTTTGATTAATGGGCAGGTTTATCACGGAGAACAGAGGCACTTTGCTTTAAGCTGGGGTGTGGTGATGATGCACTGGTGCTGTTTAAACGTGGAACTGAGATTTGCACTTAGTACTCACTACAGTGAGAGGGAAGAAAGCTGTTTCCTGAGCTGTACTCTTCCTCCTCCGATACCTCCCAAAGAAAAGGTGCCTAAAATGAGCCCCCAGACAGTGGGCTATTCGACCACAAGGAGCTTCACAGCCGAGCCCAATTTGCCCTCACCGGCACTTTCCAGCAGCAGCCCCTGGATAGCGATCGGGAGAGACACTCCTGGCTCCCAGTCTGGGGAATGCAAAGGCTCAGCTGAGATCAGTAATCTCCACGCAGACCGGAGACTGAATGTGGGATGTTCCCATCTCCGCAGCTCAGAACCACATCACAAGCCACCGGGGAGCGCTGCAGGAGAGAGTTTGCAGTGTCGCGGCACAAAGTGCGCTTAGATGTTTTCTGCTTCAGGGCAGTTGCTTATTTTATTCGGCAAGAATTTATAAAGCTCAGTACAGGGGTAGTATCGCGTTGCTTAATGTGTCAGCTTCACTCACTTGATTGCGCTCTCAACTCCCAAGTCAGAAGGTTGTGGTTTCAAGCCCCGTTTCCAAGACTCGAGCTCATAATCTACTGCGGGAGCGCAGCACTGTCAGAGGTGCCACGTATTTCAGTTGAGATGTTAAACCGAGGCCCTGTCTGCCTGTCCTGGTGATTGGGGTGGATCTCAAAGATCTCATGGCACTGTTGGATAAGCAGAGAGTTCTCCCAGTGTCCTTGGGCCAACATTCCTGCCTCGACCAAAAGCCGATTATTGGGGCATTCAGTACATTCGCTGTTTGTGGGATGTGGCAGCTGCTGAATGATGTTTTGACACCTGTGTATTACAATCTATATCGGAGAAAGCTATGGGCAATGGCCACCCTGCAGGTGCACAGTTCTGGTCTCCATATTATAACCAGGATATAGAGGCACTGGAGAAGGTGCAAAACAAGATTTACAAAGATGATACTGTAGGAACGGATCGAAAAGACTGAGTTCGACTTCGGCAATCATAACAATGAACTTTAATGGAACAAAACAGGTTTTAACTAGAAACTGCTGGAATACATCGAATACAGGTCTGCTCTCTTTGAAGGCTCCACGAGGACTGATCCTCTGGTCTGAAAGCTCACGTCATCACGTTCTTCCCGTCATTAGGGAATCACGTGACTAACGGCATGACGTCATCACGTTGAAACCGCGCTGTAAAGGTAACTAGACATTGTACAGTCAAAGTGTAATTAAAGGTACAGACACAGACAGTAACTACATTGCTGTTAAAGGAATTATGTACAACCGCTCTGAGTCCTTTGGTGGCTCCGCCAAAAATACCAGAATTGAGGTTATAACTATCAGGAAAGACTGAACAGGCTGGGGCTCTTTTTCTCCAGAAAGGAGAAGACTGAGGGGTGACCTGATAGAGGTCTTTAAGATTATGAAAGCATTTGATAGGGTAGATGTAGAGAAGATGTTTCCACTTGTGGGGGAGGCCAAAACTAGCGGTCATAAATATAAGATAGTGGGGGAGAAATTCGGTGGAGCCGCAAACGGGGCGGCAAGCTCACCTGGGCACCGGAATTAGCGCAGCGATCGGAGCAGTTGCGACCGCCGGAAATTCAGCTTGAACACCCCAAGAGGGACACGGGGCGAGGCTCGAGGCGCTCCGCGTCCCTCTTAGGGTGCTGAAACTGAATATCGCAGCGCAACGTGCCGCAGCGCCACACGCTGCGGCACAGCGCGCTGCAGTACTGCAAGTCTTCCTCCCATTCTTAAGTGGGAGGGGCCTGCACCAGCGCGATCAGAGATCGCGAGTGCCGGTAAAAGAGCCCGGCACCGTGGAGAAGTGCCGGGCTCTCGGAAAACAGCCGGCACTGCCGCGGGGGGAGATCAGGAGGCCGGGGACAGAGGTGCTGACAGGCAGCCGCCGAAAAAAACGGCCGCCCCGCACCTCCACCTTAATTTGCGCCACTGCCGCCACAGGTAGGCCCCGTGAACCGGGCGTGAGTTGCGAATGGCGCTACAGAGGCGGTCGCTACCGAATATCGAGATCGGGGCGGTAGCGGGGCGCTGCACACACCGATGACGTCATCGGTGGCGGCGCAGCGCAACAGGCTAACGCCGCCATTAGCGCCCCAGCTAAATATCGCGGGAGGCGAGGCCAGTGGCGCTAAAGCCACTGAGTGCCCTCTTTAGGCGCTAACTGGTGGCGCAGCCCACCGAATTTCTAGGCCAGTGACTAATAAATCCAACAGGGAATTCAGAAGAAGCTTCTTTATCCAGAAAGTGGTGAGAATGTGGAACTTGCTACCACAGGGAGTGGTTGAGGTGAATAGCATAGATGGATTTAAGGGGAAGCTAGATAAGCAAGAGGGAGAAAGGAATAGAAGGATATGTTGGTAGGGTGGGAGGAGGCTCATGTGGAGCATAAACACCAGCACAGAGCAGTTGGGCCGAATGGACTGTTTCTGTGCTGTAAGTACTGTGTAATTCACTGTGTAATTCTCAGTCCTCCGGCACTATGCCCGTAGCCAGAGAGAATTGGAAAATGATGGTCAGAGCCTCTGCTATTTCCTTCCTTGCTTCCCTTAACAGCCTGGGATACATTTAATCTGTGCCTGGCGATTTATCTACTTTCAAAGATGCTAAACCCCTTAATATTTCCTCTCTCACTATGTTTATCTCATCTAATATTTCACACTCCTCCTCCTTAACTACAATGTCTGCATCATCCCCCTCCTTTGTGAGGACAGGCACAAAGTATTCATTAAGAATCATACCCCACGTCTTCCGCTTCCACACACAGGTTACCTTATTGTACTCTAATAGGCCCTACTCCTTCCTTAGTTATCCTCTTGCTCTTTATGTATTTATAAAACATCTTTGGATTGTCCTTGATTTTACGTGCCAATATTCTTTCACGCCCTCTCTTTGCTTTCCTAATTTCCTTTTTAATTTCACCCCTGCACTTTCTATACTCCTCTAGGCTTTCTGCAGTATTGAGCTCTCGGTATCTAACAAAGCTTTCCTTTTTTTCCTTATCCTACCCTGTATGCTCCTTGACATCCAGGGGGCTCTAGATTTGGGAGTCCCACCCTTTTTCTTTGTGGGAACATATTTGCTCTGAACCTTCACTATCTCCTCCTTGAATGCTTCCCACTGTTCTGACACTGATGTACCTTAAAGTAGCGGTTTCCAGTCCACTTTTGCTAAATCGCATCTCAGCTTAAACATAGAAACATAGGAGCAAGAGTAGGCCATTCGGCCCCTCGAGCCTGCTCCGCCATTCAATGAGATCATGGCTGATCATCCAAACTCAGTACCCTGTCCCTGCCTTCTCCCCATATCCCTTGATCCCTTTACCCTTAAGAAATATATCTAACTCCTTCTTGAATATATTTAATGAATTGACCTCAACTGCCTTGTGTGGTAGAGAATTCCACAGGTTCACCACTCTCTGGGTGAAGAAATTCCTCCTCATCTCTGTCCTAAATGGCTTACCCCTTATCTTTAGACTGTGGCCCCTGGTTCTGGACTCCCCCGCCATCGGGAACATCCTTCCTGCATCTAGTCTGTCTAGTCCTGTTAGAATTTTATAAGTTTCAATGAGATCACCTCTCTTTCTTCTAAACTCCAGCGAGTATAAGCCCAGTTGACCCAATCTCTCCTCATACGTCATTCCTGCCATCCCAGGTATCAGTCTGGTGAATCTTCGCTGCACTCCCTCCATGGCAAGAACATCCTTCCTCAGGTAAGGCGACCAAAACTGCACACAATACTCAAGGTGTGGTCTCACCAAGGCCCTGTACAACTGCAGCAAGACATCCTTGTTCCTGTACTCAAACCCTCTCGCTACGAAGGCCAACATACCATTTGCCTTCTTAACTGCCTGCTGCACCTGCATGCTTACCTTCAGCGACTGGTGCACAAGGACACCCAGATCTCGTTGCAATGTGAGGTTATCCACTTTGGTGGCAAAAACAGGAAGGCAGATTATTATCTGAATGGCAGTAGATTGGGAGAAGGGGAAACTATTACTGCCCTATTGTTTTTGAACTAGAGGATACAGATTTAAGGTGATTGGCAGAAGAATCAAAGGCAACATGAGGAAAAACTTTTTAAATCAGCGAGTGGTTAGGATCTGGAATGCAATGCCTGAAAGGGTGGTGGAGGCAGACTCAATTACAACTTTCAAAAGGGAATTGGATAAGTACCTGAAGAGGAAAAATTTGCAGGGTTACAGGGAAAGGGCAGGGGAGTGGGACTAGCTGAAGTGCTCTTGCAAAGAGTTAGCATAGGCTCAATGGGCTGAATGGCCTCCTGTGCTGTAACCATTCTATGATTCTATGTTTCTATGACACACACACACACAGATAGAAGGCAGAGAAAGAGAAAGGCAGAGAGAGACCGACAGAGTGACAGGGAGAGAGAGGAGAGATAGATGGGGATAGACAAGTGAGGAGAGATAAATAGATAGTCAGAGGGAGATGTGCTTCCCTGTTTGTTCTGTAAATTCCTGTGTGCTATGCACCCTTTGAGCAGTTAATGATCCTTTGAAAAAATTGGGTGGCTTGAGGGGGTGCTAACCGGGTGCAAAGCCCCTAGCGCCCGAGCGCAGCGCTGCTAGTGCCTTCCGTGAAATTCAGCGGGTATTCTGCATTACCTGCCTGGTAAAGTGACTCCCTTGGTAGGACTCCACATACTGCGGTAGCCCCCATCGCGAGAACACTTCCCGGACCAGGATCCTGGCCGTACCCAGAGCTGTGGCTGTTCTGCAGGGGAAGGCTTCTACCCATTTCGTGAACACATCCACCAGGACTAGGCAGTACTTATAGCCTCCCTGGGCAGTGGGTAGGGGCCCGATGTAGTCGACCTGTATCGACTGCCATGGTCCCTCTACCCTCCTGATGTGTCCCATGGGTACCTTCCTTTTATGGGGGTCAGGGTTATTAGCAGCACACACCAGACAGCCGGCGCAGAACTCGCGGACATCTTCCCTGAGTCCCGGCCACCATCCCGCCTGTTCCACCCGCTGCCAGGTGGTCTCAGGCCTGGATGCCCCGCTCCTGGACCCTCATGGGCCAGTTGAAGGAAATCCCTCCGGTGCTGTTGCGGCACAACCCACTGTTCCCCCCTGAACAGCATGCCTTCTTTTACGGAGAGGGCTGCTGTGCCATAAGGGCCCTCTACCCTTTTTCCCTCAATCACTGCGCTGAGGACCGCCTTAAGGTCGGGGTCTTGGGCTTGGACCATCTTAAGGTCCAGGGCTAAAGCTACCCCTGCACTCTTTTGAGTCCCATCCCTACCCCTGACTGCTGCTATGGGTCTGGATCCATATGGGTCCCAGAAAGTGCCTGTGCGGGCACCCTCCTTAGCCAGTATGTCAGCCTGCTGGTTACCCTGACTACGGGGTTCTGTGGAGGAATGGTCCTTCACCTTGTGAATGAAGACCTCCCCTTCCTCCCCCACTGCCGCTAGGATTTTTTCCAGCAGGGGTTTTACTGTGAAGGGTCTCCCGTCGGCGGAGGTGTATCCGCGGCGGGACCAGATATCGACCAGATACTCCGTACACGAATTGCACGTAAACATACTGTCCGAGCAAATCATGTATGGGGTGGGGAAGATTTCGGGGTGTGTAACGACGTACACTACCGCGGTCAGTTCAGCCTGCTGGGCGCTCATGGTGCTGGGGAGCTTAATTGCCAGGGCAATGTTTGCCGCTGGTTCATAAACTACACACCCCGTGAGTCGCTCACCAGCAGATACCGTGCTGGAACCGTCTACATAGATCTCGCGGCCCGTGGGATGTATCCCGGCCCGTAAACCTATGTTCACTTTCCAAACCCCTTGTATGGAACACCGGTGGGCTGTTCCAGGATATACCAGGTTGGCTGCGAGCTTTGGCTCGCAGAGACCCTTCACTTTAAGGTCCATCTGTGAGAGGAGCAGGGTCCAGCGAGCAATGCGGGCACTGCTCACCGTTCCATCCTTGATCCTCCCATCCAGAAGCATCTGGGTGGGTGTGTGATGGGTGAGGAGGGTGATGGGAGATGTGCCTGTGAAGATCAGCGATCTTTTCACAGCCCAATGTGTGGCCAAGAGGTGCCGCTCACAGTTGGAGTAGCTCCTCTCCACCTCCGTGAGTATCCTGGAGGAGTAGACCACCGGCCTTAGCCTGCCGTGCCGCTCTTGGAGCAGCACAGCACTCAGGCTATCCCCACTGGCTGCTACCTCCAGGAAGAACTCTTTCCCCCCATCTATGGCCCCTAGAGCTGGTGCGGTCTGCAGATCCTCCTTGAGCCTGACAAATGCTGCCTGGTAAACCTCATCCCAAACCCACTCCACTCCCTTGTGTAGGAGTCGGAGCAGAGGGGCTGCTGTGGCTGCATAGTCCTCAATAAAGTCTCTACAGTACCCGGTTAGCCCTAAAAATGACCTCACACCCGTAACTGTGTTGGGGACGGGTAACTCCTGTACCGCCTCCCTCCTAGCCTTATCTATGGCCCTTTCCCCAGCGCGTACGGTCAGGCCCAGGAATTTCACCTCCTGGTGGCCGATCTGCGCTTTCTTTGGGTTTACTTTAAAACCCTCCTGCCTGGGCTGGCTGAATCCCTTTAAACTGTTCGCCATGCACTGGTAGAAGATGCTGGGGCTGTTGTGGAAGCCCTGAGGCAAACAGTTCCACGTGTACTGTTGCCCTTTAAACGTAAAGGCAAACTTGTACTGATCCTCCCTCCTTAAAGGGATGGACCAAAACCCGTTGGAAATATCCAGCACCGTGAACGTGGTCGCGGATGCTGGGATACTTCCTATCAGGTCGGCAACTGCTGCTACCGTGGGTGCACAGGCTGGGATGTTGCTGTTGAGCACCCGATAGTCCACCGTGACCCTCCAGGAATTGTCCGGCTTTCTAACCGGCCACAGTGGAGAGTTTACGTGGGTGGCTATCGGTCTCAAGACTCCCTGCTGCACTAAGGAGGACATGGCTGCTTCCATGTCTGGCTCTGCTTCCCTGGGGAAGTTATACTGTTTCTGTGGTCGGGCCATGGGGTTCCTGTCTACGGTGACCTCAAACCCGTTGACCCTCCCGCAGTCGTGTTTGTGTGTGGCAAATGTGGCTAGGTGGGCGCACACAAATGCCTGGAACTCTTTCAGGGTGTTACTGACCATGAGCTCGAGGTTATAACCCTCTTTGGGCTTCATGGTGCACAGGGTCCCCTTCCCTTCTTTCCCTGGGATGACCACTACCTCGCCGTCCTTTCCTGTACTTGCCCCCCCCATAGGCAATGATTCCTTAAATCTACCAGGATCCCGTGACCTACAATAAAATCGGCTCCCAGGACCCCTCTTCCACCCTCCACTTCCCATCTCATCAGGACACAGGTCCACTTGGAGCGGAGTGGTCCTAACCAAATGGCGAGCGGGATGGAAAATGAGCCGGCCTGTTCTTTGCCTGTGAATCCCGACAGACTGTATGAGACCCCGTTAGATAGAGGTGAGATGGTGGGGTTAGCTGAATGGACCACGGTGCATAATGCCCCCGTGTCCAACAGATAGGTCCCCTTCACCTTTTCTACCTCCATCTACATGAGGGGTCTCTCATTCATCGTACCGAAGGGAACACAGGTAAACAGGCTGCGCTAACTCTAGTCAGGGCTGTGGGTTGGATGGGGCTGACGGGGTCAGAGCACCGGTAACGGCTGCTACTCTCCCGTGGCCAGTCAATAAGGACCTCATGGTGTCCAAAAATGACTCGACTGCGGCGGGAGGGATTCCTGCCTCTGCCTTTTGGGCTGGGGCTGTGGAATTCTTTCCCTTGTTATCCTTCCAAGGGTTTTTGTACTCCTTCCTCCAGTGGCCATCCTTCCCACACCCATAGCAATTCATCTTAGTGCTAGAAGGGTTATTCCCTTCCTGATGCCACTCCTTCCTACCCTGTCCGGGTTTTACCTCATGCACCTTCCCCTTAGGTGGGTGTGCATCGGTTCCCCTACCGTTCTTATAGGCTAGGGTCAACTGTCTGATCACCGTAAGTTCAGTGGTCTGGGGATTCTTGGGGTCGAACCAGACTTCCGCCTTGGCCCGGACCTGTGGCAAGCTGTTTGCCACTAGGCAACGGAGCCAGTGGGCCAGCTGACCCTGGTTCAGGAATGCCCGATTCGGTGCCCCAGGACAGGCGCTCCTATAAACCGGCCATAACCTGTCCGCGAAAGCCTGCGGGGTTTCCCCTGTGAGCTGGACGGTCTTCTCCACACGGGAGAAAGGACTTCCCTCATTCATCCCCATGGCCTCCAGAACCTCATCCCTGAGCTCCTCATACCCGCACTGCCCCTTCTTACACTCGTCAGAGAGGGATTGGAGGAGCCTACTTTCCAGGGAGAATAGCAGCATTTTGGCCTGCTCAGCACCATCGCAGTCGTTGACGCTGGCTGCCTGCTCTACTTCCCTGAAGTGGATCGAGGGGTCCCCTTTTTCGGAGAGCTTTGGGATATGGCTCACCATAGCCCTAAGCTGTTGGGTGCTATAGGGTAATACGAACTGGTTTTGGAGGGGTCCCTCGTCGTTGCCATTGACGGGTGGGCTGAACCTCCGATGCCGGGCCGGGCACATCGGTCCCGGCTCCGGCCTCTCTGGCGGGGGTTGTTCCACCTCCGCTCCCACCCCTGACTCCGCCCCCCCCCCCTTGCTGCCAGACCTCGCTGAAACCTGGCACTACGGGTGGTGGTCGTGTGACCTCCTGTCTCAACCGGGTCATCCCTTGGCACTACCAGTGATGTTTGAACCGTTCTCCCCTCGTTCCCTATAAAATCCACCTGGCCTGCCTTCGGGCTTATGAGGCACACTATACCTTTTGCCTTCCTGAGGGCCAGGCTCAGATTTTCTATCTGTTCCTTGCAGGGGCCATGATCTGCATCTTCAAACCCCTGTTCGCTCGCTAACTTGTACGCTGCCTTTACCTCCTTTACTTTCTCCTCCTGTTCTCTTACTTGTCTCGCTAGGCGGGCGTTCTTTTCCCGCAACCTCAACTCATTACCCTTGGCTTCGGTGACCTGGCACTGTAGGTATTCCAACTTGGCCTTATGTTCTCCCATTAAATGTACCCTTTCCTGATTCAGGGCCTGCAATGCTACCAGTAACTTCTCCCCTGCTAGAGCCTTGTCCTGGATCTCCAGGGCTGACTCCTTTAACTCGGCTGCCTGTGCTGCAACGAGCCTGTCCAGAAGCTGGACCTGCTTTTTAAAGCACATCAGCCAGACTGCCTTCTCTAGGGATTTCTTGTGCTCCTTCCCTTCTGTCCACTTAGCTGCGGCATCTACCGGACGCCCAGCCTTGGTGATCCACTTCTTTGTGATATTCACCTTGCTAAACGCATAATCAGAAATCCTTTCCTCCATCATGGTTTGCTCATCCGAACCATTGTCTACTGTATCGCACCCCTGTTGCCGGAGTCCTGCCGCGGTCGCCATTTCTGTAGGGGGTGACGTGGCATGTGCCCAGTCAGCTTCACCTCTGACTGTCTCTGAGCGGTTCGAATCGCTCCCACACCCCTGGGTTCTAGACACTGGACTTAGGTACAGGCGGCGATACAGAAAATCGAGTAGACAAGTGGTTTGGTGCAAGAAACCAACATTTTATTAAAAGGCTGAATTAAACACAATGCTACTGAGAATTACTGGTATAGTTACAGGCATAAACAATTAATACACTCATATGGGAATGCGGAACACACGGCACATCGAGGGAAACAAATACGTTAAAAATCCCCTTATCCTTATCCCACCCCCTATACCTAACTAGATTAAGCTATGAGGGGCCAGGAATTCATGCTCACCAATTCAAAACCTGTTGCTTTAGCTGGTGGGGTTTTGAGGTTCGCTCTTTCTGTCCTTTGGGGTATCTCGTCGCCGCGTGGTCACAGGGCGCGGCGCTGAAGTTGTTTGTGCGAAGCACCCTCCTTTTCTTCTGTCAACGTCTTCGTCGAGTACTTCGTCGCGGTGGGCCGCCTTCTTCTTCGGGCGGTCGCCGACAGTATTGCTGCGGCTGGGGGTCGGTTGGCGGTCTTTACCATTTAACGATTTTCCTACCCAAGCTTCGAACACCAGCTTATTCTTCAACTGGGCTATTACTGTCCATGCATGTAATGCCGACTTATTCACCAAACGACAGCTTATAACTAGTCGTTTATCCCCCAACGCGTCTTTCCGCTGTCCTTCTCTGCCCTTATCGGTTTACCGTATTCTTCGTCTCATCTCGTCTGCCCGTTTGTGGCCTGTGTGTCCTGTGTGTTTTTTAATTCGGGTCTCGTTCTCCTCCCGCGTTGGGCCCTCGGTGTAGTAATGGGCGTCCTTGATGTTGAGCGGCGCGGGGAGCGAGAAGAGAGCCCGCCACGAGGCCAGGGCACGAGAACGAGAGGCAGCAGGTCAAAAGCCAAATGATAAGGGCAAGAGCAAGAGAGCGAGATCACTACCGATGGGCCTACAATTATACCCGATTCTTCATTCCTTATCTGCGCGCCAAATCAGGTCAGTCCTTTGTCTAACTTTTGGCGGGTTCGTTTAAAATGATTACAGCCATTTACTTTAACAACTTCTGGAGTGGTTGTCCCCATGTTTAATGGTTTCGATGTCCTGGCTGTTTGTCATTTCTGAAACTTAATCGGGTTTCCTGACTTGGCAGCTACCTGTGAGCTGTTACCGATTAAATATGCAGAAACCTAATGGCCTCGATTTAGGCTCATTCTAACTTGATCTGTTTCAAGGTGAATGAATGCATATTCTGTGTTTGCTTTAGCTGTCTGGCTCCACAAAGTCTCTTCACAGATTCATGCATTTTATGTTTCATTTCAGGTTTGAAAAAGTGCCTGTCTTTTCTTTTAAAGGGGAGAAAATAGATTAAAACAGACTTCTGTTGATTGAGGGGTCTAGAATGAGGGTACAGAGATATAAAAATAAAAGTAAGATATTTAGATAGAGAGCAGGAGAAACACTTTTTTTTTTTACACAGAGGTTTGTGAGGCTGTGGGATGCACTCCCAGAGTTAGTGATTGAAGCAGAGACCATGGCTGCAATCTTTACCTTTGCTTCGGGTTGGGTGCATGTGGGCAGCGTAGCGGATCTGGAAAGCGATGTTCTGAGCAACGCGCTGCTCAGAGCGACTTTTACTTAATGGCCCCAATTAAAAGACTCATGAGCGTTTCCTGGCCCTATTAAATGGTGCGGGTCTGATGACATCATTGATGACTCATTTCCAGCGCCGATAATTAAAGCAGCCTTGCACTCAACTCACTTGAAGGTTGCTAGTGGAGGGTGGAACATGACAAAGAAAGGCCACAGTAGTGTTATAACTTTGGAAGGATGGATAGCCAAAGGCAGAGGGCTACACCACACTTCTCTGATTCATCGCTGCATACTCTGGTGGAGAGCAGGTAGGGAGGTCCCATTCACTGCTGATAGGCAAAGAAGACATCCACAAGAAACAAAAAGAGCCTGGCTGGATATAGCTGAGAAGGTCAGCAACAGGGATGTGGTCAGGAGGACCTGGATACAGTGCAGGAATCGCTTCAATGATCTCATGAGGTCAGGAAAGGTGAGCGCAGTGCCACACTCACCTTCATCCTGAAGTGCCTGTCAACGCATCTACATCACTGTGCCTTCCCAAGTCTGCCCCTGCACATCATTCCTTACACCAACCTATCTTCCAGGTTCACCCATTCCTCTCTCTCTATGTACATACTCATATCCCCATCTGAATAACCACCCCTCACTCTTACCCTCATCCTAATGCAAGCAACACCACAGAAGGAGGCCATTTGGCATTGGCACCCCACTCCATCATGGTCCCCCTCTACAGATGTAACCTATCCATTCCTTACATTCATTCCATTACTCTCACTCAAATTTCTCCTCTTTCCCTCCTTGCGGCAGAAAAGAGCCCACAACAACAGAGAGAGGGAGAGAAGCGGAGGTGGCCCTCCAGTAATCGCACACCTTACAGCAGCAGAGAAGGCAGCTCTGGAGATTTTGGGAACTCGAGAGACGCTGGCAGTGGGCGATGGAGAGAGGGAGATGCTCATAGACCTCCTCTCAAGGAGGGATGTAAATGTAGACTTGGGCCTTCATCGCCTCACTGATGTACAACAAGGTGCTTTCCAGCTCCTTGCTAGCAGGGAGGTGCAGGTGGCCCATGAGAGAGATGATGGTGAGAGGTGACATTGAAGTGGGGGCTCTTCTCAAAGCACTCCCACTTCTCCCCCGTTGCCTCCCCCTCAGCCAGAGCCCCACATGCTTCCTAGGATCCCGATGGCTGAGTCTGCCCCTGCACAGTCGCAGGAGGAGCAGACTTTGGTGGGGCCATCATAGGCTCCAAAACCCAGAGGACGTCTGCCAAAAGTGTTTACGCAGTCACAGCAGAGAAGTGATTGGTCTGCAACTACCTCTGCTGAAGCCACAGGGGTTGCACCTCATAGAAGCACTCGCAAAAGAAAAATGACACAAAAGTAGATGCGCAAGGGTATGAACATAGGTGTTAGTGCTAAGTTTCAGTTGTTTTGATTACATACCTACATGTTTTACTTTACATCACTTTCGGGCCTTGTCCATTTTTGCCTCAAACCTTGGAAGTGGCTTTGTCACTTGGAGTGAGTGGGGACATATTATGTATCCTTGAGCATTGGGGCTTTGGGTAAGAGGAATGGATTGGTCATTGTAGGGATGCTTTATGGTGTTGTTGGGTGGGGGGGAACTTAGTACAGCATGTGGCAGGCATGTGGCTGCATTGGAGCAAGTTAAGTAAATCTGGTCGTGATGAGGCTATCCTGGGCCTCCTGGGCAGCAATGTGCACCGCTGCTGGTGCTATCTGCATCTCAGGTTCCTCTTCCTCCTCCTGCTCGTCTTCCACCTGCTTGTCCTCCTCATCCTCTGAAGAGACTGTGTGCTGTGCACCATGCTCCTCCTGCAGCTCCAATCCTCGCTGCTGCGCTATGCTGTGCAGCGCGCAGCAGACAACGATGATTCTGGAGACCCTGGCTGGTGCCTACTGAAAGGTTACTCCAGATTTGTCAAGGCATCTGAAGCGCATCTTTAGCATGCCTATTGCTTGTTCTATGAAACATCTGGTGGCAATGTGACTCTCATTATAAAACTCCTCAGCCTCAGTACTTGGCCTCCTCAGGGATGTCATGAGCCACGTCTTCAGTAGATAGCCTTTGTCTCCAAGCAGCCAGCCGGTAAGTCTGTTTGGAGGTGCGAAGAGCTGAGGGAGAGTGGACTGAAGCAGCAAGAAAGAGTCATGACAGCTGCCAGGGAATTTGGTGCACACATGCATAATCATCTTTTTATGGTTGCAGACGAGCTGCACATTGAGGGAGTGGAAGTCTTTGCAGTTCACAAACACTCCTGGGTATGATGGGGTGCCTTCATGGCCACATGTGTGCAGTCGATGATGCCCTGCACCCGTGGGAAGTCAGCCAGAGCCACAAAGCCGAGCGCCCGCTCAGTAACGCTTCTTCAGTGGCAAAGTTGATATAATTGGTTGACTTGTGAAACATGGCATTGGTCACCTGGGTGATGCATCTGTGGGCGGCCGATTGCGAGATGCTGCAAATGTCTGCTGGAGATTCCTGGAAGGAACCTGAGGTGAAGAAGTTGAGGGCGGTGGTGACTTTGACAGCCACTGGTAAGGACTGTCCACCAGAACCTCTGGGCAGCAGGTCTTGTTCCAGCAAGCTACAAATGTCTGCAATGACCTGGCGCGATATTTTGAGCCTCCTCAATTACTGCTGCTCAGTCATGTTGAGGAAGCTCATCCTCTGCCTATATACACTGTTTTGGGGGTATCGCCTCCGGCATGGTGCTGCCCTATGTTGACCCCCTCCTGTGGAGCATCAGGTCGTTGAGGAGAAGGCTGCTGTTGTGGTTGCTGGCGTTGTGGCTGATGTTGGTGGTGGTGGGGCTTATTTTGGTCCGATTCTAAGGACCAAGGTGAGACAGTATAAGCGGCACCCATGCTGTTGTATCAGATGGCAGGTAAAGTGGAGATTAGAGGGCCAATCCCTCAATGTTGTGATAGTGAGTAGCAATGTGGTGAGAGTGGCTTCCGAGGTTTCAGAAATGACCTGCAAACTGCTGACACCTAAATCTGTGAACAAGATGGAGTGAGAAGATCCTTTCCATGAGGCAAGTAATGAGCTGTAATGTTGCAGTATTTACATGCTTTTCCCAGCTATCAATGAATGAGCTTGCCAATGGCCACTGAGCTTCCGCCTCTCCTTCACAGGCGAGGCAGCCGACCTCCGTGAATCCCGTGCTCCTGCAGCAAAACTCAGAAACAACTGTTAAAATCACTGTTAAGGGTCTGTAAACAAGCACTTAATGATTTCAATGAGGTCATCCGCCTCTGCGGATCGGGCCTGTGTCGTGCCTTCAAAGCCACCCAAGTTAAATGCGCAAGGCGGCGGGATGATGGCAGATTCCCGACACGCTTGCTATTTTCAATGTTTTTACTGCCGACCCACCCCCAAACCCTCACGCGCAGCAACAGGAAAATTCCTGCCCATGTCAACATTTAAGAATAAGTTAGGTGGTTGAAGGAAAGGGGAACAAAAGGATAATGGAATAGGGCGGCTTCATGGGATTAGATTACTTCTCATGTGGAAGATAAACACCAACACAGATGGGTCGAACAGCCTGCTTCCATGTTGTAATTTTCTACATAATTGTATGAAGTGAAACCTCTCAATTATCCTTCCTTAAGTTATGTGTTTTTAACTAATAACATTCTAAGTTCTAACCCCAGTGGCAAGTGCAAAAAGTGTTTACTTAGCTGATGGCCACACAGACAAGGAAGGACAGATAGCGTAGCCGAGAAACACGGAAAGTGGTTAGAGGCTCATGCACAATTAACTGGGCCTGCTTCAAACAGCAAAATTCCAAAAAAATGCAGTATGGCCCTCGCAAATGATTAACCGAAACTTCTAATCATCTGCACTAGTAGTAATGTGTATCTCTTGCCCCTTCCTGGCCCCCACTGAGAAGAACCAGCGGGCTTCCCCCTCCACCACTAATAAACTCCATCCTCCCCTTATCTCACCACACAATGGAGAAGCAATTACTGCCTTGAAGAAACTTGGACAACTTCTCATCTTCCTCACCCTCAGAGAAACAACTGATCATCCCCAGACCGCCCCCCACCCCACCCTCACTGAGGCGAAAATGTCTCATGGCGCCATTCCCCAAGCACTTCCCACACAATGATGGGGCCTGCCTTCCTTCCTTCACCACCCCCCCACACAGCTTAAAACCTAGCCTCTGACCACCCCCGCACCAGGGAGAAGAAGATCATCCCCTCCACCGAGATGGAAATGGTGCCTCGCCCAGTGGAACACCTACCTCCCAATGAGAAGAAAATTGACCACCCCTTCCTCGTTCCCCCATTACACTCTCTCCTGTTCTCCCTTGATTGCTATGATTAGTCAACAACTTCATTATCATTGATCATGCAACTACCCAGATAGTAGAAAGCGAACTAGATGGACCTTGTTTTTTTTTTCATCTAGCAATTCCTATGTTGTCCCCTGTAGAAGTGCATCAGCATAGATATATATATCCACACATATTAGTATAAAATAAGCACACATACTCTGTTATATTAAAATGGAGTCTGGAACGTTCAGCAGGCCAAAATGGCTTCACACAGTACAAAATAAGGGGGAAACAGGCAGGCCCATATTAGGAAGCGGTTTAAGGAAGAGGATGTGACTCCTTTGTAGCTTGCAGGCTAGACAGTTCCATAAACAAGCTTAGCAGAACAAATTAATGATAACCGAAGGACATGTACTGTAAACATTCATATGAATGTCCAGAACCAAAGTGAGAGACAAACCGTCTCCATTGTATAAAATTAATTAACTTTATCTAAAGGTATTCCTGCACCATGACTTTTGATTATCTATTGGCTAACCTTATCTTAAGACACCGAGGCTCTGCTGACCCTTTAGTCATCTTCTTGTTGACCTTAAACATTCCTTACTCATCTCTTTTTTAATGTTATTAATTGTGTCTCTCAATACTATACCATGTGATAAAAGGTTTTGATCTTTGTGTATAAAAAGAGGTGTTTTTGTCCATGTATTCGGAGAAGTCACAATAGCCTTTGCCTACGTGAAGCTCCCCTTGCTAGCAAGTAATTAAATAAAGTCTGCCTTTGACGATCACTTTGTTTCACAGAGTCTTATTGAACAGTCGAAACTTCGACACCCCTCTTATCCATTTCTCTCCCTTCCCTCCCCACTATGAAGAAAATTGACTCCTTCCTCATTCCTCATTGCCTCCTCCTCTGGGAACAATTATCCCCACTCTCTAACCTTACCTGTCCTGAATACTGCACTTAGTCTTCACAGGACACACACAGACACACCACTGCATCTCCCAAGCCTTTTCATGCAGTTAGTTGGAGTCTCCCTTACCAGTATCTGTCACCTTAATTTTCCTGTTTCTCTGGTTTTTTCCTCCTGTGTTTGTGTTTTCTCTTCTCTTTGCTTCTCTGTGGATTCTCACTCTCCTCTTCTGTTTCTGTCTTTTCCTTTGAGATAGGTGGTGTTATGGCATGGTGGGAAAGGGAGACAGCAAGCAGCATTTTCTGGTGGTGGGAGCAGTGAAAATACAGGCTGCAGCTATTGGCAGCTCCCTTTTCATTCACTGTCCTTGTCACTTGTCTGTTCCTCATCAGCATGAGTCCCTAATCCATTCACCTTCCCACTAACCCCTCCCTTTCCAGCAGCTTCTGGCTCCAATCACCTCCTATACCCTTTTCCTTTAAGCTATCTGCTGAACAGACAGGGAAGTTCAAAGTTACATTCTGTAATTTTAAACAAGTTCATGAAAGTTCAGCTCTGTAATCTTCACTATACAGAAATACACAGCTCCAGCTTCAGAAGAAATAGATTTTTTTTGACCAACTTGCAATGTATATACCTTTAAGGGGGGAACTATCTTTTACAGCTCATGTATACTGCAGTACCGGCAGTGACCACACCTGTACATAGCACTGAGTAGTAATCTGTACAGATCAGTTCCAGTGTGAGCCACATTGAGTAAACACCTGTTGTACCGTTCTCCTGCAGTCTGTGTCTTATTATACACGGACACAACATTGGCGACAAGGCAAGTTCGAACCTACCTGCAACTCTGCATCACCTCCCGGGGATTCGTTCCTGGAGATCAGTGGATTGGAGGTCAAGGCCAGAGACTCAGGCGTCGACCACGGGCAACCGCCCAGTCATCCAGCAGAGACTCGAGAATAGCGGGGGAGGCTGTCGAGAGCCAAGCTTGGCTTTCCAGTCGAGGTGGTCCAGCGAAACGGGCTGGCAACAGGTAGTGCGCAGACCCTTCCCGGACAGCGGCGGGCTAGAGCCCGACCGAGCGGCACAGCAAAGGGCCGAGCAGCGTCGACGGTGGAGAGAGAGAGAGGGCAGAGCGCACAGGGTGCAGCCGGTGTTCAGGGGCCGAGCAGCGTCGAAGAGAGGGAGAGAGAGACGCGCAGAAACCCGCGAGGCGCCGCCATTGCCACGAGGACCGCCGAGAGCGGCGTTGGCAGCAACGCAGGAGAAGCGCGCGAAACCTACAGGGCGCCGCCATTGCCACGAGAACCGCCGGGAGCGGCATTGGCAGCAGCGGGGGAGGAAGGAAAGCGCGGGAGACGCCATTTTAAGCCATTGGGAGACGCCATTTTAAACCACACCCAAAATGCCGAAGAGTGGCAGTATCACCGCATTTGACAATGAAGTCGAAGATTGGACTACATATGTCGAACGAATAGAGGTATACTGCAAGGCAAATGAGGTGTCAGATGACAGGAAAGCGTCGGTATTGTTAAATTTAATGGGTGCAAAGACGTATGGTTTATTACGAAATCTAGTAACCCCAACGAAGCCAATGGAAAAGAGTTTTGAAGACATAGTAACGATACTACAGGAACATTTAAACCCCACACCGCTGCTGATAACAGAAAGATTCAAGTTTCACAAACGGAACCAGCATAAGGATGAAAGCAATGCTGATTATTTAACAGAACTGCGCAAACTATCGAAACACTGCCAGTTTGGAGCGGGACTGGCAGATACCTTAAGGGACAAGTTTGTGTGTGGGCTTCAAAGTGAAGGAACCCAGAAACGGCTTTTATCTGAAAAGGACCTTACGCTGGAAAAGGCTTTCAGCATTGCAGTATCATATGAAGCAGCAGCACGGGGCGTTGCAGAGATACAACAGAGACCGCAAGAATATGGCACAAATGAAATGTCATATGGAACAGAGAAGTGCTATAGCTGCGGCAGAACAACACACGACCAGAATGATTGCTGGTTCAAAAACAAAGTGTGCAGACAGTGTGGAAAAGTAGGACACATAGCACGAGTCTGCAGGTCGGGAAAGAAAACCAGCAATAAGAAACCTACCAAAGAAAAGTACAAGAAGGTACATAAGATGACGGAGAATAGTTCAGACGAACAAAAGAGTGATAACGACTCCGAAAGCAGGGAACTGAGTTGTCTGAAACTACATAATGTGATCACAACGGAGGATCACCGAACCATTTGGGTCACTCTCAAGATAGCAGGAGTCCAGATAAAGATGGAATTGGACACAGGATCAGCCCTAACAGTCATAAACCAACGGGACTACGAGCGGCTATTCTCACACATACCCTTGAGAGACACAAAAATTATTTTGAAGACGTACACGGGGCAAAAAGTCTACCCCAAAGGAAAAATAAGGGTGACCGTTATATATAACGGTAAGGAAACACCAAAACTAGACCTGTATGTATTACAAGATGGAGGACCACCATTACTGGGACGTGAATGGATCCGGAAAATACAACTGGATTGGCATTCCATACAGGCACTGACTGTGGCTGACAAAAAGGATGACGACATCACACCTGGGCGACTGTCAAAGATACTAACTGACGCGAAAGAAGTGTTCCAGCAAGGACTCGGAACACTAAAAGGCATGACAGCGACGATTAAAATTGAAGAAAACGCAAGCCCAAAATGTTTTAAGGCCAGACCGGTACCTTATGCAATCCGTCCAGCCGTCGAAGCAGAGCTGGAGAGCCTGGAACGTTCAGGTGTACTGTCCAAGGTAGACTGGAGCGAGTGGGCTACACCCATCGTCCCTGTGATGAAAAAGTCGTTGAGCAGCACGCCTGGGGAACCAAGGAAGGTTCGCATCTGTGGGGACTTTAAGGTAACAGTGAACCCGGTCCTTCACACCATACAATATCTACTTCCGCGGATTGAGGATATTTTCGCCTCGCTATCTGGAGGGAAACGCTTCACTAAGATTGATCTGGCCCAGACGTACCTGCAAATGGAGGTAGAAGAAGCATCAAAAAAATACCTCAATCAACACCCATAAAGGTCTCTACCAATACAACCGGCTGGTATTCGGGGTAGCATCAGCTATTTGGCAGAGGGCAATGGAACAAGTCCAGCAAGGGATACCAGGGACCCAGTGTTATTTGGACGACATCCTGGTCACGGGCGAAAATGACAGTGATCACCTTGCCAACCTGGATCAGGTGCTCACTAGATTGCAGGAATATGGGCTCCGAGCTAACCGCCCCAAATGCGAGTTTTTTAGAAAACAGATCTCGTATTGTGGCCACGTTATCGATAAAGAGGGGTTACATAAGTCCCCATAGAAGATTGAGGCAGTAGTCAAGGTTCCAGCACCGGAAAATGTGTCACAACTGAGGTCGTTCCTCGGGCTGGTAAACTACTACCATAAGTTCTTGCCAAGTTTGTCTACAATACTACACCCACTGAACACCCTACTGCAAACTGGGGTGCCATGGAAGTGGAGTGACGAATGTAGACTAGCTTTCCAGAAGAGCAAAACACTAATCACATCGAAAGAGGTATTGGCCCATTACAACCCAGCATTACCAATTCGGTTGGCACGTGATGCGTCACCCTATGGCATTGGAACGGTGCTGTCGCACAAATTCTCGGACGGCTCAGAGAGGCCAATAGCCTTTGCGTCACGATCACTAACCTCAGCCGAGCGTAACTACGCCCAGATTGACAGGGAGGCCCTCAGCCTAGTGTGGGGAGTGAAAAAGTTCAATCACTATCTGCACGGGCAGAAATTCACCTTGCTGACTGATCACCAGCCTCTTGTCTCCATTTTTAATCCGAAGAAGGGCGTTCCGGTGATGACTGCGTAACGACTACAAAGATGGTCACTTTTTCTAGGGGCGCACCACTATGAGATTGAAACAGCATGGAAATGCTGATGGGCTATCACGCCTGCCACTGCCTACTGCGGAGGAAGCACCAGCAGTGGATCCTGTCGAAATATTCCATTCGACTATAGTTGAATACCTACCGGTGACTAACGCTTGTATCGAAAAGGAAACCCGAGATGACCCGACACTGTCTCGGGTATATGATTTGACAGTGAAGGGATGGCCAGCACATGGCGACTCACTGTTGCCAGCATTCTCGACAAGGAGAGAACAACTGTCAGTGTGCCGGGGGACCTTGATGTGTGGATCCCGAGTGGTAATTCCACCCAAGTTAAGGGATAGAGTGCTCAATGAGCTTCATGAAGGTCATCTGGGAGGGGTAAAAATGAAAAGCCCTTATGTGGGCTTATGTGTGGTGGCCGGAAATCGATAAACAAATCGAGGACCTGACCAAGAGTTGCTCAGGATGCCAGAAAGTCCAAAATGCACCACCACAGGCCCCTCTACACCCATGGGAGTGGCCCTCATCTCCATGGCAACGGGTGCATATTGATTTTGCTGGTCCATTCATGGACTCAATGTTTTTAATAGCCGTGGATGCGCATTCGAAATGGCCTCAGGTCATCAAAATGTCCTCCACCACCACGGAGAAAACTATTGCAGTCCTACGGACCATTTTTGCCAGGAATGGCTTGCCAGAACAGATTTGCTCCGACAACGGACCACAGTTTGTGTCCGAAGAGTTCCGGAGGTTCTTGAAAAAGAATGGGGTAAGGCATTACACATCTGCCCCGTAGCATCCAGGCACAAATGGATTGGCTGAGAGGTTTGTACAAACCTTTAAGAAGGCAATAAAGGCTATGTACAATGACAACATTCCGCTGCAGCACAAGGTGGACAATTTCCTGTTCGCCTACCGGAATGCGACACATGCAGTCACCAACCAGGCCCCAGCCATGATGTTCTTTAACCGAAGGTTAAGATCTCGCCTGGATTTGCTCAGACCAAATGTACGAAGAGATGTTGAGAGTAAGCAATTCCAGCACATCCATGAGAAGCCAACAAGGAGCTTCAATGTAGGGCAACCAGTCTTGGCCCGCGACTACCGAACAGAAAAATGGCAGCCAGGAACGATATGCACACGGCAGGGCCCACCAATGTACACAGTGGATGTTGGGGAGAGCATCGTGAGACGCCATGCTGACCAGATCCTAGAGTCACATAAACAAGTCAACCCCATGCCTCGCCCATACGTACCTGGTGATGAACCCGACGTACAGGTCGCATCTACCCCAGAAACAGTAGCATCGGAAGCTGATGAACCAACCGACAACGGGGCCAGAATCGCCTCCTCACCAAGAGCAAGACACTCGGGAAAGGCGCTATCCAGAAAGGATCAGGAAGCCTCCCCAAAGACTGAATATATAAATAGACTATTTTCAGCTAATGTTGCATGTTAAAAATGTTAATTGTAATTAGTTTGATATTTAATTGTTAAATGAGTGTTATGGTACTGTTAATCTAAAAGGGGAGGAATTGTAATGTATATACCTTTAAGGGGGGAACTATCTTTTACAGCTCATGTATACTGCAGTACCGGCAGTGACCACACCTGTATATAGCACTGAGTAGTAATCTGTACAGATCAGTTCCAGTGTGAGCCACATTGAGTAAACACCTATTGTACCGTTCTCCTGCAGTCTGTGTCTTATACACGGACACAACACAACTTAAGATTTTTTTTTGAATTAGCTGCATCCCAAATAAGTGGGGGATACCGTGGGGCGAAACTGGGCATGGTAGCACCCGTTTTTTGGGTGGTATGAGTGCCCGTCGGGTTCCAAAATGGCGTCCGCGACATGTGCGCACACTTCTGATGCAAAGCGGCCAGACGCCATCTTGGTAAAGGTGTTAGCACGCGTGCACTTAATGTCCACAAAGCAGGCCGATCCTGATGTCAATCAGCGTGCAACACTGATTTGAAGCCACGCTGCCATTTTGGAGCTCCACGCACGGCTGAACACGCATTACGCAGCATGAAGGACCCCCCGCCAGCACTATTTAAAGGAATCATCAACTACTTACAGTTTAGTTGCTGGTTTATTTTTTCTGGGTGTTGCTACAATTCTACATGTTTCTGGTGCTTTCCATAGTTGTTTCAAGTTTCAGAAGTGTACAGGGCAGGTGTGGCAGGTGCTGAAGTACTTTTTGCTGACTTCAAGGCTTCTGCACAAACCAGTTGCTCCCAGACATGTGTACACCAGTAGGCCTTCCTCTTGGAATCGAGCATGACTGGGAGAAAGAGCAGAGGCCACGCAGAGCAGGACAAGCTGCTAGAAGAGGGAGGAGGAAGAGGGGGAGAAGGGCTCTCAGCAGGAGGCCATATCTGTCCAGGGTGTACAGGGAGCAAATCTCCTACCTGAACCTCAGTGACAACCAATATTTGAGATGTCTGCATTTCACGAAGGAGGCCATCACTGAAAACTGCTGCAACCACAACTGCAACTCCAGAGCAGGGCAAGGACCGCATTGCCAGTGGCTGTGAAGGTGACCTTGGCTATGAACTTTTATGCATCTGGCTCCTTCCAGGCTGGTGTTGGGATATTAGCAACATGTCACAGTTTGCAGTGTACTGTTGCATGAGGGAGGTCGCTGAGGCTCTCTATTCAAAGAGAGATAACTTAATTTCATCATTCCCTCTTGCCTGAGAGAAGCAAGCAGAGCGAGCACGAGGGTTTGCAAGGTTTGCAGGCTTCCCCGTGGTGCAGGGTGCCATTGACTGCACACACATTGCTTTGCGGGCGTCACTTGTCAACTCTGCCATGTACCGGAACTGAAAGGGATTCCATTTCCTCATGGTGTTGCTCATGTGTGTCCATAGGCAGCACATCATACAGGTCAATGCCCAGCATCCGGGCAGCAGTCATTCTGTGGCAGTCCGCTGTGCTAGCCACCATGACAAACCAAGGGGTGGCTACTGTGCGATAAGGGGTATCCGCTGACGACATGGCTCCAGTACTCGGTTGAGCGGGATTCAAGATTTGTGGTGGTATGCTGCATACTGCACAACCTTGCCATCATGAGGGAACAGCCCTTGCCACCACCTATCAACCGAGAAGCTGAGGAGCAGGCGCACAAGGGGGAGGCGGAAGAGGAGGAAGAGGAAGGGGGGCTGCAACCTAGACAGCCCCTTTCTGCCCGGGCTGTATGTGAAGAACTAATTCAGGTGTGATACCAGTAATTCAACCCCAATTCCCCATTCACCAACAGTTCTACACTCCTTATCTTCCCTCTGTCACTAACCATCACATCATCCTCTTGGCCACAAAAATTAAAGACAACACCAAACAAACATTCCAAACCAAATTTATAAATGAAATGAAATCATGCCATAGTGCATACAAACTTAAACTGATCACCCTTTTGTATTCCCTTAGTGCCTGTCTTCCATGTGCCTTTGCCTGTCCTAGTGCTCCTACACCATGCTACCTACCCCAGTGCCTGCAACATGGCTGGTGGAAGGCTGCTGACTTTCAGTGGAGGAGACTGCCGATTGCCTTAGAGGATGACCTCAAGCAGCTCTGGCCCGGCTTCAGACTGCACTATCTCGATCGGCATGAGCGGCAGCAGTCTGGGTGGGCTGGCTGACAGGCAACAGCAAGGGCACTGGTGGAGTGGCAGTGTTGGGATTATGAATGCTGTCATCCTGAGAGAGAACAGCAGGCTCGTGCTCCATGGAGCCACTACCATTCCCTGGGATGGCACCTCAGCAATCCTAGTAATCTGTTGGAAGACAGATCACTGGACTGCTGTGACACCCTGCAAGCTCCTTTGAACACTGGTATTCACAGCCAGGATGGCAGCAGTCTGAGCTTGCATGGAAGAAAGCTAAGCTTGCATGACATCAGTCTGAGCTTCCACTGCAGCACTCAGTCTTTTGGTGGCTGCTGCTTGTGCTGTAATTGAAGCTGAGAATTCAGCCATCAGATGCTGCATCATGGTTGGGTCCAGAAGTGTATTGATGGAGTTAGCCACCAGTTCCATGCTGGGAAGGATGGACTCCAAGCTCTCTGCAAACCCTTGTGCCAAGTTGATGCCAGAATCCACCATGCTCCTTGACATTGAACGCAGGCTTTCTGGCAGGCTTCCCAATGCACCAAGCTGTAACTGGTTTTTGTGGTGGCCAATTTCCTATGGCCCCTGCCGCAATCGCCAATTATTGTAAGTGGTTTCGCCCCGCCCGTAGTGAGCATGCAAACCCCCTTACTGCAAGTTCTGGACGATAGGGATTACTGAGGACAGATTTGAACACGGACGGCGTTTTCGGGCTCCACCGTACTGTGTTTATTAAGGTTCACAAAAACCACTCCACACGCATACAGTACGAGCGGTGTGAACACAAAAGTACAGTTTAAAACAGTACAACCCTGACTTGTCCAACAAGCCCCTGCCGCGCTGTCTTACCACGGCCTAAAAACGCCCTCCCATGAACTAAACTATCACAGGACCCTTCCAACGCTAAACCCCCTCTGGTTTGGTAGGAACATACAGGCACCTCCTTGTTATGTTCATAAATAAACAGACGTTTTCATTATGAACAGCTAGCTTGTGCTAGTCATTTATTCAGCCATGTGGGCTAGTATACAGGCATCCATCTTGACTACTGCCTTGTGGGTAGCCCCTACTAAACATACAGCTCCACCTAGTGTACCATTCTAGAATGAAATGTTACTGATCATTACATCCCCCTTCCTTAGAGGTTAAACAAAATCAATATCAATCAACCATAACGACATAAACATCTTCACAACAGTCAACACATTTTCAAAGCTTTACTTTATGAACTCTAAGCTTTTCATTCTTTTATTATAGTTTTCTTTGTACTCAAAGATTAAGTCTATCAGGCTTTTTTACTTCACGTGTGGATCTTCTCAGCACAGGTAAGTCTGATGTGTTTTCATGAGAGCCTGTATGTGTGTTTGTGTTAGATTGTTCTGGTGGTGAGTGACAAGATTCAGTTGCGGCATTGTCATCGATTTGCTCTTGGATAGTTTCTTGTGTTTTCAGGAGGGAACGGCGGTTCCTCCTGAGAATCTGTCCTTCCTCAGTTCTAACAGTGTATGACCTTGGTCCTACTTCCTCAAGAACTGTAGCTTTCCTGTTCCATGCATCTGGATCCTCAATCCTGACAACATCATCCCTTGTCAATGGTTTCAGAGTTTTGGATGACTTGTCATAGTGTGATTTCTGTTTCAGCTTTAACAGTTGAAGTCTCTGTCTCAGTTCCTTACTCTGCTTTTCTTTTGCACAGCAGGGTAGCGTGGTGCGCAACTTGCGACCCATTAGGAGTTCAGCAGGTGAAGAACCACAGCCTAAAGGGGAGGCTCAGTAGCTCAGCAGGGCGAGATAAGGATCAGACTTGCTTTCTGTTGCTTTCTTCAGTAGCTGTTTGAAACATAGAAACATAGAAGATAGGAGCAGGAGTAGGCCATTCGGCCCTTCGAGCCTGCTCCGCCATTCAATGAGATCATGGCTGATCATTCAAATTCAGTACCCTGTCCCTGCCTTCTCCCCATATCCCTTGATCCCTTTAGCCTTAAGAAATATATCCAACTCTTTCTTGAATATATTTAATGAACTGGCCTCCACCTCTGTGGCAGAGAATTCCACAGGTTCACCACTATCTGGGTAAAGAAATTCCTCCTCATTTCAGTCCTAAATGTCCTACCCCTTATCCTTAGACTATGACCCCTGGTTCTGGACTCCCCGACCATCAGGAACATCCTTCCAGCATCTAGTCTGTCTAGGCCTGACAGAATTTTATAGGTTTCGATGAGATCCCCTCTCAATCTTCTAAACTCCAGTGAGTATAAGCCCAATCAACACAATCTCTCCTCATATGTCACTCCTGCCATCCCAGGTATCAGCCTGGTGAATCTTCGCTGCACTCCTTCCATGGCAAGTACGTCCTTCCTCAGATAAGGCGGCCAATACGGCACACAATACTCAAGGTGCGGTCTCACCAAGGCCCTGTACAACTGTAGCAAGACATCCTTGTTCCTGTACTCGAACCCTCTTGCTACGAAGGCCAACATACCATTTGCCTTCTTAACAGCCTGCTGCACCTGCATGCTTACCTTCAGCGACTGGTGCACAAGAACACCCAGGTCTCTTTGCACTTCCCCTTCTCCCAATCTATTGCCATTCAAATAATAATGTGCCTTCCTGTTTTTGCCACCAAAGTGGATAACCTCACATTTATCCACATTATAGTGCATTTGCCATGTTTCTGCCCAATCACCTAACCTGTCCAAATCGTACTGGAGTTTCATGACATCCTCCTCGCAGCATACCCTCCCACCCAGCTTTGTGTCGTCTGCAAATTTGGAGATATTACATCCAATTCCCTCATCCAGATCATTAATATATATTGTGAACAGCTGGGGTCCTAGGACCAATCCTTGCGGTACCCCACTAGTCACTGCCTGCCACTTGGAAAACGACCCGTTTATTCCAACTCTTTGCTTTTTGTCCGCCAACCAGTTCTCTATCCAAGTCAATACCTTGCCCCCAATCCCATGTGCCTTAATTTTGCACGCTAATCTCTTATGCGGGACCCTATCGAAAGCCTTCTGAAAGTCCAAATACACCACATCCACTGGTTCTCCCTTATCTATTTTACCAGTTACATCCTCAAAAAATTCCAGTAGCTTAGTCAAGCATGATTTACCTTTTGTAAATCCATGTTGACTTTGTCCGATTCTGTCACTGCTTTCCAAGTGCTCTGCTATTACATCTTTTATAATGGACTCTAGCATTTTCCCCACTACCGATGTCAGGCTTTTTCTATAATTCCCCGCTTTTTCTCTGCCACCTTTTTTGAATAGTGGGGTAACATTAGCTACCCTCCAATCCATGGGTACTGTTCCAGAGTCTGTCGAGTTCTGGAAGATGACCAGCAATGCATCTACTATTTCTAGGGCCACTTCCTTAAGTACCCTGGGATGTAGATTATCAGGCCCTGGGGATTTATCGGCCTTCAGTCCCATCAATTTTCCTAACACCATTTCCCTACAAATACTGATTTCTTTCAGTTCCACCCTTTCATCAGACCCTATGTTCCCCGGTATTTCTGGGAGGTTATTTGTGTCCTCCTTTGTGAAGACAGAACCAAAATATGTATTTAGTTGTTCTGCCATTTCTTTGTTCCCCATTATAAATTCCCCCGATTCTGACTGCAAGGGACCTACGCTTGACTTCACCAATCTTTTTCTCTTCACATATCTATAAAAGCTTTTACAGTCAGTTTTTATGTTCCCTGAAAGCTTACTCTCTTATTCTATTTTCCCTTTCTTAATTAATCCCTTTTTCCTCCTTTGTTGAACCCTGAACTGCTCCCAATCCTCAGGATTATTGCTTTTTCTGGCCAATTTGTATGTCCTCTCCTTGGATCTTATGCTATCCCTAATTTCCCTTGTTACCCACGGTTGAGTCAGCTTTTTTGTTTTATTTTTATGCCAAACTGGGATGAACAACTTCTGTAGTTCATCCATTCGGTCTTTGAATGTTTGCCATTGCCTATCCACCGTCAACCCTTTGAGTGCCATTCCCCAATCAATCCTACCCAACTCGCTCCTCAGACCATCGTAGTTTCCTTTATTTAAATTGAGGACCCTAGTTTCTGAGTCAACTATTTCATTCTCCATCTTAATGAAGAATTCGATCATATTATGATCGCTCTGACCCAAGGGGCCTCGTACAACAAGATTGCTAATTAATCCTTTCTCGTTACATAATACCCAGTCTAAGATGGCCTGATCTCTGGTTGGTTCCTCGACATATTGGTCCAGGAAACCATCCCGTAAACACTCCAGGAATTCCTCCTCCACAGTATTGTTACTAATTTGGTTGGCCCAATCTATATGTAGATTAAAGTCACCCATGATGACTGCTGTGCCCTTACTGCACGCTTCTTTAATTTCCCTTTTAATGCCATCCCCAACCTCCGCCTTACTGTTTGGAGGTCTATATACCACTCCCACTAATGTTTTTTTCCCCTTAGTATTTCTCAATTCTACCCATACAGATTCCACATCATCAGAGCTAATATCCTTCATTACAATTGTGTTAATCCCTTCTTTAACCAGTAATGCTACCCCACCTCCCTTTCCTTTTTGCCTATCTTTCCTGAATATCGAATACCCCTGGATGTTGAGTTCCCAGTCTTGGCCTTCCTTGAGCCACGTTTCCATAATCCCAACCAAATCATATTCGTTTACCTCTATTTGCGCAGCCAATTCATCCACCTTATTACAAATGTTCCTCGCATTAAGACACAAAGCCTTCAGGCTTGTTTTTTTAACGCTCTTAGACATATTAGAGTTATTATTTACTGTGGCCACGCTTGATTTAAACCGTTGATTTCTCTGGCTGCCACTTTTGTTTTTCTCCTTCCTATCTTTAGCTTTTCTCCTTGTTTCCCTTTCCTCAGTCTCCCTGCTCAGGTTCCCAACCCCCTTCCATTTTAGTTTAAACCTCCCCCACAGCACTAGCAAACAAACCCCCTAGGACATCGGTTCCAGCCCTGCCCAGGTGCAGACCGTCCGGTTTGAACTGATCCCACCTCCCCCAGAACCGGTTCCAATGTCCCAGGAACTTGAACCCCTCCCCCTGGCACCGTTCCTCTAGCCACGTATTCATCTGAAGTATCCTTCTATTTCTACTCTGACTAGCACGTGGCACTGGTAGCAATCCTGAGATTACTACCTTTGAGGTCCTGTTTTTTAATTTACCTCCTAACTCCCTATATTCCGCTTTTAGGACCTCATCCCGCTTTTTACCTACATCGTTGGTGCCTATATGCACCACGACAACTGGCTGTTCACCCTCCCCTTCCAAGATGTTCTGCAGCCGCTCGGAGACATCCTTGACCCTTGCACCAGGGAGGCAACACACCATCCTGGAGTCTCGTTTGCGGCCGCAGAAACGCCTATCTATTCCCCTTACAATTGAATCCCCTATTACTATAGCTCTACCACTCTTTTTCCTCCCATTCTGTGCAGCAGAGCCACCCCTGGTGCCAGGAAGTTGGCTGCTGCTGCCTTCCTCTGATAAGCCATCCCCCCCAACAGCACTCAAGGTGGTGTATCTGTTGTAGAGGGGGATGGCCACAGGGGATCCCTGCACTACCTGCCTGCGCCTAGTACTCTGCCTGTTGGTCACCCGTTCCCTTTCTTCCTGTCCAACCTCTACCTGTGGTGTGTCCAACTCCCTAAACGTGCTATTCACGATGTCCCGAGCATCGTGAACGCTCCAGTATGCATCGAATCGCAGCTCCAGTGCCACAATGCGGTCTGTCATTAGCTGCAGCTGGGTGCACTTCCTGCACATGTAGTTGTCAGGGACACAGGAAGTGTCCCTGAGTTCCCACATATCGCAGGAGGAGCAGATCACGGGGCCGGGATGTCCTGCCATGATTTACCCTTTAATTAATTGAGTTTAAATTAAATCAATCAATCCCACTAATTACACTACAGTTAAATAGTTTACCAACAGTCCCCGCTACACGAGAGAGGCCTTTGAAACTAAAAGCCAGAGTTAAAGTTTAAAAAAGAGAGAAATACTCACCAACCAATCACTTACCTGCTTCCTGCTGACGTCACACTTTGATTACTTTTTACTTCTCTCCCCTGCTGCTGAATTGGTCAGGCCTCGCTGCTGCCGCCGCTTTTAAGCTCTGCCGCCGATGCTGCACTCTCCCAGGTACAGGTCCAGGCTCTGTGGTCGGGCCTCGCTGCCGCCGCTTTTAAGCTCTGCCGCCGATGCTGCTCTCTCCCAGGTACAGGTCCAGGCTCTGTGGTCGGGCCTCGCTGCCGCCGCTTTTAAGCTCTGCCGCCGATGCTGCTCTCTCCCAGGTACAGGTCCAGGCTCTGTGGTCGGGCCTCGCTGCTGCCGCTTTTAAACTGCCGCCGCTGCTGCTCTCTCCCAGGTACAGGTCCAGGCTCTGTGGTCGGGCCTCGCTGCCGCCGCTTTTAAACTGCCGCCGCTGCTGCTCTCTCCCAGGTACAGGTCCAGGCTTTGTGGTCGGGCCTCGCTGCCGCCGCTTTTAAACTGCCGCTGATGCTGCTCTCTCCCAGGTACAGGTCCAGGCTCTGTGGTCGGGCCTCGCTGCCGCCGCTTTTAAACTGCCGCCGATGCTGCTCTCTCCCAGGTACAGGTCCAGGGTCGGAACTTGAACACCTTTCTCTGCCTTACCATTCGACTGAGCATACAGAGGACTGGATGTGATGTGTTGAAAGTCATAATGTGCTGCAAACTGTTGCCACTCCTTACAGTTGAAGCACGGACCATTGTCGCTAACGGCAATCCTGGGAATTCCATGTCTGGCGAAGATGGATTTAACATGCATTATGACACTGCTTGCTGATGTGCTTGAGAGCAGCGCCATCTCAGGATAGTTAGAATAGTAGTCAATCACTAATAGATAGTCTTTACCATTCAAATGAAAAAGGTCCATACCAACCTTTTGCTATGGTGCTGTTGGTAAGTCAGCTACTATCATTGGTTCCTTTGCTTGTTTGTTTTGGTGTTTCTGACATGTCTCACATTTGCCTATCATGTTCTCAATGTCCTTATTTATGCCAGGCCAATAAACAGTGTCTCTTGCTCTCCTTTTGCATTTTTCAATTCCGAGGTGTCCCTCATGAATCCTTTTGAGCATGTCTTGACGTAGAGCCTGTGGAATTACTATTCTGTTCTGTTTTAGTAATAGTCCACTTGCGACACTCAACTCTGACCTGATGTGATAGTACTTTGGACAGGATCCTTTTGGCCAACCATGATGAATGTTCTCTATTACTGTTTGTAACACTGTGGGGGAGAAATTCGGTTGTTAGCGCCACCGATTAACACCTAAAGAGGCCGAGAAGTGGGGCGCTTGCCAATTTCCGGGCGGGCACAGGGCGCCTAGTGCCTCGCCCCATATTGAGCATGTATTTAGCGCCGTCGCTAAATCTTAGCGCCCGCTCATGTGCGCAGGCTGATTATGACGTCATTTGAGTGTGCAACGCCTTTTGGGCGCCCCAGACCGGAAATTCAGTGGCGCCCCCCTCCATATCGGCTGGCGCTAATAGTGACAGCTTACCTGGAACCTTACCAAGTCGCTCTCGGGCTGGAGGAGCGTTATTTAAAGGGGATTGGTGTGGTTTAAAAGCGGCAGCCATTTTTGGAGCACAACTTCCTCGAGAGCTACAAAGAGTTGCTGAGCTGCACACTGAGAGCCATTTGACCACTGAGCCAGCGCAGGCAGACGATCTTCAACCTTCTGACCATCACCTTGCTGTTGGTGAGCCTTGACAACGGGGAACCTTCCTGTGGGCACTTATTATGGGGGCTGCATTGGAGGGGAACATCCTGCTGCTGAATCATCTGGAAAGGGCACTGAGACGCTGGGAGAGGGGGGCGGGCATGGCCAGACGGAGGAGGGCCAACAGACGTCGCCACAGCAGACTTTATGCTGGCAGGGTTTTCCGACAGCAGTTTTCCTACATGAACATGCCGGAGGAGCAGTGTGTCAGAAGGCTGCGATTTAGAAAGGAGGTGGTGACTGAGCTGTGCCAGCTGCTTCAGCCAGATCTGCAGCGTCAGATAAGGTGCAGGACATCTCTGTCGGTGGCTGAGAAGATGCCTGCTGGCCTGAACTTCTACATGAGCGGCTCTTCTTGGGCTGCGCGTCAGAGGCTGATCAGAAGTAGCTTCTAGGCCCCTCTCACGGAATGCTTGCTGCCATTCCAAGAACAGGAATGGAACCGGTCTGATACCCCCAAGCCTGTGAAGGGCAAGATGCATGTAAATAGCAGGCATGGCCATTGTAAATGAAGAAAGTGTTTCATTACACAAAATGTGGTTCCTTCAAACATGAGAAAGCTATGGCAACAGAAAGCAAAACTAGTACACTGACACATAACTGCCTCTCACACCCGGGAGACTGTCCAAAACATAAATCACATTCCGACCATCTTCCTTGGCCTTGATTCCACTGCGCCAACCAAAGCATCCAATGCCCCATCAGTGAGGCGTTCCGCCCTCTGCCTCACCCTTTCCATGTCTTGCTAGGCCGGTGCGCCACAGGTAGGCTCCCACCGCTTTGAAGGCCTACAAGGCAGTGAGTGTGCCTGGTGATGCCAATTGACCTTCCCCTTTAAGAGCTGGCCGGCGCCAGTGTGCCTCAGGGAAAGTGATTATTGACAGCACCTTCGCTGTGCCCCGCCGCCACGAAATTGGGTTGCGAGCCGGGTTAGCGCCTTAAGAGTAGCGTGCAGCGCTTGATTTAGCGCCGCAATCACCTTTAGGGGCGCTGCAACCCAATATCGCGCTAGGTGGCGCTAAATTGCGCCTGGCGCTAAACTTTGTGCATCACCAGGACTAGCGCCTCAAACGCGGCTATACCGAATTTCTAGGCCTGTATCTTTTACTGTTTCTTCTGCTATTTGCTTTGATTTTGTGTCTGACATGGGCAGCACAGCAGTGACCATACTCACATGAACATCCACGTCTTCCTCAGTAGAGCTCACATGACTCATTATGGGTGCTCGGAATAGTGCATCTGCTAACACTATGTGTTTGCCTGGTGTGTAGATCAGTTCAAAGTCATATCTTTGCAGCTTCATCATGAGTCGTTGAATCCTTGGAGACATCTCATTCAGGTTTTTTTTTATGATGCCAACCAGTGGGCAGTGGTCTGTCTCAACTCTGAAGGTGGGAAGGCCATATATGTAGCCATGGAACTTTTCTAGTCCAACTACCAAGCCTAGACATTCCTTTTCAATCTGGGCGTATCGACACTCAGAATCAGTCATAGACCTGGAGGCATAGGCAACAGGCTTCCAATCTTCACCCTCTGCTTGTAGCAAGACCGCGCCTAGGCCATCTTTTGATGCATCCGTTGACACTTTGATTCTCTTTGTTGGGTCAAAGAAGGTGAGTACAGGTGCGGTTGTCAGCACTGTTTTGAGGTTCATCCACTCTTGTTCATGTCTTTCTGTCCATGCGAACTTATTTGTTTTATGTAGCAGGTCTCGCAGACAGGCTGTCTTGGCTGACAAGTTAGGAATTAATTTTCCAATGAAGTTTATCATCCCCATGATGCGTAGCACTCCTTTTTTGTCAGTGGGTCGGGGCATTTTGAGTATGGCGTTTACTTTTTTCATATCTGGCTCTATTCCTTTACCAGATAGATTATTTCCCAGGAAAGTGACTTCCTGGACGCCAAACTGACACTTGGCTTTGTTGAGCTTCAGTCCATTCCGGCGTATGCTCTGTAGCACTTTAGTCAGTCTCTCATTGTGTTCTTTCAGTGTGGAGCCCCAGATGATGATGTCATCAACATAGACCCGAACTCCTTCCAGACCTTCAATTATGTTTTCCATCGCTCTATGAAAGATTTCAGATGCAGATATTATCCCGAAAGGCATTCTGAGGAAACAATACCTGCCAAATGGTGTGTTGAAGGTACAGTATTTGGTGCTCTCTTCATCCAGTTTTAGTTGCCAAAATCCTTGTGAGGCATCGAGCTTTGTGAAGTATCTGGCACCTGACATTTCACTGGTGATTTCTTCTCGCTTGGGAATCTGGTAGTGTTCACATTTTATGTTTGCATTTAAGTCCTTTGGATCCATGCATACTCTTACATCATTGTTCTTTTTCTTTACACATATCATGGAGTTAATCCAGTCTGTTGGCTCTTCGACTTTCCTGATGACTCCTCGTGTGGTCATTCTGTCCAGTTCTTTCTTGAGCCGGTCACGCAGGGGTGCTGGAACTCTCCGCGGAGCATGTACCACTGGCTGAGCATCCTCCTTTAGCTGGATCGTGTAAGTGAATGGTAGAACTCCAAATCCTTTGAACACATCCTGGAAATTACTCACTACAGAATCCACTGAGTCATCTGGTCTGCTTATGGCACAGTTTATACGGTAGACTCTCTTGACCAGTTCTAAGTCCTCACAAGCTTTGTCACCTAGTAGTGAATCAAGTCCTTCAGCCACAACAGAAAACATGAGATGATGCACTTTGTCTTTGACTGTCACTTTAAGTCTGCATACACCTAAGCTATCTATTTTCTGTCCATTATAGTTCTTCAGTAGTACTGACTTTTTCTGTATTTTGGGCTTTTCTTTCATATTTTTAATGTCACTCATACTGATTAAGTTTGCTTTTGCCCCAGTGTCTAGTTTCAATGTAACTAATGCTCCATTTACCTGCAGTGGCATCATCCATTTGTCCTCTTTTACTGCATTAACTTTATGTTCAGCATTGTCCATTCCTGAGGGCTGCACATTTTCTGTATCCTTTTCTATATTGTCGCATGACACCATTCGTACAAAAAATGTCTCACTTAAATCAGTGTCTTCAATCACATTGACTTGTTGCCCTTTCTTTGTTTTTACTTTTGAAAAGCATTGTTTGGCGAAGTGATTCTTTCCATTACATTTTGTGCACATTTTTCCAAACGCTGGGCATTGTCTTGACTGGTGCTGGTAACCACAACGTTTACAATTTAAAATTCCATCCTCCGATTGCTTTGCATTTCTGTTCTGCCCATGTTTCTTCCCCTCGTAGGACACAGCACCAACAGCAGCACAGTCATTCACTACAGTCGCATTATTATTAATTTCACTGAAAGTCTTTGCGTGCTGTTGAGCTAGCTCACTGGCATGGCATATTTTCACAGCATTCTCCAATGTTAGTTCGGTTTCTCTCAACAAACGTTCCCTGACTTTTTTATCATAAATACCAAACACAATCTGGTCACGAATCATGGATGATTTCAGTTCAGAGAAATTACATGTCTGTGCTTTCAGTTTCAGATCGGCCACAAAGCTATCAAAAGTCTCATTTTGCTGCTCTGTCCGTGAACGGAACATGTACCTCTCATAGGTCTCGTTCTTTTTGGGAGAACAATGTGTATCAAACTTCTTTAGCACATCGTCCATTTTTTCTCTGTCCTCCTCTTGATCAAATACAAACATATTAAATACCTCTATCGCCTGCGGGCCTGCAACCGTGAGCAGTAACGCTATTTTCCTTGCGTCTGGCTTCGTACCGAACCCGATGGCAGCAATGTAGAGTTCAAATTGTTGTTTGAAAGTCCGCCAATTGCAGTCGACATTCCCCGTGAGTTTCAAACCCTCCGGTGGCTTCAAATTCTCCATGTCGCGTTTCACAATATTCAGCAGCTATTACCACTCCTGGTACCATGTTATGTTCATAAATAAATAGACGTTTTCATTATGAACAGCTAGCTTGTGCTAGTCATTTATTCAGCCATGTGGACTAGTATACAGGCATCCACCTTGACTACTGCCTTGTGGGTAGCCCCTACTAAACATACAGCTCCACCTAGTGTACCATTCTAGAATGACATGTTACTGATCATTACACCCCTCACACAGCTAAGTGATCTTGTGGGTGTGTAGGCTTGGCAATGCTCACCTAGATTGCCCTTTTGATCTTGCTTGCAGCTTCCTCCCATACGTCTCGGCTACCTGGTTCCATACCGGCCTTGCGGCATGCGAGTCCCAGCCTTAGTCGAAATCCGTCTCGGTTGGAAGAGCAAGGTTCTGCTCCGCTTGACATTCCGTTGTGTGGAGGGCAGGAGAGAGCGAGAGAGCTATCCAAACTGCTCTCTGATATACCCCTCCAATACACAGACCACTGTCTGTGGTTTTAATGGACACATGGCCTCAGGGAAGTGGTTTCCAAGCTTCCTCTGACGGTTTGAATGGTCTTCGAACTCATTTCGATCTTCCAGCCGATTAACTTAACGAGTTCCTCTTGACCAGAACAATGAGTCGTCAGCCTTGTTAATCAAGACTTGGGAGTGGGCCTCTCGGGCCATTGTTCCCAAGGACAGTTCGTTTCCATACGATTACAACCTAGTTACGTGAGTCACCTCCAGCTTGAGTGCTTTTTTTCACTGCTTCCCCCCCCCCCAAACAGCCTGTCCAGTTTTAAAAAACCCATATGTTCAAAACCCATGGAGCCTGCGCCAACTGCTTACAAAGCATTTTGTTGTGTACACCCATCAGCCTTCTTCTGTAGCCTGGTCCATCACTACAGTGAAACTCGTGTGCGACCTCACCTTCCAGCAAGCTGGCACCTGCGCTGTCCTTGCCCCCTGCCCTGGCTACAGCGCACTTGTGCCCAGTGTCTCACCATGTGCAGATCCTACCTCTATGCTATCCTCTAAGATACGTGCAATGTCAATATCTGAGCTGGTGGCTGCGAGTGTGAAAACAAGTGACAGTGTGTCTTCATCATCACTGTCTTCTTGGTCTTCCTCCACTGCCTCGCCAGGGAATCTTGGGTATCTGAAAGGAAAAAGGCACAAGGGTAAGGTTGTGGTGAGGGGAGAGGGGAAAGTAAGAAGTGCATGCTTACACCATCTGCAGCTTGTCAGTCAGAAGAGATTGTGGGATGAGGGGGAAGTGGGATGTGAGAAGGAGAATTAGGTATGAGGATACCATCACCTTCAATGGATCCAGCCCCACTGCTGGCCATGGCCTCAGCTATTGCCCTTCTGATAATATCCAGCACCATCTCCTCCATGGGGGTTAGAACATGCAGATGCTCCTCTCCCCCTCCGGTTAGTTCCTGCTGCCTCTGGTTGTGCGCTACTTTCTCCTGCAAGAGAGGGAAGTGTGTCAGTGAGTGTCGTGCAATATGTTTGGGTGATGTGGCTGTCATGGTTGAATAGCTGGCAGTGTCTGCAAGCTGTGAGATGTGGGTGTGAGGCTTGCAACAGTGCTCAGTGTGTGAGGGTGAGGTGAAGCATATGAATGTTAGGTATGAGTTCTAATTGATAGAGATTGTTGGTAGGTGAGTGATGGGGATGTGGTGAATTAAGCAGTGGTTGAGGCTAGTGGTGCAGTTGGTAGGATATGGCATTTGAAGATGTATTCACTGACCTTGACCACTTGTGTAAGGTCATTAAACTTTTTGTGGGACTGCATCCAGATCTTCGGGACTAAACTCCTGGCATTGACCTCCGCAGCTGTCTGCTCCCACTGCCTTCTCACCGTGTGTCTGGAGAGCCTCCTGCCCCCCTGTGGATACAGGACATCTCTCCTCCTTTCTACCTCCTCCACCAAGGCCTCCAGTACGGCATTGGAAAACCTTGGTGCACGCTCTCTCCCATGGTCAGGCATTGTTTGTTGCACAGCATTATTCCGAATTATGTCAGCACCTCCAGCAGCCACAATGCACCTTCCCTCTAAGAGGTACAGGCTAGATTTAAGCAGTGCAGGCTAGCTTTAAGTAGTGCTAGCAAATAACGATATTGGGCCCCCCACTGATGCGTGCAGCCAATGTACAGTGGCTGCACGCAGTAGACATGATAATCAGCAGGCAGATGGCGTGCTGCCTGAATTACATTGAACGGGTGTGGGGTAATCGTGCATTGCAATCCCCGTGCCTGTTTTTGGGGGCTATCCAATTTAGCCTCCCATATGACTTACACCAATTGCAGGTCCACATATGGATTCAGTGGAATATGGCTTAGTGGGATTAGCACCCACCCAGTGGATGAGTATTGATCCAGCTAGGAATTATGGGTTCAGTCAAATTTTAATAAAGGGGGAAACCTCCCAACTCATAGTAAGCCTGGTGTTGGTAGCTCAGTGGAGGGTGAGCAGGTGGGGTTCGGGGGTGGGGTAGGGGTTTGACAAAAGGTGGTGGGAAACTCTAAAGGGATATGGTCACTTAGAGGTAACTAGCTGCATACAGGAACAAAAATTGTTCCAGCTTTTAAAAGGATGATAAATATTTGTAATGCATACGTCAGCTTTTCCAAAGGCTGTTTGGGGCAAAAAAGTAGCTGGCAATATCCAGTGGCAGACCCAATAAATACAGTGCCGGAAACTGATTCTGTGGGCTAGTGAACTTCCTGTTTGATACTGGCGAACTGGAGGTGCTACTACATCAAGCAGATACAAGGAGAATTGCCCTGTTTGCCACTCTTCCAGAGGGCAGCAGAGCAGCATGCCTGGTAGGAGGTAGCGGTAGCGCTCAATGCTACATACATGACCTGCAAGCCCTGGGAAAAGATGTGGAAAAAACATAGAGCACCTTAAGGAAGCTGCCATGGTAAACTTACTGGATAGTTTCATTTACCAGGTACGTGGTCTACAAATGCACACCACTAAATGGTGCCAGGCAAACATAGGAACAAGAGTAGGCTATGCAGCCCCTCAAGCCTGTTTGCCATTCAAATAGATCATGACCGATCTGTACCTCAACTACATTTACCTACCTTTGTTCCATATTCCTTGACACCTTTACCTAACAAAAATCTATCAACCTCAGTCTTGAAAATTTCAATTGACACAGCATTCACAGCCTTTTGGGGGAGAGAATTTCAGATTTCCACCACCCTTGTGTGAAAATTCCAAAAGGTATTTAGAAAATGAATACTTGGAAGTGAATTTAGCATTGCCTATACAATTAAGTACCCAGTGCGCGACTGAAAATATGGGCTGGGTTTTTCGCCCAGAGGCGGGATGGTGGCGGGTTCATTGTTCTGCGGGTTCCAGTCCTGTTCCCGGTTGCAGCCGTTCTCCATTAAAGATTTTCCCAAGATTGGCCTCATTAAGGCCGACGTGCGCGCTAGCCGGCCCAATCGGAGGATGCAGGTCGGTTTGCCATGCTTGATGATGCGCTAGGAGCCTGGATATTTAAGGGGGCCATGTGCCCTTTGATTTTCACTTGCTTTCTTCTGGTTTCGAATGCTGGTTGCTGCAGGCATGGCAGCTCAACGGTCCAAGGCTGCTCCCCGTTTTGATGGTGACTCCCTCCATGCTCTTGTGGAGGAAGAGGACAAAAGGAGGTCCTCTTCCCTTCCGATGGACAGAGGAAGGCTTCTCAGGATTGCTGAGGAGCTAAGTGCAAGGTTGGTGTGTACACGCACCTGGGTGCAGTGTAGAAAAAGGTTCAATGATCTAATCTGCTCAGCAAAAGTGAGTAGAACATCACACTTACCTTCAATCTACTTCCCATCTCTTCTCATCCCCATCACTCTGCACTGGCAACCTACTCCTGCATCCCAACTGACCCTAACATCCCTTGCACCCTCACCCACCACAACAACTAACAACGCACAGGGAGGGACGTTGGTATTGGCACCTCACTCCATCTTTGTCTCCCTCGAAACATCTATGTTATCCATTCTTTACACTGACTCCATCAATCTCACTGAAACTCCACTTGTGTTCCTCATTGCAGGAAAGGAGAGCCCACAATAAGAGGGAGAGAGGGAGGACAGGAGGAGGCCCACCATCCCTGGTGCACCTAACGAACGCTAAGGAGGCAGCTCTGGAGATCATCGGAGGTGCAGAGGAGCTGGAAGTGGGGGATGGAGAGACGGGCACAGTACAGCAAGCTGCTGACAGAATTAATTTGCAACGCTATCATTTTGCTTTCATGAGTGACTGATATGGCATCTGATGCTCATAGTAATTGAGTTATGATCATCTGCACAATGGGATGTGTCTGCTACCTAAATATCACATATCTAACTCATGCCTTTACTCCCCCACAGGACCATCGAGAGCCCCCCTCCCCACTGTCCATGAGGAAGAGCTGAAGGGCTCCTCAGAGGAATCTGCAGCCTCTGAGGGAGCAGCATCAGCAGAAATGAGCGCACCCAGCACCAGCGCAGAGACGCACACCTCGGTGGGTAGTTTGCGAGATAGAGTAGTGTTGTCACCTGGTGTATCACAGCTCACAAGTAAGCATGAGCAGATGGTGGAGAGTCCTCGTCGGAGGCCGTAGGGTGCTCCTAGCTCCACTCAGCTGCATGTAGACGCTGTGCCTCTGGGGCCATCCAGAAAGAGAGCGGTGCTGGAGCTTCAGGAACAAGTGCAGGAGGCTCTGACTGGATTTGCAACCATAGTAACTGCAAGTGTGCAGAGAATGGAGATGTTTTATAAATATATTAAGAGTAAGAGGATAACTAAAGAAAGGGTAGGGCCTATTACAGATCATGAGGGTAATCTGTGTGTGGAGGCGGGAGACGTCGGTAGGGTTCTTAATGAATACTTTGCGTCTGTTTTCACAAAGGAGAGGGGCGAAGCAGACATTGTTATCAGGGAGGGGGAGTGTGAAATATTAGATGAAATAAACATAGTGAGAGAGGAAGTATTAAGGGGTTTAGCAGCTTTTAAAGTGGATAAATCCCCAGGCCCGGATTAAATGTATCCCAGGCTGTTAAGTGAAGCAAAAGAGGAAATAGCAGAGGCCCTGACCATCATTTTCCAATCCTCTCTGGCTTCAGGTGTGGTACTGGAGGACTGCTAATGTGGTACCCTTGTTTAAAAAGGGAGAAAAGGATAGACCAAGTAATTACAGGCCACTCAGCCTAACCTCAGTGGTGGGAAAATTATTGGAAAGAATTCTGAAGGACAGGCTAATTCTTCATTTAGAAAGACACGGATTAATCAAGAATAGTCAGCATGGATTTGTTAAGGGAAGGTTGTGTCTGACAAACTTGATTAAATTTTTTGAGGAGGTAACAAGGAGGATAGATGAGGGTAGTGCGTTTGATGTAGTGTATATGGACTTTAGCAAGGCATTTGATAAGGTTCCACATGGCAGACTGGTCATGAAGTTAAAAGCCCATGGGATCCACAGCAAAGTGTCAAGTTGGATTCAAAACTGGCTCGGAGGCAGGAAGCGGAGGGTAATGGTTGATGGGTGTTTCTGTGACTGGAAGGTTGTTTCCAGTGGGGTTCCGCAGGGCTCAGTACTCGGTCCCTTGCTTTTTGTGGTATATATCAATGATCTAGACTTGAATATAGGGGGTATGATTAAGAAGTTTGCAGATGATACTAAAATCGGCTGTGTGGTTGATACTGAAGAAGGAAGCTCTAGACTGCAGGAAGATATCAATAAATTGGTTAGGTGGGCAGAACAGTGGCAAATGGAATTAAATCCAGAGAAGTGTGAGGTAATGCATTTGGGGAGGGCTAACAAGGAAAGGGAATATACATTAAATGGTAGGACACTGGGTAGTGTAGAGGAACAAAGGGACCTTGGAGTGCATGTCCACAGATCCCTGAAGGTAGCAGGCCAGGTAGATAAGGTGGTTAAGAAGGCATATGGAATGCATGCATTTATTAGCCATGGCATAGAATACATAGAAACATAGAAGATAGGAGCAGGAGTAGGCCATTTGGCCCCTTAAGCCTGCTCTGCCATTTAATGAGATCATGGCTGATCATCCAAATTCAGTACCCTGTCCCTGCTTTCTCCCCATATCCCTTTAGCCTTAAGAAATATATCTAACTCCTTCTTGAATATATTTAATGAATTGGCCTCAACTGCTTTGTGTGGTAGAGAATTCCACAGGTTCACCACTCTCTGGGTGAAGAAATTCCTCCTCATCTCTGTCCTAAATGGCTTACCCCTTATCCTTAGACTGTGAACCCTGGTTCTGGACTCCCCGCCATCGGGAACATCCTTCCTGCATCTAGTCTGTCTAGTCCTGTTGGAATTTTATAAGTTTCAATGAGATCCCCTCTTATTCTTCTAAACTCCAGCGAATATAAGCCCAATCGACCCAATCTCTCCTCATATGTCAATCCTGCCATCCCAGGTATCAATCTGGTGAATCTTCGCTGCACTTCCTCCATGGCAAGAACATCCTTCCTCAGATAAGGCGACCAAAACTGCACACAATACTCAAGATGTGGTCTCACCAAGGCCCTGTACAACTGCAGCAAGACATCCTTGCTCCTGTACACGAATCCTCTCGCTATGAAGGCCAACATACCATTTGCCTTCTTAACCGCCTGCTGCACCTGCATGCTTAACTTCAGCGACTGGTGCACAAGGACACCCAGGCCTCGTTGCACTTCCCCTTCTCCCAATCTATTGCCGTTCAGATAATAATCTGCCTTCCTGTTTTTGCCGCCATAGTGGATAACCTCGCATTTATCCACATTATACTGCATCTGCCATGTATCTGCCCAATCACCCAACCTGTCCAAATCATACTGGAGTTTCTCTGCATCCTCCTCACAGCACACACGCCCACCCAGCTTTGTGTCGTCTGCAAACTTGGAGATATTACATCTAGTTCCCTCGTCTAGATCATTAATATATATTGTGAATAGCTGGGGTCCTAGCACCGATCCCTGCAGTACCCCACTAGTCACTGCCTGCCACTCGGAAAAAGACCCGTTCATTCCAACTCTTTGCTTCCTGTCTGCCAACCAGTTCTCTATCCAAGTCAGTACCTTACCCCCAATCCCATGTGCTTTAACTTTGCACGCTAATCTCTTATGTGGGACCTTATCGAAAGCCTTCTGAAAGTCCAAATACACCACAGCCACTGGTTCTCTCTTATCTATTCTACCAGTTACATCCTCAAAAAATTCCAGTAGATTAGTCAAGCACGATTTACCTTTTGTAAATCCATGTTGACTTTGTCCGATCCTGTCACTGTTTTCCAAGTGCTCTGCTAATACATCTTTTATAATGGACCCTAGCATTTTCCCCACTACCGATGTCAGGCTTACCGGTCTCTAATTCCCCGTTTTCTCTCTACTACCTTTTTTAAATAGTGGGGTTACATTAACTACCCTCCAATCCATGGGAACTGTGCCAGAGTCTATAGAATTTTGGAAGATGACCAGCAATGCATCTACTATTTCTAGGGCCACTTCCTTAAGTACCCTAGGATGTAGATTATCAGGCCCTGGGGATTTACAAGAGCAGGGGAGTTATGCTTCAACTGCATAAAACACTAGTTAAGCCTCAGCTAGAGTACTGCGTGCAGTTCTGGTCACCACATTACAGGAAAGATGTGATTGCACTAGAGAGGGTACAGAGGAAATTTACGGGAGTAGAAAATCTTAGCTATGAGGAAAGACTGGATAGGCTGGGTTTGTTTTCCTTGGAACAGAGGAGGCTGAGGGAAGACCTTATTGAGGTGTATAAAATTATGAGGGGCCTCGATAAAGTGGATAGAAAGGACCTATTTCCCTTAACAGAGGGGTCAAAAACCAGGGGGCACCGATTTAAAGTAATTGGTGGAAGGTTTAGAGGGTATTTGAGGGGAAATGTCTTCATCCAGAGGGTTGTGGGGGTCTGCAACTCACTTCCTGAAAGGGCGGTAGAGTCAGAAAACCTAACCACATTTAAAAAGTACTTGGATGTGCACTTGGGATGCTGTAACCTGCAGGGCTATGGACCAAGAGCTGGGAAGTGGGATTAGACTGGATAGCTCTTTTTTGGCCGGTGCGGACACGATGGGCCAAAATTGGCCTCCTTCCTTGCTGTAACTTTCTATGATTCTATGAGTCCATGTCAAACATGAGCAATGCTGTGGTGCACGCATTGGCGAATGTAGGTTCCACCATGGAAAGGATGGCAACCTCCATGGAGGACATAAATCACCAGACTCAGGACAACATGGTAACACTTCTAAATAGATGGTCATCTACAGAGGATAGATGGGCATCTATTGAGGAGTGAAAGCAGAGGTTCATGGATGTCCTTGTTATGAGGAATGTCAGCACAGAAATGGGTCCTCATGGCCCCACTGATATGCAGCAAGGTGCTCTCCAGCTACTTGCTAGCAATGAAGTGCAGGTGACCCATGAGAGGGATGGTGGTGGTCGACAACAAGAAAGTGGGGGCTCCTCTCCAAGCGCTCATACTCACATGTCACTGTGGAGCCCTGTGTTAGAACCCCAGATGCCTCACCCACCTGAGATGGCCGTTTCTGCCCCTGCACAGCCGCAGGAGGAGCAGACTGTTGCAGAGCCCTCCAAGGCTTCCAAACCCAGAGGATGACCACCAAAGGCGTCTAAGCAGGTGCAGCAGGGAAGTGAGCACACTGCATCTACATCTGCTGAAGCCACAGGGGAAGCACCATGTAGAAGCATGCGTAAGAGAAAGCTAAAACACAAATAGTCACAAGGGTAGTCACTTGGGTGATTTCATAGTATACCAATTTACGTTTGTGATCTTTATTTCTAGTGTATCAAAGTAATGCGATGTCAATGATTCAGTGCGTTGCCTTATGTGTGCTCCAAATGGGAAGTATCACAGTGAGGGGTGAGGGCGCCTTTCATCTGCAGTGATGGTGGGGAGAATGATAGAAATGCATAGTTCATTGTTCAGATGCTGTATTGTGTGGAATGAAGGTCCTGCCAACCCTCGTGTGCGTGTGCCAGCCACATGTATGTACAGCGTAAAGTTACACGAATCTGGCATGGATTAGTCCATCCCTTGCCTCACGGTCAGCAATGTGGTCGCGTGCTGGTAGCACTGGGACAGACGCCTCCGCCAGGTGTTCCTCACCTGCAGTCTCATTTGGCACTTCCTCTTCCTCCTCTGAGGAGGCGTGCGCCATGCCACTTGTTCCTCAGGCAGCGGTAAGCCACGCTGCAGTGCGATGTTGTGCAGCGCACAGCAGACCACGATGATTCTGGACATCCTGGCTGGTAAGTACTGTAGGGTTCCACCAAATCTGTCCAGGCATCTGAAGCGCATTTTGAGCAGTCCTATGGTTTGCTCTATGATGCTTCTGGTGGAAATGTGGCTCTCATTGTAATGTTCCTCGGCTTCGTTTGTGGGCCTCCACATAGGTGTCATTAGCCACATCTTCAGGGGATAGACCTTGTCTCCAAGTAACCATCCAGAAAATTGGGTTGGCGGATTGAAGAGCTGAGGCACAGTGGACTGCCGCAGGATGTATGAGTCATGGCAGCTGCCAGGGAACTTTGCGCACACATGCATAATGTTCTTCCTATCATTAAGGGAGTGGAAGCCCTTGCGGTTCACAAATACAGCTGGCTTGTGATGGGGTGCCCTGATGGCCACATGTGTGCAGTCGATGACGCCCTGCACCCTTGGGAAGCCTGCCATATTGGCAAACCCAACCGCCCGCGCGGTTACACTTGCTTCATCCATTGAGAAGTGGATGTAATTGGCCAACTTGCCAAACAGGGCATCGGTAACCTGCGTTATGCATCTGTGTGCGGCCGACTGGGAGATGTTGCTGATGTCTGCAGATGATCCTTGGAAGGACCCTGACGCAAAGACGTTGACAGCCACTGGTAAGGAGTGTCCACCCGCTCCTCTGGGCTGCAGGTCTTGGTGCAGCATTGTGCAGATGTCTGTGATTACCTCTCGCAAAAGTCTCACACGCTATTAATTACCTTAACTGCCTCTCCCGCCGCTTGGTGTTGGGTCTGATCAGGCGTCGCAGACCCAACACTTAGGAAAGTCGCGTGGAGGTGGGTTCACAACCCGCCGTCAATCATCTTGGATTTAACTCCTGACCCCCCTCCAAGCGCCGGAAAAATTGCAGGCTATACAACTGCCTGAGATTGTCAGTGCTCTGTGCTTTCAATATACCAATATTCTTCTTCTACTTCCACCTCCGTAACATTGCCTGACTCCGCCCCGCCTCAGCTCATCTGCAGCTGAATGCCTCATCCATGCCTTTGTTACCTCTAGACTTGACTGTTCTGATACTCTCCTGGCTGGACTCCCAACTTCCAGCCTGCCTAACCTCGAGCTCATCCAAAGCTCTGCTGCCCGTATCCTAACTCGCACCAAGTCCCGTTCACCCATCACCCCTGTGCTCACTGACCTACATTGGCTCCCGGTCTGTCAATGGCTCAATTTTGAAATTCACATCCTTGTTTTCAAATCCCTCCATGGCCTCGCCCCTCCCTATCTCGGTAACCTCCTCCAGCCCTATAACCCTCCGCGATCTCCGCGCTCCTCCAATTCTGGCCTCTTGCGCATCCACGATTTTAATTGCTTCATCATTGGCAGCTGAGCCTTCAGCTGCCTAGGCCCTAGGCCTTAGGCCTGGAATTCCCTCCCTAAACTTCTCTGTCTCTCTACCTCTCTCCTCCTTTAAGACGCTCCTTAAAACCGACCTCATCTGTCTTAATATCTCCTTATGTGGCTTGGTGTCAAATTTTGTTTGATAACGCTCCTGTGAAGCGCCTTGGGATGTTTTACAATATTAAAGGTACTATGTAAATGCAAGTTGTAGTTGTACTTATACATGACAAGATGGCCTTCAAACAGCAAAAAGAATGCCAACCAATATAAATAGTATACTCCATTTGAGGAGATCACTTTGACAATTATTTCCAGAGAGGGCATAGAAACTGCCCCCGAGTTTGTGACCAGTATCTTGATGGTAATGTTATGCAATGTTGTCCTACTGAATAACTGTCACACAGCTAAGTAAAGCTATCAAGGATATGGAGCAAAGGCAGGTAAATGCAGCTGAGGTACAGATCAGCTATAACCTAATTGAATGGTGGAGCAGGCTCGAGGGACTGAATGGCCTACTCCTGTTCCTAATGTTGCTATTACTTGCACAGTCTAATCTCAGGGCTGAAGTCTGTTTAGTTTAATATCTGAGTCTGATTTCAGCTGAAGTAGGTCATTCTGAAAAGATATTACAAATACCTGTGCATTGCTGCCCCCAATGTTCTGGATTTGGTAGCGAAACGAATTTAACAGATCCACAGTCCGACTATAACTTCATTTACCAGCAGGCACACCAACAAAACATTAGTGTAGTTGATCTATACCCCATTCCTACATATGCCACTGTTGTTTCCTGCCCCTACAGCTGCACACTGATATTCACTGGTCTCACTGGCATTTTACTTTTCAAAGCCCGATTATTATGTACGAATGATCGTAAAGATAACTTTAAAAAATGAAAAGGCTCATTAGCTGAAAAGTGCCTTTTAGTTTGCGAATGCACTTAAACAGCTAATACTATCTATTTATATAGTATTGTAGCGATTCGTGTGCATCGCCACTAAATAATCGACTTCGACGAACTATAAATAAGTTGTTTATTTACAGGAACAGGTTAAATACAACAGGTAAGGTAGCAGGTAAGATGGCTGACTGTAGGAGCACCGTGGTGTAGGTCTTTCCCCAGCGGGGACGCCACGAGGACTAACTAGAAGTTTCCGAGCTCAACTGCTAGCAGGTTCCGAGCTCAACTGCCAGCAGGTTCTGAACTCAACTGCCAGCAGGTTCCGAGCTCAACTGCCAGAAGGTTCCAAGCTCTGACGTCATCACGCAGAGTACAGGAATGAAGCCTGAGTGCAGTAACAGATACATTTAAAGGTAAGTTAAAGGGAATTATGTATCTCAATGTAAGGGACAACCAGTGGTACCGTCACAGTATAATACTTTGAACTGCTTCAAATCAAAATTCTTGCTCCCAAACTTCATTGGTGGCTTAGCCACTATGAAAAATAGTTGCTGGGAACAAGGATCCCAGACAAAAAGATTGGCACAGGTTAATAGGAGGATGGGTAAAGTTTATGGTAAGGGTATATAGGTTTGGGGTAGAGGAAAGCATCACAGAGAGGACAGTGGTCAAGGGGTTGAGGTCATCATGATTGTGGGGTCAGAAATTTAAAGTTTTCATATGGGGGGCGGGGAGGGAGGACCAGAGACCTATGGTGGTAGTCCCAAGGTCAGCCACTATACCACCACGGAAAACTAGGCCTCAGCCATAAATTGGGTGCTGATGGTAGAGGAAGGCCTGCAAACAAGAAAGAGGATCCCAGGTCTCCTGTTTATTGGATAAAAAAAAACCCAAATCAGATTTCAAACACCCTAAAAATGGAAGAAATAAAATGCACAAAATTGGAAATAAATTGGTGGCCGGAGTTCAGAAACTCACACCACAATACCACCCAGAGCCAGAGCCTATATCATGACAGCAAGTGAATACATGCCTATGCAAAGATTTTAATATCAGTTTTTAAATAGGTGCATCATACCTATTAATACTTTTGTATTGTCCTTTTAAAATAGCCTTCAGAAACTGCTTTCTGGAAGAGAATATACAATCTATTGCTTGAAATTGAATTGTGGCGAGAGTTTGGATCATATACTTCAGATATGTGATATATCCACGTGCAACTTTGCCACTGCGAGAAAAGATGCTATCTCAAAAAGCTTTGTTTTTGAAAAGCTAGCAGGGTCTGATTTGTCTCAGAATTAGCATCTCTTCATTATACTGTAAAAGACCATAAGGTACTTCAGGAGGACACATGCAGGTTAGCGGAGTTGGCAGACAGATGGCAGATGCACTTTAACGTGGAGAAAAGTGAGGTAATATATTTTGGAGGGAAAAGAGTGTAATATACACCGAATGGAAAGATGCTGAAGGATGTGGGTGAATACAGAAACCTAGTGGTTTAAATACATAATTCGCTGACAGTGTGATTACGTATAGATAAAACCATAAAAACTCAGTAGCTTTTGAGGTTTGCTAAACTGGAACATAGACTAGAAGAGAAAGAAGTAATGACAAATTTGTATGAGACAGTGGTTAAACCACAATTAGAGTACTGTGTGCAGCTTTGGGCGCAGAGGAAGATATGAGGTTATGGCGAGATTAGTCAGATCGTGGGGGGTGGGGGAGTCCGGATCACAGGGGGTGGGGGGGGTGGGACAGTGTGTCTGGATAACTGGAGGGTGTCCGGATTGTTGGGGGTTCCCGATTGCGGGGGGTGGGGTTCCAATGCTGGTCTTGGGGTCCTGATTTTTGAGGGGTGTCCGATGGGGGTCTGGGCAGGGGGGGGTCTGATGGTGGTCAGGGGGGAGCAGACAGATCGTGGGGGTGGGGGGGTTTACTGGGTAGCTTGTCAGGCCTTGAGAAACCACTCCTGCTCCTCCTGGCCCACAAGCAGTGCTGTAAAGGCACTTTCCTCATAGATTCAGCCCTTCTCGCCTGCTTTCAGCTACCGCATTTCCTGCGACCTGGGAAACCTGGCTGCCTGTGGTTAAAAATAGAATCACGGTTAAAATGAAGGCAGGCAGCCACATTAGAATATTTCCTGCGAGCCGATTGGTCGCCCCCCCCTTGTCCCACCTCCGTTAAAACTGGAAATGGGCGGTTCGTAGTGGATTCGGTTCCTATTCCAGATATTTTGCATTTTAACTTCTGACACGACCCCCAACCCACTCGTTTTTGGGAGATAAGATTCAGTCCAATGGGTCAAATGGTCTTCTATGATAATGATCTTTTAGCACCAAGCTATTTATATTGCTCAGCAAGTATGGGAAGGTGCAAACCACCTAGCTGATCAAACTTTTTAAAATTAGGTTGTCAATGGCCTATTCTTTAGCCTATTCCAGGTGACTTTAAAATCTATGCTTGACTGACAGTTTTTATCATCTGTGAATGAAAGCTTCCTATCTTCCTTTATACTAGCTTGGAGCAAATGAAAGAGAGACAAATAACTGGGATTGGCAGTTTGTGTTATTTGGTTCCATTCTCATTGTATTACCATATGGGCTGGAGACTATAGGATTCAATACAGTGTCTTTCTCACATAAGTTTTTATCATGGCCACATCGTCCAAGTTATGAAAGTTATTGCAGAGAACTGAAAAGGTTACAGGAATGTTATACTTTTGGAACAGTTTTAATGTACCAGTGAGAAATCAAGTATTCTGATACTATCATCAATCTGCAGTTTGATCCATTTTACTTCAGTATTATTTCAGTCTTTTAATAAATGGTAATTAGCAGTTTTGAGCCTGAACTATATGGTCTGTCAGCACGTTTTCTGCCACTTTTGCAGGGATCAGGGCTTAACAGGGGAAGGGTTAACCCAACTGTTTCAAGTGTACCAATGGAAAGGGGTTTATTGTTCATTCTGGACACCGTACATCCTAGATACCTTGTGAGTTTTGATTATAAGCAGTGCATACTCAAATATGGTAGCCTAATTTTTCCCCATTAAGCATATTTGGAAAGTATGGGGAGAAAGCTCGATTTGTAACATTGTAAACAGAGAAATGACCATTGACATAGTCTTGCTTACCAATCATGATTCAAAAGTAAGAATTGGACTAAGGTGTTCAGAGCAATGCTTCAATCTGAAGTCTGTTGGCATACCTGGCATAGAGGTATTTTCCTGTACCAGTCACCATTTTCAAGGGGACTTTAAAAAAAAAGTTACTCATTTATGGGATCAGGGCGTCGCTGGCAAAGCCAGTATTTATTGCCCATCCCTAATTGCCCTTGAGAAGGTGATGGTGAGCCGGCTTCTTGAACCGCTGCAGTCCGTGTGGTGAAGGTACACCCACAGTGCTGTTAGGGAGGAGTCCCAGGATTTTGACCCAGCGATGATGAAGGATCGGCGATATACTTCTAAGTCAGGATGGTGTGTCAGTTGGAGGGGAACTTGGAGGTGGTGGTGTTCCCATGCGCCTGCTGCCCTTATCCTTCTAGGTGGAAGAGGTCGCGGGTTTGGGAGGTGCTGCCGAAGAAGCCTTGACGAGTTGCTGCAGTGCATCTGGTAGATGGTGCACACTGCAGTCACGGTACGCTGGTGGTGGAGGGAGTAAATGTTTAAGGTGGTAGATGGGGTGCCAATCAAGTGGGCTGCTTTGTCCTGGATGGTAAGTTGCCCTGCAAAGGCTAGATGCTCCTCCCTTGGGCAGGGGGGATCAGAAGGTCATTCGCCATCTCAGGCAGCATTCATGGCTCTCTGCGCAGCTGGTGTGAGCAACAAACTAAGACATGAAAGTAGAACGGCAGCATAGTGGGAATTGGGGATGGTAGCATAGTGGTTATGTCACTAGGCTAGTAATCCAGTAGGCCTGGACTAATGATCCAGCGACATGTGTTCAAATCCCACCATGGCAGCTGGGGAACTTAAATTCAGTTAATTCAATAAATCTGGAATAGTGTCAGTAATGGTAACCATGAAACTATCGTAAAAACCCATCTGGTAACTCAGAAAACCTGTTGCAATACCTGTTATGCCTGTAGGTGTCACTGTGATAGTCCTAAATAATCGTCACACAGCAGGTCCAAAAGACAGCAACACCTACTATATATCAATTTTGTGAGGCATCATGGATTTACACCAAGATGCCTGTGCAGCACAGTGGTTTCCAAGAATCGGAAGTGAAATAATTAACAGGGCAGTTTATAAAGCACCTGTGAGTAACATAAGTTGTGCTTTGTAAACTGCTAACTAATTTATGCCTTTTGTATCTCAACCAAACCTCCCATCTCCCCCCGTCCCCATTGAAAGCATTTAGCAGCTCAGCCTACCACCCGCCATTCCAAGTTAAAAACCCACTTACAGAAAATGCCAGCCACCCCAAACCCATTAAGAGATTATGGTACCTCAGAATTCTCCCTCCCTCCACTGAGAACATTTGGAAGCCTGACCTCCCACCCCTCCTCTGAGAGAATTTCCCTGTTTTTTTTCTCCGCAACCCCCTCCCCACCCCGCCATCTACTCCCCATTCCTTTCCCTCTGCTCTCTCCATCCCCCTTTCTGTCCCCACTCATACCCCTTCCTGTATCCCCCGCCCCATCACCTCCCACTCTCCTTCCCCGCCCCTTTGTCCCATTCCTGTCCCTCCTTTTCCTCCCCTGCCCTCTCTCCCATCTTCTCTTCCCCCTCCCTTAATAATAACCAGAATAATTATTAGCAGATCTCTATTAAGCTGAGTTAAAGTAATCCATCCCATTTGTAATTGCATGTGTCTTAGTCTTGATTTAGTCCACATTATGTAGTGCTGTGGCTTTGCGAATAAGCCTTTCAGTCATTGGGGAGTTTGGCCGGAAAGTGTCTCGATCCACCAGTAAGCATCTGTTGGTAAAAGAACAATTAAAAAGTTAGCAAATCACACAGGAAGCAATCATGAAGCTCAGAGGAAATCAGTAGGGATACAAGTTCCATTTGTTTATAATATGCGAAGGCTCTGAAATTACACTGTGGAATAATAAGGTACAAATACTTAGTATATTCATCTGCTATGCACCTCTGCTAAAATAGTAAGAGGAATTTCAAATGTGTTAATTATTCAATGTTACTTTCCCCCAGTATAATTTCAGGACCCAAGTGCTTCATCTCCTGCATTTTCTGAAAATTGCATCGCTTTCAGGCTGGGCACATTTTCTGTGATTCTGATGTTCAATGCCGCTGTTGTCTTGCAGCTGCTACATCACATAACCATTGCTCAGATGGTCGGCTTACCTATGTAATCAGCAGACCCTGGAATAACAATCATTTTTGTAATACAGGTAGAATGTCCCGAATCCGGCAACCTCGGAACGTGTTTCTGATGTCCGAAGTCCTGAAACGCCTGGGCCCAGGTTGCGCTTTTGGTAAGCCTCCCTCAGGGTGTCCGAATTCTGGAACGTTTTGCGGATTCCGGACCCCTGCCACCAATCGTCCCAGAGTCTGGATTCAAGATCATTCCGGATTCCGGAACTCCGGATTTGGGACGCTCAACCTATAGAAGCATACTGTTCAAGGTGCATAATTGGCGATCTAGATGAAGTACAAAGGTGCTAAGGGTTATGCAATGACTTTCTGTCATTCACATATGATGACTGCTGTTTTATATTTTGTTAAGTTTGGAAATTTTCAAAAAATTCTAAAATTATTAGAGGTAACAAGGAAAAGAGTCTTTGAATGAAAAAATCCCCACTTCCAGTATTCAGGTACAGTGGAAGGGCTTCCCCCATTATGGGAGCAGCATTCAAGACTTGGACAGACTTGGAGTTGATTGAAATTATGGAAAAATGCAGAGCTGTTAACATCAAGAAAATGTTAAAAATTTATATTCATCATGGAAAAGAGTGATACGTATTAAAAACTCAGCTAAACGCGATGTGATCAGTATTCCTAATGTGTGACACTTAGCTGGCCTGAAACTATGTCAAGAACTTAAAGTTCCTGTGAAAAGATCCCCTCCTAGGACTTGAGATCAGATTTATTACTTATAGTAGCTTTGCGCCAGGAATATACAAAGTTGAGAAAAAACAGTAATTAAAGAGAGAAAAGTAGACTGAACAAATGCTGTTGTTGATCACATATTGCTTTTATTAATTCTCAGTATATGGGCGTCGCTGGCAAGACCAGCAGTTTTTGCCCATCCCTAGTTGTCCTGAGAAGGCGGTGATGGTGGGCCTCCTTTTTCAACCGCTGGTAACGGTTTGATTAAACTGAGGGGCTTGCTGGGCTACTGCTCACCCCCCAACCATGCCTGCTATCTGCTTTTCTCATTGAGCTCCTGGATCTTTTCTCAAATCTGGCTTCCAAATATCTGGACATCAAGGGGGAAAAATTCAGTTGGTTGCGCCACCCATTAGCGCCTAAAGAGGTCGAGAAGTGGGGTGCTAATCAACTAGCGCCCGGGCGCAGCGAACCCTGCGCCTCTTCCCAAATTGAGCGGAAATTTAGCGCCGGCGCCAAACCGTTGCGCCCGCTCACCGGCGCACGCAGATCATGACATCATTTCAGTGTGCAACGCCCTTGGGGTGCCCCGGACCGGAAATTCAGTGGCGCCCCCCTCCGTTCTGCCTGGCGCTAACAAGGACAGGTTACCTTGAACGTTTCCCAGTCGCTGTCGGGCTGGGGGGGCGCTATTTAAAGGGGACTCTTCCTGGATTATTAGTGGTAGCCATTTTTGGACCACACCTTCTTGGAGAGAGAGAGACAAACGGAGAGCCATTTCTGCAGTGAGCCAGCGCTGGCTGAGGAACTTTAGCCTTCTGAACATTACTTTGCAGTTGGTAAGCTTCTCAACTGGCATAACTTTCAGTGCGCACTTACTATGGGGGCTGCATTGGATGGGAACGTCGTCCTTCTCAATCATATTGATAGGGCACAGAGACGCAGGGATAGAGTGGCAGGCATGGCCAGACGGAGGAGGGCCTACAGACGTCGGCACATGAGATTTTATGCTGCCAGGGTTTTCTGCCAACAGTTTTCGTATATCAACATGTCGGAGGAGCAGTGTTTCCAAAGGCTGCGCTTCAGTAAGGAGGTGGTCACTGAGCTCTGCCACCTGCTTCAGCCAGATCTGCAGCCTCAACTAAGGCGCAGGACATCTCTGTCGGTGGCTGTGAAGATCACTGTGGCTCTAAACTTCTATGCCAGCGGCTCCTTTCAGGCCGCTACTGGGGACATTGCCAACATCTCACAGTTCGTGGTGCATTGCTGCATCCGTCAAGTGACTAATGCCCTCTTTAAAAGGAGATGGTAGTACACCTCCTTCCCAATGACCCCGGACAAGCAGTGAGAGCGCACAGAGGGCTTCGCAAGGATAGCGGGCTTCCCCATGGTGCAGGGTGCCATTGACTGCACGCATGTGGCTTTGCGGGCGCCTCTAGAGAATGCGGAGGATTTCCGCAACCGAAAGGGGTTCCATTCTTTGAATGTGCAGCTGGTCTGTGACCACCGACAGCTGATACTCGCTGTCAATGCCCACTTTCCAGGCAGCAGCCACGACGCCTTCATCCTGTGCCAGACTTCAGTGGCAGACCTTTTCGAAGCCCTGGCTCAGCCAGGAGGCTGGCTTCTCGGGGACAAGGGCTATCCTCTGTGCCCCTGGCTGATGACCCCGCTCCGTTCGCCCAGCACCCCCTGCTGAAGAACGTTACAATGAGAGCTATCAAGCGACCAGGAACATCATTGAGCACACAATCGGCGTGCTGAAGCAACGGTTCCGTTGTCTGGACCATTCCGGAGGAGCCCTTCAGTACTCACCTGAGCGAGTCTCCCACTTCGTGGTTGTGTGTTGCATGCTGCATAACCTGTCAATCCTCAGGACCCAGCCAATGCCAGCAGACATTGAAGAGGAGGAGGAGGAAGAGGAACAACAACAACAACAAACTGCAAGGGCCGTCAGTCAGAGGCTTATAGCAAGTCGCTTCTAGGCCCCTCTGAGGGAATGCTTTCTGCCATTCCAAGAACATGAATGGAACCGTTCTGCTACCCCTAAGCCAGTCAAGGCAACAAGTAGTGCAAAGAACAGACATGGACATTGTAAATAAATAAACTTCTTTATTTAACAAAATGTGTATCCTTCCCGCATGACAAAGCAATGGAAACAAACAGCAAAACAAACAGACTGCCACATAACTGTCTCTCACACCCTGGAGACAATGTCCAAAACATAACTGCCTCTCACACCCTGGAGACAATGTCCAAAACATAACCAGCATTCAGACCAGCATCCTCAGCCTTGAATGAAAGAAATAACATAATTTAGCAGCACCTCCTACTTTTTGCCCCTCGATGGTGACCTGCTTCCCTTGCGGAATTGCTCCCTTCCCGCCCTGCAGCTCCTCCGTAGTGGGACCCCAGTGGCTGCAGCAAGGCTGGGGGAGGCCTGCTGACTGTCCGAAACTGAGACCGCAGATGCCCTTGAGGGACGGCCTGGACCAGCTCTGGGCCTGGAGGGCCCGGCTGCTGACTGCTCCAACTCTGCATGGGCGGAAGCAGTCTGTCCTACAGGTGATGGCAGCTGCAGTGGAGAAGTGCCAGTGGTGGCATCAGGAATGCTGTCATCCTGAGAGCGGACAGCAGCTCCCTGGTCGGCCGACACACTGGCACTCTGACGGGACAGCACCGCAGCATGCGCAGCAATCGGCTGGTGCACAGATTGCTGGCCTGCTGTGGCGCGGCGAGTGCCCCGGGGAATCCTGCCCGATCCAGCGAGGGTGGTAGCAGTCAGTGCTCGCGTGGCCTCAATCTGCGTCTGCATGAGACCAGCCACTGACTGCGTGGCAGCACTCAGCACTTGCGTGGCAGGTGCCAGTGCTTCGCCAAAGTCCTGGAGAATCCTTGCCAGTGCTGCGCCGAAGTCCTGCACACTCCTTGCCTGTGCTGCGCCGAAGTCCTGGACACTCCTTGCCAGTGTCTCAATGGAGTCGGGCATGCTTGCCACTGCAGCCATGAGCTCAGTGTGCCTCAGCCCAGCCTGGGCGCTCATTTCTGCGAGGGCACGCACCTCTTCTGCGCTCTGTGCAGCAGCACTCGCGGCCTGACTCTCCCTCCAGGGAGCCCCCGAGCTTCCCTACCCCCCTCGCGTTGCTGCAGGCCGCTGGGTCCTGGAGCTGCATCCTCCTCAGACCATTCCCCCCCGCTCCCCTCCAGGGAAGGCGTCTCCCCAGTCTGGACATGGGCTGGCTCACCTGAGGGTGGTACGGATGGTCCAGCTTCCTCCTCCTCGTCGCCTCCAGAGTCACTCGCACTGGCAGCTTGAAGGCCCGCCTCCTGAGCTGGTGATGCAGCATCTGAAAGCAGGGAGGTTCAAGAGTGGGTTTAGCAAAAGGACAGGGTGGCAGCAAGGGATGCATGAGTGCTGCAATGCTCTGAGTTGGCTCGAGAGTGAAAAAGCATGCTGGTGTGGGGAACAAGTGGAAGGAGAGAGGTCAAAAAGGTGATGACCTTACCATTGCTGTCCACAATGGGATCGGCATCTCCAGAGGCGACGGGGCCAATCATCCGGCTTGCCACAATCTGGTGGACTTGCTCCTCCAGGTCTGTAAGGATCTGCAGGTGAGGCCGGCCTCCTCTGGTCCGATGCTATTGCCTTCTATTATTGGCCAGCTTGGCCTGCAAGAGAAAGGACGGGGTGTGATGAAACCTGCAGCCCTGATCTGGCATGACATGCCTCCCATGGTTGATTAGCCCTTACATTATGCTGCCCTGATCTGGGATGACATGCCCCCCATGGTCGATTAGCCCTTACATTATGCTGCCCTGATCTGGGATGACATGCCTCCCATGGTCGATTAGCCCTTACATTATGCACAGAGCTGAATGTGCGTGTGTGTTTCCAGAAAGGGCCATGGGTGCTGGATGACAGCTGGCCATTGGGGCTTTGCACACCCTCTGGCCATAAAGTGAGGTCCAGATGGAGGGATGAAGATGATACTGAAAAAGGCACTCACCCTGACGACCCGAGTGAGGTCGTTGAACTTCTTCCTGCATTGCACAGGAGTCCTGGGAACCATGCTGCTGGAGGTGACTCTGTTGGAAACCTCCCGCCAAGCTCTGCGATAGTCGCTGTGTTGAGGCCTCCTGCCATTCTCTGGGTAGAGTACAGATCGCCTGCGCTCCACCGCGCCAACCAGAGCATCCAATGCCCCCTCGCTGAAGCGCTGTGCTCTCTCCCTGGCCCTCTCCATATTGATGCAGTTGTCGATGCCACAGGTAGGTTACCGCCGAGTTTGAGGCCTACGAGGCGCAGGGTGCAGCTGGAGATGATAATTGATCCGCCCCTTTAAGAGCTGGCCAGCGCCAGCGTGTCTGGCTGAAATTGATAATTGACAGCACCTGCGCTGCGCCTGCCCGCGGAGAAATTGCGTCGCGCCGCCGGGTTAGCGCCTTAAAACTGTCGTGCAGCGCCTGATTTAGCGCCGCAATCACCTTCAGGGGCGCAGCTACCCAATATCGCTCGAGGTGGCGATAAATTGCACCTGGCGCTAAACTTTGCGCACCGCCAATACTAGCGCCCCAAATGGGGCGATACCAAATTTCTCCCCCCAAGAGTCATACAGTCATAAAGGCACAGAAGGAGGTAATTCAGCCCATCGAGTCCGTAACGGCTCTCTGTAAAGCAATCTAGTCAGTCCCATTCCCCCGCTCTATCACCGTAGCCCTGCAAGTTTATTTCCCTCAAGTGCCTATCCAGTCTCCCCTTGACAACATTGAGTGTCTCCGTTTCCACCACTTCTGTCGGCAGCGAGTTCCAGGTCCTCACCACTCGTTGCGTAAAAAAGTTTTTCCTCATGTCCCCCTTGTATCTCTTGCCCAAAACCTTAAATCTGTGTCCCCTAGTCCTTGTACCATCAACTAGTGGGAACAGTCTTTCCCCGTTTAGCCTATCCAAACCCGTCATAATCATGTATACCTCTATCAAATCACCCCTCAACCTCCTTTGCTCTAATGAAAACAAATCCACCTTCTCCAACCTGTCCTTGTAACTAAGGTCCCCCATCCCTGGAACCATTCTGGTAAATCTCCTCTGCACCCTCTCAAGGACTTTCACATCCTTCCTAAAGTGTGGTGACCAGAACTGGATGCAATACTCCAGTTGTGGCCTAACCAGTGCTTTATAAAGGTTCAGCATAACTTCTCTACTTTTGTACTCAATACCTCTATTTATGAAGTCTAGGCTCCCATATGCTTTGCTAACCACTCTCTCACTATGTCCTGCCACCTTCAGGGACCTATGCACATTAACTTCCAGGTCCCTCTGTCCCTGCACACTCTTTAAAACTGTGCCATTAAGTGTATATTGCCTCTCCCTGTTCCTTCTGTCAAAATGCATCACCTCACACTTCTCTGTATTAAATTCCATCTGCCACTTGTCTGCCCATTCTGCTAGCCTTTCTATGTACTGTTGCAGTCGATTGGTATCATCCTCACGGTTTGCAACATCCCCAAGTTTGGTGTCATCGGCAAATTTAGAAATTCTACTCTGTATTCCAATATTCAGGTCATTTATATATATCAAAAAAAGCAGTGTCCCCAGCACTGACACTTAGGGAACACCACTGTCTACTATCCTCCAGTCTGAAAAGACTACTCTTCTGCACTGGACTACACTGGACTACACCGTAAGACTTATCTGTTGTGTCTCTAATCTGCTGCTCTGTTGCTTAAATTTTAAAGTAACTTTGATCAGATTAAAGCCTTTCCCCCAACGCTGCTGCTCCCTGCTGAGCCTGTGACTGGTTCTACTGCTTTTTCAGCTTCAGCTACAATCTGTTCCAGGCTAGCGTTTCACTCTCCTGGGCCAAAGTACATTTCTCCACCACTTCTGGATCTTATGATGACATCCAACTTCGCCATCATCTTTCTGCCCTGCAATCGATTCTGTACATCTCCTGGATCTTCATTCCCATGGAAATACGTCCATCAGTGCGTTATCCGATACTCTACCCTTCAAATAACTTCTGCATTTCACCTGCCCGACACAGCTGTCTCTGAACTTAGACAACAGTTTGTCGATGCTCCATGCCGACTCCACCCTACCTACCTCAGGACCTCTGACTTCAACTCTGGACTCCCTCATACTGTCTCCTATCTATTCCCTGTTACTACCAGGATGTATGTATCCTAATAATTGCTCCGTAACCAGGCCTCTGTAACTTGAGTTTTCCTCTGTCCAATCATGTGCACATTTTGGCTGCTGCCCCAGACCCGAGCCCATCACTTCTATTTCCACTTTTTTCTCCCCCTTTTATAAAAAATTATTTTCTCTTCACTCCTCCTAGACCCCCCTCTCCTGTTGTCATGCTTCTTTTCATTTCTCCCCTCTCGGGTACTCTCCCTTCCCTACCCCAACCCTCCCGGTTAAGCAACGCCTTGATTTTAAAATTCTCATCTTTGTTTTCAAATCCCTCCATGGCCTCGCCCCTCCCTATCTCTATAACCTCCTCCAGCACCACAACCCTCCAAGATATCTGCGCTCCTCGAATTCTGGCCTTGAGCATCCCCGATTTTAATCACTCCACTACTGGTGGCCGTGCCATCAGCTGTCAAGGCCCTAAGCTCCGGACTTCCCTTCTTTAGCCTCTCTACCTCTCTTTCCTCCTTTTAAGATGCTCCTGAAAACCTACCTCTTTGACCAAGCTCATCTGCCCTAATAGCTCCTTATGTGGCTCAGTGTCAAATTTTGTTTTATTTCGCTCCTGTGAAGTGCCTTGGGATGTTTTACTACGTTAAAGGTGCTATATAAATACAAGTTGTTGTTCAGTACTCCTCGAACTTTCTACTCTCCTGCCACCGTCCCAGGCTTAATTTCCTCTTGGATACGCCTACATCTTCCCTCTGTGCCTCTCTTGGCATCCTCCAAAGTGCCCATCGAGGCACTCGTCACTGCCTCCTTATGAGTAGCAAGCCCAACTGCCCCATCCTACTCTCTCACTGACCTTCCCGCCCACTGGGGGCTAATCTTGTCAATCTCCTCCCCATCCAACTCACCCTTCCTAGTGCTGACCCTGTGGACTCTGCCAGCGGATTACTTATCACCGCCCCTATCCGCATCTCCCTCCAGAATGTCCATTCATTTGTGAACAAGGCCTTTGCCATCCATGCGCTTATTGTGGATGATTGTATTGGCATCATGGCCTTGACGGAAACCTGGCTGAGGGGTGATGACACCTTCCCCTAAATGAAGCCTCCCCGCCTGGCTATACCTTCCATCATTTGCCCTTCCCAGGCCGACACGGTGGCGGTGTGGCTCTGATCACCAAATCACACCTTGGTCTGTCCCCCTATTCCTCTGGCACTTTCTCCTCCTTTGAGCATCTCACCTTGTTCCAATCCTCTTGCCTCTCATTCAAAATCCTCGTTCTCTACCGCCCACCCAAGTACCATAAAAATTTTCTCACTAAGATATTTTCACTACTTTCCTCCCACTGAGCAAATTTTCATTTTGTGATTTCAACCACCATCTGAATTCATCATGATCTCTCTCACTGAATACTAGTGGCGATGGTTCCTCTGGGGAGTACAGCCAGAGCCAAGTCCATGGCACCACGGTGGGGAGGAGGAAGATCGGGAAAGCAATAGTGGTAGGGGATTCGATAGTTAGGGGAACAGACTGGCATTTCTACGGCCACAGACGTGATTCTACGATAGTATGTTGCCTCTCTGGTGCCAGGGTCAAGGATGTCACTGAGTGGCTGCAGAACATTCTGAGGGGGGAGGGTGAAGAGCCAGAGGTTGTGGTCCATATCGGTACCAACGACATAGCTAGAAAGAGGGATGAAGTCCTGCAGGCAGATTTTAAGGAGCTAGGAAAGAGATTAACAAACAGGACCTCAAAGGTAGTAATCTCTGGATTACTCCCAGTGCCACAGTGAGCATAGATATAGGGGGATAGAGCAGATGAATGCGTGGCTGGAGAGATGGTGCAGGAAGGAGGGCTTCAGATTCCTGGGACAGAGGGACCTGTTCTGGGGGAGGCGGGACCTGAACAGGTCGGACGGGTTGCACCTGAACCACTGTCCTCACGGGGGGGGGCGGGGTGGGGGGCGGGGAGGGGTTGCTAGTGCTTTTGGGGCGGGTTTAAACTAATTTGGCAGGTGGGTGGGCACCAGGATGTAGCATTAGAAAGGAGAAACAAAGTGCACAAAGGATTGGGAAAGACAGATAGCGCTAGAGTAAGAAATAGTATGGTATTAGGTGAGGTCAGACTAATAGAGAATACAAGAATGTCTAAAATAGTTTATAGTGCATGTGTGTGAATGCACGAAGTGTGGTAAATAAGGTTGGTGAGCTGCAGGCGCAAATAGCCACATGGGAATATGATGTCATGGCGATAACGGTGATCTGGCTCAAAAAAGGGCAGGATTGGGTTTTAAATATTCCTGGATATAAGGTGTTCAGGAAAGATAGGGAAGGAAAGGAAGGAGGTGGGTGGCAGTACTGGTTAAGGAGAATGTTACAGTGCTGGAGAGAGAGGATGTCCTGGAGGGGTCAAGGACAGAATCTATTTGGTTAGAGTTGAGAAACAATAGAGGTACCATTACAACACTAGGTGTATTCTATAGGTCACCAACTAGTGGGAGTGATATAGAGAAGCAAATTTGCAGGGAAATTATAGCGAGGTGCAAGAACTATGGAGTAGTGATAATGGGGGACTTCAAATATCCTAATATAGACTGGGATGGTAATAGTGTAAAGGGCAGGGAGGGGGAAGGATTTCTGAAGTGTATTCAGGAGAACTTTCTTGATCAGTACGTTTGCAGCCCAACGAGGAAGGAGGCATTACTGGATCTGGTCTTGGGGAATGAGGTGGGTCAAGTGGAGCAAGTGTCAGTAGGGGAACATTTAGGGAACTGTGATTATAGTATCATAAGGTTTAGATTAGCTATGGAAAAGGACAGAGAGCAATCTAGAATAAAAAAATCATTGAAGGTAGCAGGGCAGGTTGAGAAAGCGGTTAAATAAGTATACAGGATCCTGGGCTTCATAAATAGAGGCATAGAGTACAAAAGCAAGGAAGTTATGATGAACTTGTATAAAACACTAGTTTGGCCTCAACTGGAGTATCGCGTCCAATTCTGGGCACCGCACTTTAGGAAGGATGTGAAAGCCTTAGAGAGGGTGCAGAAAAGATTTACGAGAATGATTCCAGGGATGAGGGACTTCAGTTACATGGATAGACTAGAGAAGCTGGGGTTGTTCTCCTTAGAGCAGGGAAGGTTGAGAGGAGATTTGATGGAGGGGTTCAAAATCATGAGGAGTCTAGACAGAGTAGATAGAGAGAAACTGTTCCCATTGGCGGAAGGGTCGAGAACCAGAGGACACAGATTTAAGGTGTTTGGCAAAAGAACCAATGCTCCTTCTCACCCTCAGTAAGCTCCCCGCTGGAGTGGGGCTAATCTACAGAACAAACGGGAAATTGTTCAACCGCCATCGCCTCCAGTCCAGATCCAAGGTCGTCCCTCTGTCATCGAATTACATTACGCAGATGACCTCAAGTCTCTTCGCCGGGAGCAAGTGGAAGCCAAGCGCAAAGAGCAGAAGGAGCGCACGTCAACCCAAGCACCCCACCCACCCACCCCTTCAACCACCGTCTGCCTCACTTGTGAGACTCTTTAGGTCCCGCATTGGACTCATCAGTCACCTGAGAACTCATTTTTAGTGTGGAAGTAAGTTATCCTCGGTTCCAAGGGACTGTCTAAGAAGAAGGTTCACCACAACATTTCTGTAGCTACCAATCTGCTCAACCATACCCTCACTTCCACCTTTGATGCCCTAGTCCCCATATAAACCATTACCCTCTCTCACCCGGGCCATTCCTCCTGGTATGGCCCTCATCTGCGTTCACTTATATCCAAGGGACGCAGTCTTGAATGGATATGGCGGACAACTGGTTTAGCCATTCACTGCCAGACCTGGCTGGACCACATAAAGCACTATTGGGTCCTGCTCTCGTCTGCCAAAACTGTTCACTATTCCAGGATCATCATGGAATGCAAGGATAACCCCGGAATGCAAGGATAACCCCAGTTTCTTTTCTCTACTGCAAACCATCTTCTTAAACCCCTCTCCACTGTCTCCTCCACCCTCACCTCCAACAACAAGTGCGAGGAGCTCATGGACCTCTTTGTGACTAAGATTGAGACCATCGGATCAGCTGCCTCTGCCACTTCCGTCCCTTCCCATAGCCCACCGGGCCAAGCTTCCTCTAAGGTTACCCGCTGCCCTAGCCCTGAACTCACATCTTTCCCTAGTTTCTCTCCTATCCCCCCTCATGCCCTCTCCGAGCTGATCTTGTCCATGCAACTAGGACTTAAGTCAGGCAAGAGTGAGGTGGAAGCCCTGGGAAATAGGCTGGGATCCAGATATGCCGGGTTCCAGCCTCTGCATCAAGTTTCCAGGGAGCCGTGTTTGGCGCAGAACTTCTGCAACCTCAAACCAGGTCACCTGCATCGGAGGGGGTATGGTCGGGAGGAGACTCCTGGGTTGGGAATTCACTGGCAGGCCAGTACACTGAGAGATAAGGTGTAGCAGCCTGCCAACCTGCAGAAAAGAAACCCTTCTGGGGGTCCAGGGCTGGGACTTGGGGCTGGAGATTATTCATCCCCTCCTTAAAAGGACCAATCTGAGCCTAGCTTTGCTCTAATTCCAGGCCATAGTGCTGGTGGACAACTGGCTTGTGTCGCATTTCCTGCTTCCTTTCTGGCGGGTGTCAGAGATGTGCAGGTGCTTGGTGGTTATAATTAAACAAGCTGATCTGCCCCTGGCCTCATCTTTTCTGGCAGGGTCAGAAATGGAGGTCACCAATGGACACATTGTGCCACTCTGTAACCTCGTGGCTCGGCATATCCCTCACTCTACCCTTTACCATCAAGCCAGGGGACCAACACTGGTTTAATAAGGAGTGTAGAAGAGCATGCCAGGAGCAGCACCAGGCATACCTAAAAATGAGGTGCCAACCTGGGGAAGCTGCAACACAAGAATACAGGCATGTTAAAAAGCGGAAGCAGCATGCCATAGATAGAGCTAAGCGATCTCACAATCAACGGATCAGATCAAAGCTCTGCAGTCCTGCCACATCCAGTCGTGAATGGTGGTGGACCATTAAACAACTAACGGGAAGAGGAGGCTCCATGAATATCCGCATCGTCAATGATGGTGGAGCCCAGCACATGCAAAGGCAAAGCTGAAATGTTTGCAACCATCTTCAGCCAGAAGTGCCGAGTGGATGATCCATATCGGCCTCCTCCTGAGGTCCCCACCACCACAGAAGCCAGTCGTCAGCCAATTCAATTCACTCCACGTGATATAGAAACATAGAAGATAGGAGCAGGAGTAGGCCATTTGGCCCCTCGAGCCTGCTCCGCCATTCAATGAGATCATGGCTGATCATCCAAACTCAGTACCCTGTCCCTGCCTTCTCCCCATATCCTTTGATCCCTTTAGCCTTACGAATATATCTAACTCCTTCTTGAATATATTTAATGAATTGGCCTGAACTGCCTTCTGTGGTAGAGAATGCCACAGGTTCACCACTCTCTGGGTGAAGAAATTCCTCCTCATCTCAGTCCTAAATGGCTTACCCCTTATCTTTAGACTGTGGCCCCTGGTTCTGGATTCCCAGCCATCAGGAACATCCTTCCTGCATCTAGTCTGTCTAGTCCTGATGGAATTTTATAAGTTTCAATGAGATCCCCTCTCATTCTTCTAAACTCCAGCGAGTATAAGCCCAATCGACCCAATCTCTCCTTATACGTCATTCCTGCCATCCCAGGTATCAGTCTGGTGAATCTTCGCTGCACTCCCTCCATGGCAAGAACATCCTTCCTCAGATAAGGCGACCAAAACTGCACACAATACTCAAGGTGTGGTCTCACCAAGGCCCTGTACAACTGCAGCAAGACATCCTTGCTCCTGTACTCAAATCCTCTCGCTATGAAGGCCAACATACCATTTCCCTTCTTAATTGCCTGCTGCACCTGCATGCTTACCTTCAGCAACTGGTGCACAAGGACACCCAGGTCTCATTGCACATCCCCTTTGTTAGATCCGTGTATTTTTGATGTAGTGTGTCCTTCAATAACTAGACATGAGACTGCAGGAACAATTCAACAGGTATTTACTGGATGAGGGTTACTCTAAAACTAACGTAAAGATCCCTACTCAGGGTTTATATACAGGTGTGGTCACTGCCGGTACTACAGTATACAGGAGCTGTAAAAAGTAGTTCTCCCCTTAAAGGTACATACACTACAATTCCTCCCCTTTTAGATTTACAGTACCATAACATTCATTTTACAATTAACACTTTTAACATGCACATTAACTGAAAATAGTCCATTTATAAATTCAGTCTTTGGGGCGGCTTCCTGATCCTTTCTGGATAGCGCCTTTCCTGAGTGTCTTGTCCTTGGTGCGGAGGCCCCCTGTCGTCAGTTGGTTCATCAGCTTCCGATGCTACTCTTTCTGGGGTAGATGCTACCGGTATGTCGGGTTCATCACCAGGTGCGCGAGACATGGGGTTGACTCGTTCCTGTGACTCTAGGATCTGGTCGACATGGCGTCTCACAATGTTCTCCCCAACATCCACTGTGTACATTAGTGGCCCCTGCCGTGTGCATATCGTTCCTGGTTGCCATTTCTCTGTTCGGTAGTCGCGGGCCAAGACTGGTTGCCCTACATTGAAGCTCCTTGTCGGCTTCTCATTGATGTGCTGGAATTGCTTATTCTCAACATCTCTTCGTACATTTGGTCTGAGCAAATCCAGACGAGATCTCAACCTTCAGTTAAAGAACATCATGGCCGGGGTCTGGTTGGTGACTGCATGTGTCGCATTTCTGCAGGCTAACAGGAAATTATCCACCTTATGCTGCAGTGGAATGTCATCATCGCACATGGCCCTTACTGCTTTCTTAAAGGTTTGTACGAACCTCTCAGCCAATCCATTTGTGGCTGGATGATACGGGGCGGATGTGTAATGCCTTACCCCATTCCTTTTCATGAATCTTCGAAACTCTTCGGACACAAACTGTGGTCCGTTATCAGAGCAAATCTGCTCTGGCAATCCGTTCCTGGCAAATATGGTCCATAGGACTGCAATAGTTTTCTCCGTGGTGGTGGACGACATTTCGATCACCTCAGGCCATTTCGAGTGCGCATCCACGGCTATTAAAAACATTGAGTCCATGAATGGACCAGCAAAATCAATATGCACCCGTTGCCATGGAGATGAGGGCCACTCCCATGGGTGTAGAGGGGCATGTGGTAGTGCATTTTGGACCTTCTGGCATCCTGAGCAGCTCTTTGTCAGATCCTCGATTTGCTGATCGATCCCCGGCCACCACACATAAGCCCTAGCAAGGCTTTTCATTTTTACCCCTCCCAGATGGCCTTCGTGAAGCTCATTGAGCACTCTCTCCCTTAACTTTGGTGGAATTACCACTTGGGATCCACACATCAAGGTCCCCTGGCATACTGACAGCTGTTCTCTTCTGGATGAGAATGCTGGCAACAGTGAGTTGCCATGTGCTGGCCATCCCTTCACTGTCAAGTCATATACCCGAGACAGTGTCGGGTCATTTCGGGTCTCCTTCTCTATATCAGCGTTAGTTACTGGCAAGCGTTCAATTATAGTCGAATGAAATATTTCGACAGGGTCCACTGCTGGTGCTTCCTCCGCAGTAGGCAGTGGCAGGCGTGATAGCCCATCAGCGTTTCCATTCTGTTTCGTGCCCTTATACTCGATTTCATATTGGTTCGCCCCTAGAAAAAGCGACCATCTTTGTAGCCGTTGCGCAGTCATCACCGGCACGCCCTTCTTTGGATTAAAGATGGAGACAAGTGGTTGGTGGTCTGTCAGCAAGGTGAGCTTCTGCCTGTGCAGATAGTGGTTGAATGTTTTCACTCCCCACACTAGGCTGAGGGCCTCCCTGTCAATCTGGGCGTAGTTACGCTCGGCTGAGGTTAGTGACCGAGACACAAAGGCTACCGCCCTCTCCGAGCCATCCGGGAACTTGTGCGACAGCACCGCTCCAATGCCATAGGGTGATGCATCACACGCCAACCGAATTGGTAGTGCTGGGTTGAAATGAGCCAACACCTCTTTTGATGTGATCAATTCTTTGCACTTCTGGAGAGCTCGTTTACATTCGTCATTCCACTTCCATGGTACCCCCGTTTGCAGGACGGTGTTCAGTGGGTGTAATACCGTGGACAAATTTGGTAAGAACTTATGGTAGTAGTTTACCAGCCCGAGGAACGACCTCAGTTGTGACACATTTTCCGGTGCTGGAGCCTTGACTACTGCCTCAATCTTTTCAGGGGACTTATGTAAGCCCTCTTCATCGATGATGTGGCCACAATACGAGATCTGCTTCTGGAAAAACTCGCACTTGTGGCGATTAGCTCGTAGCCCATATTCCTTTAATCTGGTGAGCACCTTCTCCAAGTTGGCGAGGTGATCACTGTCATTTTCGCCCGTGACCAGGATGGCGTCCAAATAACACTGGGTCCCTGGAATCCCTTGCAGGACTTGATCCATTGCCCTTTGCCAAATAGCCGGAGCTGATGCTACCCCGAACACCAGCCGGTTGTATTGGTAGAGACCTTTATGAGTGTTGATCGTGAGGTACTGTTTCGAGGCTTCTTCTACCTCCCTTTGCAGGTACGCCTGGGCCAGATCAATCTTAGTGAAGCGTTTCCCTCCAGATAGCGAGGCGAAAATATCTTCAATCCGCGGAAGCGGATATTGTACCGTGTGAAGGACTGGGTTCACTGTCACCTTAAAGTCCCCACAGATGTGAACCTTCTTTGGTTTCCCCAGGCGTATTACTCAACGACCTCTTCATTACAGGAACGATGGGTGTAGCCCACTCGCTCCAGTCCACTTTGGACAGTACTCCTGAACATTCCAAACCTTCCAGCTCTGCTTCGACGGCTGGGCGGATCGCATAAGGCACCGGTCTGGCCTTAAAAAACTTTGGGCTTGCATTTTCCTCCATTTTGATCATCGCTGTTATTCCTTTTAGTGTTCCGAGTCCCTCCTGGAACACTTCTTGTGCGTCAGTTAGCAATTTTGACAGTCGTCCAGGTGTGACGTCGTCATCCTTTTTGGCATCTACAGTCAGTGCTTGTATGGAATGCCAATCTAGCTGTATCTTCTGGATCCATTCACGTCCTAGTAGTGGTGGTCCTCCATCTGGCAATACATATAGGTCCATTTTTGGTGTTTCCTTGCCGTTATATACAACATTCGCCCTTATTTTTCCTTTGGGGTAGACGTTTTGCCCCGTGTACATCTTCAAGACAATCTCTGTATCTCTCAAGGGTATATGTGAGAATAGCCGCTTGTAGTCCCTTCGGTTTATGACTGTTAGGGCTGATCCTGTGTCCAATTCCATTTTCACTTGGACTCCAGCTATCTTGAGCGTGACCCAGATAGTTTGATGATCCTCCATTTGGATCACCTTATGTAGTTTCAGACAACCCAGCTCCTTGCTTCCGGAGTCTGTATCACTTTTCTGTTCATCTGAACTACTCTCCGTCACCTTATGTACCTTCTTGTACTTCTCCTGTGGAGATTTCTTGCTGCTGGTTTTCTTTCCTGACCTGCAGACTCTTGCTATGTGTCCTACTTTTCCACACTGTCTGCACACTTTGTCCTTAAACCAGCAATCATTGTGGTCATGTGTTGTTCTGCCGCAGCGATAACACTTCACTGTTCCGTATGACATTTCATTTGTGCCATATTCTTGCGGTCTCCGTTGTATCTCTGCAGCGCCCCGTGCGGCTGCTTCGTGTGATACTGCCATGCTGAAAGCCTTTTCCAGCATAAGGTCCTTTTCAGATAAAAGCCGTTTCTGGGTTCCTTCACTTTGGAGCCCACACACAAACTTGTCCCTGAAGGTACCTGCCAGTCCCGCTCCAAACTGGTAGTGTTTCGATAGCTTACGCAGTTTCGTTAAATACTCAGCATTACTTTCATCTTTATGCTGGTTCCTTTTGTGAAACTTAAATCTTTCTGCTATCAGCAGCGGTGTGGGGTTTAAATGGTTCTGTAGGGTTGACACTATGTTTTCAAAATCCTTGTCCACTGGCTTCTCTGGGGTTACTAGGTTTCGCAGTAAGCCATACATTTTTGCACCCATGGAATTCAACAATACCAGCGCTTTCCTCTCATCTGGCACTTCATTCGCCTTGCAGTACACTTCTATGCATTCGACATATGTCGTCCAATGTTCGACTTCATTGTCGAACGCTGTGATACTGCCACTCTTCGGCATCCCTGGGTGTGGTTAGACTGGCTCAAAATGGCATTTTCCCGCGCTTCCCTTCTTCTCCGCTGCGGCTCAAAATGGCGTTTTCTCGCGCTCTCCCTTCTTCTCCGCTGCGGCTCAAAATGGCGTTTTCCCGCTGACGCTGCTCATCCCTTGAACACCGGCTGCGCTCTGCGCGTTTTCTTTCGTGCCTCTCTTCTCCCGTCGACGCCGTTCGGTTCTGAACACTGGCTGCACCCTGTGCGCTCTACCCTCTCTCTTCTCCCGTCGACGCCGCTCGGTCCTGAACACCGGCTGCGCCCTGTGCGCTCTACCCTCTCTTTTTTCCCGTCGACGCTGCTCGGCCTTTTCTGTGCCGTCGGTCGGCTCTAGCCGCCGCTGTCCGGGAAGGGTCTGCGCCGTACCTGTTGCCAGCCCGTTTCGCTGGACCACCGTGACTGGAGAACCAAGCCCAGCTCTCAACAGCCTCCCCTGCGATGCTTAATCTCTGCTGGGTGACTGGGCGGTTGCTCGTGGTCGACGCCCGTGCTTCTGGCCTCAACTTTCTTCCACTGTTCTCCAGGAGCAAATCCCTGGGAGGTAATGCAGAGCTGCAGGTAGGTTCGAATCTGCCTCGTTGCCACTGTTAGATCCGTGTATTTTTGATGTAGTGTGTCCTTCAATAACTAGACACGAGACTGCAGGAACAATTCAACAGGTATTTACTGGATGATGGTTACTCTAAAACTAACGTACAGATCCCTACTCAGGGTTTATATACAGGCATGGTCACTGCCGGTACTACAGTATACAGGAGCTGTAAAAAGTAGTTCTCCCCTTAAAGGTACATACACTACACCCTTCTCCCAATCTATTGCCGTTCAGATGATAATCTGCCTTCCTGTTTTTGCCACCGAAGTGGATAACCTCGCATTTATCCACATTATACTACATTTGCCATGCATCTGCCCAATCACCCAACCTGTCCAAATCATACTGGAGTTTCTCGGCATCCTCCTCACAGCACACACGCCCACCCAGCTTTGTGTCATCTGTAAACTTGAAGATATTACATCTAGTTCCCTCGTCTAGATCATTAATATATATTGTGAATAGTTGGGGTCCTAGGACCGATCCCTGCGGTACCCCACTAGTCACTGCCTGCCACTCGGAAAAAGACCCGTTTATTCCAACTCTTTGCTTCCTGTCTGCCCCTCGCCGACCGCGCTCTTTATTTACTGGCCTCTGCTCCGGTTCCCAGCTAGGTCCGCTTCTCCTCGGCTGCTCACAGTGATATCAAGAAACGGATGAGCGCACTGGATACAGCAAAGACTATGGGCCCCGACAACATCCCGACTGACGTGCTGAAGACTTGTGCTCCAGAACTAGCCATGCCTCTAGCTAAGCTGTTCCCGTACAGCTATAACACTGGCATCTATCCGACAATGTGGAAAACTGCCCAGGTATATCCTGTCCACAAAATGCAGGACAAATCCAATCCGGCCAATTACCGCCCCATCAGTCTACTCTCAATCATCAGCAAAGTGATGGAAGGTGTCGTAAGCAGCACTTCATCACCAATAACCTGCTCACTGATGCTCAGTTTGGGTTCCGCCAGGACCACTCAGCTCCAGGCCTCATTAAAGCCTTGGTCCAAGGATGAACAAAAGAGCTGAATTCCAGAGGTGAGGTGAGAGTGACTGCCCTTGACATCAAGGCAGCATTTGACCGAGTGTGGCATCAAAGAGCTCTAGTAAAATTAAAGTCAATGGGAATTGGGTGAAAAATCTCCACTGGCTGGAGTCATACCTAGCACAAAGGAAGATGGTTGTGGTGGTTGAAGGTACATCATCACAGCCCCAGGACATCGCTGCAGGAGTTCCTCAGGGCAGTGTCCTAGGCCCAACCATCTTCAGCTGCTTCATCAATGACCTTCCCTCCATCATAAGGTCAGAAATGGGGATGTTCGCTGATGACTGCACATTGCTCAGTGCCATTCGCAACTCCTCAGATAATGAAGCAGTCCATGCCCGCATGCAGCAAGGCCTGGATGACATTCAGACTTGGGCTGATAAGTGGCAGGTATCATTCGCGCCACACAAGTGCCAGGCAATGACTATCTTCAAAAAGTGAGTGTGTAATCACCGCCCCTTGACATTCAACGGCATTACCATCGCCAAATCCCCCACCATCAATATCCTGGGGTTCACCATTGACCGGAAACTTAACTGGACCAGCCACATAAATCCTGTGGCAGCGAGAGCAGATCAGAGGCTGTGTATTCTGTGGTGAGTGTCTCATCTCCTGACTCCCCAAAGCCTTTCCACCATCTACAAGGCACAAGTCAGGAGTGTGATGGAATACTCTCCACTTGCCTGGATGAGTGCAGCTCCAACAACACTCAAGAAGCACGGCACCATCCAAGACAAAGCAGCTCGCTTGATTGTCACCCCATCCACCACCTTAAACATTCACTCCCTCCAGCACCGGCTTACCATGGCTGCATTGTGTACCATCTACAAGATGCACTGCAGCAACTCGCCAAGGATTCTTCGGCAGCACCTCCCAAACCCACGACCTCTACCACCTAGAAGGACAAGGGCAGCAGACGCATGGGAACACCACCACCTCCAAGTTCCCCTCCAAGTCACACACCATCCTGACTGGGAAGCCATTTCTCCATCGTTGCTGGGTCAAAATCCTGGAACTCCCTCCCTAACAGCACTGTGGAAGTACCTTCACCACACGGACTGCAGCGGTTCAAGAAGGCGACTCACCACCACCTTCTCAAGGGCAACTAGGGATGGGCAATAAATGCTGGCCTTGCCAGCGACATCCACATCCCATGAACAAATTGAAAAAAATTCATGCCAGGATGTCAGTCCTGTAGATTTTGAGGGCTAACATATAAATTACACTGTCTGGACAAGATGAGCAAGACTGGGAGAGATTCCAAGGAATGTTATTTTTACCTGGTGTCTGATTTCATTTTAAGGCTGGGAAGGTAAATGCAATAACTAGCTAACAAGCAAGCCTGTTTTCTGTCCTATAATTAACATTTGTTCATTTCATATGTCTGGTTAAGGTGCTTGTCACCTGAAAGGTGAATCTTTTTAATAAAATAAGTCATCTCAATCGATCAAACTTCAAAACAGCTGGAAAAAGGAATCTTACTTTGTGAATTATAGTGAACAAAATAATTGTTTTGACACCCAGATCAGAAGGAAGTAGAAGGAAACCCTGGAGATTAGTAAAGGTTCAGAATAGCTTATAATGCCAGTCCTCTACATTGCATGAGTACTAAGAATAATAGTTCAGAAAGAAAGTTTAAGAAATCTAGTCAGATATTTAAATGTATCATTTGTCTGCAACAGTTCAAGTATCTGAGAATGGAGGGACAGAAATTAATAAGAGCTATTTGCATGGACTTGCTAAGTTAGATGTACCGGGAAGAGAAGCAGGCGGTGGAGGGAAAGAAAGAAGGAATACTCTGCTATGGACTGAAATCAACTCCACAAGTTTCTCCAGGGGCGAATACAAGTGACCGGAGGGTGGCAAATCCACCCAACTCCGCTACGGCTGACCCAGATGGACATTGACGTAAGAAAACTACTCGGCACTTGGTCTGAGTATTAAACAAGGCTTTAATCAACTGTTTTTCAATATGGAGAGCTAGTTGTGTCCTTCACTAGTTCCTGTTGAAGATGTCCTGAGCAAGCTGGGCCCATGCCCGAGTATTTATACTCTCCCTGGACAGCGCCACCAGCAGGCCGCCCAGTATTATTTCATAAGTCATTTCCACATGAATGACAAGATTCATGTCAGACATGGTTATATGAAATCCAGGAATAATATTGTCAAACCAAGTAGCTTATCAGCACTACACCGAAATAGAGGGCTGCTCCTCGATTTTTGACTGCACTTCAGTCCCACGCTCCTGATCTTTGGTCACCCAGTGCGGAGGGGAGCAGGCAGATCGGAGGACCTCCTCATAGGACTGCTTCTGGGCCTGGCCAAAGTGGCCATTAACTGGTCCAGGCAGCGCGCAGTTGAGGGGGTCGTTCGGCCCGATTGCCTGCCTCTTCTGCGGCCACGTTCGCGCCCGGGTGGCCCTGGAGATGGAGCTCGAGGTGTCCGCCAGCATGCTCGAGGCCTTCTGCGACCGGTGGGCACCGCGGGGACTGGAGTGCATCATCACTCCGGCCAACAAAATTTTAATTTAATTTGTTAAGTTTCATTTAAAGTTTTATTAGTAACAGTTTATTTGGTTTGGTGTCCACACAAAAGAGTATACTGAAATAGATTTTCAATATATCTGGATAGACTTGTTATTCAAAACTGTTAACATGTCACCTGTGGAAATGAATAACTTTGCCAATTTATGTAATCTTGTATGATGAGCCGATCCCTGTTGTATTAAATAGAGCCCAGCTGACAATGAGTTATTGTGGTATACCTAAACCATGCTGGAGTTTGCAAATGCTGAACTCGTCAGTTAATAATATTTGCTCATGTACTCCTTAATGCTGAATTTGATGGTGTATTAATCATGTTATTATAGAAGTGTTAATAAATTCCTGCTGTATCTACATCTGATTTCATTTTTGATGACTCTGGCAAGCGAGTGATTGTGTTAATTTACTCAGTAGCGTGCAGTGTTCCAGCTGTAACTGAATTGGGCAACTTAAGATCATTTGAACTGATTAGTTCAAGGTTGTTCAAATGAGCTAAACTTCAGGCATCTAATAATGCTTACACATAGAATCTCCAAGCCTATTCTCTGATGTGGAGTTATGCACCAAAACTCTGTGTGGTTTATGGATTTACTGACCACCATTGTTCTTACAGTACTGTCGTACAGCAATTACCAGGTAAAGCTTGCCCAAGCTATTTTCAGTCAGGAGAAAGGGTGGTGGAAGCAGCTTCAATATTAACTTTCAAAAGGGAGCTGGATATATACTAGAAAAGGAAAAATTTGCAGGGGAGTGGGACTAATTGGGTAGCTCTTTCAAAGAGCTGGTACAGGCACAATAGGCTGATTGATCTCCCTCTATGCTGCAAGATTCTGTGCTTCTATTTAATAGCCATCCAATGTTAGCCTGAATTACACATCTCAAATTCTAGCTCAGTATCCATTTAATGAGATCAGGTGCTTCAAATTACAGGAAACTTTCTGGTATCCGGCACGGACGGGACCGACGTGTTGCCGGTTCATCAACAATTCCGGATAACCGAACACTATAGTAAAAGATATGGAGCTCAGAGCTCCGTATAAAGCAACAAACCCTGTTGCTTAAGCTTCAAAACAATCGGCACAAGTTGCAAGCGTCTCTGTAGCTTAGCAACAGCTTCAGCTACCCCCTTGCACAGCAACAAATCAATTAAAAAAAGTAACTAAAAGTTAAAAAAAAGTTACCTGAACCGACTCCTGAATTTTGCCGGTGGATAGAGCGTTCCGGTTATTTAGGGGCTGGTTAATCGAAAGTTTCCTGTAACAATGTTTCTTCTGTCTCTCTGTACAGGCACAGTGAATGCCTTTCTGAATGTTATATCACAGAACAACTGGTCTATTTATGCTGCCCTGGGACACAAACTGGAGCAATGAACATCAGAATGAAACATACGGCCAAACTGCTATTTGCTGTTGTAAACGTGCTTAAAGTGAATAAATATTCATCCCAGCTAGCTGGGCTGGGTGAAAATCCAGATACCAAAGGTGACGTCCAATTGTATCAGTCCACCTTGGTAATGGTGTGATTATGTCACCCCTCCCTCGGCCCCCCCCCCTTTAAAAAGACAACATATAGTTGAGCAAAAACTTGACCACATACTGTACCTGGCTAGTTTCTGGTGAGATCTGCTGTCTGATTTTAAAGCAGCATGGATCAGCAACAGGTTAAAGAGATCTCTCTGCAAGAAACAAAGTTATTTTAAAAGGAATGAGATTACATGCAGTGAAATAAATCCCAATATCACAGCTGTTCAAATTACATGGTACAATATCATATGTCTAAGTCGCATAATTTGGTCACAGAAGCCTACCAACCACTCCTATTTGATAGGAAGTACCCTGGCAACAATAGAAAAAAGACTTGCATCCACTGGACATCCCAAAGCGCTTTATAGCCAATGAAGTAATTTTGAAGTGTAGTCACTGTTGTAATGAGGGAAATGCGGCAGCCAATTTGCGCACAGCAAGCTCCCACAAACAGCAATGTAATAATGACCAGATAATCTGTTTTTGTTATGTTGATCGAGGGATAAATATTGGCCAGGACACGGGGATAACTCCCCAGCTCTTCTTTGAAATAGTGCCACGGGATCTTTTATGTCCACCTGAGAAAGAGCAGACGGGGCCTCGGTTTAACATATCATCTGAAAGACGGCACCTCCGACAGCGCAGCGCTCCGTCAATACTGGACTGAAGTATCAGCTTAGATTTTTGTGCTCAAATCTCTGGAGTGGAACTCTGAACCCACAACCTTCCAACTCAGAGGTGAGAGTGCTACCCACTGAGCCACTGGCTGACACCAGAAGAAAAATGTTTGTTGAAAACAGTAAGAACAAAAACAATCATCCACAAATTCCTTCAATATATTCTCTAGAAGAGTACAGTAGCTCATCTCAATTTCAGCTGATATTAGCAAACAGCTCAAGTGGGCTTTCAAGGTTACAATGGCATTTCAACCAGTCCTGCAATCCAGCATTACTGTCTTGGGACATACTCCAGCCTGTGCGTTGTTCAATATTTGTTTGTTTTAAGAGTCTCTCAACTGTGCGTCCGATTCCTCATGGATAGAGGCACTGCTCAGTTAACACCAAGCCATACAGACCACATGGTCTTGGCCTCCATTCCCAGACTGTATTGAAATAGGTCATCTCAGCTGAGGCAGGACCGCATGCAGAAAATTAATTTAGAATTATATAGAACTGATTGTACCTGCTGCCCCCTGGGTGCACTGCCTCATGAATTGGGATGGGGTGTGGGGGGTGGGGGAAGGGGGTGGAAACCAAGGGCATTCTCCTTGGAAAATGTTCAGGTTTTACATTAAAAATGGTTCCTTACAGTTCATTTTAAACATTTTAACTTAATAATGGGTAGTTTTTCAATTTAATAATTATAGGGAAAATAAATGATGTTTGGGGCTCATACGAACCAGACCATCACATCCCATGAAGCTACTTAAACAGTCATGTGCCTCCCATTCACAAGGCAATCTTCTCCCTCGAATCCCCAGTTCTCAGAGGTATGGATTCCCCTTCAGTGCATAATGGCACTCTTCACACACCCCCAGTTAATAGAGGCGCTCTACCCTCTCCAACGTCTCCAGTTCACAGATGTACGCTCCACTCCTGAAGACCTTGTCACTGCCTTCTCCAGCTGTAGCTCACAGCTGGCACTGCCATTTTGCTCTCTGGAAGCAGTCTTTGTGCTCATAGAAACATAGAAGATAGGAGCAGGAGTAGGCCATTCGGCCCCTCGAGCCTGCTCCGCCATTCAATGAGATCATGGCTGATCATCCAATTTCACCCCTGTCCCTGCCTTCTCCCCATATCCCTTGATCCCTTTAGCCTTAAGAAATATATCCAACTCCTTCTTGAATATATTTAATGAATTGGCCTCCACTGCCTTCTGTGGTAGAGAATTCCACAGGTTCACCACTCTCTGGGTGAAGAAATTCCTCCTCATCTCTGTCCTAAATGGCTTACTCCTTATCCTTAGACTGTGACCCCTAGTTCTGGACTCCCTGGCCATTGGGAACATCCTTCTTGCATCCAGTCTGTCCAGTCCTGTTAGAATTTTATAAGTTTCAATGAGATCCCCTCTCATTCTTCTAAACTCCAGCGAGTATAAGCCCAATCGACCCAATCTCTCATACGTCATTCCTGCCATCCCAGGTATCAGTCTGGTTAAACCAGGAATTCCCATACAGCATACAGTCTGTTCCTGAAGTGAAGCCGCAGAATCAGCTACTAACTGCAGCCAGAACCAGCAGCGCGATTCATCAAGGTGTAGAACAGCATGCATTTTCAGTCAAATCCCTTGGGGCAGCTAATGTGCCACTCTCAGAGGTAAAAAGCATACAGCTTTGTGTACAGTGCATATACCTAGTTGCACCCATGTGGAAAGCTACAATTGGCTTCAGTGCCCGTGGGCTAGGGAGAAGAACGATCAGATTGTCTTTGCACTTCTGTGATTTCTAGCCAGTGACTTTTGCTTTAAAGTGACCATGTGTAGACATGACTGTAATCACCTCCAATTACCCTGCCATTACACAATGGGGGTGAAATTCTGCTTCGGCAGCAGCGCAAAACGGGCAATAGTGAATCGGTGGTCCAATTTCAAATCGGGCAGGGTGTAAAATAGGCTGCTGATTTGCTAACGCCTGTTTTATTCTACCGCCGAAGTTGAATTTCACCCCCAATGCGAGGGGTCATATATGAAGACGACTGGCTGGAGCGAAAGACTGATAACTTGAGAAAGGCATGGGAAGGCTGATGACAGTATGAAACAGCAGTTTAAGCCCCTTCAGGAGAAATGGAGCAAAAAAAATAGAAAAAAGGAAATAAATTCAAAGATTTTTTTTTAAAAAAACAATATCGAATGGATATAAAAAGATAATAGAAATTTGTGAGTGTTTTATTCCTTGACAATATGAAGGGCATTCTCCATAACTCCAGTGTACAGTCTGCATTTTGGGATCTGGTTTCCACTTCAATCAATGCACACACTATTAATGGAGATGAATACTATAACATAGAACGTAGAAAATAGGAGCAGGAGTAGGCCATTCGGCCTTTCGAGCCTGCTCCACCATTCAATATGATCATGGCTGATCCTCTATCTCAATACCTTATTCCTGCTCTCTCCCAATACCCTTTGATGCATTTTGTGTTTAGAAATCTATCTATCACCTTCTTAAATATATTCAGTGACTTGGCCTCCACAGCCTTCTGTGGTAGAGAATTCCACAGGTTCACCACCTTCTGAGTGAAGAAATTTCTCCTCATCTCAGTCCTAAATGTCCTACCCCGTATCCTAAGACTGTGACCCCTCGTTCTAGACACCACAGCCATGGGAAACATCCTCCCTGCATCCAGTCTATCTAGCCCTGTCAGAATTTTATATGTTTCAATGAGATCCCCTCTCATTCTTCTAAACTCTAGTGAATACTGGCCTAGTCGACCCAATCTCTCCTCATACAAAAGTCCTGCCATCCCAGGAATCAGTCTAGTGAACCTTCGCTGCACTCCCTCTATGGCAAGTATATCCTTTCTTAGGTAAGGAGACCAAAACTGCACACAGTACTCCAGGTGTGATTTCACAAGGCCCTGTACAACTGCAGCAAGACATCCTTGCTCCTGTACTCAAAACAACGAAAAACAATAAGAATAAAACTGGATGGACCACCCGGCATCGACCTCGGCACCGGAAACGACAATGACAACGGCAAACCCAGCCCTGTCGACCCTGCAAAGTCCTCCTCACCAACATCTGGGGACTTGTGCCAAAATTGGGAGAGCTGTCCCACAGACTAGTCAAGCAACAGCCTGACATAGTCATAATTACCGAATCATACCTTACAACCAATGTCCCAGACACCACCAACACCATCCCTGGGTATGCCCTGTCCCACCGGCAGGACAGACCCACCAGAGGTGGTGGCACCGTGGTATACAGTCGGGAGGGAGTAGCCCTGGGAGTCCTCAACATTGACTCAGGACCCCATGAGGTCTCATGGCATCAAGTCAAACATGGGCAAGGAAACCTCCTGCTAATTACCACCTACTGCCCTCCCTCAGCTGATGAATCAGTACTCCTTCATGTTGAATACCAATTGGAAGAAGCACTGAGAGTAGCAAGGGCACAAAATGTCCTCTGGGTGGAGGACTTCAATGTCCATCACCAAGAGTGGCTCGGTAGCACCACAACTGACCGAGTCCTAAAGGACATAGCTGCCAGACTGGGTCTGCGACAGGTGGTGAGGGAACCAACAAGAGGGAAAAACCTACTTGATCTCGTCCTCACCAATCTACCTGTTGCAGATGCATCTGTCCATGACAGCATTGGTGGAAGTGACCACCGCACAGTCCTTGTGGAGACGAAGTCCCGTCTTCATGTTGAGGATACCCTCCACCGTGTTGTGTGGCACTACCACCGTGCTAAATGGGACAGATTTCGAACAGATCTGGCAACTCAAAACTGGGCATCCATGAGGCACTGTGGGCCATCAGCAGCAGCAGAATTGTATTCAACCACAATCTGTAACCTCATGGCCCGGCATATCCCTCACCCTACCATTACCATCAAGCCGGGAGATCAACCCTGGTTTAACGAAGAGTGCAGGAGAGCATGCCGGGAACAGCACCAGGCATACCGAAAAATGAGGTGTCAACCTGGTGAGGCTACAACACAGGACTACTTGCATGCCAAACAACGGAAGCAACATGCGATAGACAGAACTAAGCGATCTCACAACCATCGGATCAAATCAAAGCTCTACAGTCCTGCCACATCCAGTCATGAGTGGTGGTGGACAATTAAACAGTTAACAGGAGGAGGAGGCTCCAAAAATATCCACATCCTCAATGATGGTGGAGCCCAGCATGTGAGTGCAAAAGACAAGGCTGAAGCATTTGCAACTATCTTCAGCCAGAAGTGCCGAGTGGATGATCCATCTCAGCCTCCTCCTGAGGTCCCCAGCATCACAGATGCCAGTCTTCAGCCCATTCAATTCACTCCACGTGATGTCAAGAAACGGCTGAAGACACTGGATACTGCAAAGGCTATGGGCCCTGACAACATCCCGGCAATAGTACTGAAGACTTGTGCTCCAGAACTAGCTGTGCCCCTAGCCAAGCTGTTCCAGTACAGCTACAACACTGGCATCTACCCGGTAATGTGGGAAATTGCCCAAGTATGTCCTGTCTACAAAAAGCAGGACAAATCCAACCCGGCCAATTACCGTCCCATCAGTCTACTCTCAATCATCAGCAAAGTGATGGAAGGTGTCGTCGACAGTGCTTTCAAGCGGCACTTACTCAGCAATAACCTGCTAACTGACGCCCAGTTTGGGTTCCGCCAGGGCCACTCAGCTCCTGACCTCATTACAGCCTTGGTCCAAACATGGACAAAAGAGCTGAACTCAAGAGGTGAGGTGAGAGTGACTGCCCTTGACATCAAGGCAGCATTTGATCGATTGTGGCATCAAGGAGCCCTAGCAAAACTGAAGTCAATGGGAATCAAGGGGAAAACTCTCCATTGGTTCGAATCATACCTAGCACAAAGGAAGTTGGCTGTGGTTGTTGGAGGTCATTCATCTCAATCACATGACATCACTGCAGGAGTTCCTCAGGGCAGTGTCCTAGGCCCAACCATCTTCAGCTGTTTCATCAATGACCTTCCCTCCATCATAAGATCAGAAGTGGGGATGTTCGCTGATGATTGCACACTGTTCAGCACCATTCAAGACTTGTCAGATACTGACGCAGTCCATGTCCATATGCAGCAAGACCTGGACAACATTCAGACTTGGGCTGACAAGTGGCAAGTAACATTCGCACCACACAAGTGCCACGCAATGACTATCTCCAACAAGCAAGACTCTAACCATCTCCCCTTGACATTCAATGGCATTACCATCGCTGAATCCCCCACTATCAACATCCTGGGGGTTACCATTGATCAGAAACTGAACTGGACCAGCCATATAAATACTGTGGCTACAAGAGCAGGCCAGAGGCTGGGAATTCTGCGGCGAGTATCTCACCTCCTGACTCCCCAAAACCTTTCTACCATCTACAAGGCACAAGTCAGGAGTGTGATGGAATACTCTCCACTTGCCTGGATGAGTGCAGCTCCAACAACACTCAAGAAGCTCGACACCATTCAGGATAAAGCAGCCCACTTGATTGGCACTCCATCCACCACCTTCAACATTCACTCCCTCCACCACCGGCGCACTGTGGCTGCAGTGTGTACCATCTACAAGATGCACTGCAGCAACTCGCCAAAGCTCCTTCAACAGCACCTTCCAAACCCACGACCTCTACCACTTAGAAGGACAAGGGCAGCAGATGCATGGGAACATCACCACCTACAAGTTCCCCTCCAAGCCACACACCATCCTGACTTGGACCTGTATCGCCGTTCCTTCACTGTCGCTGGGCCAAAATCCGGGAACTCCCTTCCTAACAGCATTGTGGGTGTACCTACACCATATGGACTGCAGCGGTTCAAGAAGGCGGCTCACCACCATCTTCTCAAGGGCAATTAGGGATGGGCACTAAATGCAGGCCTAGCCAGCGACGCCCACATCCCATCAATGAATAAAAATTTTTTTTTTTTTTAATCCTATCGCTATGAAGGCCAACATACCATTTGCCTTCTTAACCGCCTGCTGCACCTGCATGCTTACCTTCAGCGACTGGTGCACAAGGACACCCAGGTCTCGTTGCACTTCCCCTTCTCCCAATCTATTGCCATTCAGATAATAATCTGCCTTCCTGTTTTTGACACCAAAGTGGATAACCTCGCATTTATCCACGTTATATTGCATCTGCCATGCTTCTGCCCAACCACCCAACCTGTCCAAATCATCCTGGAGTTTCTCGGCATCCTCCTCACAGCACACACGCCCACTCAGCTTTGTGTCGTCTGCAAACTTGGAGATATTACATCTAGTTCCCTTGTCTAGATCATTAATATATATTGTGAATAGCTGGGGTCCAAGGACTGATCCCTGCGGTACCACACTAGTCACTGCCTGCCACTCGGAAAAAGACCTGTTTATTCCAACTCTTTGCTTTCTGTCTGCCAACCAGTTCTCTATCCAAGTCAATACCTTGCCCCCAATCCCATGTGCCTTAACTTTGCATGCTAATCTCTTATGCGGGACCTTATCGAAAGCCTTTTGAAAGTCCAAATACACCACATCCACTGGTTCTCCCTTATCTATTTTACCAGTTACATCCTAAAAAAATTCCAGTAGATTAGTCAAGCACAATTTACCTTTTGTAAATCCATGTTGACTTTGTCCGATCCTGTCACTGTTTTCCAAGTGTTCTGCTATTCCATCTTTTATAATGGACTCTACCATTTTCCCCAGTACCGATGTCAGGCTTACCAGTCTGTAATTCCCCGTTTTCTCTCTACCACCTTTTTTGAATAGTGGGATAACATTAGCTACCCTCCAATCCATGGGTACTGTTCCAGATTCCATCGAATGTTGGAAGATGATCAGCAATGCATCTACTATTTCTAGGGCCACTTCCTTAAGTACCCTAGGATGTAGATTATCAGGCCTGGGGATTTATCGGCCTTCAATCCCGTCAATTTCCCTAACACCATTTCCCTACAAATACTGATTTCTTTCAGTTCCTCCCTTTCATCAGACCCTATGTTCCCCGACATCTCTGGGAGGTTATTTGTGTCCTCCTTTGTGAAGACAGAACCAAAGTATGCATTTAATTGGTCTGCCATTTCTTTGTTCCCCATTATAAATTCCCCTGATTCTGACTGCAAGGGACCTACGCTTGACTTCACCAATCTTTTTCTCTTCACATATCTATAAAAGCTTTTACAGTCAGTTTTTATGTTCCCTGCAAACTTACTCTCATATTCAATTTTCCCCTTCTTAATGAATCCCTTTGTCCTCCTTTGTTGAATCCTAAATTGCTCACAATCCTCAGGTTTACTGCTTTTTCTGGCCAATTTATATGTCCTCTCCTTGGATCTTATGCTATCCCTAATTTCCCTTGTTAGCCATGGTTGAGTCACCTTTTTTTTTTAATGCCAAACTGGGATGAACAAATTCTGTAGTTCATCCATGCAGTGTTTGAATATTTGCCATTGCCTATCCACCGTCAACCCTTTGAGTGCCATTCCCCAATCAATCCTACCCAACTCACACCTCATACCATCGTAGTTTCCTTTATTTAAATTCAGGACCCTAGTCTCTGAGTCAACTACTTCACTCTCCATCTTAATGAAGAATTCTATCATATTATGATCGCTCCGACCCAAGGGGCCTCGTACAACAGGATTGCTAATTAATCCTTTCTCATTACATAATACCCAGTCTAAGATGGCCTGATCTCTAGTGGGTTCCTCGACATATTGGTCCAGGAAACCATCCCGTAAAACACTCCAGGAATTCCTCCTCCACAGTATTGTTACTAATTTGGTTAGCCCAATCTATATGTAGATTAAAGTCACCCATGATGACTGCTGTGCCCTTATTGTACGCTTCTCTAATTTCCCTTTTAATGCCATCCCCAACCTCCGCCTTACTGTTTGGAGGTCTATATATCACTCCCACTAACGTTTTCTGCCCCTTGGTATTTCTCAGTTCTACCCATACAGATTCCACATCATCAGAGCTAATATCCTTCATTACAATTGTGTTAATCCCCTCTTTAACCAGCAATGCTACCCCACCTCCCTTTCCTTTTTGCCTATCTTTCCTGAATATTGAATACCCCTTGATGTTGAGTTCCCAGCCTTGGCCACCCTGGAGCCATGTTTCCTTAATCCCAATCAAATCATATTCGTTTACCTCTATTTGCGCAGCTAATTCATCCACCTTATTACGAATGCTTCTCGCATTAAGACACAAAGGCCTAGAAATTCATTGACGCCACTTTTGGGGCGCTAAAGTGGGGCGTCCGCTAAAGTTTGCGGCCGCCGCCAAGTCTAGGCCACTTCTCCGATATTCATTAGCTTCGCCCTACTAGTTCGGGCGAGCGCTAAAACTGCTGCTGGACGCCTCTCTTTGGGCGCTAAGCCGGAGGTGGTGATCGATAGCACCGAGACCGGGCGCAGCACAGGTGCGGCCATCTCGTGACTGACAGCAGACACCCTGGCGCCGGCCAGCTCTTAAGGGGGAAGGGTCGACTGTGTCTGCTGTCACGCCCTGGATAGTGGAGCCCTCCAGCTAGGCCTGAACACTGCTGCTGGACCCAAATAGCGCCTGAAGACATGGAGAAGGCCCGTGAACATGCACAGCGCTTCTCAGAGCGTGATCTGAGTGTGCTGCTTGCTGCTGTGGAGAAGAGGCGCCATGTTTTGTACCCGGACAATGGCAAGAAGGCGACGGTCCGCGTCTACAGGAGAGCCTGGAGGCATGTCGCCAGCAAGCTGTCAGCCAACAGCGACGTCCCCAGGACCGGTGCCCAATGCCGCAAAAAGTTAAATGACCTCACACGCATTGTCAGGGTGAGTACCCTTTCCAATGACCTCCTCATCCTTGCATGTGCACCTCACATTATGGGCAAAGGGACCTGAAAGCTCTAATGGCCAGCCTTCATCCAGCAGCTATGGCACAGGCATGAGCATCAATTGCACATTCTGCACTGAACACACTGGCCAAGCTATTCCACCATGGGAGGCAGTGCACACCAGATCATGGCGACACACTGGCCAGGCTATTCCACCATGGGAGGCAGTGCACACCAGATCATGGCGACACACTGGCCAGGCTATTCCACCATGGGAGGCAGTGCACACCAGATCACGGCGACACACTGTACTTAGAGGCCGTCCTTTCTCTTGCAGGCCAAGCTGGCGAATAATCGCAAGAGCCGGACTGCGACCGGGGGAGGACGACCCCATATCCAGCCACTCACCGACCTGCAACATCGCGTGGAGCGCCTCATGGGTGGCCGGGTGATTGGGCCCGTTGCATGTGGAGATGCCGACCCTGTTCTGGGCAGCAATGGTAAGGACATCACCTTTTGCACCTCTCTCGTCCCACTTGCGCATCAGATCTACATCCTTTGCCACTGTCCGACCAATGCACTGAACGCCACCACTCATGCATCCCGCACTGACGCCCTCTCCTCACTCTAAAGCTACTCTTGTGCCTTCCTGCTTTCAGATGGTCAAGAGGAGGTCCCTCAACTTGCCAGTGACAGACCCTCCAAGGAGGAGCAGGAGGAGGAGCAAGAGGAAGGCGGCCCATCAGGGGAACCCTCAGCCGCGGCCACCCAGGCCAATGTAGGGGACACGTCTTCCCTGGAGGGCAGCGTGGCGGAAGTGTCGAAGGGGAGGGGAGCTCCTGGGACCTGCGTGCTGCAGAAAGGCGGGAGGTGGGTGGAAGCTCGGCGGCCTTCTCCCCAGAGGGGGGATGCGTCGGAGGGGCGTCCAATTGCTGGGCCCAGCGGCCTCCAGCAACGCAGGAAGGGTCGGCCAGCTCGGCGGCCTTCTCCCCAGAGGGAGAGTCCGGCCTCCAGTCAGGAGATGCTCTTCGCCGAGGAGATGAAACGCCTCGAAGACTTGTCCGCAGACTCGGAGCGCCGGCACACGGAGCTCATGGCGGCAGTGGCACGGTTGCCTGAGTCCATCGATTCCCTCTCTCGGAGTGTGGCCGAGTTCGGGCCCTTAGAGGCCACCAGTCGGGCGGAATACCGGGCAGATCTGTCAGCGACTGGCCAGGTGATTAGTGGTGCCGTCCAGTCACTGGCTGCTCTGCTGCGGTCAGTGAACAGGTCAACACGGGCACTCACTGCTGCCACACTCGCTGTGTCAGCCAGGCATCGCCAGGGCACCCGGCGCGCTGCAGCAGCACAGCGGTCTGTCCCTCGGCAGATTGGTGCGCATGCTGCAGTGCTGGCCCGGGCGAGTGCCAGTGTCTCAGGCGACCAGCGAGCGCCTGCCATCCGCCAGCTTGCCGCCATTCCTCCAGCCGCCACTGCCACTCCCCCAGTGGAGCTGCCAGGAGCTGCTGCAGTGACTGATGCTGGCCAGCCACAGCTGCAGCAATCAACAGCCGCCCGCTCGACGGCCAGACCTCGACTAGGCCGACCCCCAAGGGCATCTGCCGTCACGACATGTGCCCCTCAGGAGCCTGCCCCCAGCCTTGCAGCAGCCAATGGCCTTACTTTGAGGCGGAGCAGCAGGGCGGGCAGGGGCCACCCAAAGATGGCCAAGGCATCGCCCTAGCGGGCCAAATAGTCGAATGTGTGGCCATTTGTGTTCGTTTCTTGAGGCCGAGAATTGGATGTTTGTTTTTTGAAGGCCGATGATGTGATGTTTGTTTTTGACGTAGGCCGCGAATGACGGCCATTTTAGTTGCCCTCTTTTGTTAATCCTCTCCAGGTTGTGGGAGCGAGTAATGTGTTTGAGTGTTTTTTGGGGGTTTCGTCTGTTTTTGGTTTTCATGTGGGAAGGGCCCAGAGTTTGTACAATAAAGCATTTTATTTATTCACATTGTCCATGGTTGATCTTTGAAGTGTTTGTTGCCTTAACCGGCTGAGGGCTTGCGGAGCGGCTGCAATCATGTTCTATCATTGGCACAAGCCATTCCCTGACAGGGGGCCTAGAAGTGACGTTCAATAAGCCGCCGACGGGCGGCCCTTGGACCTTGTGCGCCCCTCCTGGGCTGGTACTCCTCGTCCTCGTCGTCCTCATGCTCCTCCTGCTCCTCCTCCTGAGGTGGTGGTCCAACGTGAGGTGGCAGTGCCTGAGTCCTGCGGATAGCCAGGTTGTGCAGCATGCAGCAAACGACGACGAATTGGGAGACTCGATCCTGCGAATACTGGAGGGCTCACCCGGAGCGATCGAGACAGCGGAACCGTTGCTTGAGCACGCCGATTGTTTGTTCTATGAGGTTCCTCGTCGCTTGATGGCTCTCGTTGTATGCCTCTTCAGCAGGGGTCGTGGGCGCGCAGAGCGGGGTCATGAGCCAGGTACACAAAGGATAGCCTTTGTCCACGATAAGCCATCCTCTTGGGGGAGGCTGTGCCTGGAACATGTCAGCCACAGTTGTCTGTCGCAGGATAAAGGCATCGTGGCTGCTGCCTGGAAAGCGGGCATTGACAGCTAGGATGCGCTGCCTGTGGTCACACACCAGCTGTACATTGAGGGAATGGTAGCCCTTCCAGTTGCGGTACTCCTCGGCATGCTCAAGAGGTGCCCGCAAAGCCACATGCGTGCAGTCAATGGCGCCCTGCACCATGGGGAAGCCCGCTATTCTTGCAAACCCCACTGCACACTGCTGCTGCTTGTCCAGGGTCATGGGGAAGGAGATGAATTGATGTCTCCTTCTGAAAAGGGCTTCGGTCACCTGGCGGATGCAGCAATGCACGGCGAACTGGGAGATGTTAGCGATGTCCCCAGTAGCGGATTGGAAGGAGCCGGAGGCATAGAAGTTGAGAGCCACCGTCACCTTCACTGCCACCGACAGAGACGTCCTGCGCATCAGCTGTGGCTGCAGATCTCTCTGAAGCAGCCGGCAGATGTCTGCAACCACCTCCCTTCGGAATCGCAGCCTCCTAACACACATCGCGGCAGACATGGTCAGATAGGAGGTCTGCTGGCGGTATAGCCTGCGTGGGTAAGGCCTCAGTTGGCGACGCCTGTTGCCCCCTCTGCGTCTAGCCAGGGCTGCCACTCTCTCACAGCGTCTGTAAGCCCTTCTGGCATAAGGCTGAAATTCTGCGTTGCCACCCAATGCAGCCCCCATTATATGCTGGCAAACACTGAGCTCTGAATGAAGGCAAAGATAATTGGTAAGCTCTGGCCTGAGCCAAAAATACCTGTCCAAGTGTTGGTCCAAACCAGTAAACTCTCCTCCTTGGTCTCTGTCCAAAAAACCGTTGCTCAAGAGTGAATGCTGCAAAATGGCTGGCCTTTATACTGCTGGGTAAGTGCCCTTTAATTTGCGCTCCCCGCGGCCCGGCTGGCCTGTGTACCGTTCCACTTCACAGTCGCTCGGGCCGCCCGGCGCACAATGGGCCGGCGCGAGTGAAGTTCCGGTTTGGGGCGCACAAAAGGCGTTGCACTATTAAATGACATCATGATCTGCGCGCGCAGCAGGGCGCGTGCTAAGACTTTGCACCGGTGCTAAATGTGTCCTGAAGTTGGGGAGAGGCGCAGATCGCACTGCGCCCGGGCGATAAGCGCCTAGCGCGCGAGATTTACTCCCCCTAAGGCGCTAACGGCTGGCGCGCCCAACTGAATTTCTAGGCCAAAGCCTTCAGGCTTGTTTTTTTAACGCTCTTAGACTTATTAGAATTATTATTTACTGTGGCCATGTTTGATTTAAACCGTTGATTTCTCTGACTGCCACTTTTGTTTTTCTCCTTCCTATCTTTTGCTTTTATCCTTGTTTCCCTTTCCTCTGTCACCCCGCTCAGGTTCCCAACCCCCTGCCATTTAGTTTAAACCCTCCCCCAGAGCACTAGCAAACACTCCTCCTAGGACATCGGTCCCAGCCCTGCCCAGGTGCAAACCGTCCAATGTCCCAGGAAGTTGAATCCCTCCCCCTTGCACCATTCCTCTAGCCACGTATTCATCTGAAATATCCTTCTATTTCTACTCTGACTAGCACATGGCACTGGTAGCAATCCTGAGATTACTACCTTTGAGGTCCTATTTTTTAATTTACCTCCTAACTCCCTATATTCAGCTTTTAGGACCTCATCCCATTTTTTACCTATATCGTTGGTACCTATATGCGCCACGACAACTGGCTGTTCACCCTCCCCTTCCAAAATGTTCTGCAGCCGCTCTGAGACATCCTTGACCCTTGCACCAGGGAGGCAACACACCATCCTGGAGTCTCATTTGCGGCCGCAGAAATGCCTATCTATTCCCCTTACAATAGAATCCCCTATTACTATAGCTCTACCCCTCTTTTTCCTCCCGTCCTGTGCAGCAGAACCACCCCTGGTGCCAGGAATTTGGCTGCTGCTGCCTTCCTCTGATAAGCCATCCCCCTCAACAGTATTCAAAGTGGTATATCTGGATGGGAGGCTTGTTGATAAAATTAAAGTACAGTAAAGTAAAGGGATTGCAACCGCATGGATAGGGAGTTGGTTAAAGTCCATTTACAACAACAACAACAACTTGTATTTATATAGCACCTTTACCGTAGTAAAACTTCCCAAGGCGCTTCACAGGAGTATTAAAAGACAAAAAATTTGACACCGAGCCACATAAGGAGAAATTAAGGCAGGTGACCAAAAGCTTGGTCAAAGAGGTAGGTTTGAAGGAGTATCTTAAAGGAGGAAAGAGAGGTAGAGAGGCGGAGAGGTTTAGGTCGGGAATTTGAGAGCTTAGGGCCTAGGCAACAGAAGGCACGGCCACCAATGGTTCAGCGATTATAATCAGGGATGCTCAAGAAGCCAGAATTAGAGGAGCGCAGATATCTCAGGGGGTTGTTGGGCTGAAGGAGATTACAGAGATAGGGAGGGGCGAGTAAATGGAGTGATTTGAAAACAAGGATGAGAATTTTGAAATCGAGGCGTTGCTTAACGGGGAGCCAATGTAGGTCAGTGAGCACAGGGCTGATGGGTAAACGGGACTTCGTGTGAGTTAGGACACGGGCAGCCGAGTTTTGGATGACCTCGTTTACGTAGGGTAGAATGTGGGAGGCCAGCCAGGAGTGTGTTGGAATAGTCAAGTCTAGAGGTAACAAAGGCATGGATGAGGGTTTCAGCAGCGGATGAGCTGAGGCAAGGGCGGAGACGGGCGATATTACGGAGGTGGAAATATGCGTTCTTAGTTATGCTGTGGATATGTGGTTGGAAGCTCATTTCAGGGTCAAATATGACACCAAGATTGCGAACAGTGTGGTTCAGCCCCAGACAGATGTCAGGGAGAGGGATGGAATCAGTGGCTAGGGAACGGAGTTTGTGACAGTGACCGAAAACAATGGCTTTGGTCTTCCTAATATTTAATTGGAGAAAATTTCTGCTCATCCAAAACTGGATGTCGGACAAGCAGTCAGACAATTTAGAGACCGTAGAGGGGTCGAGAGAAGTGGTAGTGAGGTAGAGCTGGGTGTCATCAGCGTACATGTGGAAACTGATGCTGTGTTTTCGGATGATGTCGCCAAGGGGCAGCATGTAGATGACAAATAGGAGGGGGTCAAGGATAGATCCTTGGGGGACACCAGAGGTAACGATGCGGGAGCGGGAAGAGAAGCCATTGCAGGTGATTCTCTGGCTACGATTAGATAGATAAGAATGGAACCAGACGAGTGCAGTCCCACCCAGCTGGACGACGGTGGAGAGGCATTGGAGAAGGATGGAGTGGTCAACCGTGTTAAAGGCTGCAGACAAGTCAAGAAGGATGAGGAGGGATAGTTTACCTTTGTCACAGTCACAAAGGATGTAATAATAATAATAATAATAATAATCAACTTTATTGTCATTGTTAGTGCACAAGTGCAGTACAACGAAATGTAGGCTTGCGGCTCCCGAGAGTGTACGTTTAGATTAAGACATTTAAACATTCAACATACATTTGGCTTGTAATACATTAACATAAACATAACCATAATAAAGTGCATTGGCAGATGTGCAGGCTTTAGAGTTTATTTGTGGAGTTCAGTAGGATGACAGCCCTGGGAAAGAAGCTGTTCCTAAATCTGGTCGTACGGGTGCGAATGCATCTGTAGCGTCTCCCAGATGGCAGGAGGGTGAACAGACTGTGGCTGGGGTGGGTAGGGTCTTTGATGATGGTCCGTGACCTCCGTAAACAGCATTTCTGGTATATGTGCTCTATGGTCGGTAGCCGGGTGCCGGTAATGCGTTGGGCAGTTTTGACTACCCGCTGCAGGGCTTTCCGGTCATAGTAGCTACAGCTGCCATACCATACTGTGATACAATTCGTCAGGATGCTCTCTATTGTGCAGCGGTAAAAGTTAGAGAGGATCAGGGGTGACAGGTTACATCCCTTCAGCCTCCTTAGGAAATATAGGCGCTGCTGGGCCTTCTTCACCAGAGAGGAGGTATTGAGGGACCAGGAGAGGTCTTCCGTGATGTGGACTCCGAGGAACTTAAAGCTGTCATTTGTGACTTTGAGGAGAGCTGTTTCGGTACTGTGGCAAGGACGGAAATCTGATCGGAGGGATTCAAACATGGAATTGCAAGAAAGATGGGCACGGATTTGAGAGGCGACAACATGTTCAAGGACTTTGAAGAGGAAAGGGAGGTTGGAGATGGGGTGGTAGTTCGCAAGGATGGATGGGTCAAGGGTTGTTTTTTTAAAGGAGAGGGGTGATGACAGCAGATTTGAGGGAGAGGGGGACAGTACCCGAGGAGAGAGAACCATTAACAATGTCAGCTAACATGGGAGCCACAAAAGGAAGTTGGGTGGTCAGCAGTTTGGCGGGAATTGGGTCGAGTGGGTCTCATGGACAAGATGAGCGCGGAGAGGTCATGAGAGGAGATTGGAGAGAAACTGGAGAAAGATGTGAGTTCAGGGCCAGGGCAGAGGAGGACCTTAGAGGACGTTTCGCACAGTGGGCTAGGGGAAGGAAGGGAAGTGGCAGAGGCAGCTGAACGGATGGTCTCAATCTTAGGGACAAAGTCCATGAGCCCCTCACACTTGTTGTCGGAGGTGAGGGTGGGGGAGACAGGGGAGAGGGGTTTAAGAAGATGGTTAGCAGTAGAGAATAGGAGCCGGGGTTTATCTTTGCATTCCAGAATGATTCTGGAATAGTGAGCAATTTTGGCAGACGAGAGCAGGACCCGATAATGCTTTGTGGTCCAGCCAGATCTGGCGGTGAATTGCTAAACCAGTTGTCCACCATATCCGTTCAAGTCTGTGTCCCTTGGACTTAAGTGAGCGGAGATGAGGGCCGTACCAGGGGGAGCGGCCAGGGTGAGATAGAATAATTGTTTTAATAGAGACGAAGGCATCAAAGGTGGTGGTGAGGGTGTGGTTGAGCAGACCGGTAGCTGCAGAAATATCATGGTGAATGGAGGGCCAAAGGCTGGACAGTTGGGATTTCATAAGTGCAGTTGTAAGAGAGTTGGGAGAGAGTTTTTTTCCAGGTGCTTTGGAGGGAAATTTCAAAGAACTTTTTCACACAAGTACAAATCTGGAATTCTCTCCCCCCAAGCAGAAATGGATGATAGGACAATTGGAACTTTCAAGACTGAGGTCAATAGATTTTTGTGAGGTAAAAGTATCAAGGGATTTGGAGCAAAGGCGGCTAAATGGAGCTGGGTACAGATCAGCCGTGATCTCATCGAATGGCGGAGCAGGCTCAAGGGGCTGATCGGCCTACTCCTGTGCCGAGTGTTGCTATTGCTTGCACAGTCTATTCTCAGGACCAAAGTCTGTTTGGTTTGACATCCGAGTCTGGTTTCGGCTGATATAGGTCATTCTGAAAAGATATTGCAAAATACCTCTGCATTACTGCCTCCAATGTTCTGGATCTGGTAACGAACTGGATTTAACAGATCCACAGTGCCACTATAATTTCCATTTGCAAACTCTATTATTGCCTGACAGATGGGAAGTCCCAAATCTCGACCAAGCTGGTGTTGATAGTTCTCACCAGGTGTTCTGAAAAATAAAAAATAAAACAAACAACATTCTCCAATCTGAGACATTGCATAATGTCTGATGTGAATTGAATTCAGACTTTTCTTTCCATAAAGATCACCTTGCATTTTTTTCAGAAATGGATTGAAGCAGATTTGTTATTGTAGATGAACAGAACTCAATTGGAAAATTGGAAGACCTGACCCGAGACCTCACCATAGGTTTTCCTCACAAAGGAAAAAATTTGCTTTCTACATTTTCTCTGCACCAATGTGATACCACCAGAACAAAATGTTCCTTCACAGGATTGTCTTCAACTGTTTAAGATTTACCTCATGACCAGGTATCAGATAATTACCAGCACCTTCATTCCAACTTTGGGAAACACAATAAAAACAAATCATTAAACTAAAAAACAAACACAAGCAGTAGGGATGCTCCAATAAACTCCAGCACATGAAAACTTGGTTTAAACCTTTCAAAGGTAACAAAAGCAAAAATTCCTTCAGCCGGTGCATTTAAACCCATTTCGGGGCGGTAACCGAATTAATGGCAGACATTTAGCGCCCAGCATGGGAGTACAACCCTGGCGAGGAAGCGGAGTGCTATCTCGGACGCTCCACTTCCTCTCGGGGCGGTGTCTGGGGTGCAAAGCGCGGTAGCGCTGGAGCACAATGTGGTTGCTCTGCGTTGCGCTGAGGTGTTTCCCTGCCCCTCCCCTTCCGTTAAAGGGGAGGGACACAGCGAGCTCTACAGGCCGTTTGACAGCCTCCACTAGCCCACCAGGGAGGCGTGGTGCCGTGGCCACAGCCCGGCACCGAGACGTGGTGCCGGGTTGCGCGTTGGCGGCCACGAACCATGGCAAGGGCCACCATGAGGGGCCGACCCAGAGGTCGGTGAAACAAATAAAATGGAAGCGTGGGTCGCACTGAACCTCCCAGCGGTGTGTGGCCCGGTTCGCGACCCGTGAGGCTGTCGATGACATTGCCCGCAGGAGCCTCACGGGGCGCAGCCGAATTTGTGCCGTGGGGCGCTAAGGAGTCACGTCGCTTGGCGAAGATGTCATCAGCGGCGGTGCAGCAGCCGGGGCCGCTACCGGTGGTCCACGGCGCTATCGGCTAGCGCCTCAGCAGCGCCCCGGTGAATTTCTCAGGAGGCTCCATTATCGCCCCCCACCGGGCGATAACCGTTTTGCGCCCCGCTGGCACCAACGGCATGAGCAAAGGAGGTGAATTTCTAGCTCTAAATATTATCCTCAAATCCACATATTTGCATAAACTGCAGGATCAGTGCTGCATTCCTCCTTAATGACACATCAGTATAAATTAGTCTTTCATTTCTTGATTTGAACAAACAATGTGAAATTAATGAATTACTACAATTAGTTGCCAATTTTATAAATAGACAACCACTCAAGTCCAGATATGCTGCATTTAGACAATAAGTGTACCTGAGTAGCACAGTACAAATGTAACTTGCTGCTGTTGATGTGTCCTGTGGTCAAATCCACTTGTCTGAATGGCACATCTCACTGGAACCCATCTTCTATGTTCCACAGTTACTCACTTGTACACAAGTGTGCCGTTTTGCCCCAGTAAAAGATGTTTCTTTTCACCTTGAATTTTCCCTCTGATTATTTTCCCGTTTACCCCTTCTCTTTTGATGGCAGTGAATCAGTTCCATGAGTGGTTGTCGGTGTTCTATACCTCACCCAACTCACTGTTCTGGACTGTTATTTGGCTGTGGAGGTCAGCATAACAGTTTAACCCTGTCTTCATGTGATGTCCACACATGCATTTCCAAAATATATCACTGAAGAGGGACATTGGCCAAAAGTGATCCCAAGACTGACTGCAACATGGCTGAGATTGGCTAATTCAGCACAAACATGTGACCTCCCTGATCAGTATAGTTCAATAATATACTTCACACTTACCCAGTGAGCAATCAGGAGCCTCGTGGTCAAATACGAAACTAATTCAAATGTGTTATTGTTCACTACCTATTTTTAATTTCCTTTAATAATCAGAGGATTAAGTCAGCTCGCTATCTCTGCTCTCTAGAAATGAACTGCTGCTACATTAGCAGGGCTGAAGAAGTGAATTCACTACACTGCATTGGCAACAAATACAAGTTATTGCAACACTGGGCTACAAGATTTTATCTCCCTGACTCAAAATGCAGGAAAAAGTAGACAGTAATTTTATGAATTTGGTTGAATGTGTGTGAAATTAAAAGTCACAGCTAAAACTGATTGAGCGACATCAGGAATAGTACATTGTAATTCAGTACAGTGGCCTAACTCCCAATTTCAATACATTTTTGATTTATTCATGGGTGGGACAATGCTTGCGCTTGTTAAAGTGAGGATAGTCAACACTGGTTAGTGGAATAACAACAGAAAATGCTGTCTTCCGACATGTCTTCCTTTTTCCTCAACCGAGGATTCCCCTCTACTGTGCTTGACACGGCCCTCGACCAGGTCTGTTCTATCTCCCGCACTTCTGCCCTCACCCCTGCCCCGCCCTCCCAGAACCACGATAGGGTTCCCCTTGTCCTCACCTTTCACCCCACCAGCCTCCACATTCAACGGATCATCCTCCGCCATTTCCGCCACCTCCAACGTGATCCCACCACCAAACGCATCTTCCCCTTCCCTCCCCTTTCAGCATTCCATAGGGACTGCTCCCTCCGAGACACCCTAGTCCACTCCTCTATCACCCCCAGCACCCCTTCCCCTTCGCCCGGCACCTTCCCGTGCAAGCGCAAGAGATGTAACACCTGCCCATATACCTCCCCCCTTCCCACTGTCCAGGGCCCCAAACACCCCTTCCAGGTGAAACAGCGATTTACTTGTACTTCTTGCAATCTAGTATACTGTATTCGCTGCTCACGATGTGGTCTCCTCTACATTGGGGTGACCAAACGCAGATTGGGTGACCGCTTTGCAGAACACCTCCGTTCAGTCCGTAAGGGTGACCCCGAGCTTCCAGTCGCCTGTCATTTTAATTCACCGTTCCATTCCCACTCAGACCTCACCATCTGCGGCCTCTTGCATTGTTCCACGGAAGCTCAGCGTAAACTCGAGGAACAGCACCTCATCTTCCGATTAGGCACTTTACAGCCTTCCGGACTCAATATCGAGTTCAACAATTTCAGATCATAACCTCGGCCCCTATTATATATTTTTATATTTTTATCCACACTTTTGGTTTGTGACTTTTCCTTTTTCTTTCTCTCTCCCACATGGCAGCTGTCTTTCACTCTGCCAGCGCATTTCACACTTCATCTAGAGCCATTGTTTGTCTCTTTACCTGTCCTATTACTATCTCGTCTCACCTTGAATATCTCTTAATGTCTCTTCTTTCACCCCCTCCCCCATTTCCCAGCCCCCAAACTGCCTTTTAATCTTTTCATTTCCTGCCTTTTTTTCCTCAGTTCTGTAGAAGGGTTTCGACCCGAAACGTTGACTCTGTTTCTCTCTCCATGGATGTTGCCTGGCCTGCTGAGTTTTTCCAGCGTTTTCTGTTGTTATTTCAGATTTCCAGCATCCGCAGTATTTTGCTATCGTACTGGTTAGTGGAATATATGTGGCTCCCAGCGTTAGCAGCATGCCCACTGGAAATTGAATTGAAATCACTAAAACTCTTTTTACTATTGACCCTCAGGACAGCACTGTAAGGAGACAGCCAAAGTATGGGATTCAATTCTATCCCAGGCCTTGAGCTGGAATGACGACATCTATGCACAATACCACCTAGAACACTAGAGAAGGTGCAAGATGGACTCATCGTCAATGAAACACTTTTAAAAATAAATAAAACTCTCAGTAACATCATCACAGTATATCAACAAGCTAAGCATCACATCTTCACATCCTGGATCTGAAATACAGCATTGTTGTTGAATTTGTACATTTTAAAATATTTTCCCTTTCCATCTTTTACTATGCTTGTGGTATACCCGTCCTGAGAATAGGTAGCGAACCTACTCTTAGACCTTTAGATGGCTAGAAGTATCCAATTTACAGACATGCTTACTGGGAGAGTTCTTGCAGTGATGTGATGAACCAATTTGTGCTCTCAGTGTCTTTAGCTCCAAGCAGGGACATCAGTATATGGGAGTCATTGAAGATAAAAATGTGGTCTTTGGCGTGATTCTTGGTGACTCTGACAAGTTCCTTCCAGTGGTTGTCAACATTAATACCTGTGGCAGACTGTACTGTCAGTAAAATAAGGATCTGACTTGTTCTTTCAATCCTTATAATTATCATTTAATTATGTGATCAGCAATAAAATCACATGTACATAATGGAAACAACAAAATCCATTAAAAAAAACACTGTCCGCTTCTGGGTGTGAATGATGCTGATCTCCGGGTCTCATTAGCCTCTCTCTAAAATTCTGTAACACACTTCCCAAATTGCTCTCTGCTACCTTCCGCATCTCTTTTACAAAATCCTGATTGTTTACAGTCGCCCACCTCCCCCAAACCAGGTCCCCTGACAACTTCCATCCTGAAATCTCCTCCCTTCTGACTGAGTCTTATCATTGACAAACTCTTCATCCTTGGTGCTTTTAACCAGGCCTGACTAATTTGACGGTTTTGATCAACAACATAATAGCTTTTGATTATTTCTTAATTTCCTTCCCCCTAAATATCCCTCTACTCATCTTTCTGTCTTCTCTTTTGCCACTGGAAAAATCTGTCTCTGAACTCCCTCAGCAGCACAATCTCCAACTTCCAACTCCCTCACCTTTGGCTCATCACCCACGCTGGCACGGACACCTACATCAAATTGTTCCAGAATTGCTTCTCCTGCACTTTTGCCTCCCTTGTCCACACAGCTCCCAGATAGTCCACCATTCCCATCATTGCCCCCAGTAAAACAGCCACCTCCATGGATTCAAGCTCAATGGGGGCGATTTTCCCAGCCCCGAGGAGGCAGGTTTGGAGGTGGGACAGCTGGCAAAATGGCAAAAACTGAGGGCAGGTTCGGAACCCGCCTCCAACCTGCCTCCGTGCAATTTTGCCGGAGGCGGGTTTGATGGGTGCGATTCGGTCCTGCCACCATCAGTCCGGAGAGGTAGTTAAGACCCTTAAATAGTAGTTAAGGGCCTCTATAATCCTATTTTGACAGGCCTTCGTTATTTTACCACATTTTCAGCATGTTGCACGACCCTCCTAAACCACGCCAGCTAATCCTGGCGGGGTGACAAGTGGGTGGCCTCCTCACAGCTGCAGCTCCAACATTAAAATGGAGCTTTCATCAGAGAGCAGTTGCAGGTTGCAGAACTTTTGTTCCAAAGGTCTTTCAGCACTTTTAGCAGGCCTACCGGTGCTGCAGCTTCTATCTCTCAACTGTGGGACCTCCTTGGAAAACCCTCTCCCCGCTTGGACTGAGCACTTCCTGAACGGAGGTATCTGCCAGCAGCATGGGAACCATTTATTTCCTTTCTCCATGGACCTCAGATTCGGATGAGGAGCAGCCACGGCAGCAGCAGAACCAGGCAGCTCAGCAGCAACAGCAGGAGGAGCCCCAACCTCCTGCTCACCCACCTGATGCTGCACAGGGCAGAAGGCACCAGCACATGGAAGCACGTCGTGCAAGGAATGAACTCATCCTGTCCAGATTTGCATAGGTTGTCCATTGTGGCACATGTGCTTGGCTCCTTCTTAACACATGATAGACAATGGACATGACTCTCTGGCCTCCTTTCACTCTGACCACCAACCTGACCACGCAAGTGTCGCGGAGCCTGCAATGTGGAGCTGCTTAAGCCAAAATAACAGATGCTATCACGCCAACAGTTTGCCATCACCAAGTTTTAATACATTCCCACAGGGATGGCATTTCATCAATAAACAGAAACAAATCACCCAATCTGCACACAGATCTGGAGCTTATATCCCTTGCCAGCTAGGCCCACACAGCCTATGTTTCTTTGGGAGGCCTCTTCCTCCCAGATGAGGGGAAGAGCACCTCCCTGCTAGCTCTCGCCCCCTCAACCAGCATACCCAGCGCCTCATCAGAGAACCTCGGGGAGGCCCTTGCCTTGGAGCTGGCCATTCTTCAAGGAGATAACAGTGTGGAGGTGGTGCAGCATCGACCAAAAACCAGTGGGATGAGCCAAGGCAGCAGGCAGCCCTTAAATGAAGCTGGATAAGTGACGTCAGCAGAAGCGAGTTTCAGTTCCAAAACACTAATTGGCCCAGGGGAACCCACACCTCTGAAATCAACTGCTCAATTAGGGGGAAATCGCTAATTTTTCCCACCTCTCAGTGGAGGCGGGTTTGGAACCCACCCAAACCGAAACCCGCCTCCAACCCGCCTCCATTGGGAAAATCGCGCCCATAGTTTCTACACTCATATGACTGACCTGGCTGTTGATCACCAGATTTGGCTCAAACCGCTGAAGAAGTAACAATGATCCCTCTCTGCAGCTAATTCCTCCTGTTACTCCAGGGTCATCCTGGAGAGCAAGAACAACTGCAATCCTCTTCTCCATCACAAGTGGCTCCTCAAACCAAATTTCCTCGCACCTTCCATTGTCACCTTTAATAGTAGAGGTGAGTGAGGAGCTTCTGGAACCGTAGATGTTTACAGCACAAAAAAAGGCCATTCAGCCCTTTGTGTCTGTAACAGCTCTTTGCAAGAGCAATCCAAAACTATCCCACAGCCCCAGTCTCCCCCAGTGTCTTCTCTGTTTCAAATATTTATCCACTTTCTCTCTAAAAGATGCAATGGTCTGTGTCTCAACTACACCCTGAGCAGAACATTACAGACTCCAATGACCCTCTGCATAATGAAATTTCACCTGACCTCTCTCCCCACTCTCAGTGACAATTTTACATTGATGAGTCCTTGTCGCTAACTCCCCAGAGGAAATACTCTTTCCCTATTGGTCCTATCAAAACCCCTTTTAATTTTAAAAACCCAAATTTAATCTCCTCCGTTCTGTTCCGGGGAAATAGCACCAATATCTCAAATCGTTACTCATAACTCTCCATTGGTTGGAATCATACCTAGCACAAAGGAAGTTGGCTGTGGTTGTTGGAGGTCATTCATCTCAATCACATGACATCACTGCAGGAGTTCCTCAGGGCAGTGTCCTAGGCCCAACCATCTTCAGCTGTTTCATCAATGACCTTCCCTCCATCATAAGGTCAGAAGTGGGGATGTTCGCTGATGATTGCACACTGTTCAGCACCATTCGAGACTCGTCAGATAATGACGCAGTCCGTGTCCATATGCAGCAAGACCTGGACAACATTCAGACTTGGGCTGACAAGTGGCAAGTAACATTCGCACCACACAAGTGCCAGGCAATGACCATCTCCAACAAGCGAGACTCTAACCATCTCCCTTTGACATTCAATGGCATTACCATCGCTGAATCCCCCACTATCAACATCCTGGGGGTTACTATTGATCAGAAACTGAACTGGACCAGCCATATAAATACTGTGGCTACAAGAGCAGGCCAGAGGCTGGGAATTCTGCAGTGAGTGTCTCACCTCCTGACTCCCCAAAGCCTTTCCACCATCTACAAGGCACAAGTCAGGAGTGTGATGGAATACTCTCCACTTGCCTGGATGAGTGCAGCTCCAACAACACTCAAGAAGCTTGACACCATTCAGGATAAAGCAGCCCGCTTGATTGGCACTCCATCCACCACCTTCAACATTCACTCCCTCCACCACCGGCGCACTGTGGCTGCAGTGTGTACCATCTACAAGATGCACTGCAGCAACTCGCCAAAACTCCTTCAACAGCACCTTCCAAACCCGCGACCTCTACCACTTAGAAGGACAAGGGCAGCAGACGCATGGGAACATCACCACCTACAAGTTCCCCTCCAAGCCACACACCATCCTGACTTGGACCTGTATCGCCATTCCTTCACTGTCGCTGGGCCAAAATCCGGGAACTCCCTTCCTAACAGCATTGTGGGTGTACCTACACCATATGGACTGCAGCGGTTCAAGAAGGCGGCTCACCACCATCTTCTCAAGGGCAATTAAGGATGGGCACTAAATGCAGGCCTAGCCAGCGACGCCCACATCCCATCAATGAATTAAAAAAAAATTTTTTTTAAATAATGATAGTTTCCCATGGCTAGAATCACCAGGGTGAATCGATGCTGTTTGGTATAGTTTTAATGTCCTTTCTATAATGGGGTTTCCAAAACCGCACAGTACTCTAATCTATGGTCTAAAACAGGCCAACAGAAGTTGCAATAAATAGAGGTTAACACATACAATTAACAGGGTTACTAAAAAGGTATATGAAAAGAACCTGTGAGGCCCGATTAAGAACGGTAATTAATTTTCTGTTCTCCCTGTGAGATATTGGCTGGCGTTACCTTGGCTTGCCCCCCACCCTCGACAATGCAATTTATTCACAACATGGGCTGGGTTTTGTGAATGGAGACGTGCTGGAGGCGAGACTGCTGATTGTCGGGTCTCAGTCCCGCCTCCAACATCTTCTGGCCAACCAGCGGGATTTTCCCCTGATTGACCTTGTTAAGCCCGCCCTGCAGGCTCAGCAGGCCAATTAGGGGGAATCATTGACAGAGCATGTCAACGTCTGACGTGCCATCTGTCAAGACTTCTTGAAAGAAGAAATGTCAGCGTTTGACAGTTCTGTGAAGCTGTCACTGACATTCTGTCTAGTTTGATGAGCCCTTGTGTTCAGGATTCATCAAACCGTTCTACTTTGTAGATTTCAGATGACTGTTGGTTCGGAAGATCCAACAGCCAGTCTGTGAAATCTACAAGGAAGATGTCGGGACTCCCGATTCAGAGCGGATGAAGACTGTACAAAGGTAAGTGAATATTTTCGAACACTGAACACTCACCTCACATACTTACCACTCCACATTTGCACCCATCACTCACCTTTACATCTTACTTTCAGGCCCCTCCAACCCCCGCAGACCTCCTACTCGACTCCTCCAACCCGGCGGCGTTCTCCGAGGTCGGGAAGCCTTCCCCTGAAAAGGTAAAATGGGACTAATCCTTTTTTCTGCCTGTTAACTACCTGTTTACAGGCAGTTAGAAGGATTTAATCCCTTTCCCACCTTGAGGAGACACGACCCAAAGCAGCACATCTTCTCACCTCCTGGCAAAAGGGCACGGAGGCGGGATGGGGGCGGGTTTGCCATCCGTCTCCACTTTCTGCTATTTTACTGGCAGTCCTGCCTCCATACCCGCCTCCTCGGGGCTGAGAAAATCTAGCCCCATGTGTTTCTTTGTTTACCAAGTGTGATAACTACATCCAAAATTGTTTGAACAACAACTTTCATTTATATAGCAGCTTTATTGCAGAAAAATGTCCCAAAGCACTCCACAGAGGTGTAATCAAACAGCGGCAAGCCAAAGGAGGAGATATTAAAAGGGGTGACCAAAAGTTTCATCAGAGGTGGGCTTTATAGGCAGTCTTAAAAGGAGAAAGAGGGAGGTGCAGAAGTTTAAGGAGCAAATCCAGAAAATGGGACCTAGGTGACTGAAGGCACAGTGGCCAATGGTGGGGCGAAGGGGTGTGGGGGGCGTGCACCAGAGACCAGAGTCAGAGGAACAGAGAGTATGAAGGGGGGTTGTAGGGTTGGAGGAAGTTAGCGGTAGGAACAGGCGAGGCCATGGATGGATTTAAACACAAGAATGAGAATTTTTATTTTGAGGTGTTGGATAAAGGTAAGCACTTACCTTCCATTTGGAGTCGATGCAACATAGAACTTGTGTCCACCATATCCAGCATTGATCCAGATTTGAAACAACCTGGGCAAATCTGCATATGGTACAGATAAAATAACAGTAAGAGACACCAGAAAACAAGGGAAAGGAAACAGTGAAAGACACATGCATTCAACAGAAATAATAAAATTAAAAAAGCAAAACCAAAATACAGCAGATGCTGAAAATCTGAAATAAAAACAGAGAATGCTGGAAATACTCAGCAGGTCAGGCAGCATTTGTGGAGAAACAGAGTTAACATTTCAGGTCAATGAACTTTTATAATAATATAAAATACTTATATTTACATAACACCTTCCACATTGAAATATCTGTAAGTGTTTCACACAATGAATTACGTTTTGAAATAAAATGGCTGCTTTATAAACAACACAGCTGCCATTCAGTGCCAATATCACCCCCTCCAAAATAGACATTCACTTTCACAGGTAGATGAAAAGAAGTCGGGGGATAGAACACAAGAGTGAGAGAAAGACTGAGATAGAAACAGACATCTACATGCATTGAAGAACAAAAGATTGACACTGAAGAAAGCTTCAGAATTAGTTCAACAATGTCAGTGGAATTTCTCTACAGGAAGGGTGGAAAACTAAATGTGGGCAAGTCATTCTGGACTGGTTTCTGGTGGCAGACTGATTTTTACAGCCATTGGCAGTGCCAGCCTGTGGTAGAGTTTGGCTGCAGGTCTGTTTGTAGCAGGTGGTATAATTGTCACAGCTTCTTGTTAAATTAAAGAACTCACAGGCACTGTTCTTCGGACAAGGGGAATAACGTGCCGTCCTGCTGAAGACTCGATGTGTGTGTACCAGCAGCAGGGGGCTCAGTGCTTCAGGGACAGCTTTACCTTTCTGGCATTCCTCTGTTGGTTCTCCTCGTCCATCACAAAACAGAAATTGGGAAATTCCTAGTGGAAACCCATTGAGGCACTTTGAGAGTCGGAGTAAAAAAAAAGGCAGCACCACAATAATTACCACTCAGACTCTTCAAAGAACTCAGTGGCAACAGAGGAATAAAAACACAAAAGAAACAATTCTTACAATTAGAATTGTTCACCCTTTCAAGCTCCTTCACATGGCTTTAGATTATATATATGCAAAGCAATATTTAATAAATGCTGAATATTTCAGCTCCCTCTCTCCAAAATTTAAAAGTCCTAATTTCATTTACCCAATTTAAGCATTTGTGGGTATATTTTCCTCTATGGGCACACACTGGGTGTCTGACAGGTAGAGAGCATCTCAGGTGCGCTCTGGCTGGGCATTAGGCCTAAAATCAGGGAGGAAATGAAAGCTCAGCTGTGGGCCTGAGAAAATACAACCCTGCCCATCAACACTGGGGCCTTCTCCTGGGACTGAATGCCTCACGTGACTCAGCTCCTCCTGGGGGCAGGGATCAGGGGGATTGTGGGAGGATTACACAGGAGTACCTATCTGCCTACCAGCAGTCTTCATTCCACCCTTGAGACCCCTGTAGATCCTCTGGCTGAGCACCCAACTCCCACACTTCATTATCATCCTAACAGTAGACCTGCTCCTACTACAGGTGTAGACCCAACTACAGCCACTGGGGAAGCTCCCGGAAACCCTGGGGTAATCCACTGGGGGCAGAGACCTCATGACAGCCTGGTTGGCACCAGTTCCCCAGGTGCAGTGGAGGAGTAAAAAAAGGCAATTGCCACAGGGGCTCTTCAAAGAACTCTACTCTTTTTATGTGACACAAATCAGTCTTTGCTGCTAAATAGCAACATTCACCTAAAGGTACAAAGATCTGAGAAAATAGAGAGGGAACTGCTAAGTACTTTTCCCTTGAACAATGCTGGACTTGTATTATGTGAGAGGCAGAAAGTGCCAGTGTGCGGACAACTTTGATTCATCATAGTTTCCACTGTTAATGGAGCAGTAGGGTACAATGTCAGTAAAATACCCTTTGAACAGCACGTGTTCCAGGCACAGTGCAAACACTAAATACTGAAATATTCAACTTCAAGACATTGACCCCGAACTCATCCCTGAAATCAAATGAATGGGAAAAAAATCAGAAAACCTACACCCTCTGTACAATGGACTTCTGTTATGAAGTATCTTTTCAAACATCTCAGCTAGTTTATACTCACATGAGCATCATAGAGTGTGAGTGCCGCTTCATATTCACCCTGTGTGAGAGAACACTATCAATAAGAAGCAAACAGTATCTAGGAATAAGGATGTAAACACAGTGGGGGGTTCAGGGTAATGACTGCTGATATCAAGCACGCCAAGGTAAGGTGAAGTACTGCCCAGATCAGATAAAGTACAATCCAGCTACAGACTGAATCTCAGTGAACATGTCTAAAACTCAGCTTCAGAAAGCATTCCTTACTTCACCAGTGTGACATTCTTACTCCTTCTGCCCCTCTGTGAGCTGCACATACCAGATAGTTTTGTGCTTTTGTATCCACTCACTGGGAAATTGATCCAGTCTGGCCCGAATTCATTTCTCTTTGATAGATTTCATTGAATGCATTCAATTTTTCAAAACCCTGCTCTGCCAGTGGGAGCTGGCACACAGCTGGCGGAGATCGCAAGATCACAGGCACTTTGCCCGTATCATTCCATCCATTGTAATCAATGGACAGAAAGTCGTGAGCTCTCTCCCCATCGGCTGTGTGTGAGGCCCTGCCAGCGGCAAGGAGCCTCGCAACATTTGTCCTTGAGTGAGACCGACTTCATAAATCATCATAATTTAGAACCAACATATCTGGGACCAGCCAGCCGGATCCCCATAGCCCTTTCCGGTCCTCAATATTCGTCTGTTCCTATTACCTGGAGAAGCTTTTGTATCAGTAAGCAGCATATTGCCCATTTAATTCTGTCCAATTAGTGCCAAATTCGGGGCAATTGTTTTTGCTGCGATTCCATGCTGGTTATGAGCTGGTTTTGAGGCAGACCAAACTCATCGCATGGGCCTTACAGCCAACAGACCGATGAGATTATCATCCAATTTGAGTCAGATTTAAACCCAGGTATAGAAATAAACAGTCAAGGGCCCAATTCCCTCTTGGGTTATACTGCTAAACTGGAAAGGCAGAGAAGAAAAATTGGACAGGGAGTCATTCCACTAGGTCCCCACCCGCCACCACCCACTTCTGGGATTTCCTGCAAGAAACCCTAATATGGGCAGGCGTACTGTAATCTACCTATCTATCTATCTATATATAAAAGGATAGTGGTGTCTGTCCGTCTGTCTGTATGTCTGTCTGTCCGCTATACACTCAAAAGTTATAGGCCTAGAAATTGGGTATAGCCCCGCTTGGGGCGTTAGAAGTGGCGCTGTGCAAATTTTATAGCCAGACGCAACTTATCGCCACCTCGCGCGATATTGGGTTGCAGCGCCCCTAAAAGTGATTGAGGCGCGAGTTCAGGCGTTACACGGGGCTCCTAAGGCGCTAACTCGGCAGCGCTACTCAATATCGGCGCGGGCGGGCGCAGCGCAGGTGCTGTGAATAATCGATGACCACGAGGCTTTCAGGCGCCGGCCAGCTCTTAAAGGGGTGGATCAGTCAGCTCCAGCATCCACACTCTGCGCCTTGTAGGCCTGAAAATCGGAGCAGGCCCTTCTCTGGCGCAAAAAACTTGGAGCAGATGGAGAGGGTGAGGCAGAGAGCAGAGCGCTTCACCAATGAGGCTCTGGAGGTATTGGTGACTGCAGTGGAGCGCCGGCGAGATGTACTCTACCCAGACAATGGCAGGAGGCCTAATCATAAGGACTACCGACGAGCTTGGAGGGATGTTTGTCAGAGGGTCAACTCCAGCAGCATGGCGACCAGGAGCCCTGTGCAGTGCAAGAAGAAATTCAATGACCTCACTCGGGTCGTGAGGGTGAGTGGTGTTTATGCAACCTTCTGCATCCCTCCATTTGCACCTGACTTTATGGCTACAGGGTGCACTATGCCCCAATGGCCATCTGTCAGCAAGCACCCATGGCCCTTTCTGGGCACACACATGCACATTTGACGCAGGGCATTATGTAAGGGCTCTTCCACCATGGGGGGCATGAGATGATAACTCAGGGCATCATGTAACATCACTTCCCGTCCTTTCCCCTGCAGGCCAAGCTGGCGAAGATCCGCAAGGACCAGCTTCGCACCGGAGGAGGTCCTCCTCAACTGCAGACTCTGACGGATCTCGAGGAGAGAGTCCATCAGATTGTTGGAGGATGTCTGAGTGGTCCTGTCACCACTGCAGCTGCCGACCTCATTGTCCACAGCGATGGTAAGGTTCTCACCTTTTACAGCTGTCTCCTTCCACTTGTTTCCCCCGCCAGCATGCTTTCTCACTGTGGACCCATGTCATAGCATTGCCGCACTCTTGCATCCCTTGCTGCCAAGCTGTCCTTTTGCTAAAGCCACTCTTCAACCTCCCTGCTTTCAGATGCTGCATCACCAGCTCGGGAGCTGGCCCCTCATGCTGCCAGTGCCAGTGCCTCTGGAGGCGACGATCAGGAGGAAGCCGGACCATCCGTGCCAGCCTCAGGGGACTGGGGATAGTAGTTCCCTAGAGGGGAGGGGGGGGTGCTCTGATGAGGAGCCAGTTGCAGGAACCAGCGGCCTGCAGCAATGCGAGGGGGGTAGGGAAGCTCGGGGGCCGTCTCCCCGGAGGGCGAGGCAGGCCACGATGACTGCTGCACAGAGTGCAGAGGAGGTGCGTAGCCTTGCCGATATGAGCGCCCAGGCCCGGCTCAGGCACACTGAGCTTATGGCTGCAGTGGGGAGGATGCCTGAGTCGATTGACACACTGGCAAAGAGTGTGCTGGACTTTGGGGCAGCAATGGAAAGGACTGTCCAGGGCTTCGGGGCAGCAATGGAAAGGTCTGTCCAGGGCTTCGGGGCAGCAATGGAAAGGTCTGTCCAGGGCTTCGGGGCAGCAATGGAAAGGTCTGTCCAGGGCTTGTCCGAAGCAGTGGAAAGGACTGTTCCGGCCTTGTCCGAAGCAGTGGAAAGGACTGTCCAGGGCTTCTCCGAAGCACTGGCACCTGCCATGCAGGTCCTCACTGCTGCCACGCAGTCACTTGCTGGCCTCGTCCACATGCAAATTGAGGCCACGCGAACACTCACTGCTGCCACCCTAGCTGCATCAGGCAGGATCACCCCAGGCCCTTGCAGCACCACAGCAGGCCATGAATCTGTGGAGTAGTCGATTGCGGCGGGTGATCCAGTGAGGCCCCGTCAGAGTGCCAGTGTGTCGGCCGACCACGGTGCAGGTGTCCTCTCTTGGCATGTGAGCATTCCTGATGCCACCGCTGGAACGTCAGCAGTGCAGCTGCAACCACCTGCACGGCAGACTGCTTCCAGCCATGCCCAGTTGGAGCAGCCAGCTTCCATGCCCTCCAAGCCCAGAGGTCGTCCAGGCCGTCCCTCAGGGGCTTCAGCGCTTCCAGACACTCAGCAGGCATCCCCCAGCCTTGACGCAGCCACTGGGGTCCAATTACGGAGGAGCTGCAGGGAGGGAAGGGGCTGACCTCGTAAGAGAAGTCGGTCTCCATCAAGGGGTCAACAGTAGAGGGAGGTGCTAAGACGTCTCTTTTTTCAAATTCAGGGCCGTCCACACCTGCTGTGTTTGTTTGTTATGTTTTGGTTAGTCTCGCTGGTTTGCCAGACAGTTATCTGTTAGTTTGTTAGTTATGCTTTCTGTTGCCATTACGTTGTCATGCTGGAAGGAAGCACTTTTTTGAAAATAAAGAAAATGTTTTATTTACAATGGAGCTGTGGACTATTTACAATAATGGTAGCCTTCATAGGCTTACTGCGAACCGAAGGGCGCTGTTCCAAATACACCCAGCATTCTGTCAGAGGGGCCTAGAACCGAGTCCTTATGAGCCTCTGACGAACGGCCCTTCCAATTTCTGGAGCCCTCCCATCTTCCTCTTCCTCCTGCTCCTCCTCGTCCGCATGCTCCTCCTCCTCCTCGTCCGCCTGCTCTGCTGGACCTTGAGGGTCGGCTGGCATTGGCTGGGTGCGTCAAATGGCCAGGCTGTGGAGCATGCAGCAGACAACGACGATGCGTGCCACATGCTCCGGCGAGTACTGTAGGGCGCCCCCCGAATGGTCGAGACAACGGAAACGCTGCTTCAGCACACCAATTGTGTGCTCCACAATGTTCCTGGTCGCCTGATGGCTGTTGTTGTAATGCTCTTCTGCTGGGGTGCTGGGCAAACGGAGCGGGGTCATGAGCCATGGGCAGAGAGGATAGCCCTTGTCGCCAAGAAGCCAGCCTCATGGGTGAGCCGGGGCCTCAAAAAGGTCAGCCACTGAGGTCTGCTGCAGGATGAACGCGTCGTGGCTGCTGCCCGGGAATTGTGCGTTGACTGTGATCACAGACCAGCTGCACATTGAGGGAGTGGAACCCCTTGCGGTTGCGGAACTCCTCAGGATTCTGTAATGGCGCCCGCAAAGCCACGTGTGTGCAATCAATGGCCCCCTGCACCATGGGGAAGTCCGCAATAGCCGCGAAGCCCTGCGCGCGCTCCCCCTGCTTCTCCAGGGTCACAGGGAAGGTGATTAATTTGCACCTCCTTCTATAGAGGGCAGCTGTCACTTGCCGGATGCAGCAATGCACCGCAAATTGTGAAATATTTGCTATGTCCCCAGTTGCTGCCTGAAACGAGCCGCTGGCGAAAAAGTTGAGGGCAACAGTGACTTTGACGGCCACCGACAGAGAGGTCCTGCACCGTAGCCGCGGCTGCAGATCCTCAGCAAGCAGGTGGCACAGCTCAGTCACAACATCCTTACCGAATCTGAGCCTTCGCAGACACTGCTCCTCCGACATGGTAAGGTATGAGACCTGCTGCCTGAAAATCCTGGCAGCGTATGGTCGGATTTGGCGACGCCCATTGCCCCTCCTCCTTCTTGCCAATCCCGGCCCTCTCTCCCTCCATCTCTGTGCCCTTGCCGGTTGTTCAGCCAGGAGGACGTTCCCCTGCAAAGCAGCTCCCATTATTATGTCAGACGAGTAAGACGCAGTAATCTCTCACGATCAAACTGTTCTGGACAGGGCTGAAGGTCCCAAGGCTCCGCTGGCTCAATGAGAAGAACGCTCTCCAACTGAAGGTCTGCAACTCTCTCCAGCAGCGAGCAGGATGGCCAGCCTAAATGGCTGCTGCTTTTATACTAGTGCTGTCCCCTTTAAAGAGCGCCCCCCGAGTCCAAGAAGGACCTGGTAACGTTCCATCTAACTGTCACTAATAGCGCCAGGCGGAATGGAGGGGGGCGCCACTGAATTTCCGGTCCGGGGCGCCAAAAAGGCGTTGCACACTGAAATGATGTCATGATCTGCCTGCGCCCGCAAGCGGGCGCAAAGAGTTAGCGCCGGCACAAAAAGGCTACTCAATATGGCAGGAAGCGCTGGGTTCACTGCGCCCGCCCGAAAATTGGGTAACGCCCCAAATCTCAGGCTCTTTAGGTGCTAATCGCTGGCGCTACCAACCAAATTTCTCCTCCATATAGCGTACCTACACATATGTTATATCAAAAGAAAGCTGATAATCAGGGGAGTGTCATAGGCGTATTTACTTTTTGGTCAGACAAAAATTGTTCGGACAGTTTCCAAAAAACGTTCAAAAATCCGCTCATTAGCGGTTGACCAAGCCTATCACTCATTAGCGTTGAGTGACGTGATGGTTGACCAATCCTACAGTTCAGTGACCTGATGGTTGACCAATCGGTGCGTCACAGGCAGGACCTAATCCTGCAGCCTCCCGAAACGCCGCCGCCATTTTTTCCCCTGCTTTTCCTCAACAGCGAGCGGGTCAGCTGCGTCAGCCCACCGGAGCAGGAGGTGAGTTGGGGTCACTCGGGCCAGGCCTCACAACCGCTCGGCCCGAGACACAGAGCGGGGGAGCGGCAGCGGCCAGCCGTCAACCGCGGGGCCCTCTAAACTACCCTGGCAATGCTGGGCCCCCCCAGCTAGTTATAAATAAATGACAAGAATACGTAATGTCATGTATTTACCATCATTTGCCCCATAGCAACACTGGGTGCGAGGAACACTTGTTCCTGGAGCACAATGCTGCTATAGCATGGCATGAGCAGAGTCGTAACTTTTTTAAATCGCCAAGGAAATGTAATCCATTGCAATTTTTAAAATGTTTTTTTATAAAAGATTGAGGCTCCTCTTCAGCTGCCCTGGAAGCAACCAACCCAGAAATGTTGCAGTAGGCACCCAAGGGTGCCACAGCATTCCCCCAGTCCCCAAAGAGGCAGCCCCCCTCCCCAATGCAGGTGGGAATCCCACTGGGAGTCTGACTAAGATATTTAAATGACTGTCTCCGGGAAATCGACTGGGTTCAAGGACAGCCCCACGAACCTTATGCTGACTTTCCACCCAGGAAGAAAACTGCCTTTCAGCGGAACTCACTGCACCACTCAAACTCCTCTTGTAAAATAAATTGTCAAGCTATTTTCATATTGTCAGATCAGTTCAGCTCCTGTCAGTGACAGCATAACATGTTCACTGGTATAGATTCCAGCATGGCGGGAGTACAGGGTCCTTCGATCCAGTGGGACAGCTTGCAATGACTTTATACTGGAAGGTCAAGCTGTGTATATAAAACTGTAACATGATGATTAACAGATGCAAGCAAGGATGTGAAGGTGCAAGGGTCCAAATCACTTACAAACCTTTTCAATGTGGTAGAGTGCCCAGTGCCAGTAATTATGACAGGCGAGCATGTCAGAATCCTGTGAATAGATTGAAAAGACAATAATTTATTTTCTGCCCTTTTGCACCATTCCCTGACTGACCGCAGACTGGCCATCTATTCCCATCCCTCTGGCAGAGTTAATCTTGAGCTAGTAGTTGTTCAAAATTGGTACTGTTTCACGTCATCTCAGATTTTCTGTATCTCATCTAACCCTAATAGTTATTGTACTGATAACAGAATCAAGATTTCACAACAGTAAAGTTTATCACTCAACTAAATGCTAAGAGACAGTTATTCACCTATTTAGCACCTTTAAAAAAAAACTACAAATGGGGGAACAAAATCCCTGTTATGAATCTTATGATCCATGAAGACTCATGAAATATCACTGGACGGCCAGCTGGTGGCGCCGTCCAAGGAGTATAAATACTCGGGCGTGGGCCCAGCTTGCCCAGGACATTGTGTAAACAGGAACTAGTAAACGATAACTAGACCTCCATGTTTTGAAACAAGTTGATTAAAGCCTTGCTTTATACTCGAACCAAGTGCGTAGTGAGTTTTATTACATCAATTTAATCAACTTGATATCGACTCCATGCTCTGAATGATTTCGGGAACAGCCAGCTATGACTTCAACTGCAGAAGGGAACTCTGGCGTAGAAATCAATCCATCATGGACAAACTACTCAGACCCGCCCATCTTGACCTGGACCCAAATTCACCTACAACTTCTAAGGTATGGAAACACTGGTATCGTACCTTCAGCAACTTCCTCGGTGTGTGGTGAGAATGTTCCTGATAAATTAGAGATACTTGCCAATTATGTATCTCCTCATGTGTTTGACTATATCGAAGACTGTGTAGACTATGACTCCACTATCCTAATATTACAGCGACTATATAAGGCCCCAAATGAAATTTTTGCTCGGCATCTATTGGCCACAACTCGACAACAACTCGGGGAATCACTTGACAAATTCCTTCAAAAGCTTCGCAGGCTCAGCAAGGATTGTAACCTTAAAGCAGTCACAGCTGAGCAGTACCAGAAGGAGCTAATTCGCGATTCCTTTATTAATGGAATTACGTCTCCCTTCATATGCCAGCGTCTGTTGGCGAATAAAACCCTCGAGTTACAGGCTGCCTATGACCAGGCGTGTTCCCTGGACTTAGCAAAGAAGAATGCAGATACCTATCTTTTACCTCGTGCACGGGCTGCTGCTATCACTATTAATGACTCCTTCGATAGGTCTCAGGCGGAAGCCCTCACTGATGATGACTCTAACCTAGCGGATGACAACCCTACCCTAGAAGCCTTCACTGATGATGATCCTACCCTAGCGGCATCTTGGCAATCTGGAAGGAAGTGTTTCTTCTGTGGAGGTGCGTTCCATTATAGGAAATTTTGTCCTGCTCGTAATGCAACCTGCAATCATTGCAGCAAGAAAGGTCACTTTTCTAAGGTATGCCAGTCAAGAGCCTCTGTTAGTAAGAAAGGCCCCTTTTCTAAGGTATACCGGTCGGGAGCTCCTGTTAGTAGTGGTTCTTGGGGGAGGAGCAGTTTCATAGATAGCAGCTGCAAAACTAAGGTTACAGCTGTCAAGGGTAAAATTGCCCCTCCTCCCATCACAACTGTTTTCCCCTGAAGTCTGTCCCATGCAGCCATGAAGGTTTTGGTAAATGGACACATTCTGAGTGCACTAATCGACTCATGCAGCTCTGACAGCTTCATTAGTGAGCGGGCTGTCAGTAAGTTAAAACTGCATATTTACCCCTTGGACAGGGAAATTGCAATGGCTCTGACGACACTGACCACCAATTCTTCCGGCTTTTGTCTTGTCGACCTTATTCTCAATGGACGCACTTATTTCTCCACCCGGCTCGGGGTGCTCAAAATCCTATGCAGTGATGTGCTCCTGGGACAGGATTTCCAGAAACAACACAAAAGACTCACTTTCGAGTTTGGAGGGTCAAAGCCGGAGCTTACTATTTCCAAAGTACCGTTTTGTGCTCTTTCGGCAGCTTTGCTCGATGAGCCCTCCTTGTTTGCCAATCTTTCCGCCCAATGCAAGCCCATAACCACTTAATCACGACGTTTCAGCCAAGATGATCGATCCTTTATTGAGGTGAAAATCTCTCGCATTCTAGCTGACGGTATCATTGAGCCATGTTCATCTCCCTGGCGGGCTCAAGTCGTCGTTGTTAAAAATCCTCTGAAGCAACACAAGAAACGTCTTTGCATCGATTACTCGCAAACTATTAACCAGTATACCGACCTGGATGCCTACCCACTACCACGCATCGATGACATGGTCAATAACCTTACCAACTACAAGGTATTTTCAACTTTTGATTTGAAGAGCGCACACCATCAAGTTCCATTAAAGGACTCTGACAAAAAGTATATGGCCTTTGAGGCCAATGGTCGGCTTTACCAGTTTTGTCGCCTTCCATTTGGGGTCACCAATGGGGTGGCCGTCTTTCAATGAGCAATGGATAGCCTAGTCAAACAGGAGAACTTAACGGACACTTTTCCATATCTAGATAATATCACCATTGCTGGTCATGACCAGAAGGAGCATGATGCCAACCTCCAGAAATTTTTTGACGTTCTCCGTCATCGCAACTTAACCTTAAATGAGTCCAAATCTGTGAAATCAGTACCATCAGTCAACATCCTTGGCTACTGGGTGGGCAACGGTGTCATCAAACCAGACCCGGAGCGGCTTCGTCCGCTTCAGGAGTTCCCTCGTTCTACGAATCTCGGCTCTCTTTGTCGGGCACTCGGCATGTTCGCCTATTATGCGAAATGGATACCCCACTTCTCCGACAAGATCCAGCCCCTGCTTCACGCAAAGTCATTTCCGTTGGAGGCAACGGCTATTTCAGCTTTCAACCTCCTCAAGCGACAACTGGAAAAAGCCACTCTTCGCTCCATTGATGAAAATCTCCCTTTCGTGGTCGAGTGCGATGCATCGGAGGTGGCGATCTCGGCTACCTTTAATCAAGGTGGTCGACCCGTTGCATTTCTGTCCAGAACTTTGCAGGGTAGCGAGCTCTATTATCCTCCTTTCGAGAAGGAGGCTATGGCCATCATCGAAGCTGTACGTCAATAGAGTCATTTTCTCGCTCATCGCCATTTCACACTTATAACCAATCAGCGCTCCGTGGCCTTAATGCGTTTCCGGTTATCCAGCATAAAGATCAAGAATAATAAAATGCAACTCTGGAGGATGGAATTGGCCGCCTTTGGATATACCATACATTATCGACCCGGCAAAGAGAATGTGGCCCCGGATACCCTCACGCGGGCATTCAGCTCTTCTATGTCAACTTCAACTCTTGCGGATCTTCACACTGACTTATGCCATTCTGGCGTTACCCGTATGTTGCACATTGTGCGATCTAAAAATCTCCCATTTTCTACGGAAGATGTGAAAAGAACATGCTCCTCCTGTAGAATTTGTGCAGAATTAAAACCGCAATTCTTCCGTCCATCGGGTGGCTCGCTCATACACACTATGCAGCCTATGCAGCGATTCAGCATTGACTTTAAAGGGCCATTGCCTTCCTCAACGCGAAACACCTACTCACTATGGTGGACGAATATTCACGCTTTCCCTTTGCTTTCCCCTGTCCCAATATGCTTACTTCCACAGTGATCAAATGCCTCGATCAAGTCTTTTCCCTTTGCGGTACGGCCAATTTCATCCACTCTGATCGGGGTCCTTCCTTCATGTCAAGCGAACTCAAAAGTTATCTTTCCCAACGGGGAATCACCACACGTAAAACGACACCGTATCATTCCATTGGTAACAGACAGGTTGAGAGATACAATGCTATCATTTGGAACGCTGTTTGTCTTGCACTGAGGTCACGCAACCTACCAGACCAGCAGTGGGAAACTGTGCTCCCTGACGTGTTGCATTCCATCAGGTCTCTTCTGTCCACGTCCACCAACATCACGCCTCACGAGCAATTCTTCAGGTTCCAGCGTCGCTCCACACATGGGACACCCATATCGTCATGGTCGGCAGTTCCCAGCCCCGTGCTGCTCTGAAGATTCATCCGATCTGCCAAAAACGATCCCCTCGTTGACGAGGTGGAGTTAATGGATGTTAATCCCACTTACGCGCATGTGCGGTGCAGGGAGTCCACCGTTTCGCTCAGAGACCTGGCTCCCTGTCCAACCAGTCCCACGGACCCAAATAATAGAGGGTCCCACAGTAATGATGCTGACACTCTGCGCACCTTTGAAGATGACACCCTACCTGGGACATCAAGAGATCTGCCGGCTAGTCCACCGGATCAACTCAGGGAGCCGAGCGCTCCCCATGGGATGGCCACCCGAAGCCAGGATGCCAGTCAATCCCCGGCTATCAAACAAAATGAAGCCAGCTCTACGCCTGTGGGGACCCGCACCCGGAGTCACGATCTCCCCGTCTCCCTCAGGTCGATCAAGGCGACACAGGCCCTGTCGACCTACCAGTAAGGATCAAGCGACCCAGGGACCCAGACACGGTCCGGGGAGACGTGCCTTGCAGCCACAAGCGAAGAGCTAAAAGACTGCGGCTATTCGTGGTCCGGCTAATCCGTTAAAAGGAAGTCAGTCATCGGACTTCCAAATCTTTAGGGAGGAAGAATGTTATGAATCTTATGATCCATGAAGAAAGACTCATGAAATAACACTGGACGGCCAGCTGGTGGCGCCGTCCAAGGAGTATAAATACTCGGGCATGGGCCCAGCTTGTCCAGGACATTGTGTAAACAGGAACTAGTGAAAGATAACTGGACCTCCATGTTTTGAAACAAGTTGATTAAAGCCTTGCTTTATACTCAAACCAAGTGCGTAGTGAGTTTTATTACGTCAATCCCTTCCCCTATTTTTCCCGCCAAGACACCAGCAATTAAGGCTGCAAAGGAAGGTGGGAAATCTGCTTTCCAGTCTGTCTCCATCTAGTATCGAAGTATATAACAGAAACCCAGTGATGACAGTTTTCCGTCCAATGTTCCCTTTGCTCCCCGACCTGTGGGAAGACTGAATGGAGACAAGCAACCTCCCTACAGCAGAGCAGAAATCAGTGGAGTTCAACCTGTACCCTCCAATTCCCATGGCGCTGTGTGTTGCTGTACCAGTCCGCTGCCCTAATTACATTTATGGCCTTTAACGTGGTTGGTCAGGAACCACTTATCTTCACTTGTTTTTCTTAGGTTTACCTTCCAGTTGTTTTCCGTCTGCTTCATGAACTTTACTCCAGCGTCCGCATCAGCACGCATCTCATCTACATGTGCAAGGGAATGAACAGAAACGGCATCACTTGGGTTCAGAGCCAAGCCCTGGGGGGGCGAGGGGTGGGGGGTGGGGGTGGTGGTAGAGGAAGAGGAAAAGAGAACAAAAGTTTACACTGTGATTGTTAAAAAAACGTTATGTCCCTGAATTCATGTGGGGCACAATCCCAGCCGTTACACTGGAGGGCACTGGAGATCCAGATGTATGTGGGGTCAGTTTGAGTGCAATTCATTGCATGGGGCTGGCGGGCACCTGTAGCACTACACGCACACCTTAGGTGCCCACCTGCCCCAGGCTTCTGCAAAATCTGGAGTCTGCCTGCTAGCTGCGGAGGGGAATGAGAAGCCTGGTGTCCCCTCCCCCCACCCCAGAGCCACGACGTAGGTCTCCCTTTGACCCCTTGCGTAAAGGAGTAAAGGGACCAACACAAACATTTTATTTTAATTCTACTACTCTCCAGTAGTCCATGTCACTCCCCTGGTCTGGAAAAGAAAGAAGGTAAAATGGAGGCGAAAGAAAGCAACCATTTACCAACCAAACAGCAAAGGAACATGGTATTATATGCAGCCAGGCAGAGGTCCCTGGGTCCAAACCCACTGTAAGCAACACGACAGTAGGTATGAAAAGTCTTCCATTTGTGCACTTCTGTAAGTGTAATACACTTGCTTCCTGTGATTATCGCACCTATTTCTGTCATGATTTTATTGTCTAGAGGAACCCATATTATTTAAACAGCATTATTTGCCATTTAAATTAAACAGCTTTCAGTACAGTGTGGGAAAGCTCATTAGATTTTTTACATCTTCTAAAAAGGATTCCCCTTCACTCCTCTGCAACCTTCATTTCTCATCCATTCCTCCCTCTCTCCCTGCCGCTCGCTGTCCCAACCTGCTCACTCCTACTATCTCTGACCGCCCAACCACCGATGCCTTTCCTCTTCCCCACTCTTCTAATGTAATTAAAGTTGAGCAACCTGTGGCATAGTTTGAGCATTTCTCAGAAAGTGACATATCTGGAGATACCAATGAAAGTCTGAATTTACAAAGTACAACTGAGTATATGACCAGACAGTACCTTGGTAATGGTCCAATAGTCCAGATTATATGGGTGTTGCCTTTTGGTTGTTCTCAGTCCCACCTTTTCACAATATCCCTTAATGCCCTTTCTCTGCTAAAACACATCTATTGTCTTTCCAAGCCATTTATATTACAATACTGTAGTGCTGAATCTCCAACTATTCTCTCTTGGAGCATGCTTTTCACTGCAAGCAGAGTTTCTGCGAACTAATCCTGGTGTCCCGTAGATCTTTAACCCTATGTCTGTGTGAATAATTTTTCTTTATCAAGCTACTTCATCATTTTGAAAACTTCTCTTGGGTCACCTTGAAGTGACACCAAATACCAACCTTTCATCATAACACAGACTTTCTAAGACCCAGTATCGTCTGACCCATGTGAATGCTTCAATGGCAAAACACCCTTCTGATGGTACAGTGACCAATACTGCAGAGTTTTATACAGATGGGGTTTTTTGAGGGGGGGGGGGCGGCGGGGGTTATCAGGTTGGATTGATCAATTTTAGTGTTTACTGAACAGGATGTTTGGATTTTGTGCTAGAGTAATCCTGTTGCATGGAGCAGAATCAACCAGTTATACAACAGATAGTTACCATCACCGATGTGATGAATATAACGTCACACATCAAAATAACACCTGCTGTCTTACTTATAGCGATATGTTTTAATTATCACTTACCTCTTTGGCTGTTTTCTCTGCCAGGTCATAAAAGTTCGTCTCCACCAGCCCGAATGAGTACATGCCTTTCAAGTAACTAGACAGGAGGAGAACACAAGGTTATCAATACAAATCAGTGACTTTTAATTCTGGTGTATGGTCTCTTTAATAAACATTTATTATGTTGCACATGGCTGCTCTTCAGCTGGCTCCCAGTAATAACTCTCCCTCAAACATTTCCTTCTCCAGGTGTGCTGAATGGAAGCCATTGATGGAAATAAAAATCAGCAGAGATGTAAATTGGGCTGCCGACTCGCTATCACCCATTTTACACTATTGCACAAGGTTGAGATCTACCCCAATATGTTTGAAGCCCTCATATACAACAACAATCAATGTATGTAACGCCTTTAACGTAGTAACAATCAATGTATGTAACGCCTTTAATGTAGTAAAACATTCCAAGGCACTTCTCAAGAGCGTTATAGAACAAGATTTGACACAAATCAGTGTCAGAGCAGTGGGAGGCATTCAAGGAGGAGATCCGGAGGATTCAGACCAAATACGTGCCCTTAAAGAAAAAAGTTGGTACTAACAAATCTAGAGCCCTCTGGATGTCTAGAGACATACAGGGTAGGATAAAGAAGAAACGGGAGGCGTACAACAGATACAGAGGGCTAAATACTCCAGAATCTTTAGAAGAGTACAGAAAGTGCAAGGGTGCAACTAAAAAGGATATTAGAAAAGCAAAGAGAGAGCATGAAAATTTCTTGGCAAGTAAAAACAAGGAAAACCCAAAGATGTTTTATAAATATATTAAGTGTAAGAGGATAACTAAAGAAAGGGTAGGGCCTATTAGAGATCATGAAGGTAATCTGTGTGTGGAGGCGGGAGACATCGGTAGGGTTCTTAATGAATACTTTGCATCTGTTTTCACAAAGGAGAGGGGCGAAGCAGACATTGCTGTCGGGGGGAGGAGTGTGAAATATTAGATGAAATAAACAGTGAGAGAGGAAGCATTAAGGGGTTTAGCAGCTTTTAAAGTGGATAAATCCCCAGGCCCGGATGAAATGTATCCCAGGCTGTTAAGCGAAGCAAAAGAGGAAATTGCAGAGGCCCTGACCATCGTTTTTCAATCCTCTCTAGCTTCAGGTGTGGTGCCAGAGGACTGCTAATGTTTAAAAAGGGAGAAAAGGATAGACCAATTAATTACAGGCCAGTCAGCCTAACCTCGGTGGTGGTGGGAAAATTATTGGAAAGAATTCTGAAGGACAGGATAAATCTCCATTTAGAAAGACACAGATTGATCAAGGATAGTCAGCACGGATTTGTTAAGGGAAGATCGTGTCTGACAAACTTGATTGAATTTTTTGAGGAGGTAACAAGGAGGGTAGATGAGGTTAGTGTGTTTGATGTAGTGTATATGAACTTTAGCAAGACTTTTGATAAGGTTCCACATGGCAGACTGGTCATGAAGTTAAAAGCCCATGGGATCCACAGCAAAGTGTCAAGTTGGATTCAAAACTGGCTCGGAGACAGGAAGCAGAGGGTAATGGTTGATGGGTGTTTTTGTGACTGGAAGGCTGTTTCCAGTGGGGTTCTGCAGGGCTCAGTACTAGGTCCCTTGCTTTTTGTGGTATACATCAACGATCTAGACTTGAATATAGGGGGTATGATTAAGAAGTTTGCAGATGCTACTAAAATCGGCTGTGTGCTTGATACTGAAGAAGGAAGCTGTAAACTGCAGGAAGATAGCAATAAATTGGTCAGGTGGGCAGAACAATGGCAAATGGAATTCAATCCGGAGAAGTGTGAGGTAATGCATTTCGGGAGGGCTAACAAGAAAAGGGAGTACACATTAAATAGTAGTTCATTGAGTAGTGTAGAGGAACAAAGGGACCTGGGAGTGCATGTCCACAGATCCCTGAAGGTAGCAGGCCAGGTAGAGAAGGTGGTTAAGAAGGCATACGGAATGCTTGTCTTTATTAGCCGTGGCATTGAATAAAAGAGCAGGGGGGGTTATGCTTCAACTGTATAAAACACTAGTTAGGCCTCAGCTAGAGTACTGCATACAGTTCTGGTCACCACATTACAGGAAAGATGTGATTGCACCAGAGAGGGTACAGAGGAGATTTATAAGGATGTTGCCGGGAGTAGAGAATCTTAGCTATGAGGAAAGACTGGATAGGCTGGGTCTGTTTCCCTTGGAACAGAGGAGGCTGAGGGGAGACCTTATTGAGGTGTATAAAATTATGAGGGGCATAGATAAAGTGGATAGAAAGGACCTATTTCCCTTAGCAGAGGGGTCAACAACCAGGGGGCACAGATTTAAAGCAATTGGTGGATGGTTTAGAGGGGATTTGAGGGGAAATTTCTTCACCCAGAGGGTTGTGGGGGGTCTGGAACTCACTGCTTGAAAGGGTGGTAGAGGCAGGAACCCTAACAACATTTAAAAAGTACTTGGATGTGCACTTGGATGCTCTAACCTGCAGGGCTACAGACCAAGAGCTGATAAGTGGGATTAGGCTGGATAGCTCTTTGTTGGCCGGCGCGGACACGATGGGCCGAATTGGCCTCCTTCCATGCTGTAACTTTCTATGATTCTACCAAGCCACATAAGGAGACATTAAGACAGGTGACAAAAGTGCGGTCAAAGAGGTAGATTTTCCAGAGCATCTTAAAAAAGGAGGGAGAGGGAGAGAGGCGGAGAGGTTTAGGGAGGGAATTCCGGAGCTTAGGGCCTGGGCAGCTGAAGGCACAGCCGCCACTGGTGGAGCAATGACAATTGGGGATGCACAAGAGACCAGAATTGGAGGTGCACAGAGATCTCGGAGGGTTGTAGGGCTGGAGGAGGCTACAGAGATAGGAAGGGACAAGACCATGGAGGGATTTAAAAACAAGGATGAGAATTTTAAATTTGAGGCATTGCTGGATCAGGAACCAATGTATGTCAGCGAGTACAGTGGTGATGGGTGAACTGGACGTGGTGCGAGTTAGGATATGGTCAAATTAGTTTAAAGCTGTCTGGGCAGAGGAAGTCCAGTTGTCAGGTGATGAATGGCAAACATATTAAAATACTAAGTAGCCTAAAATACTTACAAAGGGACAAAGACAGTCATAAACTCTTAGAACCCATAATTGGAGATAAAGGCCCGGAGTTAGCGGTCGGAATGACGGCGAACTGTCAGAGCACGCCGTCATACCACCTTTGAAACTGACCACAGCTTCGGGATTTGGACATCCCAAAGTTGTGGTCTGTCACTGACAGCTCCGAAACAGGCTGTGCTGAGCCCCCCCGCCCCCCCCGCCAACCCACAGAGCCTGCAATCAGTGAAATCTTGTAAATCATTGAAAGTGACGGAAACTTCGGCTCTTCCACAGTAAGTGCGCTGTAAATTCCCCACTAAAAGTTAGACCCAAAGGGATTAGGCGTACCTGGGGTTTTAACAGCGTATTGACTGCTAAACAAATGTAAGGGTCTGGAAAATTCATTTTAATTGTTGTGCAGTGTGAAATTTGTCCAGTTGAATAAAAATTAAAACGTTTAAGAAACTTAAAAAATTTTTTTTTTTTAATGTTTGTTCACCTTTATTTCAGGTTTGCCTTTTCCCATGTGAGAACCCCAGTCTCTCTTTTGCTCTCTCTAACTATTTTAAAAAGTTAGAATTTTAAGGGCTTACTCACTTCCTTGTTCGCTGTCTGTGAGAATTCAGCCTTTTGATTGGCTGCTTAGACAGCTCGTTGACGTCACAGCAGTTCACACAAGGGAATCCCCATTAAGTTCCATTGAATTGAATTCAAGATCAGAAAACCCTAAGGTCTCAACACAGGGATTGTGAGATCCTTGTGTGGAGCGTACTTTGGGGCCAGCAGCAAACGCCTTTGCTTCACTGCTGACCGCAAATTCTGGGCCAAAATGTGAGCATTTAGAAATGCAAGGGTTAATCAAAGACAGGCAGGTTCGTTAAACGCGTGTCATGCTTAACAAAATTAATAGTTGTTTTGGAGAAGTGACCAATTGTATCGAAAAAAAGTCAGTAATGAGGTGTCATCAATTTAAAATTGTCACTAGGAGAGCAGATAGGAGAAATGTCTTTACACAGACGAGTGTCGGAGCATGAAATGCACAGCCCATTGCATCTTTTAAGGGCGATTTGGATTAAATATTTGAAGCAAAGGAAGATTAAGGGCAATGGGGAGAGACCGGTGTAGTGGGATTAATTTTGGGTTCCTCTAGCACAAAGACAGCACAGACACAATAGATCAAGTAGCCTCCTTCTGTGCTGTAAACTTCTACGATACAATATGTAGCCAAGTGGGAAAATGCAGTGAATATTTAAGTCCACTAGATGGCGCGGTTCATGTTCCCCTTTAGAATTTGAAAAAAGGAGAAAAGGGTTATGGGTAAGGCCATGTGATGCCAAAGGAACCTCCCCTTTCTTCACAGCCTCCATTTTCTAGATCCAGCGTGGGGGGTGTGATCTGAGGAGAGTTGGGGTGAATATGACTTTTGAAATGAACTTAGTCTGCGTAAAGTACAACTAAAACAGCATTTAGTGCAGCCAGACATAGTTTTAAAGTGATATTGTTTCCCAAATCACTCGATATCACGGGGATGCTTGTAGATTGTCCCACCATGTGCTGGTGTTAACCTTTGTTAAAATTGTTGTTGAGTCCTTGGGGCTACGTTTCGAACGAGTTTAATACTTTCTGTTTGCTTGTAAGAGGTGACAAGTGATAACGGGACATACGAATGTATGGTATGATATGTTTTGTTTTGTATAATGATTGTTAGTTAATTAACTGCCTTCACCTGTGGTTTGCCTCATGTTCTGTTTTGCAGCAAGCCACTGCCGTATTTTGTCGACTGTGTTTTATGTATTTACAATTTCATCCTAAACCTAGACCCAAGTTATTAATACAGAATAAAAAAACCCCAAAAACGAAAGTTCGTGTCCTGTGCTGCTCCATTTCACCAGGCTACACATTTTGGTACCAGGAGTGGGGTCTGTTAGCTTGGAGTTTCTCAGGTTTGGGAAAGTTACATAAAATACGGCAGTGGGGGAAGAGCAGTGTGGTGCCAAGTGGACCTGGAGACAGACGGAGAGTGCTGCCTGGGGTTGCTAAGGAGGACCAGACCAGACAGACGGGATCCAGAGGGCGCCAGGACCAATCTGGGAGAGGACCCATCAAGGCACCGAGGAGGGACACCATTGGAGAAGAATCGTCACAGCGGCCATCCCATTCAGTGACTGTCAGGGACTTGTGAACTGAGTCAAAATGTTAGACCCTCCTGAGGAGGCGGGTGGAGCTCACAATTCGGATGGTGAGGACAATACCTCGAGTGTGGGTGAGGGCAACCAGATAGATCAACTCAAGGCACAGATTTCAGAGTTGAAAAAAAACCATGACCAAGCAATGGCAATTATTGCCACTCTAGGTAATGGGGCAACCAAGTCATATGTGTATGTACCCAGAGAGCGTCAGATCCAACCATTCAGTGGTGAGGTATCTAAAGATAGTCGTTCAGTTGATGAGTTCATTGAAGAGGTTGAAAGTGTACTACGAGCTAGAGATCAGACTCCTGCAGAGCAGGTAGATTTCATTCGATCTTTGTTGAGGGGGGCAGCCCTACAGGAAATTAGGTTACGGTTGGGTGGAGAGTCTAAGCAGCCCAGTGACCTGTTCAGTTACCTAAGGGGGGCTTTCACCGAAAAACGCAGTGAGTCCCAGCTGTTAGAAACTTTCTATGGACGCAAGCAAGAAGAGGGTGAAGGTTTCCAAGAATACTCACATGCACTCTCTCAGATTATTAGAACTTTGGTAAAGCAATCACCTGATGCTGTGCCGGACACAAAACGGGTTGTCAGAAACAGATTTGTTGATGGTGTTAGAGATCCCTCACTCCGGAGAGAGTTGCGCAAGTTTGTACGAGACAACCCCCAGTCTACCCTGTTCGATGTACGTGAGGAAGCTGTCTTATGGTCCTTAGAAGACCAGCCCTGTAGCACTAAAGTTGCAAAGAGCAAGAATGTAGTGTGTGACAGTACGGGGAGGGATCTTCAGTGTTCTGCCATTGGGGTACCAGGCAGCCAGGCTGTCACTTTACAGGATGTTCTTAAAGTGGTGGCGGAACAGGGTAAAGCTATCGGGGAACTAACAGAGGCAGTACGGGGTCTTGCTCTACAGAAGGAAAACACGGGTAATGACAAGGTTGGGAAACCTAGAGCCAAGCCAAAGTTCACTGATGAAGGTCAGCCTATTTGCTTTAAGTGCAACGGGGCGGGACACATTCCCAAACAGTGTCCTCAGAAGCACGAGGTAGCAAACACATCCACCAATGCTGGCTGGGGTGCAGGAAAACTAACTCCCTCGATTGCCATGAGCCGGGCAATGCGAGGAAAACCTGCAGGCTCTCAGAACAGTACTGGTATTCGTGACAGATTTCTTGACCGTGCAGTAGGTAAATGTCCAGTAGTAGATCTCAAGATTGGGGGGGTTACTGCTAACTGTTTACTGGATACCGGGAGCCAAGTCAGCACTATTACTGAAGTTTTTTTCAGAGAGCACTTACTTGGGAGGGATGAGGATATGCTGCCTACAACCGGGTGGCTTAAGATCACTGCCGCCAACGGGTTGGACATTCCCTACTTGGGCTACCTTGAGTTAGACGTTGAAACTATGGGCATAACCTTACCCGAATGTGGTTTCCTGGTAGTCAAAGAGCATCAGCAGTCACAGCCTGCAGCACCAGGTCTTATTGGTATGAACATCATCAGCCGATGCAGACAACTAGTTCATGCTGAGTTTGACACTACTCTAGGGGGAAAGTTGGATTCAGATTGGAGGGAAGCATTTCAGCAAGTACAACAGTGTAACATCACTCCAAAGTCATCTTCTGTCCGTGTAGCTGGTAGGGGTGCTGTACATGTGCCTGCGTCTTCCATAGCTACAGTCTATGTAAAGGGACTTAAAACTCAGTCAGGTGGCAGCACTAAAATGCTGTTGGAGCCAGGTAACACACCATTGCCAGGTGGCCTGGTAGTTGTCCCCACTCTAGTTGAATCAAAGGGACATTTATTTCCAGTGCAGGTGGTAAATTTCTCTGAGGAGGATGTGTGGTTAAGCCCCAGGACCAGGCTTGGTATTCCGACTCAGGCAGAGTGTGTAGACAAGGACTCCTGTGAGGTGCGATTTCAACGCATCTCCGCTGACACAGAGGAAGTAACTGTTGGCAGAAAAGAAGGACAGATGACAGACCAAGACATTCAGTTGCTTTTGGACAAACTACACATAGGTGGCACACAGGGCCAACAAGCAGAGTTAGGTGCACTTTTAGCCAGGTATTCGGAAGTATTTGCTTTTAAGGATGAGGACCTAGGCTACACTGATAAAGTTGAGCATGAGATTAACTTGGTAGATGACGCACCAGTTACAGAGCCATACCGTTGTATCCCACCTACACTGTACAAAGAGGTGAGGGACCACATCACTAAGCTTTTAAGAAAGCGTGTCATCCAGGAGAGCAATAGTTCATACGCTTCACCCATAGTGGTAGTTCGTAAGACTGATGGAGACATACGACTATGTGTTGACTTTAGGAAACTAAACTCAAAAACCAGACGTGACGCATTTCCTTTGCCCCGCATTGACGAGAGTTTTGATGCCCTTCATGGTGCAAAGTTCTTCTCGACCATTGATCTTGCAAGTGGGTACCACCAGGTTGCTGTTCGTGAAAGTGACAGGCCTAAGACTGCTTTTACAACTCCTTTTGGCCTTTTTGAGTACCTCAGAATGCCTTTTGGTGTCTGTAATGGACCTGCGACTTTTCAACGACTTATGCAAGCGACTATGAGCGACTTAGTGTTCCACATCCTATTAATGTATTTAGATGACATCCTTGTGTTCTCTCAGACCTTCCCGGACCATTTAGAGAGGCTTGAGACAGCTCTAAGACGACTGAAAGAGACAGGGTTGAAAGTAAAGCTTGAAAAGTGTCACTTCCTGCAGCAGGAAGTCAGGTTCCTTGGGCATCAAATTTCAGGGGAGGGTATAGGGACAGATCCAGAGAAAATTGCCGCCGTAAAGAAGTGGCCGGTCCCCAGTACAGTCAAAGATCTGAGGTCATTTCTTGGTTTCTGTAGTTATTACAGGAGGTTCATTGAGGATTTTTTTAAACGAGCTGGCCCTCTCCATGACGTAGTCAATGCATGCCTTAGGGAAGACAGCCCAGCAAAAGCAAAACGGTTGTTTGAAGGTTCATGGACAGCTGCGTGCCAAGCTGCTTTCGAACAGCTGAAAGAAAAGCTGATCAGTGCTCCAGTGTTAGGTTACGCAGATTTAACTCAGCCTTTTATTGTAGAGACGGATGCCAGTAACCTAGGATTAGGTGCCATCCTCCACCAGCAGCAGGGAGATAGGAAGAGAGTGATAGCATATGCCAGTAGGAGGCTCCGTAATGCTGAAAGAAATGACAGAAACTACAGCAGTATGAAACTAGAGCTCCTCGCCCTCAAATGGGCTGTTTCAGAGAAATTTCGAGGTTACCTTCTAGGTTCCAAGTTCACTGTCATAACAGATAACAACCCCCTGTGTCACCTTTCTACAGCTAAGTTAGGTGCTGTTGAGCAAAGATGGGTGGCTCAGTTAGCTGTTTTTGACTTTGACGTCAAGTACCGCCCAGGCCGCTGTAATGCAGCAGCAGATGCCCTCTCTGGGCAGCCGTTAGCAGGGGAGCCCGAGTCAGACAGTGGGGATGCAGACTATGATGGTTGTGTGGCCATATGTAATGTCACTCACAAGGGAACAGCTCTAGGACCAGACTTAGGGACAGCAGGAGTCAAGTGCTGTAAAGTCAGACAGATCCGTGTTTCGGACGCAGAAGAAAGTACTGAGCGTAGTGAGTTGCAGGGTAACACACCAACACTTCCCGGTTACTCTAAAGAGGAACTACGTAAGTTTCAAGACACAGACCCCACCCTCAGCGTGTTTAGGAAGTTTTGGGGTGAGCAGCGAAGGCCAACTTACAAGGAGAGGTCGCAGTTATCCAAGCTAGTATTATCCACGTTAAAGCAGTGGCCCCGTATTTGTGAGCAAGATGGTTTGTTGTACCGTGTAATCGAGGATGTCCATGTTGGTGAGTGTCACCAGCTACTACTGCCCTCTTGTTTGAAAGAAGTCGTGCTTGAAGGTGTGCATGATCGTATGGGCCATCAGGGAATAGAGCGCACACAGAACCTTTTGAGACAGAGATGTTTTTGGGTTGGGATGTATGGGGATGTGGAACAGTGGGTCAAGAAATGCGAGAGGTGTGTTTTGACAAAAATGCCCCACCCCAAGATACATGCCCCTATGAAATCATTTCTAGCCTCCCGGCCCCTTGAAGTAGTTGCTGTAGATTTCACCATGCTGGAACCGGCCTCCGATGGTCGTGAGAATGTGTTAGTGGTGACCGATGTTTTCACTAAATTCACACAAGCCTTCCCTACTCGGGACCAAAAGGCTGATACCACGGCAAAAGTCCTTCTCAAAGAGTGGTTCATGAAGTATGGGGTCCCAGAAAGATTGCATTCAGACAGAGGTCGAAATTTTGAGAGTGAAATCATTGCCGAGCTGTGTAAGCTTTATGGTGTAAAGAAAACCCGCACTACCCCACACCACCCAGAAGGAAATGCTCAATGTGAGAGATTCAACAGATCTTTACATGATCTTTTGCGTACACTGCCTCCAGAAAAGAAGCGCCGCTGGCCTGAGCACTTATCTGAGTTGGTGTATGCCTACAATGTAACACCCCATGCTACGACTGGCTACTCACCGTACTATCTGCTTTTCGGGGTTCATCCACACCTTCCTGTAGATGCTTTATTAGGTCAGGAGCAAGTGTTAGACAAGAAACATGAGTGGTTGGTTGTCCACCAAGAGCGTTTGAAGGAGGCACATGCAAGGGCAAGAGAGTACACTGAAAAGAAATCAGCTCAAAGAATTGAACTTAACAAAGACAAAGTGTACTGTCCAACCATTGAGGTGGGTCAGTTGGTATACTTACGACACAGGCCTTTGGGTAGGAACAAAATTCAGGATGCGTGGGGTCCTACTGTGTACAGAGTGGTGGAGGTACAGGGTACTACACATGCAGTTGAGCCTGTAGAGGGCGGTCCTTTAAAAAGGGTCCATAGAGTTAATCTTAGGCCATGTGTTACCCCTGTCCCTGAGCCTAGGCGGACGAGAACCAAGTCCCCTGTCACCGTACCCCCTGTCACTCTTTTGACAGAATCGTTGCCAGAGCCCTCTGATACTGAGTTTGTTGTGGTAGAGGAAGTCACCTATCCAGAGTTAACTCAGGAGGAAAAAGTAAACAATGATCCTGTTGGTAACGCCCAAGATGTACAGGAATCAGAGGCTGTTTCTGAGCCAGAGCATTCAGATCCTTCTGAGTGTGGGACTGAGGTTGAGGTACCCATTCCGGCTCCTCGCAGAACTAAAAGAGCCAATGCTGGGGTAAACTCTAACCCATACCATTTGCCTCAGTCAGCCTGTAATGCAGTCTCACTCAGTCCTGAGGTGTTCTCTCATGTTTTATCGAGTCTGGGTACTGCATTTTTTCGAGAAGCTGTAAAAGAAGTGAAAAACGGGTGCTAAGTCACCGAGGACGTTGACTTTAAAGCAGGGGAGAATGTAGCCAAGTGGGAAAATGCAGTGAATATTTAAGTCCACTAGATGGCGCGGTTCATTTCCCCTTTAGAATTTGAAAAAAGGAGAAAAGGGTTATGGGTAAGGCCATGTGATGCCAAAGGAACCTCCCCTTTCTTCACAGCCTCCATTTTCTAGATCCAGCGTGGGGGGTGTGCTCTGAGGAGAGTTGGGGTGAATATGACTTTTGAAATGAACTTAGTCTGCGTAAAGTACAACTAAAACAGCATTTAGTGCAGCCAGACATAGTTTTAAAGTGATATTGTTTCCCAAATCACTCGATATCACGGGGATGCTTGTAGATTGTCCCACCATGTGCTGGTGTTAACCTTTGTTAAAATTGTTGTTGAGTCCTTGGGGCTATGTTTCGAACGAGTTTAATACTTTCTGTTTGCTTGTAAGAGGTGACAAGTGATAACGGGACATACGAATGTATGGTATGATATGTTTTGTTTTGTATAATGATTGTTAGTTAATTAACTGCCTTCACCTGTGGTTTGCCTCATGTTCTGTTTTGCAGCAAGCCACTGCCGTATTTTGTCGACTGTGTTTTATGTATTTACAATTTCATCCTAAACCTAGACCCAAGTTATTAATACAGAATAAAAAAAACCCAAAAACGAAAGTTCGTGTCCTGTGCTGCTCCATTTCGCCAGGCTGAAATGGATTATTGGATAATCTGATCCAGAGAGTGGTATTTTTCACAGCTAATTGGTTAAATTCAGATGGTTATTTTCTTCCAGCAGCAGTGTAGATCCAAATCTTAATTGAAATAGTATTCAATGGTGTACGATAGCAGGTATAAGATTCTGCAAGCAGGAAGCCAGTTGCAGAGCTTTGTCATCTGCTGCAATAACACCAGCACCCAACCTGCAACATAAACATGGCACTGCCCAGTGGCAGTCAATGTCACTACTACCCTCAACTTTTCTGCCTCTGGCTCATTCCAAATTGACATTGTTTTATAAGCTAATGCATTAGCCACACTTGTATCAAATAGTTAACTGCTGCATTTGCTACTGAAGAGCAACAGGACAATGGCTGCCCAATATCACTACATTGCTGCCATTGATAAAGTACAGGGACCATTCACGATAGCCATGTGCCATCCTGAAAATGGCAAAGTTTTAAAAAAATTGGAGGCACAAGGGGTGGCTGTAGGCAAATCCTGACACCTTGGCAAAGTAGGTGTGCTGCTGTATGAGATGGGTACAAGGAGTTTCTGCTTTACCTTCTCAAATTCACTAAATAGATATTCTAGGGAATGTGCAGATATGCTCATGATTGCAAACACTGAGGAAAGTGACCCCAGGGACTGTGCACTGCTGCTTAGCAATGCAACCAGGCTGCTCTTCAAGGGTTAAAAAAGATAGAACCCTGGCTGGAGAAGACACCTTCAAACAGAACTTGCCTTGTAATGTACTATATGTGATGACCTGTGTGGTAGTGAGTGTAGTGTGGGACAAGAGCAGGGTGGAATTTGCCCTGAACAGGGAGTCCTGCTGCTTCAACTTGTACATCACCGCTCATTCTAGACCCATCAACTACTGGAAAAGGTTAGTTTGTTTCTATCTACCCTGTCCCATCTTTTCATAATTTTAAATTCCATCATATTGCCCCATAGTCTGTATTGTCCTGATGAAAAAAGTTATTAAGTCTTCATATTTCTATATCCTCATGCACACTGACAGATGTGCAGCATACAATCCATCTTGAATGTCATTAACTGACCATGCATCATGCACCTAAGTTGTACTACAATTTGATGCATGAAAGCCTTATGAGTGTGTCAACACTTTCACTTGTGAGTTGCAGCTTGACTGTGTGCTGTGCTGGATCATGGCTATGTTTGAGAAGTAACAAAAGATTTGGAAGGCTGTGAAAGGGCTTGGCATGGCCAGCAGTGAAAATTGATTTGGTTAACATGTAACTCTTTGTGGCATGGAATCTTGGACCATCTACCTGGTATACGATACTGTTAGATAGTCTTAGCTTTCCAAACTCCTTAAAGGGATTTCCATGCATCTTTTACCAAGTCCTATGAGTAATGTGCATAGCACTGTGTCTGGCTGCCACATCCTGCAAGGTCTGGTGCACTAGAGCACTAAAAACGGAAAATAATTGTAACACAAACTCCTTGTACCCATCTCATACAGCAGCACATCTACTTTGCCAAGGTATCAGGATTTGCCTACAGCCACCCCTTGTGCCTCCATTTTTTTTTAAACTTTGCCATTTTCAGTGACTGATGAATGCACAAAGATCCAGTCTGTGTGAACATAAGAACATAAGAAATAGGAGCAGGAGTAGGCCATTCGGCCCCTCGAGCCTGTTCCGCTATTCAATAAGATCATGGCCTCAACTCCACTTTCCTGCCCGCTCCCCATAACCCTTGACTCCCCTGTTTTTCAAAAATCTGTCTATCTCCGCCTTGAATATATTCAATGACTCCGCCTCCACAGCTCTCTGGGGTAGAGAATTCCAAAGATTCACGACCCTCTGAGAGAAGAAATTCCTCCTCATCTCCATTTTAAATGGGCGACCCCTTATTCTGAAACTATGCCTCCTAGTTCTAGATTCCCCCACGAGGGGAAACATCCTTTCAGCATCTACCCTGTCAAGCTCCCTCAGAATCTCCAATGAGTATAGGACCCACCTGCTCAACCTTTCCTCATAAGACATCTGCTTCAACTCAGGAAAAAACCTAGTGAACCTTCTCTGAACTGCAGTACTGCAGGTGCGGTCTCACCTGCACCCTGTACAGCTGTAGCAAGACTTCCCTACTTTTATATTCCATCCCCCTTGTAATAAAGGCCAATATTCCATTTGCCTTCCTAATTACTTGCTGTACCTGCATGCTAACTTTTGTGTTTCATGTTCAAGGACACCCAGATCCCTCTGTACAACAGCATTCTGCAGTCTCTCCATTTAAATAACATTTTGCTTCTTTATTCTTCCTACCAAAGTGGATAGCCTCACATTTTCCCACATTATACTCCATCTGCCAAATTTTTGCTACCCACTTAACCTATCTATATCCCTTTGCACTCTTTGGCCGTGATTTTGCCAGCGCTCAAACAGTGGGTTTGGAGGCGGGTCAGAGGTTAAAGTCGTTTTGATTGAAGGAGAGTCCCGAACCCGCCGTTATCCCGCCTCCACACAACCTTCCCAAGTGTCGGGTCCCCGATTTGCGAATGGACCCGACACCTATCGCAGGGAAAGGGATTAATGGCAACTAACTGCTTATTAACAGGTACTTGTCAGCAGTTTTCAGGGTCGTTTTGGTTTTTCCAGCTTCTGGGTTGGGTTTCATGACGTCCGGACAACATGCCAGGTAAGTGTGGCGTGTTATGAGTCTGGTCTGATGTTTGTGGAAAGATGACAGCTGCAGAAGTGGTGTCAAGGATGCAATGTTGCACATGGTGAGTTTCAGAGCAAAGAAAATGTTGGTTACTGCATTTTTAATACATATACAGATTTCTTTAGCTTACAAGTTTTTAGATCCAACTGTATATCCAGTGCTACCTCATTGGGAGTACCTCTCTCACCAGTGACAGATCGCTTCTGTCACCTCACCTACAGCTGCCATCTATTCCAGCAACATCGGAGCCAATGAAACAATCAGACCTAGTGAGATGGGGAAGTGATAAAGTAGACAGAAAGGGTTGGGTGGAGGTGCAAGGTAAGTTGGTGTCTTGGAGCGGTTTCTTCTGCCCTTGGAAGGGAAGAGAACCTCCCTGCGTACTGTGACTCCCTCCATATGCGTCATTGGAGAGCCTGGGTGCAAGAGTTCACCATTGTGCAGCGACTGTCAGTTTTTTCCAGCACCGCAATGCTGACAAACACTGAAAAATCAACTGTCAAAATAAAATTGTGCATGGTCCCTTTAAGGAAACCAGCAGATGACACATCATCAAATGACATCATCAGACCGGCTTCTTGTTAATTGGCCAGTAAACCCACAGGGCGGGCTTAACAAGGCCAATCAAGGGAAAATCATGATTACAGAGCAGAGGCAGCTGGGGACGGGAATGGAACCCGGAAACCATCTGACCCACACCCATTCCGACACGGAGGGGAAAATCGTGGCCTTTGTGTCCTCCTCACAACTTACTTTCCCACCTATCTTTGTATCATCAGCAAATTTGGCAATAGTACACTTGGACCCTTCATCCAAGTCATTAATATAGATTGTAAATAGTTGAGGCCCCAGCACTGATCCCTGTGGCACCCCACTAGTTACAGTTTGCCAACCTGAAAATGATCCATTTATCCTGACACTGTTTTCTGTTAGTTAGTCAATCCTCTATCCATGCCGATATATTACCCCCACCACCGTGAGCTCTTATCATGTGCAGTAACCTTATTGAATGCCTTCTGGAAATCCAAATACACTACATCTACTGGTTCCCCTTTATCCACCCTGCTCATTACATCCTCAAAGAACTCTAGTAAATTTGTCAAACATGATTTCCCTTTCATAAAACCATGTTGACTCTGCTTGATTGTATTTTGATTTTCTAAATGTACTGCTACTACTTCCTTAATAATGGATTCCAGCATTTTCCCAATGACAGATGTTCGGCTAACTGGCCTAGAGTTTCCTGCTTTCTGTCTCCCTCCTTTCTTGAATAAGGGTGTTACATTTGCAGTTTTCCAATTCGCTGGGTCCTTTGGTAGATTTCAACCAATGTATCCATTGTCTCTGCAGCCACTTCTTTTAATACCCTAGAATGCAGGCCATCATGTCCAGGGGACTCGTCAGCCCTTTAGTCCCATTAGTTTGCCAAGTACTTTTTCTCTAGTAATAGTTACTGTTTTAAGTTCCTCCCTCCCTTTTGCCCCTTGATTATTTACTATTATTGGGATGCTTTTAGTGTCTTCTACCGTGAAGACAGATGCAAAATATTTGTTCAAAGTCTCTGCCATTTCTTTGTTTCCCATTATTAATTCTCCAGTCTCATCTTCTAAGGAACCAACATTTACTTTAGCTACTCTCTTCCTTTTTATATACCTGTAGAAGCTCTTACTGTCTTTTTTTATATTTCTTGCTAGTTTACTCTCATAATCTATCATCTCCCTCTTTATTACTTTTTTAGTCATCCTTTGCTGGTTTCTAAAAATTTCCCAATCCTCTGGCCTACCACTAATCTTCGCAACATTGTATGCCTTTTCTTTCAATCTGATACCATCCTCAACTTCCTTTGTTAGCCACGGATGGTTCATCCTTCTCGTAGAGTCATTCCTTCTCACTGGAATATACCTTTGCTGAGAGTTATGAAATATCTCCTTAAATGTCTGCCACTGCTTATCTATCATCTTACCCTTTAACCTATTTTCCCAGTCCACTTTAGCCAACTCTGTCTTCATACCTTTGTAATTGCCTTTATATAAGTTTAAGACCCTAGTTTCAGAGCCAAGTTTCTCACCCTCAAACTGAATGTGAAATTCTATTCTGCTATGATCCTTTACTATGAGATCATTAATTAATCCTGCCTCATTACACATTACCACGTCTAAAATAGCCTGCTCCCTGGTTGGTTCCACACAGTATTGTTCTAAGAATTCATCCTGAATACATTCTATGAACTTGTCCTCAAGGCTACCTTTGCCAATTTGATTTGTCCAATCTATATGAAGATTAAAATCACCCATGATTATTGCAGTATCTTTCTTACAAGCTCCCATTATTTCTTGATTTATACTCTGTCCTACTGTATAGCTACTGTTAAGGGGCCTATTGAGTACTCCCACCAGTGACTTCTTTCCCTTACTATTTCTTATCTCCACCCAAACTGATCCTACATCTTGATCTTCCGAGCCAATATCATTTCTCACTACTGTACTGATCTCATCCTTTATTAACACCTCCTTTTCCTTTCTACCTATCATTCCAAAATGTGAAATACCCCATAATATTCAGTTCCCCGCTTTGGTCACCTTGCAACCACGTCTCTGTAATGGCTATCAGATCATACCCATTTATTTCTATTTGTGCCGTCAATTCATCTATGTTGTTACGATTGCCATGTGCATTCAGAAAAAGAGCCATTAATGTTGTCTTTTTACCATTTTCCCCTACTCTTACCCTATTTGCCGGTGCAGTCTTATGTTCTTTTTACTCCCCCAACTTGAATGGCCCCCTGTATCACAGTGCTGCGGTCGGTTTGCTCAACCTCCCTGCAGTCCCTGCTCTCATCCACACAGGCCGCAAGAACCTCGTACCTGTTCGACAAGTGCAAGGGCTGAGGCTCCTCCAATGCTACCTTCTGGATCCCCATACCTCCCTCACTCGTAGTCACACCCTCCTGTCCCACACTAATTTTATCCGAGTTAATATTAGGCTAGTTAAAATCCCCTACTATTACTGCCCTATAGTTTTTGCACTTCTCAGAAATTTGTCTACATACTTGCTCTTCTATCTCCCTCTGACTGGTTGGGATCTATAGTACACTCCCAGCAGTGTGATCGACCCTTTTTTGTTCTTCAATTCAACCCATATGGCCTCATTTGATGATCCTTCTAACAAATCATCCCTCCTCACAGCTGTAATTGTTTCATTAATCAATACTGCGACCCCCCTCCTTTTTTACCCCCCCTCTCTATCCCGCCTGAAAACCTTGTAACCAGGAATGTTAAGCTGCCAGTCCTGCCCTTCTTTCAGCCATGTCTCAGTAATGGCTATGATATCATACTCCCAAGTGTCTATCTGTGCCCTCAGCTCATCTGCCTTATTCCCTATAGTCCTTGCATTGAACTATATACCATTTAGCACGGCCAAACTCCCTTGTTTTCTATTTTCTAGCCCTTGTTTCCTCGGTCTTCCAAATTCACTTTCTACTTTTTTGCTTTCCAATTTCAGCTTTGCTTCTCTCCCTTCTGAATCTATTCTCAGGTTCCCATCCCCCTGCCAAGCTAGTTTAAACCCTCCCCAACAGCACTAGCAAATCCCCGTGAGGATATCAGTCCCTCGGTCTGGGCCTCGAGCCTCGGGCTTTATTTACTCGCTCCGCTGCCGCCGGTTCCCTCACAGGTCGGGCCGCTACCGCTCCCAATTGCTCGGTCTGGGCCTCGAGCCTCGGGCTTTATTTACTCGCTCCGCTTCCGCCGGTTCCCTCACAGGTCAGTCCGCTCCCGCTGCTGCTCCCAATAAATGTGGCACTGTGCCAAGACTGGAATATTTACACAAAGGACATCCTCCATCATGTCGTGCGGCATCACCAAGTGAGACAGATTAAGAATAGAACTAGCAGCTCAAAACTGGGCCTCTATGAGGCAATGTCAATTTCAGATAAGAGAAAACTTTTCTGTTTACTGCATTTTAAATCAGCAAACCAATGAGATCTAAGATCAAAATAACCATCTACTTCTTCAGTTAAAAACAAAACAAAGCAAAGCAATTCAAATTTGTGCGATGTTGGATGATGAATGGAGGATGTCATTGATGTGATGAAGGAAGAAAATGGGAACATAGGAACAGGTTTAGGCCATTCAGTCCCCCAAGCCTGTTTCACTCGAGGGCTGAATGGAAAGAGGACAGATCCTGATGAAAAAAGAAAATGTTCGAAACACTCAGCAGGGCTGGCAGCATCTGTGGAGAAAGGAAGGAAAGGTTAACATTTCAGTTCACTGACACTTTGTCAAAACGGCTGAGAATGTTAACCTTATATCTTCCTTTCTCCACAGATGCTGCCTGACCTGCTGAGTGTTTCTAACAGTTTTGTTTTCATTTCAGGATTCCCAGCACCTGCAGTATTTTGCTTCTTGTACTGGAGCCTGAGGAGACCCCAAGTTAATTAAAATGTTAGAAGATGAACCATCAACTACAGTACAGACAGTAGTGACTTGATTTACTTGGAAACAGCTTTGATGGAAACCATATGATGGTGTGATTGATAGACTTCCTTATGGCGATACTGACGATAGCTGTGGAACAAGACTAATCAAAAGCACATCTACCTCTGGGGAAGGCCAAAGAGCAAGTTACTGAATTTCAAATCCAACATCACTGATTGTGGAGACTTATTTATATCCTTCCTCCCCACTTAATCAAGCCACATGATTGAGTAGCTGCTAAAAAATTGCTGGTAGTATTTTCTGATACTAAGGCGGAGTACCTACCCATAGAGAGGAATTTGTGGTGTCCAGTGAGGAAGGATCCGTGCAACGGAGTCTCTTAACTGTTGCTGGTGACCCAAATAGAAGTAGGAATCGTATGCCAGCCTCAATGCCAGCACATCAGTTGGTTGATACAAAAGGATCTGTTCCCATATGCTACATGCTTTTGGAATAGACCTAAAGAATCAAAAGGATCTTAGTATGAACCTCATCAAAGTGTATAAATTATTTTTCTTGATGAATTCAAGATGCTAAATCCATTTTGAATCAGCTTTTAACAATTTTCTACCTGAAACTGGACAGACTTGCTAATTTTCTCATTTTACAGAGATCACATGATTTTGACTCTACATCCCTCCTTCAGCTGAATATCGAAACAGTGGGGGTGAAGTTACACGAGGGTTCCCTTGCTCCCTGTTTTTCTGGGTTTTCACAGCTCTTTCACCAGTTACAGTGGATGAACGGGAGAACCCTCTCAGAAATTCACCCCTAGGGTATGATGTGCTCCGTAGTAGATTTTTTATGGTTTTGCCGGGTACACCATGGAAGATAAGTCAGTCAGTTGACAATTACAGATATATTTATCTCTATAATATATTAAATGTCTTACAAATGGTATTTATTTACTGTCTCAAAACCATTACTTCTTGTTGTCATTTTTGAGTAACTGAGTAACATTTGATATCAACATTTCAAGGTCAACGCTTATAATGGAATTCCCCATGTCAACAAGGGGAAGCTAGATAAACACATGTGGGAAAAAGGAATAGAAGGCTATGCTGATAGGGTTAGATGAAGAGGGGTGGGAGGAGACTCGTGTGGAGCATAAACACTGGCAAGGACCAATTGGGCCGAACGGCTTATTTCTGTGCTGTACATTCGATGTAATCAGCAATCCTAATTCTGGCCTGTAGGGTTAGATGAAGAGGGGTGGGAGGAGACTCGTGTGGAGCATAAACACTGGCAAGGACCAATTGGGCCGAACGACTTATTTCTGTGCTGTGCATTCGATGTAATCAGCAATCCTAATTCTGGCCTCTATCCAGTAGGGGGTGATGTGGCAGCTCCTCTGTCCGATTCTGAGCTGCCCATATATGTCAATCCCCTGCTGCAGCCCAGGGTTACCAACCCTACCGGATCGTTCTGGAGTTTCCAGGAATGAACAATTAATCTCCTGGACAATGCTACGAGTAACCCAGGAGAAAAATCATACGGGCATTCAGAAAAAGTGTTTTATGCATTTTCTTTGAGCAGTTGTTTATTAGTTATGAAAATATTGGAAATGGGGAAAAAGGCTGTTTCACTGGATGGGGCAGCTGGTCATATGATGAAAATTCCAAACAACCGCCTGATTTACACGGAACTCAAAAATTCCCCTCACACTTTGCCGGCTTTTCAATGTAAAAACAGCACCCGTGCGGTATTTTGAATGAGCCGCGCAGCCCCTTAAAGGAGCCACGCAGCACCAAAAAAAATTGGCTCCCAGTCTGGCAACACCTCAATTTTAAAATTCTCATCCTTGTTTTCAAACCTCGCTGCCTCTCTACCTCTCTCTCCTTTAAGAAGCTCCTTTAGACCTACCTCTTTGACCAAGCTTTTGGTCATCTGCCCTAATATCTACTTATGTAACTCAGTGTCAAATTTTGTTTGATAACGCTCCTGTGAAGCACCTTGGGACGTTTTACCATGTTGAATGTGCTATATGAATGCATGTTGTTGTTGTAGTAATGAGGCACTCAGCTCCTACATACCGGGTGATTCGTTAGCAGTACAAGCTGAAAGACATTTAATTAACATTTCAATTTCCTTGAATTCAGCAAAGTTTTAAAAAAGTAAGTAGGGAGGATTAACATAATCACACTTTAACGAGGTGCAATAAGCTTACCGAATTACCTGAATAACATTTGATACTTTGTGAGCAGTGCCTTTATCATTGATTGCTACAGTGATGGGAATGGTTATGGGAAATTGCCCGGTCTAGATGATTGTCCACCATAAGCTTGGGCGGTATTAGTGGTGGGACTGTATACCTATACCAAAATCGCTTTCCATGCAAAGTCGATTAGCCCTTTGAATGATCAGAACTAATGTAGGTTGAGTGCTAATAACGGTTAGTCACTAAAAAAAAATCCTCACTGTAGCTACAGATAGAAAGCATGTCTTGAGATAACTCTCCTTACCCTTTTGCAAACATGTCCAGTGCCTCCACATGGAGATGTTCCCGCTCAGTGATCTCTTGTGTCTTTGAAAGTCCAACCATCCTCTTGATCGCAGCATCCAGATCTTTATCCAGCAAAACAGAGCGTTTTGCGCCAAGCAGCTCTAGTCCGTTTATGACCACCTGCCCCATCACTGAGAGAGAAAGGGAGGAGGGAGGATAGGACAGGAAGTCAAACAGAGACATGTGTTGTTCGATAGGCAACAAAGAGGTGTGAGAAATGAGATGGTAAAAGGGAAGCAGAGCAAAAGAATAATTAAATCAATGATTTAGATGAGGAGACCAATTGTAATGTATTCAAGTTTGCTGATGATACAAAGTTAGGTGGGAAAGTAAGCCGTGAGATATTCACAAAGAGATGCAAAGGGATATAGACAAGTTAGTGAATGGGCAAGAATGTGGCAGATGGAATATAATGTGGAGAAATGTAAAGTTATCCACTTTAGTAGGAAAACTAGAAAAGAGAATACTTTTTCTTGAATGAGAGACTAGGAAATGTTGGTAATCAGAGGGACCTGGGAGTCCTTGTACACGAATCAGAGAAAGTTAACATGCAGGTACAGCAAGCAATTAGGAAAGCAAATGGTATGTTAGCCTTTATTACAAAGGGATTGGAGTATAAGAGTAAAGAAGTCTTGCTACAATTATATAGGGCCTTGGGGATGTCACATCTGCAATTCTGTGTACAGTTTTGGTCTCCTTACGTAAGGAAGGATATACTTGCCATAGAGGGAGTGCAACGAAGGTTCACCAGACTGGTTCCTGGGATGGGGGGATTGTCCTATGAGGACACATTGAGTAGACTAGGCCTATATTCTCTAGAGTTTAGAAGAATGAGAGGTGATCTCATTTAAACATACAAAATTCTGAGGGGTATTGACAGGGTAGATGCAGGGAGGATGTTTTCCCTGGCTGGGGAGTCTAGAACCAGGGGCCACTGTCTCATAATAAGGTGTCAGCCATTTAGGACTGAGATGAGGAGAAATTTCTTCACTCAGAGGGTGGTGCATCCTTGGAATTCTGTACCCAAGAGTCCTGTGGAGGCTCAGTCATTGAGTATATTCAAGACCGAGCTCGAAAGATTTTTGAATATTAAGGGAATCAAGGGATATGGGTATAGTGCAGGAAAGTGGAGATGAGGTAGATGATCAGCCATGATCTTATTGAATGGTGAAGCAGGCTTGAAGGGCCAAATGGCCTACTCATGCTCCTATTTCTTGCTATGTTCTTATAAAACAAGTTTAGAAAGCTGCAAGAGTTGCAGAAAGTTACACAGAGCCAGTCAAACTGAAAACCATGGCAAGTTGTTGATGATGATCCCTTTAACTAGCGCTGCTGGAGGCTCCTTCCTGCTAGTGAACACTTGGTCAGCTGGTCGTGATTAACACGGGTCGGTGAGTGGAGCGGCGAACATGAAAATGGCCGATCGAGGGTCAAGTGACCGTTACACGCTCACTGACATCACGATCTACCTAATCTAAATATCTACAGCAAGCACAGGCATTGGCAGCTCTGCCGACCTGCCCAAAATGGCGGCTGCCGTGGGACCCACCGGAAGCAGGTGGCCGCCATTTTTCCTTCAAAACAGGCTTGCTGGCCAGTGCTAAACCCCCAAATATCTGGACCAGCAAATTTTAAACTATTTTTTTAAAAAGGCCTGAGAAAGATGGAGAATGTCCCACGGTAAATTAACATTCATTGAGTTACCATCTGGTTCCTGTTACAACCTTCCTTCACAGCACTGTCCCCCAGTTTACCATTTCCTCTAACATTAACATCATTGCCAAGTTACCACCTCCTTTAACAATAACAGCATTGCCCTTGAATCACTGACTTTAAAGTCACTGATTTCAATCATACAAAATATTTTTTATTACAGTTACAGAGTAGAGAAAATTGGTCACTATAACCATTGGTTTTACATATATGGCCATGCCCCTGTCAAGAATGGCTAGCACCATCTCCTCCAAGGGGGGTAAGGTGAAGCCAGGAGTGGGAGGTGTGCCTCCTGTTTGCTAGAGATTATTGGTAGGTGAGTGATTGGGGGGAGTGGCAGGGGGGGTCGTGCAATGAGCAGTATGCAAGGCTAGTGGTGCAGTTGGAAGGTGATGGCTTTTGAAGATGCAGTCACTGATCTTGACCACTAGTCTGAGGTCATGAAGCTTCTTTGGGCACTGGAGCCAGGTCCTAGGGGCAACACTGCTGGCAGTGATAGCAACGGTGATCTGGCCCCACATCCTTCTTTCTGGAGGGCCTCCTGGCCCCTGTGGTTAGAGGACCTCTCTTGTAGTGTTGACCCCAAGCACAAAGCTGGAGTGCTGTGTGCGAGACCCTGGGTGCCCCTTTCCATGGCTTGCTGAACCATTTGTGTTAGAGCTGAAGCACTTTTGCCAATTTCTTTTTAGGTGGGGAAGGCAATTCAGCTTTAAGAGCTGAAGGCTGCCATTTGGGAATTCTTTTTAATGTTTAATTCTTTTTCAGAAGGCAGGTGAGCTCTAAGGGCTAAAAACTGCCTATTTTTAAACGATTATTTTTTTTCCATTTTAGAAGGCAGTACCCCTTTAAGCAACTGACACTGTTTTCTAAAATGACAGGCTAGCTTTAAGATAACGCTGTTCTTGCTCCAGGGATACTACAGCCACGTTACATTGGGCCTGCAGCTGAGAGTAGCGCCCAAAAACCAACCTTACATGGAACATTTAGCGCTGCGTTAATGTTAAACAGCAGGCAGCACCAAAATACTGGATGATGCGCCAGGTTGGCACCACCCCACACCAACACCATAAAGCATCCCTACAATGTCCAAGCCATTCCTTTCACACTCACCACCAGTGCGGGGGGAGGGGGGGTACCATTATGACTCACCATTCTCTGCAACTCACTATGCCACTTCCAAAGGTGCACACAAATCTGTCCAAGAACGCAAAGTGTTGAAAATAAAGGTTTCAATGTTTGACAGCACATTAACAGAAACTTCACGTGAACATTGCATAAAACACCCAAGTGCCTACCCATGTGTGTTGTTAGTTGCTTTGATTGCACTAGGATGAGGGTGAGTATGAGGGGTGGCTAATGAGATGGGGAAGTGATAATGTAGATAGAGAGGGATGGGTGGAGGTGCAAGGTAAGTTGGTGTGAGCAAAGATGTGCAGGAGTAGGGTAGGGAAGGCAGAATGATGTGGATGTGATGAGTGGCACAGCAGGATGAGGTTGAGTGTGGCTTGGCAGTAACGTTTCGTGACCTACTGAGCATCGGACCTGTGAGGTAGCAGTGACCGGCGGCAGTTTAAAAGCGGCGGCTGATTCAGCGAGGCAAGGCCCGACCAGAGCATCGCACCTGTGAGGGAGCAGTGACCGCTGGCAGTTTAAAAGCGGCGGCTGATTCAGCGAGGCAAGGCCCGACCAGAGCATCACACCTGTGAGGGAGCAGTGACCGCTGGCAGTTTAAAAGCGGCGGCTGATTCAGCGAGGCGAGGCCCGACCAGAGCATCGGACCTGTGAGGGAGCAATGACCGGCGGCAGTTTAAAAGCGGCGGCTGATTCAGCGAGGCGAGGCCCGACCAGAGCATCGGACCTGTGAGGGAGCAGTGACCGGCGGCAGTTTAAAAGCGGCGGCTGATTCAGCGAGGCGAGGCCCGACCAATTCAACAGCAGGGGAGAGAGGTAAAAAGTAATCCAAGTGTGATGTCACCAGGAAGCAGGTAAGTGACTGGTTGGTGAGTATTTCTTTCTCCTTTTCATTACAAGCTTAAATTCTGCGGTTTATATTTTCTTGGGTCTCTGTGGTGTAGTGGGGACAGTTGGTAAATAAGCGCCCTAGAGTATATATCTTTAACTGGTGGTATTGAATTAATTTAAATTAATTAAAGGGGGAAGTCATGCCAGGAGAGCCCAGCCCCGTGTTATGCTCCTCTTGCTCTATGTGGGAATTCAGGGACGCTGCCAGTGTCCCTGATGACCACATGTGCCAGAAATGCATCCAGCTGCAGCTACTAACGGGCCGTATTGAGGCACTGGAGCTGCAGATGGATGGGTTGTGGAGCATTCACGATGCTGAGAGGGTCGTGGATTACACGTTTGATGAGTTGGTCACGCCGCAGGGTAGGGCTGCACAGGCAGAAGGGAAATGGGTGACCACCAGGCGGAGCAATAGAAGCAGGCAGGTAGTGCAGGGGACCGCAGTGGCCATCCCCCTTTCAAACAGGTATACCAATTTGGATACTGTTGAGGGGGATGACTCACCAGGGGAAGGCAGCAGCATCCAACTTCCTGGCACCAGGGGTGCTTCTGCTGCTCAGAAAGGGAGGAAAAAGAATGGGAGAGCAATAGTGGTAGGGGATTCTATCGTAAGGGGAACAGATAGGCATTTCTGTGGCTGTAGACGTGACTCCAGGATGGTTTGTTGCCTCCCTGGTGCCAGGGTCAAGGATGTCACTGAACGGCTGCAGGGCATTCTGAAGGGGGAGGGTGAACAGGCAGAGGTCGTGGTTCACATTGGGACCAACGACATAGGTAGGAAGAGGGATGAGGTCCTGCAGCAAGAATTTAGGGAGCTAGGTAGCAGATTAAAGAGTAGGACCTCAAAGGTTGTAATCTCTGGATTACTCCCGGTGCCACGTGCTAGTGAATATAGGAATAGGCGGATAGAGCAGATGAATGCGTGGCTAAAGAGTTGGTGCAGGAGGGACGGCTTTAGTTTCCTGGATCACTGGGCCTGCTTCTGGGGAAGGTGGGACTTGTAAAAGTCGGACGGGTTGCACCTGAACCAGAGCGGGACAAATATCCTTGCGGGGAGGTTTGCTAGCACTGTTTGGGGGGGTTTAAACTAAAATGGCAGGGGGTTGGGAACCTGAGCAGGGAGACAGAGGAAAGGAAAACAGGGATAAAAGCAAAAGATAAGAAGGAGAAAAACAAAAGTGGCAGTCAGAGAAATCAACGGTTTAAATCAAACATGGCCACAGTAAATAATAATTCTAATAGGTCTAAGAGCGTTAAAAAAACAAGCCTGAAGGCTTTGTGTCTTAATGCGAGGAGCATTTGTAATAAGGTGGACGAATATGATTTGGTTGGGATTACGGAAACGTGGCTCAAGGATGGCCAAGACTGGGAACTCAACATCCAGGGGTATTCGATATTCAGGAAAGATAGGCAAAAAGGAAAGGGAGGTGGGGTAGCATTACTGGTTAAAGAAGGGATTAATACAATTGTAATGAAGGATATTAGCTCTGATGATGTGGAATCTGTATGGGTAGAATTGAGAAATACTAAGGAAAAAAAATATTAGTGGGAATGGTATATAGACCTCCAAACAGTAAGGTGGAGGTTGGGGATGGCATTAAAAGGGAAATTAAAGAAGCGTGCAATAAGGGCACAGCAGTCATCATGGGTGACTTTAATCTACATATAGATTGGGCCAACCAAATTAGTAACAATACGGTGGAGGAGGAATTCCTGGAGTGTTTACGGGATGGTTTCCTGGACCAATATGTCGAGGAACCAACCAGAGATCAGGCCATCTTAGACTGGGTATTATGTAACGAGAAAGGATTAATTAGCAATCTTGTTGTATGAGGCCCCTTGGGTCGGAGCGATCATAATATGATCGAATTCTTCATTAAGATGGAGAATGAAGTAGTTGACTCAGAGACAAGGGTCCTCAATTTAAATAAAGGAAACTACGATGGTCTGAGGAGCGAGTTGGGTAGGATTGATTGGGGAATGGCACTCAAAGGGTTGACGGTGGATAGGCAATGGCAAACATTCAAAGACCGAATGGATGAGCTACAGAAATTGTTCATCCCAGTTTGGCATAAAAATAAAACAAAAAAGGTGACTCAACCGTGGCTAACAAGGGAAATTAGGGATAGCATAAGATCCAAGGAGAGGATATATAAATTGGCTAGAAAAAGCAATAATCCTGAGGATTGGGAGCAGTTTAGGAGTCAACAAAGGAGGACAAAGGGATTAATTAAGAAAGGGAAAATAGAATATGAGAGTAAGCTTGCAGGGAACATAAAACTGACTGTAAAAGCTTTTATAGATATGTGAAGAGAAAAAGATTGGTGAAGTCAAGCGTAGGTCCCTTACAGTCAGAATCAGGGGAACTTATAATGGGAAACAAGGAAATGGCAGACCAACTAAATACATACTTTGGTTCTGTCTTCACAAAGGAGGACACAAATAACCTCCCAGAGATGCCGGGGAACATAGGGTCTGATGAAAGGGTGGAACTGAAAGAAATCAGTATTTGTAGGGAAATGGTGTTAGGAAAATTGATGGGACTGAAGGCCGATAAATCCCCAGGGCCTGATGGTCTACATCCCAGGGTACTTAAGGAAGTGGCCCTAGAGATAATAGATGCATTGCTGGTCATCTTCCGGAACTCGATAGACTCTGGAACGGTACACACGGATTGGAGGGTAGCTAATGTTACCCCACTATTCAAAAAAGGTGGTAGAGAAAAAGTGGGGAATTATAGACCGGTAAGCCTGACATCGGTAGTGGGGAAAATGCTAGAGTCCATTATAAAAGATGTAATAGCAGAGCACTTGGAAAGCAGTGACAGGATCGGACAAAGTCAACATGGATTTACAAAAGGTAAATCATGCTTGACTAATCTACTGGAATTTTTTGAGGATGTAACTGGTAAAATAGATAAGGGAGAACCAGTGGATGTGGTGTATTTGGACTTTCAGAAGGCTTTCGATAAGGTCTCACATAAGAGATTAGCTTGCAAAATTAAGGCACATGGGATTGGGGGCAAGGTATTGACTTGGATAGAGAACTGGTTGGCGGACAGAAAGCAAAGAGTTGGAATAAATGGGTCGTTTTCCGAGTGGCAGGCAGTGACTAGTGGGGTACCGCAAGGATCGGTCCTAGGATCGATGCTAGGTTATCCACTTTGGTGGCAAAAACAGGAAGGCAGATTATTATCTGAACAGCAATAGATTGGGAGAAGGGGAAGTGCAACGAGACCTGGGTGTCCTTGTGCACCAGTCACTGAAGGTAAGCATGCAGGTGCAGCAGGCGGTTAAGAAGGCAAATGGTATATTAGCCTGCATAGCGAGAGGATTCGAGTACAGGAGCAAGGATGTCTTGCTGCAGTTGTACAGGGCCTTGGTGAGACCACACCTTGAGTATTGTGTGCAGTTTTGGTCGCCTTATCATGGAAGGATGTTCTTGCCATGGAGGGAGTGCAGCGAAGATTCACCAGACTGATACCTGGGATGGCAGGAATGATGTATGAAGAGAGGTTGTGTCGATTGGGCTTGTATTCGCTAGAGTTTAGAAGAATGACAGGGGATCTCATTGAAACTTATAAAATTCTAACAGGACTAGACAGACTAGATGCAGGAAGGATGTTCCCGATGGCGAGGGAGTCCAGAACCAGGGGTCACAGTCTAAGGATAAGGGGTAAGCCATTTAGGACTGAGATGAGGAGGAATTTCTTAACCCAGAGAGTGGTGAACCTATGGAATTCTCTACCACAAAAGGCAGTTGAGGCCAATTCATTAAATATATTCAAGAAGGAGTTAGATATATTTCTTAAGGCTAAAGGGATCAAGGGATATGGGAAGAAAGCAGGGACAGGGTACTGAATTTGAATGATCAGCCATGATCTCATTGAATGGCGGAGCAGGCTCGAAGGGCCGAATGGCCTACTCCTGCTCCTATCTTCTATGAAACTATCACTCTATGAGTCATTGGGCTGGATTTTCATTCAGCAGTCGGGAAGGAGGCGGGACTACAACTTTCGGGTTTTAGTCCCGCCTCCATCGACGTCCGGCCAATCCACGCGATTTTCCCTTGAGTGACCCTGTTGAGCCCGCCCAGTGGGCTCAGCAGGCCAATTAAGGGCCACCCGGCAACAGGTGACGTCACAGACTGAAATTTCATCTGTCAAGAGGTGTTGACAGATGAAATATCAGTGTTTCACAGCTGTTTGAAGCTGTCAAACACTGACAGTCTTACTTCTAACCTGAGTCCTTCTACGCAGACTCAGTTAGAACTCTCACTGGCACTGAAAGCTGAAGGCTGTCACTTTTGACAGATCGCAACCATTCAGCTTTCAGTGCCGGCTGAGTGATGGACTCCCGACGCCTAGAGGAAGTAAGGCTGTTAAGGTAAGTACAGGTAATTTAAACTTCTTTACACACTTTAAACACACCAAACACACTTACCTTTGTACTCATGCACCCATCACTCACCTGAACACCGACATCGCGACCCTTCCAAGTCCTTCAACCCGACGGCCTGCCTGCTCTAACCTGGCATGGTTTGGAGCCGTCGGGAATCCCACACGACACCCCTCAAAATAGGGATTAGGCTAAAAACTGCCTGTTAACTACCTGTTAACAGGCAGTTAATTGGCACTAATCCCTTCCCGCCTCGGGTCGGCGGGTCCCAGTGCGGGGTGGGTGCCCGCCTCCTTTGAAACTTACGTGGAGGCGGGTTTTGGGCGGGATGGTGTCGGGACCCCCGAATTCGGGATTTTTGCCCCCCGCATGCCTAAAAGCCTGCCTCACGGCACACTGAAAATCTGGCCCATAGAGTCATAGAGTTATACAGCACAGAAAGAGGCCCTTCAGCCCATCGTGTCCGCGCCGGCCATCAAGCCCTATCTATTCTAATCCCATTTTCCAGCACTTGGTCCATAGCCTTGTATGCTATGGCATTTCAAGTGCTCATGTAAATGCTTCTTGAATGTTGTGAGGGTTCCTGCCTCTACCACCCTTTCAGGCAGTGAGTTCCAGATTCCAACCACCCTCTGGGTGAAAAAGTTTTTCCTCAAATCCCCTCTAAACCTCCTGCCCCTTACCTTGAAACTATGCCCCCTGGTTATTGACCCCTCTACTAAGGGGAAAAGTTCCTTTCTATCTACCCTATCTATGCCCCTCATAATTTGGTACACCTCAATCAGGTCCCCCCTCAACCTTCTCTGCTCTAAGGAAAACAACCCCAGCCTGTCCAGTCTCTCTTCATAGCTGAAGCGCTCCAGCCCAGGTAACATCCTGGTGAATCTCCTCTGCACCCTCTCCAATGCAATCACATCCTTCCTATAGTGTGGCGACCAGACCTGCACACAGTATTCCAGCTGTGGCCTAACTAGCGTTTCGTACAGCTCCATCATAACCTCCCTGCTCTAATATTCTATGCCTTGGCTAATGAAGGCAAGTATCCCATATGCCTTTTTAACCACCTTATCTACCTGTCCTGCTGCATTCAGGGATCAATGTACATGCACACCAAGGTCCCTCTGATCCTCTGTCCTTCCTAGGGTCCTACCATTCATTGTGTATTCCCTTGCCTTGTTAGTCCCCCCAAAATGCATCACCTCACACTTTTCAGGGTTAAATTCCATTTGCCACTGTTCTGCCCATCTGACCAACCCGTCTATATCGTCCTGTAGCCTGAGGCTTCCCTCCTCGCTATTTACCACTCCACCAATTTTCGTGTCATCTGCGAACTTACTGATCCTACCTCCTATATTCATGTCTAAATCATTAATGTACACTACAAACAGCAAAGAACCCCACACCGATCCCTGCGGTACACCACTGGACACAGGTTTCTAGTCACAAAAACAACCTTCGACCATCACCCTCTGCCTCTTGCCACTAAGCCAATTTTGGATCCAATGTGACAAATTGCTCTGGATCCCATGAGCTCTTACCTTCTTGACCAGTCTCCCATGTGAGACTTTGTCAAAAGCCTTACTGAAGTCCATGTAGACTACATCAACTGCACTACCCTCATCCACACACCTAGTCACCCCCTTGAAAAATTCAATCAAATTGGTTAAACATGATCTCCCTCTGACAAAGCCATGCTGACTATCCTTGATTAATCCTTGCCTCTCCAAGTGGAGACTAATTCTGTCTACCACTGATGTTAGGCTCACTGGCCTGTAATTCCCTGGTTTATCCCTACTACACTTCTTGAATAATGGTACTACGTTAGCTGTCCTCCAGTCCTCTGGCACCTCCCCTGTGGCCAGAGAGGTTCTGAAAATTTGTGTCAGAGCCGCTGCAATCTCCTCCCTTGCCTCACACAGCAGCCTGGGATACATCTCATCTGGGCCTGGGGATTTATCCACTTTTAAGCCCACTAAAACCGCTAGTACCTCCTCCCACTCAATACTAATTTGTTCAAGCATATCACAATCCCCCTGCCTGATTTCTATGCCTACATCGTCCTTCCCCATAGTGAACACAGATGCAAAATATTCATTTAAAACCTCACCCACATCTTCCGGCTCTACACATAGATTGCCACTTTGGACCCTAATGGACCCTACTCTTTTTCCCTGGTTATCCTCTTGTCCTTAATATACTTATGAAACACCTTGGGATTTTCCTTTATTTTGCCTACCAGTGTTTTTTCATGCCCCTCTTCGTTCTCCTAATTTCTTTTTTAAGTACCCCCCTGCACTTTCTATACTCCTCTAGGGCTTCCACTGTTTTTAGTCCTTTGTATCTGCCAAAAGCCTCCCTTTTTTTCCTAATCCATTCTTGTATATCCCTTGACATCCAGGGTTCCCTGGACTTGTTGGTCCCACCCTTGACCTTTATGGGAACATGTTGGCGTTGTACTCTCTCTATTTCCTTTCTGAAAGACTCCCACTGCGCTGATTTGGATTTTCCTACAAGTAGCTTATCCCAATCCACTTTGGCCAGATCCTGCCTTATCATATTAAAATCGGCCTTCCCCCAATTTAGAACCTTTATTTCTGTTCCATCTTTGTCCTTTTCCATGACTACCTTAAATCTCACCGAATTATGGTCACTGTCACCAAAATGCTCTCCTACTGATACTTCTACCACTTGCCCGGCTACATTCCCTAGAATTAGATCCAGTACCGCCCCCTCTCTTGTAGGACTTTCTACATGCTGGCTCAAAAAGCTCTCCTGGATGCACTTTAAGAATTCCGCACCCTCTAAGCCTTTCACACTCTGACTATCCCAGTTAATATTGGGGAAGTTGAAATCCCCTACTATTATTACCCTATTATTTCTACACTTCTCTGAGATTTGCCTACATATCTGTTCCTTTATCTCCCCCTGACTGTTTGGGGGCCGAGCAAAGTGCTTGCCCCCTTTTTGTTTTTAAGTTCTACCCATATGGCCTCATTAGAGAAACCTGCTAAGATATCATCCCTCCTTACAGCAGTAATTGACTCCTTGATTAATATTACGACACCCCCTCCTCTTTTACACCCCACCTCTGTCTCCTATGTGTTCATCAACACCTTCAATTCATCTGCCTTACTCGCAAGACTCCTTGCATTAAAATAAATGCCATCCCGCCTTGCTATATTCCCTTGTGCCGTTACATATTTGCTCTGCTCTGCCTTCCAGGCTGACTCGTTTTTTCCTCGATATTTATATTTGGCTGTGCATCACCCCCTACTATAGCTCCACTCTGTATCCCATCCCCCTGCCAAGTTAGTTTAATCCACCCCCCAACAGTACTAGCAAACCTCCCCGCAAGGTTGTTGGTCCCGTTCCGGTTCAGGTACAACCCGTCCGACTTGTACAGGTCCCACCTTCCCCAGAAGCAGACCCAGTGATCCAGGAAACTAAAGCCCTCCCTCCTGCACCAACTCTTTAGCCACACATTCATCTGCTCTATCCTTCTATTCCTATACTCACTAGCACGTGGCACCAGGAGTAATCCAGAGATTACAACCTTTGAGGTCCTGCTTTTTTTGAAAGTTCATTGAAAGTTTTGCGACACTGCAGTCTGGTACTCCTGACCACATCCCTGCTTTTGCCCTCCTGTGCAATGTGCAACCAGGCTGCATTGGTCTGCACTCTTAATTCGGCAACCGTTAACTGCGGCCCGTGGTGGCTCCAGCAGGTTTTCGGCGCACTGGAATTTTTAGGCCTAAGAGGTTAATTTCTCCTTTAATGTCAGGAATTTTTAGTTCTCAAATTAATAATAAGATTGTGTGTGCGTGCACGCAAGTGAAACAATAGGCAAAGGATTGTACTAGCTCAGAGCTTCACAACGGCCTCCGCTTCATCTTGACCCTCTATGTTCTTAGGCACCAGGATATCAAGTATAATCTGTTCAAATGGACACAAAGTCTAAAATTAGGGAGCAGTTCAGGGTTGCACCTTCCTACTAAGCAGTGCCTTGTCCTACAAGTAAAAAGTATTGTTGAGATGTTGGAAGTTTTTCAAGAGCACTAAAGAGCAAGACTCAAGTGTGTGCTTGTGCTTGAGTAAATAAATATGCAGGCAGCTTGTGTTATAAGGTTGGGTCGCAGAATTACCTTTCCAATAGCAGCTCCAATTGTAAGTGGCAGGAATAATGGCCTAGAAATTGGATATAGCCACTAAATGGGTAGTGTTAAGGCCAAACGATGTTAAGCTGCGCCACCTGAAAATGGTCTAGGTAACACGCAAAATTCGTAATCACTCTTCATGAGTATGATTAGTCATGATTTCCACACTAAACCTGCTGCTCATTGGCTTAATGCTGAACAGGTGGACCAATATCAGGGCCAGTCTAAATTTGGCACCGGTTTTTTCCACTACTTAAAGGGGAGGTGCATTGATGCTATAGCACCTCATTGTGGCAGTTGGGTTTGCAACTATCCCAACAACCAGAAGAAGAAGAAGAAGAAGAAGCAGCAGCTCAAAGACAAGCAAGAGTTCTGTACACATGGCAGATCATTGCACCAAGGAGAGATCCCAGAGGTTCTCCGATGAAGCTCTGGCGGCACGCATAGTCGCCGGAGGGAAGAGGCAGGCTGACCTCTACCCTCAAACTGGCAGGAAGCCTTTGCCCTATATGTCCCGAATAATGTGCCAGGAGAGTGCAGACCATGTGACGGCCAGCATTGTGCTCTCCAGCACCGCCATCCAGTGCAGGAAGAAGTTTAATGACCTCACAGGGGTGGTCAATGTGAGTGAATACTTCAGCAAATGCCACATACCACCACCTGCACCAGAAGCCTCACACGCTGCTCAATGCACCATACCCCCAGCCCTCACCTACCAACAATCTCTACCTATCATCGCTCACACATCACAATCAGAGTTTCACTTCACCCTCACAAGCTTACCACTACTGCAACACTCACACCTTGCACACACTGACAGCTATTCAACTATGGCAGGCACATAGCCCAAACACATTGCACTAAAGTCACTCACACACTTCTCTTTCTCCTGTAGGCCAAGCTGGCACATAATCGGCGGGAGCAGCAGCAGACAGGCGGGGGTTGGGTGGATACGCAGGACTTCAGTCAGCTGGAGGAGCGGCTACTCCAGATAATTGGGTGGTATGTGGTCAACACCATGGCAACTGGTGAGGTTGAACACCTTGGAGACAACAACAGTAGGTTCATTCCTAATCCTTCTTCTCACATCCCACTTCCACATCAGCCCACAATCTTTTCTCACTAACAGGCTACTCATGATGTTTGGATACATTTCTGGCTTCCGCCGCCGCCCCCCACCCCCGCAACTCCCCTCACTATAACCCGACTCTTGTGCCTTTCTGCTTTCAGATAATCAACAAGTACCCGAGCAGCCTATCCCCGAGGTCATCGCAGAGAGCAAGGGGGGAAAAGAAGAGGAGGAAGAAGACACCGGGTCACTGCATCTCACTCACAGACAACAGCTCAGAAAATGGCACTGTGTGAACTTTAGAGGCTGAGGCACGGGACACGAGCAAGGCCATGGGGAAAGGGTAGCCCGGGGGCCAGCTCCCCGGAGGGCGAATTCTGCTGCACAGATCTCAGATGAGGACCTTGATAGGGAGGCCTTCAGAAAAGGGTGATGGGCAGGTGCACAGAATTGATGGGTGCATTGGCAAGCCTGCTAGAGAGCCTCTCAGCAATGTCAGGGAGTGTGGAGGAGTCCACCTCCAACATTGCACTGGGTTCTGTGCAGAGCATGGAGCCCAAGATTTCCAGCCTGGAAATGCTGGTACACTCCCAAAGAGACCATGGCGACCCAGGCATGATGGTGTGCAAGATGGGCGATGTCGCAGCTTCCATTGTAGCACAGGCGGAAGCAACCCAGCGTCTTAGTGCTGCAGCAGAAGCTCAGACTGCTCTCATGCAGTCTCTGCTTGGTGCCATTGAAACTCTAGACAGCTCTCATGCAGTCTCAGTGTGATGCCACCCAAGCTCGGACTCTTGCCATCGTGGCTGAGTTTACCACTGTTGACCGAGGCTTTCAGGGTGTCACAGCAATCTGTGCTCCAACAGTTTGCTAGGAACACTGAGGCGTCACCCCGGGGCAGTGGGTCAGTGGAGCAGGACAATATTCCTGTTCCTGTTCCCACCTCTGCCACTTCGCCATTGCCCTTGCTGCTGTCTGTCAGCTAGCCAGCTGAGACTGCTGCCGCCCATGCCGAGATGGTGCAGTCTACAGCCGGGCCTTCTAGGGCCAGAGGTGCTCGAGGTCATCCTGCAAGGTCATCTGAAGTCTCCCACACGGAAACTCAGCAGCCTTCCACCAGCCATGCTGCAGTCACTGGGGAAGCACTTCATAGGAGCACTAGATTAGGAAAAGTCACACGAAAGACAGGCACTAAGGGATTGCACAAGGGTGATTAATTAACATTTTTCAGTAAATATGTATGAATTGATTTGTAGTAAATGTATTCATTTTGTTTGGAATCTTTTGTGTTGCCTCTCATTTCAGCTTTGTGCCCAAGAGGACGCTGCAATATTCCGTGAGACAGAGATGGTCTGATGGGGATGTGGTGAGCAACGGGGATCTGGGTGGAGGCACAGTGGTATACAGTCGGGAAGGAGTGGCCCTGGGAGTCCTCAACATTGACTCCGGACCCCATGAAGTCTCATGAATTCAGGTCAAGTATGGGCAAGGAAACCTCCTGCTGATTACCACCTACCACCCTCCCTCAGCTGATGAATCAGTACTCCTCCATGTTGAACACCACTTGGAAGAAGCACTGAGAGTAGCAAGGGCACAGAATGTACTCTGGGTGGGGGACTTCAATGTCCATCACCAAGAGTGGGTCGGTAGCACCACTACTGGCTGAGTCCTGAAGGACATAACTGCCAGTCTGGGCCTGCGACAGGTGGTGAGAGAACCAACACGAGGGAAATACCTACTTGACCTCATCCTCACAAATCTACCTGTCACAGATGCATCTGTCCATGACAGCATTGGTAGCAGTGACCACCGCACAATCATTGTGGAGACGAAGTCCCGTCTTCACACTGAAGACACCCTCCATCGTGTTGTGTGGCACTACCACCGTGCTAAATGGGATAGATTCAGAACAGATCTAGCAGCTCAAAACTGGGCATCCATGAGGCGCTGTGGGCCATCAGCAGCAGCAGAATTGTATTGCACCACAATCTGTAACCTCATGGACTGGCACATCCCTCACTCTACCATTACCACCAAGCCAGGGGACCAACCCTGGTTCAATAAGGAGTGCAGAAGAGCATGCCAGGAGCAGTACCAGGCCTACCTAAAAATGCAGTGCCAACCTGGGGAAGCTGCAACACTGGACTACATGCATGCTAAAAAGAGGAAGCAGCATGCTATAGACAGGGCTAAGTCATCCCACAATCAACGAATCAGATCAAAGCTCTGCAGTCCTGCCACATCCAGTTGTGAATGGTGGTGGACCATTAAACAACTAACGGGAGGAGGAGGCTACAAGAATATCCCCATCCTCAATGATGGTGGAGCCCAGCACGTGAGGGCAAAAGACAAGGCTGAAGCATTTGCAACCATCTTCAGCCAGAAGTGCTGAGTGGATGATCCATATCGGCCTCCTCCTGAGGTCCCCACTATCACAGAAGCCAGTCTTCAGCCAATTTGATTCACTCCACGTGATATCAAGAAATGGCTGAATGCACTGGATACAGCAAAGGCTGTGTGACGTGACAACATCCCCGCTGTCCTGCTGAAGACTTGTGCTCCAGAACTAGCCACGCCTCTAACCAAGCTGTTGCAGTACAGCTACAACACTGGCATCTATCCGACAATGTGGAAAACTGCCCAGATATGTCCTGTCCACAAAAAGCAGGACAAATCCAATCCAGCCAATTACCGCCCCATCAGTCTACACTCAATCATCAGCAAAGTGATGGAAGGTGTCATCGACAGTGCTATCAAGCGGCACTTACTCACCAATAACCTGCTCACTGATGCCCAGTTTGGGTTCCGCCAAGACCACTCGGTTCCCGACCTCATTACAGCTTTGGTCCAAACATGGACGAAGAAGCTGAATTCCAGAGGTGAGGTGAGAGTGACTGCCTTTGACATCAAGGCAGCATTTGACCGAGTGTGGCATCAAGGAGCCCTAGTAAAACTGAAGTCAATGGGAATCAGGGGGAAAACGCTCCACTGGCTGGAGTCATACCTAGCACAAAGGAAGATGGTTGTGGTGATTGAAGGTCAATCATCACAGCCCTAGGACATCGCTGCAGGAGTTCCCCAGGGCAGTGTCCTACGCCCAACCATCTTCAGCTGCTTCATCAATGACCAACATAAGGTCAGAAATTGGGATGTTCGCTGATGACTGCACAGTGTTCAGTGCTATTCACAACTTCTCAGATAATGAAGCAGTCCATGCCTGCATGCAACATGACCTGGACGACGTTCAGGCTTGGGCTGATAAGTTGCAGGTAACATTTGTGCCACAGAAGTGCCAGGCAATGACTATCTCCAACAAGCGAGTGTCTAACCACCTCCCCTTGACATTCAATGGCATTACCATCGCCGAATCCCCCACCATCAACATCCTGGGGGTCACTATTCACCAGAAAGTTAACTGGACCAACCACATAAATACTGTGGCAACAAGAGCAGGTCAGAGGCTAGATATTCTGCGCGAGTGTCTTGCCTTCTGACTCCCCAAAGCCTTTCCACCATCTACAAGGCACAAGTAAGGAGTGAGATGGAATACTCTCCACTTGCCTGGATGAGTGCAGCTCCAACAACACTCAAGAAGCTCGACACCATCCAGGACAAAGCAGCCCGCTTGACCGCCGGCATACCGTGGCTGCAGTGTGTACCATCTACAAGATGCACTGCAGCAACTCGCCAAGGCTTCTTTGGCAGCACCACCCAAACCCGCGACCTCTTTCACCTAGAAGGACAAGGGCAGCAGGCGCATGGGAACAACACCACCTCCAAGTTCCCTTCCAAGTCACACACCATGTCACGCTACATGTAACCCCACCTGACGTAGGGTCACCCAGACTCGCGTCGTCGTTGGCTTGTTCTCTCTACACAGATGCGGCCGGACCGGCTGTGATTTCCAGCAAAAAAAGTTTTTTTGCCTGTTTTTTGTTTTTCATACAGACCCCAGCATCTGCAACATTTCACCCCTTGTGACCCCACCTCATTGTTCTTTGATGTAATGTTTTCCTGACTAACCTGTTTGGACACCATTCACACCTTTGATTGGTGTGATTATCTCTCTGCCGAGATGTGATAAATGGCAGTTAGAAAGATTACCTGTAATCATCTGGCATTATTCTCTGACTATATAAGCTGTGTCTTTATGCATCTCTCCAATTCACCTGACGAAGGAGCAGTGCTCCGAAAGCTTGTGATTTCAAATAAAACTGTTGGACTATAACCTGGTGTTGTGTGACTTCTTACATTTGTACACACCATCCTGACTTAGCAGTATATCGCCGATCCTTCATCGTCACTGGGTCAAACTCCTGGAACTCCCTCCCTAACAGCACTGTGGGAGTACCTTCACCACACGGACTGCAGCGGTTCAAGAAGGCAGCTCACCACCACCTTCTCAAGGGCAACTAGGGATGGGCAATAAATGCTGGCCTTGCCAGCGACACCCAGATTACATAAGCGAATAAAAAAAAAAATCTTCCTCAGAGAAAAAAATTAGAAATTGATTAAATAATCCTGGCTATAAATAAAAAATAAAACTGCCTGCTGCTCTTAATTCTGTTTCTCCATTTATTTTGCTTTAAAGCAACCCTGTCCCTACCTCCAAGAGATTTAATAGCACAGTGGACATTGGCTCAGACTTCAGGCCAGATTCATGGGATGAAACTCTTCTCGCACCATTGAATGTAAAGTTCCCAAATTCAAAAATCTTGATGATTTTTTTTTTCTAAATCCCTCCATGATCTCCATCCATCCTAACTCTGCAACCACTGCCAGCCCAAGCCATTCAGTCTTCTGACTCTGGGCTCTTGTAAATCTCTCCTTTTTCTGTTCCACCATCAGTAGCGTAGCCATTGGCCAACTTGGCTCTAATCTCCCTAAACCACTCTGTTCTAAATCGAGCCATCACCCAACACTCTGTGCAAAAGGTCGCTTCCACAAATAGGGCTGCACTGCTTCTGGACAGAAACTTAACCTTTCGTTTGTACTGTATTGGATATCAGGATGAATTTCTGCGGGAGTTCTCCCTATATCAGCGGAAGAGCCACGGAACCCCTGGAAAATCAAAGACCGTTTGCGCCATTTTTCAGTGATTTTGGCACCTCTTCTGCCTCAGTTGCGGCAGACGATCAGAAAATCCTGCGGAAATTCACCCCCCGTGTGTCTCGGGAACAACAATCTGCCTTTTACCACTGGGTTACTGGAAATATACACAGAAGCAAGTTTTTATTTGTTCCCAAGATGTAGGTGACGCTGGCAAGGCTGCATTTACTGCTCATCCCTAGTTGCTGTGAGAAAGTGGTGGTTGGCTTCAACTTGAAGTAATTGTTTTTACAACTGTCTGGCTTTCTAAGTGTCAACAACAGTGTGAGACTGGAGGCACCTATAGGCCAGGTCTGGTAGGGGTGGCAGGTTCCCTTACTGAAGCACATTGGTGAACCAGTTGGGTTTTTATGGCAGTCATATTTGTCTGGTACCAGCTCTCAGATATATTTAACTGTTTTCTGTGACCAAACTATTAAACTTCCTCAATAGTAGCCTCTTGGTTATGGTACTGGACGAGCAACCCTGAGGTTGTGACTCCAAAAATCCCACCATGACAAGCTGTGAAACTGAATTCAATAAAATCTGGTCATTTGTGACCCAGCACCAGATTTACCAATTTACCCAACTGAGTTACTAATGTCCTTCATCAACGAGAACCAGCCGCCTATATCGGGTTTGGTCTACATGTGACTCCAGTCCCACATTATGTGGTTGACTTCTAATCCCTCAGGGCAACTGAGAATGGGTAATAAACAGTCCCTTGCCAGTGTCACCTACATCACACGAACAAATTGGGGCCAACAGAAATCTGTGTTTTTATGTTTCCCTAGCTCCTGTTTGGCCACTAGCGTGGATTCCACTTCTGGGCCCCGCTCCACTTGTCTGCCTCTTCGTGTAACTGTAGTATTGCCACTGCTGCTGTGCCTCTCTACACCCAGTGTGTGTTAAATGGCTACACCAGCACTGGATCATTCAGCCAGCCCTTGCTTGCAGCTTAGTTACCTTTGCTCAATTGCTCGCTGGCTGGCCCACCCAGCTGCTCACCTCACTGGCCTTGCAGTAATGCCGGCCTGTCGCTTGCTGCCACTGCCCCAAAAGCATTGTGGTCAGCAAGGGAAGAGTTGGTTGCCCATACTGCTTCTCCCCATCCCTGTCGAGTGGCCTTGTATTTAATTAATTTTCTCCACCAATACTCCAATCTTTAATTTGACAGAGAAACACCAATCTTTAATTTTGTTGACTGTAGCAAAGATTTTCATTTAATTAATGTTGCTGACGTGGAAGGGTCCTTTTCATTTATTAACTGCTCATCTTTATTTATTTAATTTTGTCAACTTTCTTCCAAATTCATTTAATTAAATATTCCCACCATTGGCAACTTTCCTTAAAATTAATTTTGTCCCATTTCTCCCCGTTCTGTGTAAGGCTAAATTAATGAATCACCCATCTTCATTTAATTCATTATTCTGAGTCCCATTTTTATTTTTTGATATTCTCTTTCCCCTCTCCCCCTCCCCTGTCCTCTTCCCTCTCTCTTCATCCCTTCTCTTCTTCCCCGACCCCACTCCTCTGTCTTCTCCACCAGCTTTCCTGGCTGTCCACCTTGCCCCTCTCCCATTCCCATAAGACCAAGGTCATCCTTCTCCCTTTTCCCCATTGCCCCTCTGCTCTCCCCATCTCCTACTTGCTAAACGATCCTCCTCTCCCCTCCCCTCCCCTCACCGCCACCCACAAAATATTTGTGTCACTGGTTTGATTAGTGCAGCTGCTTCCTTTAGCCTCCAACCCTATTCCGACATCTTCCGGTGACCTTCAATTCTCTGCCCCCCACCCCACAGACCTCAGATTTTCCTCCTCTGGCCTCTCACTAAACTGTATCTTCGCTCGCCAATCCTATTCTGCCTTCCTCTTTCTCCAGTCTGCCCACCCCAGTGTACCTTCCTCCTCCTGTCCCACCCTACATCACCAAATTGTTATTCATGTAATGCTCCAATTTCCTCCGTCATCCTGACATTTCCCTGTTTGGAGTATTGAAACTCAAGACTGGAATTTTGACATACAGCATGAACTGGGTGCACTGTATAAAAATCTCAAGCGTTGCAACACGAGATGAGGAGAATCTCGAGCAGGTTGTGTGGGAGGAAGCTTGTGTGGAGCATAAATACCGGCACAGGCCAGTTGGGCTGAATAACTGGTTTCTGTGTAACCTTATATAAGATGATGCATTGTGATTGCTGAGGGTGGGGAAGATATTAGTCACTGGATTTAATACATTTCATTAGCACAGAAGCCTCACCTGGTTCAGACAAGCATCATACATTTTGCAGGCCTCATTGCTGGTTGTGGAAAGGGAAAGACCAACATCCTGCCAAGCCTGGGAACAATCAGAGTACAGCGTTACTGAATCTCTTTTATTGCAACAAATGAAGAGCATTTACTGAAGCAGAACTAAAGATCAGAATTGTTTGTGTGCAAAACAGTGGACACCTGGGAATGATTACTAAATACTCGGGCTAACGTTACTCTTCATGACCATGCTGGGTGTTAAATCTGTGAGTTGTTCAAGTAATTAATACTCAGACTTAATCATTAACAATAAAACAGGTCTTTACTGGTTGGAGGTAGGGACTATACGTAGGTCTTTACTTCATGCCCACAGGCGGGAACTGAGGGGAGATCAGTACCCACAGTACTATTTATACCCCTATGGCCAGGAGTGGTACTGCGTATCACTACGCCCAACAAGTAGTGCAGTCCTGTCCATAGGTTCAAAGTAGCACACATATTACATACACAACATTCCTCCCTTCCTAGCTTTACAGTCATCTCCCCATTTAACATAACGTAATAACATATATACATATATAACTTCAGGTTTACATAACAGAATAACATAGATACATAGATAACTTCATGTCAAAACAGATCACAGATTCAGTCTCTGCGGAAAACAGTTCACAGATTCAATCTCTGTGGTGGAGTCGATTCACGTTGCTGGAGTGACTCATTCAATAGTCCTTCCATGGATTTAACAGTTTGAACTTCCGAACTGAATTGGCTCCGTTCGGAGGGACCACGTGTGTGATCTGGTAGAGGTAATAATGGTTCAGATGGGTCATCTTCTGTTTCGACTTTTCCTTTTCTGCTTCTTGGAGACTCTCTGGGCTCCACTGTCAGCTGCCAGCTGCATGCGCAGTTCCTCCTTCTCTCCCTCCTTTTTCCGTAGTAGAGCCACCTTCTCCCGATGTTCCGTAGACTTTCGGTGCTCCTCCATGATTTCTGTATGGTGGGAGTCGAAGTTACAAGTTGGGCAGGACAGGACATAGTAATATTCGGTGTCGTCCTGATCTAGGCCAGCGAGAGGGTCTTCTATTTCCTCCATACCCAGCTGGGCGTTAGCCAGCTTTTGTTCCAAGTCCAGACATCTTTCCTGAAGAGACTTCTTCATGCGTACCTCTTCATCCAGCTTTTTCTGGGCTTTCAGCAAGTCGTTTACTAATGACCTCATTTGAGATTTTACTACTTCAACTTCTTTTGGAGATTGATTGATCGGACTATTCAATCCCTCTACCGGAGCAGCTGTTTCAGCGGTCTGTTGTTCTACGTTGACGTGAGTCAGCGTACTTTTGGCATCCAAGGGCTGCTCTGTTGCAGTCATCTCAGTCTGTGTTGCCACCTCAGCTCTTCCAATAACCTTTGAGAGCTCCGAACCCTTCGTTTGAATATTGAAGTTCGTGTTCAAGTTTTTCCCATTTCAGAGTCCTGTCCTTCAGCATATGCAGGAGTTGGCTGACCGTTAACTCCTCTGACATCAGACGTTTTGTGTGCTCCTGCTCCATTTTCTCCATCAGCTGCTTCTGTTGTCTTTCCAGATTCTCCAACTCTATATCAAAGAACTCTTTCGTTGCATTCAACTCTTGCTCACAACGGCGAAGCATTTGTTCTAATTGCTGTTGTAGTTTGAAATGGAGTTGAGTTCGAGCCCGGTGTCCCTCAGAAATGGGCACATCAGTAGACTTGCCAGACTCAGAATCCACAGTTAAACTATGTTGTTGTTGCTCAGTGGAATTCTGTGCTGAAACTTTGTCTTTTGCACCTGAGTTGGGCTTACCATCATCCGTTCCAGAGTCTGGGCCGACTATCTTCACCGAGTTCTCACTCGTTATTGTTTGTAGGAAATGCCAGTCCATATTCATTTTCCTAATCCACTCCCGTCCTAGTAGTGGAGAACCTCCTTCAGATATCACATATAAGTCCATTATTTGACTGTCTTCGCCCTTGTGGACCACTGCAACCTCTATTTTCCCGATGGGGTACACTCTTTGCCCCGTGTATGTTTTCAATATAATCCCCGTATCCTGTAGGGGAATATGTTGGAATAACTTTCCGTAATCTTTCTTATTTATGACCGTCAATGCCGATCCAGTGTCCAATTCCAGTTTTACTTGGACTCCTTCTATCTGAAGAGTGACCCAAATTGTCTGGAGGTCTGCACCCTTACCAGCGTTGAGTACTCTTAAGCTAGCCAGTTCATTACAGCTTAAGCTAGCCAGTTCATTACTGCTAGCGTCTGAATCGGACTCCTGTTCGGTCACCTTGTGTACCTTTGCGTATTTTCCTTGCGGTGACTTCTTGTTGCTGGTCTTCTTCCCTGACCTGCATACTCTAGCTATATGTCCAAGCCTACCACAAGTTCTACATTCTTGGTTTTTAAACCAACACTGGTTCTGATCATGCGTTGTCTTTCCACAACGATAACATTTGCCAGAACTCACACCCAATTTGTGTGCACTGAGCTCCGGTGACCGTAGCTGCATTACTGCCGTGCCTCTCGCTGCGGCTTCGTATGCTGCTGCCATAGTGACCGCCTTCTCAAGCGTCAGCTCATTCTCCTCGAGCAGTCGCTTTTGTGTATCCTGTTTAAATAAACCACACACAAATTTGTCTCGAAGTGCCTCTGTCAGTCCCGTTCCAAACTGGCAATATTTCGCTAATTTACGCAATTCCAGCAAATAATCAGCATTGCTTTCATGCTGTAGCTGCCTTCTGTCGTAAAATTTAAATCGTTCCGCTAGCATCAGCGGCGTGGGGTTTAGATGATCTTTCAGGACAGTAACAATCTCATCGAACGTCTTATCCGCCGGTTCATCTGGTGATAACAGGTGTTTCAATTGCCCGTATGTCTTCGCACCCATTAAATTTAATAATGTTAGAGCTTTATCTTGGTCACGAATTTTATTGGCCTTACAATAATTTTTTACTCTTTCAACATATATGGCCCAATCTTCGAGGTCACTATCAAAGGTGCTAATATTCCCGTGTTTAGGCATTGTAGATTTGCAATTTCTCAGATTTTTTTTTTTACTGCTATCCAAGATGGCGGCTTCCCGCTCTTGCCGTCGTCCTCCGCCCACAAAATGGCGGTTTTCCCGCGCTTGGCGGTCTTCACCCGTCCCCCAACGCCGTCTCCCTTCAGCCCCCGAGTGCGGCCCTTATCTTCGCCGCGATCGCCCGAGTGCGGCCCTTATCAGCGGATGCGATCGCTGGATCGCGAAGCGGCTCTCGGCTCTTATCAGGAGATGCGATCGCTCTGTTGAAACGCCTCCCGCTCGAAGCGGCTCTCGCGCCCTATTCCTCCAGCTCCCCCAGCCCCGTTCGTGCGGCCAACGCGGTCGACTGCCTGTCGCGTCGCTGCCCGGCTCAGACAACGGCTTACCCACCACCAAGCTGGAGAAGAAGCTGACGGTCGCCGATGGAGGCTCCGAGGTCAGGATGTCTTCCAGTGGGGTGGAGAGGGTGGAAACCTCTCTGCAACGTCCTGGCTGTGGACGAAGCTGCCGTGGAGTGACTGCCGCAGGGTCCGAATCAGACTCGTCGCCAGTGTTAAATCTGTGAGTTGTTCAAGTAATTAATACTCAGACTTAATCATTAACAATAAAACAGGTCTTTACTGGTTGGAGGTAGGGACTATACGTAGGTCTTTACTTCATGCCCACAGGCGGGAACTGAGGGGAGATCAGTACCCACAGTACTATTTATACCCCTATGGCCAGGAGTGGTACTGCGTATCACTACGCCCAACAAGTAGTGCAGTCCTGTCCATAGGTTCAAAGTAGCACACATATTACATACACAACACTGGGCACCCGACATGCACCTGGGTACGTCCCTGACACAGGCCCACACCCTGGCAGGGCTTTGAGCGGGGGTCAAGGAGCAGAAACAGCAGCAGAGTTACAGTCCCTAGAAGCTTGCAGCTACATTTCTAGTGGCCGGCATCAGGGCCTTCTGGCTGCTAACCACCTGCCCCCACGCGCCCAGCCACCCTCAAGATCAACCTGAGAGGAAATCTTAAAGTACCTTTTGCCTCTGATTGTCTGGGCTGCACCAGGACCCCTGAAGATCCTCCAGGCTGTGGAAGGTCCCAGTGTAAGTCCCAACATCAGGTTCCTTCAGGCATCCTTGTGTTTGGGCACCCCACAGGCAGGCTAAAAGTAAAATGATGTTGTAGGCTGGGGACATCTCCTCCTACTTCATTAATATTCTTACACTGGGCCTGAATCTATCCTTGGTGCCGGCCCAGTTACGTTATTTTAGGGAATCCCAGGGCAGTGTTGTGGGTGTGGAGACCTGACACACTGGTGCTCACTGCACCAGGGAACTGGGCATTTTCCAGGTGCAACAAAGAGGAAAATCTGACCTAATAATTTCAAACACTTTATAGAATGGAGCAACAGCAAGATAGCAGTCTATTCAAGGAGTTCAGGCAGCTTGTGTATAGAATAATGGATACCCTGGAATCGTTAAAATGCTGGAATGTAATCAAGGTGTTCAATAATTTACACACAGAATAGTCAATACCTGAGAGTGATTTCAAGGCCATAATTAAATAAAAGTCTTCAATTAACATCATAAACCAGGAGAGCAAGAGATTTATGATTTTATTTAAAGCTCGCCATGAATGAATTTACTGTACTGGGATGATTCTGTTTTGGGGCTGTTTTCTTTTACTTTTGTAATAGCAGAGGCCCACAGCAAATGGGTTCCTGACATGTGAAAATATACAATGAAGAGTAATGATTCTAGGCCTATTAAATTTTAATGCAGTTTATTACTGCAAAATAATAGCCACTGTATATAACTCATTAAAAAATTCTACTTTTGCAGTTTGGCAGAAACTAGGTCGAAGGCCACAATTCCCCATTCCAGTAATTTCTCAATCTCAACCAGAGCATGTGAGCCTTTTACCCAGAGAAACAGAGAACTCATGTTGGATAATTACCTAACTGGCCTTTACACTGCATCTCCCTGGAGGGAAGTTTCTGCTTCTACAAGATCAAGACCAACTGGACATGCTGGACCAGCAAAAACAGGGGGAAATCGTTCAAGTTAACAAAGACGGAGCAGAAAAGGATTTGAGCTACATATTCAATAGGGAAGGGTTTTAGATTAACAGGAAGGAAGACAGAAGGGAGATCTGAACTGAACAGCACACGATAGCAGATTTGCTGACCTGAGCTGTAAAATACCTTTGGAAGGGCTAACCATTTTGGAACTAAAATCATTTGCTTCAAGAGAATGTTTCCCCATAACAGATTATTTTATTTGTGTAATTGTGTTAAAGATTTTCCACTCCTCCTTCACCACACACCATTCTTTTCAGAAGATAACCAGGGCACCCATGTAAAAGGACCAGAAGGCAACAAGGAAAAAACAGAAGGACAATATTATCCATAAGCACAGGTTCAGCTTTCACATGTATATTAATGACAAATCAGCTCGCATCCCCTTCTACCAACCCCATAGCCAATGCCAGCATCCCAAGCTGCTTTTCTGACAATCAGACCTGGATAAGCCAAAAAAAATCCTTCAGCCCATCAGAAAAACCAAAACCATTCTCTTCAACGCCCTCAATTACCTACGAACCTTTGGCCTCAACAACATCTACCTCCCTGGTTGCCACCTCAGCCTCAGCCCAGAGCTGTGGAACCTTGGTGTATTGTTTGACCTGAAGCAAAGCTTCCTCCCTCACATCCAATTTGTCACTAAGACTGCTTTACTACTTTTATCTATGCGACATCTCCCCACCATTGACTGTCGCTGCCCCATCTTTACCCCTTCACCCCCAAATCCTGAATCAGCACCTCTATCACATTGTGGCTGGAGTTCTCCAGTGCTCTGGTTGCTGGTCTCCACACTTCTACGTTTTTAGTGTGTGTTCGTTGGATATTATACACCACCTCTGGCCTTTAGTTTTGACACAGTCTTCTGGAGTGTTCTGGCTTTATTTAATAACAGTCCTTGTATCTGTCAGCAGTCTTTGTCTACAACTTACCTTGCAGTCTCTTAGATTGGAATGCAGCATCTCCCGTCCTTTTTTGTTAATTTCTTTGGCTTTCTTCTAAGGGTGTGATCTTCTTCCATGGCCTACCAGCTGCTGCCGGCTCCTAGCAAACCCAAGTTTGTGGAAACAAGTCTGGCAAGCTGTTAGAAATAGATTACTCTCCTCGTCATTAGTCGATGCAATGTATTAGGAACTGAGTTAGCTGATTGGTCTGCTGCTCTGTTCGAATATTTAAGTGGATGTATCTATGGGTAACATCACATCTTCTAGCGTATTGGTGTATGCAGGGTAGTAGGAGGTGTAACTCAACACCAGGCACCCAGTACCTGCCTGCAACATGTAATTTGATCCAGCCAGTGATAGTCTGGATGCAAGCAGTGCAGCCTTCACGCTCTGCTCGACAGCCATTCATTATTTGAATTTTGAAAGCTCATTGGACGACTTGTCAATACAGGCAGTTAATTCACGAACGAACGTTCATACGCCCTTCAGGGAAAAGCACAAAAAGGTGGAGATAGAGATTTGGATATTCTAGTGCATACATCCTTAAAGGTACATGGGCAATGCCGTGAAGCAATAGCTAGAGCAAATAGGGTGTTGGGATGTATCTGTAGGACAATTGAGTATAAGATTATACTATTTTTTCCTTGTACAAGACCTTAGTCTGGCCGCACTTGGAATACTGTGTTTTGGTCTCCTCACATATTGGGTCATATTGAGGCTTTGGGAGGATGCAGAGAGGAGGGCCACTCGACTAATTCCCAGTTTAAAGCATCTTAGTTATCAAGATGGGCTAAAAGAGTTGGGACTCTGCACTTTAGAAAAGTGTTGACATAGAGGTGATCTGATTGAGGTTTATAAGATAATGAAGGGAATAGATTGTGTTCCAGTTAACAGGTTGTTTCAATTAAATATTATGATCACTTTTTCCTAGAGGATCCTTTACTATAAGTTTACTAATTAATCACAGTACACAAAACATGATCTAAAATAGCCTGTTCCCTGGTTGGTTCCATGATGTATTATTCTAGGAAACTGTCCTGAATACATTCCAAGAACTCGTCCTCCAGACTACCCTTGCCAATTTGATTTGCCCAATCCATATGCAGATTACAGTCCCCCATGATTACTCTACCTTTGCTACAAGCTCCTATTATGTCTTGATTAATACTCTTGTCCAATGGTAAAGCTATTGTTAAGGGGCCTATAAACTACTCCCACCAGTGTTTTCTGCCCCTTGTTATTTCTTATCGCCATTCCTACAGATTCTACTTCCTGATCTTCTGAGCCAGGATCCTTTCTCACTACAGTCCTTATGTCATCCTTAATTATTAGGGCTGCCTCCACTCCTGTTCCAGTCTGTCTGTCTTTTTGATAAGTCAATGACCTGGAATATGTGATATGTTTATATATCCACACACACAAATTTGCCACTGTGAAAAAAGATGCTGTAACAAAAAGCTTTGTTTTTGAAAAGCTAGCAGGGTGTGATTTGTCTCAGAATTAGCATCTCTTCATTATAGCAGACTGTAAAGGACCGTAAGGTGCTTCAGAAGGACACATGCAGGTTAGCGGAATTGGCAGACAGATGGCAGATGCAATTTAATGTGGAGAAGAGCGAGGTAATATATTTTGGAGGAAAAGCAAGGGCGGGCTTAACAAGGCCAATCAAGGGAAAATCACATCTGCAGAGCGTAGGCAGCTGGGGGCGGGACCGGAACCCAGAAACCAGCCCCATCCCGCCTCCAGAATTAAATTCGCAGTCGTTAACTCGGTTTCTCTCTCCACAGAAGCTGCCTGACCTGCTGAGTATTTCCAGCATTTTCTGTTTTTATAGTCTTTTAATAAATAGTAATTAACCCTTTTGAGCCTGAACTATATGGTCTGTCAGCACTTTCGCAGGGATCAGGGCTTTACAGGGGAAGGGTTAACCCAACTGTTTCAAGTATATCAATGGAAAGAGGTTTATTGTTCATTCTGGACACTGTACATCCTAGATATCTTGTGTGTTCTTATTATAAGCAGTGCACACTCAAATATGGTAGCCTACTTTTTTCCCCATTAAGCACATTTGGAAAGTATGGGGAGAACGCTCGATTTATAACACTGTAAATGGAGAAATGACCATTGACATTGTCTAGCTTACCAATCATGATTCAAAAGTAAGCATTGGACTAAGGCGTTCAGAGCAACGCTTCAGTCTGAAGTCTGTTGGCATACCTGGCATAGAGGTATTTTCCTGTACCAGTCACCATTTTTAAGGGGACTACTTTCAGGTCTTAGTTTGTTGCTCACACCAGCTGCGCAGAGAACGAAAAATGCAGCCTGAGATGGAGAATGACCTTCTGATCCCGCCTGCCCAAGGGGGGAGCATCTAGCCTTTGCAGGGTAACTTACCCCCCCTTGTGAATTAAGTCACCATATGAGGAAACCATACCCACCGCTCCACGACGTAGCACCTGGGAGTATTTTGAATTAATGCTTTGTAACAATGCATGGCGAGGAATGCAAGCATCAGTTGGATTTGAACCCAGGATCCCCCATTGACCAGGCAGATGCTTTAGCCACAGTGACCCCATCAATGTGGTGCATAGATAAGTCAACATGCCGAGACACATCGACTTTTTAAACAAATCACAGTGCATTGACGAGAAAGACTTTAAAAATAGTTTTAATGAGAAAGGCTCAACAAAGAGAGTTATATTACTTTTGAAGGTTATATTGTTCAATTGTTACTTGTACAAAAAGAAAACGTACAGATGATAAATTTAAGTATATTTTTCTCCATTCATTAATTTTAATGCAAAAGCAAACTGAATATTAAGCTATAACCCCAGAGAGAGCATATAAAAAGACACATATTGGTATTAGTGATTGTAGAATCAACGTGATTAAGATTACAATGCTATGTGAACAATATGAATCAGAAGAAATTTAAAGTAAGGCACATAAAATATTGCAAGGCCCTTATACAGTTTCAGTCAGTGATCCCATAGATGATCATTTGGACACAGAGGCAAAAAGAGTCCCAATTTTCTTCAGGTAATTGCATTAGGGCCCCAAAACAAATTACTGTAAGTTAAAACTTAAATTTGAACTGGACAGCAAAAGTGAACACAAACAGAACAGAAATTACGATTGGAACTGGACACAGAGAATGAAAGGGCACAGTATAACTCAATTCTTGATTGGAACTGGACACCAAAACTGAATGAAAAATACAATGAAATTCATGCGAGGAACTGGAGAGGGTGATTGAATGGGAATGGTGCATCCATGATTAGATCTGGATAGAGGAGGGATGCAAATGGTAGACTGGAATTTCATATTTTGGAATAGGACTATGTTGCTGCTGAGCAGCTTCCCCTCCATTCCACAGAAATGGCCAGTACTGCTGCGACTTAGGTACATACTCTGAATGGTCATCGACTGGAAACGTTGGCCGCGATTTTGCCGGCACTCAGAAGGCGGGTTTGGAGGCGGGTCAGAGGTTAAAGTCATTTTGATTGACGGCGGGTCCCGACCCCACCGTCAACCCGCCTCCAAACAACTTTCCCAAGTGTCGGATACCCGATTTGCAAATGGACCTGACACCCAGCGGCGGGAAAAGGATTAAAGGCAATTAACTGCCTATTAACAGCTACTTGTCAGCAGTTTTCAGGGTGTTTTGCGATTTTCCAGCTTCTGGGGCGGGTTTCGCGACATCCGGACAACATGCCAGGTAAATGTGGCGTGTTGTAATTCTGGTCTGATGTTTGTGAAAAGATGACAGCTGCAGAAGTGAAGGATTCAATGTTACACATGGTGAGTTTCAGTGCAAAGGAAATGTTGGTTACTGCATTTTTAATACTTAGATTTCTTTAGCTGACAAGTTTTTAGATGCAACTGTATGTCCAGTGCCACCTCATTAGGAGAACCTCTCTCACCAGTGACAGATCGCTTCTGTCATCTCACCTACAGCTGCCATCTATTCCAGCAACATCAGAGTCAATGAAACAATCAGACCTAGTGAGATGGGAAAGTGATAAAGTAGAGAGGGTTGGGTGGAGGTGCAAGGTAAGTTGGTGCCCTGGCGAGGTCTCTTCCGCCCTTGGAAGGGAAGAGAACCTCCCTGTGTACTGTGACTCCCTCCATAAGCATATGGAGTCACTGGAGAGCCAGGGTGCACGAATTCATGTTTGTGCAGTGCTCGACAGTATTTTCAGCATCTCAATGCTGTTAAACACTGAAAAATCAACTGTCAAAAAAAAATTGTGCATGGTCCCTTTAAGGAAATTATGTCATCAGACCGGCTTCCTGTTAATTGGCCGGTAAACCCGCAGGGCGGGCTTAACAAGGCCAATCAAGGGAAAATCACGATTCCAGAGCAGAGGCAGCTGGGGGCAGGACCGGAACCCGGAAACCACCTGACCCGCATCCATCCTGACACGGAGAAGAAAATCGTGGCTGTAAACTCTTTCTCTCTCCACAGATACTGCCTGACCTGCTGAGTATTTCCAGCATTCTCTGTTTTTATTTCAGATTTTCAGCATCTGCAGTATTTTGCTTTTGTACTCTGAATGGTCATCGATCTGAAACTTTAACTCGATTAACTCAAAGTGTAGAGTGAGGTTAATGCAGGAAAAATGTCAGATAACCTCCAGCTATTGAATAACACTGAGGAAGATGGAGGAAAAGTAGTGCTGTGAGAAAGGAAAAGGGAAGTTACAGCAGCAAGGTGATTATTTGCCTGTCAGGTGCATAGGTTGAGGAATATTAAACAGAGCGTGGATAATGGATGGAGTGGGAGATGAATGGTTCACATATGGGAACTGACACCACTGGAGGGAGACAGTCAGAGGTGCTCAAAAGTAGGATTAAGCACCTTGCATGTCTTTCTTATTTTCACTGCTCTCTCCATCACCCTTTCTGTCCCCACTCACACCCCTTCCTGTATCCACCCTCCCCATTGCCTCCCACTCTCCTTCCCCGCCCCTTTGTCCCATTCCTGTCCCTCCCCTCGCCCCATCCCTCTCTCCCATCTTCTCTTCCCCCTCCCCTAATCATAACCAGAATAATTATTAGCAGATCTCTATTAAGCCGAGTTAAAGTAATCCATCCCATTTGTAATTGCATGTGTCTTTAGTTTTGATTTAGTCCACATTATGCAGTGCTGTGGCTTTGCGAATAAGCCTTTCAGTCATTGGGGAGTTTGGCCGAAAAGTGTCTCGCTCCACTAGTAAGCATCTGTTGGTAAAAGAACAATTGAAAAGTTAGCAAATCACACAGGAAGCAATCATGAAGCTCAGAGGAAATCAGTAGGGATACAAGTTCCATTTGTTTATAATATGCAAAGTCTCTGAAATTACACTGTGGAATAATAAGGTACAAATACTTAGTATATTCATCTGCTATGCACCTCTGCTAAAATAGTAAGAGGAATTTCAAATGTGTTAATTATTCAATGTTACTTTCCCCCAGTATAATTTCAGGACCCAGGTGCTTCATCTCCTGCATTTTCTGAAAATTACATCGCTTTCAGGCTGGGCACATTTTCTGTAATTCTGATATTTGATGCCGCTGTTGTCTTGCAGCTGCTACATCACATAACCATTGCTCAGATGGTCGGTTTATCTATGTAATCAGCAGACCCTGGAATAACAATGATTTTTGTAATAGAAGCATACTGTTCAAGGTGCATAATTGGCGATCTAGATGAAGTACAAAGGTGCTAAGGGTTATGCAATGACTTTCTATAATTCACATATGATGACTGTCTGCTGTTTTATATTTTGTTCAGTTTGGAAATTTTCCAAAAATTCTAAAATTATTAGAGGTAACAAGGAAAAGAGTCTTTGAATGAAAAAATCCCCACTTCCAGTATTCAGATACAGTGGAAGGGCTTCACCCATTATGGGAACAGCATTCAAGACTTGGAGTTGATTGAAATTATGGAAAAATGCAGAGCTGTTAACATCAAGAAAATGTTAAAAATTTATATTCATCATGGAGAAGAGTGATACGTATTAAAAACTCAGCTAAACGCGATGTGATCAGTATTCCTAATGTGTGACACTTAGCTGGCCTGATAAACTATGTCAAGAACTTAAAGTTCCTGTGAAAAGATCCCCTACTAGGACTTGAGATCAGATTTATTACTTAAATATAGTAGCTTTGCGCCAGGAATATACAAAGTTGAGAAAAAACAACTAATTAAAGAGAGAAAAGTAGACTGAACAAATGCTGTTGTTGATCACATACTGCCTTTTATTAATTCTCAGTATATGGGTGTCGCTGGCAAGACCAGCAGTTTTTGCCCATCCCTAGTTGTCCTGAGAAGGCGGTGATGGTGGGCCTCCTTTTTCAACCGCTGGTAACGGTTTGATTAAACTGAGGGGCTTGCTGGGCTACTGCTCACCTCCCAACCATGCCTGCTATCTGCTTTTCTCATTGAGCTCCTGGATCTTTTCTCAAATCTGGCTTCCAAATATCTGGACATCAAGACTACTCTTCTGCACTGGACTACACTGGTCTGCACCGTAAGACTTATCTGTTGTGTCTCTAATCTGCTGCTCTGTTGCTTAAATTTTAAAGTAACTTTGATCAGATTAAAGCCTTTCCCCCAATACTGCTGCTCCCTGCTGAGCCTGTGACTGGCTCTACTGCTTTTTCAGCTTCCACTCCAATCAGTTTACAGCCCTTCCCCCAATGCTGCTGCTCCCTGCTAAGCCTGTGATTGGTTCTGCTGCTGCGTCTGCGCACACTTGGAGGTCGGGACTCCAAACCATCCTCAACACCTTCACCGAAGTGTACGAGAGCATGGGCTTTACACTAAACATCCGTAAGACAAAGGTCCTCTACCAACTGCCCCCGCCACACAGTAATGCCCCCCAATTATCAAAATCCACGACAAGGCCTTGGACAACGTGGACCACTTTCCATACCTCAGGAGCCTACTGTCAACAAGGGCAGATGTCAATGACGAAGTCCAACACCGCCTTCAGTGTGCCAGTGCAGCCTTCGGTCACCTGAGGAAGAGTGTTTGAAGGCCAGGCTCTCAAACCCGGCACCAAGCTCATGGTCTACAGAGCAGTAGTTATTCCCGCCCTCCTGTATGATTCAGAGACATGGACCACGTACAGCAGGCACCTCAAAGCACTGGAGAGGTACCATCAACGCTGCCTCCGCAAGATCCTGCAAATCAACTGGCAGGATAGATGCACCAACGTCAGTGTTCTCGCTCAGGCCAACATCGCCAGCATTGAAGCTTTGACCACGCTCGATCAACTACGATGGACGAGTCATATCGTCCACATGCCTGATAAGAGCCTCCCAAAACAAGTGCTCTACTTGGAGCTCCGACACGACAGGAGAGCCCCAGGTGGGCAGAGGAAATGTTTCAAGGACACCCTCAAAGCCTCCTTGAAAAAGTGCAACATCCCCACCGATACCTGAGAATCCCTGGCCCAAGACCACTCAGAAGCATCCGGGATGCCGCTGAACACCTCGAGTCTCTTCGCCTGGAGCAAGCGGAAGCTAAGCGCAAACAGCGGAAGGAGCGCACGTCAACCTAAGCACCCCACCCACCTGCCCCTTCAACCACCGTCTGCCTCACCTGTGACAGAGACTGTAGGTCCCGCATTGGACTCATCAGTCACCTGCGAACTCATTGTTAATGTGGAAGCAAGTCCTCCTCGGTTCCGACAGACTGCCTAAGACTGTTGCTTAAATTTTAAAGTAACTTTGATCAGCTTACAGCCCTTCCCCCAACACTGCTCCCTGCTGAGCCTGTGACTGGTTCCACTGGTTTTTCAACTTCAGCTACATTCTGTTCCAGGCTAGCATTTCACTCTAATACAAAAGCAAAATACTGTGGAAGCTGGAAATCTGAAATAAAAACAGAAAATGCTGGAAACACTCCAGGTCAGGCAGCATCTGTGGAGAGAAACAGAGTTAATGTTTCAGGTCGATGACCCTTCGTCAGCATTTCACTCTCCTGGGCAGAAAGTACATTTCTCCACCGCTTCTGGATCTTATGCTGACCTCCAACTTCACCATCATCTTTCTGCCCTGCAACCGATTCTGTACATCTCCTGGATTTTTGTTTCCATGGAACTATGTCCATCAGTGCGTTATCTGATACTCTACCCTTCAAATAGCTTCTGGACTTCACCCACTTTCACAGCTGTCTCCGAACTTGGACAACAGTTTGTCGATGCTCCATGCCGACTCCACCCTACCTACCTCAGGACCTCTGACTTCAACTCTGGACTCCCTCATACTGTCTCCTATCTATTCCCTGTTACTACCAGGATATATGTATATCCTAATAATTGCTCTGTAACCAGGCCTATGTAACTTGAGTTTTCCCTGTGTCCAATCGTGTGCATATTTTGGCTGCTGCCCTGGACCCGAGCCCATCACTTCTATTTCCACTTTTTACTCCCCTTTTTTTAAAACTTATTTTCTCTTTACTCCTCCTAGACCCCTCTCTCCTGTTGTCGTGCTTCTTTTCATTTCTTCCCTCTTGGGTACTCTCCCTTCCCAAGACCCTACCCCAACCCTCCCGGTTAAGCAACGCCTCAATTTTAAAATTCTCATCTTTGTTTTCAAATCCCTCCATGGCCTCGCCCCTCCCTATCTCTATAACCTCCTCCAGCACCACAACCCTCCGAAGTATCTGCGCTCCTCGAATTCTGGTCTTGAGCATCCCCGATTTTAATCGCTCCACTACTGGTGGCCATGCCTTCAGCTGTCAAGGCCCTAAGCTCCGGACTTCCCTTCTTTAGCCTCTCCGCCTCTCTCTCCTCCTTTAAGACGCTCCTTAAAACCTACCTCTTTGACCAAGCTTTTGTCATCTGCCTTAATATGCCCTTATGTGGCTCAGTGTCAAATTTTGTTTTATTTCGCTCCTGTGAAGTGCCTTGGAACGTTTTACTACATTAAAGGCACTATATAAATACAAGTTGTTGTTCTGTACTCCTCGAACTTTCTACTCTCCTGCCACCGTCCCAGGCTTAATTTCCTCTTAGATACGCCTACAGCTTCCCTCTGTGCCTCTCTTGGCATCCTCCAAAGTGCCCATCGAGGCACTCGTCACTGCCTCCTTACGAGCAGCAACCCCAACTGCCCCATCCTACTCTCTCACCGACCTTCCCACCCAGCGTGCCCACTGGGGGCTAATCTTGTCAATCTCCTCTCCATCCAACTCACCTTTCCTAGTACTGACCCTGTGGACTCTGCCAGCGGATTACCTATCACCGCCCCTATCCGCATCTCCCTCCAGAATGTCCATTCACTTGTGAACAAGGCCGTTGCCATCCATGCGCTTATTGTGGATGATTGTATTGGCATCATGGCCTTGACGGAAACCTGGCTGAGGGGTGATGACACCTTCCCCCTAAATGAAGCCCCCCGCCTGGCTATACCTTCCATCATTTGCCCTTCCCAGGCTGTCACGGTGGCGGTGTGGCTCTGATCACCAAATCATACCTTGGTCTGTCCCCCTATTCCTCTGGCACTTTCTCCTCCTTTGAGCACCTTGTTCCACCTCTCATTTAAAATCCTCGTTCTCTACCGCCCACTCAAGTACCATAAAGTTATCTTCACTGCTTTCCTCCCTCAGCCTCTTCACTGAGCGACTTCTCATTTTATGATTTCAACCATCATCTCAATTCATCATGCTCTGTCTCCTCTAAGTACACTGCCATCCTATCCTCCCTTAATCTGTCCCTCCATGTAAACTCCCCAACCCATATTCACGGCCACCCCCTTGACATTGCCATTCCCATCGTGTCAATCACAGATAAGGCCATCTCTGATCACTTCCTTGTATCGCTCTCCACCCACATCCCCCTTCCCCCTCCCAACCCTACTTCCTTCTGTCCGCCCCTGGAGAAAACCCTCTCCAATTCACTTACAACTGCATTTTCAAAATCCCAACTGTCTAGCCTTTGGCCCTCCATTCACCACGACATTTCTGCAGCTGTGCTCAACCACACCCTCACCTCCACCTTTGATGCCCTCGTCCCCATTTAAAACATTACTCTCTCTCTCACTGGCCATTCCCACTGGTACGGCCCTCATCTGCGCTCATTTAAGTCCAAGGGACGCAGTCTTGAACGGATGTGGCGGACAACTGGTTTAGCCATTCACCGCCAGATCTGGCTAGACCGCATAAAGCACTATTGGGCCCTGCTCTCATCTGCCAAAACTGTTCACTATTCCAAGATCATCATGGAATGCAAGGATAACCCCAGTTTCTTTTCTCTACTGCAAACCGTCTTTTTAAACCCCTCTCCCCTGTCTCCTCCACCCTCACCTCCAACAACAAATGCGAGGAGCTCATGGACTTCTTTGTGACTAAGATTGAGACCATCGGATCTGCTGCCTCTGCCACTTCCCTCCCTTCCCATAGCCCACCGGGCCAAACTTCCTCTAAGGTTACCTGCTGCCCTAGCCCTGAACTCTCTCCTATCTCCCCTCATGCCCTCTCCGAGCCGATTTTGTCCATGCAACTAGGACTTACGTCAGTCAAGAATGAGGTGGAAGCCCTGGGAAATAGGCTGGGATCCAGATATGCTGGGTTCCAGCCTCTGCTTCAAGTTTCCGGTGAGCCATGTTTGGCGCAGAACTTCTGCCAACCCCAAACCAGGTCACCTGCATCGGAGGGGGTATGGTCGGGAGGAGACTCCTGGGTTGGGAATTCACTGGCAGGCCAGTACACTGAGAGATAAGGTGTAGCAGCCAGCCAACCTGCAGAAAAGAAACCCTTCGTGGGGTCCAGGGCTGGGACTTGGGGCTGGAAATTATTCATCCCCTCCTTAAAAGGACCAATCTGAGCCTAGCTTTGCCCTAATTCCAGGCCATAGTGCTGGTGGACAGCTGGCTTGTGTCGCATTTCCTGCTCCCTTTCTGGCGGGTGTCAGAGATGTACCCTTAAGATGTGCAGGTGCTTGGTGGTTATAATTAAACAAGCTGATCTGCCCCTGGCCTCATCTTTTCTGGCAGGGTCAGAAATGCAGGTGAGCAATGGACACATTCTGGCAATCTGCAACCTCATGGCCCGGTAGATCCCTTACTCTACCTTTACCATCAAGCCAGGGGACCAGCCCTGGTTCAATGAGGAATGCCAGGAGCAGCACCAGGCATACCTAAAAATGAGGTGCCAACCTGGGGAAGCTGCAACACAGGACTACATGCATGTTAAAAAAATGGAAGCAGCATGCTATAGATAGAGCTAAGCGATCTCACAAGCAACGGATCAGATCAAAGCTCTGCAGTTCTGCCACATCCAGTTGTGAATGGTGGTGGACCATTAAACAACTAACGGGAAGAGGAGGCTCCATGAATATCCCCATCCTCAATGATGGTGGAGCCCAGCACATGCAAAGACAAAGCTGGTGTTTGCAACCATCTTCAGCCAGAAGTGCCGAGTGGATGATCCATATCGGCCTCCTCCTGAGGTCCCCACCACCACAGAAGCCAGTCTTCAGCCAATTCGATTCACTCCACGTGATATCAAGAAACGGCTGAGCGCACTGGATACAGCAAAGGCTGTGGGCCCCGACAACATCCCGGCTGTCGTTCTGAAGACATGTGCTCCAGACCTAGCCACGCCTCTAGCCAAACTGTTCCCATACAGCTATAACACTGGCAGCTATCCGACAATGTGGAAAACTGCCCAGGTATATCCTGTCCACAAAATGCAGGACAAATCCAATCCAATCAATTACCGCCCCATCAGTCTACTCTCAATCATCAGCAAAGTGATGAAAGGTGTTGTAAGCAGCACTTAATCACCAATAACCTGCTCACTGATGCTCAGTTTGGGTTCTGCCAGGACCACTCGGCTCCAGACCTCATTAAAGCCTTGGTCCAAGCATGGACAAAAGAGCTGAATTCCAGAGGTGAGGTGAGAGTGACTGCCCTTGACATCAAGGCAGCGCTTGACCGAGTGTGGCATCAAAGAGCCCTAGTAAAATTGAAGTCAATGGGAATCGGGGGGAAACTCTCCACTGGCTGGAGTCATACCTAGCACAAAGAAAGATGGTTGATGGTCCATCATCACAGTCCCAGGACATCGCTGCAGGAGTTCCTCAGGGCAGTGTCCTAAGCCCAACCATCTTCAGCTGCTTCATCAATGACCTTCCCTCCATCATAAGGTCAGAAATGGGTATGTTCAATGATGACTGCACAGTGTTCAGTGCCATTCACAACTCCTCAGATAATGAAGCAGTCCATGGCTGCATGCAAGGCCTGGATGACATTCAGGCTTGGGCTGATAAGTGGCAGGTAACATTCGATCCACACAAGTGCCAGGCAATGACTATCTCCAAAAAGCGAGCGTCTAATCACCACCCCTTGACATTCAACGGCATTACCATCGCCAAATCCCCCACCATCAATATCCTGGGGATCACCATTGACCAGAAACTTAACTGGACCAGCCACATAAATACGGTGGCAACAAGAGCAGATCAGAGGCTGTGTATTCGGCAGTGATTGTCTCATCTCCTGACTCCCCAAAGCCTTTCAACCATCTACAAGGCACAAGTCTAGATTGAGGGGTCACAGTCTCAGGATACGGGGTAGGAAATTTAGGACTGAGATGAGGAGAAATTTCTTCACTCAGAGGGTGGTGAACCTGTGGAATTCTCTACCACAGAAGGCTGTGGAGGCCAAGTCACTGAATATATTTAAGAAGGCGATAGATAGATTTCAAGATGCAAAAGGTATCAAGAGATATGGGGAGAGAGCAGGAATATGGTATTGAGATAGAGGATCAGCCATCATCATATTGAATGGCGGAGCAGGCTCGAATGGCCGAATGGCCTACTCCTGTTCCTATTTTTCTATGTTTCTAAGTCAGGAGTGTGATGGAATATTCTCCACTTGCCTGGATGAGTGCAGTTCCAAAAACACTCAAGAAACTCAACACCATCCAGGACAAAGCAGCCCGCTTGATTAGCACCCCATCCACCACCTTACACATTCACTCCCTCCACCACCGGCGTACCGTGGCTGCATTGTGTACCATTTACAAGATGCACTGCAGCAACTCACCAAGGATTCTTTGGCAGCACCTCCCAAACCTCTACCACCTAGAAGGACAAGGGCAGCAGACGCATGGGAACACCACCACCTCCAAGTCACACATCATCCTGACTTGGAAGCCGTTTCTCCATCGTCCCTGGGTCAAAATCCTGGAACTCCCTCCCTAACAGCACTGTGAGGGAACCTTCACCACACGGACTGCAGCAGTTCAAGAAGGCGGCTCACCACCACCTTCTCAAGGGCAATTAGGGATGGGCAATAAATGCTGGCCTTGCCAGCAAAGCACACATCCCATGAACGAATTTAAAAAAAATTCATGCCAGAATGTCAGTCCTGTAGAGTTTCATGGCTAACATATAAATTACACTGTCTGGGCAAGATGAGCAAGACTGGGAGAGATTCAAAGGAATGTTACTTTTATCTGGTGTCTGATTTCATTTTAAGGCTGGGAAGGTAAATGGAATAACTAGCTAACAAGCAAGCCTGTTTTCTGTCCTATAATTAACATTTGCTCATTTCATATGTCTGGTTAAGGTGATTGTCACCTGAAAGGTGAATCCTTGTAATAAAACAAGTCATCTTAATCGATGAAACTTCAAAACAGCTAGAAAAAGGGATCTTACTTTGTGAATTTTAGTGAACAAAATAATTTTTTTGACACCCAGGTCAGAAGAAAGTAGAAGGAAACCCTGAAGAGATTAGTAAAGGTTCAGAATAGCTTATAATGCCAGTCCTCTACATTGCATGAGTACTAAGAACGATAGTTCAGAAAGAACATTTAAGAAATCTAGTCAGATATTTAAATGTATCATTTGTCTGTAACAGTTCAAGTATCTGAGAATGGAGGGACAGAAATTAATAAGGGCTATTTGCATGAACTTGCTAAGTTAGATGTACCGGGAAGAGAAGCAGGCGGTGGAGGGAAAGAAAGAAGGAATACTTTGCTACGGACTGAAATCAACTCCACAAGTTTCTCCAGGGGCGAATACAAGTGACCGGGGGGTGGCAAATCCACCCAACTCCGCTATGGCTGACTCAGATGTACATGGTGATATGAAATCCAGGAATAATATTGTCAAACCAAGTAGCTTATCAGCACCACACCGAAATAGATTTTGAACGTTTTTGGATAGCCGTGTTATTCAAAACTGTTAACATGTCACCTGTGCAAATGAATAACTTTGCCAATTTATGTAATCTTGTATGATGAGCCGATCCCTGTTGTATTAAATAGAGCCCAGCTGACAATGAGTTATTGTGGTATACCTAAACCATGCTGGAGTTTGCAAATGCTGAACTCGATCAGTTAATAATATTTACTCATGTACTCCCCCGAGCCCCCATTCCCCAGTCTCCCCCGAGCCCCCATCTCTCCCCGAGCCCCCATTCCCCAGTCTCTATCTCACCCCGAGCCCACATTCTCCAATCTCCAATTTGATGGTGTATTAATCATGTTATTATAGAAGTGTTAATAAATTCCTGCTGTATCGACATCTGATTTCATTTTTGATGACTCTGGCAAGCGAGTGATTGTGTTAATTTACTCAGTAGTGTGCAGTGTTCCAGCTGTAACTGAATTGGGCAACTTAAGATCATTTGAATTGATTAGTTCAAGGTTGTTCAAATGAGCTAAACTTCAGGCATCTAATAATGCTTACACATAGAATCTCCAAGCCTATTCTCTGATGTGGAGTTATGGACCAAAACTCTGTGTGGTTTATGGATTTACTGACCACCATTGTTCTTACAGTACTGTCGTACAGCAATTACCAGGTAAAGCTTGCCCAAGCTATTTTCAGTCAGGAGAAAGGGTGGTGGAAGCAGCTTCAATATTAACTTTCAAAAGGGAGCTGGATATATACTAGAAAAGGAAAAATTTGCAGGGGAGTGGGACTAATTGGGTAGCTCTTTCAAAGAGCCGGTACAGGCACAATAGGCTGATTGATCTCCCTCTATGCTGCAAGATTCTATGCTTCTATTTAATAGCCATCCAATGTTAGCCTGAATTACACATCTCAAATTCTAGCTCAGTATCCATTTAATGAGATCAGGTGCTTCAAATTAACAATGTTTCTTCTGTCTCTCTGTACAGGCACAGTGAATGCCTTTTTGAATGTTATATCACAGAACAACTGGTCTATTTATGCTGCCCTGGGACACAAACTGGATCAATGAACATCAGAATGAAACATACAGCCAAACTGCTATTTGCTGTTGTAAACGTGCTTAAAGTGAATAAATATTCATCCCAACTAGCTGGGCTGGGTGAAAATCCAGATACCAAAGGTGACGTCCAATTGTATCAGTCCACCTTGGTAATGGTGTGATTATGTCACCCCCCCCCCCCCCCCCCCTTTAAAAAGACAACATATAGTTGAGCAAAAACTTGACCACATACTGTACCTGGCTAGTTTCTGGTGAGATCTGCTGTCTGATTTTAAAGCAGCATGGATCAGCAACAGGTTAAAGAGATCTCTCTGGAAGAAACAAAGTTATTTTAAAGGAATGAGATTACATGCAGTGAAATAAATCCCAATATCACAGCTGTTCAAATTACATGGTACAATATCAGGGCCCCAATTTTCGGCTTGTCTGGGGAATGGTCGGGTTTCCCTGAATGTGGGGTTTCTGACACACACAAAAAAGTGTCAGCCAGCTCCACGCAATTTTCCCTCAAGTGGCCAATTAATTCCCAGCATGTGGGAAGCCTTGCTAATTGTCCAATTCGAGTCAGAAATCCCCACAGTATGATGTCATCATTCGTGGTGCTTTCGAGGTCCATAGCAAGCACTGCATCCTCTGAAGGCTTCCAAGCGAACCTTACAGGATGGCAGAGGAGCCTGCAGCAGCTGTGGCCAGTGCCAGACCCCGAGCTGCCTCCAAATTCGACGAGGGTTCATTGCAGGCATTATTGGATGGGGTTAGGGCCCACAGGGAGGTCCTCTTCCCTAGGTCAGGGAGGAACAGGCCTCCCATTGAGACCAATGCTGCATGGATGCAGGTGTCAGCAAATGCCAACTCGCTGGGAGTCACCAGAAGAACCTTGGCATTACATCTCTAACTCCTTCCTTTACTCCCCCACAGTACCATCCAGAGCCCCCATCCTCACTGTGGAGGAGGAAGAGGCTGTGCAGCCAGACTCCTCAGAAGAAGCTCCAACCTCTGAGGGCGCAGCGTCAGCAGAAGTAAGCGCACCCAGCACCAGCGCAGACACTCACACTTCGGGGGGACCTTCGGGACATAGAGTAGTGTTGTCACCTGGTGTTTCACAGCTCACAAGTGAGCCTCAGCAGATTCTGGAGACAGGGACAGCAGTGGAGAGTCCTCGTCGGAGGGCGCAGGACTCTGCCAGATCAGCTTAGCTGCGCTGCATGTCGACCCTCTGCCTCTGGGTCCATCTGCAAGAGAAGAGGTGATGGATCTCCATGCACAGATTTAGGAGTCTCTGGCAGGTTTTGTCTCCAGGGTCGCTGCGAGTGTGGAGTGAATGGAGGAGTCCATAGCGACCATGAGCAGAGCCTTTGTGGAGTCATTGGCGCATGAACGCATCACCATGGAAAGGCTGGCAACCTCCATGGAGGAGATAACTCGCCAGGGTACGGAAAACATGGTGAGTGCTCATAAGAGAATGACATCTCTTGAGGAGCGTTGGCCATCTGTTGAACAGAGAAACCAGATCTTCATGGAAGTCCTTCTGAGTAGGACTGCCAGTGCAGAAACGGCTCCCCATGGCCCCCTAAAGCGCAGCAAGGTGCTCTCAAGCCACTTCCAAGCGCTGGCCCCTTCTGGCCTGTGCAGCTTCAGGTGAGTGAGCAGCAGCCTGGTGCTCCTGTTGCTGATCCTGCTGTTCCTGGTTCTGCGGCTGCCGCCTCTGCTGCTGGAGATCCTCTAATGGCATGAAGGGAAGGAAAAAAAGGCATCCCATGCTTCTCGTAGATGCCTCCGCTGAGGAAGCGCTGAGTGAGGGTGGCAAGAGGGGCTTCCCAGGAGGCTCTAACCTTCCACAGGTGTGCGTAAGCCTTGAAGAAGTAGCCCCAAACCTGCAACAACAAGGTCCTTCAACATACAAGTGCTGTCCCTTTAAATCGCAGCTTCTCCAATTGACCTGCAGCTGACAGCAAGCAAGCCAACTGTTTGCACGCCAGGTCTCATCAGCGGGGTTCCCCGCAGGCGTGTTTCAGGTGGGGAAAGCCCCAAATTCGCAACGCCCCGGAAAATCTACTTCAACAAGGTAATAATTGGTCATTAGTGCTCCGACGACCAGGCCCGCCAGTGGCGGCCGGGACTGAAGCGGGTCGCGGAGAAACGGCGGTCCGAAAGTCGGACGGGGTGGGGAATCAGGTGGGGGGTGGGGGTGGTCGCAACCCGCTTTTTCGGCGATTTTCGGCCCCCGGCCGCCTGGAAAGCCGCCCGACGGCTGGCAGAAAATCGACCCCCATATGTCTAAGTCACATAATTTGGTCACAGAAGCCTACCAAGCACTCCTGTTTGATAGGAAGTACCCTGGCAACAATAGAAAAAAGACTTGCATTTCTATAGTGCCTTTCACAACCACCGGACATCCCAAATCGCTTTACAGCCAATGAAGTAATTTTGAAGTGTAGTCACTGTTGTAATGAGGGAAATGCGGCAGCCAATTTGCGCTCCGCAAGCTCCCACAAACAGCAATGTAATAATGACCAGATAATCTGTTTTTGTTATGTTGATCGAGGGATAAATATTGGCCAGGACACGGGGATAACTCCCCAGCTCTTCTTTGAAATAGTGCCACGGGATCTTTTATGTCCACCTGAGAAAGAGCAGACGGGGCCTCGGTTTAACATATCATCTGAAAGACGGCACCTCCGACAGCGCAGCACTCCGTCAATACTGGACTGAAGTATCAGCTTAGATTTTTGTGCTCAAATCTCTGGAGTGGAACTCTGAACCCACAACCTTCCAACTCAGAGGTGAGAGTGCTACCCACTGAGCCACTGGCTGACACCAGAAGAAAAATGTTTGTTGCAAACAGTAAGAACAAAAACAATCATCCACAAATTCCTTCAATATATTCTCTAGAAGAGTACAGTAGCTCATCTCAATTTCAGCTGATATTAGCAAACAGCTCAAGTGGGCTTTCAAGGTTACAATGGCATTTCAACCAGTCCTGCAATCCAGCATTACTGTCTTGGGACATACTCCAGCCTGTGCGTTGTTCAATATTTGTTTGTTTTAAGTCTCTCAACTGTGCGTCCGATTCCTCATGGATAGAGGCACTGCTCAGTTAACACCAAGCCATACAGACCACATGGTCTTGGCCTCCATTCCCAGACTGTATTGAAATAGGTCATCTCAGCTGAGGCAGGACCGTACGCTGAAAATTAATTTAGAATTATATAGAACTGATTGTACCTGCTGCCCCCTGGGTGCACTGCCTCATGAATTGGGATGGGGTGTGGGGGTGGGGGAAGGGGGTGGAAACCAAGGGCATTCTCCTTGGAAAATGTTCAGGTTTTACATTAAAAATGGTTCCTTACAGTTCATTTTAATAATTTTAACTTAATAATGGGTAGATTTTCAATTTAATAATTATAGGGAAAATAAATGATGTTTGGGGTTCATACGAACCAGACCATCACATCCCATGAAGCTACTTGAACAGTCATGTGCCTCCCATTCACAAGGCAATCTTCTCCCTCGAATCCCCAGTTCTCAGAGGTATGGATTCCCCTTCAGTGCATAATGGCACTCTTCACACACCCCCAGTTAATAGAGGCGCTCTACCCTCTCCAACGTCTCCAGTTCACAGATGTACGCTCCATTCCTGAAGACCTTGTCACTGCCTTCTCCAGCTGTAGCTCATAGCTGGCACTGCCATTTTGCTGTCTGGAAGCAGTCTTTGTGCTCAGGAAGGAATTCCAGATTTATGGTTAAACCAGGAATTCCCACACCGCCTGTCCCTGAAGTGAAGCCGCAGAATCCGCTACAATCTACAGCCAGAGCCAGCAGCGCCATTCATCAAGGTGTAGAACAGCATGGGCCAGAAATTGCATAGCGCCCCGTTTAGGGTGATACTTTTACGGTAGCGTAGAAGTGTCGCCGGGTGCTATGCGAGGGACTTGGATGCGAACTTCCGGTTTAGAGCTCCAGGAAGGAAGTGGAACACTAAATCAAGCGCTACGACTTCCCTTGGAGCGCTAAAGCCGGCAGGAGGGGTGGTAGCGGTGCAGAGCTGCCCAATGTCGAGGGCAACGCTGTCAGGAACGGAGGCTCCTTCCCTCCCTTAAAGAGAAGGGCCATCGCTGCAGGCTCTGCAATGAAAAGAGGTACCTCTTCGCAGACGGCATCCACGAACCGCCACAATCAGCCCCAAGCACTCTAGCAGAGTATAGGGCTGATCGATCGCAGCCAAAGAAAATAATGAAAAATGAACGTTAGGCTTCACAAAAAACATTCCCCCCCGCAACCATCACCCCCTTTAAACAGTGCTTCTGAAGCTCCCGGCCTCCCGAACGCCTCCTGCAGCTGTCGGTGTTGTAGCCCGGCGATGCTTCAGGGGGCGGAACCGAAGTTCGGGTCTGGGGCGCTACTGGGGCGATGCGCAGGACGATGACATCACAATCTCTGGGCAATAGTGAATCGGCGGTCCAATTTGCAAATTGGGCAGGGTGTAAAATAGGCTGCCGATTTGCTAATGCCTGTTTTATTCTACTGCCGAAGTTGAGTTTCACCCCCAATGCGAGGGGTCATATATGAAGACTACTGACTGGAGCGAAAGACTGATAACTTGAGAAAGGCATGGGAAGGCTGATGACAGTATGAAACAGCAGTTTAAGCCCCTTCAGGAGAAATAGGGCAAAAAATATAGAGAAAAGGAAATAGATTCAAAGTTTTTTTTAAAAAATGAATCACGAATGGATATAAAAAATAATAGAAATTTGTGAGTGTTTTATTCCTTGACAATATGAAGGGCATTCTCCACAGCTCCAATGTACAGTCTGCATTTTGGGATCTGGTTTCCACTTCAATCAATGCATATATTATCAAAGGAGATGAATGCTATAATTGGACTAATGAAGGCTCTTTAAACAAAGGCAATTGCTGGAATGATACTGTGCAGTAATGGCATGGATTTCTAAAAGAACGACACAGATCAGGTTTTTTTACATGAAAAAGTTACTGCAGCACCACACTGAATGCATGTTGCAATACCTCAAGCTGCTCAGAGCAAAACACAAGGGAGAAAGCAAACAAAAAAACAGATTAAAATATATATATATATATATCTCCACTGGAAGTAAAAATAAATTGAGTTCAAAAAAAGGAACTCAGATTCCTTTAACCTAGGTTGTCCAGACGAAAGGTTCTGATGAAAGGTCATCTACCGGAAACATTAACTCTGTTTCTCTCTTCACAGATGCTGCCTGACCTGCTGAGTATCTCCAGCATTTTCTGTTTTTATCCTGACAAATATGGACGTTAAATTACTAAAGTAGTGATTTTAATTTTGGCCTATTTTCTGACAGGGAAGTTTGGTTTTAGAACATAAGAACATAAAAAATAGGAGCAGGAATAGGCCACTTGGCCCCTCCAGCGTGCTCCGCCATTCAATAAGATCATGGCTGATCTTGGGCTCAAAGCCACTTCCCTGCCTGCTTCCCATAACCCTTCACTCCCTTATCTTGTAAAAATCTGTCTACTTTAAATGTATTTAATGACCCACTCTCCATAGCTCTCTGGTGCAGAGAATTCCACAGATTTACAACCCTCAGAGAAGAAATTCCTCCTCATCTCAGTTCTAAAAGGACGGCCCTTTATTCTGAAACTATGCCCCCGAGTTCTAGATTTCCCCACGAGGGGAAACATCCTCTCTGCATCTACCTTGTCGAGCCCCCTCAGTATCTTATATGTTTCAATAAGATCACCTCTCATTCTTCTAAATTCCAATGAGTATAGGCCCAACCTGCTCAACCTTTCTTCATAAGTCAACCCCTTCATCCCAGGAATCAACCATGTGAATCGTCTGTGAACTGCCTCCAATGCAAGTATATGCTTCCTTAAATAAGGAGACCAAAACTGTACGTAGTTTGAGAGACTAGATATGTTGTGATAACAGGTAGGTGAGCCCTTTCAGCGCACATACTCAGAAGCACGAATGGCAATAGCTGTCTGCCTTTACATGTTTATAGACTGATGGCCGCTGTTTTTTGGTTGTGTTTGGTCTCCATAATGCAAGTTCTAAAACACAATAAGCCGAGCAGTGGAGTGAGACGGTGACTTAGGCTGGGATTTTGCTGACCTTGGCGGGTTCGTGGCGGGTGATGGCGGTGGCGGGTCCCGACCCCGCTGTTGGGTCCATCCCGCTCTGTGAAATACATTTCCCTTGATTGGGCTTGTTAAGCCCGCCCAGCGCGTTCCCCAGCCAATTAGAAGAAGCGGGTCTGGTGACGTCATTTGATGATGCATCATCAGCCGGTTTCCTTAATGGGAACATGGCTAAATTTATTCTGACATTTGTGCTGTCAGTGTTCTACAGCATTGAGGTGCTGCAAACACTGACAATCACTGCACAAAGGCACAGGGTTGCACCCAGGCTCTCCCATGACTCCCTCCATATGCTTATGGAGGGAGTTACAGCACACAGGGAGGACCCCTTCCCTTCCCATGGACAGAAGTGATCTCCCCAGGAGACCAACACAGCCTGGTTGCACATTGCAGAGGAGGACACAAGCAGGGATGTGGTCAGGAGGAACTGGGTGCAGTGCCGCAAACGTTTCAATGATCTCAGTAGATCACAAAATGTTAGTACAAAGCCACACTCAACCTCATCCTGCCGTGCCTCTCATCACATCCCCATCACTCTACCTTCCCTACCCTACTCCTGCACATCTTACTCACACCAACTTACCTTGCACCTCCACCCATCCCTCTCTATCTATATTATCACATCCCCATCTCACTAGCCACCCCTCACACTCACCCTCATCCCAGTGAAATCATACCAACTAACAACACACAAGGGTAGGCATTTGGGTGTTTTATGCAATGTTCATGTAAAGTTTCTGTTAATGTGGTGTCAAACATTGAAACCTTTATTTTCAACACTTTGCGTTCTTGGACAGGTGTGTGTAGCTTTGGAAGTGGCTTAGTGAGTTGCAGTGAATGGTGAGACATAACGGTATCCCTGCAATGCTGATGAGTGTGAAAGGAATGGCTTGGACATTGTAGGGGTGCTTTATGGTGTTGGTGTGGGATGGTGCCAATCTGGCGCATCATGTGCCAGCCAGGGTGTACAGCGTCAAGTGAAGTAAATCTGGCCTCCCGGGCAGCAATGTAGTTGGGTGCTGATGCCTTCTGTCCTGTGCAGCATCAGTTGATTGCGAAGAACGTTGGTGCTGCAGGTGTGCCTGGTGCTGCTGGTGTTGGGGCTGATTGTGATGGGATTCTGAGGACCAAGATGAGAGAGTATAAAGTCCTCCCATGCTGATGGAATAAATGGCAGGTGAAGTAGAGATCACAGAAGTGATCTGTCAATGGTGAGAGAGGTAATGAGGTCAGACTGGATGGAGACTTGTGTAAAGACTTGCAGCATGGCGAATCTGTTGTGGAAATGCAGTGAGGAAGAGTTTATGGCTGAGGGAAGATATCTCTGTAAGTTGAGAGCTTTGACTGTACATTTGAAGCTGTCAACTCACCCGCTGTGAAAAAAAACCTTTCCCACCCGACCCGCCACCGATCACGCTCGTTGATGCCTCACAAAATTCCGGCCTTAGTCACCATATGGTTTGTAGCCTTGATTTCCCACATGCACTTTTGCAAAAGGGAGGATGAGCATATAGCAGAGTTTCACCCTGTCCTTAATTAACCTGTGACTTTCACTCAGAGGGTGGTAAACCTGTGGAATTTTCTACCACAGAATGCTGTGGAGGCCAAGTCACTGAATATATTTAAGAAGGTGATAGATTTCTAGACTGTAATGAAATCTGTTTGGCTTGCCTGTATTCGTTTTGCACTCATGTATACTACCCTCCCCCACACGGTGTATAGTTTCACTTCCTCTTTCCTGACTAACCTGGAAGGTTCCAGGTCTTGGCTCTTGGCTCCGCCCCTGACTTCTCTTACTTAAATATCCCAGGATCTGTATGACTCATTCCTGTGAGCCAGTCGGTGTGTTGAGATGTAAGCTCTGATCTTAGTGATTAAAAGCCAACTTGTTTAAGTTTATAACTTCTAGTTTTGTGGTTATTGAAGGCACATCAATTATAATCACTAAAGAATACTAGGATGGATCGCCTCCTAAAAGCAGAGCGTCTGGACTTGGATCCACATTCTGCTGAAGCATCAAATCAATTTGGACACTGGCTCAAATGCTTCGAACTCTTCGCGGGGGCCTCATCCGCTAGCGAGGTAGATAAACTGAGTCTACTGACTACTCGCGGAAGTCATCGGATTTATTCGTTCATCCGGGACGCCACCTCTTACACGGAGGCCATCACTATCCTGAAGGCCCAATACCAGAGGCCGGTAAACGAAGTGTACGCCAGACATCTGCTGGCTACACGCAGGCAGCGACCTGAGGAATCAATGGACGATTTCTTACAGGGCCTAAAGGACTTGGTCCGGGACTGTAACTGCAAGGCCGTGACGGCCAATGCGTACTCTGACGAATTGGTCCGCGATTCCTTCATCACGGGCCTCAAATCGAATTATATCCGGCAGAGACTGCTGGAGAAGGAGGTCCTGGACTTAAAAAAGGCAGTGGCCACTGCGTGATCGCTGGGCGTGGCCCAGAAAAACTCTGACTCTTATTCTTCCGGCCATGCGGCCCTCACCGCCTCATGCGCGCCGAGCGGGCCGCCATCTTGGAATCAGCCATCTTCCCCATCCAGGTCTCAGACCAGCTCTACACCGCCGGAGTCCCCACACACAAGTTCAGCCAGGAGTCCTACTACAGCGGCAATGTCTCGAGGCCCGAAATGCTACTTCTGCGGCCAGGCCAAGCACCCCAGACAATGATGCCCAGCGAAGGACGCTACATGCTTCAAATGTAAGAAAAAGGGGCATTTTAGCAAAGTCTGCAGGGGGAATCCGATTTCCAACTCCGTCACTGCCTCGTGCGTGCCGTGCAGGCCGCCATCTTGGGATCCGCCATCTTTTCCCGACTCAACGGCCGCCCAGGGCCCAACAGTGGCTTCGATCATGGTGGATCAATCCAGGCCACACCCGTTGACAAAATCTATGATGGACATACAGGTAAACGGGAATTTAACGAAATATTTAATTGACTGTGGGAGTACCGAGAGTTTTATCCACCCTAGCCTGGTACGGCGGCACTCATTAACGGTAACCCCTACACGGTGCAGAATTGCTATGGCTGCTAAGCCCCACACTTCGGACATTTTGGGCTACTGTGTGGTAACACTGACTGTAAAAGGCACGGACTACAAGGATTTTAAACTCCTCGTGATGCCAGAACTCTGTGTTAATGTAATCTTGGGCCTGGACTTCCAGTGCCACCATGAAAGTGTCACGCTAGCATATGGCGGGTCCCAGCCGCCACTCACAGTCTGTGGCCTGTCAACCGTAAAAATCAGCCCGCCCTCTTTATTCGCTAATCTCGCTCCGAATTGTAGGCCCATAGCGACCAAAAGTAGACGGTACAGTCTGGAAGACAGACACTTTATCAAGGTGGAAGTGGACAGACTCCTGCGGGAAGGCATTATTGAATGCAGTACCAGTCCGTGGCGTGCCCAAGTAGTCATAGTTAAAAATAGCGAAAAGAAACGGATGGTAATTGACTACAGCCAGACTGTTAATATTTATACCCAGCTGGACGCCTACCCTTTACCCCGCATATCAGAAATGGTCAACCAGATTGCGCAATACCGAGTCTTCTCGACTATCGACCTCAAATTCGCGTATCACCAGCTCCCCATTAGAACGGAGGACCGCCCATACAACGCCTTTGAGGCGAACGGACGCCTCTACCATTTTCTCAGAGTGCCCTTCGGGGTAACAAATGGGGTCTCGGTCTTCCAACGCGAGATGGACCGCATGGTTGACGAGAATAAACTACAAGCTACCTACCCCTATCTGGACAATGTCACTATCTGCGGGCACAACCAGCAAGACCACGATCTAAATCTTGCGAGATTTTTAAAAACTGCCCTAAAGCTGAATCTAACCTACAACGAAGACAAATGTGTCTTCAACACAACCCGTCTCTGTATCCTCGGCTGTGTGGTGGAAGATGGGGTAATTGGACCGGACCCTGACCGATTACGCCCCCTAAAGGAACTGCCCCTGCCACACAATCCCAAAGCTTTAAAAAGGTGCCTGGGATTTTTTTCGTATTATGCCCAACGGGTGCCCAATTACTCTGATAAGGCCCAACCCCTCATTAAATCGACGTCCTTCCCACTATCAGCTGAAGCTCGGGAGGCTTTCACCAGTATCAAACAGGACATTGAAAGGGCTGCACTGTGTGCAGTGGACGAAAGCATTCCCTTTCAAGTCGAAAGCGATGCGTCAGACTTTGCCTTAGCTGCGACCCTCAATCAGGCTGGGAGACCTGTGGCCTTCTTCTCCCGAACCCTTCAGGGACCTGAAATCAGGCACTCTTCTGTCGAGAAGGAGGCACAGGCTATAGTGGAGGCAGTGCGGCACTGGAGACACTACCTAGCCGGCAAACGTTTCACCCTGCTCGCCGACCAGCGGTCGGTGGCTTTCATGTTTAATAACAAAGGGGGAAAATCAAGAATGACAAAATACTCAGGTGGAGGATCGAACTATCCACGTTCGACTATAATATTATGTACAGGCCGGGAGCCCTTAATGAACCCCCAGACGCCCTATCGCGGGGAATGTGTGCCAGCATTCATACGGACAAATTACAGGGTCTCCACAACGACCTCTGTCACCCAGGGGTCACCCGACTATACCATTTTATAAAGTCCCGCAATCTGCCCCACTCCATCGAGGAAGTCAGGGCAATGACCAGAACCTGCCGCATCTGTGCGGAATGCAAGCCTCGTTTCTACAGGCCTGACCGTGCACACCTTATCAAAGCCACACGGCCATTCGAGCGCCTAAGTCTGGACTTCAAGGGATCCCTTCCCTCTGCCGACCGTAACGTATACTTCCTCAATATCATCGATGAATATTCCCGCTTCCCCTTCGCCATTCCCTGCCCAGTGCCACGGTCATCAAGTGTCTCTGTAATCTATTCTGCATGTTTGGCATGCCGAACTACATACACAGCGATAGGGGGACGTCATTTATGAGTGACGAACTGCGCCAGTTCTTGCTCTCAAAGGGGATAGCCACTAGCAGAACCACTAGCTACAACCCCCGGGGTAATGGGCAAGTGGAAAGGGAGAATGCTACTGTTTGGAAGGCTGTCACGTTAGCCTTAAAGTCAAAAGGCCTTCCGACCTCCCGCTGGCAGGAAGTCCTCCCAGACGTGCTCCACTCCATGAGGTCTCTGTTATGTACTGCCACTAACGCTACCCCTCACGAAAAGATGTTCGTTTTCCCCCGGAAATCCACCTCGGCCATATCTCTACCCGCGTGGCTGACGTCTCCGGGGACAGTACTTGCGGAAGCACGTGAGAGGCCATAAAACGGACCCCCCTGTGGAAAAGGTACAGCTCCTCCATGCAAACCCTCAGTACGCCTATATCGAATACTCTGACGGGCGAGAGGACACTGTTTCCATAAAAGACCTCGCTCCCTCGGGGAGCAGAGAGAACGATGGGAGACTACCCGAGGAAGACCTACACCAAAAAGAGACAGGACGCCCAGAGGTATCAATACCCAACTTTAACCTGGAGGACACTGCAGATAACCTGGAAGACACTGCGGAGGCCCGGACAGCGGAGGAACCAGAATCCACTCCTCTAGGGGCACCCCAACCGGCTTTGCGCCGATCACTGAGAACCGCAAAACCTCCTGACAGACTCACTTATACCAACTTTTAAGAAACATCACCCCGATGGACTAAATCTAAAGAAGGGGTGAATGTAATGAAACCTGTTTGTCTTGCCTGTATTCGTTTTGCACTCATGTATATTACCCTCCCCCACACGGTGTATAGTTTCACTTCCTCTTTCCTGACTAACCTGGAAGGTTCCAGGTCTTGGCTCTTGGCTCCGCCCCTGACTTCTCTTACTTAAAGATCCCAGGATCTGTATGACTCATTCCTGTGAGCCAGTCGGTGTGTTGAGATGTAAGCTCTGATCTTAGTGATTAAAAGCCAACTTGTTTAAGTTTATAACTTCTAGTTTTGTGGTTATTGAAGGCACATCATAGACGTAAAAGGCGTCAAGGGGTATGGGGCGAGAGCGGGAATATGGTATTGAGATAGAGAATCAGCCATGATCATATTGAACGGCAGAGCAGGCTCGAAGAGCCGAATGACCTACTCCTGCTCCTATTTTTTCTATGTTTCTAGGTGACTATTAATTTTATCCTGTATTATGGCCTCTAGAAGCTTACCATTACCATTGTCTTTGGTCCTCGCCACAAACTCTGTTCCCTAGCCACCGACTCCATCCCTCTCCCTAGCAACTGTCTGAGGCTGAACCAGACCGTTCGCAACCTTGGTGTCGTATTTGACCCCGAGATGAACTTCCGACTACATCTCCACTCCATTGCCAATAGCGCCTACTTCCACCTCCGTAATTGCCCGACTCCACCCCTGCCTCAGCTCAGCTGCTGCTGAAAATCTCATCCATGCCTTGGTTACCTCGAGACTTGACTAGTCTAATGCTCTACTGGACGGCCTCCCATCTTCCACCCTACATAAACTTGAGCTCATCCAAAACTCTGCTGCCCGTATCCTATCTCGCACCAAGTTCCGTTCCCCCATCACCCCTGTGCTCGCTGACCTACACTGGCTCCCTCCATGGCCGCACTCCTTCCTATCTCTGTAACCTCCTCCAGCCCTACAACCCTCCGAGATCTCCGTGCTCCTCCAATTCTGGCCGCTTGCACATCCGCAATTTTAATTGCTCCACTATTGACAACCGAGCCTTCAGCTGCCTGGGCCCTAAACTCTGGAATTCCCTCCCTAAACCTCTTTGCCTCTCCTTCTTTAAGAAGCTCCTTTAAAACCTACCTCTTTGACCAAGCTTTTGGTCATCTGTCCTAATATCCTTACGTGGCTTGGTGTCAAATTTTGTTTGATAACGCTCTTGTGAAGTGTCTTGGAGTGTTTTACTATGTTCAAAGGTGCTATATAAATGTAAGTTGTTGTTGTTTAGTTACTATTGTGCATAGCTAAACGCCCAGCCATAAAACTTCTTTCACGGAAGCCTTGAAGCAGGACAACTTGCTGCCTTCTTGGCTTGGAGAATCGTCTGTGGTGGAAGGTGTGATGGTGGCCCTAATTCCACCAGGTTGTAACATCGGCCAAAATACATGGTTTATACCTGTTCAAGCTTCATAAATCCCGTAATACACGAGACTACGAAGAAGAAAGCAGAAGAAAGAAGGCTCTGACCACAATCGTTCAAACATCCTTCGATATGGAAGCTGGGGCAGAGCTTCCATATTCAGAAAGGGAAAAAGGAACAAACCGGTCAGCATAACATCGGTAATGGTAAGCTTCTAGAGGCCATAATACAGGATAACATTAATATGCACCTAGAAAGTCATGGGTCAATTAAGGACAGCTAACATGGATTTATAAAAAGTAAAGCACGTCTGACAAATTTAATAACATTCTTTGAGTAAATAATGGAATTTATTAATAAAGGAAATGCAGTGGATGCTGTGTATGTGGAATTTCAAACATCGCTGCATGGGAGGCTTGTTGATAAAATTAAAGTACATTAAAGTAAAGGGAGTGCAACCGCATGGATAGGGAGTTGGTTAAAGTCCATGTAGGAGGGAAATCGCGAAGAAATTTTTCACACAAAGGGTAATACAAATCTGGAATTCTCTCCCCCCAAGCAGCTGTGGATGATAGGACAATTGGAACTTTCAAGACTGAGGTCAATAGATTTTTGTGAGGTAAAAGTATCAAGGGATTTGGAGCAAAGGCGGCTAAATGGAGCTGGGTACAGATCAGCCGTGATCTCATCGAATGGCGGAGCAGGCTCAAGGGGCTGATCGGCCTACTCCTGTGCCGAATGTTGGTATTGCTTGCACAGTCTATTCTCAGGACCAAAGTCTGTTTAGTTTGACATCTGAGTCTGGTTTCGGCTGATATAGGTCATTCTGAAAAGTTATTGCAAAATACCTGTGCATTACTGCCTCCAATGTTCTGGATCTGGTAACGAACTGGATTTAACAGATCCACAGTGCCACTATAATTTCCATTTGCAAACTCTATTATTGCCTGACAGATGGGAAGTCCCAAATCTCGACCAAGCTGGTGTTGATAGTTCTCACCAGGAGTTCTGAAAAATAAAAAATAAAACAAACAACATTCTCCAATCTGAGACACTGCATAATGTCTGATGTGAATTGAATTCAGACTTTTCTTTCCATAAAGATCACCTTGCATTTTTTTCAGAAATGGATTGAAGCAGATTTGTTATTGTAGATGAACAGAACTCAATTGGAAAATTGGAAGACCTGACCCGAGACCTCACCATAGGTTTTCCTCACAAAGGAAGAAATTTGCTTTCTACATTTTCTCTGCACCAATGTGATACCACCAGAACAAAATGTTCCTTCACAGGATTGTCTTCAACTGTTTAAGATTTACCTCATGACCAGGTATCAGATAATTACCAGCACCTTCATTCCAACTTTGGGAAACACAATAAAAACAAATCATTAAACTAAAAAACAAACACAAGCAGTAGGGATGCTCCAATAAACTCCAGCACATGAAACCTTTGAAAGGTTTAAACCAAGTTAACAAAAGCAAAAATTCCTTCATCAGCTGCATTTAAACCCTTAGGCAGCAAAATTTGGTTATGTCACGTTACGGGGCGGTAACTGAATTAACACCAGACATTTAGTGCCCAGCGTGGGAGTAGCGCCCTGGCGAGGAAACGCAGCGCTCTCTCGGGCACTCCACTTCCTCTCGGGCTGGTGTCAGGGACGCAAAGCACGGTGGCGCCGGAGCGCAATGCGGCTGCTCCGCGTAGCGCTGAGACGTTTCACCGCCCCTTCCCTTCCGTTAAAGGGGAGGGAAGCTGCAAGCTCTGCAGGCCATTTGACGGCCTCCACTAGCCCACCAGGGGGGCGTGGTGCCGTGGCCACAGCTGACATTGCCCGCGGGAGACTCACGGGGCGCAGCCGAATTTCTGTTGCGGGGCGCTAAGGGGTCGTGTCGCTCGCCGATGATGTCATCGGCAGATCTGCAATGGCCAGGGGCGCTACCGGTGGGCAGCGGCGCTATCGGCTAGCACATCAGCAGCGCCCTAGTGAATTTCTTGGGAGGCTTCACCAGGCGACAACTGTTCTGCCCCCCGTTAGCGCCCCTGGAGGCACTAACGGCATGTGCAAAGGAGGCAAATTTCGCATATCTGCATAAACTGCATGATCGCTGCTGCATTCCTCCTTAATGACACATCAGTATAAATTAGTCTATCATTTCTTGCTTTGAACAAACAATGTTAAATTAATGAATTACTAAAATGAGTTGCCAATTTTATAAATAGACAACCATTCAAGTCCAGATATGCTGCATTTAGACAATAGGGGGGCGATTTTCTGACGTCGGAGGAGGCGGGTTTGGCAGCGGGAAAGGCAGGAACAATGAGGGCGGGTTGGAAGACGCCTCCAACCCGCCTCCGCGGGATTTTGCCGGTGCCGGTTTTGGAGGTCGGGAAATGGTCCCGCCTCCAACTGGCCATAGCGCTAGTTAACATCATTAAGTGCTCGTGATTTTTCGAGCATTTCGGCGTGTTCCACAACCCTCCTAAACCATGCCAGCTAAACCTGGCGGGTTGAATCGTGGGTGGTCTCCTCACAACTACAGGTCCAACAATAAATCATTTATTTCATCAAGGATTATTTGCAGGTGCCAGAACTTTGCTTTAAAAGGTCTTTGAGCACTTTTAGAAGGCCTTCCGAAGTCCGAGATGCTACAGCTTGAATCTATCAACTGTGGGACCTCCTTAGAAGACCCTCTCCCCGCTTGCAATGAGCGCTTCCCTAACGAAGGCATCTGCAAGCAGCGTGGGAACCATTCGTTTTCTTTCTCCATGGACCTCAGATGAGGATGAGGAGCATCCACGGCAGCAGCAGAACCAGGCAGCTCAGCAGCAGGAGATCCAACCTGCTCAGGCAGCTCAGCAGCAACCGCAGCAGGAGCCCCAACATCCTGCTTAGCCACCTGATACTACACAGGGCAGAAGGCGCCAGCACATCAAGGCACCTCGCCGCAGGAGATACCCCAACAGAGGGTTTTCAGACAAAGGATGAGTTACCTCAACATGAGTGAGCAGCAGTGCCAAAGGAGGCTGAGACTTTTGCGAGAGGTTGTCCGAGAGATCTGCGGAGGGCTGCAGCAAGACCTGCTGCCCAGAGGAATGGGTGGACACCCCTTACCAGTGGCTGTCAAAGTTGTTAGATCCGGGTATCTTAATGTTGTGTCCTTCAATAATCAGACAAAAGACTGCAGGGAACGATCAACAGGTGTTTACTGAATGAGGGTTCAAACTGCAACTGACTGTACAGATCACTACTCAGGTTTATATACAGGTGTGGTCACTGCCGGTACTACAAGATACAGGAGCTGTAAAAAGCAGTTCTCCCCCTTAAAGGTACATACATTACAATTCCTCCCCTTTTAGATTAACAGTACCATAACACTCATTTAACAATTAAATATCAAACTAATTATAATTAACACTTTTAACATGCAACATTAACTGAAAATAGTCTATTTATAAATTCAGTCTTTGGGGAGGCTTCCTGATTCTTTCTGGATAACGCCTGTCCCGAGTGTCTCGCTCTTGGTGCGGAGGCGATTCTAACACCCTGTCGTCAGCTTCCAATGCTATTGTTTCTGAGGTAGATGCGACCTGTTCGTCGGGTTCCTCACCAGGTACGTATGGCCGAGACATGGGGTTGACTCGTTCCTGTGACTCTAGGATCTGGTCAGCATGGCGTCTCACAATGTTCTCCCCAACATCCACTGTGTACATTAGTGGCCCCTGCCGTGTGCATATCGTTCCCGGTTGCCATTTCTCTGTTCGGTAGTCGCGGGCCAAGACTGGTTGCCCTACATTGAAGCTCCTTGTCGGCTTCTCATTGATGTGTTGGAATTGCTTATTCTCAACATCTCTTCGTACATTTGGTCTGAGCAAATCCAGACGAGATCTCAACCTTCGGTTAAAGAACATCATGGCCGGGGCCTGGTTGGTGACTGCATGTGTCGCATTTCGGTAGGCTAACAGGAAATTGTCCACCTTATGCTGCAGTGGAATGTCGTCATCGCACATGGCCTTTACTGCTTTTTTAAAGGTTTGTACGAACCTCTCAGCCAATCCATTTGTGGCTGGATGATACGGGGCAGATGTGTAATGCCTTACCCCATTCCTTTTCATAAATCTTCAAAACTCTTCGGACACAAACTGTGGTCCATTATCAGAGCAAATCTGCTCTGGCAAGCCGTTCCTGGCAAAAATGGTCCGTAGGACTGCAATCGTTTTCTCCGTGGTGGTGGAGGACATTTTTATCACCTCAGGCCATTTCGAGTGCGCATCCACGGCTATTAAAAACATTGAATCCATGAATGGACCAGCAAAATCAATATGCACCCGTTGCCATGGAGACGAGGGCCACTCCCATGGGTGTAGAGGGGCATGTGGTGGTGCATTTTGGACCTTCTGGCATCCTGAGCAGCTCTTTGTCAGGTCCTCGATTTGCTGATCGATCCCCGGCCACCACACATAAGCCCTAGCAAGGCTTTTCATTTTCACCCCTCCCAGATGACCTTCGTGAAGCTCATTGAGCACTCTCTCCCTTAACTTGGGTGGAATTACCACTCGGGATCCACACATCAAGGTCCCCTGGCATACTGACAGCTGTTGTCTTCTGGATGAGAATGCTGGCAACAGTGAGTCGCCATGTGCTAGCCATCCCTTCGCCATCAAATCATATACCCGAGATAGTGTCGGGTCATTTCGGGTCTCCTTCTCTATACCAGCGTTAGTTACTGGCAAGCATTCAATTATAGTCGAATGAAATATTTCGACAGGATCCACTGCTGGTGCTTCCTCCGCAGTAGGCAGTGGCAGGCGTGATAGCCCATCAGCGTTTCCATGCTGTTTTGTGCCCTTATACTCGATATCATATTGGTGCGCCCCTAGAAAAAGGGACCATCTTTGTAGCCGTTGCGCAGTCATCACCGGAACGCCCTTCTTTGGATTAAAGATGGAGACAAGTGGTTGGTGGTCAGTCAGCAAGGTGAACTTCTGCCCGTGCAGATAGTGATTGAACTTTTTCACTCCCCACACTAGGCTGAGGGCCTCCCTGTCAATCTGGGCGTAGTTACGCTCAGCTGAGGTTAGTGACCGAGACGCAAAGGCTACTGGCCTCTTCGAGCCGTCCGGGAATTTGTGCGACAGCACCGCTCCAATGCCATAGGGTGATGCATCACACGCCAACCGAATTGGTAGTGCTGGGTTGAAATGAGCCAACACCTCTTTTGATGTGATCAATGCTTTGCTCTTCTGGAAAGCTCGTTTACATTCGTCACTCCACTTCCATGGTACCCCCGTTTGCAGTAGGGTGTTCAGTGGGTGTAGTATGGTAGACAAATTCGGCAAGAACTTATGGTAGTAGTTCACCAGCCCGAGGAACGACCTCAGTTGTGACACATTTTCCGGTGCTGGAGCCTTGACTACTGCCTCAATCTTTTCAGGGGACTTATGTAACCCCTCTTTATCAATAACGTGGCCACAATACGAGATCTGCTTCTGGAAAAACTCGCATTTGTGGCGATTAGCTCGGAGCCCATATTCCTTCAATCTAGTGAGCACCTGCTCCAGGTTGGCGAGGTGATCACTGTCATTTTCGCCCGTGACCAGGATGTCGTCCAAATAACACTGGGTCCCTGGAATCCCTTGCAGGACTTGTTCCATTGCCCTTTGCCAAATAGCCGGAGCTGATGCTACCCCGAACACCAGCCGGTTGTATTGATAGAGACCTTTATGAGTGTTGATCGTGAGGTACTGTTTCGAGGCTTCTTCTACCTCCATTTGCAGGTACGCCTGGGCCAGATCAATCTTAGTGAAGCATTTTCCTCCAGATAGCGAGGCGAAAATATCTTCAATCCGCGGAAGCGGATATTGTACCGTGTGAAGGACTGGGTTCACTGTCACCTTAAAATCCCCACAGATGCGAACCTTCTTTGGTTCCCCAGGCGTATTACTCAACGACCTCTTCATTACAGGAACAATGGGTGTAGCCCACTCGCTCCAGTCCACTTTGGACAGTACTCCTGAACATTCCAAACCTTCCAGCTCTGCTTCGACGGCTGGGCGTATCGCATAAGGTACCGGTCTGGCCTTAAAAAACTTTGGGCTTGCATTTTCCTCTATTTTGATCGTCGCTGTTATGCGTCCCTGCTGGAACACTTCTTGTGCGTCAGTTAGCATTTTTGACAGTCGTCCAGGTGTGACGTCGTCATCCTTTTTGGCATCTACAGTCAGTGCTTGTATGGAATGCCAATCTAGCTGTATCTTCCGGATTCATTCACGTCCTAGTAGTGGTGGTCCTCCATCTGGCAATACATATAGGTCCATTTTTGGTGTTTCCTTGCCGTTATATATAACGTTCACCCTTATTTTTCCTTTGGGGTAGACTTTTTGCCCCGTGTACGTCTTCAAGACAATCTTTGTATCTCTCAAGGGTATATGTGAGAATAGCCGCTTGTAGTCCCTTCAGTTTATGACTGTTAAGGCTGATCCTGTGTCCAATTCCATTTTCACTTGGACTCCTGCTATCTTGAGTGTGCCCCAGATAGTTTGGTGATCCTCCGTTTTGATCACATTATGTAGTTTCAGACAACCCAGCTCATTGCTTCCGGAGTCTGTATCACTCTTCTGTTCGTCTGAACTACTCTCCGTCACCTTATGTACCTTCTTGTACTTCTCCTGTGGAGATTTCTTGCTGCTGGTTTTCTTTTCCGACCTGCAGACTCTTGCTATGTGTCCTACTTTTCCACACTGTCTGCACACTTTGTCCTTGAACCAGCAATCCTTATGGTCATGTGTTGTTCTGCCGCAGCGACAGCACTTCACTGTTCCGTATGACATTTCATTTGTGCCATATTCTTGCGGTCTCCGTTGTATCTCTGCAGCGCCCCGTGCGGCTGCTTCGTGTGATACTGCAATGCTGAAAGCCTTGTCCAGCGTAAGATCCTTTTCTGATAGAAGCCGTTTCTGGGTTCCTTCACTTTGAAGCCCACACACAAACTTGTCCCTTAAAGTATCTGCTAGTCCGTTCCAAACTGGCAGTGTTTCGATAGCTTGCGCAGTTCCATTAAATACTCAGCATTACTTTCATCTTTATGCTGGTTCCTTTTGTGAAACTTAAATCTTTCTACTATCAGCAGCGGTGTAGGGTTTAAGTGGTCCTGTAGGATTGACACTATGTTTTCAAAATCCTTTTCTACTGTTTCTCTGGGGTTACTAGGTTTCGTAGTAAGCCATACGTTTTTGCACCCATTGAATTCAACAATACCAGCGCTTTCTTGTCATCTGGCACTTAATTCGCCTTGCAGTATACTTCTATGCGTTCGACGTATGTCATCCAATCTTCGACTTCATTGTCGAACGCTGTGATACTGCCACTCTTCGGCATTTTTGGGTGTGGTTAGACTGGCTTAAAGTGGTGTCTCCCGCGCTTTCCTTTCTTCCCCGCTGTGGCTTAAAATGGCGTCTCCCGCGCTTTCCTTTCTTCCCCGCTGCGGCTTAAAATGGCGTCTCCCGCGCTGCTGCCAACGCCGCTCTCGGCGGTCCTCGTGGCAAATGGCGACGCCCTGTGGGTTTCGTGCGCTGCTCCTGCGCTGCTGCCAATGCCGCTCTCTGCGGTCCTCGTGGCAATGGCAGTGCCTTGCGTTTTCCTGCGCGCCTCTCTCCCCCGTTGACGCTGCTCGGCCCTTGAACACCGGCTGCGCTCTGCTCTCTCTCGCCTCTCTCCCCCATTGACGCCGCTCGGTCCTGAACACCGGCTGCGCTCTGCTCTCTCTCGCCTCTCTCCCCCGTTGATGCTGCTCGGCCCTTGAACACCGGCTGCGCCCTGTGCGCTCTGCCCTCTCTCTCTCCCCCGTTGACGCTACTCGGCCTTTTTCTGTGCCGCTCGGTCGGCTCTAGCCGCCGCTGTCCGGGAAGGGTCTGCGCAGCACCTGTTGCCAGCCCGTTTCGCTGGACCACCGTGACTGGAAAGCCAAGCCTGGCTCTCGACAGCCTCCCCTGCGATGCCCGTGCTTCTGGACTCGACCTCCTTCCACTGTTCTCCAGGAGCGAATCCCTGGGAGGTGATGCAGAGTTGCAGGTAGGTTCGAATCTTTGTCGTCGCCAATGTTAGATCCGGGTATCTTAATGTTGTGTCCTTCAATAATCAGACAAAAGACTGCAGGAAACGATCAACAGGTGTTTACTGAATGAGGGTTCAAACTGCAACTGATTGTACAGATCACTACTCAGGTTTATATACAGGTGTGGCCACTGCCGGTACTACAGGATACAGGAGCTGTAAAATGTAGTTCTCCCCCTTAAAGGTACATACATTACAAAAGTCACCACCGCACTCAACTTCTTTGCCTCAGGCTCCTTCCAGGGTCATCAGCAGACATCAGCGGCATCTCCCAGTCGGCTGCCCACAGTTGCATCACGCAAGTTACCGATGCCCTTTTTGCTAAGACCCACAATTACATCCAGTTCTCAAGAGAGCAAGCAAGTATAACCACCCGTTCGGTTGGCTTTGCAAATATGGCAGGCATGCCAATAGTGCAGGGCGTAATAGAATGCACACTTGTGGTCCTTAGGGCGTCCCATCACAACTCAGCTATCTTTGTCAACTGAAAGTGCTTCCACTCCCTCAACGTACAGCTGGTGTGTAACCACAAGAAGGAGTTCTTGCATGTTTGCGCCAAGTTCTGTGGTAGTTGCCATGACTCTTTCATCCTGCGGCACTCGAGTGTTCCTCCGCTTTTCAATCCACCAAACCAACTTAACGGATGGGTCCTTGGTGACAAAAGCTACCCCCCTGAAGAAGTGGCTAATGATGCCGATCAGGAGGCCAGCTAACGAGGCTGAAGAGCGCTAAAACGCCAGCCACACTTCGACCAGGTCCATCATCGAGCAAACCACTGGGTTGTTGAAGATGCGCTTCCGTTACCTTGATCGATCAGGTGGAGCCCTGCAGTATACACTATACAGGGTCCAGAATAGTCGTGATCTGCTGTACACTTCTTCTTCTCAGGCAGTCCCTTGGAACCGAGGATGACTTCCTTCCACATTAAAAATGAGTTCTCAGGTGACTGATGAGTCCAATGCGGGACCTACAGTCTCTGCCACAGGCGGGGCAGACGGTGGTTGAAGGGGCAGGTGGGTGGGGTGCTTGGGTTGATGTGCACTCCTTGTGCTGCTTGCTCCCGGCGAAGAGACTCGAGGTGTTCGGCGCCTTCCCGGATGCTTCTCCTCCACTTTGTGCGGTCTTGGGCCAGGGATTCCCAGGTGTCGGTGGGGATGTTGCACTTGTTCAAGGAGGCTTTGAGGGTGTCCTTGGAGCGTTTCCTCTGTCCACCTAGGGCTCTCTTGCCGTGTAGGAGCTCCAAGTAGAGCGCTCGTTTTGGGAGTCTCATATCGGGTATGCGGACAATGTGGCCCGTCCATCTGGAGCGAGAACACTGACGTTGGCGCGCCTATCCTGCCAATGGATTTGCAGGATTTTGTGGAGGCAGCGTTGGTGGTACCTCTCCAGTGCTTTGAGGTGCCTGCTGTACATGGTCCATGTCTCTGAGGCATACAGGAGGGCGGGTATCACTACTGCTCTGTAGACCATGAGCTTGATGCCGGGTTTGAGGTCCTGGTCTTCAAACACTCTCTTCCTCAGGTGACCGAAGGCTACACTGGCACACTGAAGGCGGTGTTGGACTTTGTCGACGTCTGCCCTTGTTGACAGTAGGCTCCCGAGGTATGGAAAGTGGTCCACGTTGTCCAAGGTTTTGTCGTGGATTTTGATAATCGGGAGGCAGTACTGTGTGGCGGGGGCAGGTTGGTAGAGGACCTTTGCCTTACGGATGTTTAGTGTAAGGTCCATGCTCTCGTACGCTTCGGTGAAGGTGTTGACGATGGTTTGGAGTTCGAACTCCGAGTGTGCGCAGACGCAAGCGTCGTCTGCATACTGTAATTCGACGACAGAGGATGGGACGACCTTGGATCTGGACTGGAGGCGACGGAGGTTGAACAGTTTCCCATTTGTTCTGTAGATTAGCTCCACTCCAGCGGGGAGGGCGAGATGGAACATTTCAGCAAGCAAGATCGAGAAGAGCGTTGGTGCGATGACACAGCCTTGCTTGACCCCGGTCCGTACGTGAATTGGGTCTGTAGTGGAACCGTTGGTTAGGATCACGGCTTGCATGTCGTCGTGAAGCAGGCGGAGGATGGTGACAAACTTTTGAGTGCAGCCAAATTTGAGGACACTCCATAATCCCTCATGGTTGACAGTGTCGAAGGCCTTTGTGAGGTCAAAGAAGGCCACGTACAGCGGTTGGTGCTGTTCTCTGCAATTCTCTTGTAACTGTTGCACAGTGATGATCTTGTCCATTGTTCCCCTTAGTGGGAGGAATCTGCATTGCAACTCTGGGAGGAGCACTTCAGCCACTGGGAGGAGATTGAGGAGTATTCTTGCAATGACTTTCCCTGTGGCAGACAGCAGGGAAAGTCCTCTGTAATTACCACAATCAGACTTGTCACCTTCCTTGAAGATGGTCACAATTACGGCGTCTCTGAGATCCCCCGGCATGCTCTCTTCCTTCCAGATAAGAGAAATATGTTCTTGAATTCGCGCCAGTAGTGTTTGTCCGCCATTCTTTAGCGCCTCGGCAGGGATTCCATCTGCTCCTGAGGCTTTGTTGTTCTTCAATTGTCGGATGGCCTTTTCAACCTCATGCCGGGCTGGGGTTGTGCTGAGATGGTGGTGGGTAGCATGCTGTGCGTCGAAGACAGACTCTCGGTTAAGGAGATCTTCGAAGTGTCCTTCCAGCGGGCACTGACTGCCTCCCTGTCCTTGGTAAGTACCTCTCCGTTCTTGACCCACAGTGGGGTAGGACCTTGGGTGCTTGGGCTTGGTCTTGACTGCGCTAAAGAATCCACGCACATTGTGGTTGTCGGCTAGCTGCTGGATCTCCTGCGCTTTCTCCACCCACCATCTGTTCTTTAGGACGCAAGTTTTTTGTTGGACCTCGGCCTTCAGGCGTCTATAGAGCTGCTTTCTTGCTCTTGAGTTGTGTTGCTGTTTCCAGATCAGAAATGCCTTGTGCTTGCGGCTTATTAGCTCCTGGATCTCCTGGTCGTTCTCGTCGAACCAGTGTTGGTGTTTCCTGGTCGAGTGACCGAGCGTCTCTTCACAGGTGCTGATTATGGAGGCCTCGAGTGCAGACCAGGCGCTGTGGACACTCTGTGTCTCTGCATCACTGGGAGTCGTCAGGTTGTTTGTGAGGCGCAGGCTGAATAGGGCTTTCTTAGCAGGGTCTTTGAGTGCTCCAGCATTGATTTTCCTGCGGCATTGTTTTTGTTGCCGCCAATGTTTTGGAGCAACAATGATGGAGATGACAGAGCGGATTAGGTGGTGGTCTGTCTAGCAGTCGTCAACTCCTGTCATGGCGCGGGTGATGCGGACGTCCTTGTGGTCCCTCACTCAGACGATGACGTCGTCCAGCAGATGCCAGTGCTTAGAGCGAGGGTGCTGCCATGAAGTCTTGTACTTGTCTCTCTGATGGAACAAGGTGTTGGTTATGATAAGGCCATGTTCTAAGCATTTCTTGGCTAGGTTAGATTGGGGAATGTTACTTAAAGGGTTGACGGTGGATAGGCAATGGCAAACATTTAAAGATCGCATGGATGAACTACAGAATTTGTTCATCCCTGTTTGGCATAAAAATAAAACAAAAAAGGTGACACAACCGTGGCTAACAAGGGAAATTAGGGATAGCATAAGATCCAAGGAGAGGGCATATAAATTGGCCAGAAAAAGCAGCAAACCTGATGATTGGGAGCAGTTTGGGATTCAGCAAAAGAGGACAAAGGGATTAATGAAGAGGGGGGAAATAGAGTATGAGAGTAAGCTTTCAGGGAACATAAAAACTGACTGTAAAAGCTTCTATAGATATGTGAAGAGAAAAAGATTGGTGAAGCCAAGCGTAGGTCCCTTGCAGTCAGAATCAGGAGAATTTATAATGGGGAACAAAGAAATGGCAGCCCAATTAAATGCATACTTTGGTTCTGTCTTCACAAAGGAGGACACAAATAACCTCCCAGAGATGTCAGGGAATATAGGGTCAAATGAGAGGGAGGGACTGAATGAAATCAGTATTTGTAAGGAAATGGTGTTAGGGAAATTGACGGGATTGAAGGCTGATAAATCCCCAGGGCCTGCTAATCTACATCCTAGGGTACTTAAGGAAGTGGCCCGAGAAATAGTAGATGCATTGCTGATCATCTTCCAAATTTCAATAGACTCTGGAACAGTCCCCATGGATTGGAGGGTAGCTAATGTAACCCGACTATCTAAAAAAGGTGGGAGAGAGAAAATGGGGAATTATAGACCGGTAAGCTTGGCATCGGTAGTGGGGAAGATGCTAGAGTCCATTATAAAAGATGTAATAGCAGAGCACTTGGTAAACAGTGACAAAGTCAACATGGATTTACAAAAGGTAAATCATGCTTGACCAATCTACTGGAATTTTTTGAGGATGTAACTGGTAGAATAGATAAGGGAGAACCAGTGGATGTGGTGTATTTGGACTTTCAGAAGGCTTTTGATAATGTCCCGCATAAGAGATTGGCGTGCAAAGTTAAAGCACATGGGACTGGGGGTAAGGTACTGACTTGGATAGAGGACTGGTTGGCAGACAGGAAGCAAAGAGTTGGAATAAACGGGTCTTTTTCCAAGTGGCAGGCAGTGACCAGTGGGGTACCGCAGGGATCGGTGCTAGGACTCCAGTTATTCACTAGACGAGGGAACTAGATGTAATATCTCCAAGTTTGCAGATGACACAAAGCTGGGTGGGTGTGTGTGCTGTGAGGAGGATGCAGAGAAACTCCAGTGTGATTTCGACAGGTTGGGCGATTGGGCAGATGCATGGCAGATGCAGATGCAGTATAATGTGGATAAATGCTAGGTTATCCACTTTGGTGGCAAAAACAGGAAGGCAGATTATTATCTGAACAGCAATAGATTGGGAGAAGGGGAAGTGCAACGAGACCTGGGTGTCCTTGTGCACCAGTCACTGAAGGTAAGCATGCAGGTGCAGCAGGCGGTTAAGAAGGCAAATGGTATATTAGCCTGCATAGCGAGAGGATTCGAGTACAGGAGCAAGGATGTCTTGCTGCAGTTGTACAGGGCCTTGGTGAGACCACACCTTGAGTATTGTGTGCAGTTTTGGTCGCCTTATCATGGAAGGATGTTCTTGCCATGGAGGGAGTGCAGCGAAGATTCACCAGACTGATACCTGAGATGGCAGGAATGACGTATGAAGAGAGGTTGGGTCGATTGGGCTTGTATTCGCTAGAGTTTAGAAGAATGACAGGGGATCTCATTGAAACTTATAAAATTCTAACAGGACTAGACAGACTAGATGCAGGAAGGATGTTCCCGATGGCGAGGGAGTCCAGAACCAGGGGTCACAGTCTAAGGATAAGGGGTAAGCCATTTAGGACTGAGATGAGGAGGAATTTCTTAACCCAGAGAGTGGTGAACCTATGGAATTCTCTACCACAAAAGGCAGTTGAGGCCAATTCATTAAATATATTCAAGAAGGAGTTAGATATATTTCTTAAGGCTAAAGGGATCAAGGGATATGGGAAGAAAGCAGGGACAGGGTACTGAATTTGGATGATCAGCCATGATCTCATTAAATGTCGGAACAGGCTCGAGGGGCCGAATGGCCTACTCCTGCTGCCATCTTCTATGTTTCTATTTCGTCAGGAGGAGGGTACCGTTGGAGTGCACTGTTTGTGCACTGCACAACATCGCACACCGTCATGGCTTGCAGCTTGCTGATGAGCAAGTGGCTCAGTTCCAGCCCTTCTCAGATGAGGATAAGGAGGCTGAGGAGGAGGAGGATCTGGAGGAGGAGGAGGTCAGAGCACCGGAGTATCGACCAGCAGCAGCGGCAGCACGCGAGCACATGGCTGCCTGGGATAGAAGGGATGAACTTATCATGGCCAGATTTGCATAGGTTGCCCAAGTTGGCACATGCCCTTGGCTCCACCCTAAGACATCATTGACAATGGACATGACTCCCTGGCCTCCTTTCACTCAGGCCACCAACCTGACAACACAAGTGTGGCGGAGCCCGCAATGTGGAGCTGTCTACAGCGAAAGAACAGATGCCATAACGCCAACATTTTGGCATCAAATCATTTTAATGCTTTCCAACAGGGATGGCATTTCATCAATACACAGAAACATTCTCCCAATCTGCACACAGATCTGGAGGTTATATCCCTTGCCAGCTGTACCCACACAGCCTTGGTTTCTTTGGGAGGCCTCTTCCTCCCAGATGAGTGGAAGAGTACCTCCCTGCTAGCTGTCACCCCTCAAACAACATCCGAGAGCCTTGAGGAGGCCCTTACCTTGGAATTGGACATCGTGGTTTCTCAGAATATGTTGCAGGTAGTGCAGCATAGGCATAAATCCTGTGGAATGAGCCAAGGCAGCAAGAAGTAATAAAATCAGACTGGAAAAGTGCTGTCAACAGAGGCGGGTTTCAGTCCCAAAACACTAATTGACCAAGGACATCCCACACCTCTGAAATCAAATCAAAAAATCTCAATTTTTTGTAAACTATCAGTGGAGGCGGGTTTCAAACCCACCCAAACCGAAACCCACCTCCAGTGAGAAAATCGCCCCCTAAGTGTACCTGAGCAGCACAGTACAAATGTAACTTGCTGCTGTTGATGTGTCCTGTGGTCAAATCCACTTGTCTGAATGGCACATCTCACTGGAACCCATCCTCTATGTTCCACAGTTACTCACTTGTACACAAGTGTGTAGTTTTGCCCCAGTAAAAGATTTTTCTTTTCACCTTGAATTTTCCCTCTGATTATTTTCCCGTTTACCCCTTCTCTTTTGATGGCAGTGAATCAGTTCCACGAGTGGTTGTCGGTGTTCTATACCTCACCCAACTGACTGTTTTGGACTGTTATTTGGCTGTGGAGGTCAGCATAACAGTTTAACCCTGTCTTCATGTGATGTCCACACATGCATTTCCAAAATATATCACTGGAGAGGGACATTGGCCAAAAGAGATCCCAAGACTGACTGCAACATGGCTGAGGTTGGCTAATTCAGCACAAACATGTGACCTTCACACTTACCCAGTGAGCAATCAGGAGCCTCGTGGTCAAATACAAAACTAATTCAAATGTGTTATTGTTCACTACCTATTTTTAATTTTCTTTAATAATCAGAGGATTAAGTCATGCTCACTATCTCTGCTCTCTAGAAATGAACTGCTGCTACATTAGCAGGGCTGAAGAAGTGAATTCACTACACCGCATTGGCAACAAATACAAGTTATTGCAACCCTGGGCTACAAGGTTTTATCTCCCTGACTCAAAATGCAGGAAAAAGTAGACAGTAATTTTATGAATTTGGTTGAATGTGTGTGAAATTAAAAGTCACAGCTAAAACTGATTGAGCGACATCAGGAATAGCACACTGTAATTCAGTACAGTGGCCTAACTCCCAATTTCATTACATTTTTGATTTATTGGTGGGTGGGACAACACTTGCGCTTGTTAAAGTGAGGATAGTCAACACTGGTTAGTGGAATATTTGTGGCTCCCAGTGTTAGCAGCATGCCCACTGGGAACTGAATTGAAATCGCTAAAACTCTTTTTACTATTGACCCTCAGGACAGCACTGTAAGGAGACAGCCAAAGTATGGGATTCAATTCTATCCCAGGCCTTGAGCTGGAATGACGACATCTATGCACAATACCACCTAGAACACTAGAGAAGGTGCTTGTTGTTGAATTTGTACATTTTGAAATATTTTCCCTTTCCATCTTTTACTATGCTTGTGGTATACCCGTCCTGAGAGAGTAGGTAGCGAACCTACTCTTAGACCTTTAAATGGCTAGAAGTATTCAATTTACAGACATGCTTACTGGGAGAGTTCTTGCAGTGATGTGATGAACCGATTTGTGCTCTCAGTGTCTTTAGCTCCAAGCAGGGACATCAGTATATGGGAGTCATTGAAGATAAAAATGTGGTCTTTGGCGTGATTCTTGGTGACTCTGACAAGTTCCTTCCAGTGGTTGTCAACATTAATACCTGTGGGAAACTGTACTGTCAGTAATATAAGGATCTGACTTGTTCTTTCAATCCTTATAATTATCATTTAATTATGTGATCAGCAATAAAATCACATGTGCATAATGGAAACAACAAAATCCATTAAAAAAACCAGTCCGCTTCTGGGTGTGAGTGATACTGATCTCCAGGTCTCATTAGCCTCTCTCTAAAATTCTGTAACACACTTCCCAAATTGCTCTCTGCTACCTTCCGCATCTCTTTTACAAAATCCTGATTGTTTACAGTTGCCCACCTCCCCCAAACCAGGACCCTTGACAACTTCCATCCTGAAATCTCCTCCTTTCTGACTGAGTCTTATCATTGACAAACTCTTCATCCTTGGTGCTTTTAACCAGGCCTGACTAATTTGACGGTTTTGATCATCAACATAATAGCTTTTGATTATTTCTTAATTTCCTTCCCCCTAAATATCCCTCTACTCATCTTTTTGTCTTCTCTTTTGCCACTGGAAAAATCTGTCTCTGAACTCCCTCAGCAGCACAATCTCCAACTTCCAATTCCCTCACCTTTGGCTCATCATCCACTCTGGCACGGACACCTACATCAAATTGTTCCAGAATTGCTTCTCCTACACTTTTGCCTCCCTTGTCCACACAGCTCCCAGATAGTCCACCATTCCCATCATTGCCCCCAGTAAAACAGCCACCTCCATGGACTCAAGTCCATACTTTCTACATTTGAGTACAAGGGGTATATGACTGACCTGGCTGTTGATCACCAGATTTGGCTCAAACCGCTGAAGAAGTAACAATGATCCCTCTCTGCAGCTAATTCCTCCTGTTAATCGAGAGTCATCCTGGAGAGCAAGAACAACTGCAATCCTCTTCTCCATCACAAGTGGCTCCTCAAACCAAATTTCCTCGAACCTTCCACTGTCATCTTTAATAGTAGAGGTGAGTGAGGAGCTTGTGGAACCGTAGATGTTTACAGCACAAAAAAAGGCCATTCAGCCCTTTGTGTCTGTAACAGCTCTTTGCAAGAGCAATCCAAAACTATCCCACAGCCCCAGTCTCCCCCAGTGTCTTCTCTGTTTCAAATATTTATCCACTTTCCCCTAAAAGATGCAATGGTCTGTGTCTCAACTACACCCTGAGCAGAACATTACAGACTCCAATGACCCTCTGCATAATGAAATTTCACCTGACCTCTCTCCCCACTCTCATAGTGACAATTTTACATTGATGAGTCCTTGTCACTAACTCCCCAGAGGAAATACTCTTTCCCTATTGATCCTATCAAAACCCCTTCTAATTTTAAAAACCTAAATTTAATCTCCTCCGTTCTGTTCCGGGGAAATAGCACCAATATCTCAAATCTCTACTCATAACTATAGTTTCCCATCGCTACAATCACCAGGGTGAATCGATGCTGTTTGGTATGGTTTTAATGTCCTTTCTATAATGGGGTGTCCAAAACCGCACAGTACTCTAATCTATGATCTGAAACAGGCCAACAGAAGTTGCAATAAATAGAGGTTAACACATACAATTAACAGGGTTACCAAAAAGGTATATGAAAAGAACCTGTGAGGCCTGATTAAGAATTACATAGGATACACGGCACAGAAACAGGCCATTCGGCCCAACCAGTCCATGCTGGCATTTATGCTCCACTGGAGCCTCCTCCCGTCTTTCCTCATCTAAATCTATCAGTGTAACCCTCTATTCCCTACTCCCTCATATGCTTGTTTAGCCTCCCCTTAAATGCATCTATACTATTCGCTTCAACCACTCCCTGTGGTAGTGAGTTCCACATTCTCACCACTCTTTGGGTAAAGAAGTTTCTTCTGAATTCCCTATTGGATTTCTTGGTGACTACCTTATATTGATGGCCTCTAATTATGCTCTTCCCCAAAAGTGGAAACATTCTCTCTGTATCTAATCTATCAACATTTTTCATAATTTTAAGACCTCTAATAGGTCACCCCTCAGCCTTCTTTTTTCAAGAGAAAAGAGACCCAGCCTGTTCATCCTTTCCTGATATGCATACCCTCACATTTCTGGTATCATCCATGTAAATCTTCTCTACAGAGGTTTAAGGAGCAAATCCAGAAAATGGGACCTAGGTGACTGAAGGCACAGTGGCCAATGGTGGGGCGAAGGGGTGTGGAGGGCGTGCACCACAGACCAGAGTCAGAGGAACAGAGAGTATGAAGGGGGGTTGTAGGGCTGGAGGGAGTTAGCGGTAGAGACAGACGAGGCCATGGATGGATTTAAACACAAGAATGAGAATTTTTATTTTGAGGTGTTGGATAAAGGTAAGCACTTACCTTCCATTTGGAGTCGATGCAACATAGAACTTGTGTCCACCATATCCAGCATTGATCCAGATTTGAAACAACCTGGGTAAATCTGCATATGGTACAGATAAAATAACAATAAGAGACAACAGAAAACAAGGGAAAGGAAACAGTGAAAGACACATGCATTCAACAGAAATACTAAAATAACATTAAAAAAGCAAAAGCAAAATACAGCAGATGCTGAAAATCTGAAATAAAAACAGAATGCTGGAAATACTCAGCAGGTCAGGCAGCATTTGTGGCGAAACAGAGTTAACGTTTCAGGTCAATGACCTTTTATAATAAAATAAAATACTTGTATTTACATAACACCTTCCACATTGAAATTTCTGTAAGTGTTTCACACAATGAATTACATTTTGAAATAAAATGGCTGCTTTATAAACAACACAGCAGCCATTCAGTGCCAATATCACCACCCACTTTGATCCAGGAGGCAGTCACACCCCTCAGGTTAGGTAGTGGTCCAGGTCTGGTTAGTGGTCAGGGACAGGAGGGTGTGACTGCAACTCAGGCAGGTAAGGGGATTCCAGGTGCAGTGCTGGAGGAGCCTCAGTCATTGCCCTTGTCCAACAGGTATGAGGTTCTTGCTGCCTGTGTGGATGAGGGAAAAGCCTGCAGGATGGATGAGCAAGCTGACCGTGGCACCATGGTGCAGGAGGCCATTCAAGTGGGGGGAGTGAAAGGGAATGTAGTTGTGGTAGGGGGACAGTATAGAAAGGGGGATAGATACTGTTCTCTGCAGCCGCAACCGAGGGTTCCGAAGATTATGTTGCCTGCCTGGTGCCAGGGTTAAAGACATTGCCTTGCGGCTGGAGAAGAACTTGGGAGTGGGAGGGGGAGGATCCAGTTGTCGTGATCCACGTACGAACCAATGACATAGGTAGAACTAGGAATGAGGTTCTGCTGAGGGAGTTTAAGGAGCCAGGATCCAAATTAAAAAGCAGAACCTCAAAGGTAATAATCTCTGGATTGTTACCTGAGCCACGCGCAAATTGGCATAGGGACAAACACATTAGAGGTTTAAACGTGTGGCTCAAAGAGTGGTGTGGGAGGAAGGGGTTTCGGCTCATGGGGCACTGGCACCAGTACTGGGGAAAGAGGGAGCTGTTCCATTGGAACAGGCTCCACTTAAACCAGGCTGGGACCAGTGTCCTGGCGAACCGAATAACTAAGGCAGGAGACAGGTCTTTAAACTAATGAAGTGGGGGCGGGAGGATTCAGGAAAGAGTCAATTTAAAAGCAGCGAGAGAAATGTCAAGCCTCTAAAGCAGAGTAGAGTTTTGGGTAAAAATAAGCAGAGTGGGTCAGGAAGGGACAGAGAGAGTAACAAAGGTAACAAGGCATCAGTGCCTAAGGTGACATCGTGGAAAAGAGAAATAAGTCAAAGCTAAAGGCCCTGACGTAATAAAACTCACTACTCACTTGGTTTGAGCATAAAGCAAGGCTTTAATCAACTTGTTTCAGAACATGGAAGTCTAGTTGTATTTCACTAGTTCCTTGTCTTACAAAATGTCCCTGGCAAGCTGGGGCCCACGCCCGAGTATTTATACTCCTTGGACGGCGCCACCAGCCGTCCAACGTTATTTCATAAGTAGTTTCTTGATAATGAGATTTATAACAGGCACTATATCTGAATGCGCGAAGCATTCGCAACAAATAGATGAATTAATAGCGCAGGTAGGAATTAACAGGTTTGATCCAATAGCCATAACGGAGACGTAGTTGCAAAGTGGCCAAGGTTGGGAACTAAATATTCCACGATACATAACCTTTAGAAGAGATAGGCAAAATGGAAAAGGAGGAGGGGTTGCCATGATAATAAAGGTTGGGATAAAGACAGTCGAAAGAAAGGATCTTAGCTCCAAAAAAGTAGAATCAGTTTGGGTGGAGCTAAGAAACAGCAAGGGGCAGAAAACATTGGTGGGAGTTGTTTATAGGCCCCAAAACAGTAGTTGTAATGTAGGGCAGAGTAGAAATCAGGAAATTAGAGGCACATGTAACAAGGGTAATACAGTAATCATGGGGGACGGTAATCTACATATAGACTGGGTAAACCAAATTTGTAGTAATATTGTGGAAGACGAATTAATGGAATGTATGCAAGATAGTTTTCTAGATCAGTATATAGAGGAACCAACTAGGGAACAGGCTATTTTAGATCTAGTATTGTGCAACAAGAAAGGGTTAATTAATAACCTTGTAGTAAAAGGGGCCTTTAGGGAAGAGTGACCATAATATGATAGAATTTTATATTGAGTTTGAAAGTGACTTAGTTAAATCCAAAATTAGGGTCTTAAATCTAAACAAAACAAGCTATGTAGGTATGAGGGGCAAGTTGCCTAAGGCAGATTGGGAAACTACATTAAAATGTATGAGAATAGATGAGCAATGGCTAGCATTTAAAGAATTAATACATAATTTACAACAAATATACATTCCTTTAAGGCACAAAAACCCCACAGGAAAATTGGTCCAACCGTGGCTAATAAGAGAAGTTAAAGATAGTATTAGATCAAAGGAAGAGGCTTATAACGTTGCCAAAAAGAGTAGCAAGCCTGAGGATTGGGAGGATTTTAGAATTCAGCAAAGGAGGACCAAGAAATTGTTCTGTTGTGTTTATTTTTGAAAAGCCATCCGTGACTTTATGTGATAAAAGAAACTTGATGGCAAACTGTTGAAGTTGTGGGCTGTGTCATTTCGCAAATGGGACTTCCACATTGAGGGCTTAGGGCGACTTGCAATTGTCAGTATGGTGGTCAGAGTGATAAGAATCCGCAGGTTCTTGGCCATTGTCAATGCTCTGGTAAGAAGGTGTGAGGCAAAAGTGTTTGATTGGGCAGGCTAAGCAAATCTGGCCAAGATGAATGCATCCCTTGCAGCAATGTGCTCGCGTGTTGCTGCCCGCTGGTTGATGTGCCTCCGCAAGCTGTTCGTTGTCGCTCTCCTCCTCCTCATCATCCTCCTCATCCTCATCCGAGGGGGCTATGCAATGAGCCACTTGTACCTCAGGCAGCTGCAAGCCACGATGTTGTGCCATGTTGTGAAGTGTACAGCAGACCACGACGATTCTGGAGACCCTGGCTGCTGAGTACTGTAGGGCTCCACCTGATCTATCAAGGCATCTGAATCGCATCTTTAGCAAGCCGATGGTTTGCTCGATTATGGATCTGGTGGAAATATGGCTTAAGTTGTAGCGCTCCTCAGCTTCATTGGATGGCCTCCTCAATGGTGTCATTAGCCACGTCTTCAGGGGATAGCCCTTGTCTCCAAGTAGCCATCTGAAAAGTTGGTCTGGCTGACTGAAGAGCGGAGGCACACCAGACTGGTGCAGGATGAATGAGTCATGACAACTGCCAGGGTACTTGGCGCAAACATGCAAAATTTCCTTCTTGTGGTCACACACCAGCTGCACGTTGAGGGGGTGGAAGCCCTTGCGGTTGACAAAAATACCTGGATTGTGATGGGGTACCTTAAGGGCCACATGTGTGCAGTCAACGACGCCCTGCACCCTTGGAAAGCATGCCATATTAGCAAATCCAACCGCACGCGCAGTTACACTTGCATGATCCTTGGAGAAGTTGATGTAATTGTGCGCGATGGCAAAGAGGGCATCAGTTACCTACGTGTGCGCCCGCCTGAAGCAAAAAAGTTGAGTGTGGTGGTGACTTTGACGGCCACTGGTAAGGGGTGTCCACCCGCTCCTCTGAGCTCCAGGTCTTGCTGCAGCATTGCGCAGATGTCACCCACTACCTCTCGCGAAAGTCTGAGCCTCCTTTGGCACTGCTGCTCAGTCATGTTGAGGTAGCTCATCCTCTGTCTGTAAACCCTGTTTGGGGGGTATCTCCTGTGGCGACGTGCTTCCATGCACTGGCACCTTCTGGACTGTGCTTCTTCAGGTGGGTGAGCAGCAGCTTGGCGCTCCTGTTGTTGCTCCTGCAGTTGGTGCTGCTGTTGTTCCAGGTGCAGCTGTTGCCACGGATGCTCTTCATCCGAATCTGATGTCCAGGAGGAAAGGAAATAAATGGTTCCCATGCTTCTGGTATATACCTCAGTTGAGGAAACGCTCAGTAAAGGTGGGGAGAGGGGTTTCCCCAGGAGGTCACACTGGAGATGGATCTCAGCCTCAAAACTTCCACAATGAGTAGGCCTGCTAAAAGTTCTCCCAGACCTGAGAAAACAAAGTTCTGCCACCTGCAAATGATCATTGTTGAAAATTCCTTTTCAATGGTGGAGCTGCAGCTGTTAGCAAGCCATCCACTTGTGAGGCTGCCAGGATTAACTAGCGTGTTCCAGAGGAGACGTGCAGCACGGGGGAAATGTGTTAAAGTTAGAAAGGTCTCTCAAAATGGCATTATAGAGGCAATTAAGTGCTTGGAGGCAGGATCGAAACGGGGTCTGAAAGGCCACTTTTGGGAAAATTGATCAGAGGCGGGCTGGAGGCGGGATCAGAGCTGCCCGCCATGTTTTGCAATTTTAACACCTCACACGCCTCCAAACCCACCTCCTCGGGCCTGGCAAAATCCAGCCCTTTGAAGATGCAAAAATCTTCCTGGAAATAGTGGAGAACCAAGGGTCTAGCAAGAATGAGGAACTAAAAGAAAATAGTAATAGTAAAAAAGTAGTACTGGAGAAATTAATGGGACTGAAAGATGATAAATCCCCTGGACCTGATAGCCTACATCCTAGGGTTTTGAAAGAGGTGGCTATAGAGAAAGTGGATGCATTAGTTGTCATTTTCCAAAATTCCATAGATTCTAGAACAGTTCCCGCGGATTGAAAGGTAGAAAATGTAACCCCACTATTTAAGAAAGGAGGAAGAGAGAAAACTGAACTACAGGCCAGTTCGCCTGACATCAGTAGTAGGGAAAATGCTAGAATCTATTATTAATGATGTGGTAACAGGGCACTTAGAAAATAATAATAGGATTGGGCAGAGTCAACATGGGTTTATGAAAGGGAAATCATGTTTGACAAATCTATTAGAGTTTTTTGAGGTTGTAACTAACAGAATAGATAAGGGGAACCAGTGGATGTGGTGTATTTGGATTTTCAGAAGGCATTCGATAAAGTGCCACACAAGAGGTTATTAAACAAAATTACGGCTCATGGGATTGAGGGTAATATACTGGCATGGACTGAGGATTGTTTAATGGACAGAAAACAGAGAGTAGGAATAAACGGGTCATTTTCGGGTTGGCAGGCTGTACCTAGTGGGGTACCACAAGGATCAGTGCTTGGGCCTCAGCTATTCACAATCTACATCAATGATTTGGATGAGGGGATCAAATGTAATATAGCCAAGTTTGCTGATGATACAAAGTTGGGTGGGAATGTAAGTTGTGAGGAGGATGCAAGGAGGCTTCAAGGGGATATAGACAAGCTAAGTGAGTGGGCAAGAACATGGCAAATGGAATATAATGTGGAGAAATGTGAAGTTATCTACTTTGGTAGGAAAAATAGAAAAGCAGAGTATTTTTTTAAATGGTGAGAGATTGGGAAATGTTGGTGTTCAGAGGGACCTGGGTGTCCTTGTAAATGAATCACTGAAAGTTAACATGCAGGTACAGCAAGCAGTTAGGAAAGCAAATGGTATGTTGGCCTTTATTACAAGAGGATTTGAGTATAAGAGTAACAACGTCTTACTGCAATTATATAGGGCTCTGGTGAGACCACACCTGGAGTATTGTGTACAGTTTTGGTCTCCTTACCCAAGGAAGGATATACTTGCCATAGAGAGAGTACAATGAAGGTTCACCAGACTGGTTCCTATGGGGATTGTCCTATGAGGAGAGATTGAGTAGACTCAGCCTATATTCTCTAGAGTTTAGAAGAATGAGAGGTGATCTCACTGAAACATACAAAATTCTTACAGGGCTTGACAGGGTAGATGCAGGAAGGATATTTTCCCTGGCTGGGGAGTCTATAACCAGGGGTCACAGTCTCAGAATAAGGGGTCGGCCATTTAGGACTGAGATGAGAAGAAATCTCTTTACTCCGAGGATGGTGAATCTTTGAAATTCTTTACCCCAGAGGGCTGTGGAGGCTCAGTCGTTGAGTATATTCAGGACAGAGATCGATAGATTTTTTGAATATTAAGGGAATCAAGGGATATGGGGTAATGCAGGAAAGTGGAGATGGTGCACAGCAGGGTGCACAGTGCTTCAGGTACAGCTTTACCTTTCTGGCATTCCTCTGTTGGTTCTCCTCCTCCATCACAAAACAGAAATTGGGAAATTCCTAGTGGAAACCCATTGAGACACTTTGGGAGTCGGAGTAAAAAAAGGCAGCACCACAATAATTACCACTCAGACTCTTCAAAGGAATCAGTGGCAACAGAAGGAAAAAAATACACATAAGTAACGATTCTTACAATTAGAATAGTTCACCCTTTCAAGCTCCTTCACATGGCTTTAGATTATATAGATGCAAAGCTATCTTTAATAAATGCTGAATGTTTCAGCTCCCTCTCTCCAAAATCCAAAAGTCCTAATTTCATTTACCCAATTTAAGCATTTGTGGGTATATTTTCCTCTATGGGCACACACTGGGTGTCTGACAGGTAGAGAGCATCTCAGGTGCGCTCTGGCTGGGCATTAGGCCTAAAATCAGGGAGGAAATGAAAGCTCTGCTGTGGGCCTGAGAAAATACAACCCTGCCCATCAACACTGGGGCCTTCTCCTGGGACTGAATGCCTCACGTGACTCAGCTCCTCCTGGGGGCACGGATCAGGGGGATTGTGGGAGGATTACACAAGAGTACCTATCTGTCTACCAGCAGTCTTCATTCCGCCCTGGAGACCCCTGTAGATCCTCTGGCTGAGCACCCAACTCCCACACTTCATTATCATCCTAACAGTAGACCTGCTCCTACTACAGGTGTAGACCCAACTACATCCACTGGGGAAGCTCCAGGAAACCCTGGGGTAATGCACTGGGGGCAGAGACCTCATGACAGCCTGGTTGGCACCAGTTCCCCAGGTGTAGTGGAGGAGTAAAAAAAGGCAATTGCCACAGGGGCTCTTCAAAGAACTCTACTCTTTTTATGTGACACAAATCAGTCTTTGCTGCTAAATGCATCTAAAGGTACAAAGATCTGAGAAAATAGAGAGAGAACTGCTAAGTACTTTTCCCTTGAACAATGCTGGACTTGTATTATGTGAGAGGCAGAAAGTGCCAGTGTGCAGACAACTTTGATTCATCATAGTTTCCACTGTTAATAGAGCAGCAGGGTACAATGTCAGTAAAATACCCTTTGAACAGCACGTGTTCCAGGCACAGTGCAAACACTAAATACTGAAATATTCAACTTCAAGACATTGACCCCGAACTCATCCCTGAAATCAAATGAATGGGAAAAAAAAATCAGAAAACCTACACCCTCTGTACAATGGACTTCTGTTATGAAGTATCTTTTCAAACATCTCAGCTAGTTTATACTCACATGAGCATCATAGAGTGTGAGTGCCGCTTCATATTCACCCTGTGTGAGAGAACACCATCAATAAGAAGCAAACATTATCTAGGAATAAGGATGTAAACACAGTTGGGGGGTTCAGGGTAATGACTGCTGATATCAAGCACTCTAAGGTAAGGTGAAGTACTGCCCAGATCAGATAAAGTACAATCCAGCTACAGACTGAATCTCAGTGAACATATCTAAAACTCAGCTTCAGAAAGCATTCCTTATTTCACCAGTGTGACATTCTTACTTCTTCTGCCCCTCTGTGAGCTGCACATACCAGATAGTTTTGTGCTTTTGTATCCACTCACTGGGAAATTGGTCCAGTCTGGCCCCAATTCATTTCCCTTTGATAGATTTCATTGAATGCATTCAATTTTGCAAAACCCTGCTCTGCCAGTGGGAGCTGGCACACAGCTGGCGGAGATCGCAAGATCACAGGCACTTTGCCCGTATCATTCCATCCATTGTAATCAATGGACAGAAAGTCGTGAGCTCTCTCCCCGCCGGCTGTGTGTGAGGCCCTGCCAGCGGCAAGGAGCCTCGCAACATTTGTCCTCAAGTGAGACCGACTTCATAAATCATCATAATTTAGAACCAACATATCTGGGACCAGCCAGCCGGATCCCCATAGCCCTTTCCGGTCCTCAATATTCATCTGTTCCTATTACCTGGAGAAGCTTTTGTATCAGTAAGCAGCATATTGCCCATTTTATTTTGTCCAATTCGTGCCAAATTCGGGGCAATTGTTTTTGCTGCGATTCCATGCTGGTTATGAGCTGGTTTTGAGGCAGACCAAACTCATCGCATGGGCCTTACAGCCAACAGACCGATGAGATTATCATCCAATTTGAGTCAGATTTAAACCCAGGTATAGAAATAAACAGTCAAGGGCCCAATTCCCTCTTGGGTTATACTGCTAAACTGGAAAGGCAGGGAAGAAAAATTGGACAGGGAGTCATTCCACTAGGTCCCCACCTGCCACCACCCACTTCTGGGGTTTCCTGCAAGAAACCCTAATATGGGCAGGCGTACTGTAATTATAAATAAATGACAAGAATACGTAATATCATGGCCTAGAAATTACGTTTGCCTCCGCCAGGGCTTTTGCGCCCGAAATTTTGCGCCCGCGATAATTGCCGCTGTGCCCGCCAAAAATTCAGCTGCCCCGCGCCCAGACGGCTGCGGGCGCTAATGGAGGGTTTCAGCGCCTCGCTATGGGCGCTGAATGCAGGTTTGCGGCGCTAATCCCCCGCTGCGGCACCCGATGCGGTGCGGCAGGCTGGGGTACTGCAGGCCTCCTCCTTCTGTTAAGGAGGAGCTGCCTGCAGCCGACCGCTGACCGGTCGATTCGCCCGACAAATGAGCCCGGCACCTCGGAGAAGTGTCGGGCTCGCGGGCCACACACATCAGTGCCGCGGGGGGGGTGGTGGAGGAGTCCGGGGAGGGAGGTGCGGGCAGGCGGCCGCCGGGAAAGCGGCCGGCCGCCGCTCCACCTTAATGCGCCGGCGCTACGTGCTGCAACATCCCGTTGAACAATCGTTGGTTGCGGCTGCCACGGGCGAGGCGGCCGCAACTGAATTTGGGCGTCCGGCCGCGTTACCACGGCAACCGGGACGCTGCGCACACCGATGACGTCATCGGTGCCGGCGCAGCGCTACTGGCTAACGCCGATGGTAGGGCCCAACGCAATTTCGATCGCGGCTATAATTCCGGCGCAAGGCCCTCTAACGCCTCTAATTGAGCGCTAACCCCACCGAATTTCTAGGCCCATGTATTTACCATCATCTGCCCCATAGCAACACTGGGTGCTAGGAACACTTGTTCCTGGAGCACAAAGCTGCTACAGCATGGCACGAGCGGGGTCCTAATTTTTAAAATTGCCAAGGAAATGTAATCCATTGCAATTTAAAAAATGATATTTATACAAGATTGAGGCTCCTCTTCAGCTGCCCTGGAAGCAACCAACCCAGAAACGTTGCAGTAGGCACCCAAGGGTGCCACAGCATTCCCCCAGACCCCAAAGAGGCAGCCCCCCTCCCCAATGCAGGTGGGAATCCCACTGGGAGTCTGACTAAGATATTTAAATGACTGTCTCCAGGAAATCGACTGGGTTCAAGGACAGCTACTGAGATGGGCAGAGGTCCAGCCCCACGAACCTTATGCTGACTTTCCACCCAGGAAGAAAACTGCCTTTCAGCAGAACTCACTGCACCACTCAAACGCCTCTTGTAAAATAAATTGTCAAGCTATTTTCATATTGTCAGATCAGTTCAGCTCCTGTCAGTGACAGCATAACATTTTTACTGGTATAGATTCCAGCATGGCGGGAGTACAGGGTCCTTCGATCCAGTGGGACAGCTTGCAATGACTTTATACTGGAAGGTCAAGCTGTGTATATAAAATAGTAACATGATGATTAACAGATGCAAGCAAGCATGTGAAGGTGCAAGGGTCTAAATCACTTACAAACCTTTTCAATGTGGTAGAGTGCCCAGTGCCAGTAATTATGACAGGCGAGCATGTCAGAATCCTGTGAATAGATTGAAAAGACAATAATTTATTTTCTGCCCTTTTGCACCATTCCCTGACTGACCGCAGACAGGCCACCTATTCCCATCCCTCTGGCAGAGTTAGTCTTGAGCTAGTAGTTGTTCAGAATTGGTACTGGTTCACTTCATCTCAGATTTTCTGTATCTCATCTAACCCCAATAGTTATTGTACTGATAACAGAATCAAGATTTCACAACAGTAAAGTTTATCACTCAACTGAATGCTAAGAGACAGTTATTCACCTATTTAGCACCTTTTTTAAAAAAAAAGTACAAATGGGGGAACAAAATCCCTTCCCCTATTTTTCCCGGCAAGACACCAGCAATTAAGGCGGCAAAGGAAGGCGGGAAATCTGCTTTCCAGTCTGTCTCCATCTAGTATCGAAGTCTTTCACAGAAACCCAGCGACGACAGTTTTCCGTCCATTGTTCCCTCTGCTCCCCGACCTGTGGGGAGACTGAATGGAGACAAGCAACCTCCCTACAGCAGAGCAGAAATCAGTGGAGTTCAACCTGTACCCTCCAATTCCCATGGCGCTGTGTGTTGCTGTACCAGTCCGCTGCCCTAATTACATTTATGGCCTTTAACGGGGTTGGTCATGAACCACTTATCTTCGCTTGTCTTTCTTAGGTTTACCTTCCAGTTGTTTTCCGTCTGCTTCATGAACTTTAATCCAGCGTCCGCATCAGCACGCATCTCATATACATGTGCAAGGGAATGAACAGACCAGGCATCACTTGGGTTCAGAGCCAAGCCCTGGGGGGCGAGGGGTGGGGGTGGTTGTAGAGGAAGAGGAAAAGAGAACAAAAGTTTACACTGTGATTGTCAAAAAAACGTTATGTCCATGAATTCATGTGGGGCACAATCCCAGCCGTTACATCTGGATCTCCAGTGCCCTCCAGTGTATGTGGGGTCAGTTTGAGTGCAATTCATTGCATGGGGCTGGCAGGCACCTGTAGCACTACACGCACACCTTAGGTGCCCACCTGCCCCAGGCTTCTGCAAAATCTGGAGTCTGCCTGCTAGCTGCAGAGGGGAATGAGAAGCCTGGTGTCCCCTCCCCCCAGAGCCACAATGTAGGTCTCCCTTTGACCCCTTGCGTAAAGGAGTAAAGGGGCCAACACAAACATTTTATTTTAATTCTACTACTCTCCAGTAGTCCATGTCACTCCCCTGGTCTGGAAAAGAAAGAAGGTAAAAGAAAGCAACCATTTACCAACCAAACAGCAAAGGAACATGGTATTATATGCAGCCAGGCAGAGGTCCCTGGGTCCAAACCCACTGTAAGCAACACGACAGTAGGTATGAAAAGTCTTCCATTTGTGCACTTCTGTAAGTGTAATACACTTGCTTCCTGTGATTATCGCACCTATTTCTGTCATGATTTTATTGTCTAGAGGAACCCATATTATTTAAACAGCATTATTTGCCATTTAAATTAAACAGCTTTCAGTACAGTGTGGGAAAGCTCATTAGATTTTTTTCATCTTCTAAAAAGGATTCCCCTTCACCCTTCTGCAACCTTCATTTCTCATCCATTCCTCCCTCTCTCCCCGCCGCTCGTCGTCCCAACCTGCTCACTCCTACTATCTCTGACCGCCCAACCACCGATGCCTTTCCTCTTCCCCACTCTTCTAATGTAATTTTAAAGTTGAGCAACCTGTGGCATAGTTTGAGCATTTCTCAGAAATTGACATATCTGGAGATACCAATCAAAGTCTGAATTTACAAAGTACAACTGAGTATATGACCACACAGTACCTTGGTAATGGTCCAATAGTCCAGATTATATGGGTGTTGCCTTTTGGTTGTTCTCAGTCCCACCTTTTCACAATATCCCTTAATGCCCTTTCTCTGCTAAAACACATCGAGTTGTCTTTCCAAGCCATTTATATTACAATACTGTAGTGCTGAATCTCCAACTATTCTCTCTTGGAGCATGCTTTTCACTGCAAGCAGAGTTTCTGCGAACTAATCCTGGTGTCCCGTAGATTTTTCAACCTATGTCAGTGTGAATAATTTTTCTTTATCAAGCCACTTCATCATTTTGAAAACTTCTCTTAGGTCACCTTGAAGTGACACCAAATGCCAACCTTTCGTCATAACACAGACTTTCTAAGACCCAGTATCGTCTGACCCATGTGAACGCTTCAATGGCAAAACACCCTTCTGATGGTACAGTGACCAATACTGCAGAGTTTTATACAGATGGGGTTTTTTTTGAGGGGGGGGGGGGGTGGCGGGGGTTATCAGGTTGGATTGATCAATCTTGGTGTTTACTGAACAGGATGTTCAGATTTTGTACTACAGTAATCCTGTTGCATGGGGCAGAATCAACCAGTTATACAACAGATAGTCACCATCACCGATGTGATGAATAAAACTTCACACATCAAAATAACTCCTGCTGTCTTACTTATAGCGATATGTTTTAATTATCACTTACCTCTTTGGCTGTTTTCTCTGCCAGGTCATAAAAGTTCGTCTCCACCAGCCCGAATGAGTGCAAGCCTTTCAAGTAACTAGACAGGAGGAGAACACAAGGTTATCAATACAAATCAGTGACTTTTAATTCTGGTGTACGGTCTCTTTAATAAACACTTATTATGTTGCACATGGCTGCTCTTCAGCTGGATCCCAGTAATAACTCTCCCTCAAACATTTCCTTCTCCAGGTGTGCTGAATGGAAGCCATTGATGGAAATAAAAATCAGGAGAGATGTAAAACGGGCTGCCGACTCGCTATCACCCATTTTACACTATTGCACAAGGTCGAGATCTACCCCAATATGTTTGAAGCCCTCATATACAACAACAATAAAACATTCCAAGGCACTTCGCAGGAGTGTTATAAAACAAGATTTGACACCAAACCACATAAGGAGACATTAAGACAGGTGACAAAAAGTGTGGTCAAAGAGGTAGATTTTCCAGAGCATCTTAAAAAAGGAGGGAGAAGGAGAGAGGCGGAGAGGTTTAGGGAGGAAATTCCAGAGCTTAGGGCCTGGGCAGCTGAAGGTGGAGCGATGACAATTGGGGATGCACAAGAGATCAGAATTGGAGGTGCACAGAGATCTCGGAGGGTTGTAGGGCTGGAGGAGGCTACAAAGATAGGAAGGGACAAGACCATGGAGGGATTTAAAAACAAGGATGAGAATTTTAAAATCGAGGCATTGCTGGATCAGGAACCAATGTATGTCAGCGAGTACAGTGGTGATGGGTGAACGGGACGTGGTGCGAGTTAGGATATGGTCAAATTAGTTTAAAGCTGTCTGGGCAGAGAAAGAGGAAAGTCCAGTTGTCAGGTGATGAATGGCAAACATATTAAAATACTAAGTAGCCTAAAATACTTACAAAGGGACAAAGACAGTAATAAACTCTTAGAACTAAAAAAGAGGGGGAGGGGTCAAGTGAGGGGAAATTTAGAAATCTAAAGAGAAAGATCAAGGCAATAGAGCAGTGTAGCAATTTGGGTAAAAACAAGTAGTGTGACAGGAAGGGACAGAGAGTTTAATGGTAGCAGTGCAGCAGAGAATAAGGTCAAAGCAGGGAATAATGGTAAAAAAAATTATATTAAAGGCTCTTTATCTGAATGCACGAAGCATTCATAACAAGATAGATGAACTACTGGCACAAATAGAGATAAATGGGTTTGATCTAATAGCCATTACAGAGGCATGGTTGCAAGGTGCCCAAGGTTGGGAACTAAATGTTCCAGGGTACTTGACGTTTCGAAAAGACAGGCAGAATGGAAAAGGAGGGGGGAGTAGCTCTGATAACAAAGGATGACATCAGGACAGTAGTGAGAAAGGATCTCGGCTCGGAAGATCAGGAAGTAGAATCAGTATCAGTGGAGATAAGGAATGACAAGGGGCAGAAAACATTGGTAGGAGTAATATATAGGTTCTCTAACAGTAGCTGTACTGTTGGACAGAATATTAACCAAGAAATAGTAGGAGCTTGCAACAAAGGTAATGCAATAATCTTGGGGGACTTTAATCTTCATATAGAGTGGACAAATCAAATTGGCAAAGGTGGCCTGGAGGACGAGTTCATGGAATGCATTCGGGACAGTTTCCTAGAACAATATGTCATGAAACCAACCAGGGAACAGGCTATTTTAGATCTTGTATTGTGCAATGAAACTGGGTTAATTAGCAATCTCATAGTAAAGGATCCTCTGGGGCAGAGTGATCATAAAATGATAGAATTTCACGTTAATTCTGAGAGTGACTTGCCTAAGTCCGAAACTAGAGTCTTAAACTTAAATAAAGTCAATTATATAGGTATGAGGGGCGAGTTGGCTAAGGTAGATTGGAAAAATAGATTAAAAGGTATGGCGGTAGATAAGCAGTGGCTAGCATTAAAGAAATATTTTATAATTCTCAACAAAAATACATTCCACTGAGAAACAAAAGCTCCATGGGTAAAGTGATCCAACCGTGGCTAACTAAAGAAATTAATGAGAGCATTAGATTGAAAGAAGAAGCTTATAATCTTGCAAATAATAATAGTAAACCTGAGGATTGGGAGAGTTTCAGAAACCAGCAAAGGTTGACCAAAAAATTGATAAAAAGGGAAAAAATAGAATGAGAGCAAACTAGCAAGAAATATAAAAGCAGATTGTAAGAGTTTCTACAAGTATGTAAAAAGGAAAAGAGTAGCAAAAGTAAACGTTGGTCCCTCAGAGGCTGAGACAGGAGAAATTATTATGGGGAATAAGAAAATGGCAGAAATGTTAAACAAATATTTTGTATCTGTCTTCACAGTACAAGACACAAAAGGCATACCAAAAATGATAGGGAACCAAGGGTCTAATGGGGGTGAGGACCTTAACATAATTAATATAAGTAGAGGAAAAGTACTAGAGAAACTAATGGGACTAAAAGCCGACAAATCCCCTGGACCTTACGGCCTACATCCTAGGGTTTTAAAAGAGGTGGCTGAAGAGATAGTGGATGTATTGGTTTTGATCTTCCAAAATTCCCTAGATTCTGGAATGGTCCCAGCGGATTGGAAGGTCGCAAATGTAACATCACTATTCAAGAAAGGAGGGAGAGAAAAAACAGGGAACTATAGGCCAGTTAGCCTGACATCAGTCATTGGGAAAATGCTGGAATCCATTGTTAATGAAGAAGTATCAAGTCACTTAGAAAATCATAACATAATTAGGCAGTCAACATGGTTTTATGAAAGGGAAATTGTGTTTGACAAATTTATTAGAATTTTTTGAGGATGTAACTAGCAGGGTAGATAAAGGGGAACCAGTGGATGTAGTATATTTGGATTTCCAAAAGGCATTGGATAAGGTGCCACATAAAAGGTTATTACACAAGATTAGGGCTCATGGGGTTGAGCGTAATATAGTAGCATGGATAAAGGATTGGTTAATGGACAGAAAACAGAGAGTAAGGATAAATGGATCTTTTTCAGGTTGGCAGGCTGTAACTAGTGGGGTGCTGCAAGGATCAGTGTTGGGGCCTCAGCTATTTACAATCTATATTAATGACCTAGATGAAGGGACCGAGTGTAATGCATTCAAGTTTGCTGATGATACAAAGCTAGGTGGGGAGAACACAAAGAGTCTGCAAAGGGATAGAGATAGACTAAGTGAGTGGGCAGTAAGGTGGCAGATGGAGTATAATGTAGGGAAATGTGAGGTTATTCACTTTGGTAGGAAGAATAGAAAAACAGAATATTTTTTAAATGGTGAGAAACTTTCAAATGTTGGTGTGCAGAGAGATTTGGGTGTCCTCGTGCAAGAAACACAGAAAGCTAGCATGCAGGTACAGCAAGCAATAAGGAAGGCAAATGGCATGTTGGCCTTTATTGCAAGGGGGTTGGAGTATAAGAGTAAGGAAGTCTTGCTACAATTGTACAGGGCCTTGGTGAGACCACACCTGGAGTACTCTGCACAGTTTTGGTCTCCTTATCAAAGGAAGGATATACTGGCCTTGGAGGCAGTGCACTAGATTTATTCCTGGGATGAGAGGGCTGTCCCATGATGAGAGATTGTGTAGAATGGGCCTATACTCTCTCAAGTTTAGAAGAATGAAAAATGATCTCATTGAAACATACAAGATTCTGAAGGGGATTGACAGGGTAGATGCTGAGAGGTTGTTTCCCCTGGCTGGCGTGTCTAAAACTAGGGGGCATAGTCTCAGGATATGCGGTAGGCCATTTAAGACTGAGATGAGGAGGAATTTCTTCACTCAGAGGGTTGTGAATCTTTGGAATTCTCTGCCCCAGAGGGCTGTGAATGCAGAGTCTTTCAGTATATTCAAGGCTGAGATAGATTTTTGGACTCTAGGGGAATCAAGGGATATGGCGATCGGGCGGGAAAGCGGAGTTGAGGTCGATCATCAGCCATAATCTTATTGAATGTTGGAGCAGGCTCGAGGGGCCATATGGCCCACTCCTGCTCTTATTTCTTATGTTCTTAACCCATAATTAGAGATAAACGCCCGGAGTTAGCGGTCGGAATGACGGCGAACTGTCAGAGCACGCCGTCATACCGCCTTTGAAACTGACAGCTCTGAAACAGGCTGTGCCGAGCCCCCCGCCCCCAACCCAGAGCCAGCAATCAGTGAAATCTTGTAAATCATTGAAAGTGACGGAAACTTCGGCTCTTCCGCAGTAAGTGCGCTGTAAATTCCCCACTAAGAGTTAGACCCAAAGGGATTAGGTGTAACTGGGGTTTTAACAGCGTATTGACTGCTAAACAAATGTAAGGGCCTGGAAAATTCATTTTAATTTTTGTGCAGTGTGAAATTTGTCCATTTGAATACAATTTAAAATTTTTAAGAATCTTTTCAACAAAAATTGAATTTTTTTTAAGTTTGTGCATCTTTATTTCAGGTTTGCCTTTTCCCCATGTGAGAACCCCAGTCTCTCTTTTGCTCTCTCTAACTATTTTAAAAAGTTAGAATTTTAAGGGCTTACTCACTTCCTTGTTCGCTGTCTGTGAGAATTCAGCCTTTTGATTGGCTGCTTAGACAGCCCGTTGACGTCACAGCAGTTCGCACAAGGGAATCCCCATTAAGTTCCGTTGAATTGAATTCAAGATCAGAAAACCCAAAGGTCTCAACACAGGGATTGTGAGAGCCTTGTGCAGAGTGTACTTTGGGGCCAGCAGCAAATGCCTTTGCTTCACTGCTGACCGCAAATTCTGGGCCAAAATGTGAGCATTTAGAAATGCAAGGGTTAATCAAAGACAGGCAGGTTCGTTAAAAGCGTGTCATGCTTAACAAAATTAATAGTTGTTTTGGAGAAGTAACCAATTGTATCGAAAAAAGTCAGTAATGAGATGTCATCAATTTAAAATTGTCACTAGGAGAGCAGATAGGAGAAATGTCTTTACACAGGTGAGTGTTGGAGCATGAAATGCACAGCCCATTGCATCTTTTAAGGGCGATTTGGATTAAATGGAGAGAGACCGGTGTAGTGGGATTAATTTTGGGTTCCTCTAGCACAAAGACAGCACAGACACAATGGCCTAGAAATTCAGTATAGCCACTTTTGGGGCGGAAAAGTTTGCGCCCGGCGCAAAGTCGAGGCCACTTCGCCGATATTCAGTAGCTTCGCCCTAAGAGTTTGCTCAAGCGCTAAAACTGGCGTTACACAACTATCTTTAGGCGCAAAGCCGGCGGTGCTGAGCTAAACCGCCGAGGCCGGGCGCAGCGCAGGTGCGGTCATTTCTTGATTGACAGCAGACACCCTGGCGCCGGCCAGCTCTTAAAGGGGGAAGGGTCGAGTTCGTCTGCTGCCACGCCCTGGACACTGCAGCCCTCCAGCTAGGCCTAAACACTGCTGCTGAACAGAAATAGCGCCGGGAAAGATGCAGAAGGCCCGTGAACGAGCGCAGCGCTTCACTGGCCATGATTTGAGGGTGCTGGTTAGGGCTTTGGAGAGGAGACGCAAACTCTTGTTCCCGGACAGTGGCAAGAAGCCTGCCACCAGCGTCTACAGGAAAGCCTGGAGGGAGGTCGCCCACAGGGTCACATCCAACAGCGAGGTCCCCAGGACTGGTGTCCAATGCCGGAAAAAGTTCAATGACCTCACAAGGATTGTCAGGGTGAGTCCCCTTTCCAGTGTCCTCCTCATCCTTGCATGTGCACCTCACATTATGGGCAAAGGGACCTAAAAGCCCTAATGGCCAGCCCTCATCCAGCAGCTATGGGACTGGCATGAACATCAATTGCACATTCTGCACTTTACACACTGGCCAAGCTATTCGACCATGGGAGGCAGTGCACACAAGATCAGGGCACCACACTGGCCAAGCTATTCGACCATGGGAGGCAGTGCACACAAGATCAGGGCACCACACTGTACTTAGAGGCCGTCCTTTCTCTTGCAGGCCAAGCTGGCACACAATCAGAAGAGCCGGACTGTGACCGGGGGAGGCCGTCCCCAGATCCAGCAGCTCAGTGACCTTGAAGAGCGCGTGGGTAGCCTCATGGGTGCCCGGGTGATTGGCCCCGTTGCATCTGGAGATGCCGACCCTGTTCTGGGCACCAATGGTAAGGACATCACCTTTTGGACCTCTCTCGTCCCACTTGCGCTTCAGATCTACATCCTTTGCCACTGTCCGACCAATGCACTGAATGCCACCACTCATGCCTCCCTTGCTGACGCCCTCTCCTCACTCTAAAGCTACTCTTGTGCCTTCCTGCTTTCAGATGGTGAGGAGGAGGTCCCTGAAGCTGCCAGTGACAGCCCCTCGGAAGAGGAGGAGGAGGAGGAGGAAGAGGAAGGCGGCCCATCAGGGGAACCCTCAGCCGTGCCAGGGGATGCCAATGGAGGGGACACGTCTTCCCTGGAGGAGAGCCAGGGGGAAGTGTCGCAGGGGAGTGTAGCTCCTGTGCCCAGTGGCGTGCAGCAACGCGGGAAGGGTCGGGCAGCTCGGCGGCCTTCTCCCCAGAGGGAGAGTCCGGCCTCCAGTCCGGAGACGGTCCTCGCCAAGGAGGTGCGCCTCCTCGATCAAATGTCCGTGGACTCGGATCGCCGGCACACCGAGTTCATGGGGGTTGTGGCACGGTTGCCTGAGGCCATCGAGTCCCTGGCTCACAGTGTGGCCGATTTCGGCGCCTCACAGGTCAAGAGTTTCGAGCAATTCGAAGCAGCACAGGCCGCGAGTCGGGCCGAATTCGGGGCAGCACAGGCCGCGAGTCGGGCCGAATTCGGGGCAGAACAGTCCGCGAGTCGCCAGGTGATCAGTGGTGCCGTGCAGTCACTGGCTGGTCTGATGCGGGCACAGACCAGGGCAGTACGGGCACTCACTGCTGCCACACTCGCTGTGTCAGCCAGGCATCGCCAGGGCACCCGCCGCGCTGCAGCAGCACAGCGGTCTGTCCTTCAGCAGATTGCTGCGCATGCTGCAGTGCTGGCCCGGGCGAGTGCCAGTGTCTCAGGTGAGCAGCGAGCGCCTGCCATCAGCCAGCTTGCCCCCATTCCTGCAGCCGCCACTGCCACTCCCCCAGTGGAGCTGCGACGAGCTGCTGGAGAGACTGCTGCTGCCCAGCCACAGCAGTCACCAGCCGGCCCCTCGAGGGCCAGAGCTCGTCTAGGCCGACCCCCAAGGGCATCTGCCGTCACGCCATGTGCCCCTCAGGAGCCTTCCCCCAGCCTTGCAGCAGCCACTGGGCACACTTTGAGGAGGAGCAGCAGGGCGGCCAGGGGCCGCAAAAGGCTGGTCAAGGAATCGCCCTCGCGGGCCACAAAGTAGAGGGTGTGGGCAAATGTGTTTTTATATGGGGATGGTTGTTTTGTTTATGGGGATGGTTGTTTTTGTAAGGCCGAGGGTGAAGGCCATTTTTGTGGAAATGTTTTGTTATTCCTCCCCAGGTTGTGGGAGTGAGTCATGTGTGTGACTGTTTTTTGGGGGTGTTGTCTGTTTTTGGGTTTCATGTGGGAAGGGCCCTGAGTTTGTTCAATAAAGCATTTTATTTATTCAGCTTGTCCATGTTTGATGTTTGAAGTGGTTGTTGCCTTAACCGGCTGAGGGCTTGCGGAGCGGCTGCATTCAGGTCCCTTCATTGCCACAAGCCATTCCCTGACAGGGGGCCTAGAAGTGACGTTCAATAAGCCGCCGACGGGCGGCCCTTGGACCTTGTGCCTCCCTCCTGGGCTGGTACTCCTCCTCCTCCTCATGCTCCTCCTGCTGAGGTGGTGCTCCAGCGTTAGGTGGCAGTGCCTGAGTCCTGCGGATAGCCAGGTTGTGCAGCATGCAGCAAACGACCACGACCTGGGAGACTCTCTCCGGCGAATACTGCAGAGATCCTCCGGAACGATCCAGGCAGCGGAACCATTGCTTGAGGACGCCAATCGTTTGTTCTATGATGTTCCTAGTGGCTTGATGGCTTTCGTTGTATGCCTCCTCAGCAGGGGTCCTGGGCGCGCGGAGCGGGGTCATGAGCCAGGTACACAAAGGATAGCCTTTGTCCCCGATAAGCCATCCTCTTGGGGGAGGCTGTGCCTGGAACATGTCAGCCACAGTAGTCTGTCGCAGGATAAATGCATCGTGGCTGCTGCCTGGAAAGCCAGCATTGACAGCTAGGATGCGCTGCCTGTGGTCACACACCAGCTGTACATTGAGGGAATGGTAGCCCTTCCGGTTGCGGTAATCCTCGGCATTGTCGATAGGTGCCCGCAAAGCCACATGCGTGCAGTCAATGGCGCCCTGCACCATGGGGAAGCCCGCTATTCTCGCAAATCCCACTGCACGCTGCTGCTGCTTCTCCAGGGTCATGGGGAAGGAGATGAATTGGTGTCTCCTTCTGAAAAGGGCATTGGTCACCTGGCGGATGCAGCAATGCAAGGCGAACTGGGATATGTTAGCAATGTCCCCAACAGCGGCTTGGAAGGAGCCGCTTGCACAGAAGTTCAGAGCCACCGTGACCTTCACTTCCACCGACAGAGACGTCCTGCACCTCAGCTGTGGACGCAGATCTCTGTGAAGCAGCTGGCAGATCTCTGCAACCACCTCCCTTCTGAAGCGCAGCCTCCTAACACACTGCGCGGCAGGCATGGTGAGATAGGACACCTGCTGGCGGTATTTCCTGAGTGGGTAAGGCCTAGGTTGCCGACGCCTGTTGCCCCCTCTGCGTCTAGCCAGGGCTGCCCCTCTCACACACCGTCTGCGAGCCCTTCGCACATAATGCTGAAACTGAGGGTTGGCACCCCATGCAGCCCCCATAATATACTGGCAAACAATGACCTCACAATGAAGGCGAATTGCCAAGCTCTGGCCTGAAGCCAAAAATACCTCTCCTATGTTGGGCCAAAGCAGTAAGCTCTCTTCCTTGGTCTCTGTCCATAAATCCGTTGCACAAGAGTGATTGCTGCAAAATGGCTGGCCTTTATAGTTCAGGGTAAGTGCCCTTTAATTTGCGCTCCCCGCGGCCCGCATGGCCTCTGCTGCGTTCCAGTTCACAGTTCTTAGGACCGCCACGCCCACATTGGGCGGGCGCGACTGAAGTTCCGGATTGGGGCGCACAAAGGGCGTTGCACGAGGAAATGACGTCATAATCTGCGCGCACAGCTGAGCGCGCGCAAACACTTTGCGCCGGCGCTAAATGTCTACTGAAGTTGGGCGTAGGCGCAGATCGCGCTGCGCCCGGCCGCTAAGTGCCTAGCGCTCGAGATCTACTCCTCCTAAGGCGCTAATGGCTGGCGCACGCAACTGAATTTCTAGGCCAATAGATCAAGTGGCCTCCTTCTGTGCTGTAAACTTCTACGATACAATATGAAATGGATTATTGGATAATCTGATCCAGAGAGTGGTATTTTTCACAGCTAATTGGTTAAATTCAGATGGTTATTTTCTTCCAGCAGCAGTGTAGATCCAAATCTTAATTGAAATAGTATTCAATGGTGTGCGATAGCAGGTATAAGATTCTGCAAGCAGGAAGCCAGTTGCAGAGCTTTGTCATCTGCTGCAATAACACCAGCACCCAACCTGCAACATAAACATGGCACTGCCCAGTGGCAGTCAATGTCACTACTACCCTCAACTTTTCTGCCTCTGGCTCATTCCAAATTGACATTGTTTTATAAGCTAATGCATTAGCCACACTTGTATCAAATAGTTAACTGCTGCATTTGCTACTGAAGAGCAACAGGAGCATGACAATGGCTGCCCAATATCACTACATTGCTGCCACTGATAAAGTACAGGGGCCATTCATGATAGCCATGTGCCATCCTGTTTCTGCTTTACCTTCTCAAATTCACTAAATAGATATTCTAGGGAATGTGCAGGTATGCTCATGATTGCAAACACTGAGGAAAGTGACCCCAGGGACTGTGCACTGCTGCTTAGCAATGCAGCCAGGCTGCTCTTCAAGGGCTAAAAAGATCGAATCCTGGCTGGACAAGACACCTTCAAACAGAACTTGCCTTGTAATATACTACATGTGATGACCTGTGTGGTAGTGAGTGTGGCGTGGGACAAGAGCAGGGTGGTATTTGCCCTGAACAGGGAGGCCTGCTGCTTCACCTTCCCTATTTCTTCCATAATCCTACATTTAAAGGATGTTCAAGGTTGTCTATCCCAGGGAGTCAAGGGCTTAAACTAATTCTGATCCTTTCTTCAGTTCAGGTCTGTTTTCTTGTATTGTGTGTCATAGGAATACACAGAAGTTACAACGTAGAAACAGCACATTTGTCCCAGCCTGTCCGTGTCAGTATTTACCCTCCATCTGAGCAAATAGTCCGAATCACATTTGCCTGCCCTGATCCTGTATCTCCTTTTCCTTCCTCCACTTATCCAATCTGATCTTGAATGTTGATATCGTTTCTGCCTCAACCACTAACGCTTCCAAGCCTGAACTCGTCTGTAAAGAAATTTCACTTGCTCTCTGTTCCAAATCTCTTACATTTCAACTTGTACATCACCGCTCATTCTAGTCCCATCAACTACTGGAAAAGGTTAGTTTGTTTCTATTTACCCTGTCCCATCTTTTCATAATTTTAAATTCCATCATATTGCCCCATAGTCTGTATTGTTCTGATGAAAAAAGCCCTAAGTTTTTAAGTCTTCATGTTTCTATATCCTCATACACACAGACAGATGTGCAGCATACAGCCCATCTTGAATGTCATTAACTGACCATGCATCATGCACCTAAGTTGTACCACAACTTGATGCGTGAAAGCCTTAGAAAATACGAGTGTGTCAACACTTTCACTTGTGAGTTGCAGCTTGACTGTGTGCTGTGCTGGATCATGGCTATGTTTGAGAAGCAACAAAAGATTTGGAAGGCTGTGAAAGGGCTTGGCATGGCCAACAGTAAACATTGATTTGGTTAACATGTAACTCTTTGTGGCATGGAATCTTGGACCATCTACCTGGTATACGATACTGTTAGATAGTCTTAGCTTTCCAAAATCCTTAAAGGGTGCAGTCTTCCCACGCATCTTTTACCAAGTCCTATGAGTAATGTGCACAGCACTGTGTCTGGTGCACTGGAGCACTAAAAAGGGAAAATATTTGTAACACAAACTCCTTGTACCCATCTCATACAGCAGCACATCTACTTTGCCAAGGTGTCAGGATTTGCCTACAGCCGCCCCTTGTGCCTCCATTTTCAGTGACTGATGGATGCACAAAGATCCAGTCTGTGTGGCACTGTGCGAAGACTGGAATATTTACACAAAGGACATCCTTCATCATGTCGTGCGACATCACCAAGTGAGACAGATTAAGAATAGAACTAGCAGCTCAAAACTGGGCCTCTATGAGGCAATGTCAATTTCAGATAAGATAAAACTTTTCTGTTTACTGCATTTTAAATCTGCAAACCAATGAGATCTAAGATCAAAATAACCATTTACTTCTTCAGTTAAAAACAAAACAAAGCAAAGCAATAATTATTTGTACCATGTTGGATGATGAATGGAGGAGGTCATTGATGTGAAGAAGGAACAGAATGGGAACGTAGGAGCAGGGCTAGGCCATTCAGCCCCCCAAGCCTGTTCCACTCGAGAGCTGAATAGAACGAGGACAGAGCCTGAAGGAAGAAAATGGTGGCAACACTCAGCAGGTCAGGCAGCATCTGTGGAGAAAGGAAGGAAAGGTTAATGTTTCAGGTCACTGACTCTTTGTCAGGACGGCTAAAATGTTAACCCTATACCTTCCTTTCTCCACAGATGCTGCCTGACCTGCTGAGTGTTTCTAACAGTTTTGTTTTCATTTCAGGATTCCCAGCACCTGCAGTATTTTGCTTCTTGTACTGGAGCCTGAGGAGACCCCAAGTTAATTAAAATGTTAGAAGATGAACCATCAACTACAGTACAGACAGTAGTGACTTGATGGACTTGGAAACAGCTTTGATGGAAACCATATGATGGTGTGATTGATAGACTTCCTTGTGGCGATACTGACGATAGCTGTGGAACAACAAGACTAATCAAAAACACATCTACCTCTGGGGAAGGCCAAAGAGCAAGTTACTGAATTTCAAATCCAACATCACTGATTGTGGAGACTTATTTATATCCTTCCTCCCCATTTAATCAAGCCACATGATTGAGTAGCTACTAAAAAATTGCTGGTGGCGTATTTTCTGACGGCATTTTCTGATACTAAGACGGAGTACCTACCCATAGAGAGGAATTTGTGGTGTCCAGTGAGGAAGGATCCGTGCAACGGAGTCTCTTAACTGTTGCTGGTGACCCAAATAGAAGTAGGAATCGTATGCCAGCCTCAATGCCAGCACATCAGTTGGTTGATACAAAAGGATCTGTTCCCATATGCTACATGCTTTTGGAATAGACCTAAAGAATCAAAAGGATCTTAGTATGAACCTCATCGAAGTGTATAAATTATTTTTCTTGATGAATTCAAGATGCTAAATCCATTTTGAATCAGCTTTTAACAATTTTCTATCTGAAACTGGACAGACTTGCTAATTTTCACATTTTAGAGATCACATGATTTTGACTCTACATCCCTCCTTCAGCTGAATATCGAAACAGTGGGGGTGAAGTTACACGAGGGTTCCCTTGCTCCCTGTTTTTCCGGGGTTTTCACAGCTCTTTCACCAGTTACAGTGGATGAACGGGAGAACCCTCTCAGAAATTCACCCCTAGGGTATGATGTGCGCCGTAGTAGATTTTTTATGGCTTTGCCGGGTACACCATGGAAGATAAGTCAGTCAGTTGACAATTACATATATATTTATCTCTATATTGGCCCAGAAATTCGGGTTGGGGGCTTCCCGTGGGTGCAAGCCCCCGACGGCACTTACCTACCGCGCCGGCCGTTGAGATGTGGGCCCTCGTGGAATTGCGATCCTGGGCCTCCTCCAACTGCCGGCGCGCAATGCTTGTGTATCCCAGGGGCGCAGTTAGTTCAATGCGTCCCCTGGGATCACGTGGGCCATGGAGAGCCAATGGTAGCAGGGAATGCTTCATTCATAAGTTTGACAGACCTGTCAAACCTATAAATACAATAAGCCCCAAAACATCACTAAATCTTCAAATACATTTTTTAAAAATCACATTTTAAAAATAAAACTATAAATTACATGAAATAACTATTTTAAACAATAATTTAAATTTTTGAAAAAAATAATTTTATTTTCCAACGGGGCTAAAAATAAACTTACCTTTCTTTAAAGTATTTAAAAATAATAAACCTGTGGAAAAAATGTTTTAATTTTAATTAATTCACCACTTACCTTATAACTGCTTTTTACATGTCTAACTTCTGGAGACTTACCTTCCCGGGAAAACCTGCAAAAAACACAAGTTCGATGCGCACGCGCAGCCTCTCCCGCGCACGCGCTCCACCTCTGAACCCCTTCTTTCAGGGGAACGGAAGTGCTGGTTTCCCGCGCATGCACGATACCGGCACTTCCATTGGGCTTACGGGTGAGTACCCCATGCGTACTCACCCGTGGAGACCCGAATTTCTGGGCCAATATATTAAATGTCTTACAAATGGTATTTATTTACTGTCCCAAAACCATTACTTCTTGTTGTCATTTTTGAGTAACATTTGACATCAATATTTCAAGGTCAATGCTCATAATGGAATTCCCCACGTCAACAAGGGAAAGCTAGATAAATACATGAGGGAGAAAGGAATAGAAGGTTATGCTGATAGAGTTAGATGAAGAGGGGTGGGAGGAGACTCGTGTGGAGCATAAACACTGGCAAGGTCCAATTGGGCCGAACAGCTTATTTCTGTGCTGCGCATTCGATGTAATCAGCAATCCTAATTCTGGCCTCCATCCAGTAGGGGGTGATGTGGCAGCTCCTCTGTCCCATTCCGAGCTGCCCATATACGTCAATCCCCTGCTGCAGCCCAGGGTTACCAACCCTACCGGATCATCCTGGAGTTTCCAGGAATGAACAATTAATCTCCTGGACAATGCTACGAGTAACCCAGGAGAAAAATCATATGGGCATTCGGAAAAAGTGTTTTTGTATTTTCTTTGAACACTTGTTTATTAGTTATTATAAATATATTGGAGATGGGAAAAAAGGCTGTTTGACTGGATGGAGCAGCTGGTCACGTGATGAAACTTCCAGTAATACGTCCAACCAAAGTTGGCCACTGCAGCCCCTGCCTTTGAACTGTGTTTAGGGCCTTCTTTGCGATTTCCCCTTCTCTCCATGAAGTTTCTTGCAATTTCTGTCCCCTGTAATTTTTATGGCCAACGTGCCTTCAATTCATGGCCGTTGCAGGCTCAGTCTGAAATTTCCCAGCCCATCTCTGAAATTATTACCTGCCTCAGTCCCATTCTCAAATTTCCCAAGCCTGCTCCAAAGTTTTCCTACTAATACATTGGAGCCTACACCTTGGGCCCACCCCAGCCCTCTCTGAACTTTGTTTTCCTTCTTCCACTCAAGTTTTGGACCTCGAGCTCCAGCCCCAGCCCAGTCTATCCAGAATTTTCTTTAACAGCACACTTTTTCAACCTCCTACATTCCTAACACACTTTAAGCCCCCAGTTGTAGCTCTTTTAAAAATGAATTTTCACCTGTTCTAACCCCCCTCCCCCACAATTCCCCTTTTTGATTTAAATTGTAGCTGCTTCTTAAATCCTCCCTCCCCACCCATCCTACCTCTGTTTTCTATTTTATTTCTGATTTTGGCCCCATGACTTTTATTAAATCCCTTTCTGCACTATATTACTATTAGAGTTACTTATAATTCTTTCTTCCCATTGGTCCTTTTTGTTTCCAGATTCCAGTTCCCAACTATCACTTTTTCTTCCCAAACATCTCTCCCCATCTTTGTTCCCAATGCCTTCCCTCACTATCTATTTGTCCTCGACATCTGTTCCCCACTACTTCTTTGTTCCTGAATGACAATTCTCCACAACCAATTGCCCACTGCTTTTTTTTAAAAATTGACTTGTTATTTGCCTTCCCTGGATTGCTGCCTGCCTCGGCATCGTCTTACCTCTGCCCCCACCGCTGCCGTTCTGCTTCTTACATCCACCACCAGGCTCCCGGGCCTTCCTGCCTGTTTCCTGGTACCATTGTGCCTTGCCACCCACTTTGCATCACCCCCAGGATCCCCAGGGCACTTGGACCTTCCTTCCTACTTTCCATCACCACCACCCCAGGCCTTCTTGCTGCTGTTAGTCTCCCCAGCTCACTGAACCTTCCTGTCCACATCTAGCAGCTTCAAGGTTTCAGGGGCCCCGATCCTTTCAGCTACTTTGCATTGTAAAGAAAGAAAAGAAAGACTTACATCTATGTAGCGCCTTTCACAACCACCGGACGTCTCAAAGCGCTTTACAGCCAATGAAGTACTTTTGAAGTGTAGTCACTGTTGTAATGTGGGAAACGTGGCAGCAAATTTGCGCACAGCAAGCTCCCACAAACAGCAATGTGATAATGACCAGATAATCTGTTTTAGTGATGTTGATTGAGGGATAAATATTGGACAGGACACCGGGGATAACTCCCCTGCTCTTCTTCAAAATAGTGCCATGGGATCTTTTACGTCCACCTGAGAGAGCAGACGGGGCCTCGGTTTGACATCTCATCCGAAAGACGGCACCTCCGACAGTGCAGCACTCCCTCAGCACTGCACTGGAGTGTCTACAAAACCATCAGTCAGCCAGTCAGAGAGGGAGGGAGGAGAAGAGTAAAGGGGGTTGGGATGGGGCAAGTGACAGCAAGTTTAGGGAATTAGAGAGAAGAGTAGGGGAGAAAAGATATAAAAAGCTAAATAGGCAAAGATGAGAAGTGGAGAGTGGGAAGGGAAGGGGAAAAGGGGCAAATGGGAAGGGAAGAGGAGAGAGGGGAAAGGAAAGTGGGGAAGGGTAAGGGAAATGGAGGAGAAAGAGCACTGATGGAAAGAAAGCCTTTTGCAAGGAGTGGAGGAAGGGAACTAACAGGATGGGACACGGTGAAGAGACAAGATGAAGGCCTAGAAATTCAGTGGGCTGCGCCATCCGTTAGCGCCCAAAGAGGGCACTTAGTGGGTTTAATGCCACTGGCCACGCCTCCCACTAAATTTAGCGGGACGCTAATGGCGGCGTTAGTGCCACTACTGATGACGTCATCGGTGTGCGCAGCGCCCCGCTACCGCCCCGATCGCAAAATTTGGTAGTGCCCCCTGCTTTAACGCCGGTCGCAATTTGCGACCGGTTCAGGGGGGCCTACCTGCGGCGGTAGAGGCGCTGAGGTGCTGGTGGCCATTTTTTTTGCTGGCCGCCTGCCAGCATCTCTTCGCGCCGCCGTCCCCGGCCTCCTGAGCCCCCCCCCACCCGCGTTGTGCCGGCTGTGTCCTAAGAGCCCGACACTTCTCCTCGGTGCCAGGCTCTTTTGCCGGCACTCGCGATCGCCGATCACGCTGCAGCAGGCCCCTCCCCTTTAAGAAGGGGAGGAGGCCTGCAGTACCGCAGCACGCCGTGCCGCAGCATGTGGCGCTGCGATTTTCAGTTGCAGCGCCCCAAGAGGGATGCGGGGCGCCTCGAGTAGCGCTGCGCTTCTGTCTGGGGCGCTGAAACTGAATTTCCGGCGGGCGGTCGCAACTCCTTCTGGGGCGGTACTTCCGGCGCCCTGGCGAGACTGGCGCCCCAAGTGAATTTCTAGGCCGAAGGGTTTTAAGGCAACAAGACGCATTAACACTGTGAGTTGGTTATAAGCAAAGTAACAGACAAATGGCCCCACAAAAATCTTCCCACCTGCTGTCAGTCCCTCCGTGCCCCCCTCCGACCCCAGATTGCCTCACCCCCTTTAATTACCGACTTCTGGCTCGGCGCTGTGGGGGAAGTGCTGGATTTTTCCACCCTGACCCATTCGACAAGCTGCTCACCAGAAATATTGAAATGAGACCCGGCCATGGAAATTGGTAAGGCCTCCCATTAACAGCATCAGGCAGGCACAGCAAACGCCCACCCACTGCCCGCCTGATTTACACGGAACTCAAAAAATTTCCCTCACACTTCAAAGTGTCCAAAGTGTGTAAAAAATAAAGAAAGGCAGTTTGATTCATGCTGATTTTTTCCTAACCTGGAGCCAGAAACTTACAAGCACCTTCCAATCTGTAAAATTCCCTTACTGAACAGAAATTAAACACCGACTGAAACCCAAGACTGAATTTACTTTAGCCTTTATAGCCTTAAAGGGACCACCCCCTTAAACACAGCTTCATCCCATTAGTGGATTAATACATTTTGCTCCTGTCATTAAATGTCATGACACTCCTGTCATTATAAAGCAGTGCATCATTTCACTTACTGAGCGTAACATTTTTGTAAATTCATTCACGGGATGTGGGCATCGTTGGCAATGCCAGCATTTATTGCCCATCCCTAATTGCCCTTGAGAAGGTGGTGGCGAGCCGCTTTCTTGAACCGCTGCAGTCCATGTGGTGAAGGTACTCCCATAGTGACTTTGTCGTAGCGGTTCAATACATGGCTAGGAGATTTCAGAGGACAGTTAAGAGTCAACCACATTGCTCTGGGTCTGGAGTCACCAGTAGGCCAGACCGGGTAAGGACAACAGGTTTCCTTCCCTAAAGGACATTAGTGAACCAGATGCTTTTTACGATAATCCGGTAGTTAGAACTGATGCTAGCATTTTTTCAAATTCCAGATTTATTTAATTAGCTGAATTTCAATTCCCCAGCTGTTGTGGTGGAATTTGTACTCATGTCTCTGGATTATTAGACCAGGCCTCTGGATTATGAGTCCAGTAACATAAGCACTATGCTACCGTTCCCAGGACATCTACGGATTCTATTTTAAATTATATTTTTATTTACATCTTATTCCTCTCTCTGTGATTGGAACTTGCCGGATGTCCAATTTCTCTGCAGAAATTCAGTCCATCCACAGTGTATCCTCAATCTTCCCAGTCTCTCCCTCGTTTTCCCTAGTCTTTTCTCAGTCTCCTGATCTCTTTCGATCTCAGCTGTATCCTTGTCTTGCTGTTCCCTGACATGTCTACCAAAAGCTCAAACTAATTTACATTTGGTGCTCCCAAGACCACTTGGGTTTGAAACCCCGATCCAGCATTGGGAGAACGGGAATCTGTAAAAAAAAAATCATTTAAAATAAACTGCTCATGATAATTAAATGAACTATTTTATTAAAATGTTGTATTCTACTTTTATTTAATTTTATAATCAGTATGAGACACAAGTCTGTAAGTGTGCTAAGGAGTTTACTGATTTCTTTTAACACTGACTTTCCCCCTAATTTTCCCAGAATTTTCCTATTAATTTTCACCTGGATTTTTTGTTAAAAATAAAATGAAAAACTCCAGAATAATTTAAAATAAAACAAAAGCTGAAAATGAAAAATCCTATGAAGAGGATATACAATTTTAACTTGCACCTGTGCACATTACAGTCCGCACTGTTTATAGTGGGGGCCTTGGTGTTCATGATAAACGGTGGATAGTAAAACCGAGAAGTGCAGAATAAAGACAGCATCAGTAGCGCTCAATACCTGGCCCAAAATTGCATCATGTCACAATTTTCAGCTGTACCTTGTTCATGTAGGGGTCAACAGCCAAACGAGGAGAGTCAGGACAATAATACAATAAGTAAATGTATGTAATCCCATCACTCAGCCACTATTTCGTCACGCTCCTGATACAAACAGTGGCAATGTCTGACTACACTGCAGTAACGGAATTAAAAATGGCTCGGGGCTGGAAGCTGCAGAGGGAGCTCCTCTGCTGTACAGCTCTATCCTTGGCCAACCGTTGCCCTTTATTCCTCCAAGCTCCTCTCTTACACCAGTTAAGTTACCCTGGCTCTAATAGTGGGTGAATTTGCACCCTATTTACAAGTTAACTGTTAGGTTAAAGTTACCTGGCCCACAGCCTGTCCTCCAACCATGCCTGCTCTGCTTTCATCAGTGAGTATTGGATCTTTGCTTAAATTTGGCTTCCAAATTCCTGGGGGGAAAAATTCAGTTGCTTAGCGCCTCCCGTTAACACCTCCAGGTGGCGCTAACGGGGCGCTAGGAACTTAGCGCCCAAGCGCGGTGATTTTAACGGCGCTCACGAAATTGACCAGACTTTTTGCAGCGACGCTAAACACTATCGCCATGATCTCCTGCGCCCGCAGATCGTGACGTCAGTCAAGCATGCAACGCCCCGGTAGTACCCCAGACCGGATACTGAGTCGCGCCGCCTGCCTTAGCATCTGCTGCTAGCAACGACAAGTAGAGGGGAACGTTTTCAAGTCGGGAAGGGGCTAGGGGAGCCCTATTTAAAGGCGGGTGTTCCTGCCTGCCTTTTCCTGTCGGCAAAATTTTTGGTTTAACGCTGTCCTAAGGAGTTTTGGCCCTCAGCACCATTTTTGAGGTTCATAAGCGCCGAGCTCTTTCCCTGAGCCTATCCATTAGTGCTTCCAAAACAATTGTTTTTGAGGTCTCTCCAGGCCAAGATTTAAGGCTGCAATGAGCAAGGAGTTGGCCCTTCCCCTTTAAGAACTGGACAGCGTCAGTCTGTCTGTCTTCCATGGTAATTGGCATCGCCTGAGCTTCGGTAGCGTTCTGAGGTAGCGCCTCGCACCTCGATGTTAGCGCCTTAAGAGAGGTGTGTAGCGCCTGATTTAGTGCTCAAATTGTAATGAAGGATATTAGCTCTGATGATGTGGAATATGTATGGGTAGAATTGAGAAATACTAAGGGGAAAAAAACATTAGTGAGAGTGGTATATAGACCTCCCAACAGTAAGGCGGAGGTTGGGGATGGCATTAAAAGGGAAATTAAAAAAGCGTGCAATAAGGGCACAGCAGTCAGCATGGGTGACTTTAATCTACATATAGATTGGGCCAACCAAATTAGTAACAATACTGTGGAGGAGGAATTCCTGGAGTGTTTACGGGATGGTTTCCTGGACCAATATGTCGAGGAACCAACCAGAGATCAGGCCATCTTAGACTGGGTATTATGTAACGAGAAAGGATTAATTAGCAATCTTGTTGTACGAGGCCCCTTGGGTCAGAGCGATCATAATATGATCGAATTCTTCATTAAGATGGAGAATGAAGTAGTTGACTCAGAGACTAGGGTCCTCAATTTAAATAAAGGAAACTACGATGGTCTGAGGAGCGAGTTGGGTAGGATTGATTGGGGAATGGCATTCAAAGGGTTGACGGTGGATAGGCAATGGCAAACATTCAAAGACCGAATGGATGAGCTACAGGATTTGTTCATCCCAGTTTGGCATAAAAATAAAACAAAAAAGGTGACTCAACCGTGGCTAACAAGGGAAATTAGGGATAGCATAAGATCCAAGGAGAGGACATATAAATTGGCCAGAAAAAGCAATAATCCTGAGGATTGGGAGCAGTTTAGGATTCAACAAAGGAGGACAAAGGGATTAATTAAGAAAGGGAAAATAGAATATGAGAGTAAGCTGGCAGGGAACATAAAAACTGACTGTAAAAGCTTTTATAGATATGTGAAGAGAAAAAGATTGGTGAAGTCAAGCGTAGATCCCTTGCAGTCAGAATCGGGGGAATTTATAATGGGAAACAAAGAAATGGCAGACCAACTAAATTCACACTTTGGTTCTGTCTTCACAAAGGAGGACACAAATAACCTCCCAGAGATGCCGGGGAACATAGGGTCTGATGAAAGGGTGGAACTGAAAGAAATCAGTATTTGTAGGGAAATGGTGTTAGGAAAATTGATGGGACTGAAGGCCGATAAATCCCCAGGGCCTGATAATCTACATCCCAGGGTACTTAAGGAAGTGGCCCTAGAAATAGTAGATGCATTGCTGGTCATCTTCCAGAACTCGATAGACTCTGGAACAGTACCCATGGATTGGAGGGTAGCTAATGTTACACCACTATTCAAAAAAGGTGGTAGAGAAAAAGCGGGGAATTATAGACCGGTAAGCCTGACATCGGTAGTGGGGAAAATGCTAGAGTCTATTATAAAAGATGTAATAGCAGAGCACTTGGCAAGCAGTGACAAGATCGGACAAAGTCAACATGGATTTACAAAAGGTAAATCATGCTTGACTAATCTACTGGAATTTTTTTGAGGATGTAACTGGTAAAATAGATAAGGGAGAACCAGTGGATGTGGTGTATTTGGACTTTCAGAAGGCTTTCGATAAGGTCCCACATAAGAGATTAGCGTGCAAAATTAAGGCACATGGGATTGGGGGCAAGGTATTGACTTGGATAGAGAACTGGTTGGCGGACAGAAAGCAAAGAGTTGGAATAAATGGGTCATTTTCCAAGTGGCAGGCAGCGACTAGTGGGGTACCGCAAGGATCGGTCCTAGGACCCCAGCTGTTCACAATATATATTAATGATCTGGACAAGGGAATTGGATGTAATATCTCCAAATTTGCAGACGACACAAAGCTGGGTGGGAGGGTAAGCTGTGAGGAGGATGTCGTGAAACTCCAGTACGATTTGGACAGGTTGGGTGATTGGGCAGAAACATGGCAAATGCACTATAATGTGGATAAATGTGAGGTTATCCACTTTGGTGGCAAAAACAGGAAGGCAGATTATTATTTGAATGGCAATAGATTGGGAGAAGGGGAAGTGCAAAGAGACCTGGGTGTCCTTGTGCACCAGTCGCTGAAGGTAAGCATGCAGGTGCAGCAGGCGGTTAAGAAGGCAAATGGTATGTTGGCCTTCGTAGCAAGAGGGTTCGAGTGCAGGAACAAGGATGTCTTGCTACAGTTGTACAGGGCCTTGGTGAGACCGCACCTTGAGTATTGTGTGCAGTTTTGGTCGCCTTACCTGAGGAAGGACGTTCTTGCCATGGAAGGAGTGCAGCGAAGATTCACCAGGCTGATACCTGGGATGGCAGGAATGATGTATGAGGAGAGATTGTGTCGATTGGGCTTATACTCACTGGAGTTTAGAAGATTGAGAGGGGATCTCATCGAAACCTATAAAATTCTGTCAGGCCTGGACAGACTAGATGCAGGAAGGATGTTTCTGATGGCCGGGGAGTCCAGAACCAGGGGTCATAGTCTAAGGATAAGGGGTAAGCCATTTAGGACTGAAATGAGGAGGAATTTCTTCACCCAGAGAGTGGTGAACCTGTGGAATTCTCTGCCACAGAGGGCGGTGGAGGCCAGTTCATTAAATATATTCAAGAAAGAGTTGGATATATTTCTTAAGGCTAAAGGGATATGGGGAGAAGGCAGGGACAGGGTACTGAATTTGGATGATCAGCCATGATCTCATTGAATGGCGGAGCGGGCTCGAAGGGCCGAATGGCCTACTCCTGCTCCTATCTTCTATGTTTCTATGTCATATTTGACCCCGTGATGAACTCCCACCCACATATCTGCTCCATCGCCAAGACCGCCTACTTCCACCTCTGTAACATCGCCCGACTCCACCCTACCTCAGCTCGTCTGCTGCTGAAATCCTCATCCATGTCTTTGTTACCTCAAGACCTGACTATTACAATGATGATCTCCTGGCCAACCTCCCATCTGTCACCCTACATAAACTTGAGTTCATCCAAAACTCTGCTGCCCATATCTTAACTCACACCAAGTCCCGTTCAGCCATCGCCAATGTTCCCTCTAGGCTGCGCAGCCGTGCGGCCGCAAAGCACTCCAGGGATCCCGCGCAGCCATCTTTCCAATGCAAAAACTGCGCCCGCGCAGTATTTTGAATGGGCCGCGCAGCCCCTTAAAGGGACCACGCAGCACCAAAAAAATTAAAGGGAACATTACCCATCACCCCTCTGCTCGCTGTCCTACATTAGTTCCCAGTCCAGCAATACCTCAATTTTAAAATTCTCATCCTTGTTTTCAAATTCCTCCATAGCCTCGCCCTTCCCTATCTCTGTAACCTCATCCAGCCCTACAACCCTCTCAGATCTCTGCGCTCCTCCATTCTGGCCTCTTGCAGATCCTCGATTTTAATCGCTCCACCATTGGTGGCCGTGCTTTCAGCTGCTTAGGCCCTAAGCTCTGGAATTCCCTCCCTAAACCTCTCTGCCTCTCTACCTCTCTCTCCTTTAAGAAGCTCCTTAAGACCTACCTCTTTGACCAAGCTTTTGGTCATCTGCCCTAATATCTACTTATGTAACTCAGTGTCAAATTTTGTTTGATAACGCTCCTGTGAAGCGCCTTGGGACGTTTTACTACGTTGAATGTGCTACATGAATGCATGTTGTTGTTGTAGTAATGAGGCACTCAGCTCCTACATTCCGGGTGAATCGTTAGCAGTACAAGCTGAAAGACATTTAATTAACATTTCAATTTCCCTGAATTCGGCAAAGTTTTAAAAAAGTAAGCAGGGAGGATTAACGTAATCACACTTTAACGAGGTGCAATAAGCTTACCAAATTACCTGAATAACATTTGATACTTTGTGAGCAGTGCCTTTATTATTGATTGCTACAGTGATGGGAATGGTTATGGGAAATTGCCCAGTCTAGATGATTGTCCACCATAAGCTTGGGCAGTATTAGCGGTGGGACTGTATACCTATACCAAAATCGCTTTCCATACAAAGTCGATTAGCCCTTTGAATGATCAGAACTAATGTAAGTTGAGTGCTAATAACGGTTAGTCACTAAAAAAAAGTCACTGTAGCTACAGATAGAAAGCATGTCTTGAGGTAACTCTCCTTACCCTTTTGCAAACAGGTCTAGTGCCTCTACATGGAGACGTTCCCGCTCAGTGATCTCTTGTGTCTTTGAAAGTCCAACCATCCTCTTGATCGCAGCATCCAGATCTTTATCCAGCAAAACAGAGCGTTTTGCACCAAGCAACTCTAGTCCATTTATGACCACCTGCCCCATCACTGAGAGAGAAAGGGAAGATAGGACACGAAGTCAAACAGAGACATGTGTTGTTCGATAGGCAACAAAGAGGTGTGAGAAATGAGATGGTAAAAGGGAAGCAGAGCAAAAGAATAATTAAGTCAATGATTTAGATGAGGAGACCAAGTGTAACGTATCCAAGTATGTTGATGGGAAAGTAAGCTGTGAGGAGGACACAAAGAGGCTGCAAAGCGATATAGACTGGTTAGGTGAGTGGGCAAGAACGTGGCAGATGGAATATACAGTAATGTGGAGAAATGTGAAATTATCCACTTTGGTAGGAAAATTAGAAAAGCGTAATTTTTTTTTTTTAAATGAGTGACTAGGAAATGTTGGTAATCAGAGGGACCTGGGACTCCTTGTACATGAATCACAGAAAGTTAACATGCAGGTACAGCAAGCAATTAGGAAAGCAAATGGTATGTTAGCCTTTATTACAAAGTGATTGGAGTATAAGGCAACGATTTTCTCCTTGGCGTCGGAATGGGTGCGGGTCAGCCCCCAACTGCCTCCGCGCCACAGACGTGATTTTCCCTTGATTGGCCTTGTTACCGGCCAATTAACAGGAAGCGGGTCTGATGACATCATTTGATGACGCATCATCTGCCGGTTTCCTTAAAGGGACCATGCACAATTTTATTTTGACAGTTGATTTTTCAGTGTTTGACAGCATTGAGGTGCTGAAAACACTGACAATCACTGCACAAAGGGGAACTCTTGCAGCCAGGCTCTCGAATGACTCCCTCCATATGCTGGAATAGATGGCAGCTGCAGGTGAGATGACAGAAGCGATCTGTCACTGGTGGGAGAGGTTCTCCCAATGAGGTGGCACTGGACATACAGTTGGATTTAAAAACTTGTAAGCTAAAGAAATCTGTATATGTATTAAAAATGCAGTAACCAACATTTTCTTTGCTCTGAAATTCACCATGTGCAACATGGCATCCTTGATACTACTTCTGCAGCCGTCATCTTTTCACAAACATTACACCAGACTCACAACACGCCACACTTAGCCCACGTTGTGTCCGGATGTCAGGAAACTCGACCCAGAAGATGGAAAATCGAAAAACAGCCTGAAAACTACTGACAAGTACCTGGTAATAGGCAGTTAATTGCCTTTAATCCGTTTCCGCTAGGTGTCGGGTCCATTCGCAAATCGGGGACCCAATAGTTGACGGCGGGTGCGAAAACCGCCGTCAATCAAAACGATTTTAACCTCTGACCCACCTCCAAACCCGCCCTCTGAGCGCCGGCAAAATCGCGGCCTTAGTGTAAAGAAGTCTCGCTACAATTATATAGGGCCTTGGTGAGCCCACACCTGGAGTACTGTGTACAGTTTTGGTCTCCTTGCGTAAAGAAGGATTTACTTGCCTTCGAGGGAGTGCAACGAAGGTTCACCAGACTGATTCCTGGGATGAGCGGATTGTCCTATGAGGAGAAATTGAGTAGACTAGGCCTATATTCCTTAGAGTTTAGAAGAATGAGAGCTGATCTCATTGAAACATACAAAATTCTTAAGGGGCTTGACAGGGTAGATGCTGAGAGGATGTTTCCCCTGGCTGTGGAGCCAAGAACTAGGGGTCACAGTCTCAGAATAAGGGGTCAGCCATTTAGGACTGAGATGATGAGGAGAAATTTCTTCACTCAGAGGGTGGTGAATCTTTGGAATTCTCTACCCCAGAGGGCTGTGGAGGCTCAGTCGTTGAGTATATTCAAGACAGAGATCGATAGATTTTTGAGCATTAAGGGAATCAAGGGATATGGGGATAGGGCGGGAAAGTGAAGTTGAAGTAGAAGATCGGCCATGATCATTTTAATAGTGGAGCTGGCTCAAAGGGCCAAATGGCTGACACCTCCTCCTATTTCTCATGTTCTTCAAAAGCAAAATGAGAGTCAAAAACCATTAAGGAGGGGGGAAAAGAAGCAACAATTTTATTGAGTACTGTGGTCAAGATCCATAATTTTTTCTGGATTGATTTATTAAATTCACCTCAACCCATTTTCTGCATTGTTTTCTCTCCTTGTGGGTGCCCTCCTACCATACATCATTCCCCCAGTGGGGGCACTAACTGTAAACCTGTTCCAAGATCTTTAGCCAATTCCACACAGTAATCAGCCACCACTGTGTGAGGAGAACTGCACTATCCTTGGAAAGTAGCAGAGTTCTTATCCTCTGCTCTGTGCCTTCTCTGAACTTTTTAAGCACAAAAGATTCACGGATTTCAGGATTATAAGGAAAATGCTCTTGGCATCTAGGCCTAGAAATTGGATAAGGCCGGAAAACGGGCGGTATCAATGGCCAGTGCGATTTGCCTGCGCCCGTTGAAAGTGGTCCAGGCAGCATGCAAAATTCATCCTTCCTGCTCATTATAATGATTAGAGCGCTGATCTCAGCATTAAACATGCTGCTGATTAGCTTAGTGCTCAAAGGGGGGGGGGGCAATATCGGGTGCAGCCTGGGTTCTCTGCACTACTTAAAGGGAAGGTGCTTTGTTGTCAGTCTGAACAAAGCCATGACACAACAACCCATAGAAAGAGCACGAAGGTTTTCGGATGCTGCACTCGAGGCCTTGGTAGTGGCAGTTGAAAGAAGACGGGATGTACCATTCCTGCAGGCTGGCAGGAAGCCATCCCAGGTTACCAGTAGAAGGCTCTGGCAGGAGATAGCTACCTACATCACGGCCAACTGTGTCATGCCAAGGACATGGATCCAGTGTCAAAAGAAGTTTAATGACATCACACAACAGGTCAAGGTGAGTGAAGGCATCAGCAAATGCCATATCCCACCATCTGCTCCACAAGCCTCACACACTGCTCAATGCACCACACCCCCAGTACTCACCTACCAACAACCTCTACTTATTATCACTCATACCTCAGACTCATAGCTTCACATCACACTCACAACCTTACCACTGCTGCAAAACTCACACCCACATCTCACACCTTGCACACACTGACAGCTAATCAACTGTATCAGGCACATCACCCAAACACATTGCACAACACTCACTGACACACTTCCCTTTCTCTTGCAGGCAAAGGTGGCTCATAACCGATGGGAACAACGGCAGATGGGAGGCAGCCAATCCGCTGTGCAGACCCTGAGCCAAATGGAGGAGTCCGTGCTCGGCATCATTGGAGGGGCAGTGACGGAGGCCATGGCAACGGGAGAAGTTGAAGCCCTGGCTGACAATGACGATATAATCATTCCTAATCCTTCCTCTCACATTCCACTTCCCCCTCATCCCACAATCTCCTCACTTACAAGCTGCTGATGGTGTATGAATGCACATCTTGCTTTCCACCTCTCCCCTCACCACAACCTGACTTTGTGCATTCCTAACAATCTGTTGGAGGACAGATTTCTGGCCTGCTGCAAAACCCTGCAAGCCTCTTTCGACACTGGTGAACCCAGCCACGGTGGCTGCAGTCTGAGCTTGAACGGTAGCAAGCTGAGCTTGCAAGATAACAGTCTGCGCTTCCACTGCATCACTGAGATGTTGGGTTGCTTCCACCTGTGCTGCAATAGAAGCCACGACATTGCCCATCACACGCAGCATCATGGCTGGGTCAACAAGGTTGTCCATCATTTCCAGCCTGGAAATGATGGGCTCCAAGTTCTGCACAAAGCCCCATCCAATATTGGAGCCAGATTCCTCCATGCTCCTTGACATTGACAAGAGGCTCTCTCGCAGGCTTGCCATTGCACTGAGCATTTCGGTATGCATGGCCATCACCCTTCTCCTGAAGGTTACCCTTTTCTGCTTTTAGATACCCAAGAACTGCCAGCAGGCCAGCCTATCCCTCGTGCTGTGGAGGAAAGTGAAGATGACACACCGTCACTGCATTTGACACTCGCAGACACCAGCTCAGAAACTGGCACTGCGCTGAATGTAGAGGGTAGTATAGAGGCGGGATCTGCACAGGGTGAGGCACCGGGCACGAGTGGGCTGCAGCAAGCCCAGGGGGAAAGGATAGCTCAGGGGCCAGCTCCCCAGAGGGCGAGTTCGCACATGAGCTCTGCTGCACAGGACTCAGATGACCTCGATGGGGTGACCTTCAGAAGGGTGATGGCCATGCACACCGAAATGCTCGGTGCAATGGCCAGCCTGCGAGAGAGCCTCTTGTCAATGTCAAGGAGCATGGAGGAATCCGGCTCCAACATTTGATGGGGCTTTGTGCAGAACTTGGAGCCCATAATTTCCAGGCTGGAAATGATGGACAACCTTGTCGACCCAGCCATGATGCTGCGTGTGATGGGCGATGTCGTGGCTTCCATTGCAGCACAGGTGGAAGCAACCCAACGTCTCAATGCTGCAGTGGAAGCGCAGGACTTCACCCAGCTGGAGGAGCGGCTACTCCAGATAATTGGGTGATATGTGGTCGACACCATGGCAACTGGTGAGGTTGATCACCTTGGAGACAACAACAGTAGGTTAATTCCTAATCCTTCTTCTCACATCCCACTTCCACATCAGCCCACAATCTTTTCTCACTAACAAGCTACTCATGCTGTTTGCATGCATTTCTGGCTTTCACAGCTGCACCCACCCCCGCAATGCCCCTCACTATAACCCGACTCTTGTGCCTTTCTGCTTTCAGATAATCAACAAGTACCCGAGCAGCCTATCCCCGAGGTCATCGCAGAGAGCAAGGGGGGAAAAGAAGAGGAGGAAGAAGACACCGGGTCACTGCATCTCACTCACAGACACCAGCTCAGAAAATGGCACTGTGTGAACTTTAGAGGCTGAGTCACGGGGCATGAGCAAGGCCACGGGGAAAGGGTAGCCCGGGGGCCAGCTCCCCGGAGGACGAATTCTGCTGCACAGATCTCAGATGAGGACCTTGATAGGGAGGCCTTCAGAAAACGGTGATGGGCAGGTGCACAGAATTGATGGGTGCATTGGCAAGCCTGCTAGAGAGCCTCTCAGCAATGTCAGGGAGTGTGGAGGAGTCCACCTCCAACATTGCACTGGGTTCTGTGCAGAGCATGAAGCCCACGATTTCCAGCCTGGAAATGCTGGTACACTCCCAAAGAGACCATGGCGACCCAGGCATGATGGTGTGCAAGATGGGCGATGTCGCAGCTTCGCTTGTAGCACAGGCGGAAGCGACCCAACGTCTTAGTGCTGCAGCAGAAGCTCAGACTGCTCTCATGCGGTCTCTGCTTGGTGCCATCGAAACTCTAGACAGCTCTCATGCAGTCTCAGCTTGAAGCCACCCAAGCTCTGACTGCTCTCATGCTGTCTCAGCTTGAAGCCACCCAAGCTCGGACTCCTGCCATCGTGGCTGGGTTTACCACCTTCGACCGAGGCTTTCAGGGTGTCACAGCAGGCCAGCAACCTGTGCTCCAACAGATTGCTAGGAATACTGAGGCGCCACCCCGGGGCAGTGGTAGTGGGTCATTGGAGCAGGACCCTGCTGTCCTCTCTCAAGATGACAGTATTCCTGTTCCCACCTCTGCCACTCCGCCAGTGCCCTTGCCTGTCTGTCAGCTAGCCAGCCCAGACTGCTGCCGCCCATTCCGAGATGGTGCTGACTACAGCCGGGCCTTCTAGGGCCAGAGCTGCTCGAGGTCATCCTGCAAGGTAGAGATAGAGAGGTAGAGAGGGGGATAAAAAAGGAGGGGGGCGGTCGCAATATTGATTAAAGAATCAATTACAGCTGTGAGGAGGGAGGATATCTTAGAAGGATCATCAAATGAGGCCATATGGGTTGAACTGAAAAACAAAAAAGGGGCAATCACACTGCTGGGAGTGTACTATAGACCTCCTAATAGTCAGCGGGAGATAGAAGAGCAAATATCCAGGCAAATTTCTGAGACAAAATAGGGCAGTAATAGTAGGGGATTTCAACTTCCCTAATATTAACTGGGATAAGATTAGTGTGAAAGGGATAGAGGGAGCAGAATTCTTAAAATGCATTCAGGAGAACTTTTTTAGCCAGTATGTAGCAAGCCCAACAAGAGGGGGGGTGGTTCTGGACCTAGATTTAGGGAATGAAGCTGGGCAGGGGGAAAGGGTATCAGTGGGAGAACATATTGGTGGTAGTGATCATAATTCAGTTAGATTTAGGGTAGTTATGGAAAAGGACAAGGACAGACCAGGAATAAAAGTTCTCAATTGGGTAAAAGCTAATTTTACTAAGCTGAGAGGTGATTTAGCCAAAGTGGACTGGAGGCAGAAACTTGAAGGTAAATCAGTGTCAGAGCAGGGGAGGTATTCAAGAAGGAGGTCCGGAGGGTTCAGAGCAAGTATGTTCCCTTAAAGAAAAAGAGTGGGACTAACAAATCTAGAGCTCCCTGGATGTCAAGGGGCATACAGGGTAGGATAAAGAAAAAAAGGGAAGCTTATGACCGATACCGAGGACTCAATACTGCAGAAAGCCTGGAGAAGTATAGAAAGTGCAGGGGTAAAATTAAACAGGAAATTAGGAAAGCAAAGAGAGGGCATGAAAAAATTATGGCAAGTAAAATCAAGGAAAACCCAAAGATGTTTTATAAATACATTAAGAGCAAGAGGATAACTAAAGTAAGAGTAGGACCTATTAGGGACCATAAAGGTAACCTGTGTGTGGAGGTGGAAGACATGGGTATGGTTCTTAATGAATACTTTGCGCCTGTTTTCACAAAAGAGAGGGACGATGCAGACTTTGCAATCAGGGAGTAGGAGTGTGAAATATTAGATGAAATAAACATAGTGAAAGAGGAAGTATTAAGGGGTTTGGCATCTTTGAAAGTGGATAAATCCCCAGGCCTGGATGAAATGTATCCCAGACTGTTAAGAGAAGTAAGAGAGGAAATAGCAGAGGCTCTGACCATCATTTTCCAATCATCTCTGGCTACAGAGGACTGGAGGACTGCTAATATGGTACCGTTGTTTAAAAAGGGAGAAAGGGATTGACCGAGTAACTTTGGTGGTGGGAAATTTATTGGAAAAATTTCCGAGGGACAGGATAAATCTTCATTTAGAAAGACACGGATTAATCAGGGACAGTCAGCATGGATTTGTCAAGGGAAGGTGGTGTCTGACTAACTTGATTGAATTCTTTGAGGAGGCAACAAGGAAGGTCGATGCGGGTAGTGCGTTTGATGTAGTCTATATGGATTTTAGCAAGGCTTTTGATAAGGTCCCACATGGCAGACTGGTCATGAAAGTACAGGAAACTTCAGTTTATCCGGAGGTTGTATGTCTGGAAACCTCGATCTACCGGCAGAAATCAGGAGCCGTTTTGTTAGGTTTTTTTTCTTCTCGTGGCTTTTTTTTCTTCTCGTGGCTTTTTTTTCCAACAGTCAGGCTCTGGAAAGTCTCTCTGAAGCTGTTGCTAAGCTACAGAGACGCTTCCAAGGTACGGGCCGACTGTTTAGAAGCTGTTGCTAAGCAACAGTGTTTGTTGTCAGATACGAAGATGAAAACCTCCGTATGCTTCAACATTAACGCTGGTATGTCCGGCAGTTTTGATAGATCGGCAACAGCTCGGTCCCGTCGGTGCCGGATATAACAAAGTTTCCTGTAATAGCCCATGGGATCCAAGGCAAAGAGGAAAGTTGGATCCAAAATTGGCTCAGAGGTAGGAAACAAAGGGTAATGGTTGAAGGGCGTTTTTGTGACTGGAAGGCTGTTTCCAGTGGGGTTCCGTAGGGCTCAGTACTGGGTCCTCTGCTTTTTGTGGTATATATCAATGATTTGGACTTGAATGTAGGAAGTATGATTAAGAAGTTTGCAGATGATACAAAAATTGGCTGTGTGGTTGATAATGAAGAAGGCGGCTGCAGACGGCAGGAAAATATCAATGGACTAGTCAGAACAGTGGCAAATGGAATTCAATCTGGAGAAATATGAGGTAATACATTTGGGGAGGGCTAACAAGGCAAAGGAATAAACTATAAATGGTAGGACACTGAGAAGTGCAGAAGATCAGAGGGACCTTGGAGTGCATGTCCACAGATTCCTGAAGGTAGCAGGATAGGTAGATAAGGTGGTTAAGAAGGCAAACAGGATGCTTGCCTTTATTAGCTGAGGCATAGAATATAAGAGCAGGGAGGTTATGCTTGAACTGTGTAAAACATTAGAATAGTTAGAAACAGCAAGAATACTGCGTGCAGTTCTGGTCACCACATTACAGGAAGGATGTGATTGCACTAGAGGGGGTGCAGAGGAGATTTACGAGGATGTTGCCTGGGCTGGGGAATTTTAGCTATGAAGAAAGATTGGATAGGCTGGGATTGTTTTCTTTGCAACAGAGGAGGCTGAGGGGAGACCTAATTGAGGTGCATAATATTATGAGGGGCCTAGATAGAGTGGATAGGAAGGACCTATTTCCCTTAGCAGAAGGGTCAATAACCAGGGGACACAGATTTAAAGTAATTGGTCGGAGGTTTAGAGGGGAGTTGAGGAGAAATGTTTTCACCCAGATGCTGGTGGGGGTCTGGAACTCACTGCCTGAAAGGGTGGTAGAGACAGAGAACCTCATCACATTTAAAAACTACTTGGATATGCACTTGAACTGCCATAACCTACAATGCTATGGACCAAGTGCTGGAAAGTGGAATTAGGGTGGATAGCCCTTTGTCAGCCAGCACGGACACAATGGGCCGAATGGCCTCCTTCTGTGCTGTAAATTTCTATGATCTGAAGTCTCCCACACGGAAACTCAGCAGCCTTCTACCAGCCATGCTGCAGTCACTGGGGAAGCACTTCAGGAGCAATAGATTAGGAATAGCCACACGAAAGACAAGCACTAAGGGGTTGCACAAGGGTGATTAATTAACATTTTTCAGTAAATATGTGTGAATTGATTTGTAATAAATGTATTCATTTTGTTTGGAATCTTTTGTGTTGTCTCTCATTTCAGCTTTGTGCCTAGGAGGACGCTGTGATATTCCGTGAGACAGAGATGATCTGATGGGGATGTGGTGAGCAACGGGGATCTGGGGTTTCATTCATTCGAATCAGAGTCTGATGAGCTGGTCACATAATTCTCTACTCACCGAAGTCCGGATCTGCAGCTTGTAGCCGAGACGTACAACCCTCAATTCCTCCGAGACTTGGGTCATTAGTCCAAGACATCCACTGTGGAATAAATAGTGAACTTGTTTACACATGCCAACATGTGCAGCAGTATTTCAGTGACACAACAGTTAAAATTGGGTTCATTTTGTTCAGGATTAATTAATGGTAGCAACTGTGGAATTACTAGGATTCCCTTATGATCAATTCTTAGTTGGAGTTTCTGTCAGCTGGGACTGACCCCATGTAAACAAGCATTTCCGCAAGAGGACGTACTCTGGTGATGCACAGTGCTCAGTCGAATGAAAACCCCAAATTGCAAAATACGGGAAGGCAGAACTGAACTTCCAACTACAGCCCAGACGGTGATTTGGACTTGCTGCTTTGGAACTGGAGACAAGTGTTACTAGGAGTCAGACTGAAGCCTATTTGTGAGCAATAGCCTGCTGTTAATCACAGTGTATTCAGCAAGGCCATGAAGGAAGCTCCCAGTTGGTCCAGTAACCCTGGCAGCACTCCATTCATGCAATATCTGCTGCACGGAGCCTCATTTAAAAGTCCACAGAGAAAAAAATTAGAAATTGATTAAAAAAATCCTGGCTATAAATAAAAACTAGGACTGCTTGCTGCTCTTAATTCTGTTTCTCCGATCATTTTGCTTTAAAGCAACCCTGTCCCCGCCTCCAAAAGATTTAATAGCACAGTGGACATTGGCTCAGACTTCAGGCCAGATTCATGGGATGAAACTCTTCCCCCATCACTGGTTATAAAGTTCCCGAATTCAAAATCTTGGCTTTTGTTTGTAAATCCCTCCATGATCTCCACCCATCCTAACTCTGCAACCACTACCAGCCCAAGCCATTCAGTCTTCTGACTGAATTTTGCCATACAACATGAATTGGGTGCACTGTATAAAAATCTCCGTTCTCGAGAACGGGGAGTAAGAAGGGACAAGTTGCAACATGAGATGAGGAGAATCTCGAGCAGGTTCTGTGGGAGGAAACTCGTGTGAAGCATAAATACCAGCACAGACCAGTTGGGCTGAATAGCCGGTTTCTGTGTAACCTTATATAAGATGATGCATTGTGATTGCTGAGGGTGGGGAAGATATTAGTCACTGGATTTAATACATTTCATTAGCACAGAAGCCTCACCTGGTTCAGACAAGCATCATACATTTTGCAGGCCTCATTGCTGGTTGTGGAAAGGGAAAGACCAACATCCTGCCAAGCCTGGGAACAATCAGAGTACAGCGTTACTGAATCTCTTTTATTGCAACAAATGAAGAGCATTTACTGAAGCAGAACTAAAGATCAGAATTGTTTGTGTGCAAAACAGTGGACACCTGGGAATTATTAAAAAATACTCGGGGAGCTGACTTTACTCTTCATGCCAATGCTGGGCACCCGACAGGCACCTGGGTACGTCCCTGACACAGGCCCACACCCTAGCAGGGCTTTGAGCGGGGGTCAAGGAGCAGAAACAGCAGCAGAGTTACAGTCCCTAGAAGCTTGCAGCTACATTTCTAGTGGCCGGCATCAGGGCCTTCTAGCTGCTAACCACCTGCCCCCACGCGCCCAGCCACCATCAAGATCAACCTGAGAGGAAATCTTAAAGTACCTTTTGTCTCTGATTGTCTGGGCTGCACCAGGACCCCTGAAGATCCTCCAGACTGTGGAAAGTCCCAACATCAGGTTCCTTCAGGCATCCCTGTGTTTGGGCACCCCACAGGCAGGCTAAAAGTAAAATGATGTTGTAGGCTGGGGACATCTCCTCCTACTTCATTAATATTCTTACACTGGGCCTGAATCTATCCTTGGTGCTGGCCCAGTTACGTTATTTTAGGGAATCCCAGGGCAGTGTTGTGGGTGCAGAGACCTGAGACACTGGTGCTCACTGCACCAGGGAACTGGGTATTCTCCAGGTGCAACAAAGAGGAAAATCTGACCTAATAATTTCAAACACTTTATAGAATGGAGCAACAGTAAGATAGCAGTCTATTCAAGGAGTTCAGGCAGCTTGTGTATAGAATAATGGATACCCTGGAATTGTTAAAATGCTGGAATGTAATCAAGGGGTTCAATAATTTACACACAGAATAGACAATACCCGAGAGTGATTTCAAGGCCATAATTAAATGAAAGACTTGAATTAACATCATAAACCAGGAGAGCAAGAGATTTATGACATTTATCTGAAGCTCTCCATGAATTAATTTACTGTACTTCGATGGTTGTGTTTTGGGGCTGTTTTCTTTTAGTTTTGTAAAAGCATATGCCCACAGCAAGTGGGTCCTAGGCTTATTAAATTTTAATGCACTTTACTACTGCAAAATAATAGTCACTGGAGTGTTCTGGAGTGCGCTGGCTTTAGCAGTCCTTGTATCTGTCAGCGCACTTTGTCTACAGCTTACCTTGCAGTCTCTTAGATTAGAATGCACCATCTCTTGTCCATTTTTGTTATTTTTTTGTTTTCTTTTAAAGGCTGTGATCTTCTATCACGGCCTACCAACTGGTGCCAGCTCCTACCAAAACCAACTACTGTATGTGGAAGCTAACCTGGCAAACTGTTAGAAACAGATTACTCACCTCGCCATTAGTTGGTGCTATTTATCAGGAACTCAGTAAGCTGATAGGTCTAACGTTCTGTTCAAATATTTAATTGGATGCGTCTATGGGCAACATCGCGTATTGGTGAAGGACTTCAATTGACATCATAAAGCAGGAGAGCAAGAGATTTATGACATTTATTATCTGAAGTTCTCCATTAATGAATATACTGTACTTGGATGGTTCTGTTTTGAGGCTGTTTTCCTTTATTTTTGTAAAAGCATATGCCCACAGCAATTTTTATTTTAATGCAGTTTATTACTGCAAAATAAGTGTCACGGTATATAACTCATTAAAAAAAATTCTACTACAACAGTTTGGCAGAAACTAGATCGAAGGCCAGGATTCCCCATTCCAGTAATTTCTCAATCCCAACCAGAGCATGTGAGCCTTTTACCCAGAGAAACAGAGGATTTATGTCGGATAATTACCTAACTGGCCTTTACACTGCATCTCCCTGGAGGGAAGTTTCTGCTTCTACAAGATCAATACCAACTGGACATGCTGGACCAGCAAAGACAGGGGGAAATCGTTCAGGTTAACAAAGACGGAGCAGAAAAGGATTTGAGCTACATATTCAATAGGGAAGGGTTTTAGATTAACAGGAAGGAAGGAAGACACAAGGGAGATCTGAACTCACACTCACTAAGGGCTGCAGGTCCAGAAACCTTGTCTAGCAGTATGGAGTAGTTGAAAACGAGACTTTTGTTGTCCGTCCGCCGCCCACCTCCCAAAAGAAAACAGCAGGCTATGCCCCACCCCCGCTACAATAATATTAGAGGTGCTTGTAATGTAAAGGCACACAGAAAGTAAAAGAAAACAATGTTTAGTTGTGGAAAATTGCCAGCAGCATAACAACATAGGATCTTTAAATGGTTGAACTATTTTACTACAAAAGTATTTAAATTATTGAATAGAGATTTCCGAGTTGGCTTTTGAACTACTTCTTTGTCCCAGACGGTGTGGAAGTTCTGCAGTTAATTCTTAAACATGTCAACACTTTTTCTCCGAAGCTTGCAGCCTTTTTTTACTGGGCTGTTTCAGTGCGTGTTCTTTGGACATTGTACTGTCTCAGATCTTTAGTTGTGACGCAGTGTTCTGACTTTATTTAATAGCAGTCCTTGTATCTGCCATCGCACTTTGTCTGCAGCTTACCTTGCAGTCTTTTAGATTAGAATGCAGCATCGCCCGTCCTTTTTTGTTAATTTTTTCAGTTTTCTTTTAAGGCTGTGATCTTCTATCACGGCCTACCAGCTGCTGCCGGCTCCTAGCAAAACCAGCTATGTGGAAGGAAGCCTGGTAAACTGTTAGAAACAGATTACTCACCTCGCCATTAGTTGGTGCTATTCATCAGCAACTCGGTAAGCTGCTAGGTCAACGCTCTGTTCAAACATTTAATTGGATGCATCTATGGACAACATCGCGTATTGGTGAAGGACTTCAATTAATATCATAAACCAGGAGATTGATGACATTTATCTGAAGTTCTTCATTAATAAATTTACTGTACTTGGATGGTTCAGTTTTGGGGCTGTTTTCCTTTATTTTTGTAAAAGCAGAGGCCCACATCAAGTGGGTCCTAAGCTTATTAAATTTTAATGCAGTTTATTACTGCAAAATAGTCACGATATATAACTCGCTAAAAAAAATTATTCTATTGCAGTTTGGCAGAAACTGGGTCAAAGGTCACGATTCCCCATTCCAGTAATTTCTCAATCTCAACCAGTGAGCCTTTTACCCAGAGAAACAGAGGACTCATGTCGGATAATTACCTAACTGGCCTTCACATCTCCCTGGAGGGAAGTTTCTGCTTCTACAAGATCAAGGCCAACTGGACGTGCTGGACCAGCAAAGACGGGGAAATCGTTCAGGTTAACAAAGACGGAGCAGAAAAGGATTTGAGCTACATGTTCAATAGGGAAGGGTTTTAGATTAACAGGAAGGAAGGAAGACAGAAGGGAGATCTGAACTGAACAGCACACGATAGCAGATTCGCTGACCTGAGCTGTAAAATACCTTTGGAAGGGCTAACCATTTTGGTATCTCAATGAACTAAAATCATTTGTTTCAAGAGAATGTTTCCCCATAACAGATTATTTTATTTGTGTAACTGTGTTAAAGACTTTCCACTCCTCTTTCACCACACACCATTCTTTTCAGAAGATATTCAGAGCACCCATGTAAAAGGACCAGAAGGCAACAAGGAAAAAACAGAAGGACAATATTATCCAGAAGCACAATATTATCCAGAAGCACAGGTTCAGCTTTCACATGTATATTAATGATGAAATATCAGCTCGCCTCCCCTTCTACCAACCCCATAGCCAATGCCAGCATCTCAAGCTGCTTTTCTGACAATCAGACCTGAATAAGCCGAAAAAAAAATCCTTCAGCATATCAGAAAAACCAAAACCATTCTCTTCAACGCCCTCTATCTATGAACCTCTGACCGCAACAACATCTACCTCCCTGGTGGCCATCTCGGGCTCAGCCCAGAGCTGTGGAATCTTTGCGTATTGTTTGATCTGAAGCAAAGCTTCTTCCCTCCAATCCAATTTGTCACTAAGACTGCTGTACTATTTTTATCTATGCAACATCTCCCCACCATTGCCTGCGCTGCCCCATCTTTCCCCCTTCACCCCCAAAACCCTAATCTGCACTTTTATCACCTTGTGGCTGGAGCTCTCCAGTGCTTTGGTTGCTGGTCTCCCCATTTCTACCATTCGTGAACTATAAGTATTTCAGAATGGTGTGGCTTGTGCCCTCACACTCACTAAGGTTTGCAGGTCCAGAAACCTTGTCTAGCAGCACGGAGCAGTTGAAAACAAGACTTTTGTTGCCCGTCTCCCCGCCCCCCCCCCCCACCCCACCTCCCAAAAGAAAACAGCAGGCCATGCCCCATCCCCGCCCCACCACCCTGTTACAATAATATTAGAGGTGCTTGTAATGTAAAGGCACACAGAAAGTAAAAGAAAACAATGTTTGCTTCTGGAAAATTGCCAGCAGCATAAAAAACAAAGGACTTTTAAATGCTTGCACTATTTTACTACAAAGGTATTTAAATTATTGAATGCGATTTCCGAGTTGGCCTTTGAACTATTGCTTTGTCCCTGAGTGTGTGGAAGAGCCACAGTTTATTCTTAAACACATCAATACTTTCTCTTCTAAGCTTGCAGCCTTTCTTTAATGGGTTATTTCAGTGTGTGCTCTTTGGACATTGTACTGCCTCTGACCATTAGTCCTGACGCAGTGTTCTGGAGTGCGCTGGCTTTATTTAATAGTGATCCTTGTATCTGTCAGCGCACTTTGTCTGCAGCTTACCTTGCAGTCTCTTAGATTGGAATGCAGCATCTCCTGTCCTTTTTTGTTAATTTTTTCAGTTTTCTTTTAAGGCTGTGATCTTCTATCACGGCCTACCAGCTGCTGCCGGCTCCAAGCAAAACCAACTATGTGGAAGGAAACCTGGCAAACTGTTAGAAACAAATTACTCTTCCTGCCATTAGTTGGTGCTATTTATCAGGAACTCAGTAAGCTGATAGGTCAACGTTCTGTTCAAATATTTAATTGGATGCGTCTATGGGCAACATCGCGTATTGGTGAAGGACTTCAACTGACACCATAAAGCAGGAGAGCAAAAGATTTAAGACATTTACCTGAAGTTCTCCATTAATGAGTTTACTGTACTTGCATGGTTCTGTTTTGGGGCTGTTTTCTTTTACTTTTATAAAAGCATATGGCCACAGCAAAATAGGATTATTAATTTTAATGCAGTTTATTACTGCAAAATAATAGACGCTATATATAACTCATTAAAAAAATTCTACTGCTGCAGTTTGGCAGAAACTGGATCAAAGGCAATGATTCCAGTAATTTCTTAATCTCAACCAGAGCATGTGAGCCTTTTCACCCAGAGAAACAGAGGACTCATGTCAGATAATTACCTAACTGGCCTTTATACTGCATCTCCCTGGAGGGAAGTTTCTGCTTCTACAAGAGCAAGACCAACTGGACGTGCTGGACCAGCAAAGGCAGGGGGAAATCGTTCAGGTTAACAGAGACGGAGCAGAAAAGGATTTGAGCTACATATTCAATAGGGAAGGGTTTTAGATTAACAGGAAGGAAGGAAGACAGAAGGGAGATCTGAACTGAACAGCACACGAGAGCAGATTTGGTGACCTGAGCTGTAAAATACCTTTCGAAGGGCTAACCATTTTGGTATCTCAATCAACTAAAATCATTTCCTTCAAGAGAACGTTTCCCCATAAGAGATTACTGTATTTTATTTGTGTAACTGTGTTAAAGACTTTCCACTCCTCCTTCACCACACACCATTCTTTTCAGAAGATAACCAGGGCACCCATGTAAAAGGACCAGAAGGCAACAAGGAAAAAACAGAAGGACAATATTATCCAGAAGCACAGGTTCAGCTTTCACATGTATATTAATGACAAATCAGCTTGCCTCCCCTTCTACCAACCCCATAGCCAATGCCAACATCCCAAGCTGCTTTTCTGACAATCAGACCTGAATAAGCCAAAAAAAAATCCTTCAGCATATCAGAAAACCCAAAACCATTCTCTTCAACGCCCTCAATTACCTACGAATCTCTGGCCTCAACAACATCTACCTCCCTGGCTGTCACCTCAGGGTCAGCCCAGAGCTGTGGAACCTTGGTGTATTGTTTGACCTGAAGCAAAGCTTCCTCCCTCACATCCAATTTGTCACTAAGACTGCTTTCCTACTTTTATCTATGCGACATCACCCCACCATTGACTGTCGCTGCCCCATCTTTACCCCTTCACCCCCAAATCCTGAATCAGCACCTCTATCACATTGTGGCTGGAATTCTCCAGTGCTCTGATTGCTAGTCTCCCCACTTCTACATTTTTAGTGTGTGTTCGTTGGATATTATACACCACCTTGTAGTGTATGTGCCTTTAAGAGCCCCCTGTGTACTGTAATGCCGGTAATGGCCACTCGGGCTATATAAGCCTGTATATTGTGTTGTATCAGTTAGTTCACCTCCAGACTTTGTTCAGTAAATACCTGTGAAACCAACTCCTGCCTTCCATGTCTCTATTAACACACGGATACAACAGTGACGATGAATTGGAAACGGACTTACCTGCAATTCGGCAGCACCTCAAGGACATCGATTCCCCAGACGTCCAAAGTCGAAGAAAAGCAAGAAAGAAAAAAAAACATCTCTGGTTTCACCAGCTAGCCGAGCTGGTAGCAGGTACTGCAATAATCCTTCCTGGGCGGCGGGCTGGGGCTCCATCGGCTGGCTCTGCAGCGGGGCCGAGCAGCGAAGGCGGAGGTAAACAGAAACAGAGGGGGGGAGCACTCGGGAGACGGCCGGCGCTGCAAAGCAGGTCGGCGTTCGGACCAAGCAGAGGGGGGGGAAAGTCCCAGAGAGTCCGGCGGGAACGAGTCTCCACCTGTAAATAAAAAAACCGCGGAAAACAGCGTTGTCAGCAGCAGCAGCGACGGGAAAGCGCGGGAAGCGCCATTTTTTTTCTGCAGGGAAGAAAGGAAAGCGCGGGAAGCGCCATTTTTTTCCCAGGATGCCTAAGGCTGGCAATATTGATGCTTTCGATAACGATATAGAGGATTGGACCACATATGTGGAAAGAGTGGAGGTATATTGCACAGCAAATGGAATAGAAAATGATAAAAAGGCGTCAGTACTTCTAAATCTAATGGGCGCAAAGACATACGGGCTGTTACGAAACTTAATCACTCCAGCCAAACCAAAGGACAAGAATTTTAAGGAGATTGTTGATACCCTACAGGAGCACTTAAATCCAACACCGCTGCTGATAGCGGAATGATTCAAATTCTTCAAGAGGAATCAGCACAAGAATGAAAGTAACGCTGATTACCTCACCGAATTAAGAAAGCTATCAAAGCACTGCCAATTCGAGGCAGGACTGGCAGATTCTCTTCGAGACAAATTCGTCTGTGGTCTCCTAAGTGAAGGAACACAGAAAAGGCTGCTTTCTGAGAAAGATTTGACACTGGACAAGGCTTTCAGTATGGCTGTATCATACGAAGCAGCCGCAAGAGGAGCTGCAGAGATACAGCAAAAGACACAGGACTTCGGCACCCATGAAATGACACAGGGTTTCGAGAGATGTTATCGCTGCGGCAGATCCACCCATGACCAGAGGGACTGCTGGTTCAAGGACAAAGCATGCAAGCAATGCGGAAAGATTGGACACATTGCACGTGTATGCTGATCTGGACAAAAAAAATCCACGGACAGGAAAAAAATCAAAAAGGAAAAGTACAGAAAGGTACAAATGATGACGGACAGTAGCTCCGAAGACCAGAAGAGCAATAGCGACTCCGGAAACAAGAGACTAAGCTGTCTCAAATTACATAATGTAATTGCCAAAGAAGATTACCAGACCATTTGGGTTACCCTCACGATAGCGGGGTCCCCAGTTAAAATGGAGCTAGATACAGGATCAGCTCTGACCGTCATAAATCGACGGGATTACGAGCGGCTATTTCCGCATATATACCTTTAAAAGACACATCCATTATCTTGAAAACATATACGGGGCAGAAAGTATACCCCAAAGGAAAAATAAGGGTGCCTGTTGTATACAACGGCAAGGAAATACAGAAGTTGTATTTATACGTTCTACAAGATGGTGGTCCACCGCTGTTGGGACGTGAATGGATCAGGAAGATACGTTTAGACTGGCACTCCATTCAGGCACTGACGGTGACCAGTAAGAAAAAAAATGATGATGACGTCATACCTGAACGATTAAAAGACATCTTGGCCAACGCCAAGGAAGTGTTTCAAGAGAAACTAGGAACCTTGAAAGGCATCACCGCCTCAATAAAAGTGGAAGATGCGGCAATTCCCAAGTTTTTTAAGGCAAGGCCGGTGCCATACGCAATTCGTCCAGCAGTCGAGGCAGAGCTGGAGAATTTGGAAAAGGCAGGCATATTATCCAAGATAGGTTGGAGCGAGTGGGCAACACCCATCGTCCCAGTCATGAAGAAAACGTTGAATAATGATAAATCTGAAGAACAGAGAAAAATTCGCATCTGTGGAGACTTCAAGGTGACTGTAAACCCGGTCCTTCACACGGTACAGTATCCTCTTCCGAGGATAGAAGATATTTTCGCCTCACTACCCGGAGGGAAACGTTTCACCAAAATTGACTTGGCACAGGCATATCTACAGATGGAGGTTGAAGAGGCCTCTAAAAAGTATCTCACGATAAATACACACAAAGGCCTGTACCAGTACAATCGACTGGTTTTCGGAGTAGCATCAGCTCCGGCTATCCGGCAAAGAGCTATGGAGCAAGTCCTCCAAGGGATTCCGGGGACTCAATGCTACCTAGACGACATCCTTGTAACAGGAGAAAATGACAACGAGCACCTTGCCAATTTGGAGCAGGTGCTCACTAGGCTGAGAGAACGGGGCCTACGAGCAAATCGCCCCAAGTGCGAATTTTTCCAGAAACAAATATCATATTGTGGCCACATAATTAACAAGGAAGGGTTGCATAAGTCACCTAAAAAAATTGAAGCGGTCATAAAAGCCCCAGCACCTGAAAATGTCTCACAATTAAGGTCGTTCCTGGGATTGATAAATTACTATCATAAATTTCTACCGAACTTATCAACTCTTCTGCACCCTCTTAATGAACTGCTACAAACAGGAGTAATTTGGAAATGGAGCGAAGACTGTAAACGTGCCTTCCATAAATGCAAAGACTTAATCATGTCCAAGGAAGTTTTGGCTCATTACAACCCATCACTGCCAATCAGACTGGCATGCGATGCATCCCCTTACGGCATAGGAGCGGTATTATCGCATAGATTCCCTGATGGCTCGGAGCGGCCGATAGCTTTTGCGTCACGCTCATTGAACTCAGCTGAGCGTAACTATGCCCAGATCGACAGGGAAGCACTCAGCCTGGTATGGGGAGTGAAGAAATTCAACCATTACCTACACGGACAAAAGTTTACCTTGTTGACTGACCATCAACCCCTCGTCTCCATATTCAACCCTAAAAAGGGTGTTCCCATTATGACAGCACAAAGGCTACAGAGGTGGTCCCTTTTTCTAGGGGCACACCAATATGACATAGAATACAAAGGATCAAAACAGCATGGGAATGCTGACAGTTTATCGCGCCTACCGTTGCCAACGGTAGAAGAGGCACCTACAGTAGACCCAGTGGAGATGTTCCACTCTACCATAGTGGAATGTCTACCAGTGACAAATTCTGCCATTGAAAAGGAAACGAGAAATGACCCGACTCTCTCACGAGTCTACGATTTAACAGTGAAGGGATGGCCAGCACATGGCGAACCACTGTTGCCAGCATTCTCGCAAAGAAGAGAACAGCTGTCAGTGTGCCGAGGAACCTTGATGTGTGGATCCAGAGTGGTGATTCCACCCAAACTCCAGGATAAAGTGCTAAAGGAGCTTCACGAGGGGCATCTGGGTGGAGTGAAAATGAAGAACCTAGCCAGGGTGTTTGTATGGTGGCCAGGTATCGATGGAGACATCGAAGAAATGACCAAGAGCTGCCTAGGATGCCAGAAGGTCCAAAACGCTCCACCACAAGCCCCTCTACATCCATGGAAGTGGCCCTCATCTCCATGGCAAAGGGTACACATCGACTTTGCTGGTCCATTTATGGACTCAATGTTCTTAATCGCGGTTGATGCTCTCTCCAAGTGGCCGGAGGTAATAAAGATGTCCTCCACCACTACGGAAAAAACCATCACAGTATTAAGGACCATATTTGCCAGGAATGGGCTGCCTGAACAGATCTGTTCTGATAATGGACCGCAATTTGTGTCCGAAGAATTCAGGAAGTTCTTAAAAAACAATGGGGTTAAGCACTACACGTCCGCCCCATACCATCCCGCCACCAATGGATTGGCTGAAAGGTTTGTCCAGACCTTCAAGAAGGCCATAAAGGCCATGGGTAATGAAGACATAAAACTTCAGCATAAGGTAGATAACTTCTTGTTTGCATACAGGAATGCAACACATATGGTTACAAACCAAACTCCCGCCATGATGTTCTTCAATAGAAGCCTAAGATGCCGGCTGGATTTGATCAAGCCAAACATCAGAAGGGACGTGGAGGACCGACAATTTCAAGGCATGAATGAAAGGCCAACTAGAACCTTCCAGATAGGTCAATAAGTTTTGGCCCGGGACTACCATACCAAGAAATGGCAGCCTGGAACTATTTGCACACGACTAGGACCGCTGATGTATACCGTGGGCATTGGAGAAAGCATCATAAGGCGCCATGCTGACTAGATCATAGAGTCATCCGAAAAGGGACAACCTACACCACAACTCTATACGCCTAATGATGAAATAGAGATACCCATAGTATCTACCTCCGATCCGGTGATACTGGAACCAGATGAACCCGACACTGGCATTCAAGCCGAATCAGCCTTGCCAAAAGAACCTACTACACCACCAGAAACTACTACACCACTGAGGCGTTATCCGGACCGAGTCAGGAAGCCTCCAGAGAGACTGACTTATAATTGATTAACTGCAGCAATGTGTAGATTATTGTTTTTGTAACATGTAATTAATGATTACTTAAAATATTATGTACTGGTTGGCTAAAAGGGGAGTGTATGTGCCTTTAAGAGCCCCCTGTGTACTGTAATGCCGGTAATGGCCACTCGGGCTATATAAGCCTGTATATTGTGTTGTATCAGTTAGTTCACCTCCAGACTTTGTTCAGTAAACACCTGTGAAACCAACTCCTGCCTTCCGTGTCTCTATTAACACACGGATACAACACACCTCTGGCTTTTAGTTTTGACACAGTCTTCAGGAGTGTTCTGGCTTTATTTAATAGCAGCCCTTGTATCTGTCAGCTGTCTTTGTCGACAGCTTACCTTGCAGTCTCTTAGATTGGAATGCAGCATCTCCCATCCTTTTTTGTTCATTTCTTCGGCTTTCTTAAGAAATAGAAGCAGGAGTAGGCCATTCGGCCCTTCGAGCCTGCTCCGCCATTCAAAGAGATCATGGCTGATCTTCTGCCTCAACTCCATTCACCGGCCCTATCGCCATATTCCATGATGCCCTTACTAGCCAGAAATTTATCGACTTTTGTTTTGAAAATACTCAATGACTGAGCCTCCACAGCCCTCTGGGATAGAGAATTCCAAAGATTCACCACCCTCTGTATGAAGAAATTTCTTATCATCTCAGTCCTGAATGGTCTACCCTTTATCTTGAGGCTGTGGCCCTTGGTTCTAGACTCCCCAGCCAAGGGAAACATTCTCCCAGCATCCATCCTATCAAGCCCTGTAATAATTTTGTATGCTTCAATGAGATCCCCTCTCATTCTTCTGAATTCAAGAGAATACAGGCCTAGTTTACTCAATCTCTTCTCATACGACAGTCCCGCCATCCCAGGAATCAACCTCGTGAACCTTCATTGCACTCCCTCTATGGCAAGTATACCCTTCCTTAGGTAAGGAGACCAAAATTATACACAGTACTCCAGGTGTGGTCTCACCAAGGCCCTACATAATTGGAGTAAGACTTCTTTTCACCTGTACTCAAATCCTCTTGTAATGAAGGTCAGCATACCATTTGCCTTCCTAATGGCTTGCTGCACCTCCACATTCGCTTTCAGTGACTCATGTACAAGGACACCCAGGTCCCTTTGAGCATCTGCATTCCCCAATCTTTCACCATTTAAGAAATACTCTGCCTTTCTGTTTTTTCTACCAAAGTAGATAACTTCACATTTACCCACATTATATTCCATCTGCCATGTTCTCGCCCACTCACTGAGCCTGTCGATATCCCCTTGAAGCCTCTTCACATCCTCTTCGCAACTGACACTGATACCTAGCTTTGAATCATCAACAAATTTGGAAATTTAGTTACATTTAGTCCCCTCATCCAAATCATTGATATAGATTGTGAACAGCTGGGGCCCAAGCACCGATCCTTGTGGTACCCCATGAGTCACAGCCTGCCATCCTGAAAAAGACCCGTTTATCCCTACTCTTTGTTTTCTGTCTGTTAACCAATTCTCAATCCATGCTAGTATATTACCCCCAATTCCATGTGCCCTAATTTTGTTCACCAACCTGTTGTGTGGGATCTTATCGAAGGCCTTCTGAAAATCCAGATACACCACATCTGCCGATTCCCCTTTGTCTGCTCCACTAGTTACATCCTCAAAGAACTCCAATAGGTTTGTCAAACAGGATTTCCCTTTCATAAATCCATGTTGACTCTGCCCAATCTTAGTTAGTTTCTAAGCGCCCAGTTATTGCATCCTTTATAATAGATTCCAGCATTTTCCCAACTACTGATGTGAGGCGAACAGGTCTGTAGTTCCCCGTTTTCTCTCTCCCTCCTTTCTTAAATAGCGGGGTTACATTTGCTATCCTCCAATCTGCAGGAACTGTTCCAGAATCTATAGAATTTTGGAAGATGACAACCAATGCGTCCACTATTCCAATGGCCACCTCTTTCAAAACCCTAGGATGTAGGTCATCCGGTCCTTGGGATTTATCGACTTTTAGTCCCAGTAATTTTGCTAGTACTGTTTTTTTACTAATAATAATTTCTTTAAGTTCCTCATTCTTGTCACACCCTTGGTTTTGTCGTATTTCTGGGAGGTTTTTTGTGTCTTCCTCCGTGAAGACAGAAACAAAGTATTTATTTAATTTCTCTGCCATTTCCAAATTCCCCATTATAAATGTTCCCGTCTCTGACTGTAAAGGACCTACATTTACCTTCGCCAGTCTTTTCCTTTTCACATACCTATAGAAGCTTTTACAATCCGTTTTTATATTTTTCGCTACTTTGTGCTCATATTCCATTTTCCCTTTCTTTATCAATTTCCTGGTCCCCCTTTGCTGATTTCTAAAAAGATCACAATCCTCAGGCTGACTGCTTTTTCTAGCAACTTTATAAGCTTCCTCCTTTGAATTAATACTAGCTTTAATAGCAAAATACTGCAGATGCTGCATATCCGAAATAACAACAGAAAACGCTGGAAAAACTCAGCAGGCTAGGCAGCATCCGTGGAGAGAGAAACAGAGTTAACGTTTCAGGTCGAAGACCTTTCGTCAGAACCGGAAAAAAGCAGGAAATGGAAAGCAAGTTTAGGGGCTGGGAAAAGGGGGAGGGGATGAAAGAACAAAAGGGAAGGTCAGTGGTAGGATAGAAAGCAGGAGAAATTAAGAGACATTGAGAGACATTAAGAGATATTCAAGGCAAGAGGTGGTGGTAATGGGACAGGTTAAGGAACAAAGGATGGCTCTAGATGAAGTGTGAATTGCGCTGGCAGAATGAAGGACAGCTGCCACGTGGGAGGGAAGAAAAAAAGGGCCAAACAAAAAGTGTGGATAAAAAAAAGAAAATATATATATGCGATAGGGGCCGAGGTTATGATCTGAAATTGTTGAACTCTATGTTGAGTCCAGAGGGCTGTAGAGTGCCTAATCGAAAGATGAGGTGCTGTTCCTCGAGCCTCCGCTGAGCTTCCATGGAACAATACAAGAGGCTGAGGACGGTGAGGTCTGAGTGGGAATGGAGCAGTGAATTAAAGTGACAGGCCACCGGGAGCTCGGGGTCCCCCTTACGGACTGAACAGAGGTGTTCCGCAAAGTGGTCACCCAATCTGCGTTTGGTCTTCCCAATGTAGAGAAGACCACATTGTGAGCAGCGAATACAGTATACTAAATTGCAAGAAGTACAAGTAAATCACTTTCACCTGGAAGGGGTGTTTGGGGCCCTGATCAGTGGGAAGGGGGGAGGTATAAGGGCATGTGTTGCATCTCCTGCGCTTGCACGGGAAGGTGCCGGGCAAAGGGGAAGGGGTGCTGGGGGTGGTAGAGGAGTGGACTAGGGTGTCTCGGAGGGAGCAGTCCCTACGGAATGCTGAAAGGGGAGGTGAGGGGAAGATGCGTTTGGTGGTGGGATCACACTTGAGGTGGCGTAAATGGCGGAGGATGATCCGTTGAATGTGGAGGCTGGTGGGGTGAAAGGTGAGGCCAAGGGGAACTCTATCGTGGTTCCGGGAGGGAGGGGCAGGGGTGAGGGCAGAAGTGCGGGAGATAGAACGGTCACGGTCGAGAGCCGTGTCAACCACAGTAGAGGGGAATCCTCGGTTGAGGAAAAAGGAAGACATGTCAGAAGCACTGGTATGGAAGGTGGCATCGTCGGAGCAGATGCGGTGGAGATGGAGAAACTGGGAGAATGGAATAGAGTCCTTACAGGAGGTGAGGTGGGAGGAAGTGTAGTCCAGGTAGCTGTGGGAGTCAGTGGGCTTGTAGTGAATGTTTGTCAATAACCTATCCCCAGAGATGGAGACAGGGAAGTCGAGGAAGGGAAGGGAAGAGTCGGAATTGGACCATGTGAAGGTGAGGGAAGGGTGGAAATTGGAAGCAAAGTGAATGAAATTTTCTAGTCCAGGGCAAGAGCAGGAGACGGCACCGATACAGTCATCAATGTACCGGAAAAAGAGGTGAGGGAGGGGACCCGAGTAGGACTGGAACAAAGAGTGTTCCACATAGCCCATGAAAAGGCAGGCATAGCTAGGACACATGCGGGTACCCATAGCAACACCTTTGATTTGGAGCAAATGAGTGGAGTCAAAGGAGAAGTTGTTCAATGTGAGAACAAGTTCAGCCAGGCGGAGGAGGGTGGTGGTGGATGGGGACTGGTCGGGCCTCTGTTCAAGGAAGAAGCAGAGCACCCTCAGGCCATCCTGGTGGGGGATGGAGGTGTAGAGGGATTGTACGTCCATGGTGAAAAGAAGGCGGTTGGGGCCGGGAAACTAGAAACTGTTAAAGTGGCGGAGGGCGTCGGAAGAGTCACGGATGTAGGTGGGAAGAGACTGGACAAGTGGAGAAAAAATAGAGTCGAGATAGCAAGAGATAAGTTCCGTGGGGCAAGAACAGGCTGAAACAATGGGTCTACCAGGGCAGTCCTGTTTGTGGATCTTGGAAAGGAGGTAGAAGCGGGCTGTGTGGGGTTGGGGAACTATAAGGTTGGCGGCCGTGGGGGGAAGATCTCCAGAGGAGATGAGGTCAGTGAGTCTTGGAAACAGTGGCTTGATGTTCGGTAGTGGGGTCATGGTCCAGGTGGAGGTAGGAGGAGGTGTCAGAGAGTTGGCGTTCAGCTTCCGCTAGGTAGAGTTCGGTTCGCCAAACAACAACAGCACCACCCTTGTCAGAAGGTTTAATGACACTGTCGGGGTTGGATCGGAGAGAATGGAGTGCTGCAAGTTCAGAGGGAGGTAGGTTGGAGTGAGTGAGGGGAGCAGAGAAATGCAGCTTTAATTTCTTTTGTTAGCCATGGTTGGATCACTTTTCCTTTTGGGTTTTTATGCCCTAGAGGAATATATGTTTGTTTCTTGTAAAGGTGTGATCTTCTTCCACGGCCTACCAGCTGTTGTCGGCTCCTAGCAAACCCAAGTTTGTGGAAACAAGTCTGGCAAGCTGTTAGAAATAGATTACTCTCCTCATCATTAGTCGTTGCTACTTATCAGGTCTGCTGCTCTGTTCGAATGTTTAAGTGGATGCATCTATGGGTAACATCATGTCCTCTAACGTATTGGTATATGCAGGGTAGTAGGAGGTGTAACTCGACATCAGGCACCCAATATCCTGTCTGCAATATGTAATTTGATCCAGCCAGTGATAGTCTGGATGCAAGCAGTGCAGCCTTCAAGCTCTGCTTGACAGCCATTCATTACTTGAATTTTGAAACTCATTGGACGACTTGTCAATACAGGCAGTTAATTCATGAACGAACATTCATACACCCTTCAGGGAAAAGCACTAAAGAAGGTGGAGATAGAAAGAGATTTGGGCATTCTAGTGCATACATCCTTAAAGGTACATGAGCAATGCAGTGAAGCAATAGCTAGAGCAAATAGGGTGTTGGGGTGTATCCGTAGGACAATTGAGTATAAGACGATACTATTTTATCCTTGTACAAAACCTTAGTCAGGCTGCACTTGGAACTGTGTCCAGTTGTGGTCTCCTCACATGTTGGGTCATATTGAGGCTTTAGAAACATAGAAACATAGAAGATAGGAGCAGGAGTAGGCCATTCGGCCCCTCGAGCCTGCTCCGCCATTCAATGCGATCATGGCTGATCATCCAAATTCAGTACCCTGTCCCTGCTTTCTCCCCATATCCCTTGATCCCCTTAGCCTTAAGAAATATATCTAACTCCTTCTTGAATATATTTAATGAATTGGCCCCAACTGTCTTCAGTGGTAGAGAATTCCACAGGTTCACCACTCTCTGGGTGAAGAAATTCCTTCTCATCTCAGTCCTAAATAGCTTACCACTTATCCTTAGACTGTGACCCCTGGTTCTGGACTCCCCCACCATCGGGAACAGCCTTCCTGCATCTAGTCTGTCTAGTCCTGTTGGAATTTTATAAGTTTCAATGAGATCCCCTCTCATTCTTCTAAACTCTAGCGAATATAAGCCTAATTGACCCAATCTCTCTTCATACGTCATTCCTGCCATCCCAGGTATCAGCCTGGTGAATCTTCGTTGCACTCCCTCCATGGCAAGAACATCCTTCCTCAGATAAGGTGACCAAAACTGCACACAATACTCAAGGTGTGGTCTCACCAAGGCCCTGTACAACTGCAGCAAGACATCCTTGCTCCTGTACTCGAATCCTCTCGCTATGAACGCCAGGATACCATTTGACTTCTTAACCGCCTGCTGCACCTGCAGGCTTACCTTCAGCGGCTGGTGCACAAGGATACCCAGGTCTCATTGCACTTCCCCTTTTTCCAATCTATTGCTGTTCAGATAATAATCTGCCTTCCTGTTTTTGCCACCAAAGTGGATAACCTCGCATTTATCCACATTATACTGCATCTGCCATGCATCTGCCCAATCGGCAAACCTGTCCAAATCGTACTGGAGTTTCTCTGCATCCTCCTCACAGCACACTCGCCCACCCAGCTTTGTGTCATCTGCAAACTTGGAGATATTACATCTAGTTCCCTCGTCTAGATCATTAATATATATTGTGAATAACTGGGGTCCTAGGACCGATCCCTGCGGTACCCCACTAGTCACTGCCTTCTACTCGGAAAAAGACCCATTTATTCCAACTCTTTGCTTCCTGTCTGCCAACCAGTTTTCTATCCAAGTCAGTACCTTACCCCCAATCCCATGTGCTTTAACTTTGCACGCTAGTCTCTTATGCGCGACCTTATCGAAAGCCTTCTGAAAGTCCAAATACACCACATCCACTGGTTCTCCCTTATCTATTCTACCAGTTACATCCTCAAAAAATTCCAGTAGATTAGTCAAGCATGATTTACCTTTTGTAAATCCATGTTGACTTTGTCCAATCCTGTCACTGTTTTCCAAGTGCTCTGCTATTACATCTTTTATACAGGTAGACTATCCTTTATCCGAAAACCTCGGGACCAGCCGAGTTTCGGATAAAGGAGAATTTCGGATTTCGGAAGGTGGGTCGGCGGGGGTCCGCGGGGGGGTCGGCGGGGGGTCGTGCGCACGACTTACGCTGACGCTCAGCGTAAGTCAGTCGGGGTCGGCGGGGGTCGGGGCCGGCGGGGTACGCGGGGGGGGGGGGTCGGCGGTTGTCGGGGCTGGCGGGGTCCGCGGGGGGGTCGGCGGTTGTCGGGGCTGGCGGGGTCGGCGGCTGGCGGTTGTCGGGGCTGGCGGGGTCCGCGGGGGGGCCGGCGGTTGTCGGGGCTGGCGGGGTCCGCGGGGGGGTCGGCGGTTGTCGGGGTTGGCGGGGTCGGCGACTGGCGGTTGTCGGGGCTGGCGGGATCCGCGGGGGGGTCGGCGGTTGTCGGGGCTGGCGGGGTCGGCGGTTGCCGGGGCCCGCGGGGGGGTCGCCGGTTGTCGGGGCCGGCGGGGTCCGCGGGGGGGTCGGCGGTTGTCGGGGCTGGCGGGGTCGGCGGTTGTCGGGGCCGGCGGGGTCCGCGGGGGGGTCGGCGGTTGTCGGGGGGGTCGGCGGGGGGTCGTGCGCACGACTTACCCTTTATCCGAACTTCCGCAACCAGAACCCTCTAAAAACCTTCGGTTTTTTCGTTCAGCGTAAGTCGTACGCACGACTTACGCTGAACGAAAAAACCTTCGGTTTTTAGAGGGTTTCGGTTTTCGGAAGTCCGGATAAAGGGTAGTCTACCTGTAATGGGCTGTAGCATTTTCCCCACTACCGATGTCAGGCTTACCGGTCTATAATTCCCCGTTTTTTCTCTACCACCTTTTTTAAATAGTGGGGTTACATTAGCTACCCTCCAATCCATGGGAACTGTTCCAGAGTCTATAGAATTTTGGAAGATGACCAGCAATGCATCTATTATTTCTAGGGCCACTTCCTTATGTACCCTAGGATGTAGATTATCAGGCCCTGGGGATTTATCGGCCTTCAATCCCGTCAATTTCCCTAACACCATTTCCCTACAAATACTGATTTCATTGAGTTCCTCCCTCTCATTAGATCCTATGTTCCCCGACATCTCTGGGAGTTTATTTGTGTCCTCCTTTGTGAAGACAGAACCAAAGCATGTATTTAATTGGTCTTCCATGTCTTTGTTCCCCATTATAAATTCCCCTGATTCTGACTGCAAGGGACCTACGCTTGACTTTACCAATCTTTTTCTCTTCACATAACTATAGAAGCTCTTACAGTCAGTTTTTATGTTCCCTGCAAGCTTACTCTCATACTCTATTTTCCCCCTCTTAATTAATCCCTTTGTCCTCCTTTGCTGAATCCTAAACTGCTCCCAATCCTCAGGTTTGCTGCTTTTTCTGGCCAATTTATACGTCCTCTCCTTGGATCTTCACAGAATCACAGAAACCCCACAGTGCAGATAGAGGCCATTTCGGCCCATCGAGCCTGCACCGACACATATCCCACCCGATCCCCGTAACCCCTACACCAACACATATCCCACCCTATCCCTGTAACCCCACGTATTTAATCCCCCTAACACTAAGGGTCAATTTATCATAGCCAATCAACCTAACCCGCACATCTTTGGACTGTGGGAGGAAACCGGAGCACCCGGGGAAAACCCACGCAAACACGGGGAGAATGTGCAAACTCCACACAGACAGTCGCCCGAGGCCGGATTCAAACCCGGGTCTCTGGCGCTGTGAGGCAACAGTGCTAACCACTATGCCACCGTGCTGCCTTATGCTATCCCTAATTTCCCTTGTTAGCCAATGTTGAGTCACCTTTTTGTTTTATTTTTATGCCAAACAGGGATGAACAAATTCTGTAGTTCATCCATGCGATCTTTAAATGTTTGCCATTGCCTATTCACCGTCAAACCTTTAAGTAACATTCCCCAATCCACCCTAGCCAACTCGCGCCTCATCGTAGTTTTCCTTTATTTAAATTCAGTACCCAAGTCTCTGAATCAACTACTTCACTCTCCATCTTAATGAAGAATTCTATCATGTTATGATCACTCCTCTCCAAGGGGCCTCGCACAACAAGATTGCTAATTAATCCTTTCTCATTACATAATACCCAGTCTAAGATGGCCTGATCTCTCGTTGGTTCCTCGACATATTGGTCCAAGAAACCATCCCGTATACATTCTAGGAATTCCTCTTCCACAGTATTGTTATTAATTTGGTTAGACCAATCTATATGTAGATTAAAGTCACCCATGATAACTGCTGTGTCCTTATTGCACACATCTCTAATTTCCCATTTAATGCCATCCCCAACCTCAGCATTACTGTTTGGGGGTCTGTATACAACTCCCACTAATGTTTTATGCCCCTTAGTATTTCACAGCTCTACCCATACAGATTCCACATCATCAGAGCTAATATCCTTCCTTACTATTGTGTTAAGCTCCTCTTTAGCCAGCAATGCTACCCCACCGCCTTTTCCTTTTTGCCTGTCCTTCCTGAATATTGAATACCCCTGGATGTTGAATTCCCAGCCTTGGCCACCCTGGAGCCATGTCTCCGTAATCCCAATTATATCATATCCGTTTACATCTATTTGCGCAGCTAATTCATTCACCTTATTACGAATGCTCCTCGCATTAAGACACAAAGCCTTCAAGCTTGTTTTCTTAACACTCTTAGACCTTTTAGAATTATTGTTTACTGCGGCCATGTTTGATTTACACCCTTGATTTCTCTGACTTCCACTTTTGCTTTTCTCCTTCCTGTCTTTTGCTTCTATCCTTGCTTCCTTTTCCTCTGTCTCCCTGCACAGGTTCCCAACTTCCTGCCATTTTAGTTTAAACCCTCCCCAACAGCTCTAGCAACACTCCCCCTAGGACATCGGTCCCAGTCCTGCCCAGGTGCAAACCATCCAGTATGTACTGGTCCCACCTCCCCCAGAACCGGTTCCAATGTCCCAGGAATTTGAATCCCTCCCCCTTGCACCATTCTTCTAGCCACGCATTTATCTGAAATATCCTTCTATTTCTACTCTGACTAGCACGTGGCACTGGTTGCAATCCTGAGATTACTACCTTTGAGGTCCTATTTTTTAATTTACCTTCCAACTCCCTATATTCAGCTTTTAGGACCTCATCCCATTTTTTACCTATATCGTTGGTACCTATATGCACCACGACAACTGGCTGTTCACCCTCCCCCTCCAGAATTCCCTGCAGCCGCTCTGAGACATCCTTGACCCTTGCACCAGGGAGGCAGCATACCATCCTGGAGTCTCGTTTGCGGCCGCAGAAAAGCCTATCTATACCCCTTACAATAGAATTCTCTATCACTATAGCTCTCTCACTCTTTTTCCTCCTGTCCCGTGCAGTGGAACCACCCATGGTGCCAGGAAGTTGGTTGCTGCTTCCTTCCCCCGACAAGCCATCCTCCCCAACAATATCCAAAGCGGTATATCTGTTTGAGAGGGGGATGGCCACAGGGGACCCCTGCACTACCTGCCTGCGCCTACTACTCTGCCTGGCGGTCACCCATTCCCTTCCTGCCTGTGCAGCCTTTACCTGCAGTGTGACCAACTGATTAAACGTGATATCCACGACATCCTCAGCATCGCGAATGCTCCAGTATGTATCCATTCGCAGCTTCAGCGCTGCAATGTGGTCTGCCAGTAGCTGCAGCTGGATACACTTCCCGCACACATGGTCGTCAGGGACACAGGAAGTGTCCCTGATTTCTCACATAGTGCAGGAGGAGCATGCCATGGGGCCGAGCTTTGCTGCCATGCCTTACCCTTTAATTAATTTAAATTAAATCAATACCACCAATTATACTACAATTAAATGATATACTCAAGGGCCCTTGTTTCCTAGCACTCCCCGCTACACAACAGAGACCTTAGAAACTATAACCACAAAATTAAGACCATCTAAACTTTATAAACTATGAATCTTAACTGTCAAACTATAGAGTAGTATAAATAGTCAACCAATCAGCTGCTTCCTCCTGCCCGCGTCACGTTTTGAATCGTGATGTGGCTCTGGAATGCCGCCGCCGGTCTGTGAGATTGGTAAGCCTGTTAAAAAAAGCCCGCGAAAGTGAGTTTAAATACTCAATGAACCTCTGATCTCACCGCTCCTGACACCAGCCTCTGAAAGAAAGCCCGCGAAAGTGAGTTTAAATACTCACTGAAACTTTGCTCTCACCGCTCCCGACACTGGCCTGTGAAAAAAAGCCCGCGAACGTGAGTTTAAATATTCACTGAGTCTCCACACTCACCGCTCCCGACAATGGCCTGTGAAAAAAAGCCCGCGAAAATGAGTTTAAATACTCACTGTACCGCCGCTCTCTCCGCTCCTGACACTGGCGTGTGAAAAAAAGCCCGCGAAAGTGAGTTTAAATTTTCACTGAAACTCCGCTCTCACCGCTCCCGACACTGGCGTGTGAAAAAAAGCCCGCGAAAGTGAGTTTAAATACTCACTGAGTCTCCACTCTCACCGCTCCCGACAAAGGATGCAGAGGAGAGCCACTTGACAAATTCTCAGTTTAAAGCATCTTAGTTATCAAGGTAGGCCAGAAAAGTTGGGACTCTAAACTTTAGAAAAGCGTTGACTTAGAGGTGATCTGATTGAGGTTTATAAGATAATGAAGGGAATCGATTGTGTTCCAGTTAACAGTTTTTTCCAATTAAATATGTTAGGGAGGACCAGGGGTCACAAATTTAAGTTGTCTAAGACTAGATCTAGGTTTGATGTTAAGAGGAGGTTCTTTTTCCAGAGAATAGTGGACCTCTGGAACAGGCTGCCGTCTCGTGCGGTGGAGCTGATTCACTGAATTCGTTCAAGCGAGAGTTGGACCTGTTTCTAGCTGGGGCGGAGATCACCTCTTACAGAAGGTAGGTACTGTAGGGAATTCAGAGCCATAGTGGTCTCCTGGACTAGTTTCGATCGCCTAGATGGGTCGGAGAGGAATTGCCCAGATTTTTTCCCCCAAATTGGCCTGAGTTTTTTGCCTCTCCCAGGCGATCACATGGCTTCAGGTGGGGTGGAGTGTATATGTTCCCCCTGCACAGCTGACCCTTTCTCCCGTTTTCACAATTCTCGTTCTACCTGGACTCCTCCCTCTGGCCTCTTACCCTCTCTAGAGCTTTCCATTGCGAATGCCAGTGTGACATCGGTCGTCTCAATTTCTCTGCTCCCCTCACTCACTCCAACCTACCTCCCTCTTAACTTGCAGCACTCCGTTCTCTCAGATCCAACTCCAACATTGTCATTAAACCTGCTGACAAGGATGGCGCTGTTGATGTTTGGCGAACTGACCTCTACCTTGCGGAGGCTGACACCTCCTCCTACCACCCCCTGGACCATGAGTTTTGAGTAAAAATAAGCAGAGTGGGTCAGAAAGGGACTGAGAGAGTAACAAAGGTAATAAGGCATCAGAAATAGAAATAAGTCAAAGCTAAAGCCACTACATCTGAATGCACGAAGCATTCACAACAAAATAGATGAATTAATAGCACAGATAGAAATGAACAGGTTTGATCTAATAGCCATAATAGAAACTTGGTTGCAAAGTGGCCAAGGTTGGGAACTAAATATTCCAGGAAACTTAACTTTTAGAAGAGATAGGCAAAATGGAAAAGGAGGAGGGGTAGCCCTGATAATAAAGGTTGGGATAAAGACATTAGAGAGAAAGGATCTTAGCTCCGAAAATCAAGAAGTAGAATCAGTTTAGGTTGAGCTAAGAAACACCAAGGGGCAGAAAACATTGGTGGGAGTTGTTTATAGGCCCCCAAACAGTAGTTGTAATGTAGGGCAGAGTATAAATCAGGAAATTAGAGACACAGGTAACAAGGGTAATACAGTGAATATGGGGGACTTTAATTTACATATAGACTGGACAAACTAAATTTGCAGTAAGAGTGTGGAGGACGAATTCATGGAATGTATGCAAGATAGTTTTCTAGATCAGTATGTTGAGGAACCAAGTAGGGAACAGGCTATTTTAGATCTAGTATTGTGCAATGAGAAAGGGTTAATGAATAACCTTGTAGTAAAGGGGCCTTAAGGGAAGAATGACCATAATATGATAGAATTTTATATTGAGTTTGAAAGTGACATGGTTAAATCTGAAACTAGGGTCTTAAATCTAAACAAAGCAAACTACCTAGGTATGAGGGGCGAGTTAGCTAAGGCAGATTGGGAAACTATATTAAAAGGTACATTAGAAGCAATGGCTAGCGTTTAAAGAATTAATACATAATTTACAACAAATATACATTCCTTTAAGACACAAAAACCCCACAGGAAAAGTGGTCCAACCGTGGCTAACAAGAGAAGTTAAAGATAGTATTAGATCAAAGGAAGAGGCTTATAATGTTGCCAAAAAGAGTAGTAAGCCTGAAGATTGGGAAGATTTTAGAATTTAACAAAGGGGGACCAAGAGATTGATGAAGAAAGGGAAAATAGAATATGAGAGTAAACTAGCGAGAGACATAAAAACATATTGTAGATGCAGCTATAGGTACGTAAAAAGGAAAAGATTAGCAAAAGTAAATGTGGGTCCCTTGCAGGCTGTGACAGGAGAAATTATAATGGGGAATATGGAAATAGCAGAGAAATTAAACAAATACTTTGGCCGCGATTTTGCCGGCGCTCAGAGGGCGGGTTTGGAGGCGGGTTGGGAGTAAAAATCTAAATGATTGATGGTGGGTTGTGATCCCACCGCCATCTCGCCTCCACACTACTTTGCCAAGTGTCGCGGCTGCGAGTCCCGATCAGACCCGACACCAAACGGCAGGAGAGGCACTTAGATAATACCATTTTAACTGCCTATTCCGATTTTTGAACATTTTCAGCGTGTTGTCTGTCGTGCGACAAACACACCAGCTGCATTGTGCCGGGTTCAGCAAGTAGATGAATTTTTGGCAGCTGCTCCTGCAGCATAAAAGTGCTCCTACAACATGGCTGAGTTTCAGAGGCCAGAACTTTGTGGTTTGAGGTTTTGGGAAACATTTTGCAGCTCTACTGATCTTGTGAGTGTTCAAGCTCAGATCCATCTACAGTGTGACCTCCTTGGAATACCCTCTGGTCACTTTGACTGAGCGCTTGCCACATCTATTCCTCAACTGAGATATATAGCAGCGGAATGGGAACCATTTATATCCTCTCATCCTGGTCATCAGAATCGGCGGAGGAGTGGCCGTGGCAGCAGCAGGACCAGTCACGCCAGCAGCAGCAACAACAGGAGCGCCAACCTTCTCCTCACCCACCTGATGATGCACAGGGCAGAGGGCATCAGCGCAGGGCTGTACCTCACCGCAGGAGATACCCCCAGGGTTTATAGGCCGAGGATGAGCTTCCTCAACATGAGTGAACAGCAGTGCCAAAGGAGGCTGAGACTTTCGCGAGAAGTAGTCGCTGACATCTGCACAATGCTGCACCAACACCTGCAGCCCAGAGGAGCGGGTGGACACCCCTTACCAGTGGCTGTCAAAGTCACCACTGCCCTCAACTTCTTTGCTTCGGGGTCCTTCCAGGGATCAGCAGCATACATCAGGGGCATCTCCCAGTTGGCCACACACACTTGCATCACGCAGGTTATCGATGCCCTCTTTGCAAAGTCGCACAATTACTTCAACTTCTCCATGGATGAAGCAAGTGTAGCCGCGCGTGCAGTTGGATTTGCAAATATGGCAGGCTTCCCAAGGGTGCAGTGCGTCATAGACTGTACACTTGTGGCCATTAGGGCACCCCATCACAATGCAACTGTATTTGTCAACTGCAAGGGCTTCCACTCCCTTAACATCCAGCTGGTGTGTAACCACAGGAAGAACATTATGCATGTTTGCGCCAAGTACCTTGGCAGTTGCCATGACTCCTTCATCCTGCGGCAGTCCACTGTGCCTCAGCTCTTCAATCCGCCAACCCAACTTTCGCTATTTGGCGACAAGGGCTATCCCCTGAAAAAGTGGCTCATGACACCGATGAGGAGGCCATCAGATGAGGCTGAGGAGCAGTACAATCTCAGCCACATTTCCACCAGAAGCATCAGAGAGCAAAACATCAGCTTGCTCAAAATGCAATTCAGATGCCTCGACAGATATGGTGGAGCCCTACAGTACGCACCTGCCAGGTTGTCCAGAATCATCGTGGTCTGCTGTACCCTGCACAACATCGCACAGCAGCATGGCTTACCGCTGCCTGAGGAACAAGTGGCACAGTGCAGAGCCTCCTCGGAAGAAGAGAAGGAGGAGGAGGATGAGAAAGAGGAGGAAGAAGAGCAGGAGGCGGCAGATGGGGGACACCTTGCAGGGCCGGATGTGCCAATGCCATCAGCAGCAGGTGACCACATTGCTGGCTGTCAGGCAAGGGATGCACTCATCCATGCCAGATTTGCGTAAGCTTATGCTTCAACCACATGTGGCTGACAGATGGAGATGAATGTCTGGATGACCTTCTTTACACGCCATACATCATCTGTCCAATAAACCGTGCTTTCCTATCACTCTCACCACCATCATTATAAATGTAAGTTGCCCTGAGCCCTCACGTTGCAACTTCCATTTCTCAGCACACATAGGCCAAACCTTCAAATGTTTGCCATCACTTTTGTTTAATAAAGTTACAATCAGGATGACAAACACTACTTTGTAACACAAGAAAACACCCAAGTGACTACCCTTATGACAATTTGTGTGTTAACTTTCTCTTACGCATGCTTCTATGTGGTGCTTCCCCTGTGGCTTCAGCAGATGTAGAGGCACCTTGCTCACTTTTATGCTGTGCCTACTTAGACGCCTTTGGCGGGGGTCCTCTGGGTTTGGGAGCCCAGGAGGGCTCCGCAACAGTCTGCTCCTCCTGCTACTGTGCAGGGGCTGAGACGGCCATCTCAGTTGGGTGCGGAATCTGGGGCTCTGACCCAGGGCCCCGCAGTGGCATGGTCGTGTGAGCACTTGAAGAGGAGCCCACACTTGTTGTCAGCCACCAACATCCCTCTCATGGGTCACCCGCACTTCAGTGCTAGCCAGTGGCTGGAGAGCACCTTGGTGTACATCAGTGGGGCCATGAGGACCCGTCTCTGTACTGACAGTCCTCATAACGGGGACATCCATGTACCTCTGGTGACTCTCCTCAATAGATGTCCATCTATCCTCCATAGCAGTCCATCTAGTTAGAAGAGTCACATGCTCTGCTGAGTCTGGCGATTTATGTTCTCCATGGAGGTTGCCACCCTTTCCATGGCAGCATGTTCATGCGCCATTGCTTCCACCAAGGCAGTGCTCATGTTGGAGATGGACTTCTCCATTCTCTGCACACTTGCAGTTACCGTGGATACAAAATCTGTCCGAGACTCCTGCACTTGTTCCTGAAGTTCCAGCACCGCTCTCTTTCTGGATGGCCCCAGAGGCACAGCATCTACATGCAGCTGAGCAGAGCTAGGAGCATCCAGCACCCTCCGACGAGGACTCTCCACTGCTGTCGCTGTCTCCACCATCTGCTGATGCTCACTTGTGAGCTGTGATACACCAGGTGACAACACTACTCTATCTCGCAAAGGACCCACCGAGGTGTGCATTTCTGCGCTGGTGCTGGGTGCGCTGATTTCTGGTGACATTGCTCCCTCAGAGGCTGCAGGTTCCTCCAAGGAGTCGTCTGGCTCTTCCTCATGGACAGTGGGGAGGGAGGCTCTCGATGGTCCTGTGAGGGAGTAAAGGCATGAGTTAGACATGTGATATTTAGATAGCAGACACATCCTATTGTGCAGATGATCAGAAGTCAATCTCTATGAACATCAGATGCCATTTTAGTCACTCATGAAATCTAAACGAGAGGGTTGCAAATCTATTCTGTCACCAGCTTCCTCTAGTGCGCCCGTCTCTCCGTCCCCCATTTCCAGCTCCTCGCCACCTCCCACGATGTCATGAGCAGCCTCCTCAGCGCTTGTCAAAGTGGCCAGGGATGGTGGACCTCCTCCTGTCCTCCCTCTCTCCCTCTTATTGTGGGCTATCTTTTCCTGCAAGGAGGGACACAAGTGGAATTTCAGTGAGATTGATGGACTGAGTGTGAAGAATCCATAACATAGAAGCTTAGAGGGAGACCAAGATGGAGCGAGGTGCCAAGGCGAAGGTGCCTCCATGTGCGTTGTTAGTTGTTGTCATTGCATAACAGTGAGAGTGAGTGAGAGGGGTACATTGTAAGATGGTGAAGTGATTCAGTACATAGAGAGAGAGGGATAGGTAAGGGTGCAAGGGAAGTAAGGGTAAGGTGGGATGTGGAGGAGTAGGCTGACAATGCAGTGTGCTGGTGATGAGAAGAGATGGGAAGCAGATTGAAGGCAAGTGTGATATTATACTCACTTTGGCTGAGCGTAGCAGATAATTGAACCGTTTTCAGCACTGCACCCACGTGCATGTGCCCAAGGACCTTGTGCTTACCTCCTCAGCAATTTGCAGCCAGGCTGCCTGACATGAATCTTGTCATTCATGGGAAATGACTTCTGAAATAATACTGGGCGGCCTGCTGGTGGCGCTGTCCAGGGAGAATATAAATGCTCGGGCATGGGACCAACTTGCTCAGGACATTCTTTAACAGGAACCAGTGAAGGACACAACTAGATCTTCATGTTGAAAAACAGTTGATTAAAGCCTTGTTTAATACTCAGACCAAGTGCCTAGTAGTTTTCTTACGTCACTGCCTTTGTCTGCTGAGGAGGCTTCCTCCAGCCATCAGGAGGGAACAGAATCTCCCTGCGCCCTCCACAAGAGCTTGGAGGGAGTCATCATCAAAACGAGGAGCAGTCTTTGCTCTTGCAGCAGTCATGGTCAACCTGGACATTTTCATGAGCAGCACAAATGTAATGAAAAGCAAAGGCTACATGGACCCCTTAAAAACAACTGAATCAATGACGCCAGCAGAGGCGAGCAGCAGACCCGCACCCACTGATTGGGCTGGGCAGCGTGCACGGCAGGCTTAATGATTCATTTAAAATCATGATTTGGGAGTGGCTGAAACCGGCAGTGGGACCGGAACCCACCCACCAGGTAACCCGACTCCAACCCGCCTCCTCAAACAAAATTGCGGCGTTTGTGTCTGTCTTCAGGGAAGAAGACACATAAAACTTCCCGGAAATAGTGGAGAACCCAAGGTTCTAGCGAGAATGAGGAACTGAAAGAAATTAGTATTAGTCAAAAAATAGTACTGGAGAAATTAATGCAACTGAAAGCTGATAAATCCCCTGGACCTGATGGCCTACATCCTAGAGTTTTGAAAGAGGTGGCTATAGAGATAGTGAATGCATTGGTTGTCATTTTCCAAAATTCCATAGATTCTAGAACGGTTCCCGCGGATTGGAAGGTAGCAAATGTAACCCCACTATTTAGAAAGGAGGGAGAAAGAAAACGGGGAACTACAGACCAGTTAGCCTGACATCGGTAGTAGGGAAAATGCTAGAATCTATTATTAAGGACGTGGTAGCAGGGCACTTAGAAAATATTAATAGGATTAGGCAGAGTCAACACGGATTTATGAAAGGAAAATCATGTTTGACAAATCTGTTAGAGTTTTTTGAGGTTGTAACCAGCAGAATAGATAGGGGGGAACCAGTGGATGTGATGTATTTGGAATTTCAGAAGGCATTCGATAAAGTGCCACACAAGAGGTTATTAAACAAAATTACAGCTCATGGGATTGAGGGTAATATACTGGCATGGATTGAGGATTGGAAACGGACAGAAAACAGAGAGTAGGAATAAACGGGTCATTTTCAGGTTGGCAGGCTATAACTAGTGGGGTACCGCAAGGATCAGTGCTTGGGCCTCAGCTATTCACAATCTATATCAATGATTTGGATGAGGGGACCAAATGTAATATATCCAAGTTTGCTGATGATACAAAGTTGGGTGGGAATGTAAGTTGTGAGGAGGATGCAAGGAGGCTTCAAGGGGATATAGACAGGCTTAGTGAGTGGGCAAGAACATGGCAAATGGAATATAATGTGGAGAAATGTGAAGTTATCCACTTTGGTAGGAAAAATAGAAAAGCAGAGTATTTTTTAAATGGTGAGAGATTGGGAAATGTTGGTGTTCAGAGGGACCTGGGTGTCCTTGTACACAAATTACTGAAAGTTAACATGCAGGTACAGCAAGCAATTAGGAAAGCAAATTGTATGCTGGCCTTTATTACAAGAGGTTTTGAGTATAAGAGTAAAGACGTCTTATTGCAATTATAAAGGGCCTTGGTGAGACCACACCTGGAGTATTGTGTACAGTTTTGGTTTCCTTACCTAATGAAGGATGTGCTTGCCATCGAGGGAGTGCAACGAAGGTTCACCAGACTGATTCCTAGGATGGAGGGATTGTCGTATGAGGAAAGATTGAGTAGACTAGACGAGAGTTTAGAAGAATGAGAGATGATCTCATTGAAACGTACAAAATTCTTATAGGGCTTGATAGGGTAGATGCAGGGAGGATGTTTCCCCTGGCTGGGGAGTTGAGAACCAGGGGTCACAGTCTCAGAATAAGGGGTCAGCCATTTAGGACTGAGATGATGGGAAATTTTTTCACTCAGAGGGTGGTGAATCTTTGGAATTCTCTACCCCAGAGGGCTGTGGAGGCTCAGTCATTGAGTATATTCAAGACAGAGATCGATAAATTTTTGGATATTAAGGGAATCATGGGATATGGGGATAGTGCAGGAAAATGGAGTTGCGATAGAAGATCGGCCATGATCTTATTGAATGGCGGAGCAGGCTCGAGGGGCCGAATGGCCTACTCCTGCTCCTATTTCTTATGGTCTTATGTTCTTGTATGCTTTTTTACAGCTTTACCAACTTGTCCCGTCACCTTTAATGTATATATCTGAACCCTGTCCTTTTTTCCCTCTGTTGCTTTTCACCTTTTACTTTTAGTTTAAATGGCCTCTCTTTATTCATCCACCCAAAAGATATTATCTTGCATTTTACCGCAGTAAATTTAATCTGACATCTTTTCACCCATCTATTAACAATGCCTATGTCCTCCAAAAGTCACTTACAATTCTCTTCATATGCTCCCTATTTTTGTGTCCTAAAATTGACTCCTGGGGGACCCCACTGTTTACATCCACCAATCCAAAAAACATCCATTAACCACTTTTCTCTATTTTCTATCTGTTTGCAACTTGCTATCCATGCTGAAACACTCCCTTTAATGCTGTGTGCCTTAATTTTATCCACAAGCGTATCAAACTCCTTTTGAAAATCCATATACCCAACATCCATGGCATTTCCTTTAACAAAACAATCAATTATTCTGTAGGAGAATGGCTGGCATTCCCTCAGCAAAATCCCACATTGGCATAGCCAAGATGGGGATCTTGCTGTGCTGAGAATAATGGTTGTAATTGTCTACGGCACAAAACAACTAGAGTGAGGATACTGGAACTGGCAGATAGAGCCTTGCGTTGACATCTCATCTGAAAGACAGCACTGCCAACAGAGCAGTTCTCGCTCAGTACTGCACTGGGGTATGGAAGTTGAACCCACAATCTTCTGACTCAGAGGTAAGAGTGCTACCAACTGAGCTAAGCTGACACTGAACACTGAACAGTATACTTAGGAAAGGAGAAAAAAGTTAGCCGACAGAAATGGCTAATTAGTCACAAATGTGAAGCATTGCTGCTATTGCACTTGGAGCTAAGATCACAGAGCAACAGGAAGAGAAAAGAAAAACCTGAGAGTTCATCTCAGCACCTGCACGCTCGTATTTAGCAATTATTAATGGTCAGTATAGTGTTTATGTTTTTATGTTTTTATTTTGCATTTCTTGTGAGAAAGTGACAACGTGGTCAAGCCTGGTAAACTTATTGTTTAATGAGATTTTTTTTGTGCATCAACCCATTGAACTTTATTTGGAAAATTAATTCTCATTCCTTTAGTTTTCTTTTGGAAGACTCTCTTGGCTTTGTTCCATTCTTTGGGGGAATTCTTGCCAAACTGCAGTTGCTTTCAAAGAGCTCCAAGTTTATCATTTCTTTCTGTTGGCATAGTGGAGCGGATTGGAGCTTCTGTCGCTCTGCAAACAAGAATACTTTGTACTACAAAACATTTAACAGCAGAAACGTTAAAAGATTTTTTTAAAATTTGACCAGATCACTTTTTTAGTTGGTTTATTTTTTTCAAATCATGGAAAGTGCTTCAGAAAACATAAAAAGTAAAATTGAGCCTAAGGAACAAGGCGTGTTTTTGAGGAAAAAAATTAGCTTGCTCCGAGCTATTTCGTTGTTAATTGGTACAATAATAGGCAGTGGTATATTTATTTCACCAAAAGGAGTTCTGATAAATTCTGGGAATGTCGGGACATCCCTGGTGATCTGGCTGGCCTGTGGAATACTTTCAATGTTTGGTGAGTGCACCATTTTTCTTATAAAGCAATTCTTATTGAGTTTTTAAAATTCATTCACAGGGTGTAGATGTCGCTGGCAAGGTCAGCATTTATTGCCCATCCTTAATTGCCCTTGAGAAGGTGGTGGTGAGCTGCCTTCTTGAACTGCTGCAATCCGTGTGGTGAAGGTACTCCCACAGTGCTGTTAGGTAGGGAGTTCCAGGATTTTGACCCAGCGACGATGAAGGATCGGCGATATATGACCAAGTCATGATGGTGTGTGACTTGGAGGGAACTTGGAGGTGGTGGTGTTCCCATGCGACTGCTGCCCTTGTCCTTCTAGGTGGAAGAGCTTGTGGGTTTGGGAGGTGCTGTTGAAGAAGCCTTGGCGAGTTGCTGCAGTGCATCTTGTAGATCAGGGGTTCTCAACCGGGGGTCCGCAAGAAAGAAAGAAAGACTTACATTTATATAGCGCCTTTCACGACCACCGGACATCTCAAAGCACTTTACCACCAATGAAGTACTTTTGAAGTGGAGTCACTGTTGTAACGTGAGAAACACGGCAGCCAATTTGCATTCCCTGCCCAATTGGAAGCCAGCCTGTCAATCAGGCTGACCTGCTATCTCTGGATTACTAGTTCAGTAACATAACCACTATGCTACCATGCCCTCTTGTTGGAGATAGTCATTGCTGTAAAGTCTGTGGGTTGTGCAGTAAATAAATACACAGACTTTTGAAGTACAAACAAACAGGTCTTTACTATTCAGAGGTCAGGGCGAATCTGCCCTAGTTATCCTGTAACATCACTTATATACTGGTGTGGTCACTGTCGGTATTACCGTATACAGAAGCCAATCAAATAGTGCCACACCTAAAGTAGTTCTCTTAAAGGTGAACGGTTACACTCAATCGTTCCCTTAAAGGTAGACGGGTACATACACTACAATTGCCTTGCACATGTGTGCAAGATTGTTACTTGTCACTTATCAGCCCAAGCCTGAATGTTGTCCAGGTCTTGTTGCATGCGTGCATGGACTGCTTCATTATCTGAGGAGTTGCAAATGGAACCGAACACTGTGCAATTATCAATGAATATCCCACTTCTGACCTTATGATGGAGGGAAGGTCATTGATGAAGCAGCTGAGGATGGTTGGGCCTCGGACACTGCCCTGAGGAACTCCTGCAGTGATGTCCTGGGGCTAAGATGATTTGCCTCCAACAACCACCTTCCTTTGTGCTAGGTATGACTCCAGCCAGTGGAGAGTTTCCCCCCTGATTTCCATTAACTTCAATTTTACTAGGGCTCCTTGATGCCAGACTCGGTCAAATGCTGCCTTGATGTCAAGGCCACTCACTCTCATCTCACCTCTAGAATTCAGCACTTTTGTCCATGTTTGGACCAAGGCTGTAATGAGGTCTGGATCTGAGTGGACTTGGCGGAACCCAAACTGAGCATCGGCAAGCAGGTAATTGGTGAGTAAGTGCCACTGGATAGCACTGTCGATGACAACTTCCATCACTTTGCTGATGATTGAGGGTAGACTGATGGGGTGGTAATTGACCAGATTGGATGTGTCTAGCTATTGTGATACAGCAGATTGATGTCTCTGTGTGCTGTAGCACAGAATGCCGGCACAGGTAGATACAGGTCCATTGGCTTAAAATTAGACTCTTCACAAATTAGCACATGAAAACTTAACTTGTTTATATGTAATTTCTTTCTTCCATATCTTAACTAAAGCCTTAACCCACTTATTGTAAACACGTCCAAGCACATTAATCACTTGTACGCAAATATTTGAAGAGCCTTTTTTTCAAAACATGCAAGTCCACACACACGGCTGGATTTTGTGGGGGGTCAGCGGGCGCGATCGGTGGCAGGTCGGGTGAGAAAGCGTTTTTTTCCCCAGTGGGTCAGGACCCCACTGTGAGCCCATTGCCATGCGCCTTTACCAAATGTCGGGTCTGTCAGCGCTGAGCAGACCCGACATGCAGTGGCAGGGGAGGCAATTAAAATCGTTAGTGGCTTATTTACAGCCACTTATCAATGGTTTTTCCCAGCTTTTTGGATTTGACAGGTCATCCACCAGTTTCCCGATGTACCCAGACATTGTCTGTGAAGCTGAGGCAGGAGGTCAGTGGCCATTGAATCAGCTGATGAGTTGACAGCTTCAAATGTCAAGTCAAAGCTCCCAGCTGATTGAGAAATGTTCCCTTAGCCACAAGTTTCTCTAAACTGCATTTCCACTACAGATTCAGGATGCTGCAAATCTTTACACAAATCTCCATCCAGCCTGACCTCATTACCTCTCCCATCATTGACAGATCGCTTCTGTCATCTGTACTTCACCTGCCATCTATTCCATCAGCATGGGTGCCCTTGAAACTCTCTCACCTTGGTCCTCAGAATCCCACACGATCAGCCCCAACACCAGCATCACCAGGCACACCAGCATCACCAGGCACACCAGCATCACCAACAATAACACCAACCTTTTCCGCAATCAACTGATGCTGCACAGGACACAGGGAATCAGCACCCGACAACATTGCTGCCTGGAAGGCCAGGGATGGCCTCACCATGGCCAGATTTACTTCACTTGACACTGTACACCCTGGCTCCCACATGATGCGCCAGGTTGGCACCACCCCACATCAACACCATAAAGCATCCCTACAATGCCCAAGCCATTCCTTTCACACTCATCACCATTGTGGATGTTACCGTTATGTCTCACCATTCACTGCAACTCACTAATACACTTCCAAAGGTGCACACAAATCATTCCAAGAACATAAAGTGTTGAAAATAAAGGTTTCAATGTTTGACACCACATTAACAGAAACTTTACATGAACATTGCATAAAACACCCAAGTGCCTACCCTTGTGTGTTGTTCGTTGGTATGATTGCACTAGGATGAGGGTGAGTGTGAGGGGTGGCTAGTGAGAGAGGGAAGTGATAATATAGATAGAGAGAGAGGGATGGGTGGAGGTGCAAGGTAAGTTGGTGTGAGTAAGGATGTGCAGGAGTAGGGTAGGGAAGGCAGAGTGATGGAGATGTGATGAGAGGCACAGGACGATGAGGTTGAGTGTGGCTTTGTACTAACGTTTCGTGATCTACTGAGATCATTGAAATGTTTGCAGCCCTGCACCTCTGCGCAGTGCTTGTCAGTGTTTGCAGCACCTCAATGATGTAGAACAGCGATAGAACAAATGTCAAAAGAAAGTTGGCCCCCTGGTTCCTTTAAGGATACCAGCTGATGACACGTCATGAATGACGTCAGCAGACCCACTTCCTCTAATTGGTCGGGAAATGCGCTGGGCGGGCTTAACAAGCCCAATCAATGGAAAGTCATTCTACAGAGTGGGATGGAGCCATCAGTCGGGGGACCCGCCACCGACATTGCCCGCCACGGACCCGCCAAGGTCAGCAAAATCCAGCCCAAAGTGTGCAACAGGTGGGGGTGGGGGGGAGGCAGCGACAGGGGTGGGGGGTGGGGGGCGGTGGGGCTGGGGGTGGTCTCATTCATTTGTCCCTTTGAACCATCCATTGCACTTGGATTACACTTTAATTTTAAAAGACCTCTACTTGCCAGAGAGAACAGCCTTGGATGACAAAAGAGGTGAGGGACAACATAAAACTAACAGGAAAAGCACCTGGGAAAGGTACAAAGAACAACAAAAGGTGACAAAACAGATAGCAAGAGCTATAAAAGGAGTATGAAAAGAAACTTGCAAGGGATATCAAAATCAACAGAATTATTTTTTCACAGTTATTTTAGGAAAAAGAGAATGGTCAGGAACAATGTGAGCCCCTTAAACTGATAACGGTGATACTGTAAATGAAAATCAGGAAATGGCAAACATGTTGACTTTATGTCAGTATTTACAGTAGAGGAAGAGGATAGCATGCCGGACATCACAAGGAAACTAATATTGAATCAGGGACGGGGACATGCCAAAATTAACATAAGCAAAATAGCAGTAATGAAGGAAATAAGGGCACTAAAGAGTGACAAATCCCCAAGACCAGATGGTTTTCACTCCAGGGTTTTAAAGGAAGCAGGTGAGAACATTGCAGATACTAACTATAATCTTCCAAAGTTCTCTCAATTCTAGATTGGAAAATTGTACACATCACTCCGCTATTTAAGAAAGGTGAGAGGGGGAAACATCTGTTGTTGAGAAATTAATAGGGGGAAAAAATTCGGTCGCGCCCCCTTTGGGGCACTGACTTCGCCGGGGCACTACTCTTACCGCCCCAAAACAGTCAGCGTCCCTGCTCCGTAAATTGAGTGGTAGCACCCCAAGCAGGAGGCGCTCCCTCTCCTTCCTGGGGCGCTACCATTCAATATCGCGGTGCTACGTGCAACGGTGCTACGTGCAACAGCGCCACGCGCGTCAACGCGTAGCACCGCGGTATTACAGGCCTTCCTCCCCTGATTAAAGGGGAGGGGCCTAGTGCAGCGGGCACCAGGGCCCTGCTGGACCACTGGGGAGCGGGGTGCCGGATAAACAGTCTGGCACTCAAGAGGAGTGCTGGGCTGAGCGATCGCATGAGGAAGCGAAAGGGGGCAGGTGCTGGCAGGCGGCCCAAAAACAATGGCCGCCTGTCACCTGCCCTTTAATTTGTGCCGCCGTGGCCGCAAAAACACCACCCTGACCCTGTTGGACATAGCTTCCGATGGTAGGTCAGGAGCCGCAACTGAAGTTTGTGGCCAGGGCACGAGCAGGGCATTGCGCACAGCGGTGATGTTATCACCAGAGGTGGGGTGCTAGCGGCTACCGCCGTCGCTAACCTCCCACTGAATTTCACGGGAGGCGATAACGGCGTCGCACCCAGGCACTAGGGGCTTTGCACCCTGTTAGGGTCCCCCTGGGGTGCAAATGGGAGGCGCAAAGCAACCCAATTTTTCCCCCCTAGAGTCTGTAATTAAGGATAGGGTGACTGAATACCTTGAAAATTTTCAGCTGGTCAGAGAAAGCCAGCATGGATTTGTAAAGTGTAGGTTATGCCTGATGAATCAGATCGAATGCTTTGAAGAGGTGACTAAAGTAATGGACAGGGGAATGTCTATGGATGTTATTTATGTGGACTTCCAGAAGGCATTTCATAAAGTCCCTCATAAGAGACTGTTAGCTAAAGTTGAAGCTCATGGAATTGAAGGCAAATTAATGACCTGGTTAGGATGGCTGAGCAGCAGTAGACAGAGAGTAGGGATAATGGGCAGGACTCCAATTGGCAGGACTAGTGGTGTCCCACAGGGATCTGTGTTGGGGCCTCAACTATTCACCATATTTATAAACGGTTTATTCAAGTTTGCTGATGACACAAAGATTTTTTTTTACGGGGTGTGGATGTCGCTGGCAAGGCCAGCATTTATTGCCCATCCCTAGTTGCCCTTGAGAAGGTGGTGGTGCGCCGCCTTCTTGAACCGCTGCAGTCCGTGTGATGAAGGTACTCCCACAGTGCTGTTAGATAGGGAGTTCCAGGATTTTGACCCAGCGACGATGAAGGATCAGCAATATATTTCCAAGTCAGGAAGGTGTGTGACTTGGAGGGGAACTTGGAGGTGGTGGTGTTCCCATGCATCTGCTGCCCTTGTCCTTCTAGGTGGTAGAGGTTGCGAGTTTGGGAGGTGCTGCCGAAGAAGCCTTGGCGAGTTGTTGCAGTGCATCTTGTAGCCACGGTGCGCTGGTGGTGCAGGGAATGAATGTTTAAGGTGGTGGATGGGGTGGCAATCAAGCGGGCTGCTTTGTCCTGGATGGTGTCGAGCTTCTTGAGTGTTGTTGCAGCTGCACTCATCCAGGCAAGTGGAGAGTATTCCATCACACTCCTTACTTGTGCCTTATAGATGGTGGAAAGACTTTGGGGAGTCAGGAGGTAAGACACTCGCCACAGAATACCTAGCCTCTGACCTGCTCTTGTTGCCACCGTATTTATGTGGCTGGTCCAGTTAAGTTTCTGGTCAATGGTGACCCCCCTGGATGTTGATGGTGGGGGATTCGGCGATGGTAATGCCATTGAATGTCAAGGGGCGGAGGTTAGACTCTCTCTTGTTGGCGATAGTCATTGCCTGGCACTTCTGTGGCGCGAATGTTACCTGCCACTTATCAGCCCAAGCCTGAACGTCAGCCAGGTCTTGTTGCATGCGGGCATGGACTGCTTCATTATCTGAGGAGTTGTGAATGGCACTGAACACTGTGCAGTCATCAGCGAACATCCCCATTTCTGATTAGATAGGCGGTATTGTAAGCAGTGTAGATGGAAGCATAAAATTACAAAGAGATATTGATAGATTAAGTGAAACACGCAACAACTAAATAAAGATCAGCCATGATTTAATTGAATGGCAGAACAGGCTCGTGAGGCTGAATAGCCGACTCCTGTTCCTATATGTCTATTCTTGGAACTGTACTCAGAAATCTCTGTTGCATTGGCTGCCTTGGGGACTGCCCAGTGTTTGAGTTTGAGTTGGAATTGAAAATTGTGCAGGAAGTTGAGTTTTAAAATAAATCATCATTAAGTATATTTGGATAAAGAATGCATTGTAGGTGTCTTCACACTGCTATGAAAATACTGCGGTTGAAACTGACAGTTAAACAAACGTGGTTTAATGTACTGAAACAGTTACAAACAAAAGAACGCAGGAGAAACTCCACACAGGTCTGTACACTAGCTGGATCCACGAGGACTGACTGAAACGCCCTACCCCCCTGACGTTTCCCGCCGTTGGGAACGTCACGTCACCCGCGTGATGACGTCATCGCGTCAGATCGCGATTTTATCGATCCCGCGCTGTTTGAACAGAGCAAACACTTAAAGGTAACAACTATGGTTAAAGACAATTATAAACGTTACTGCAAGAGTCTCTTTATGGCTTTGCCACAGCGTTTTATATTTATTTTTAAAAACTCAATTGCACATTTACCCCAACCAAGCATAGAGATACAGTTCAGATAGCATGCCGCAGTGTGCCAGGAGGTGATGAGTGGAGGCAGGTGGCTTTCTCCATGTTTCTTGCTGTGCATTATATCAATGCACTGACACATCGGGCTGAATTTTAATGGGGAAGTCGGGTTGGGGGCAGGGGGCTCCAAGGCGGTCAGGAAACCCGAGAGAATGGCAGGGCCTGAATTGTATGCGAGGCCTCTGTTTCCCACCAGCAGCCAACCTGATTGAGAGGCTGTCTGGCTGGCACCAGACGGGCAGGCCTGTGGCATTTGGCTGCACAGAGACGGGAGGGAGGGATCGCATGGAGCCAGGGTCAGCCGGAGCAGCAAGCGGGGCAGGGGGGTCGGGTCAGATTCAGCAGAAGATCGCGGGCCGGAGCAGTAAGGGAGGAGGGGTCAGGCTGGGCTCGGCCGACGATTGTGGGCTGGGAGCAGCACGGTGTGGGGGGATGGTACACGGCCGATGATCGTGGGCCGGGAGGAGCACGGTGTGGGGGGATGGTACTCGGCCGATGATCGTGGGCTGGGAGGAGCACGGTGTGGGGGGATGGTACTCGGCCGATGATCGTGGGCCGGGAGGAGCACGGTGTGGGGGTGGGGGAATGGTACTGTATGGTGCAGTATTGCTGTCGGACCACGTATATTTTATCCGCCTCTTCGGCGAGCGCGGTGCAATCCCCGGTGTCCGACCTGGCGAGGGCTGCTTGGACCTGTTCGGGAAGCTGACTAAGAAACAGCTCGCGAAACAGGAAACATTGGGGTTCAGACCCCAGGAGCGTTAGCATGTGGCTCATTAGTTCCGAGGGTTTGGAGTTGCCTAACCCGGGTAGTGTAAGTAGACGGCGAGTGCGCTCCACCTTTGTAAGGCCAAATACCTGCAGCAGCCGTGTCTTGATGGCGACAAACTCGTCAGCGGTCGGGGAGTTCTCCAGAAGGCTGATGATCCGCCGTTGGGAACGTCACGTGACCTGCGTGATGACGTCATCGCGTCAGATCGCGATTTTACCGATCCCGCGCTGTTTGAACAGAGCAAACACTTAAAGGTAACAACTATGGTTAAAGACAATTATAAACGTTACTGCAAGAGTCTCTTGATGGCTTTGCCACAGCATTTTATATTTATTTTAAAAAACTCAATTGCACATTTACCCCAACCAAGCATAGAGATACAGTTCAGATAGCATGCAGCAGTGTGCCAGGAGGTGATGAGTGGAGGCAGGTGGCTTTCTCCATGTTTCTTGCTGTGCATTATATCAGTGCACTGACACATTGGGCTGAATTTTAATGGGGAAGTCGGGTTGGGGGCAGGGGGCTCCAAGGCGGTCAGGAAACCCGAGAGAATGTCAGGGCCTGAATTGTATGCGAGGCCTCTGTTTCCCACCAGCAGCCAACCTGACTGAGAGGCTGTCTGGCTGGCACCAGGCGGGCAGGCCTGTGGCATTTGGCTGCACAGAGACGGGAGGGAGGGATCGCATGGAGCCAGGGTCAGCCGGAGCAGCAAGCGGGGCAGGGGGGTCGGGTCAGATTCAGCAGAAGATCGCGGGCCGGAGCAGTAAGGGAGGAGGGGTCAGGCTGGACTCGGCCGACGATTGTGGGCTGGGAGCAGCACGGTGTGGGGGGATGGTACACGGCTGATGATCGTGGGCCGGGAGGAGCACGGTGTGGGGGGATGGTACTCGGCCGATGATCATGGGCTGGGAGGAGCACGGTGTGGGGGCGGGGGGATGGTACTCAGCCGATGATCGTGGGCCGGGAGGAGCACGGTGTGGGGGGATGGTACTCGGCCGATGATCGTGGGCCGGGAGGAGCACGGTGTGGGGGCGGGGGGATGGTACTCGGCCGATGATCGTGGGCCGGGAGGAGCACAGTGTGAGGGGATGGTACTCGGCCGATGATCGTGGGCCGGGAGGAGCACGGTGGGGGGGGGCATGGTACTCGGCCGATGGCCGTGGGCCGGGAGGAGCACGGTGTGGGGGGATGGTACTCGGCCGATGATTGTGGGCCGGGAGGAGCACGGTGTGCGGGGGAGGCTGGACTTGGCCGATGATCGTGGGCCGGGAGGAGCACAGTGTGGGGGGATGGTACATGGCCGATGATTGTGGGCCGGGAGGAGCACGGTGTGGGGGGATGGTACACGGCCGATGATTGTGGGCCGGGAGGAGCACGGTGTGGGGGGATGGTACACAGCCGATGATTGTGGGCCGGGAGGAGCACGGTGTGGGGGCGGGGGATGGTACTCGGCCGATGATCGTGGGCTGGGAGGAGCACGGTGTGGGGGGATGGTACACGGCCGATGATCGTGGGCTGGGAGGAGCAGGAAGGGAGGAACTCAGCTGACAATCATGGGCCGGGAGGAGCCCCGGGTGGGGGGTGGGTGGTTATGCCAAAGATCAGGGGTGATAGGCTGCAGGGGGCTGGAGGAGCAGGGTTGAGCCCTCGTGGAGGCCTCGGAGGTCTGGGGGGGTGGTGGGGGTTGGCATTGGAGGCCTGGCAGGGAGGTCTCTGATCGCGGGGGGTGGGTTAGGTAGGGACCCTGGATCCAGGAGGTAGGTGTAAAGGCACTTACCTCCTGGATGCCGCAGCCCTCGCCTCACTGTAACTGCCAGGTTTTACGAGGTGTGGAAAACCTGACCAGCTACAGTTAAACACAAAGTGTAGGTTAAAAAAAAGGCTTCCAATCTCATTGTAATATTTAAATTGACATCCTGCCCTCCTGGCACCAGCTTGGCTGCCCGCCCCCCGTCCCACCTCCGTTAAAACTAGAAGTGGGCGGGTTGGAGGCGAGTTCAGGTCAGGATTCTGATTTTAACACTTTAACTAACAGCACCCCCCCCACACCCGCTCCTAACCCGCCCGTTTTTGTTAGATTAAAATTCCCCCCTTTGTCACAGAGTGACAGCACATGGGGTTGCACCTTATTTCTTCATATAATGCCATGTGCGGTTATCCTTTAAAAGTTTACAATAAAAAACATTGAGGCAGCCATTGTTGCAGAGTGCTCCAGTGCACCAGAGTGGAACAACACCCAGTCCCCCTGAACATCCACCATATGGTAAATTTATGCTTTTAGCCAGGCTTATTAGGGGAGGGAGACAGCTAAAAAGGAAGCCTGGAGCGTTTCCTGTCATGGGAGAGGACGAGAATAGACATGAAGACAGCTTGTGCTGAATCACCTCTTCACTTCCCACTGGAAAATTTACAGCATCTGAACAGAGACCTGAGAGGAGGCCTCAAGTCTACGCGTATCAGGAAATAAAGTCTGCGGGGATCCTAAGGAAGTGAAAGAAAAGAAAGCAGGGAATAAATAAATATATAAAGCAGTAAATTGAAAAATTTGTTGTGATATATGTTACTACCACTTTATGATGTTTTGTCTGTATTATGCACCAGGAGCTTTATCTTATGCAGAACTTGGAACAAGCATTAAGAAATCTGGTGGTCACTATATCTATCTTCTGGAGACTTTGGGTCCACTTCCAGCCTTTATTCGATTGTGGACTGAATTCATTGTAATCAGGTAAGGTACATTTGTGTAATGTTAATAATCTCATACTTTCTGCCAAGTGAAATACACAGATTCTCAATAGCACACAGCCTTCCAATGAACCTCCTCAACAAATTGCTTCAGTTCCTTTAATGAACCATGTGTATTTGTACTACAATGCCTTTACAAACAGGAAGGATGTGTATTGATTTAGTTGAAGAAATGTCCATTCCAGAATCAAAAATGCTGCAACGCCCAGGTACAACAGCATCACATGCCGTCTTCTGAATGGAATAAACTTATTTTTTATCAGAGTACAAAACCATTGATGCAATATGGAAAAAGTATCATTTGACCAATGAGTCCTCTCCTTCCAACAAACCAATCTATACCATTGTGAACTCTCATCAACATGTTCAACCTCCTTCAGGATATCAATAAGTAAAAGAAAACATTCCAGAATAGAAAACAATGACATTTCTCTCTGAAATCTGAAGATAATGAAACAAAAAGGCAGAATATGAATCCATATTGCAAAGCTAAATAGTTATTCCCACAGGTGGCATTCCTATGGTCCCAGTAGAACCAGAACCATCCTGTTCCATAGCGTATACCCCTTGGAGTCCTATTTGACCCTGAGTTGAGCTTCGGATCCCATATCCTCCATCACCAAGACAGCCTACATCCACCTCCATAACATCACCTGTCTTCACTCATGCCTCAGCTCATCTGCTGCTGAGACTCTCATCCATGCCTTTGTTACCTCTAGGCTCGACTATTCCAAAGCTCTCCTGGCCAGTCTCCCACCTTGTACCCTCCGTAAACTTGAGCTCCTCTAAAACTCTGCTGCCCGTATCTTATCTCGCACCAAGTCCCGTTCGCCCATCACCCCTGTGCTCGCTGATCTACATTGGTTCTAAGCCTATATTCCCTAGAGTTTAGAAGAATGAGAGGTGATCTCATTGAAACATATAAAATTCTTTAGGAGCTTGGCAGGGTAGATGCAGGGAGGATGTTTCCCCTGGCTGGGGAGACTAGAACCAGGGGGTCACAGTGTCAGAATAAGGGATCGGTCACTTAAGACTGAGATGAGGAGAAATTTCTTCACTGAAAGGGTTGTGAATCTTTGGAATTCTCTACCCCAGAGGGCTGTGGATGCTCAGTCATTCACGACAGAGATCGATAGATGTTTGGACACTAAGGGAATCAAGGGATATGGGGATAGGGCGGGAAAGTGGAATTGAGGTAGAAGATCAGCCATGATCTGATTGAATGGCGGAGTAGGCTCGAAGGGCTGAAAGGTGTAGTGTCCGAGGATCAATAATACTCAGACTGCAGGAGAACAATAAAACAGGTATTTACTGAACAGAGAGTAATTCAAGACTGAAATACAGAAGCCTGCTATGGCTTTATATACAGGGGTGGTCACTGCCAGTACTGCAGTATAGAATCAGTTCTTCTCTTAAAGGTACATACACAACAATTCCTCCCCTTTTAGATAAACAGTACATAACATTCATTTAACAACTAAATAATAACTAATTACAATTACAATTTCCTCTGTACTATATACATCAACTGAAATAATCATTTATAAGTTCAGTCTTTGGGGAGGCTTCCTGATCCTGACTGGATAGCGCCTTTCTCGAGTATCCTGTTCTTGCGGCGGAGTTGATTCTGGCTCATTGTCATTGGTTGGTTCGTCAGCTTCCAATACCATTGCTTCTGAGGTAGACGCAATCTGTACTTTGGGTTGATTACCAGGTGCACCTGCTCGTGGTATGGGTTTGGCTTGTTCCTGTGATTCTAAAATCTGGTCAGCATGGCGTCTCACGATGCTCTCTCCAACGTCCACTGTGTACATTAGTGGTCCCTGCTGTGTGCATATCATTCCTGGCTGCCATTTTTCTGTTCGGTAGTCGCGGGTCAAGACTGGTTGCCCTATCTTGAAGCTCCTGGTTGGCTTCTCATTTATGTGCTGGAATTGCTTATCCTCAACATCTCGTCTTATGTTTGGTTTGAGCAAATCCAGGCGACATCTTAGCCTTCGGTTGAAGAACATTATGGCTGGAGCTTGGTTGGTGACTGCATGTGTCGCATTCCGGTAAGCAAACAAGAAATTATCCACCTTGTGCTGTAGTGGTATGTCGTCATTATGCATTGCCTTTATTGCCTTTTTAAAGGTCTGAACAAACCTCTCAGCCAATCCATTTGTGGCTGGATGATATGGGGCAGATGTGTAATGCTTCACCCCATTATTCCTCAGAAACCTCCGGAAATCCTCTGACACAAACTGTGGCCCATTGTCGGAGCAAATCTGTTCTGGCAAGCCATTCCTGGCGAAGATGGTCCGTAGGACTGCAATAGTTTTCTCCGTGGTGGTGGAGGACATTTTGATGACCTCTGGCCATTTCGAATGGGCGTCCACAGCGATTAGGAACATTGAGCCCATAAATGGACCAGCAAAATCAATGTGTACCCATTGCCATGGAGATGAGGGCCACTCCCATGGATGTAGCAGGGCCTGTGGTGGAGCGTTTTGGACCTTCTGGCATCCTGTGCATCTCTTGGTCATATCCTCGATTTCTTTATCGATTCCCGGCCACCACACAAACGCCCTGGCTAGGCTCTTCATTTTTACCCCTCCCAGATGACCCTCATGAAGCTCATTGAGCACTCTATCTCTCAACTTAGGTGGAATTACCACTCGGGATCCACACATCAAGGTCCCCCGGCACACTGACAGCTGTTCTCTCCTTGGCGAGAGTGCTGGCAACAGTGAGTCGCCATGTGCTGGCCATCCCTTTCACCGTCAAATCATAGACCCGAGAGAGTGTTGGGTCATTTCGGGTTTCCTTCTCTATACTTGAGTTTGTAACAGGTAGACATTCGACTATGGTTGCATGGAATATCTCAACAGGGTCCACTGCAGGTGCTTCCTCTACCATAGGCAACGGTAGGCGCGACAGCCCATCAGCGTCTCCATGCTGTTTCGTACCCTTGTACTCTATGTCGTACTGATGTGCCCCTAGAAAAAGTGACCATCTTTGCAGCCGTTGCGCCGTCATCACCGGAACGCCCTTCTTTGGGTTAAAAATGGAGACCAGGGGCTGATGATCAGTCAGTAGGGTGAATTTCTGCCCGTGCAGATAGTGATTGAACTTCTTCACCCCCCACACCAGGCTGAGGGCCTTCCTGTCAATCTGGGCGTAGTTACGCTCGGCTGAGGTTAACGAGCGCGACGCAAAGGCTATTGGCCTCTCTGAACCGTCAAGGAATTTGTGTGACAGCACCGCTCCGATGCCATAGGGAGACGCATCACATGCTAACCGAATCGGTAGTGTTGGATTGTAGTGGGCCAATACTTCTTTTGAAGTGATTAGGCATTTACATTTCTGAAAGGCACGCTTACACTCATCACTCCATTTCCATGTTATTCCAGTTTGCAGCAGGGCGTTCAGTGGGTGCAGAATTGTAGATAAATTTAGCAAGAACTTATGGTAGTAGTTCACCAACCCGAGGAACGACCTCAGTTGCGACACATTTTCCGGTGCTGGAGCCTTGACTACAGCCTCAATCTTGTCCGGCGACTTATGCAACCCTTCCTCATCAATCATGTGGCCACAATACGAGATTTGTCTCCTGAAGAACTCGCATTTGGGGCGGTTGGCTCGTAGTCCATATTCCTGTAATCTCGTGAGCACCTGCTCCAGCTTGGCAAGGTGTTCACTGTCATTTTTGCCCGTAACCAGGATGTCGTCCAAATAACACTGGGTCCCCGGGATCCCTTGCAGGACTTGTTCCATCGCCCTCTGCCAAATAGCCGGGGCTGATGCTACCCCGAATACCAGTCGATTGTACTGGTAAAGACCTTTGTGAGTGTTACCGTGAGGTATTTCCTAGATGCTTCTTCCACCTCCATTTGTAGATACGCTTGGGCCAGATCAATCTTTGTAAAGCGTTTCCCTCCAGATAGTGAGGCGAAAATATCTTCTATCTGTGGAAGTGGATATTGTATTGTGTGCAGGACTGGGTTCACAGTTACCTTGAAGTCCCCACAGATGCGAACCTTCTTCGGTTCCCCAGGCGTGCTGCTCAATGATTTCTTCATTACAGGAACGATGGGTGTGGCCCACTCGCTCCAGTCCACCTTGGACAGCACACCCGAACGCTCCAGACTCTCCAGCTCTGCTTCAACGGCTGGGCGGATCGCATAAGGTACCGGTCTGGCCTTAAAAAATTTTGGGTTTGCGTTATCTTCGATTTTTATCGTTGCCGTTACTCCTTTTAGAGTCCCAAGTCCTTGTTGGAACACCTCTTTTGCGTCAGTTAGAATCTTTGACAGTCGTCCAGGTGTGACGTCATCATCCTTTTTATCAGTCACAGTTAGCGCCTGAATGGAATGCCAATCCAATTGTATTTTTCGGATCCATTCACGTCCCAATAATGGTGGTCCTCCATCTGGTAGTATATATAGATACAGTTTCTGTGTTTCCTTGCCGTTGTATTCAACTGGCACTCTTATTTTTCCTCTGGGGTAGACTTTTTGCCCCGTGTATGTCTTCAATACAATGGACGTGTCCTTCAAGGGTATGTGTGGGGATAGCTGCTCATAGTCTCATCGATTCATGACAGTTAGGGCTGATCCTGTGTCCAATTCCATCTTTACTGGGGACCCTGCTATCATGAGGGTGACCCAAATGGTTCGGTGATCCTCCTTTGCGATCACGTTGTGTAACTTTAGACAACTTAGTCTCCTGCTCCCGGAGTCCTTATGACTCTCCTGATCTTCCGAACTACTGTCTGTCAATTTCTTTACTTTCTTGTACTTTTCCTTAGTAGTTCTTGTAGTGTTGGTTTTCTTTCCCGACCTGCAGACTCTTGCTATGTGTCCCATTTTCCCACATTGCCTGCATACTTTGTCCTTAAACCAGCAGTCCTTCTGATCATGGGTTGTTCTGCCGCAGCGATAGCACTTTTCGGCTCCATACGCCATTTCGTTAGCGCTGTATTCTTGTGGTTTCTGTTGTATTTCCGCAGCTCCCCGTGCTGCTGCTTCATAGGATACTGCCACGCTGAAAGCCTGTTCTAGCGTCAGGTCCTTTTCCGAAAGTAGTCGTTTCTGGGTTCCTTCACTCTGGAGCCCACAGACAAACTTATCCCGCAAGGTGTCTGCCAGTCCTGCTCCGAACTGGCAGCGCTTCGATAACTTGCGTAGTTCCGTAAGATAGTCAGCATTGCTCTCATCTTTGTGCTGGTTTCTTTTATGGAACTTGAATCTTTCTGCTATCAGCAGCGGTGTAGGGTTTAGGTGTTCCTGTAAGATATTAACAATCTCTTCAAAACTTTTCTCCATTGGTTTAGCTGGGGTAATTAAATTCCGCAATAGGCCGTACGTTCTCGCGCCCATCAAATTTAATAATACCGACGCCTTCTTTCCATTGGCCACCTCATTGGCATTGCAGTACACTTCAATTCTTTCCACATACGTGGTCCAGTCTTCTACCTCGTTGTCGAAAGCAGTGATACTGCCACTCTTCGGCATCTTGGGTGATTTAAAATGCCGCCTCCCACGCTTTCTCTTCTTCCCCAATGTAATAAAATGGCACCTCCCGCGCTTTTCCTTCTTCCCCAATGGAATAAAATGGCGCCTCCCACGCTTTTCCTTCTTCCCCTTGCTGCCACGCTGCTCCTAGTGTTCTACAGGGTAATGGCGGCGACCCGCGGCTTTGGCGCGTCTCACTTTTCCTTCCCCGCGTTCTATCCTCTCCACGCTGCCCTGTTCTTGAGCACCGACCGCGCCCTGTGCGTTCCACCCTCTCTCTCTCTCTTCCTCCCGACGACGCTGCATGGCCCCTTTGCAGAGCCGCTCGATCGAGCCCGAGCCCGCCGCAGTCCGGAAGGGTCAGCGCACTACCTGCTACCAGCACGACTTGCTGGAACACCTCGACTGGGGAGCCAGGCCCAGCTCTCCACAGCCTCCCCTGCAACTCTCCGATGGATCCCTGGGCGGTTGCCCGCGGTCGACGCCCACCGTTCTGACTTCGACCTCCAAGAAGCTTCTCTTCAGGGAAAAGATCCCCGTGAGGTGATGCAGTACTGCAGGTGAGTTCAAACCTGCCCGTCGCCAGTGTAGTGTCCAAGGATCAAGAATACTCAGACTGCAGGAGAACAATAAAACAGGTATTTACTGAACAGAGAGTAATTCAAGACTGAAATACAGAAGCCTGCTATGGCTTTATATATAGGGGTGGTCACTGCCGGTACTGCAGTATAGAATCAGTTCTTCTCGTAAAGGTACATACACAACAATTGGCCTACTCCTGCTCCTATTTCTTATGTTCTTACGTTCTGGTCCGGCAACGCCTCGATTAAAAAATTCTCATCCTTATTTTCAACTCCCTCCATGGCCTCGCCCCCTCTATCTCTGTAGCCTCCTCCAGCCCTACAACCCTCTGAGATATCTGCGCTCCTCTAATTCTGGCCTCTTGCGCATCCCCGATTTTCATTGCTCCACCATTGGTGGTCGCGCCTTCAGCTGCCTGGGCCCTAAGCTCTGGAATTCCCTCCCTAAATCTCTCTGCTTCTCTACCAATGTTCCCTGTGATCTTTTGAGCTGCATGACCCATTCAAAAGTCCACGCTTGCGCAATCTTTTCAATTTAAAAGCTGGCTCACCGGCTGTGCAAGCTCTGCGCGGCCGCGCAGCTTAAAAGGAACATTGCTCGCTACCTCTCTCTCCTATGTTAAGGCGCTCCTTAAAACCTATGTCTTTGACCAAGCTTTTGGTCACCTGTCCTAATACCTCCTTATGTGGCTCGGTGTCAAATTTTGTTTGAAAACGTTCCTGTGAAGCGCCTTGGGACGTTTTACTACGTTAAAAGGTGCTATATAAGTGCAAGTTGTTGTTGTTGTACATGGAGCATGTTGGTGCATATGGACTTGCCAACCAATAAAGTAATGATCCTAACTGTCCACACGCCATTATTGGAGGAGCAATTTTCCTCACTACTTTATTAGACTTGGAGGCTTAAATTCCTCTGCGTGGTTTTTTTTTATCTCATTGGTTAATGCGCTTGTGTCAAGTTCCTGTGTGAGCTATGTCAGTTAAATCATTAACCTATTAAATCACATTTCTGAGGCAAGGCAGAAAGATCTTTATGCCCCATCTAGGCAGTGTTATACCAAACCCAGGTTCACTCAATGTAGACACAAAAAGTGGAGAAGTGTTCCTTGCTTCAACACTAACATTTGTTACCTTCGCCATATATGTTTTTGGTCAGCTGATGTGTAGGGCAAGGTCAGAATGCCTCCTGATTGATCTGTTCCTGGATTTCGTGAATTCGGCTATTCAAAAGTCCAAGATACAGAAGATTGCCAGTTAGAGTATATCTGACTGCTTGACCACGTTCAGTGCTTTAGTATACACCTGGGTACTGCAGGGTATTGAGTGCATTATTAATCTGCGTCTGATGATTGTTATTTGAATTACCAGTTACTGATTTTGTTGGGAAAGATGATCAACTTCATTTAATTAGTGGCATTTTTTTTTGGCAGATGGTTGCTGGTGTTCTGGAGTAATGCCAAAAATCGCCAGTCTGCGCTAAACAAGACATTCATCACTTTGAAGAACACAAAAAGAAATAAAAACAAATTGGGCTGATATTTCTCTCCCAGAGCTGTCTGGGAACAATTACTGTAGAATACACTTAAAGTACACTCTGCTGGGGCCCAGATCACAGCACACAAACTTCCTCTTGCGCCTAATTAGCATGGATAGCATGCATATTTGGAGACATACTATTGGCACAGCCATGAAGAAAGGAGACAATCTGGGCCTTGAAGGCAGCAGTAACCTTAAAGGGGCATGTTCAATGGAAGCATCACAAAAAAAATAGCAATTTTTTTCCGATTTCCTGGTACACAGAATATGAAATAGTAAAAGCGGCAGATGCACATGACTATTGGTGAGTGCTAAAATCAATTTGTAGCCACCAAAAGTTGTGATTTTCATTTCTGTGGTCTTCTCCTTTAGTGAAGTGGGATGACCCCTGTGAATACCTTCATGCTGCTATGCCACGGCTAGGATGCCTGCCTCACCTCAAACAGAAGACAGGGTGCCGCTGTGGTCTACCTTGGAGGGAGTTGGTAAAGGGACAATGCCATGGTGCTAAACAGTAGGTGGAGGAACAGTGAAAACAAACATGGGTATGGAGAATGATGGTGTGGGAATAAGAGGAGGGTGCTGGTTTGAATGGGAGGCTTCCTCTTTCTATTCCAAGTGGGAAGAAGTAGTTGTGTGGTCAGGAGAAAGGGAGATTTTTTGCATTGTGGCAGGGAGACAGTTGTTAGTGACTCAGGAGAGAGCCAGGTGAATAACTTCAGTACTCTCAAGGGAGCTTGATTTCTCCTCATCCACCTCCACCTAAGCCAGATCGCAAAAGGCAAGGTGGTGACACAGTACTAAACATTGCACACATCACTAAGTGTAAAAGACTACAGCATTCCGCAAAAAGTACTGATATAGCAAACTCATTTTTTATTCATGGTGTGGAGATGCCGGAGTTGGACTGGGGTGGACAAATGTAAGAAGTCACACAACACCAGGTTATAGTCCAACAGCTTTATTTGAAATCACAAGCTTTCGGAGCGCTGCTCCTTCGTCAGGTGAATTTGCATAGGTAATTTACATTGCTGTGCCCCCTTCAGGTGAAACTTCACCTGACGAAGGAGCAGCGCTCCGAAAGCTTGTGATTTCAAATAAAGCTGTTGGACTATAACCTGGTGTTGTGTGACTTCTTACATTTTTAATTCAAAATGTCAATAATGAAGCTCTTTCTTGACAATATATCAGCCTGTCCCTTAAAACGGGTACCCCTAAAGGGCAGCTCAGGAAGAAGTAGTGCCAGGATTTTATGGGGCAGTCTGCTCCGATCTGCACCCAGCACTGTTAGAAGAAATCTGTGAGCAGAGCCATCTGATATTCATTTGCATAGGTAATTTACATTGCTGTGCCCCCTTCAGGTGAAACCATCAGAAGAGCTATAGAGCAAGTTTGAGTGCAGTGCTTTGCAGAAGTAAAATGGGACTAAGAATTCAAGCTCATTTTCTCTTTACATTGCACATAATGTTTGGGTGCAATGTAAATGTGAGGGTAACCAATCCGCTGCCAGGAGGTGGGTCGTATAGTTAAATATTATAATGGGGCTGGAAGTCTCTGCTTTAACCTGCATGCTGAGAGATTGTTTCCCCTGGCTGGAGTGTCTAGAACGAGGGGGCATAGTCTCAGGATAAGGGGTCGGCCATTTAAGACCAAGATGAGGAGGAATAGAGGGTTGTGAATCTTTAGAATTCTCTGCCCCAGAGGGCTGTGAATGCTGAGCCTTTGAGAATATTGAAGGCTGAGATACATAGATTTTTGGACGGAATCAAGGGATATGGAGATTGGGCGGGAAAGTGGAGTTGAGGTCGATGATCAACCATGATCTTATTGAATGGTGGAGCAGGCTCGAGGGGCCGTATGACCTACTCCTGCTCTTATTTCTTATGTTCTTATATTTAGAATTTAACAGTGGCTGCTCGGGTTTTGTTCGCATTGTGAAACCCACCAGCTAATGCAAGGCATGGACTGCTGGATCCAGGAGGTAAGTGCCTTTACGTTTATCTCCTGAATCCAGGGTCCCTGCTTAACTCACCCCCCGCGATCAGAGACCCACCCCAGGCCTCCAATCCCCCCGCGAGGCCTCCCCCGCATGCTCCTCCCGCACCCCCCCCACCTCCCCCGTCACCATCCCCCCGCCACTCCTCCAGCTCTCCCCATGCTGCTCCTGGCCCACGATCCCTTCAGACCCACCCTCCCACCCCATGTGCTGCTCCCGGCCCCTGACCTTCAGTGACCCCCCGCTCCTCCGGCTGCCCTGCAGCCCTCGATCCTCTTCCGATGCCCCTCCTCTCCCTCCGGCCACCCTGCGGCCCACGATCTTCTTCAGTCCCCGCCCCTTCCCCCGTGCTCCTCTCAGCCCACGATCGCTAATCCACCCTCACCACCACCCCCCCGCTCCTGGCCGCCCCCCGGCCCCCACGCGATCCCCCCCTCCCCCCTCTGTGTGGCCTAGTGCTGCAGGCCTCTCAATCTGGCTGGCTGTGGGTGGGAATCAGAGGCTTCCCATGCTAATCGAGCCCTGCCATTAAATTCGGCAGGGCCTGCGGGAAACCCGTTCTCCTGGGTTTCCCAACCGCTTCAGATCAGCCCCCCACCCCTGCTCCCTACCCGCCTTCCCCATTAAAATTCATCACATTGGGTCTTGTAATTATACAATGTAACAAAATACTGTAGGAAACTAAAAATGTGTGCATGGACTGAATGAGATTGCAGGACTTAGCTGAACTAGCTGGCAGAATGAATGGAACCACATCCAGTGGGATGCATCTAATTAGTGGATGGAGGAGAGGCAAATGGATTTAGGGAGGGAATTCCAGAGAGTACGACTCAAGTGTCTGAAGGCCGGAGGGGGTAGACCTTGTCCCCAGGCACCTATCCTCTAATGTTCCTGGATGGGTGAAATAGTGAGGGGGGAGTGGGGGGAAGAGGTTTCCTGGTGCATGATAAAGGAATCATGACAGCTGCCTGGAAACCTGGATGATTCTGTTGTGGTGATCACAGACTAGCTGTACATTGATGAAATTCAAACCTGTCCTATGAACGAATGCTCCTGGCTGCTCTTCTGGTGCCTTGATGGCTACATGTGGGCAGTTTGTGACCCCCTGCACATGTGGGAAGTCAGCCACTGCAGAGAATCCAAGAACACTTTCACTTTGACTGCTGGCGTGCATTGAGATGGCAATGTATTCATTGGTCATGACAAAGAGGGCGTTGGTGACCTGCTTGATACATTTATGAACTACAGACTGAGAGAGGAGGGAGATGTCCCTTGGAGCACCCTGGAATGAGCCTGGGTGGTGGGTTAAGCAGGGACCCTGGATTCAGGAGGTAACTGTAAAGGGCGGTGCTAACAGTCACTGACACAGGCAAAGCATGGCCACCTGGCGCAGCAGGCAGTAGGTCTTTCTGCAGGGGGCTTCAGAGGTCAGAGACAGTCTCCTCATGCACTACCTCTGAGACAGATCCAGGAAACCTACTGCTGACCTGTACACGCTGACATTCTGCAAGCAGCACCTCTCCTCCGTTGTCTTCTAATAAGTTCAACTGCTGCTCCTCTTCCTCCTCCTTTTCTTGTGACCAAATCAAAGCAAGGATGGCACCCATCCTCAGCTTTGAATGCTTATTCAGGATGTGTAAGAAAAATAAATTCAGATGTAAGAAATTTCCAAGCTCAACTCTCCTTTGGAAATCCAAAAACCACAATAGCACACAGATCCCTATGAAATAAATACTGCTTGCAACTGCTCTTTAGAGCCATAACACACTCAGCTGGCTGAGTGCTGGGCGGGATTTCCAATGTTTCGAGTTAAAATAGCGTTGAGATCCTAATGGCACCATAGGACCCAGATTTGCTGCCAGCAGATGCCTCAGACGCCGAAGAGGCGTGCACAGTTAAAATGGTGGCGGATGCAAACCTAGCAGGAACAGGATGGTAAGTCTGCCCATCTGACTTTAATGCCCGTTCTGCCCTGTTCCTGTGGGGGACGGGTGGTGGGGCGGGGGAGATATAAAATCCCCTGTAGATTATCATGCAGTTGTGAATTTTGTTGTTTACACAGAGTGAAGTCAATGCTGCAGAGAGAGATGAAAGTCACATTTTAAGAGTGGTTTTCCCAAACCACAGTCCTGTATTTGAAACGGTTAAGTTACAATTTTGACAGCATTTATGTTTTTGTGTCCAATCTCCACAATTCCCGGACTATGTTTGGTATCATAATTTTTTTAAATGATGACGTTGAACTATATAATTAAAAAAGGAGTATCGGTTGTTCTCTCCCCTTCACTCATAGACACACATATATTCTGTACAAAGTCTACATTCAACTCCACAATAACATCGATTGATAGTTCATTCACGTATCCTCTTTCTTTTTGAGCAGACCGGCAATCACTGCTTTTGTTGGCTTGTCGTTTGGACGCTACATTGTTGAGCCATTCTTTGCCCCTTGTCAAGCTCCAGTTTTGGCAGTAAAACTTCTCACAGCTGCTGGAGTCTGTAAGTAACATTGTTATGCCTGTCTGTCACTTGGCTGAACTGCCTGTTGTTTTTCGACATGTAAATGCTGTAATTTGAGTGTGCGGGGGCAGAATTTGGGCAGGACTTGGTTATACCGTTCACATGTGGTAGGTTTATTATGATCGCATCTAAATGTTGCTAAGGGCCACAGGAGGGTGGACATTTAAAATATAAGCGACCCATTTCTTTTTAATCGATTGCAGTATGGAACACAGCTTGCTTCAAAAGGGGGTAATTTTAAATACATTTTTAAAATATCTTCAGGCAGTCCACGGGCAACTTGTACTGCAGCAAGACCGCACCAGGCTCCCTCATCCCCTCCCCCGTGGCGGTCATCCCAGCTACACCAGCAGTGAAATGGATGCTCATCTGAAATATTTAAATGTCCCTGACCCCAGGGTTGGATCGTGTCCACATTTAGTGGCTGGGCAGAAGTCCCACCTCACCGTGCTTATGGAAAGGGAGCAGGATCAGAGGAATTTGAGGGCCTGAGTATGGGAGTGTGTAAAGGATTGTAATTGCAGTAACCTCTCCTTGTTCCAAGTCCATGAAAGCAAACTGGCCAATTAAGGATCCATTGCTGGTGATATTCACTCTTGAGGCTCCCACCCCAGCACATTGATGTCAGTTAGGAGAATTAGCAAGAAAAAGAAGCCAATTTTGCAGAGCTACCTTGACAAAGAGTGATTGGCAACTTATAGGACAGCATATTTAGCATAATTAAACCAGACTATGAAAATGATCTTATTTACAGGGAATATGCCCTATATTCAGGTATAATGGCGGTCATAGACCTGTCCAGCTTGATTCTTTTTTTTAATTTGTTTATGGGATGTGAGCATCGCTGGTAAGGCCAGCATTTATTGCCCATCCCTAATTGCCCTTGAGAAGCTGGTGGTGAGCCGCCTTCTTGAACCGCTGCAGTCCGTGTGGTGAAGGTACTCCCACAGTGCTGCTAGGTAGGGAGTTCCAGGATTTTGACCCAGCGACGATGAAGATATACTTCCAAGTCAGGGTGGTGTGTGACTTGGAGGGGAACTTGGAGGTGGTGGTATTCCCATGCGCCTGCTGCCCTTGTCCTTCTAGGTGGCAGAGGTCACGGGTTTGGGAGATGCTGCCGAAGAAGCCTTGGCGAGTTGCTGCAGTGCATCTTGTAGATGGTACACACTGCAGCCACGGTACACCGGTGGTGGAGGGAGTGAATGTTTAAGGTGGTGGATGGGGTGCCAATCAAGTGGGCTGCTTTATCCTGTATGGTGTCGAACTTCTTGAGTGTTGTTGGAGCTGCACTCATCCAGGCAAGTGGAGAGTATTCCATCACACTCCTTACTTGTGTCTTGTAGATGGTAGGAAGGCTTTGGGGAGTCAGGAGGTGAGACACTCGCCACAGATTACCTAGCCTCTGACCTGCTCTTGTTGCCACAGTATTCATGTGGCTGGTCCAGTTAAGTTTCTGGTCAATGGAGACCCCCAGGGTGTTGATGGTGGGGAATTCGGTGATGGTAATGCCATTGAATGTCAAGGGGCGGTGGTTAGACTCTCGCTTGTTGGAGATAGTCATTGCCTGGCACTTCTGTGGCGTGAATGTTACCTGCCACTTATCAGCCCAAGCCTGAACATCGTCCTGGTCTTGTTGCATGCGGGCATGGACTGCTTCATTATCTGAGGAGTTGTGAATGGCACTGAACACTGCAAATCATCAGCGAACATCCTTATTTTTGACCTTATGTTGGAGGGAAGGTCATTGATGAAGCAGCTGAAGATGGTTCGGCCTTGGACACTGCCCTGAGGAACTCCTGCAGCGATGTCCTGGGGCTGTGATGATTGACCTTCAATCACCACAACCATCTTCCTTTGTGCTAGGTGGAGCGTTTTCCCCCCGATTCCCATTGACTTCAGTTTTACTAGGGCTCCTTCATGCTACACTCAGTCAAATGCTGCCTTGGTGTCAAGGGCAGTCACTCTCACCTCACCTCTGGGCTTTGTCCATGTTTGGACCAAGGCTGTAATGAGGTCAGGAGCTGAGTGGTCTTGGCAGAGCCCAAACTGGGCATCAGTGAGCAGGTTATTGGTGAGTAAGTGCCGCTTGATAGCACTTTGCTGATTATTGAGAGTAGACTGATGGGGCGGTAATTGGCCGGATTGGATTTGTCCTGCTTTTTGTGGACAGGACATACCTGGGCAGTTTTCCACATTGTTTGATAGATGCCAGTGTTGTAGCGGTACTGGAACAGCTTGGCTAGAGGTGTGGCGAGTCTGGAGCACAAGTCTTCAGCACGACAGCTGGGATGTTGTTGGGGCCCATAGCCTTTACTGTATCCAGTGCGCTCAGCCGTTTCTTGATATCATGTGGAGTGAATCGAATTGACTGAAGACTGGCTTCTGTGATGGTGGGGAGCTCAGGGGGAGGCCGATATTGATCAATCACCCGGCACTTCTGGCTGAAGATGGTTGCAAACACTTCAGTCTTGTCTTTTGCACTCATGTACTGGGCTCCACCATCATTGAGGATGGGAATATGCATGGAGCCTCCTCCTCCCGTTAGTTTTTTAATGGTCCACCACCATTCATGACTGGATGTGGCAGGACTGCAGAGCTTTGATCTGATCCGTTGATTGTGGGATTGCTTAGCTCTGTCTGTAGCAAGCTGCTTCCTCTTTTTAGCATGCATGTAGTCCTGTGTTGCAACTTCCCCAGGTTGGCATCTCATTTTTAGGTACGCCTGGTGCTGCTCCTGGCATGCTCTTCTACACTCCTTATTGAACCAGGCTTGGTCCCCTGGCTTGATGGTAATGGTAGAGTGAGGGATATGCCGGGCCATGAGGTTACAGATTGCGCTGGAATACAATTCTGCTGCTGATGATGGCCCACAGCACCTCATGTATGCCCAGTTTTGAGCTGCTAGATCTGTTCTGAATCTATCCCATTTAGCACGGTGGTAGTGCCACACAACACGATGGAGGGTGTCCTCAGTGTGAAGACGGGACTTCGTCTTCACAATGACTGTGCGGTGGTCACTGCTACCAATACTGTCATGGACAGATGTGACAGGTAGATTGGTGAGGACGAGTTCAAGTAGGTTTTTCCCTCGCATTGGTTCTCTCACCACCTGTTGCAGGCCCAAACTGGCAGTTATGTCCTTCAGGACTTGGCCAGCTCAGTCAGTAATGGTGCTACTGAGCCACTCTTGGTGATGGACATTGAAGTCCCCCACCCAGAGTTCTTTCTGTGCCTTTGCTACTCTCAGTGCTTCTTCCAAGTGGCGTTCAACATGGCGGAGTACTCATGCAGGGTAAGAAACTCAGAGACACAGAGAAATATTTGCAGGGAATATTAAAATAGGAGACATAGTAAATATTCTCAGGACCAAATGAAGCTGCAAGCAAATATTGATAAGATCGTGAAATGGCAAAAAAGTGGCAGATGGAATTTAATATCAATAAATGTGAGGTGGTAAATTTTGGTTAAAAAAATAAAAGTAATAATTATACTTTGAATGGGGCAGAAAGATTTGAGGGTTCAGATTTACAAGACATTAACAGCAGCACTTCTTGGCTAAGGCCATAAAAAAACTAATGGAATACCGGGTTTTATGGCAAGCAGCATAGAAGATAAAGGGAGAGATGTAATGGTAAATCTATACAAAACCTTAATTAGATCGCAGTTGGAATACTGTGTGCAGTTTTGGGCTCCACACTATTGAACGATGTTGAGGCAACAGAGAAGGTAGAGCATAGAATCACTAAGGTGCTACCTGGTATGAAGAAAGATGAGAATTTTTTTTTGTTAGAATAGTGGAGATTATGGGGTGTTTTGATAGAGGTGTTTATAATTATGAAAGGATGAGACAGTAGATAGAAACAGACTGTTTCTAGTGGCTGAGAGATCTCGAATGAGAGGACATAGATTTAAGATTAAGATTAGGACACAGAGCAGGGGAAACATTTTTTACACAGAGGGTTGAGGTTGTGGAATGTACTACCAGAATTAATGATTGAAGCAGAGGCCATGTCAACATTTAATAATAGGTTTGATAGGTGTTTGAAGGAAATTGCATTTTACTTAGCAAAATAATACCACAGAAGCACCATTTTTTACACTTTTTATGGTCTATTTTCACTTTTGTTCCGCAGAAAGCAAAAATACAGAGAAACCACCAAAGAAATACAATAAATATATGTATTCCATAGGATAATTGTAAAACATAGGCATACTGAACATCTAGAAATTAATTGGTACAAGATGGTACATCAGTTAGGTTGTCCATATACAAAGCAGTCCGCTTGATTGGCACCTCATCCGCTAGCCTAAACATCCACTCCCTCCATCACCGGCGTACCATGGCTGCAATGTACACTATCTACAGATGCACTGCAGCAACGCGTGAAGGCTTCTTCAGTAGAACCTCCCAAACCTGCGCTCTCCACTACCTAGAAGGACAAGGGCAGCAGGTGCATGGGAACATCATCACCTCCAAGTTACCTTCCGAGTCACACACCATACTGACTTGGACATATATCGTTGTTCCTTTGTCGTCGCTGCAAAAAAATTTTGGAACTCCCTAACCTCACGGCATTGTGGCAGCACCTTCACCACATGGACTGCAATGGTTCAAGATGAAAGCCCACCACCACAGCCTCAAGGGCAACTAGGAAAGAGAGGGAGAGAGGTGGAGAGGTTTAGGGAGGGAATTCCAGAGCTTAGGGCCTTGGCAGCTGAAGGCATGGCTGCCAATGATGGAGCGATTAAAATCGGGAATGCTCAAGAGACCAGAATTGGAGGAGCACAGGTACCTCGGACATAACCACTTGCCAGCGACGTCCACATCCCGACAATGAATAAAAAAACACTGGAAATACTCAGCAGGTCAAGCAGCATCTGTGGAGAGAGAAACAGAGTTAACGGCCACGATTTTGCCGGCGCTCAGAGGGCGGGTTTGGAGGCGGGTCAGCTGTTAAAGTCGCAATGATTGACAGTGGGCCCAACGCTATCCTGCCTCCGTGTGAGTTTCAAGAGTGTCAGGTCTGCAATTTCAGAACAGACCCAACACCAAGCAGCATGTGAGGGCTTTAAAACACTTAGGGGGCAAAATTGGGTCACGCCCCCTTTGGGGCGCTAACTTCACCGGGGCACTACTTTTAGCACCCCAAAAAAGTTAGCGCCCCGCACCCGAAATTCACTGGTAGCGCCCCAAGAGGGAGGCAGGGCGCTACTGGAAGGGCCCCGCCTCCCTCTTGGGGGGCTGCGAGTGAATATCGCGGTGCTACATGCCGCAGTGCCACGCTCTGCGGCACGTTGCACTACGGTACTGCAGGCCTTCCTCCCCTTGTTAAAGGGGAGGGGCCTAGCGCAGCGCGGCCCGGGGCCCAACCGGGCCACCAGGGATCGGAGTGCCGGCAAAAGAGCCCAGCACTCAAGAGAAGTGCCGGGCTCACGGTGCGCTGCCGGCACCCCACCAGGGGGGCTTCACAGGAGGCCGGGGACAGCAATGGGGGCAGGTGCTGGCAGGTGGCCAGCAACAAAAATGGTCACCCGGCACCTCCCCTTTAATTTGCACTGCCCCGATCCATGTACACCACCCTGACCCTGTCAGACATAATGTCTGCCGCTACCGAAGATCGTGGACGGGGCGCTGCGCACGGCAATGACGTAATTGCCGGAAGCGCAAGGTCACGGCGATGCAAACAGTTACCGCCGCCGCTAACCTCCCGCTGAATTTCGCGGGAGGTGTTAGCGGCGGCCGCGCCCGGGCGCTAGTTGTTTTGCGCCCCGTTAGAGGGCGCTAACGGGAGGCGCAAATCAACCAAATTTTTTCCCCTTAACTCTTTGTTAAGTGCTTGTTAACTGCTATTTTGACAGCCTTTTCCTATTTTTCCACATTTTCAACGGGTTTCACAACATTCGGAGATCACACCAGGTAAGTATGTCGGGAGGACCAATGAGCTGGATAGTTCACAGCTGCAACTGCAGTCTAAAATCTGCACACTCACATCTGTTCACTTTCAAATGTCAGAGTTTGCTGATTTCAGGATTTGGGAGACAGATTCTGTCTTGAGGCTGCAAGTGAGTGGTGTTAACTCTATATCCAATGTTACCTCCATTGCTGGACATAAAAGGCACTCTCAACCTTCACTGTGCCACCTCAAATTGTGAGCACACATATGGCAACGATGACAAACATTCATACAACATTAATTTATTCCAACAGAATAAAAGAACAGAAACTTAACATTGATTTCTAGCAGAACACCCAAGTGAGTACCCTTGTGATTATTTATGTGGCAACTTTCTCTTATGCGTGCTTCTACGTGGTGCTACCCCTGTGGCTTCAGCAGATGTAGAGGCAGCCTGCTCACTTCCCTGCTGCGCCTGCTTAGACGCCTTTGGCAGTCGTCCCCTGGGTTTTGGAGCCGGTTAAGGCCCCGTCAAAGTCTGCTCCTCCTGTGGCTGCACAGGGGCAGACTCAGCCATCACTGCTCGGGGAGTCATCTGGGGCTCTGACCGAGGGGTTGGCAAGGGGATGGAAGTTTGAGCATTTGGAGAGGAGCCCCCATTTGCATGTCCCCTCCCACCATCATCCCTCTCATAGGCCACCCACACTTCTCTGCTAGCAAGTAGCTGGAGAGCACCTTGCTGCACATCAGTGGGGCCATGAGGACCCGTGTCTGTGCTGACATTCCTCATAACAAGGACGTCCATGAACCTCTGGTTCCTCTCCATGATAGATGCCCATCTATCCTCCATAGCTGACCATCTATTCAGAAGTGTTACCATGTTGTTTTGAGTCTGGCGATTTATGTCCTCCATGGAGGTTGCCATCCTTTCCATGGCGGTACCTACATTTGCCATTGCATGTGCCACGGCATTACTCATGTTTGAGATGGACTCCTTCATTCTCTGCACACTCACAGTCACTGTGGTTGCAAACTCAGTCAGAGCCTCCTGCACTTGTTTCTGAAGCTCCAACGCTGCTCTCTTTCTGGATGGCCCCCGAGGCTCAGCTTCTACATGCAGCTGAGCAGAGCTAGGAGCCTCCTGCAGCCTCTGACGAGGACTCTCCACTGCTTTTCACTGTCTGCTCTTGCTCACTCATGAGTTGTGATACACCAGGTGACAACACTACTCTATCTCGCAAACTACCCACCGAAGTGTGCGTCTCTGCGCTGGTGCTGGGTGCGCTCATTTCTGCTGATGCTGCTCCCTCAGAGGCTGCAGGTTCCTCTGAGGAGCCCTCCGGCTCTTCCTCATGGACAGTGGGGAGGGGGGCTCTCGATGGTCCTGTGGGGGAGTAAAGGCATGAGTTAGACATGTGATATGTAGATTGCAGACACATCCCATTGCGCACATGATGAACATTCAATTTCTATTGACATCAGATCCCATATGTGTCACTCATGAAAGCCAAATAAGATGGATGGAGAAGCATTCTGTCACCAGGTTGTTCTACTGAGCCCTTCTTTCCGTCCCCCATTTTGAGCTGTTCCATTGATCCCGCAATGTTGAGAGCGGCCTCCTCAGCGTGGGTGAGCTGTGAGAACGATCGAAATCCTCCTCCTGTTCTCTCCCTTTCCCTCTTATTGTGGGCTCTCTTTTCCTGCAATGAGGGAAAGAAGTGGAGTTTCAGTGAGAGTGATGGAATGAGTGTAAAGAATGGATAGGATAGATGTTTAGAGGGAGACTGTGATGGAGTGGGTTCCCATTACCAAGTTCCCTCCTTTTGAGTTGTTAGTTGTTGTCATTGCATAACATTGAGGGTGGGTGTGAGGGGTGTATAGTAAGATGGGGAAGTGAATCTGTACATAGGGAAAGAGGGATGGGTGATGGTGCAAGGGATGTTGTGGTGAGTTAGGATGTGCAGGAGTAGGGTTGGCAATGCAGAGTGATGGGGATGTGATGACAGGCACAGCAGATTGAAGGTAAGTTTGCTTTTATACTCACTTTTCCAGAGCGCAGGAGATCATTGAACCTTTTCCTGCATTGGACCCAGGTGCATCTGAACACAGACCTGGCATTGACCTCCTCAGCTATTTGCAGCCTGGCTGCCTTTGTCTGCTGAGGAGGTTTCCTTCTTCCATCACCTGGGTATAGGACCTCCCGACATCCTCCACAAGAACATGGAAGGAGTCATCATTGAAGCGGGGAGCTGCTTTTTGTCTCTCTGCAGACATCGTGGAGAGCAGCAGCACTCGGGAGCATCAAAAACCACGTGAGATCTAATTGTGAAATGGCCCCCTTAAATACACCGGCTGCAAACACATCAGCAGAGCTCAGCAGACCCGCACCTTGTGATCAGGGCGGGTAATGCGCACGGCGGGCTTAACTCGGCCAATTAACAGAAAATTGTGTCAGCAAACCGGCTGGAAACGGGAGCAGGACTGGAACCTGCTGACTAAAAATCCCGACGTCAACCCGTCTCCAATCGGAAAATCCAGCCCAATGTTTCTGGTCGACGACCTTTCATCAGAAGTGGAAAAAGTTAGAGATGTAACAGATGCAGGGGCAGGGAAAGGGGGGAGAGGAGGAAAGAACAAAAGGGAAGGTCTGTGATAGGGTGGAAGGAAGGAGAGATTAAATGACAAAAGGGATGGTAGTAAAAAGCAAAAGGAGATGGTAATGGGACAAGAAAAGAAACAAAAGATGAGTCTAGATGAGGTGTAAATGGGTATGGCAGAAACATCAACAGCTGCCATGTGAAAAAATAGGGGCTGAGGTTATGGTCTGAAATTGTTGAACTCGATGTTGAGTCCAGAAGGCTGTAAAGTGCCTAATTGAAAGATGAGGTGCTGTTCCTCGAGTTTACATTGAGCTTCAGTGGAACAATGTAAGAGGCTGAGGACAGAGAGGTCAGAGTGGGAATGGAGCGGAGAATTAAAGTGAAAGGCAACTGGAAGCTCTGGGTCCCCCTTACGGACTGAACGGAGGTGTTCCACAAAGCGATCACCCAATCTGCGTTTAGTCTCCCCAACGTAGAGGAGACCGCATCGTGAGGAGCGAATACAGTATACTAAATTGCAAGAAGTACAAGTAAATCGCTGTTTCACCTGGAAGGAGTGTATGGGGCCCTGGACAGTAGGAAGGGAGGAGGTAAAAGGGCAGGTATTGCATCTCCTGTGCTTGCATGGGAAGGTGCCATGGGAAGGGGAAGGGGTGGTGGGGGTGATAGAGGAGTGGACCAGGGTGTCGCAGAGGGAGCGGTCCCTATGGAATGCAGAAAGGGGGGGAAGGGAAGATGTGTTTGGTGGTGGGATCACACTGGAGGTGGTGGAAATGGCGGAGGATGATCCATTGAATGTGGAGGCTGGTGGGGTGAAAGGTGAGGACAAGGGGAACCCTATCGTGGTATTTTGCTTTTGTAATAAAAAAACACTGTTGGTTTGGTTTGGTGTGTTACACAAACCTGACAAAGATTTTGCTTTTTTACTCACCGCAGCGTTGGTAGTGTATGTAAATTCTTACAGCGTGAACTGGACTGCCCGGATTCAGATCATCCTCACATTTTCTAAACTGATGGCACTGGGATTGATCATCGTTCCAGGGATGATGGCCTTGGCCCAAGGTATGATTTATCCATGAAAAGGCTCACAAGAAGAGACAAAAAGTTTCAAGTCACACATTTACAACACAGGAGGCCATTCAGCCCATCATACCTGTGTCAGCTCTCTGAAAGAGCTATCAACTTAGCCCTATTCCCCCTGCTATTCCCCTAACCCATTTTAACTTCTTAATTTTCAAACATTTATCCACTTCCCTTTTAAAAGCTATTCTGGATTCTGCTTCTATTCCCCCACTATTTTAGGTAGGGCATTCCATATACTAACAAACCTCAGTGTAAAAAAAATCTCTTAACCTCTCCCTTTGTTCTTTTGGTGATGATGTTAGATTTAAGCCCTCTGGTTATTGGCTCACTGATCAGTGGAAATAATTTTTCCCAATTTATCAAAATCTCTCATAATGTTGAACGCCTCTATCAGATCTCCTCTTAACCTTCTTTGTTGTAATAAAAAGAGCCCCAGTTTCTCTCGTCTCTTCTCATAACTAAAGCCTATCGTGCCTGGGATCATCTTAATGCATCTGTTCTCTACCCACTCCATGGCCTTGACATTCTTCCTAAAATATGGCACCCAAAACTGGACACAATATTCTAACTTCGGCCTAACCAAATATTTGTATAGCTTTAGCATTATCTCTTTGCTTTTGTTCTCTATACCCTTATTTTTAAAACCTAGGCTATGATATGATTTTTATTTACAGCTTTCTCAGCTTATCCTACCTTTTCTTTAAAAAAATTGTGTATCTGAACCCTACTTCTCTCCTTATAATATTTTACCATTTAGTGTATACAGACTCTCCTTATTCATCCTTCCAAAAATTATTCACCTTGCGTTTCTCTGCTTTAAATTTCATTTGACATATATCTGCCTAATCTACTAAGCTGTCTATGTTTTTCTGAAGTCAGATACAGTCCTCTTTATAGCTAACCACGCTCCCTAGACTTGTGCTGTCCACAAATTTTTATGCTGTACCCAAATCCAGATCTAGAGGGTCGTCACTATTGTAGGAATTATTAGCGGGGATGGGGTTATTGTCTCTGGCCAGTCAGAAGCCTCTGAGCTGCTCCAGAGCCCCGTGCAGTTTCGAAGCTCTCCCCTTTCCTGGTTCTGACCGCCGGACTTATTCGGTAGCGATGTAGACAGAAACGAGACTCGTGGTTGGGTGCAAAACAGACCAGTATTTATTGAAACATAAGAAAACAACTTAAAATAATGAATACAACACACCTGTGCTCGATACAGCACTTTTACTTAACACAGTACACTTAATGTCCACTACAGCACTCTTTTGCTTAGTGCAACACTCTTTTACTTAAATACAGTACTTTAATAGTACACTTATTTAAATACAGCACTTTTAACTAGTGCAGCACTTTACTTCTCACAGTACTTAGTGTCCACTACAGCACTCTTTTGCTTAGTGCAACACTCCTTTACTTAAATACAGCACCTTTAATACAGTACACTCTTACTTAAATACAGCACTTATAACTAGTGCAGCACTTTACTTCTCACAGTACTTAGTGTCCACTTCAGCACTCTTTTGCTTAGTGCAACACTGTTACTTAACAGGGGAGGAGAAAACGGACACAACGAGGGAAAATTGACTAAAATCACAATTTAACAAAAATCCCCCTTAATTCCCACCCATAAATACCTATCTAAGTTGCCTTGTGATAGGCCAGAAAAACTATGCTCACCAGTGAAACACCTGCTCTGTGCCCCTGCGGTCTTAGATTCTTCACCACCCTGAAATGGAGATACCCCAGTGTTTAAAAGTAACTGCTGGTATTCCACTCCCTTGGGCGAGCTCCTGAGTGGTAGATAGGGCATGGAGGTGAGGCTGCAGAGAGAGAGAGAGATGGCTTCTTGAGAAGCTATCTTATACCCCATTTGGGGCCGAAATCTTCCCACCCAAATCCGGATGTATCTGGGCTGAACAAAAGGGATCCAAACTGTCCCCATTGACTGTGATGGGGTTTGGATGAATTACCCATTTCCCTTATGATGGGTTTTTGAATGTATTCCCATTCAGCATGATGGGTTTGAATAGAGCTGTCTCGGTTTGAAAAAAACATGTCTATTTCCTTAATTGCTGAGTAAACAGCCCTTGGATGTTAGTGTAAACAAAGCCATTGTCCTGTGGTCACTGGAACCGCAATTGATTGGCAGTCTCAAGTGGTTAAGCCTTTGTGTCAACATTGTAGACTTCCTGTAAACAAACATCGATTGTCCTGTGGTGAAACTCCTCGAACTGCCTTTGATTGACAGTTTAAATACTCCATTGCTTCAGGGGCTGGTTTTTTTTTCTAAATCCTTTGTTGGCCATCTTTGATTTTCCCTTTCATATGCACACAGGCTGTGTGGTGTCTTCTGCCACGAGGTCAGACAGCCATCTTTGATTATCCTTTTCACAGCGCACACACACAGGTTGCATTTCAAGTCCTTTTTGTCAGCCCGTGCTTTGCAGAGAGACTGTCTTTTGTCTTCTGCCACAAGGTCTGATGGCCATTTTGATCCCTGGATTTTTAAAGGTATACTCTACCCAGGTTATCTTTAATCTTCGGCTGTAGAAATTTCAGAAATTCTTGCGAAATCTTACACTATTTATATCCTTCCAGCCTGAAAAAATCCATTAACAACAACTGGTATTTATATAGCATCTTTAACGTAGTGAAACATCCCAAGGCGCTTCACAGGAGCGTTATCAAACAAAATTTGACACTGAGCCACATAAGGAGATATTAGGGCAGGTGATCAAAGCTTGGTCAAAGAGGTAGGTTTTAAGGAGTGTCTTAAAAGAGGAGAGAGCGGTAGACAGGCAGACAGGTTTAGGGAGGGAATTCCAGAGCATAGGGCCTTGGCAGCTGAAGGCACGGCTGCCAATGGTGGAGTGATTAAAATCGGGAATGCTCAAGACGCCAGAATTGGAGGAGCACAGAGATCTCGGCGATAAACACTTCTGCCTGTTTTTTGTTCTTTAACCAACTCCCTATTCATGTTGCCACACTCCCTTTAATATCATGTGCCTTGATTTTATCAACAAGTCTCCTATGTGACACCTGATCAAACATTTTTTGAAAATCCATATACATAACCTCCACAGCATTTGTTTTATCAATTTAGTCCGTTATTTATTCAAAGAACTCTATTAAATTTGACAGGTGAAACTTTCCTTTTACCAATACATTTTGGTTGTCCCTAATTAACCCATGTCTTTCTAGGTGAGTATTAATTTTATCCCTTATAAGGTCGCTAGGAGCTTACCCACCAGTATTGTTAGGCTGACTAGTCTATAGTTGCTTGATTTTCCTTTTTTCTCTTTTTGAACATAAGTATTACATTGGCACAACTTCCATATTCAAGTACGTTTGAAAGACTGTGGTCAGAGCCTCTGCTATTGCCTCTCTGACTTCTCTCAACATTCTAGGATACGTGCCATCAGGACCCAGTAGCTTTTCCACTTTGCATTGCCCCAATTTTTTTCAGTACTACTTCCTTATCTATAGCGATCTTATCCAACTGCTCCATTTCCTCCTCTTGTACCCTTTTATTCTCACTGCCATAATCTCCTGTGAAAACCAAGACATTTAAGTGACTTCAATGGAATTGAGAATTGGCCAGTTTCTATAACAGGTGGCTGAACCACACACTAGTTTTACTCCTGGCGGTAACTTGAACATCTACACCTTAGTATTCCTGCCATTCCTTTTTCTTCCATATGAAGATTTCTGTTTCAATCTTTAATCGACCCTACTCTTTCTTTATTCTTTCACTTTTGTGTTTATAACATTCTTTATTATTACCCTTTATGTAAATTGCAGACTTTTTTCATACCACCTCTTAACTTTTCTAATCTATTTTTTCTCTTTCGATTCTCTATTTGGCTTGATTTTCTTTTATATTATTAGGTTTAGGTTGGTCATATACTTGTCTTAAAGCCGTATTTCAATTTTAATTTCTCTACTCATCCAAACATCTCCAGCTTTTGCTGCATCACTTTTACCTCTTGTGGGAATACATCTGGTCTGCACCCTCATCTCCTCTTTGAACATTCACCATGTTTTGTGTACTATCTTATTTGCAGATTTTTCTTTTCCTTTTATCGGAACTAGTTCCCTTTTTATTTCATTGACATTGGTGATTTTCCTGTCAACTACCTTTGTATCCTCTCCTTTTCAGTTTTTATATCAAGCCTAATTATATAATGGTCATGGAAATGTTCTCCTACCATTACATTATCTAAATAGCCTACTTCATTTCCTAGTACTAGATCCTGCACTGCCTCCTTCCTTGTTGGGCTAAAAATATACTGATCTAAAGAGATGTCCTGGACACATTGTAGAATATATATATATATATTATACATATAAAAACAGTAATGGTCAATGTCACTGTCTATGTGAGAACATGAATTCCATTTTGTAAGCTGTGTCTCTTGTTTCTACATGTGCCAGTTCAATTTTGCCTGGTCTGATACACCAATCTATAAACATGATATATTACATATGGGGTTCCCATTATATTTAGTGGACTTGATTCTTTATTATACTGTTAGTTAAAGATTTATTGAATATTGATACTCCCATAGTCCCAGTTGAACCAAAGTGTGGTGTATTTTCTGAAGACTTTGAAACCTATGAACCTTTATCTTGAATTGAACTCAGCTTCTCTTTTCACAGGTCGCTATGAAAACTTTCAAAATGCTTTTGACAGCAGTTCAGTCACACTAGACAGAATTCCACTGGCTTTCTACTCAGGCATGTTTGCTTACAGTGGCTGGTACGTAAGCACTTTGATGACTTCCAACATATGTGTGGGGGAGTAAGAGGAGACAAATGTTCACACAGCTTGGAGGGATAACTAGACTGAGCGTTACTTTTTCTTATTTTTGTCTCTCAGTGAGTTAAACTACACAGAGTTCATCCCTAGTCATATTTTTTCACTGAGCTAACTTTTTAATTCCTTCTGTTTACGGTGTTTATCTGTAGAGTGCTATGAGCATTGACTTCAGCCAACAGGTGATGAGATTGCAGGATCGCATCAGTGAACCATTCCACAACACAGGAATATACAAACATACGAATTAGGAGCAGGAGTAGGCCACTCAGCCCTTCGAGCCTGCTCTGCCATTCAATAAGATCATGGCTGATCTGATTACTCCACATTCCCTCCTGCCCCCGATAACTTTTCACCCCCTTGCTTACCAAGAATCTATCTACCTCTACCTTAAAAATATTCAAAGACTCTGCTTCCACCGCCTTCTGAGGAAGAGAGTTCCAAAGACCCACGACCCTCTGTGAGAAAAAATTTCTCCTCATCTCTGTCTTAAATGGGCGACCCCTTATTTTTAAACATGACCCCTAGTTCTAGATTCTCCCACAAGAGGAAACATCCTCTCCACATCCACCCTGTCCAGACCCCTTATATGTTTCAATCAAGTCACCTCTTACTCTTCTAAACTCCAGTGGATACAAGCCTAGCCTGTCCAACCTTTCCTCATAAGACAACCCGCCCATTCCAGGTATTAGTCTAGTAAACCTTCTCTGAACTGCTTCCAGCGCATTTACATCCTTCCTTAAATAAGGAGACCAATACTGTACACAGTACTCCAGATGTGGTCTCACCAATGCCCTGTATAACTGAAGCAAAACCTCCCTACTTTAGTATTCAATTCCCCTCGCAATAAATGAGAACATTCTATTAGCTTTCCTAATTACTTGCTGTACCTGCATAGTAACCTTTTGCGATTCATGCACTAGGAGACCAAGATCCCTCTACAATCTCTCACCATTCAGATAATATGCTTCTTTTTTATTCTTCCTGCCAAAATGGACAACTTCACATTTTCCCACATTATACTCCATTTGCCAGATCTTTGCCCACTCACTTAACCTATCTATATCCCTTTGTAGCCTCCTTATGTCCTCTTCACAATTTACTTTCCTACCTATCTTTGTGTCATCAGCAAATTTAGCAACCATACCTTCGGTCCCTTCATCCAAGTCATTTATATAAATTGTAAAAAGTTGAGGCCCCAGCACTGATCCCTGTGGCACACCACTCGTTACATCTTGCCAATCAGAAAATGACCCATTTATGCCTACTCTCTGTTTCCTGTTAGCTAACCAATATGTTACCCCCTACACCATGAGCTTTTATTTTCCGCAATAACCTTTGATGTGGCACTTTATCAAATGCCTTCTGGAAATCTAAGTACAATACATCCACCAGTTCCCCTTTATCCACAGCACATGTTACTTCCTCAAAGAACTCCTATAAATTGGTTAAACATGATTTCCCTTTCACAAAACCATGTGGACTCTGCCTGATTCCTTTGAACTTTTCTAAGAGCCCTGCTATAATGTCTTTAATAATAGCTTCTAACATCTTCCTTAGGACAGATGTTAAGCTAACTGGCTAACTGAATCAATAGCTCTCTTTGAAGGCTGATTATATAAGCTTGTATTTATTGCATGCTTGAAGCTTATCGTGGTCCAGTTGAATAGATGCATTGAACAAAAAAGGACTGTGTAGGAACGTGGGTTCCTAACTAAAAGACTGAGTTCTACTCAGGCGATCAAACAAAACGAACTTTAATGAAACAAACAGGCTTTAACAAGAAACTGCAGGATAACATCGAATGTAGGTCTGCTCTCTCTGGAGGCTCCATGAGGACTGCCCCTGCAGTCCTGTGGCTGACGTCATGACGTTATCACGTTTTCCCACCAGTGGGGGATCACGTGATGAACGGCGTGACGTCATCACGTTTTAGCCGCGCTGTTAAAGCAACCACACTCTGTACAGTTAAACAGCATAAATAAAGATACAGACTCAGACTGTAGCTAACATGTTGTTAAAGGAATTATGTACAAATGATCTGAGTCCTTGGGTGGCTCCGCCACATGCGCCCCCCCAGAATTGTCTTTAACAGCAAAAGTGAGACGTCGAAGAGGCCTGACAAGTCTGTCTGAGCGACTTCGGTAACCTTGCAGAGGAAGCTGATGGACGGTGGTTGAGCTGGCGGGCGGTTGTGGTTGAGCTGGCGCGGCGAGTGTGGTCGAGCTGGCGGGCGGCTGTGGTTGATCTGGCACGGCGGCTGTGGGCGGTCGGCCACGTTTCAGCGGTTGAGCGACGATGACTGGACGGTCCAGGTCCAGGTGAGCCGGCTTCAACCGGTCCACCGAAATGTGATCCGGCTTTCCTCCGATGTCGACCGAAAAGGATTTGTCTCCTGATTCGATGACGCGGAAAGGACCAGTGTAAGGGGGCTTGAGCGGATCCCGGTGAGCATTGTGGCAGATAAATATGTACTCGGCATTCTTCAGCTCTGCTGGCACGTGGGAGCTCTGTAAGCCGTGATTTGACGTAGGCACCGGAGCGAAGCATCTGGCCGCTTCCTGGTGGCTGACGAGTTGCTGGGAGGCGGACCATGGCTCTGTGGGAGAAGGGAGGAAATCCCCTGGTACTCGGAGAGGCTGGCCATAAACGAGTTCGGCTGAGGACGTTTGCAGGTCTTCTTTGGGCGCTGTATGAAGACCCAAAAGGACCCATGGGAGTCTGTCCACCCATCCTGCACCTTGAAGACTGGCCCGTAGGGCGGCTTTAAGCGACCTGTGGAATCGCTCGCAAAGGCCGTTCGCCTGTGGATGATAGGCGGTGGTGTGATGAAGTTTGGTGCCGAGCCCCTGAGCTACAGCGTTCCAGAGCTCCGAGGAAAATTGTGGCCCACGATCGGAAGAGATGCCTGCCGGTACCCCGAAACGAGCAACCCAACAGGAGATGAAAGCTCTAGCGACGTCTGCCGAAGTGGTGGAAACCAAAGGAATTGCCTCTGGCCACCTAGTGGTGCAGTCCACCATGGTGAGGAGATGTGTATAACCATGAGAAGGCAGAAGTGGCCCCACAACGTCCACATGCACGTGGTCGAAACAACGCTCCGGAACAGCGAACGTAGCCACTGGAGCTTTAACATGACACTGGACCTTGGCCTTCTGGCAGACCACGCAGGTGTTGACCCAGTCGCGGACATCGAGGTGCATACCCTTCCAGACGAACTTCGCCGACATTAGCTGTTGTGAAGCCTTCATACCAGGGTGCGACAACCCGTGTATGGCGTCAAACACCTTCTGGCGCCATGCGACTGGCACGATAGGTCGGGGAATGCCCATGGAGATGTCGCTAAGGAGCGTGGTGCCTGCGGCCTGGAAACTGACATTGGTCGCTTGGAAACTAGAGGGGACGGTTCTGTATGATTGGACCTCTGGGTCCGAGGCCTGATCCGCAGCCATGAGGGCGTAGTCAATCCCCAGGTGAACTGCATGGACCGTCGCGCAGGAGAGGCAATCCGCCACCAGGTTGTCTTTACCAGACACATGTTGAATGTCCGTGGTAAATTCAGAAATAAACTTCAGGTGACGTTGTTGACGAGCGGACCACGGTTCGGCGGTCTTGGCCATGGCGAACGTTAGAGGCTTGTGGTCAACAAAAGCCGTGAAGGGACGTCCTTCTAATAAGAACCGGAAATAGCGAATGGCTAGGAAAAGGGCCAGTAACTCTCGATCGAAGGTGCTGTATTTTTTTCATTTTTCCGTAGTTGACGGTTGAAAAACGCCAGCGGTTGCCACGTGCCGTTCACCCACTGTTCCTGCACCGCGCCGATGGCGTAGTCTGACGCGTCTGTGGTAAGGGCGATGGTGGCACCTGGAAGTGGGTGCGCCAGCATGGTTGCGTTGGCCAAAGCGCTCTTGGTGTTGACGAACGCCTGGTCCATCTCAGCCGTCCAGCTGATTAGATCCTTACCGGACTTGCCCTTGAGGGCCCCATACAAAGGCTGCATTAGCTGAGCCGCCTTAGGGACGAATCGGTGATAGAAATTGACCATCCCCAGGAACTCTTGCAGGGCCTTGACGGTTGGCGGGCGCGGGAAAGAGGTAACAGCTTACACCTTCGTCAGTAAGGGGACGGCGCTGTCTGATGTTATGCGGTGTCCCAAAAAATCGATCCGCTGCAGGCCGAACTGGCACTTGGCCGGGTTGATGATCAAACCATGCTGGCTGAGGCTTGTAAAGAGGGTACGCAAATGGGAGATGTGCTCTTCCTTGCTAGCGCTGGCGATGAGAATGTCGTCAAGGTAGACGAAGATGAAGTTTAGGTCTCGGAGCATGGAGTCCATTAAGCGCTGGAAAGCCTGTGCCGCGTTCTTCAAGCCAAATGGCATCCGAAGAAACTCAAAAAGTCCGAAAGGGGTGATGACTGCGGTTTTCGGGACATCTTGCGGGTGCACGGGAACCTGGTGATACCCCCGGACGAGGTCGACTTTAGAAAAGATAGAATTTCCCGCCAAATGGGCCGAAAAATCCTGAATATGCGGGATCGGGTACCGATCAGGAGTAGTGGCATCGTTCAGGCGTCGGTAGTCACCGCATGGCCGCCAGCCGCCGCCCGGTTTTGGAACAATGTGGAGAGGCGAAGACCAGGGACTATTCGACCGGCGAATAATCCCCAGCCGCTCCATCGTGTCGAACTCCGCTTTCGCAGCCGTAAGCTTGCCGGGTTCGAGCCTTCTAGCCCGTGCATAAACCGGGGAGCCAGTAGTGGAGATATGATGTTCAACACCATGCTTCGTGGCCGAGGAGGAGAAAGTGGGCCTTGTCAGCTCCAGGAACTCTCCGAGGAGCCGAGTGAAGTCAACCGGAGAAGGGAAAGTGCAGGTGATAGAGCGCGCCACGGTGGTACCGTGGTGGCACGGAATCGAGTGGAAGGTGGCCGCGTTGATCAACCGGCGGTGCCGGACATCGACGAGAAGGCCTTTGGCACACAGAAAATCTGCCACTAGGATGGCCTGCGAGACTGTGGCCATGACGAATTCCCAATGGAAGCGCTGACCGCCGAAACAGATTTGGACCCGCCGCTTTCGGAAAGTTCGAATGGCTGCGCCATTAGCCGCCACGAGGGAAAAACCGTGGTTCCCAGCTTGCATATCGAGATTCGACGCAGGTAGGATGCTACACTGTGCCCCGGTGTCACAAAGGAAACATCGACCCGATAGAGAATCGGTGATGTAAAGAAGTTTCCCCGTAGATCCGATGGCCCTCGCAGCCGCGGAGCGCCCGTTAGGCCCGGTCCTCTTTCACCAGGAACGCTGCAGGAGCTTTGGGGTTTTTTTGGGCGAAAAACTGCAGGGAGAGCGGCAGCGTCGTGCTTTCGCGCCAAAACGGGCGTGGTAGGAGCACCAGCCCGCTGCAAGAGGAGCTGGAGCCGCGTCTGTGGGGGATGAGCGCCTCGTGGCCGCGCAGCACTGCTGGGTTACTGTGAAAATCTTATCTGCTTTGGCAGCAAGCTCAGCGCAGTCTGTAATCTCGCATCTGGCTAGGGCAGCCTGCACCTGCTCCGGCAGTTGGCAGAGGAATAGCTCCCGGAAGAGAAAGCATTCCGGTTCGGCACCCAAGAGCGTGAGCATTTGGCTCATGAGCTCAGACGGTTTGGAGTCCCCGAGGCCAGGCATAGTGAGGAGCCGGCGAGCACGTTCTGACTTCGAGAGCCCGAAGACCTGTAGCAACTACGCCTTTAACGTATCATACTTGCTGTCAGTAGGAGGACTACCGAGGAGGCTGACGATCCGCGAGGCAGTTGCGCTATCGAGGGCGGAGACCACGTAGTAATAACGGGTCTGATCCGCGACGGTGTTCCTGATGGCGAACTGGGCTTCAGCCTGGATAAACCACGCGGCTGGTTGTTGCTCCCAGAACTGTGGCAGTTTCAGAGTCACGGCGTTCATGTCCATGCTGAAGATCTTCCGCGAAAACTGTTCACGAAAGTCGGGGTCACCAATGTAGGAACGTGGGTTCCTAACTAAAAGACTGAGTTCTACTCAGGCGATCAAACAAAATGAACTTTAATGAAACAAACAGGCTTTAACAAGAAACTGCAGGATAACATCGAACGTAGGTCTGCTCTCTCTGGAGGCTCCACGAGGACTGCCCCTGCAGTCCTGTGGCTGACGTCATGACGTCATCACGTTTTCCCACCAGTGGGGGATCACATGATGAACAGCGTGACATCATCACGTTTTAGCCGCGCTGTTAAAGCAACCACACTCTGTACAGTTAAACAGCATAAATAAAGATACAGACTCAGACTGTAGCTAACATGTTGTTAAAGGAATTATGTACAAACGATCTGAGTCCTTTGGTGGCTCCGCCACAACTGGATGTTAATCATCATGTCATTTATAAAACGCCAAAGTAAATATGAGAAATATTAAAACAAAAGCAAAACACTGCGGATGCTGCAAATCTGAAATAAAAACAGAAAATGCTGGAAATGCTCAGCAGGTCAGGCAGCATCTGTGGAGAGAGGAACAGAGTTAACGATTCAGCTCGATGACCCTTTGTCAGAACTGGAAAAAGCTGGAAATGGACCAGGTTTTTAAGCAAGTGCAGGGGCAGGGAAAGCGGGAGGGGAGGAAAGAACAAAAGGGAAGGTCTGTGATGGGGTGGAAGGCAGGAGAGATTAAGAGACAAAAGGGATGATGGTGCAAGGCAAAAGGAGATGGTAATGGGACAAGTTAAGAAACAAAAGATGGCTCTAGATGAAGTGTAAATGGTGATGGCAGAATGATCGACAGCTGCCGTGTGAGAGAGAGAAAAAAAATGGAAAAACAAGATAGGGGCCGAGGTTATGGTCTGAAATTGTTGAACTCGACGTTGAGTCCAGAAGACTGTAAAGTGCCTAATCGAAAGATGAGGTGCTGTTCCTCGAGCTTACGTTGAGCTTCATTGGAACAGTGTAAGAGGCCGAGGATGGTGAGGTCTGAGTGGGAATGGAGCGGAGAATTAAAGTGACAGGAGACTGGAAGCTCGGGGTCACCCTTACAGACTGAACAGAGGTGTTCCGCAAAGTGGTCACCCAATCTGCGTTTGGTCTCCCCAATGTAGAGGAGACCGCATCATGAACAGTGAATACAGTATACAAAATTGCAAGAAGTACAAGTAAACCGCTGTTTCACCTGGAAGGAGTGTTTGGGGCCCTGGACAGTGGGAAAGGAGGAGGTAAAAGGGCAGGTGTTACATCTCCTGCGCTTGCACGGGAAGGTGCCGGGTGAAGGGGAAGGGGTGTTGGAGCTGATAGAGGAGTAGACCAGGGTGTCGCAGAGGGAGCGGGAATTAAATTTTCTAGTTCAGGGTGAGAGCAGGGAACAGCATCAATACAGTCAACAATGTACCGGAAAAAATGGTGAGGGAGGGGACCTGAGTAACATAGCAACATAGAAATATAGAAGATAGGAGCAGGAGTAGGCCATTCGGCCCCTCAAGCCTGCTCCGCCATTTAATGAGATCATGGCTGATCATCCAAATTCAGTACCCTGTCCCTGCTTTCTCCCCATATCCCTTGATCCCTTTAGCCTTAAGAAATATATCTAACTCCTTCTTGAATATATTTAATGAATTGGCCTCAACTACCTTTTGTGGTAGAGAATTCCACAGGTTCAGCACTCTCTGGGTGAAGAAACTCCTCCTCATCGCAGTCCTAAATGGCTTACCCCTTATCTTTAGACTGTGACCCCTGGTTCTGGACTCCCCCACCATCGGGAACATCCTTCCTGCATCTAGTCTGTCTAGTCCTGTTAGAATTTTATAAGTTTCAATGAGATCCCCTCTCATTCTTCTAAACTCCAGCGAGTATAAGCCCAATTGTCCCAATCTCTCCTCATACGTCATTCCTGCCATCCCAAGTATCAGTCTGGTAAATCTTCGCTGCACTCCCTCCATGGCAAGAACATCCTTCTTCAGATAAGGTGACCAATTCTGCACACAATACTCAAGGTGTGGTCTCACCAAGGCCCGTACAACTGCAGCAAGACATCCTTGCTCCTGTACTTGAACCCTCTCGCTACGAAGGCCAACGTACCATTTGGCTTCTTAACCGCCTGCTGCACCTGCATGCTTACCTTCAGCGACTGGTGCACAAGGACACCCAGGTCTCGTTGCACTTCCCCTTCTCCCAATCTATTGCCATTCAGATAATAATCTGCCTTCCTGTTTTTGCCACCAAAGTGGATAACCTCACATTTATCCACATTATACTGCATCTGCCATGCATCTGCCCAATCACCCAACCTGTTCAAATCATACTGGAGTTTCTCGGCATCCTCCTCACAGCACACACGCCAACCCAGCTTTGTGTCGTCTGCAAACTTGGAGATATTACATCTAGTTCCCTCGTCTAATGCATTAATATGTATCGTGAATAGCTGGGGTCCTAGCACCGATCCCTGCGGTACCCCACTAGTCACTGCCTGCCACTCGGACAAAGACCCGTTTATTCCAACTCTCTGCTTCTTGTCTGCAAACCAGTTCTCTATCCAAGTCAGTACCTTGCCCCCAATCCCATGTGCCTTAACTTTACACGCTAATCTCTTATGCGGGACCTTATCGAAAGTCTTCTGAAAGTCCAAATACACCACATCCACTGGTTCTCCCTTATCTATTCTACCAGTTACATCCTCAAAAAATTCCAGTAGATTAGTCAAGCACGATTTACTTTTTGTAAATCCATGTTGACTTTGTCCGATCCTGTCACTGTTTTCCAAGTGCTCTGCTATTACATCTTTTATAATGGACTCTAGCATTTTCCCCACTACCGATGTCAGGCTTACCGGTCTATAATTCCCCATTTTCTCTCTACCACCTTTTTTGAATAGTGGGGTAACATTAGCTACCCTCCAATCCATGGGAACTGTTCCAGAATCTATAGAATTTTGGAAGATGACCAGCAATGCATCTACTATTTCTAGGGCCACTTCCTTAAATATCCTAGGATGTAGATTATCAGGCCCTGGGGATTTATCGGCCTTCAATCCCGTCAATTTCCTTAACACCATTTCCCTACAAATACTGATTTCATTTAGTTCCTCCCTCTCATTAGACCCTATTTTCCCTGACATCTCTGGGAGGTTATTTGTGTCCTCCTTTGTGAAGACAGAACCAAAGTATGTATTTAATTGGTCTGCCATTTCTTTGTTCCCCATTCTAAATTCCCCTGATTCTGACTGCAAGGGACCTACGCTTGACTTCACCAATCTTTTTCTCTTCACATATCTATAGAAGCTTTTACAGTCAGTTTTGATGTTCCCTGCAAGCTTACTCTCATACTCTATTTTCCCCCTCTTAATTAATCCCTTTGTCCTCCTTTGCTGAATACTAAACTGCTCCCAATCCTCAGGTTTGCTGCTTTTTCTGGCCAATTTATATGTCCTCTCCTTGGATCTTATGCTATCCCTAATTTCCCTTGTTAGCCATGGTTGAGTCACCTTTTTTGTTTTATTTTTATGCCAAACAGGGATGAACAAATTCTGTAGTTCATCCATGCGATCTTTAAATGTTTGCCATTGCCTATCCACCGTCAACCCTTTAAGTAACATTCCCCAATCCATTCAACCAACTCGCGCCTCATACCATCATACTTTCCTTTATTTAATTTCAGGGCCCTAGTCTCTGAGTCAACTACTTCACTCTCCATCTTAATGAAGAATTCGATCATATTATGATCGCTCCGCCCCAAGGGGCCTCGCACAAGATTGCTAATTAATCCTTTCTCATTACATAATACCCAGTCTAAGATGGCCTGATCTCTCGTTAGTTCCTCAACATATTGGTCCAGGAAACCATCCCGTATACACTCCAGGAATTCCTCCTCCACAGTATTGTTACTAATTTGGTTAGCCCAATCTATATGTAGATTAAAGTCACCCATGATAACTGCTGTGCCCTTATTGCACGCATCTCTAATTTCCCATTTAATGCCATTCCCAACCTCAGCATTACTGTTTGGGGGCCTGTATACAACTCCCACTAACGTTTTCTGCTCCATGGTATTTCTCCGCTCTACCCATACAGATTCCACATCATCAGAGCTAATATCCTTCCTTACTATTGTGTTAATCACCTCTTTAACCAGCAATGCTACCCCACCTCCTTTTCCTTTTTGCCTGTCTTTCCTGAATATTGAATACCCCTGGATTTTGAGTTCCCAGCCTTGGTCACCCTGGAGCCATGTTTCCGTAATCCCAATCATATCATATCTGTTTACATCTATTTGCGCAGCTAATTCATCTACCTTATTATGAATACTCCTCGCATTAAGACACAAAGCCTTCAGGCTTGTTTTTTTAACACTCTTAGACCTTTTAGAATTATTATTTACTGTGGCCATGTTTGATTTAAACTCTTGATTTCTCTGACTGCCACTTTTGCTTTTCTCCTTCCTGTCTTTTGCTTCTATCCTTGTTTCTCTTTCCTCAGTCTCCCTACACAGGTTCCCAACCCCCTGCCATTTTAGTTTAAACCCTCCCCAACAGCACTTGCAAACATTCCCTCTAGGACCTCAGTCTCGGTCCTGCCCAGGTGCAAATCGTCCAGTTTGTACTGGTCCCACCTCCCCCAGAACCAGTTCCAATGTCCCAGGAATTTGAAACCCTCCCCCTTGCACCATTCCTCTAGCCACGTATTCATCTGAAATATCCTTCTATTTCTACTCTGACTAGCACGTAGCACTGGTAGCAATCCTGAGATTACTACCTTTGAGCTCCTATTTTTTAATTTACCTCCTAACTCCCGAAATTCAGCTTTTAGGACCTTATCCCGGTTTTTACCTCTATCGTTGGTACCTATATGCAGCACGACAATTGGCTGTTCACCCTCCCCCTCCAGAATGCTCTGTAGCCGCTCCGAGACATCCCTGACCCTTGCACCAGGGAGGCAACATACCATCCTGGAGTCTCGTTTGCGGCCACAGAAATGCCTATCTGTTCCCCTTACAATAGAATCCCCTATTACTATAGCTCTCCCACTCTTTTTCCTCCTGTCCTGTGCAGCAGAACCACCCACGGTGCCAGGAAGTTGGCTGTTGCTGCCTTCCCCCGATAAGCCATCTCCCTCAACAATATCCAAAGTGGTATATCTGTTTGAGAGGGGGATGGCCACAGGGGGCCCCTGCACTACCTGCCTGCACCTACTACTCTGCCTGGAGGTCACCCATTCCCTTCCTGCCTGTGCAGCCTTTACCTGTGGTGTGACCAACTGATTAAACGTGATATACAGTAGGACTGTAACAAAGAATGTTCCACATATCCCACGAAAAGGCAGGCATAGCTAGGACCCATGCGGGTTCCCATAGCAACACCTTTAATTTGGAGGAAGTGAGTGGAGTCAAAGGAGAAGTTGTTCAATGTGAGAACAAGTTCAGATAGGCGGAGGAGGGTGGTGGTGGATGGGGACTGGTTGGGCCTCTGATCAAGGAAGAAGCGGAGCGCCCTCAGATCATCCTGGTGGGGGGTGGAGGTGTAGAGGGATTGGACGTCCATAGTGAAAAGGAGACGGTTGGGGCCAGGAAACTGGAAACTGTTAAAGTGGCGGAGGGTGTCAGAAGAGTCGCGGATGTAGATGGGAAGAGACTAGAGAAGGGGAGAAAAAGTAGATTCGAGTTAGAAAGAGATAAGTTCCGTGGGACTGTCCTGTTTGTGGAAGTAGAAGTGGGCTGTGCGGGGTTGGGGTACAAGTGGTGTGTGTGAATGGAGCGAGGGGTGTACAAGTGGTGTGTGTGAATGGAGTGAGAGATGTACAAGTGGTGTGTGTGTGAATGGAGTGAGGGGTGTACAAGTGGTGTGTGTGAATGGAGTGAGGGTTGTACAAGTGGTGTGTGTGAATGGAGTGAGAGGTGTACAAGTGGTGCGTGTGAATGGAGTGAGAGGTGTACAAGTGGTGTGTGTGAATGGAGTGAGGGGTGTACAAGTGGTGTGTGTGAATGGAGTGAGAGGTGTACAAGTGGTGTGTCTGAATGGAGTGAGGGGTGTACAAGAGGTGTGTGTGAATGGAGTGAGAGGTGTACAAGTGGTGTGTGCGTGAATGGAGTGAGAGGTGTACAAGTGGTGTGTGTGAATGGAGTGAGGAGTGTACAAGTGGTGTGTGTGAATGGAGTGAGAGGTGTACAAGTGGTGTGTGTGAATGGAGTGAGAGGTGTACAAGAGGTGTGTGTGAATGGAGTGAGAGGTGTACAAGTGGTGTATCTGAATGGAGTGAGGGGTGTACAAGTGGTGTGTGTGAATGGAGTGAGAGGTGTACAAGTGGTGTGTGTGAATGGAGTGAGAGGTGTACAAGTGGTGTGTGTGAATGGAGTGAGGGGTGTACAAGTGGTGTGTGTGAATGGAGTGAGAGGTGTACAAGTGGTGTGTCTGAATGGAGTGAGGGGTGTACAAGAGGTGCGTGTAAATGGAGTGAGGGGTGTACAAGTGGTGTGTGTGAATGGAGTGAGGGGTGTACAAGTGGTGTGTGTGAATGGAGTGAGGGGTGTACAAGTGGTGTGCGTGAATGGAGTGAGAGGTGTACAAGTGGTGTGTGTGAATGGAGTGAGGAGTGTACAAGTGGTGTGTGTGTGAATGGAGTGAGAGGTGTACAAATGGTGTGTGTGTGAATGGAGTGAGAGGTGTACAAGTGGTGTGTGTGAATGGAGTGAGGGGTGTACAAGTGGTGTGTGTGTGAATGGAGTGAGAGGTGTACAAGTGGTGTGTGTGAATGGAGTGAGAGGTGTACAAGAGGTGTGTGTGAATGGAGTGAGAGGTGTACAGGTGGTGTGTGTGAATGGAGTGAGGGGTGTACAAGTGGTGTGTGTGTGAATGGAGTGAGAGGTGTACAAGTGGTGTGTCTGAATGGAGTGAGGGGTGTACAAGAGGTGTGTGTGAATGGAGTGAGAGGTGTACAAGTGGTGTGTCTGAATGGAGTGAGAGGTGTACAAGTGGTGTGTGTGAATGGAGTGAGAGGTGTACAAGTGGTGTGTCTGAATGGAGTGAGGGGTGTACAAGAGGTGTGTGTGAATGGAGTGAGAGGTGTACAAGTGGTGTGTGCGTGAATGGAGTGAGAGGTGTACAAGTGGTGTGTGTGAATGGAGTGAGGAGTGTACAAGTGGTGTGTGTGAATGGAGTGAGAGATGTACAAGTGGTGTGTGTGAATGGAGTGATAGGTGTACAAGTGGTGTCTGTGAATGGAGTGAGAGGTGTACAAGTGGTGTGTGTGAATGGAGTGAGAGGTGTACAAGTGGTGTGTGTGAATGGAGTGAGGGGTGTACAAGTGGTGTGTGTGAATGGAGTGAGAGGTGTACAAGTGGTGTGTGTGAATGGAGTGAGAGGTGTACAAGTGGTGTGTGTGAATGGAGTGAGAGGTGTACAAGTGGTGTGTGTGAATGGAGTGAGGGGTGTACAAGTGGTGTGTGTGAATGGAGTGAGAGGTGTACAAGTGGTGTGTGTGAATGGAGTGAGAGGTGTACAAGTGCTGTGTGTGAATGAAGTGAGGGGTGTACAAGTGGTGTGTGTGAATGGAGTGAGGGTGTACAAGTGGTGTGTGTGAATGAACTGAGGGGTGTACAAGTGGTGTGTGTGAATGAAGTGAGGGGTGTACAAGTCGTGTGTGTGAATGGAGTGAGGGGTGTACAAGTGGTGTGTGTGAATGAAGTGAGGGGTGTACAAGTGGTGTGTGTGAATGGAGTGAGGGTGTACAAGTGGTGTGTGTGAATGGAGTGAGAGGTGTACAAGTGGTGTGTGTGAATGGAGTGAGGGGTGTACAAGTGGTGTGTGTGAATGGAGTGAGAGGTGTACAAGTGGTGTGTGTGAATGGAGTGAGAGGTGTACAAGTGGTGTGTGTGAATGGAGTGAGGGGTGTACAAGTGGTGTGTGTGAATGGAGTGAGGGGTGTACAAGTGGTGTGTGTGTGAATGGAGTGAGAGGTGTACAAGTGGTGTGTGTGAATGGAGTGAGAGGTGTACAAGTGGTGTCTGTGAATGGAGTGAGAGGTGTACAAGTGGTGTGTGTGCATGGAGTGAGGGGTGTACAAGTGGTGTGTGTGAATGGAGTGAGAGGTGTACAAGTGGTGTGTGTGAATGGAGTGAGAGGTGTACAAGTGGTGTGTGTGAATGGAGTGAGGGGTGTACAAGTGGTGTGTGTGAATGGAGTGAGGGGTGTACAAGTGGTGTGTGTGAATGGAGTGAGGGGTGTACAAGTGGTGCGTGTGAATGGAGTGAGAGGTGTACAAGTGGTGTGTGTGAATGGAGTGAGAGGTGTACAAGTGGTGTGTGTGAATGGAGTGAGGGGTGTACAAGTGGTGTGTGTGAATGGAGTGAGGAGTGTACAAGTGGTGTGTGTGAATGGAGTGAGAGGTGTACAAGTGGTGTGTGTGAATGGAGTGAGGAGTGTACAAGTGGTGTGTGTGAATGGAGTGAGAGATGAACAAGTGGTGTGTGTGAATGGAGTGAGAGGTGTACAAGTGGTGTGTGTGAATGGAGTGAGAGGTGTACAAGTGGTGTGTGTGTGAATGGAGTGAGAGGTGTACAAGTGGTGTGTGTGAATGGAGTGAGGGGTGTACAAGTGGTGTGTGTGAATGGAGTGAGAGGCGTAAAAGTGGTGTGTGTGTGAATGGAGTGAGGGGTGTACAAGTGGTGTGTGTGAATGGAGTGAGGGATGAACAAGTGGTGTGTGTGAATGGAGTGAGAGGCATAAAAGTGGTGTGTGTGTGAATGGAGTGAGGAGTGTACAAGTGGTGTGTGTGAATGGAGTGAGAGGTGTACAAGTGGTGTGTGTGAATGGAGTGAGAGGTGTACAAGTGGTGTGTGTGAATGGAGTGAGGGATGTACAAGTGGTGTGTGTGAATGGAGTGAGAGGTGTACAAGTGGTGTGTGTGAATGGAGTGAGGGGTGTACAAGTGGTGTGTGTGAATGGAGTGAGAGGTGTACAAGTGGGGTGTGTGTGAATGGAGTGAGAGGTGTACAAGTGGTGTGTGTGAATGGAGTGAGGGGTGTACAAGTGGTGTGTGTGAATGGAGTGAGAGATGTAGAAGTGGTGTGTGTGTGAATGGAGTGAGAGGTGTACAAGTGGTGTGTGTGAATGGAGTGAGAGGTGTACAAGTGGGGTGTGTGTGAATGGAGTGAGAGGTGTACAAGTGGTGTGTGTGAATGGAGTGAGGGGTGTACAAGTGGTGTGTGTGAATGGAGTGAGAGATGTAGAAGTGGTGTGTGTGTGAATGGAGTGAGAGGTGTACAAGTGGTGTGTGTGAATGGAGTGAGAGGTGTACAAGTGGGGTGTGTGTGAATGGAGTGAGAGGTGTACAAGTGGTGTGTGTGTGAATGGAGTGAGGGGTGTACAAGTGGTGTGTGTGAATGGAGTGAGGGGTGTACAAGTGGTGTGTGTGTGAATGGAGTGAGAGGTGTACAAGTGGTGTGTGTGAATGGAGTGAGGGGTGTACAAGTGGTGTGTGTGAATGGAGTGAGGGGTGTACAAGTGGTGTGTGTGTGAATGGAGTGAGGGGTGTACAAGTGGTGTGTGTGTGAATGGAGTGAGGGGTGTACAAGTGGTGTGTGTGAATGGAGTGAGGGGTGTACAAGCGGTGTGTGTGTGAATGGAGTGAGAGGTGTACAAGCGGTGTGTGTGTGAATGAAGTGAGAGGTGTACAAGTGGTGTGTGCGAATGGAGTGAGGGGTGTACAAGTGGTGTGTGTGAATGGAGTGAGGGGTGTACAAGTGGTGTGTGTGTGAATGGAGTGAGAGGTGTACAAGTGGTGTGTGTGAATGGAGTGAGAGGTGTACAAGTGGTGTGTGTGTGAATGGAGTGAGAGGTGTACAAGTGGTGTGTGTGAATGGGGTGAGAGGTGTACATGTGGTGTGTGTGTGAATGGAGTGAGGGGTGTACAAGTGGTGCGTGTGAATGGAGTGAGAGATGTACAAGTGGTGTGTGTGAATGGAGTGAGAGGTGTACAAGTGGTGTGTGTGAATGGAGTGAGGGGTGTACAAGTGGTGTGTGTGAATGGAGTGAGGGGTGTACAAGTGGTGTATGTGAATGGAGTGAGAGGTGTACAAGTGGTGTGTGTGAATGGAGTGAGGGGTGTACAAGTGGTGTGTGTGAATGGAGTGAGGGGTGTACAAGTGGTGTATGTGAATGGAGTGAGAGGTGTACAAGTGGTGTGTGTGAATGGAGTGAGGGGTGTACAAGTGGTGTGTGTGAATGGAGTGAGGGGTGTACAAGTGGTGTGTGTGTGAATGGAGTGAGGGGTGTACAAGTGGTGTGTGTGAATGGAGTGAGGGGTGTACAAGTGGTGTGTGTGTGAATGGAGTGAGAGGTGTACAAGTGGTGTGTGTGAATGGAGTGAGGAGTGTACAAGTAGTGTGTGTGAATGGAGTGAGAGGTGTACAAGTGGTGTGTGTGAATGGAGTGAGGGGTGTACAAGTGGTGTGTGTGAATGAAGTGAGAGGTGTACAAGTGGTGTGTGCAAATGGAGTGAGGGGTGTAGAAGTGGTGTGTGTGAATGGAGTGAGCGGTGTACAAGTGGTGTGTGTGAATGGAGTGAGAGGCGTACAAGTGGTGTGTGTGAATGGAGTGAGAGGTGTACAAGTGGTGTGTGTGAATGGAGTGAGGGGTGTAGAAGTGGTGTGTGTGAATGGAGTGAGAGGTGTACAAGTGGTGTGTGTGAATGGAGTGAGGGGTGTACAAGTGGTGTGTGTGAATGGAGTGAGAGTTGTACAAGTGGTGTGTGTGAATGGAGTGAGAGGTGTACAAATGGTGTGTGTGTGAATGGAGTGAGGGGTGTACAAGTGGTGTGTGTGAATGGAGTGAGGGGTGTACAAGTGGTGTGTGTGTGAATGGAGTGAGGGGTGTACAAGTGGTGTGTGTGAATGGAGTGAGGGGTGTACAAGTGGTGTGTGTGAATGGAGTAAGGGGTGTACAAGTGGTGTGTGTGTGAATGGAGTTTGGGATAAGTAAAAGAGTGAGGAGGTGCATGATGCACTGAATGAGACCCCGTCTGGAGCATTGTGTTCACTTTTAGGCTCCGCTCCTCAGTAAGCAGATATTGGCCTTGGAGGAGGTACAATGCAGATTCACCAGAATTATACCAGGGCTTAAATGGTTAAATTATGAGTTCACGTTGCATATAGTTGGGTTGTATCCCCTTGAATTTAGAAGATTGAGGGTGCTCTGATAGAGGAGTTTCAGATGATAAAAGGATTTGATAGAGAAGATAGAGAGGCCGGGGTTCTGACCGGGGCGGGCGACATCGGTGGTGGGTCCCGATCCCACTCTGTGAAATAAATTTCCCTTGGTTGGGCTCGTTAAGCCCGCCCAGCGCGTTTCCCAGCCAATTAAGGAAGCAGGTCTGGTGACGTCATTTGATGATGCATCATCAGCCGGTTTCCTTAAAGGGACCATGCGCACATTTATTTTGACATTTGTGCTGTCAGTGTTCTACAGCATTGAGGTGCTGCAAACACTGACAATGGCTGCACAAAGGCATGGAGGGAGTGACAACACGCAGGGAGGTTTTCATCCCTTTCCATGGGTGAAAGAGACCTCCCCAGGAGAGCAACACAGCCTGGTTGCACATTGCAGAGCAGGGCACAAACAGGGATGTGGTCAGGAGGACCTGGGTGCAGTGCCACAAATGTCTCAATGATCTCAGTAGACTACGAAACATTAGTACAAAGCTACACTCAACCTCATTCTACTGTGCCTCTCATCACATCCCCATCACTCTACCTTCCCTACCCTATTCCTGCAATCCTTACTCACACCAACTTACCTTGCATCTCCACCCATCCCTCTCTATCTACATTATCACATCCCCCATCTCACTAGCCACCCCTCACACTCACCCTCATCCTAGTGCAATCATACCAACTAACAACACACAAGGGTAGGCACTTGGGTGTTTTATGCAATGTTCATGTAAAGTTTCTGTTAATGTGGTGTCAAATATTGAAACCTTTATTTTCAACACTTTGTGTTCTTGGTCAGATTTGTGTGCACCTTTGGAAGTGGCTTAGTGAGTGGCAGTGAATGGTAAGACATAACAGTACCCCCCACACTGGTGATGCGTGTGAAAGGAATGGCTTGGGCATTGTAGGGATGCTTTATGGTGCTGGTATGGGGTGGTGCCAACCTGGTGCATCATGTGGCAGCCAGGGTGTACAGCATCAAGTGAAGTAAATCTGGCCATGGTGAGGCCATCTCTGGCCTCCCGGGCAGTAATGTGGTCGGGTGCTGATGCCCTGTGTCCTGCGCAGCATCAGTTGATTGCGGAGAAGGTTGGTGTTTTTGTTGGTGCTGCTGGTGTGCCTGGTGCTGCTGGTGTTGGGGCTGATCGTGGTGGGATTCTGAAGACCAAGGTGAGAGAGTATAAAGGGCACCACGCTGATGGAATAAATGGCAGGTGAAGTAGAGATGACCGAACTGATCTGTCAATGGTGAGAGAGGTAATGAGGTCAGACTGGATGGAGACTTGTATAAAGACTTGCAGCATGGCGAATCTGTTGTGGAAATGCAGTGGGGAACAGCTTGTGGCTGAGGGAAGATTTCTCTTTAAGGTGGGAACTTTTACTTTACATTTGAAGCTGTCAACTCATCAGCTAATTCAGTGTCCACTGAACTTCTGCCTCAGATTGACAGACGTGGTCCACAACCATTGTGGATCCCGTGGGCGAGCTGTCAAATGCATGGGCGAGCTGTCAAATGCAAAAGGTAAGATGAGAATCATTCTTAAGTGGCTCTAAATAGTCACTAATTACTTGAATTGGGTCACCCGCCGCTGGCTGTCGGGTCTGCTCAGCGCTGACAGATCCGACATTGGGAAAGTCGCGTGGGAACGACTTGCTGTCAAAATTATCACATTTATTTATGAGACCCAACTGTTTCCGATGGGTGCCTTCAGCGCATGTTTCAGTTGGACAGTTAAAATGGTGGTTCTGGCTTCCTGGCGGGAATGGGGCAGTGAGTAGATTTTTCATATTTTAACCACTCACTTGCCCATTCCCGTGGAGCGCATTGGGTTAAAATCAGGGCCATTAAGTGAGCTTCACATACTTACCGCTCTCTCAGGTGGATGTAAAATATCCCATGGGACTATTTCGAAGAAGAACAGGAGAGTATTTCCCCCAGTGTCCTGGCCAATATTTCTTCTTCTTCTTAGGCAGTCCCTCGGAACCGAGGATGACTTGCTTCCACATAAAAAATGAGTTCACAGGTGACTGATGAGTCCAATGCGGGACCTACAGTCTCTGTCACAGGTGGGGCAGATGGTGGTTGAAGGGGCGGGTGGGGTGCTTGGGTTGACGTGCGCTCCTTGCGCTGCTTGTGCTTGGCTCCTGCTTGCTCCCGGCGAAGAGACTCGAGGTGTCCGGCGCCTTCCCGGATGCTTCTCCTCCACTTTGTGCGGTGTTGGGCCAAGGATTCCCAGGAGTCGGTGGGGATGTTACACTTTTTCAAGGAGGCTTTGAGGGTGTCCTTGAAGTGTTTCCTCTGCCCACCTGGGGCTCGCTTGCCATGTCGGAGCTCTGAGTAGAATGCTTGTTTTGGGTGTCTCGTATCGGGCATGCGGACGATGTGACCCGTCCATCGAAGCTGATCGAGCGTGGTCAAAGCTTCGATGCTGGGGATGTTGGCCTGAGCGAGAACACTGACGTTGGTGCGCCTATTCTGCCAATGGATTTGCAGGGTCTTGCGGAGGCAGCGTTGGTGGTACCTCTCCAGTGCTTTGAGGTGCCTGCTGTACATGGTCCATGTCTCTGAGGCATACAGCAGGGCGGGTATCACTGCTGCTCTGTAGACCATGAGCTTGGTGCCGGGTTTGAGGTCCTGGTCTTCAAACACTCTCTTCCTCAGGCGACCGAAGGCTGCACTGACACACTGAAGGCAGTGTTGGACTTAGTCATCGACGTCTGCCTTTGTTGACAGTAGGCTCCCGAGGTATGGAAAGTGGTCCACGTTGTCCAAGGCCTTGTCGTGGATTTTGATAATTGGGGGGCAGTACTGTGTGGCGGGGCAGGTTGGTAGAGGAACTTTACGGATGTTTAGTGTAAGACCCATGCTCTCGTACGCTTAGGTGAAGGTGTTGACGATGGTTTAGAGTTCGACCTCCGAGTGTGCACAGACGCAAGCGTCATCTGCATACTGTAATTCAACGACAGAGGATGGAACGACCTTGGATCTGGACTGGAGGCAACGGAGGTTGAACAGTTTCCCATTTGTTCTGTCTTTAGTCCTGATTAATGCCCCCTAGCTAGCTCTGTATTCTATGTGAAAGATCGAATGGTTACAGTCCAAGACCCTGTACAAGGAACTTTCTGAAAAGGGCACATTAACCCCAGAATGATGGTTTAGCCTGTATAAAGCTGTCCAATAGCATGATATTTTTCTGTCATCCAGAAGACAGATGTGGTGGGCATCTACAATATACAATAAGCAATTTACTGTAATGGTAGTCAACTGTTAAACTTGGAGTATACCGACCCATACATGGCAAAGAATTATGACACAAGTTTCAGTTTGTAAGAGATTCAATGTGTTTACGGAAACGATCATCAAACAATTCAAAACAGTTGGGAAAAAACCGGAACTGTAACAAGTCATGTGTATTACCAGAGGAAAGGGGTACAAGTGGTATGTATGAACAAAGGATCTACGAATGGTCCGCATAGATAGAGCGAGGGACGTGAAAGTGTGTTAACAAAGTGAGGGATGTACGAGTGGTGTATGTTAACATGTGAGGTATATACAAGTGATATGTTATGTGAAGGACATGTGAGTGGATTGTGTTAATATGCAAGAGATGTGTGAGTGGTGTGTGTTAATATGTGAGAGACGTGTGAGTGGTGTGTGACGTAATAAAGACTCACTACGCACTTGGTTGTACATAAAGCAAGGCTTTAATCGACTTGTAACAAAACATGGAGGTCTAGTTAGTAGTCACTAGCTTCCTGTTTCCAGATTGTCTCTGGCCAAGTTGGGCCCACGCCCGAGTATTTATACTCCTCGGACGGAGCCCTCAGCTGGCCGTTCAGTAGTACTTCCTGAGTTACTTCTCGTAGAAGTTGCGATTTATGACAGTGTGTTAATATGCGAGAGACGTGTGAGTGGTGTGTGTTAATATGGGAGAGACATGTGAATGGTGTGTGTTAATATGTGAGAGACGTGTGAGTGGTGTGTGTTAATGTGAGAGATGTGTGAGTGGTGTGTGTTAATATACGAGAGACGTGTGAGTGGTGTGTGTTAATATGTGAGTGATATGTGAATGGTGTGTGTTAATATGTGAGTGACGTGTGAGTGGCGTGTGTTAGTATGCGAGAGACATGTGAATGATGTGTGTTAATATGTGAGACGGGTGAGTGGCATGTGTTAATATGCGAGAGACGTGTGAATGGTGTGTGTTAATATGTGAGAGACGTGTGAGTGGCGTGTGTTAATATGCGAGAGACATGTGAGTGGTGTGTGTTAATATGTGAGAGACGTGTGAGTGGTATGTGTTAATATGCGAGAGACATGTGAGTGGTGTGTGTTAATATGCGAGAGACGTGTGAGTGTCGTGTGTTAATATGCAAGAGATGTGTGAGTGGTGTGTGTTAATATACAAGAGATGTGTGAGTGGCGTGTGTTAATATGCAAGAGATGTGTGAGTGGCGTGTGTTAATATGCGAGAGACGTGTGAGTGGTGTGTGTTAATATGCGAGAGACGTGTGAGTGGTGTGTGTTAATATGCGAGAGATGTGTGAGTGGTGTGTGTTAATATGTGAGAGATGTGTGAGTGGCGTGTGTTAATATGTGAGGAGCATGTGAGTAGTGTGTGTTAATATGCAAGAGACGTGTGAATGGTGTGTGTTAATATGGGGGGGACGGTGGTGTGTGTTAATATGTGAGACGTGTGAATGGTGTGTGTTAATATGTGAGACGTGTGAGTGGTGTGTGTTAATATGCGAGAGACGTGTGAGTGGTGTGTGTTAATATGGGGAGACGTGTGTGTGGTGTGTGTTAATATGTGAGACGTGTGAATGGTGTGTGTTAATATGTGAGACGTGTGAGTGGTGTGTATTAATATGCAAGAGGTGTGTGTTAATATGCAAGAGATGTGTGAGTGGTGTGTGTTAATATGCAAGAGACGTGTGAGTGGTGTGTGTTAATATGTGAGAGACATGTGAGTGGTGTGTGTTAATATGTGCAATAAATGCTGGCATTGCCAGTGATGCCCTGATCCCATAAACAAATTTTTAAAAAAGCCGAACTACTTTGTATCTTAAAGCAACATGTTTTCCTAGAAGTGTCGTAAAAGGAATGCATTGTCAGGCTTTCCGATATAAGCAGGATGACATTGAAGTGTCTGAGGGAAAGGCATTGCTCGTCTTCTGAAATGTAAAGTGCTTGAGTAAGGAAATAAGTGTTAGTGATGACATCACCCATGAATGGTTAAATGTTTCATTTTAGGGTAATAAACATGGGAAGTAGGTATCCATTAGATACAGATAAGAATTGGTCAAAGATGCTAGAAAATGTTACGTCAGGAAGTTTTGTGTTGGGGAAATGGTTCCGAGGTAAACAATTTCAAACTGTTTACATAGATAATCTGTTTTCAGAGGATTTGGGAAATAGATATGTCATTTTGACATTTTCCTTTGATGTAGTTAAAATATGGTGCATAAAGAATCATGGTTTTTAACAGTATCTCAGAGTGTACTCGAAAGATACAGAAACCGGTAAAGTCACTCTCTAAGATTGATCACCGTCACTGTAAATATCAATAAAGTCTGTTCCCTATACTCCACTACGAAGTCTCGTGCTTACTCAAAACATGTTGTTGTGAATCAGAGGAGAAAGGAGGTTGCTTAACATGTGTTAATATGTGGGAGACATAGGAGTGGTGTGTGTTAACTCAGAGAGGAATATGCGAGTGATGTGTGTTAATAGGTGCAAGTAGTGTTTGTCAATAGGTGCGGGGCATTGGAATGTGTGTGAATGGTGAGTTGCAACTATTGTATATTAATGTTTCTTTAAATTGCAATCAATTCTGAATTTCTTCTTTCAGGTTTTATATGAACTTCTTCACAGAGGAGATTATTAACCCAGAAAGGTATGCCTTGCAGTTGTGTCAATAATTAAGAAGCAAATAAGTAAGGCCATGGGTTTAAACCCCACTCCATGTACTTGAGCACTAAATCTAGTGCTGCATTATCTTTCAGATAAAACGTTAAACCGAGGTCCATTCTGCCTATTTAGGTGGGTGTACATGTCCCCATGCCATTATTCAAAGAAGAGCTGGGGATTTCTCAAGTGTCTTGGCCAACATTTACCCCTCAACTAAACACCATCAAAAACAAATGTATCTATTTTGTTGCCTGTGGGATCTTGCTGTGCACAAACTGACTGCCACATTTGCCTCTGTAGCAACAGTGACTACACTTCTAAAGTAAGTTGATGGTGGTGAAGTGTTTTGGGACATCCCCAGAACATGAAAAGTGCTACTTTATTCTTAAACTTTTCTAATGAGACTCCTGGGCCAGTAGTTAACAGGGGGTATAGCTCTGTACCAGTTCAGAAGGTCTAAATACTGATAAGCAATATTATAAGCAGACATCCTCACACTCCTTCACCAGGATTCTCCTGATTGATGGATAGCTTTAAAGGGGCACTGCTGTCAAGTATAAGTGTTTGCCAAACCCTTTTTTTGTTTGAAACCATGTAACATAATGATGTACATCACGTTGATGTAGTCATGCTGTGAATTATACATGGTGAAAGTGATGCACTGATCGTCTCTCTCACACACAGATAAATGTTTGACAGAGCTTTTGTGCTGAAGATGCACTTTAAACAAGTGAATGTTGGTTTCCCTTTCTTCCCAATGGGTTGGCTCAGTAGTTAATCAAACCCTAACATGCACCTGTTTGTTTTATTTTTTCTCTTATCCTTCTTTTATGGTGGATTTTATTCCCTTTTAAAATTATTCCTGCCCCCTTTTTTAACTGCTCTTCTCCCTTCTATCTCTGTATTACACCCCATTTCCTGACAAAGAGTGATTAGGTGACCGAATCCAAAGCTCCGTACAGTCACAATATAATTACGGATGAGGAAGGCTACAGTGCCTCTCACTGCAGCATCTCATTATATGTTAAATGATTGCAGGGGTTTTGCCTCCATCACTCTATCCGTAAGCCCATTCCATGTGTGTTCCTCACCTTTGTGCTCAGTACTTCTACCCCCCGCCTCACCCTGATGCAATTGGTCCAACAACTATCCAATATTTTCTACCCTTCAGCCAATTTCTTGCCTGGACCCCTACAGCTGTAAAACTAAACGATAGCATTTCATGTGGAACTTCACCATGGCCTTCTGTAAGTCTAGGTACGGCAGGGCCTACCACAGTCCGCTTGGGATGTCACTTCCTCAAGAAGTCAAGGATGTTGGACGGGCAGGCATTTCCTCTTTGAATTAATGTTAACTTCTGTTTACTAGGTTATTATTGTACAGATAATCTTCATGTCTACATCTGATAATCGATTCCATTATTTGACAAGGGATCAAAGTAAGATTATGGGTCTGTAGTTGCCGGTGTTTCATTTGTTGCCCTTTCTGAATATAGGCACCATGTTTATTTGTTTCCAATCTGCTGGTACCTCCCCATTATCCAATGACTCTCTCACGATCAGAGGATGGAAGAGAGCAGCATGGAGCAGGTCACCTACCTGATGCTTGGCACTGTCCCAAGCAAATACTTAATCTCAGTATCTATCGAATCGTGTGTATACTTCCTCTCACCATGTGGCATTGCCCAGCAGTACACCAAACATAAACATCATCAAACCCCCATTAATCATTTATACCTTCAAATGAATTTTAAGCAAAGTTAATTGTATCAAACAGTTTCAGGTTATGTATTGTGTTTTTGTAGGAATATTCCTCTGGCAATTATCTCCTCTATGATAATTATTACAATACTCTACCTGCTTGCAAATGTGGCTTACTACACTGTATTGACAGCAGATGAGGTGCTAGCGTCTAGTGCAGTAGCCGTGGTAGGTAACCAAGAACACTCATAAAATTTATTTTTCTCCTACTTTTATTTCTTCCTGTTCAATTTTTATTATGAATTTTGAACCCAGTTTGTTTAGGCATGTAATTACCAGGGAAAGAAAGATGTATCCCCATGTTAGATAGATGTAGAGCTCAATATGAGTTCCAATTGACCCATTCTGCTGCCCCCATCGCCCCTTTGTAAGGAGGCTATCTAAAAAAATTTCACTGAGATGATGGGCCTTCCTCTTCTGAGGTCCAAAAATGTTCTCCAATTAAATATTGGGAAAACCGAAGCCATTGTTTTCGGTCCCCGCCACAAACTCTGTTCCCTAGCCACTGACTCCATCCCTCTCCCTAATATCTGTGAGGCTGAACCACACTTTTCGCAACCTTGGTGTCCTATTTGACCCTGAAATGAGCTTCCGACCACATATCCGCAGCATAACAAAGACCGCCTACTTCCACCTCCGTAACATCGCCCATCTCTGCCCTTGCCTCAGCTCATCCGCTGCTGAAACCCTCATCCATGCCTTTGTTACCTCCAGATTTGACTATTCCAACACACTCCTGCTGGCCTCCCACATTCCACCCTACATAAACTTGAGGTCATCCAAAACTCGGCTGCCCGTGTCCTAACTTGCACCAAGTCCCGTTCGCCCATCACCTCTGTGTTCACTTACCTACATTGGCTCCCGGTTAAGCAGCGCCTCAATTTCAAAATTCTCATCCTTGTTTTCAAATCCCTCCATGCCCTCGCCCCTTCCTATTTCTGTAATCTCCTTCAGCCCCACAACCCTCTTGAGCATCCCTGATTATAAATCGCTCAACCTTTGGTGGCCGTGCCTTCTGTTGCCTTGGCCCTAAGCTCTGGAATTCCCTTCCTAAATCTCTCTGCTTCACTACCTCTCTTTCCTCCTTTAAGACGCTCCTTAAAACCTACCTCTTTGACCAAGCTTTTGGTCACCTGCCCTAATTTATCCTTATGTGGATCAGTGTCAATTTTTTTGCGTGTCTTAAAATACTCCTGTGCAGCGCCTTGGGACGTTTTACTATGTTAAAGGCACTATATAAATACAAGTTGTTGTTGTTGTCCAGGACAGGGATGTGACCTGGACCACAAGGTCGGCCCACATCTGCCACTTGGTGGCCTGATCGGCCTGGTTTCACCTGGTGTACCAGCCACCAATGCTCTGTCAGGCCTCTGAGAGGTCAGGGACACAGGAATTTCTGACATAGGGAGTTCGACCTTGGCCCGCCCCCTCCTGCATCCATGGCCTTGTTTAAGGTGGCTGTAGGCTCTCCTCACACCACCAGATGGTAATTCTGGGGCAAGGTTAGGACCTGTCATTTCCAGGTCCCAGCCTAACTTGCAGCCCTTCTGCTGCACTCCCACCAGAGTTACAGTGGGAGTGCACCAGAAAGGCCATGAATTTTCAGTCCCTATTTCTCTAAAAAGACAAAAAGTGTGAGAAAGAACATAAAAAAATAAAAAGGACATAAACTGAAAAAAGCCTTGAGCCAAAACATATTTTGAGGCATAATTTTTCTCTACAGCCTCATCTCAACCAATCGCTGTAACCTCCTCCATCCTTATATCCCCTCCCATAGCCTATAGACCTCTGACTCTGGCCTTTTGTACATCCTGCCATCCCCTTGCCCCACTTGTTAGTTCAGCTGTCTCAGCCTTACTCTTTGGAACCGCCTTCCTAAACCCTTCAACTTTCTACATTAAAGACATTAGTGCAGTCTGAAATAAGCTGGATGAACCAGATGAGAATGTTCTTGTTCTCACACTTTAGTCCTTATAAAGAGAAGTTTCTGCAAGATTCAGATACTCGTGTTGACCTGCAACCTCCTAACAGGCCATTCGTTCATGATTATACTGCCTGTGGATTGTTCATCAATATTTCAGTGAATCTGTATGGAGGGGAATCCCTGTTTCCAAATAATGATTTTGTTCTTTTTTTATATTAGACCTTTGGCGAACGGACCCTGGAAGGCTTCTCCGCAGTGATTCAAATTCTTGTTGCACTGTCCTGTATTGGGGCAATAACTGGAGGGCTATTTGCTGCTTCCAGGTAATATTGAGGATTGTGGGGCTGAGTGATGACTCTGACATAATAAAGTGCTCCCTTTACACCAGACGTGGAAGACAAAACCCTGGAACTGGCTGCTAAATTATACTAAGATCCAGAGTTTCACCATTTATCAGCTTGCTAGTTGGCTTAAGGGATGAAATCGCCTACATTCTTCCCTTTTCCACCATCAAAAACTGATAAATGCTTCTAGTGGTAGGTAAAGGAGTACAAAGAAACAATTGTATTGCACTCTTAAATCAATATGAAGTGGTTTTATGTGCACATTGACACAAAAAAGAACAGAAGAACTCCAGACCTGACTCCCAAATGCACAACATCCAAGCAACCCGAGACCATCTCCAAAAACACTTTGGTACCTGCAGTATCATTTCAGCCCAGTGCAAAGCTGCATTGTGAAAGTGCTTACATAGCCAAATGGATCTCCTGGGAAATACAAGTAACATATTTTCAGTTAGGAGAAAGTATACTCTCATCCAGGCTCTCCTAACATTAAAGATTAGTTACTGAGGGAGAGGAGCTCTGTACATGCATCAAAGCATGCTTGCAAAAAGCCCTTCTCTGCCAGCCAGACTCAGCAGTCTGCAGCAACTATGCATCACAGCTAGTATAACTGCAGCCAAACATCACTGGAAATGCTAACAAGTAATTTACCACCTAAAAGAGGCCAATTTGAGCCCGTCTGTTACCAAATAACAGTGGCTACTTTTTGATATTATTGGATACATTATTAATTAAAATTGAGCTTCAAATTCTACATTCTGAAACAAAATTGTTTCTGATATTTAAAGTTTACAAAGTTGAGCAAGGAAGACATCCATTATTGCATTTGATGGGTCCTGCAGCTCCCCAAGTTCTTCAGGGCTGCATTGAGAGGAGATGGTGATGGCTATAGTCTTTCGTCAATTGCAGCAAAGCCGTAATGTAGGTTCCACTTGTGGCGTATGGGATATGTGTCCAAATAGTTTTTCATAGTTCAAAATGCCTCGACATGTACCGGAGGTGCTTTCTGTGGGCTCTGTGAAAGGTCCAGGAGCAAGTTGTAAGATGGATTTGTGACAAAAAGGGGAATTAATTGCTGGAAGGGAAGTCTCCAGCTGAGCACCCTGAAGGAAGCTGCCTCAGGCTGTTGCTTGTGGTAAGAGTTGATTGACGGCTCATTGTCTAGGAAAAGACACATGTTTCTGACAGTTATTCAGTCTTTTGACACCATCAAGATAGAGGTTAGAGACTCAGGGGGAGAAATTCATTATAGCCCAGGAATGGGCACTAACTTTGGAAAAGTTTGAGATTTAGAATGAATCTCGCTGCATGCAAACTTCAGTGTCATCGTTCAAAGAAAGGATGGGAGCGCTAAATCAAGCGATAACAGCCTAGCTCAGTGGCGTTATACTCAAAGTGCTAACCAATATCAGGTGCAGTCCAATCGCAAGTCACCATTGCCAACAGCTCTTTCCAGTTCTTAAAGGGGAGGTTCATTCATGCTGCATAACCTCATTCTCAGCCTGTGAACCTGTGTCAGCAAGCAGGAGCAGGCCAAGCCCAAGGAGCCGGACGACTCAACTAGCTGTACTCATGGCAGATCCACGCCCCAGGGAGAGAGCCCACAGATTTTCAGACCAAGCATTGGAGGAGTTGGTGTCCGCTGCGGAGAGACGGAGGGCGGTGCTCTACCTGGCAAGTGGCAGAAGGCCCTTGCCGCAGGTGTTCCGCACCATGTGGAGGGAGGTCGCCCAGCACGTCTCGGGCAGCACTGTGGTCCCCAGGACCCACACACAATGCAGGAAGAAATTTAACAACCTCACTCGGGAGGTCAGGGTGAGTCAATGCTTCAATAAATGCTACATACCACCATCTGAACCACAGTCTGCACACACTGCCCAAAGCACCACACCCCCAGCACTCACCCACCAACAATCTCTACCTACCAACACTCACACCTTGCACACAATCATAGCTATTCTACTAGGCACATCACCCAGACACATTGCTCCACATTCACTCACACACTTTCCTTTCTCTTACAGGCCAAGGTGGCTCACAACAGGAGGGAGCAGGAGCACACAGGCGGGGGACAAGCCGACACCCAACCACTGTCTGAGCTGGAGACTCGATTGCTGCAAATTATTGGGCACCAGGTGGTGGGCGCTGTGGTCACCGGTGACGTTGACCCCCTTGGGGACAACAATGGTATATTCATCCCTACACCTTCTTCTCACATCCCACTTCCCCCTCACCCCACAAGTGTTTTGCACTTTCCAGCTAATCATGCTGCATGCATGCATTTCTCCCTTCGTGCCCCCTCCCTTCACCTTAACCCGAATCTTGTGCCTTTATGTGTTCAGGTAATCAGCAAGCACCTGAGCAACTTGTCCCTGAGGGTACCGTTGAGAGTGAGGTGGGAGAAGAGGAGGAGGAAGAACACACCGCGTCACTGCATGTCTCACCCGCAGGCACCAGCTCAGGTACTGGCACTACACCTTCTTTAGAGGCTAGTGTAGTAGTGGGATCTACACAGGGTGATGCACCGGGAAAGAGCAGTGGGAAAGAGTAGCTCGGGGGCCAGCTCCTTGGAGGGCGAGTTCGCATGCGAATTCTGCTGCACAGGACTCAGGTGAGGTCCTCGATGGGGAGGCCTTTAGAAAAAGGGTGCTGGGCATGCATACGAGATGATAGATGTGCAATGGCAAGAGTGTCTGAAAGCCTGTCGGCAATGGTAAGGAGCGTGGAGGAGTCCACCTCCAACATTGCACAGAGCTCTGTGCACACCATGGAGCCCATCATTTCCAGTCTGCAAAGGATGGTAGAGTCCCAGAGAAACCGTGGCGACCCAGACCTGATGCCGCATGGGATGGGCAATCTGGCAGCTTCCACTGCAGCACAGGCAGAAGCGACGCAACGTCTTAGTGCTGTAATGCAGTCTATGCTTGGTGCCATTCAATCTCAGACAGTTTTCATACAGTCTCAGCTTGATGCCACGCAAGCTCTGACTGCTGCCATCATGGCTGGGTCTACCACCGTCGACCGGGGCTTTCACGGTGTTGCAGCAGGAAAGCAATCTGTGCTGCAACAGATTACTAGGGATGCTGGGGTGCTGCTCCGGGGGAGTGGGTCAGGAAGCTGCTGTCCTCTCAGGGTGACAGCATTCCTGCTCCCACCACTGCCACTCCACCATTGCCCTTGTCGCTGCCTGTCATCCAGCCAGCTGCCACGCATGCTGAGGCGGTGCAGTCTACAGCCGGACCTTCCAGGCCCAGAGCTGGTCGAGGTCGTTCTGCAAGGTCATCTGAAGTCTCCCGCATGGAAACTCAGCAGCCTTCCACCAGCCCTGCTGCAGTCACTGGGGAACAGTAACGCAAGATGCTAAGGGATTGCACAAAGGTGAATAGTAAGTATTGTTGTTGTAAAGATGTGTTTACTGATTATTGATAAATTTATTAATTTACTTTAGATAATTTTGTACTGTTTCTCATTTCAGCTGTGTGCTGTGATATGGCCTGCAACAAGGATGGAATGATGGGGATGTGGTGAGCAACGGGAATCTGGGGTTGAATTTACTGGAACCACAGTCTGATGAGGTGGTCACGGACCGCCCTACCGGAAGGCCGATTGAATGGCTGCCTCCTCCCTCGCTCCTGTTCCTCCTCCTCCTCCTCCTGAGGTGGTCCCACAATCCCTGCTGGCAAGGGCTGGGCCCTCATGATGGCCAGATTGTGGAGCATGCAGCACATGACGAAATGGGACACCCGCTCAGCCGAGTGCTGGAGGGCTCCTCCCGAGCGGTCAAGGCAGCGGAACCGTTGCTCGAGCACCCCGATGGTCTGCTCGATGATGTCCCTGCTGACGGCATGGCTCTCATTAGGAGTGCTGGGCAGGAGTGTTGGGGTTGCGGAGGGGAGTCATGAGTCAGGTGGAGAGCGGATACCCATCGCCTCCGACCAGCCAGCTGCGAGCTGGACATGGTGGCTGGAAGAGTGCTGACACACCAGTCTGGCACAGGATGAAGGCATCGTGGCTGCTACCAGGATAGCGGGTATTGACATTGCGGATTTGCTGTCTGTGGTCGCACACCAACTGCACATTAAGTGAGTGGTAGCCCTTGCGGTTACGGAAGATCTCAGGATTGTTATGCGGTGCCCGCAAAGCCACGTGGATGCAGTTAATGGTGCTCTGCACCATGGGGAATCCCACTATCCTGGCAAAGCCACATGCACGTTCGTCCTGCTTGTCTCTGGTGATGGGGAAGGAAATTTAGTCCCTTCTCCTGCTGTAGAGAGCCTCTGTGACCTCCCGGATGCAGCGATGGACGGTGAACTGCGTGATGTTACCTATATCTCCTGTTGCAGACTGGAAGGATCTGCTGGTGAAGAAATTGAGGGTGACGGTGACCTTGACTGCCACTGAGAGCCGTCCTCATCCTGATCTGAGGCTCGAGGTCTGGTTGCAGGAGGTGGCAGAGTTCTATGACCACCTCCTTGCTGAAGTGGAGCTTTCTAGTACACTGCTCCTGGCTTAATTGAAGGTAGGAGAATTGCTGTCGGAAGACCCTCAGAGGGTAAGGCCTCCTGTTGAGAGCCCTGCTGGCCCTCCTCCTCCCTCTGGCCACATGTTCCAATCTTTCTCACAGCCTGCACTCCCTCCGCAGTAGATCCTGGAGGGAGAGGTTGACTGCCAGTACTGTGCCCATTAATGTAAGGAAGAGCAGCACTTTGATATTTGTGAGAATAAATGGCCATGTTTTTACCGGCGCTCAGAGTGCAGGTTTGGAGCCTGCTCCAAAATGATTAACAGTGGGTTGGGAGCTCGCTCCAAACCCGTCTCCATGTAAGTTTCCAAAGTGTTGGGTCTGCGATTTCAGAACAGATCCGACACCAAGTGGCGGGGGAGGCATTTAAGATAGTTAAATGCTTGTTAAACGCTTGTTAACTACTATTTTGCCAGCCTATTTCCATTCTACCACTTTTTTAAACTAGGTTCACATCGTTCGGAGATCACGTCAGGTAAGTAGGTCGGGTTCTCTATGTCTCCTCATTGCTGTGAATACGTGACAGCTGCAAAAGTGGTATGAAAGCTATCATTTCACACCTGTTCACTTTCCAATGTCAGAACTTGAGCCTTCAGGACTTGGAAGACACTTTTGAGCTTTATGCAGTTTGGAAGTGTTTGGAGTAAACTCTCAATCCACTGTCACCTCCTTGGAGCAAGCTCTCTCACCATTGACAGATCGTTTCTGTCATCTCAACTTCAGCTGCCAACTATTCCAACAACTTGAAAAAATCTCACCTTGGTCCTCTGAATCCCTCCACGATCAGCCCCAACAATAACATCACCAGGCACACCAACATCACCAACAACACCACCAACCTTCTCCGCAATCACCTGATTCTACACAGGGCATCAGCACCCGACAACATTGCTGCTCGGGAGGCCAGCAATGGCATCACCATGGCCAGATTTACTTCACTTGATGCTGTACACCCTGGCTGCCACATGGTGTGCCAGGTTGACACCACTCCACACCAGCACCATAAAGCATCCCTACAATGTCCAAGCCATTCCTTTCACACTCATTACATTTGTGGGGGAGGGAGGGGGGAGTTATGTCTCAACATTCACTGGAACTCACTAAGACACTTCCAAAGGTGAGCACAACTCTGTCCAATAAGGTAAAGTGTTAAAAATATAGATTTCAATGTTTGACAACACATTAACAGAAACTTCACATGAACATTGGCTAAACCACCCAAGTGCCTACTCTTGTGTGTTGTTAGTTCATATACTTGCAATAGGATGAGGGTGAGTGATGGCTAGTGAGATGGAGAAATGATAATGTAGATAGAGAGAGATTGATGGAGGTGCAAGGTAAGTTGGTGTGAGTAAGGATGTGCAGGAGTAGGGTAGGGAAGGCAGAGTGATGGGGATGTGATGAGTGGCACAGCAGGATGAGGTTGAGTGTGGCTTGGCAGTAACGTTTCATGATCTACTGAGATCATTGAAAGGTTGATGCCACTGCAGCCTAGTCCTCCTGATGACATCCCTGCCTGTGCCCTCCTGTGCAATGTGTAATCAGGCAGCGTTCTTCTCCTGGGGAGGCCTCTTCCGCCCATGGGAAGGGAAGAGAACCTCTCTGCATGCTGTGACTCCCTCCATAATGGAGGGAGCTTTGGGAGAGCCTGGGTGCAGTCGTGCACCTTTGAGCAGTGCTTGTCAGTGTTTGCAGCACTTCAGTGCTGTAGAACACTGACAGCAGAACTGCCCAGGTCAATTTGAACATGGTCCCTTTAAGGAAACCAGCTGATGACGCGTCATCAAATGATGTTGTCAGACCCACTTCCTATTAGTTGGCTGGGAACATCCCAGGGAGGGCTAAACAAGCCCTATTAATGTAAAATCACTTGGAGAGTGCGGGCTGCAGTAGGCAGCGGGCTGGGACCGTGACACCGACCCCGGCCGCCCTGGACCTGCCTCGGTCGGCGAAATCACGGCCAATGTAACTATATTTTAGAAGCCACAGCACTCCGGAGACTAAACAACCTTTGTATGACTGAATTCAACTCTTGAACTATCTCAAACTGACAAGGAAGCTGTGAAACAGCACTAACCTGACAGCTGCGACTCATTACTAATGATCCCTTTAAATACCGCCGTGGAACCGGCATCCGCCTGCTTGATGCCTCCTCTCCCTGTCGCTGTCGGGACCAGGCGCTAAGGCAGGGGGGCAATACTCAATTTGGCAGATTGGGCACCCAGTCACGATCTGCCTGCCGCTGAAGTCCCCGGCACTAACTCGTAGCGGCGGCACTATGGGGGAGTAGCCGAATTTGGCATGCGGCGCTGGATTCACCTCGCCACGGTGCTACTGCCTCAGTGCCCGTTAACGCCCCCACCAGGCGCTAACGTACTGAATTTCTCCCCCTCGGTGTTGCTGGATTAAACCTCACATAAAGGGATGTTACAAATATCAGTACTGGTTTAGTATTGTTAAGAGAGTTAGGTAAATGTTGGATCTTTTGTTATTTTTGTAGTTGAGAAGGTAGAACTTAGAAATTCTGTAATCAAATTAAGAACATAAGAAATAGGAGCAGGAGTAGGCCATTCGGCTCTTCGAGCCTGCTCCGCCATTCAATGAGATCATGGCTGATCTGATCTTTGCCTCAACTCCATTCATCGGCCCTATCGCCATATCACTTGATGCCCTTACTAGTCAGAAATCTATCGACTTCTGTTTTGAATATACCCAATGACTGAGCCTCCACAGCCCACTGGGGTAGAGAATTCCAAAGATTCACCACCCTCTGTGTGAAGAAATTTCTTCTCATCTCAGTCCTGAATGGCCTACCCTTTATCTTGAGGCTGTGGCCCCTGGTCCTAGACTCCCCAGCCAAGGGAAACATTCTCCCAGCATCCATCCTATCAAGCCCTGTAATACTTTTGTATGCTTCAACAAGATCCCCTCTCATTCTTCTGAATTCAAGAGAATACAGGCCTAGTTTACTCAATCTCTTCTCATACAACAGTCCCACCAGCCCAGGAATCAATCTCGTGAACCTTCGTTGCACTCTCTCTATGGCAAGTATATCCTTCCTTAGGTAAGGAGACCAAAATTATACACAGTACTCCAGGTGTGGTCTCACCAAGGCCCTATATAATTGGGGTTAAACTTCTTTACTCCTGTACTCAAATCCTCTTGTAATGAAGGCCAGCATACCATTTGCCTTCCTAATGGCTTGCTGCACCTGCACATTCACTTTCAGTGACTCATGTACAAGGACACCCAGGTCCCTTTGAGTATCTGCATTCCCCAATCTTTCACCATTTAGGAAATAATCTGCCATTCTGTTTTTTCTACCAAAGTGGATAACTTCACATTAATCCACATTATATTCCATCTGCCATGTTCTCGCCCACTCACTGAGCCTGTCGAGATCCCCTTGAAGCCTCTTCACATCCTCTTTGCAACTGACACTGCCACCTAGCTTTGTGTTATCAGCAAATTTGGAAATGTTACATTTAGTCCCCTCATCCAAATCATTGATATAGATTGTGAATAGCTGGGGCACAAGCACCGATCCTTGTGGTACCCCACTAGTCACAGCCTGCCATCCTGAAAAAGACCCGTTTATCCCTACTCTTTGTTTTCTGTCTGTTAACCAATTCTCAATCCATGCTAGTATATTACCCCCAATTCCATGTGCCCTAATTTTGTTCACCAACCTCTTGTGTGGGACCTTATCGAAGGCCTTTTGAAAATCCAAATACACCACATCTACCGGTTCCCCTTTGTCTACTCCACTAGTTACATACTCAAAGAACTCCAATAGGTTTGTCAAACAGGATTTCCCTTTCATAAATCCATGTTGACTCTGCCCAATCTTACTATTAGTTTCTAAGTGCCTAGTTATTGCATCCTTTATAATAGATTCCAGCATTTTCCCAACTACTGATGTGAGGCGAACAGGTCTGTAGTTCCCCGTTTTCTCCCTCCCTCCTTTCTTAAATAGCAGGGTTACATTTGCTATCCTCCAATCTGCAGGAACCGTTCCAAAATCTATAGAATTTTGGAAGATGACAACCAATGCGTCCACTATCCTAATGGCCACCTCTTTCAAAACCCTAGGATGTAGGTCATCCGGTCCTTGGGATTTATCGATTGCCTTGAATGTTATAACCACCTTCATACCTTTTAGTGTAGTCTCCCAATCTACCATGGCCAACTTGTCCCTCATACCATTGTAGTTTCCTCTGTTTAGATTGAAGACCTTAGTTTCAGATTGGACTACATCACTCTGAAACTTAATGCAAAATTCAATCATATTATGGTCACTTGTCCCTAAAGGCCCCTTTACCACATGATTATTGATTAGCCCTTTCTCATTACATAGTACCAGATCCAGAATAGCCTGTTCCCTGGTTGGTTCCTCCGCATACTTATCCAGGAAACCATCTCGCATGCATTCCAAGAATTTGTCCTCCACACCATTAGTGGTAATTTGATTTGCCCAGTCAATATGTAGATTAAAGTCACCCATGATTACCGTATTGCCCATGTTACATGCACTTCTAATTACTTGATTGATACTGTGCCCTACATTACCACCACTGTTTGGTGGCCTATACACAACTCCCACCAACGTTTTCTGCCCTTTGCTGTTACTTAGCTCCACCCAAACTAATTCCAGTTCTGCATCGTGATCTGCCGAGCCAAGGTCTTTTATCTTTACCGTACCGATCTCATCCCTTATTAACAGCGCTACGCCATCTCCTTTTCCTTTTTGTCTGTCCTTCCTAAATGTTGAGTACCCTGGAACATTCAGTTCCCAGCTTTGGTTACCCTGCAAATTAAATCTGCTGCATTAAGTTTATGCTGCTATTTTAACTTTTATTTTTAATAAGCCCGATTCGTAGTTTATGGCCAAAGTTGCAGTCTGATAGAATGTTTATTCTTCCACTATCCACATACTAGGAGAATACAAGAGGGCTTGTGTCAATTCAGTGAGCTCAGTTTCTGGACAGTGCTACTTTACTGGATTATGTGCATACAAGCTCACACTCCAGTTCATGGAGAGCAAGGGCTCGCTTACTGGAGCAGTTGTTGACATTGAGCATAAGAGAAATATCTGAGCAAAGTGTAAAAATGCAACAACTTCTTTTACCCAGTGAGTGCTGTACAGGCCAGAAGCTGACACTGAGACACATGGGCTGCAGCCATAGTGTACAATGTCCTTGATAACACATGATATTTTCTGTCTTGCAACACAGAGTATTCTTTGTGGCTTCAAGAGAAAATCAATGGCCAGCTGTCTTCTCCATGATCCACATCCAACACCACACTCCTCTTCCAGCTGTACTTCTAATGGTGAGTACAGATCACAGTTGATTTCAGTACTTCCTTGGCTGTACTGACCACCGTCTAATGTATGCATCTAACAAAATATTCTGCAACAAGTAACATTCTGTTTACCAGCCCATCTTGTTTAGTACTATAGGTCAGATAACTGGAATGGTCTTTGAGCATTCGTAATGGCTTTCCCTGGTCCGACAGCTGATTTTGCTCTTACTCTACAGCAGAAATAGAACATTGGACCTCACATGGAAGATTCACATCTGTTCAGGAGCCAAAATAGCCTCAAAGCTGGGTTTTCTGCTTCATGCCAAATAGCTGTGTTTTTCTCAACAACTCTTAATTCTCTGTGAAGCTTATGTCTGTTCAAAGTTGATTACTGACTTTCCCATCACTTCTTTCACACTTCAGGAAACCGTCCTCTAGATCCATGCTGTTCCTGCAGTTAAAGTATTTAGTGCATTTCCCCCAGTGTTTGCAATCTATCTCTTCCTCAGTATCTACTGGTCCTTTTGAGGATTTTCATTGGTGATCTGTATGGCTTGCTTAAAAACATTGGAAGCAATGCACACAGGCAAATGGGATCCAGCATTAAGGGCGACTAGCTGCCCTAGGGATATCAGTCCTCCCATAGACCTGTACACTCCCAGCATGTGTGCTGGGAGTGCTCTGGTAATATTTAAATAAGCTTACCTTGCATTATAGCACGGGCAGTTCAGTTCAGTGTAAGCACATGCAAAACCTGAAGAACTACTGTCCTGTGGCCACTGCACCAGGACCGTATTATCCACTCTGTAGACAAAATGTGGACCGTGTCATTCAATTTGGAGGACACAATGTGACCCCTTTAGGATCAGAGGCTCCTTTCTAGATCATTTGTGGCAATAGTGTTGATTTTCTCATGATACCACTGAGTTTCATAGAAAATACCATGACATTCAAGCCATTCCAAGAGGACTTTTTGAAGCCAGTAATACTTCTCCAATGGCAATGGCCTGAAATACTACGGCAAAGTCAATTTCACATAGAAACTATTGTTTATTTACTAGGAAAGTAACAGTCTGCTCCATTTAAGCAATTAAAGCTCACCCATTGCTGCAGGATTTAGCATCTTGAGATTAGTGCAGAAGACTTGCCATCACATTGATCATCTCCAGTGATAAAAACATACAGCCAATTATTACCCTGATAAGTGGCAGGTAACATTCACGCCACACAAGTGCCAGGCAATGACCATCTCCAACAAGCGAGAGTCTAACCACCTCCCCTTGACATTCAATGGTATTACCATCACAGAATCCCCCACCATCAACATCCAGGGGGGTCACCATTGACCAGAAACTTAACTGGACCAGCCACATAAATACTGTGGCAACAAGAGCAGATCAGAGGCTGGGTATTCTGCGGCGAGTGTCTCACCTACCGACTCCCCAAAGCCTTTCCACCATCTACAAGGCACAAGTAAGGAGTGTGATGGAATACTCTCCACTTACCTGGATGAGTGCAGCTCCAACAACACTCAAGAAGCTCGACACCATCCAGGACAAAGCAACCCGCTTGATTGGCAACCCATCAACCACCTTAAACATTCACTCCCTCCACCACCGGCGTACCGTGGCTGCAGTGTGTACCATCTACAAGATGCACTGCAGCAACTCGCCAAGGCTTCTTCGGCAGCACCTCCCAAACCCGCAACCTCTACCATCTAGAAGTACAAGGGCAGCAGACGCATGGGAACACCACCACCTACAAGTTCCCCTCCAAGTTACAAACCATCCTGACTTGGAAGTATATCGCTGTTCCTTCATCATCATTGGGTCAAAATCCTGTAACTCCCTCCCTAACAGCACTGTGGGTGTACCTTCATCACACGGACTGCAGCGATTCAAGGCGGCGGCTCACCACCACCTTCTCAAGGTCAACTAGGGATGTACAATAAATGCTGGCCTTGCCAGCGACGCCCACATCCCATGAATGAGTTTTAAAAAAATAACTCCCTCCTAGTTAGCAATTATTCTTCAGGTAACTCCTTCTCAGGTAGCCATTCAATTGCATGTAACTCCTACCCAGATGTGCGCTATCCTCTAGATTCATGCTGTGTCTACAGTTAAAGTATTTAGTGCATTTCCTCCAGTGTTCATAAGATATTTCTATGTCTTCCTCAGTATCCACTGATCATTTTGATGATTTTCATTGGTGATCTATATGGTTTGCTGAATTTAAACAGCGTTCCCCGCTGGTTCTTTATGGGGCTTGTAACCTTTGGACTCATCCGACACCGTTACACAAACCCAGGTCTACGTCGTCCATTCAAGGTACAGTATAATTGGTTATTTATTAAGCAGAAGGCAGCTCAATACCAGGGTACATAAGAACATAAGAACATAAGAAATAGGAGCAGGAGTAGGCCAATTGGCCCCTCGAGCCTGCTCCACCATTCAATAAGATCATGGCTGATCTGATCCTAACCTCAAATCTACTATCACTCTCCATCCCACCCAAACCCATGTGATCTCCCGGGAGAGGCGAAAAGCCAGATTAAAAAACCCAATGGCCAATTTGGGAGAAAAAATCTGGGAAATTCCTCTCCGACTCATCTAGGCGATCGAAACTCATCCAGGAGACCACTCTGTCCCTATATTTTCTACAGTACTTACCTTCTGTAAAGGCGATCTCCACCCCAGCCAGGAACAGGAATAAAACCATCTCCTGAAATCTAACAGAATTAGAACACAAGAAGTAGGAGCAGAACCAGGCTACACGGCCCCTGGGCCCGCTCCACTACCCACAAGGCCACGACCATTCTGAACCTAGACTCATGTCCAATTTCCTGCCCGCTCCCCGTAACCCTTAATTCCCTTTACTTCTAGGAAACTATCTATTTCTGTTTTAAATTTATTTAATGATGTAGCTTCCACAGCTTTCTGGGGCAGCAAATTCCACAAACCTACCACCCTCTGAGTGAAGAAGTTTCTCCTCATCTCAGTTTTGAAGGAGCAGCCCCTTATTCTAAGATTATGCCCCCTAGTTCTAGTTTCACCCATCATTGGGAACATCCTCACCGCATCCACCCGATCAAGCCCCTTCACAATCTTATATGTTTCAATAAGATCGCCTCTCATTCTTCTGAACTCCAATGAGTAGAGTCCCAATCTACTCAACCTCTCATCATATGTCCATCCCCTCATCCCCGGAATTAACCGAGTGAACCTTCTTTGTACTGACTCGAGCGCAAGTATGTCTTTTCTTAAGTATGGACACCAAAACTGTATGCAGTATTCCAGGTGCGGTCTCACCAATACCTTGTACAACTGCAGCAATACCTCCCTGTTTTTATATTCTATCCCCCTAGCAATAAAAGCCAACATTCCATTGGCCTTCTTGATCACTTGCTGCACCTGCATACTAACTTTTTGAGTTTCGTGCACCAGGACCCCCAGATCCCTTTGTACTACAGTACTTTCCAGTTTCTTGCCATTAAGATAATAACTTGCTCTATGATTTTTCCTGCCAAAGTGCATAACCTCACACTTTCCAGTATTATATTCCATCTGCCAAATCTCTGCCCACTTACTTAGCCTGTCTATGTCCCTTTGCAGGTTTTTTATGTCCTCCTCACTCACTACTTTCCCTCCCATCTTTGTATCATCTGCAAACTTTGATATGTTACACTTGGTCCCCTCCTCCAAATCGTTAATATAGATTGTAAAGAGTTGGGGACCCAGCACTGACCCCTGCGGAACACCACTAGTTACTGATTGCCAGTCTGAGAATGAACCATTTATCCCAACTCTCTGCTTTCTGTTAGAGAGCCAATCCTCCACCCATGCCAGAATATTACCCCCAATCCCATGATTTTTTATCTTGAACAATAATCTTTTGTGTGGCACCTTGTCAAATGCCTTTTGGAAGTCTAAATACACTACGTCCATTGGTTCCCCTTTTTCCACCCTGTATGTTACTTCCTCAAAGAACTCAAGCAAATTTGTCAAACATGACTTCCCCTTCATGAAACCATGCTGAGTTTGTCCTATTAAATTATGTTTATCCAAATGTCCCGTTACTGTCTCCTTAATAATTCTCCCCACTGCTAGCTCCAGCTCTTGGCTCATTCTTACCTTGTCTGAATTTTTGAGAAAGGTATAGGGCCTTGTAGTGGGCTCCTCTCCCTCCATTCTGTCCCCAATGACTTGCCTGTTGAAGGTCTTGATCTCCACCGAGGCCTTCAGTGTGTCTTGTTTTCCGACCTTTGGGCCGCTTCTGCCCCTTTAAAGGTCCCTCGCTGGATCTTCTGGTGATGAAGTGCTATCTCCGCTGCAGCATTGGCGGAGTTTCCTCTTTTGCACTGACGGGTTCCCTCAAAGGGGGGAAGCCCTGTTCCAGGAAAATGGGTCGGGCAGAGGCGGATACGAAGAGGCGAGCAGAACTCCACTCCAAAGAGGAGAATCCCCCTTCCATAATTTGGGGCTCCTCCTGATCCCAGGGCACTTTGTTCCCAGATCCTACAGACTTAGGATGTTGTAAATACACACTCAGCCATCTAGAGCTTTGAGAAGAGGGTGGCCATCCTATCCAAACAGCACGACTCTCCATTGCTGCACCACCTCTAAAGCTTCATCCTGAAATAGGTGGCGTTTTCTCAGAAACCACATAGTGGATGAAACCACCTGAGGTACACTTTGTACACAACATGTAACTTCCCTTTAAATGCTGCTACCTTGCCAGTTTTCCCACCACCATCCAATGACACTGCCGGTCAGGCTCCCTGTACACATTCTTCCAATGTAGGGAGCCCTTTATAATGTGACTGAACTAGTCTCACAAAATTGGATGAGGTCAGTCCTCACCACCAGCACAGGTGTGCCCGCGTCATGGTGAGCTCAGCCTCAATCTTTCCGGTCTTGCAAGATTGAGGCTTATATATTATTTTTTAAAATAAAATAATCAGAATGTGTTATATAACACAGTGTGCACATTTTATTATATATATTTATTAATAAATTATAAAATACTATTTTGTTCTGAAGCGGTTAAACAACATTGCTGTTAAAAGTATCTGGGAAGAGATCTGATCAAAAATGCTCTTATCTCCTTAGGTTCCAATCATCATTCCTGGAATCTTTACTGTAATGTGCCTGTTCCTTGTAGTCATGTCCCTTTACTCAGACCCTATCAACACTGGGATTGCTTGCGCTTTAACCCTATCCGGTGTACCTATCTATTATCTGATGGTATGCCGGCCTCAAGGACCAGCCTGGTGCAGAAAAGCACTTCGTAAGTACAGAGATGTAAAGTTATACCTGTGTGATAAGGACTGAAATAAAGGATCCAAAAGGACCTGATGAATACGGAGTGAAGGAAAAATGAAAGTACTTAGTGAGCCGTAGTGTGAATGTTGTGAGGCTCCTCTCCCAGCTGGAAGCATTGCTTAATGGAGCAGGAATTGGAGTATCGGGTGCAGGAAGCCAACGTGGCCAATTCACAGTGCTCCCAAATTTCCAGTGATTAATTTTAATTACCAGATAATCGAAAACATGCAAATCGGGCATGACGATCTCCATAGATGACTCTCCAATGCAGGCTACCATCAGGCAAGGCTCCACACTGGGAGCAGAGCCTCCTGAAACTTACCCTTACATAGAAAAAGTTGCAACATCTCACAATTATAAAGGTTAAGCATTGGATGGGTCAATTGGATGATTCTGCATTTGGAATGTACTTAAGATCGGATCCAGTGTTGACACTCATATGCATGTGGCAAGGGTAAATTCATGTTGGAGAAGCCATGCCTTGGATGAGACAGCAACCTACCTACTTGGCCTGTGTCATAGGGTGAGAAGGCATTTCAACTTTCTACTAAAAAATCAGGTATCTAGTTTCCATGTGAACAATTTGCATATGTTTCCGCAGCTCCTTTGCTGTGTTTTGTCTCGTACATACATTTTTTTTCTCACTCCCCACTCAGAGCACTTACATAGGGAGGCTTACTTAAAACAATTGCATTATTCAACTCCCCCCAGGTGATTTCATCAAGGCCTTTTAGAATTTCAAATGGACAGACTGTCATGTCCATTCGGGGTGGGCATTTCATAGCAAAGATCAGGGCTGGGATTTTGCTCCCGCTCTGTGAAATTAATTTCCGTTTATTGGGCTTATTAAGCCCGCCCAGTGCGTTTCCCAACCAATTAGAGGAAGCAGGTCTGGTGACATCATTTGATGACATGTCATCAGCCGGTTTCCTTAAAGGGACCATGTGCAAATTTATTTTGACATTTGTGCTCAGTGTTCTACAGCATTGAGATGCTGCAAACACAGATTGCACAAAGGCACAGGGCTGCACCCAGGCTCTCCCATGACTTCCTCCATATGGAGGGAGTCACAGCATGCAGGGAGGTCTTCTTCCCTTCCCATAGGCAGAAGAGACCTCCCCAGGAGATCAACACAGACTGGTTGCACATTGCAGAGGAGGGCACAAACAGGGATGTGGTCAGGAGGACCTGGGTGCAGTGCCGCAAACCTTTCAATGATCACAGTAGACCACAAAATGTTAGTACAAAACCACACTCAACCTTATCCTGCTGTGCCTCTCATCACATCCCCATCACCTTCCCTACCCTACTCCTGCACATCCTTACTCACACCAACTTACCTTGCATCTTCACCCATCCCTCTCTATCTATATTATCACATCCCCATCTCATTAGCCACCCCTCACACTCACCCTCATCCTGGTGCAATCGTACCAACTAACAACACACAAGGGTAGGCACTTGGGTGTTTTATTTATTGTTCATGTAAAGTTTCTGTTAATGTGCTGTCAAACATTGAAACCTTTATTTTTAACACTTTGCATTCTTGGACAGATTTGTGTGCACCTTTGGAAGTGGCTTAGTGAGTTGCAGTGAATGGTGAGACATAACGGTAACCTCCGCAATGGTGATGAGTGTGAAAGGAATGGCTTGGGCATTGTAGTGATGCTTTATGGTGTTGGTGTGGGGTTGTGCCAACCTGGCACATCATGTGGCAGCCAGGGTGTACAGCATCAAGTGAAGTAAATCTGGCCATGGTGAGGCCATCTCTGGCCTCCCGGGCAGTAATGTGGTCGCGTGCTGATGCCCTCTGTCCTGTGCAGCATCGGTTGATTGCGGAGAAGGTTGGTGTTGTTGGTGCTGCTGGTGTGCCTGGTGCTGCTGGTGTTGGGGCTGATCATGGTGGGATTCTGAAGACCAAGGTGAGAGAGTATAAAGGGCACCCATGCTGATGGAATAGATGGCAGGTGAAGTAGAGATGACAGAAGCGATCTGTCAATGGTGAGAGAGGTAATGAGGTCAGACTGGATGGAGATGTGTAAAGACTTGCAGCATGGCGAATCTGTTGTGGAAATGCAGTGAGGAACAGCTTGTGGCTGAGGGAAGATATCTCTGTAAGGTGGGAGCTTTTACTTTACATTTGAAGCTGTCAACTCAACAGCTGATTCAATGGCCAGTGAACTCCTGCATCAGCTTGACAGACATGGTCCACGACCAGCGTGAACCCCTTGGGCGAGCTGTCAAATGCAAAAGGTAAGCTGAAAATCATTCTTAAGTGGCTCTAAACAAGCCATTAATGACCTCAATTGGGTCGCCCGCTGCTGCCTGTCGGGTCTGCTCAGCGCTGACAGACCCGACATCAGGAAAGGCACTGGGAGTGAGTTGACAGTGGGTTACCGACCCGCTGTCAAAGATATCAAATTCCCCACTCGACTGGCCACCAATTCCGTCCACTTATCCCCTGGAAAATTACAGCCCAAGAAATGAAAAACTTAAGAATATAGCTAATTTAGCTATATTCAGAAAGAATTCTTTCTTTAGCAAATGTCTCTGTAACAGTACTCAGTGTTACTAATTAAACATGTTTAAATTCAGGAATTTTACTAAGAACCTTTCTCCAAATAGTACAGTCCTTCCAAGATTTCTTGCTCTTGTATTAACCCCTTTACTGCAATATATCATCACCCCCATGATGGTCTGTCTACTACCACCTGGGTTGGACTCCACCAGCTAGAGATCACATTCACTTTTGCATTCTTTTTAAAAGAGAGAGAGGAGAGAGAACAGAGAAGTAAAAGAGAGAGAAAGAGAAAAATTGATTGCATTTGTCACATTTGGTCCAGGTTCAAAATTGAATGCAATGGATTGCAAAAAATATAGAAATAATGACTGCAGGGCATTGAATAATATACCCACAAACCAACCCTTCCAGTCACCTGCTTCCCTAGGATCTTTATCAGTTTTAAGTCAAGATGTAATTCACAGACGTTTGTAACAAAACAATGTGACACAGTATATGACGCAGGGTATATTTTCTGACCACATTAACAAAAGCATTAACCCATTTAAAATAAATGGATTAACGCCAGCATCAAAATAATACCGATCGGAAAATAATCTTTTGCATCTTGTTCAGGGTATATTCAATCTGTACTCACACTTAAGAAGTACAAAGTGCCTTGACTGTGGTAAATGCAAGAATTTCAAGTATGCTCTGCCTTAGCCTTGACATTTTATCAGTGCATAAGATTCATCTGATGTTTTATAAATCCCCTTTTTTTCTATTTGTTCTCAGAAAATAGGCAGCATTCACACGGCGGCATTCATTGTCCATCTCTTGTTGTCCAGAAAAGATGTATAACTGAGTGGCTTGTGAGGCCATTTCAGAGGGCATATATGGAGTGGGCTTGGGATGAAGGTGGTTTCGGCAGGTTCCCATGAACTAGTTGGCTTTTTACAACAGTCTTGCAGCTTTCACTGTCATTTATTTCTGGTGCTAGCCCAAAATGTTCAGATTTATTGTATTCAATTTCACAATTTGCCGCTGTGGGATTTGAACTCAACTTCAGGGCTGCTAGACCAGTACCAGAAACACTAGGCTACCATACATCTGCAATCTATAAGGTCATCACTTAAAGAAACAATTGGGCCCATTAGTACTCCTTTTGATAGTTAAACACTCGCAAAAATCAATGGCCCGTAATTTGCGGTCAGCGGCGAAGTAAAAGCATCGCCTCTGGCCCTGAAGTAAGCTTCCCACTAAGATCTCACGATCTCTGTGGCGAGACGTTCAGCTTTTCCGACATGCAGTTGAAATCAGTGCAAGTTAATGGGGAATCCCTAACGCACGCTGCTGTGACGTCAACAAGCTGTCTAAGCAGCCAATCACAATGCAGAATTCTCACAGAGAACCAGGAAGTGAGTAAGCTCCTTTGATTCTAAGGGGGAGAAATTGGGTGAGTAGCGCCACTTGTTAGTGCCTAAAGAGGCAGGCAGTGGCTGTAGCGCCACTGGCTGCGCCTCCCAGGATATTGAGCTGGGGCGATAATGGTGGCGTTAGCCTTTTGCGCTGCGCCGCCACCGATGACGTCATTGGTGTGCGCAGTGCCCCATTCGCGTCCCGTTCGCGATATTTGGTAGCGAACGCCACAGTTGCGCCATTCGCTACCCGCGCCCGGTTCACGGGGCCTTACTGTGCCGGCAGCGGCACAAGTTAAGGTGGAGGTGCGGGGCGGCCGCCTTTTTCGGCGGCCGCCTGCCAGCACCTCCATCCCCGGCCTCCTGACCCCCCCCCCCCCCGCGGCATTGCCGGCTGTTTCCCGAGAGCCCGGCACTTCTCCTCGGTGCCGGGCTCTTTTGCCGGCACTTGCGATCGGGGATCGCGCTGGTGCAGGCCCCTCCCCCTTAACAATGGGAGGAAGGCCTGCAGTACCACAGCCTGCCGTGCCGCAGCGTGTGGCGCTGCAGCACGTTGCGCTGCGATATTCAGTTTCAGCGCCCTAAGAGGGACGTGGAGCGCCTCGAGCCTCACCCCGTGTCCCTCGAGGGGCAATGAAACTGAATATCTGACGATCGCTGAAGCCTCGAACGCTGCGCTAAATCCTGCGCTCAGGCGACTTTTGCGCCACTTTGGCACCCCAACCCAATTTCTAGGCCTAACTTTTAAAAAATGTTATAGAGAGCAAAAGAAAGATTGGGGCTCTCACATGGAGAAAAGGTAAACCTGAAATAAAGATGAACAAACATTTGTTTAAAAAAGTTTTAAAGTTAAAGGGGGAAAAATTCGGTATCGATCATTTTGGGGCACTAACATCAGTCGGCCGCAAACTTTAGCGCCCGGCGCAAATTAACGCCGGAAACCGCGAAATTCGTCTCCAGCGCCCCTGGAGGCGATTGGAGTGCTAAATCAAGCGCTACACACTTCTCTTCGGGCGCTAACATCGGGGAATGGGGTGCTACCTCAGAGCGCTACTCAAGCTCAAGCGCTGTCAATTACCAAGTCCTCAGACAGACTGGTGCCTTCCAGTTCTTAAAGGGGAGGTTCAATTATGCTGCACAACCACACCCTGATCATTGCTGCTTTTGACCTGGGCCTGCAAGGAGGTGCAATTCTTCAACCAGGAATATCATGGATGCTCAGAGGGCCAGGGAGAGAGCTCACCAGTTCAGCAACCATGCATTGGAGGCTCTGGTTGTGGCTGTGGAAAAACAGGAAGCACACGCCTTTAAATAGCACTCCCCCAGCTTCCAGCCGACTGCAAACAGTCCCCCTCTACCTGTCGTTCTTAGCGGCAGGTGCTGAGGCAGGGAGCGAGAATCATTTTCCGGTCTGGTGCACTACCGGGTCGATGGGCGCTTGGAGGATGTCACGATCTCTGGGCGCAGGAGATCGTGGCGGTAGTGTTTAGCGCCACCGCAAACCGCCAGTTGAATTTCACGGGCGGCGCTAAAATCACCGCGCACAAGTGGTAAGCCGTTAGCGCCCCCCCGGAGGCGCTAACGGGAGGCACTAACCAACCGAATTTTTCCCCCAAAGTGAGTTTTTCAGGGCCAGAACGTTTGTTTAGCAGTCAATACACTGTTAAAACCCCAGTTACACCTAATCTAACAAGGCCTAACTTTTAATGGGGTTTTTAGCAGTAACATTACTGCGAAAGAGTTGAAGTTTTCATCAGTTTCCCTGATTTCATAGATTACGCAGATTGCTGGCTATGGGGTGAGGTGGGGGGCACAGCGGTGAATGACTGACTGACCATAACTTCAGGATTTCTGCGTTAGGATGCGCATGCGTTACATCCTGAAGTAGTGGTCAGTTTTAAAGGGGTCATAAACCAACGGCAAATTCCAGGCCAGTAACGTTAACATCCTTCTGTTTGTTTGGTGAGATTGTTTTAATGCCTTCTACCTGTATTTGTACTCCAACATTAGTTACAGAGTGTATCTGCTTGCTCTTCCAGACCTCTTCAATGTCAAACTGCAGATGTTAATGAACGTGGTGCAACAGGAGATTGTGACCTACTGAGAATCTGACAGAGCACTCTCGAACCCTTCTGAACACTCATCGTGGAATCATTGCAAGGGTTCGTCCACAAAGCACAAGTCCTGAGTGAAAGGATATGATCAGTATGTGAGAAATGCTCTCTCACTAACTCTGCATTACGTAAAATTATTATGTAAGAAAATCTGCTGTTAACTTCACTAGTTCACTTCTTTCATGACTAATTTTCTGAATTATACAATATGAAAGTAGGTGCTGGATAAATTATGCTTAGTTGTCAAGACTGAAGAATTTATAAACACATTTTTAAAAATTCAAGAGAAAGGACTAAAGAACAAAAGAAAGAAAAAAGGGAGTGTTAAAAAGAGAGTGAGAAATGGTGAATTATCATGTTTCTTAGAATTGTCTCAAACAATGAATTGCTCTGAAGTCCTGTGACTGTTGTTATGTATGCAAACTGGTAAATCGTTTGATAAAACTTGTTGGCCCAAAAAACGGGGCTTTAATTTACAAGAACAAAAGTCTATAAATCTGGGAAACCAGTTTCTAAAGTGCCTCATTATGTTTGAAATAGACATTACTGAACATTTTTGAAACTTGATGTATATTACAGATATCAGCAACTGCCAGACTAACTACATCGACTGAGATTTGTTGTCAAAAACTAGCAAACATCACTAAAATGGTCAATAAAGCTCCAGAATCATACAAGTGGACTGGCATATTGATTTTCCATGTTTAACAAAATAGACGATGAAGAAGCCATGGTATATTATAAAAGTATTTTCCTGGTGTCTTGGGAGGTACAGATAATTCCCAGGATATTTTGAGGTGCAAAAGTGTCCAACAAATAAGCCTGACCTTACAAACCACCGCAAAAATAAAAACACTCATGTACATCAGGATAATGATGGAATTTCGATGTTTTGCAATACTCTCTCCTTCTCAAAACTCAGCTCTTCGACCAAGCTTTTGGTCACCCCTCCTTTTGTTCATTTGCACTTTAAAACTCTGACATGTCTTGGAATGTTTCTTCTACATTAAAGGCACTATATAAATGCAAGTTGTTGTTACCATGGCTGGGATGAGAGAGAGCGTTTCTGGTGCAGCCTTTATAAAGCTACTGCCAGTTAAAAGGCAACATCACTTTTCAGCAAGATGACAGAAGAAGCAGTATCAGGTGTGTGAGCAGCTGGCAGGGCCCCAAGTTTTCCAATGTGTCCACGAAGATGCTGCTGGCAGAGGTGAGGGCCTAGAAGGTCCGTCTGATAGGCATGGAGGGGAGGAAGCCCCATAAGAGAGTGGTGAAGGCTGTCTAGGAGGAGGTGGCAGAGGCAGTCAGTGCAACCTCCACCACCCCAAAAACTACTACACAGTGCAAGAGGTTCAATGACCTCATAAGGGTGGCCAATGTAAGTGAAAGCTCTGGTGTCAATACACACATCCTCTACCACTCATACAGCTACACTCAGCTCCTTGCCTCTCAGGCTCTTTCCCTCTCACCTCCTGGGTGTTAGGGAAACTCACTTTTGCAAAGGGCAACCTCTCCAAACACTCAAGCACCTTCTGTACTTGCTTGTATTGAATGTTTTACCTGTGTGACGCTAGGCAACTCAATGCTGGTTTCCTTATTAATAAAGATAGCAGCCAGGAGTTTCTACTTCTCTGCTCAGCAGCCAACGATTTCCCACCCAAACATTTTTATGGGTGAAAAATCACAGGCTGGCAAATGCAGAACTGGGATATCTTGGCCATTGTGTTCAGCTAATGTTAAAGGGGAAAGGTAAAACTGCAGGTAAGTAGCACTACAAATAAATGCTTATCCACTGAACAGCGTCCTGCTCTATATTTCTTTTAAACATTTTACTTCATTTGGAAGGTTCTGTCATTGAGCACAGAACACATCCATTTGGTGCAGCACTGGGTGGAGCAGACATACTGGAGTGACATACGGCAAGAAGATCCACACAGCTGATGCACAGAAGTGGTATTCACAGTGACTATACCAGTAGACCAATGTGCGCTCCATCCCACAACTCCATGGTGCTTTATACCTGTCTAAAATCAAACTGGGAACAGGATCATCATTTGAGTTCTGATTTATTTTTGTTAAAAATAAAAATTTAATTGGGGTGCATTGATAATGCAACTTTAACATTCCTGTGAAGCTATAGTATGATTCCACCCCAAATAGCGAGTGCTTCTGCAAACAAAATACAGAAATAACCAGGGGACAACATGAGGAAACAGATTTCTTTAGGCAAGTGAACCTTTGGTATTGGTTTTTTGAGAAATTTCTGGAGCAGCCCATCCAAAAGCGGATAGATGGTAACCCCATCAGTTTAATACTTCATCCATATTTAATGTGGAGTTCGCAAGATCACTGGATAATTATGGATCAGGAAGGCCATTCGCCCCATCTTAATTCATCCATCCAGACACATTTACAGTCCCCCTAGAGCGGCATCCAGTTGGTTTTTAAACTATTCCAGGGTTTTCACCTCCATTACACTACCAGAAGGGTGTAAAGAACATCCCCATAGAGTCATCGAGTTATACAGCACAGAAAGAGGCCCTTCGGCCCATCGTGTCCGCACCAGCCATCAAACCCTATCTATTCTAATCCCATTTTCCAGAACTTGGTCCATAGCATTGTATGCTATGGCGTTTCAAATGCTCATCTAAATGCTTCTTGAATGTTGTGAGGGTTCCTGCCTCTACCACCCTGTCAGGTAGTGAGTTCCAGATTCCAACCACCCTCTGGGTGAAAAGTGTTTCCTCAAATCCCCTCTAAACCTCATCTCAGTCCTAAATCTACATTTTACTAGTTGGACCATATGGGCCCTTGTCCTACTTTTGCAATGTAATTTAAAGTACTAATCCAGCTTTTACTTCTTCTGTGCCCTCAACTATGTTATATACAGGAAACTTTGTGATATCCGGCACCGACGGGACCGAGCTGTTGTCGTCCCATCAAAACTGCCGGACAAACCAGCGCTAATGTTAAAACATACGGAGCTTTTGAGCTCCGTATCTAGCAACAAACCCTGTTGCTTACAGCTTCTAAACAGTCGGCCGTAGCTTGCAAGTGTCTCTGTAGCTAAGCAACAGCTTTAGCTAGACCTTGCAGAGCCTGACTGGTGAAAAAAAAGCAACGAAAAGAAAAAAAACTTACTGAACCGACTCCTGAATTTTGCCGGTGGATCGAGCATTCCGGACAGTTAGCCTCCGGATAAACTGAAGTTTCCTGTACCTCTGTAAGATCAATTCTCAGGAGTCTCCTTTCTAAGCTGAAAAGCCCATGCTTCAACAGCATTTTCTCATAGCTCAGACCTTTGACTTTAGCAATCAGCCTCATGGCTCTTCCCTGCTCTGCAACCTGTGCTTGAATGTCTCCCTTGAGGCTGAAACTTGGGTTCTTGAGCTGTAACTTGAGGCTGCCCAACTCCCAATACTAATTCCTTGTAGGACCCGAACACTCCATTAAATTATGCTTAGTTGTCAAGACTGAAGAATTTATAAACACATTTTAACAAATTCGAGTGAAAGGATTAAAGAATAATACAACAAAAGAAAGAAAAAAGGGAATGTTAAAAAGAGAGTGAGAAATGGTGAATTATCATGTTTCTTAGAATTGTCTCATACAATGAATTGCTCTGAAGTCCTGTGACTGTTGTTATGTATGCAAACTGGTAAATTGTTTGATAAAACTTGTTGGCCCAAAAAACGGGGCTTTAATTTACAAGAACAAAAGTCTATAAATCTGGGAAACCAGTTTCTAAAGTGCCTCATTTTGTTTGAAATAGGCATTACTGAACATTTTTGAAACTTGATGTGTATTACAGATATCAGCAAATGCCAGACTAACTACATCGACTGCGATTTGTTGTCAAAAACTAGCAAACATCACTAAAATAGTCAATAAAGCTCCAGAATCATACAAGTGGACTGGCATATTGATTTTTCATGTTTAACAAAATAGATGATAAAAGTATTTTCCTGGTGTCTTGAGAGATACAGATATTTCCCAGGATATTTTGAGGTGCAAAAGTGTCCAACAAATTTGCCTGACCTTACAAGCCACAACAAAAATAAAAACACTCATGTACATCAGGGTAATGATGGAATTTCGATGTTCTGCCATATTTTTGAGGTATACCAGTAATTACAGATTGTGGATGGAGGAGCTGATATGCAAGAGTAAAATAGTTTGTGTGTTTGTGATGGAGGAGCTGATGGATGAACTGTGCACATGCTGGTGATGGAGGAACAGGTAGATGGACTGTGTGCTTGTGTGCAAGCTGGTAATGGAGGAGCCGGTATTTGACAGGAAGAGGGACTCTACATGCCAACCTGGGAATCTTACAGGATCAAAAAAGGTGTGCATCTTCAAAAAGCTGACAACTCAAAAACAGTCCAGAAAATAGATCTATGACCAGTAGTTACATTGAGAATCCAGTAACCTTATTACAACTTAGTTATCTATTACTTGCAAAGCAGAATGTTACAGCAAAAATTGCTGGGATGTTTCCTCATTTCTTGTGGGGAAATTGAGGTCTGTTGTAGATATATATCGGTACTCTCTGTTGCTAAAGCCTGGTTGTTTATCTGGTTGTCACAATGTTACAGAGGCACTCTTCTCACCCTATCCCAGTTCACAATGACACTCATCTTCTCCTTTCTCACTCTCCAGTACATGCTGACACTCTTCTCCCTCTCCCCATCAGCTCACAGCGGTATTCACCACCCCCTTGCCCACTCTTTCTCTCCACCCTCAATTCAAACCTTTAAGCTGCACATTTCTCGAATGCTCTCCTGACTGTTATTGCATCCTCTACCCTCTGTAAACTTCAGTTTGTCTGAAATATTCCTGCCATTATCTTATCCTGCACCAAGTCCTGCTCAACCATCCCCTGACTTTGCTGACCAACATGGCTCCCAGTCCCTCAACACCTCAAATTTAAAATTCTCCTATTCATGACCTTGAACCTCCCTACCTCTGTCAACTCTTCCAGCCCTACAACCGCCCCCCCAAACCCAACCCCAGAACTCTCCATTCCTCTGGCTCTGGTCTCTTGTGCAATCCCCTCCCTTTGCCCCAAATCCCCTCCATAAACCTCTCTGCCTCTCCACCTCACTCTCCTTCTTAAAACTCAGCTCTTCGACCAAGCTTTTGGTCACCTGCCTTTTGTTCATTTGTTCTTTATAACTTTGACATGTCTTGGGATGTTTCTTCTACATTAAAGGCACTATATAAATGCAAGTTGTTGTTACCATGGCTGGGATGAGAGAGAGCGGTTCTGGTGCAGCCTTTATAAAGCTACTGCCAGTTAAAAGGCAACATCACTTTTCAGCAAGATGACAGAAGAAGCAGTATCAGGTGTGTGAGCAGCTGGCAGGGCCCCAAGTTTTCCAATGTGTCCACGAAGATGCTGCTGGCAGAGGTGAGGGCCTAGAAGGTCCGTCTGATAGGCATGGAGGGGAGGAAGCCCCATAAGAGAGTGGTGAAGGCTGTCTAGGAGGAGGTGGCAGAGGCAGTCAGTGCAACCTCCACCACCCCAAAAACTACTACACAGTGCAAGAGGTTTGATGGCCCTTCAATAACCACAAAACTAGAAGTTATAGACTTAAACAAGTTGGCTTTTAATCACTAAGATCAAAGCTAACATCTCAACACGCCGACTGGTTCACAGGAATGAGTCATACAGATCCTGGGATCTTTATGTAAGAGAAGTCAGGGGCGGAGCCAAGAGCCAAGACCTGGAACCTTCCAGGTAAGTCGGGAAAGAGGAAGTGAAACTATACACCGTGGGCGAGGGTAATATACATGAGTGCAAAACAAATACAGAATCAAGACAAACAGATTTCATTACATTCACCCCTTCTATAGATTTAGTCCATCGGGGTGATGTTTCTTAAAAGTTGGTATAAGTGAGTCTGTCAGGAGGTTTTGCAGTTCTCAGGGATCGACGCAAAGCCGGTTGGGGTGCCTCTAGCGGAGTGGATTCTGGTTCCTCCGCTGTCCGGGCCTCCGCAGTGTCTTCCAGGTTATCTGCAGTGTCCTCCAGGTTAAAGTTGGGTATTGATACCTCTGGGCGTCCTGTCTCTTTGTAGTGTAGGTCTTCATCGGGTAGTCTCCCATCGTTCTCTCCGCTCCCCGAGGGAGCGAGGTCTTTTATGGAAACAGTATCCTCTTGCCCGTCAGAGTATTCGATATAGGCGTACTGAGGGTTTGCATGGAGGAGCTGTACCTTTTCCACAAAGGGGTCCGTTTTATGGCCTCTCACGTGCTTCCGCAATAGTACTGTCCCCGGAGACGTCAGCCACGCGGGTAGAGATATGCCCGAGGTGGATTTCCGGGGGAAAACGAACATCTTTTCGTGAGGGGTAGCATTAGTGGCAGTACATAACAGAGACCTTATGGAGTGGAGCACGTCTGGGAGGACTTCCTGCCAGCGGGAGGTCGGAAGGCCTTTTTACTTTAAGGCTAATGTGACAGCCTTCCAAACAGTAGCATTCTCCCTTTCCACTTGCCCATTACCCCGGGGGTTGTAGCTAGTGGTTCTGCTAGTGGCTATCCCCTTCGAGAGCAAGAACTGGCGCAGCTCGTCACTCATGAATGACATCCCCCTATCGCTGTGTATGTAGTTCGGCATGCCAAACATGCAGAATAGATTACAGAGACACTTGATGACCATGGCACTGGTCATGTCTGGGCCGGGAATGGCGAAGGGGAAGCGGGAATATTCATCAATGATATTGAGGAAGTATACGTTACGGTCGGCAGAGGGAAGTGGTCCCTTGAAGTCCAGACTTAGGCGCTCGAATGGCCGTGTGGCTTTGATAAGGTGTGCACGGTCAGGCCTGTAGAAACGAGGCTTGCATTCCGCACAGATGCGGCAGGCTCTGGTCATTGCCCTGACCTCCTCGATGGAGTGGGGCAGATTGCGGGACTTTATAAAATGGTATAGTCGGGTGACCCCTGGGTGACAGAGGTTGTTGTGGAGACCCTGTAACTTGTCCGTATGAATGCTGGCACACATTCCCCGCGATAGGGCGTCTGGGGGTTCATTAAGGGCTCCCGGCCTGCACATAATATCATAGTCGAACGTGGATAGTTCGATCCTCCACCTGAGTATTTTGTCATTCTTGATTTTCCCCCTTTGTTTGTTATTAAACATGAAAGCCACCGACCGCTGGTCGGTGAGCAGGGTGAAACGTTTGCCGGCTAGGTAGTGTCTCCAGTGCCACACTGCCTCCACTATAGCCTGTGCCTCCTTCTCGACAGAAGAGTGCCTGATTTCAGGTCCCTGAAGGGTTCGGGAGAAGAAGGCCACAGGTCTCCCAGCCTGATTGAGGGTCGCGGCTAAGGCAAAGTCTGACGCACCGCTTTCGACTTGAAAGGGAATGCATTCGTCCACTGCACACACTGCAGCCCTTTCAATGTCCTGTTTAATATTGGTGAAAGCCTCCCGAGCTTCAGCTGATAGTGGGAAGGACGTTGATTTAATGAGGGGTCGGGCCTTATCAGAGTAATTGGGCACCCATTGGGCATAATACGAAAAAAATCCCAGGCACCTTTTTAAAGCTTTGGGATTGTGTGGCAGGGGCAGTTCCTTTAGGGGGCGTAATCGGTCAGGGTCCGGTCCAATTACCCCATCTTCCACCACACAGCCGAGGATACAGAGATGGGTTGTGTTGAAGACACATTTGTCTTCGTTGTAGGTTAGATTCAGCTTTAGGGCAGTTTTGAAAAATCTCACAAGATTTAGATCGTGGTCTTGCTGGTTGTGCCCGCAGATAGTGACATTGTCCAGATAGGGGTAGGTAGCTTGTAGTTTATTCTCGTCAACCATGCGGTCCATCTCACGTTGGAAGACCGAGACCCCATTTGTTACCCCGAAGGGCACTCTGAGAAAATGGTAGAGGCGCCCGTTCACCTCGAAGGCGGTGTATGGGCGGTCCTCCGTTCTAATGGGGAGCTGGTGATACGCGGATTTGAGGTCGATAGTCGAGAAGACTCGGTATTGCGCAATCTGGTTGACCATTTCTGATATGCGGGGTAAAGGGTAGGCGTCCAGCTGGGTATAAATATTAACAGTCTGGCTGTAGTCAATTACCATCCGTTTCTTTTCGCTATTTTTAACTATGACTACTTGGGCACGCCACGGGCTGGTACTGCATTCAATAATGCCTTCCCGCAGGAGTCTGTCCACTTCCGCCTTGATAAAGTGTCTGTCTTCCAGACTGTACCGTCTACTTTTGGTCGCTATGGGCCTACAGTTCGGAGCGAGATTAGCGAATAAAGAGGGGGGGCTGATTTTTAAGGTTGATAGGCCACAGACTGTGAGTGGCGGCTGGGACCCGCCATATGCTAGCGTGACTCTTTCGTGGTGGCACTGGAAGTCCAGGCCCAAGATTACATTAACACAGAGTTCTGGCATCACGAGGAGTTCAAAATCCTTGTAGTCCGTGCCTTTTACAGTCAGTGTTACCACACAGTAGCCCAAAATGTCCGAAGTGTGGGGCTTAGCAGCCATAGCAATTCTGCTCCGTGTAGGGGTTACCGTTAATGAGTGCCGCCGTACCAGGCTAGGGTGGATAAAACTCTCGGTACTCCCACAGTCAATTAAACATTTAGTTAAATTCCCGTTTACCTGTATGTCCATCATGGATTTTGTCAACGGGTGTGGCCTGGATTGATCCACCGTGATCGAAGCCACTGTTGGGCCCTGGGCGGCCGTTGAGTCGGGAAAAGATGGCGGATCCCAAGATGGCGGCCCGCACAGCACGCATGAGGCGGTGACGGAGTTGGAAATCGGATTCCCCCTGCAGACTTTGCTAAAATGCCCCTTTTTCTTACATTTGAAGCATGTAGCGTCCTTCGCTGGGCATCGTTGTCTGGGGTGCTTGGCCTGGCCGCAGAAGTAGCATTTCGGGCCTCGAGACATTGCCGCTGTAGTAGGACTCCTGGGTGAACTTCTGTGTGGGGACTCCGGCGGCGTAGAGCTGGTCTGAGACCTGGATGGGGAAGATGGCTGATTCCAAGATGGCGGCCCGCTCGGCGCGCACGAGGCGGTGAGGGCCGCATGGCCGGAAGAATAAGAGTCAGAGTTTCTCTGGGCCACATCCAGCGATCGCGCAGTGGCCACTGCCTTTTTTAAGTCCAGGACCTCCTTCTCCAGCAGTCTCTGCCGGATATAATTCGATTTGAGGCCCGTGATGAAGGAATCGCGGACCAATTCGTCAGAGTATGCGTTGGCCGTCACGGCCTTGCAGTTACAGTCCCGGACCAGGTCCTTTAGGCCCTGTAAGAAATCGTCCATTGATTCCTCTGGTCGCTGCCTGCGTGTAGCCAGCAGATGTCTGGCGTACACTTCGTTTACCGGCCTCTGGTATTGGGCCTTCAGGATAGTGATGGCCTCCATGTAAGAGGTGGCGTCCCGGATGAACGAATAAATCCGATGACTTACGCGAGTAGTCAGTAGACTCAGTTTATCTACCTCGCTAGCGGATGAGGCCCCCGCGAAGAGTTCGAAGCACTTGAGCCAGTGTCCAAATTGATTTGATGCTTCAGCAGAATGTGGATCCAAGTCCAGACGCTCTGGTTTTAGGAGTCGATCCATCCTAGTATTCTTTAGTGATTAAAATTGATGGGCCTTCAATAACCACAAAACTAGAAGTTATAGACTTAAACAAGTTGGCTTTTAATCACTAAGGTCAGAGCTAACATCTCAACACGCCAACTGGTTCACAGGAATGAGTCATACAGATCCTGGGATCTTTATGTAAGAGAAGTCAGGGGCGGAGCCAAGAGCCAAGACCTGGAACCTTCCAGGTTAGTCGGGAAAGAGGAAGTGAAACTATACACCGTGGGGGAGGGTAATATACATGAGTGCAAAACGAATACAGAATCAAGACAAACAGATTTCATTACAAGGTTCAATGACCTCATAAGGGTGGCCAATGTAAGTGAAAGCTCTGGTGTCAATACACACATCCTCTACCACTCATACAGCTACACTCAGCTTCTTACCTCTCAGGCTCTTTCCCTCTCACCTCCTGGGTGTTAGGGAAACCTTTCCAAACACTCAAGCACCTCCTGTACTTGCTTGTATTGAATGTTTTACCTGTCTGATGCTAGGCAACTCAATGCTGGTTTCCTTATTAATAAAGATAGCAGCCAGGAGTTTCTACTTCTCTGCTCAGCAGCCAACGATTTCCCACCCAAACATTTTTATGGGTGAAAAATCACAGGCTGGCAAATGCAGAACTGGGATATCTTGGCCATTGTGTTCAGCTAATGTTAAAGGGGAAAGGTAACACTGCAGGTAAGTAGCACTACAAATAAATTCTTATCCACTGAACAGCGTCCTGCTCTATATTTCTTTTAAACATTTAACTTCATTTGGAAGGTTCTGTCATTGAGCACAAAACACATCCATTTGGTGCAGCACTGGGTGGAGCAGACATACTGGAGTGACATACTGCAAGCAGATCCACACAGCTGATGCACAGAAGTGGTATTCACAGTGACTATAACAGTAGACCAATGTGCTCTCCATCCCACAACTCCATGGTGCTTTATACCCGTTTAAAATCAAACTGGGAACAGGATCATCATTTGAGTTCTGATTTATTTTTGTTAAAAATAAAAATTTAATTGGGGTGCATTGATAATGCAACTTTAACATTCCTGTGAAGCTATAGTATGATTCCACCCCAAATAGCGAGTGCTTCTGTAAACAAAATACAGAAATAACCAGGGGACAACATGAGGAAACAGATTTCTTTAGGTAAGTGAACCTTTGGTATTGGTTTTACTTTTTAGAAATTTCTGGAGCAGCCCATCCAAAAGAAGATAGATGGTAACCCCATCAGTTTAATACTTCATCCATATTTAATGTGGAGTTCGCAAGATCACTGGATAATTATGGATCAGGAAGGCCATTCGCCCCATCTTAATTCATCCATCCAGACACATTTACAGTCCCCCTAGAGCGGCATCCAGTTGGTTTTTAAACTATTCCAGGGTTTTCACCTCCATTACACTACCAGAAGGCCATTCCATGTGTTGATCACCCTTTGTGTAAAGAACATCCCCATAGAGTCATTGAGTTATACAGCACAGAAAGAGGCCTTTCGGCCCATCGTGTCCGCACCAGCCATCAAACCCTATCTATTCTAATCCCATTTTCCAGCACTTGGTCCATAGCATTGTATGCTATGGCGTTTCAAGTGCTCATCTAAATGCTTCTTGAATGTTGTGAGGGTTCCTGCCTCTACCACCCTTTCAGGTAGTGAGTTCCAGATTCCAACCACCCTCTGGGTGAAAAGTGTTTCCTCAAATCCCCTCTACACCTCATCTCAGTCCTAAATCTACATTTTACTAGTTGGACCATATGGGCCCTTGTCCTACTTTTGCAATGTAATTTAAAGTACTAATCCAGCTTTTACTTCTTCTGTGCCCTCAACTATGTTATATACAGGAAACTTTGTGATATCCGGCACCGACGGGACCGAGCTGTTGTCGTCCCATCAAAACTGCCGGACAAACCAACGCTAATGTTAAAACATACGGAGCTTTTGAGCTCCGTATCTAGCAACAAACCCTGTTACAGCTTCTAAACAGTCGGCCGTAGCTTGCAAGTGTCTCTGTAGCTAAGCAACAGCTTTAGCTAGACCTTGCAGAGCCTGACTGGTGAAAAAAAAGCAACGAAAAGAAAAAAAACTTACTGAACCGACTCCTGAATTTTGCTGGTGGATCGAGCATTCCGGACAGTGAGCCTCCGGATAAACTGAAGTTTCCTGTAGCTCTGTAAGATCAATTCTCAGAAGTCTCCTTTCTAAGCTGAAAAGCCCATGCTTCACCAACATTTTCTCATAGCTCAGACCTTTGACTTTAGCAATCAGCCTCATGGCTCTTCCCTGCACTGCAACCTGTTCTTGAATGTCTCCCTTGAGGCTGAAACTTGGGTTCTTGAGCTGTAACTTGAGGCTGCCCAACTCCCAATACTAATTCCTTGTATGACCCAAAGACTCCATTAAATTATGCTTAGTTGTCAAGACTGAAGAATTTATAAACACATTTTAACAAATTCGAGTGAAAGGATTAAAGAATAAAACAACAAAAGAAAGAAAAAAGGGAATGTTAAAAAGAGAGTGAGAAATGGTGAATTATCATGTTTCTTAGAATTGTCTCATACAATGAATTGCTCTGAAGTCCTGTGACTGTTGTTATGTATGCAAACTGGTAAATTGTTTGATAAAACTTGTTGGCCCAAAAAACGGGGCTTTAATTTACAAGAACAAAAGTCTATAAATCTGGGAAACCAATTTCTAAAGTGCCTCGTTTTGTTTGAAATAGGCATTACTGAACATTTTTGAAACTTGATGTGTATTACAGATATCAGCAAATGCCAGACTAACTACATCGACTGCGATTTGTTGTCAAAAACTAGCAAACATCACTAAAATAGTCAATAAAGCTCCAGAATCATACAAGTGGACTGGCATATTGATTTTTCATGTTTAACAAAATAGATGATGAAGCCATGGTATATTATAAAAGTATTTTCCTGGTGTCTTGGGAGATACAGATAATTCCCAGGATATTTTGAGGTGCAAAAGTGTCCAACAAATAAGCCTGACCTTACAAACCACAACAAAAATAAAAACACTCATGTACATCAGGGTAATGATGGAATTTCGATGTTCTGCCATATTTTTGAGGTATACCAGTAATTACAGATTGTGGATGGAGGAGCTGATATGCAAGAGTAAAATAGTTTGTGTGTTTGTGATGGAGGAGCTGATAGATGAACTCTGCACATGCTGGTGATGGAGGAACAGGTAGATGGACTGTGTGCTTGTGTGCAAGCTGGTAATGGAGGAGCCGGTATTTGACAGGAAGAGGGACTCTACATGCCAACCTGGGAATCTTACAGGATCAAAAAAGGTGTGCATCTTCAAAAAGCTGACAACTCAAAAACAGTCCAGAAAATAGATCTATGACCAGTAGTTACATTGAGAATCCAGTAACCTTATTACAACTTAGTTATCTATTACTTGCAAAGCAGAATGTTACAGCAAAAATTGCTGGGATGTTTCCTCATTTCTTGTGGGGAAATTGAGGTCTGTTGTAGATATATATCGGTACTCTCTGTTGCTAAAGCCTGGTTGTTTATCTGGTTGTCACAATGTTACAGAGGCACTCTTCTCACCCTATCCCAGTTCACAATGACACTCATCTTCTCCTTTCTCACTCTCCAGTACATGCTGACACTCTTCTCCCTCTCCCCATCAGCTCACAGCGGTATTCACCACCCCCTTGCCCACTCTTTCTCTCCACCCTCAATTCAAACCTTTAAGCTGCACATTTCTCGAATGCTCTCCTGACTGTTATTGCATCCTCTACCCTCTGTAAACTTCAGTTTGTCTGAAATATTCCTGCCATTATCTTATCCTGCACCGAGTCCTGCTCAACCATCCCCTGACTTTGCTGACCAACATGGCTCCCAGTCCCTCAACACCTCAAATTTAAAATTCTCCTATTCATGACCTTGAACCTCCCTACCTCTGTCAAAGCTTCCAGTCCTACAACCGCCCCCCAACCCCAACCCCAGAACTCTCCATTCCTCTGGCTCTGGTCATAGAGTCATAGAGTTATACAGAATGGATAGAGGCCCTTCGGCCCATCGTGTCCGTGCCGGCCATCAAGCCCTGTCTAATCTAATCCCATATTCCAGCATTTGGTCCGTAGCCTTGTATGCTATGGCATTTCAAGTGCTCATCCAAATGCTTCTTAAATGTTGTGAGGGTTCCTGCCTCCACAACCCTTTCAGGCAGTGAGTTCCAGACTCCAACCACCCTCTGGGTGAAAAAGTTCTTTCTCAAATCCCCTCTAAACCTCCCGCCCTTTACCTTGAATCTATGCCCCCTAGTTATTGTCCCCTCTACTAAGGGAAAAAGCTCCTCAGCATCCATCCTATCTATGCCCCTCATAATTTTGTACACCTCAATCATGTCCCCCCTCAGCCTCCTCTGCTCCAAGGAAAACAAACCCAATCTGCCCAGTCTCTCTTCATAGCTGAAGCGCTCCAGCCCTGGCAACATCCTGGTGAACCTCCTCTGCACCCTCTCCAACGCGATCACATCCTTCCTGTAGTGTGGCGACCAGAACTGCACACAGTATTCCAGCTGTGGCCTAACCAGTGTTTTATACAGCTCCATCATAACCTCCTTGCTCTTATATTCAATGCCTCGGCTAATGAAGGCAAGTATCCCATATGCCTTTTTTACCACCTTATCCACCTGTTCCGCCGCCTTCAGGGATCTGTGTACTTGCACACCCAGATCCCTCTGACCCTCCGTCTTGCCTAGGGTCTTACCATTCATTGTGTATTCCCTTGCCTTGTTAGTCCCCCCAAAGTGCATCACCTCGCACTTTTCCGGGTTAAATTCCATTTGCCACTGTTCCGCCCATCTGACCAACCCATCTATATCGTCCTGCAGACTGAGGCTACCCTCCTCGCTATTTACCACCCTACCAATTTTTGTATCATCCGCGAACTTACTGATCATACCTTTTACATTCATATCCAAATCATTAATGTAGACCACAAACAGCAAGGGACCCAGCACCGATCCCTGTGGTACCCCACTGGCCACAGGCTTCCAGTCACAAAAACAACCTTCGACCATCACCCTCTGCCTTCTGCCACTAAGCCAGTTTTGTATCCAATGTGCCAAGGCACCCTGGATTCCATGGGCTCTTACCTTCTTGACCAGTCTCCTGTGCGGGACTTTATCGAAGGCCTTACTGAAATCCATGTATACCACATCCACTGCGTTACCCTCATCCACACACCTAGTCACCCCCTCAAAAAATTCAATCAAATTAGTCAGACATGATCTTCCCTTGACAAAGCCATGTTGACTATCCCTGATTAATCCTTGCCTCTCCAAGTGGAGACAAATTTTGTCCCTCAGAATTTTTTCCAATAATTTTCCTACCACTGATGTTAGGCTCACTGGCCTGTAGTTCCCCGGTTTTTCCCTACTTCCCTTCTTGAATAATGGTAGTACATTAGCGGTTCTCCAGTCCTCTGGCACATCCCCTGTGGCCAGAGAGGTCCTGAATATATGTGTTAGAGCCCCCGCAATCTCTTCCTTTGCCTCACACAGCAGCCTGGGATACATTTCATCCGGGCCTGGGGATTTATCCATTTTTAGGCCAGCTAAAACCGCCAATACCTCCTCCCTCTCGATGTTAATATGTTCGAGCATATCACAGTCCCCCCGCCCTATTTCTATGTCTACATCGTCCTTCTCCATAGTGAAAACAGATGCAAAAAATTCATTTAGAACCCCTCCTACATCTTCCGGCTCCACACACAGATTGCCACTTTTGTCCCTAATGGGCCCTATTTTTTCCCTAGTTATCCTCTTACCCTTAATATACATAAAACATCTTAGGATTTTCCTTTATTTTGCTCGCCAGTGTTATTTCATGGCCCCTCCTTGATCTCCTAATTTCTTTTTTAAATATCTCCCTGCACTTTTTGTACTCCTCTAGGGCTTCCTTCGTCTTTAGCCTTTTATACCTGCCAAAAGCCCTCCTTTTTTTCCTAATCCATTCTCGTATATCCCCTGACATCCAAGGTTCCCTGTGGTTTTTGGAACCACCCTTGACCTTTACGGGAACATGTTGCCATTGTATGATCTCAATCTCCCTTCTGAAAGCCTCCCATTGCTCCGATGCGGATTTTCCTACAAGTAGCTGATCCCAGTCCATTTTGGCCAGATCCTGCCTTATCCTATTAAAATCGGCCTTCCCCCAATTTAGAACCTTTATTTCCGGCCCATCCATGTCCTTTTCCATGACCACCTTAAATCTTACCATATTACGGTCACTGTCACCAAAGTGCTCACCTACTAGCACTTTTTCCACTTGGCCAGCCACATTCCCTAGAATTAGGTCCAGTACCGCCCCCTCTCTTGTAGGACTTTCTACATGCTTGTGCAATCCCGTCCCTTTGCCCCAAATCCCCTCCATAAACCTCTCTGCCTCTCCACCTCACTCTCCTTCTTAAAACTCAGCTCTTCGACCAAGCTTTTGGTCACCTGCCTTTTGTTCATTTGTTCTTTATAACTTTGACATGTCTTGGGATGTTTCTTCTACATTAAAGGCACTATATAAATGCAAGTTGTTGTTACCATGGCTGGGATGAGAGAGAGCGTTTCTGGTGCAGCCTTTATAAAGCTACTGCCAGTTAAAAGGCAACATCACTTTTCAGCAAGGTGACAGAAGAAGCAGTATCAGGTGTGTGAGCAGCTGGCAGGGCCCCAAGTTTTCCAATGTGTCCACGAAGATGCTGCTGGCAGAGGTGAGGGCCTAGACGGTCTGTCTGATAGGCATGCAGGGGAGGAAGCCCCATAAGAGAGTGGTGAAGGCTGTCTAGGAGGAGGTGGCAGAGGCAGTCAGTGCAACCTCCACCACCCCAAAAACTACTACACAGTGCAAGAGGTTTGATGGCCCTTCAATAACCACAAAACTAGAAGTTATAGACTTAAACAAGTTGACTTTTAATCACTAAGATCAGAGCTAACATCTCAACATGCCGACTGGTTCACAGGAATGAGTCATACAGATCCTGGGATCTTTATGTAAGAGAAGTCAGGGGCGGAGCCAAGAGCCAAGACCTGGAACCTTCCAGGTTAGTCGGGAAAGAGGAAGTGAAACTATACACCGTGGGCGAGGGTAATATACATGAGTGCAAAACAAATACAGAATCAAGACAAACAGATTTCATTACATTCACCCCTTCTATAGATTTAGTCCATCGGGGTGATGTTTCTTAAAAGTTGGTATAAGTGAGTCTGTCAGGAGGTTTTGCAGTTCTCAGGGATCGACGCAAAGCCGGTTGGGGTGCCTCTAGGGGAGTGGATTCTGGTTCCTCCGCTGTCCGGGCCTCCGCAGTGTCTTCCAGGTTATCTGCAGTGTCCTCCAGGTTAAAGTTGGGTATTGATACCTCTGGGCGTCCTGTCTCTTTGTAGTGTAGGTCTTCATCGGGTAGTCTCCCATCGTTCTCTCCGCTCCCCGAGGGAGCGAGGCCTTTTATGGAAACAGTGTCCTCTCGCCCGTCAGAGTATTCGATATAGGCGTACTGAGGGTTTGCATGGAGGAGCTGTACCTTTTCCACAAGGGGGTCCGTTTTATGGCCTCTCACGTGCTTCCGCAACAGTACTGTCCCCGGAGACGTCAGCCACGTGGGTAGAGATATGCCCGAGGTGGATTTCCGGGGGAAAACGAACATCTTTTCGTGAGGGGTAGCGTTAGTGGCAGTACAAAACAGAGACCTTATGGAGTGGAGCACGTCTGGGAGGACTTCCTGCCAGCGGGAGGTCGGAAGGCCTTTTGACTTTAAGGCTAACGTGACAGCCTTCCAAACAGTAGCATTCTCCCTTTCCACTTGCCCATTACCCCGGGGGTTGTAGCTAGTGGTTCTGCTAGTGGCTATCCCCTTCGAGAGCAAGAACTGGCGCAGCTCGTCACTCATGAATGACGTCCCCCTATCGCTGTGTATGTAGTTCGGCATGCCAAACATGCAGAATAGATTACAGAGACACTTGATGACCGTGGCACTGGTCATGTCTGGGCAGGGAATGGCGAAGGGGAAGCGGGAATATTCATCAATGATATTGAGGAAGTATACGTTACGGTCGGCAGAGGGAAGGGGTCCCTTGAAGTGTAGACTTAGGCGCTCGAATGGCCGTGTGGCTTTGATAAGGTGTGCACGGTCAGGCCTGTAGAAACGAGGCTTGCATTCCGCACAGATGCGGCAGGCTCTGGTCATTGCCCTGACCTCCTCGATGGAGTGGGGCAGATTGCGGGACTTTATAAAATGGTATAGTCGGGTGACCCCTGGGTGACAGAGGTCATTGTGGAGACCCTGTAATTTGTCCGTATGAATGCTGGCACACATTCCCTGTGATAGGGCATCTGGGGGTTCATTAAGGGCTCCCGGCCTGTACATAATATCATAGTCGAACGTGGATAGTTCGATCCGCCACCTGAGTATTTTGTCATTCTTGATTTTCCCCCTTTGTTTGTTATTAAACATGAAAGCCACCGACCGCTGGTCGGTGAGCAGGGTGAAACGTTTGCCGGCTAGGTAGTGTCTCCAGTGCTGCACTGCCTCCACTATAGCCTGTGCCTCCTTCTCGACAGAAGAGTGCCTGATTTCAAGTCCCTGAAGAGTTCGGGAGAAGAAGGCCACAGGTCTCCCAGCCTGATTGAGGGTCGCAGCTAAGGCAAAGTCTGACGCATCGCTTTCGACTTGAAAGGGAATGCATTCGTCCACTGCGCACACTGCAGCCCTTTCAATGTCCTGTTTAATACTGGTGAAAGCCTCCCGAGCTTCAGCTGATAGTGGGAAGGACATCGATTTAATGAGGGGTCGGGCCTTATCAGAGTAATTAGGCACCCATTGGGCATAATACGAAAAAAATCCCAGGCACCTTTTTAAAGCTTTGGGATTGTGTGGCAGGGACAGTTCCTTTAGGGGGCGTAATCGGTCAGGGTCCGGTCCAATTACCCCATCTTCCACCACACAGCCGAGGATACAGAGACGGGTTGTGTTGAAGACACATTTGTCTTCGTTGTAGGTTAGATTCAGCTTTAGGGCAGTTTTTAAAAATCTCACAAGATTTAGATCGTGGTCTTGCTGGTTGTGCCCGCAGATAGTGACATTGTCCAGATAGGGGTAGGTAGCTTGTAGTTTATTCTCGTCAACCATGCGGTCCATCTCACGTTGGAAGACCGAGACCCCATTTGTTACCCCGAAGGGCACTCTGAGAAAATGGTAGAGGCGCCCGTTCGCCTCGAAGGCGGTGTATGGGCGGTCCTCCGTTCTAATGGGGAGCTGGTGATACGCGGATTTGAGGTCGATAGTCGAGAAGACTCGGTATTGCGCAATCTGGTTGACCATTTCTGATATGCGGGGTAAAGGGTAGGCGTCCAGCTGGGTATAAATATTAACAGTCTGGCTGTAGTCAATTACCATCCGTTTCTTTTCGCTATTTTTAACTATGACTACTTGGGCACGCCACGGGCTGGTACTGCATTCAATAATGCCTTCCCGCAGGAGTCTGTCCACTTCCGCCTTGATAAAGTGTCTGTCTTCCCGACTGTACCATCTACTTTTGGTCGCTATGGGCCTACAGTTCGGAGCGAGATTAGCGAATAAAGAGGGGGGGCTGATTTTTAAGGTTGATAGGCCACAGACTGTGAGTGGCGGGTGGGACCCGCCATATGCTAGCTTGACACTTTCGTGGTGGCACTGGAAGTCCAGGCCCAAGATTACATTAACACAGAGTTCTGGCATCACGAGGAGTTTAAAATCCTTGTAGTCCGTGCCTTTTACAGTCAGTGTTACCACACAGTAGCCCAAAATGTCCGAAGTGTGGGGCTTAGCAGCCATAGCAATTCTGCTCCGTGTAGGGGTTACCGTTAGTGAGTGCCGCCGTACCAGGCTAGGGTGGATAAAACTCTCGGTACTCCCACAGTCAATTAAACATTTAGTTAAATTCCCGTTTACCTGTATGTCCGTCATGGATTTTGTCAACGGCTGTGGCCTGGATTGATCCACCGTGATCGAAGCCACTGTTGGGCCCTGGGCGGCCGTTGAGTCGGGAAAAGATGGCGGATCCCAAGATGGCGGCCCGCACAGCACGCACGAGGTGGTGACGGAGTTGGAAATCGGATTCCCCCTGCAAACTTTGCTAAAATTCCCCTTTTTCTTACATTTGAAGCATGTAGCGTCCTTCGCTGGGCATCGTTGTCTGGGGTGCTTGGCCTGGCCACAGAAGTAGCATTTCGGGCCTCGAGACATTGCCGCTGTAGTAGGACTCCTGGGTGAACTTCTGTGTGGGGACTCCGGCGGCGTAGAGCTGGTCTGAGACCTGGATGGGGAAGATGGCTGATTCCAAGATGGCGGCCCCCTCGGCGCGCACGAGGCGGTGAGGGCCGCATGGCCGGAAGAATAAGAGTCAGAGTTTCTCTGGGCCACGTCCAGCGATCGCGCAGTGGCCACTGCCTTTTTTAAGTCCAGGACCTCCTTCTCCAGCAGTCTCTGCCGGATATAATTCGATTTGAGGCCCGTGATGAAGGAATCGCGGACCAATTCGTCAGAGTACGCGTTGGCCGTCACGGCCTTGCAGTTACAGTCCCGGACCAGGTCCTTTAGGCCCTGTAAGAAATCGTCCATTGATTCCTCTGGTCGCTGCCTGCGTGTAGCCAGCAGATGTCTGGCGTACACTTTGTTTACTGGCCTCTGGTATTGGGCCTTCAGGATAGTGATGGCCTCCGTGTAAGAGGTGGCGTCCCAGATGAACGAATAAATCTGATGACTTACGCGAGTAGTCAGTAGACTCAGTTTATCTACCTCGCTAGCGGATGAGGCCCCCGTGAAGAGTTCGAAGCATTTGAGCCAGTGTCCAAATTGATTTGATGCTTCAGCAGAATGTGGATCCAAGTCCAGACGCTCTGGATTTAGGAGTCGATCCATCCTAGTATTCTTTAGTGATTAAAATTGATGGGCCTTCAATAACCACAAAACTAGAAGTTATAGACTTAAACAAGTTGGCTTTTAATCACTAAGGTCAGAGCTAACATCTCAACACGCCGACTGGTTCACAGGAATGAGTCATACAGATCCTGGGATCTTTATGTAAGAGAAGTCAGGGGCAGAGCCACGAACCAAGACCTGGAACCTTCCAGGTTAGTCGGGAAAGAGGAAGTGAAACTATACACCGTGGGGGAGGGTAATATACATGAGTGCAAAACGAATACAGAATCAAGACAAACAGATTTCATTACAAGGTTCAATGACCTCATAAGGGTGGCCAATGTAAGTGAAAGCTCTGGTGTCAATACACACATCCTCTACCACTCATACAGCTACACTCAGCTCCTTACCTCTCAGGCTCCTTCCCTCTCACCTCCTGGGTGTTAGGGAAACTCACTTTTGCAAAGGGCAACCTTTCCAAACACTCAAGCACCTCCTGTACTTGCTTGTATTGAATGTTTTACCTGTGTGACGCTAGGCAACTCAATGCTGGTTTCCTTATTAATAAAGATAGCAGCCAGGAGTTTCTACTTCTCTGCTCAGCAGCCAACGATTTCCCACCCAAACATTTTTATGGGTGAAAAATCACAGGCTGGCAAATGCAGAACTGGGATATCTTGGCCATTGTGTTCAGCTAATGTTAAAGGGGAAAGGTAACACTGCAGGTAAGTAGCACCACAAATAAATGCGTATCCACTGAACAGCGTCCTGCTCTATATTTCTTTTAAACATTTTATTTCATTTGTAGCCTGATCCTGCTCGTATTTCGTGTGTCTAATTCTGTTAGATTCAGGAGATCATGCTGTGATAGTGGATTGGCGGTTAGGATCAGATCAGCCATGATCTTATTGAATGGCGGAGCAGGCTTGAGGGGCCGATTGGCCTACTCCTGCTCCTATTTCTTATGTTCTTATGTTCTTATGGAAGGTTCTGTCATTGAGCACAGAACACATCCATTTGGTGCAGCACTGGGTGGAGCAGTCATACTGGAGTGACATACGGCAAGCAGATCCACACAGCTGATGCACAGAATTGGTATTCACAGTGACTATAACAGTAGACCAATGTGCGCTCCATCCCACAACTCCATGGTGCTTTATACCCCATCCAAAATCAAACTGGGAACAGGATCATCATTTGAGTTCTGATTTATTTTTGTTAAAAATAAAAATTAAATTGGGCTGCATTGATAATGCAACTTTAACATTCCTGTGAAGCTATAGTATGATTCCACCCCAAATAACTAGTGCTTCTGTAAACAAAATACAGAAATAACCAGGGGACAACATGAGGAAACAGACATCTTTTAGGCAAGTGAACCTTTGGTATTGGTTTTACTTTTTAGAAATTTCTGGAGCAGCCCATCCAAAGCAGATAGATGGTAACCCCATCAGTTTAGTACTTTATCAATATTTAATGTGGAGTTTGCAAGATCACTGGATAATTATGGATGAGGAAGACCATTCGCCCCATCTTAATTCATCCATCCAGACACATCTACAGTCCCCCTAGAGCGGCATCCAGTTGGTTTTTAAACTTTTCCAGGGTTTTCACCTCCACTACACTACCAGAAGGCCATTCCATGTGTTGATCAACCTATGTGTAAAGAACATCCCCATAGAGTCATAGATTTATACAGCACCGAAAGAGGCCTTTTGGCCCATCGTGTCCGTGCCAGCCATCAAGCCCGATCTATTCTAATCCCATTTTCCAGCACTTGGTCCGTAGCATTGTATGCTATGGCCTTTCAAGTGCTCATCTAAATGCACCTTGAATGTTGTGAGGGTTCCAGCCTCTACCACCCTTTCAGGCAGTGAGTTCCAGATTCCAACCACCCTCTGGGTGAAAAGTTTTTCCTCAAATCCCCTCTAAACCTCATCTCAGTCCTAAATCTACATTTTACTAGTTGGACCATATGGGCCCTTGTCCTACTTTTGCAATGTAATTTAAAGTACTAATCCAGCTTTTCCTTCTTCTGTGCCCTCAACTAAGTTGTATACCTCTGTAAGATCAATTCTCAGAAGTCTCCTTTCTAAGCTGAAAAGCCCAAGCTTCACCAGCATTTTCTCATAGCTCAGACCTTTGACTTTAGCAATCAGCCTCATGGCTCTTCCCTGCTCTGCAACCTGTGCTTGAATGTTGCCCTTGAGGCTGAAACTTGGGTTCTTGAGCTGTAACTTGAGGCTGCCCAACTCCCAATACTAATTCCTTGTAGGACCCGAACACTCCATTAAATTATGCTTAGTTGTCAAGACTGAAGAATTTATAAACACATTTTAACAAATTTGACTGAAATGACTATAGAATAAAAGAACAAAAGAAAGAAAAAGGGGAATGTTAAAAAGAGAGTGAGAAATGGTGAATTATCATGTTTCTTAGAACAGTCACAAACAATGAATTGCTTTGAAGTCCTGTGACTATTGTTATGTATGTAAACTGATAAATTGTTTGATAAAACTTGGCCCAAAAAACGGGGCTTTAATTTACAAGAACAAAAGTCTATAAATCTGGGAAACCAGTTTCTAAAGTGCCTTGTTTTGTTTGAAATAGATATTACTGAACATTTTTGAAACTTGATGTGTATTACAGATATCAGCAAATGCCAGACTAACTACATCGACTGCGATTTGTTGTCAAAAACCAGCAAACATCACTAAAATAGTCAATAAAGCTCCAGAATCATACAAGTGGACTGGCATATTGATTTTTCATGTTTAACGAAATAGATGATGAAGAAGCCATGGTATATTATAAAAGTATTTTCCTGGTGTCTTGGGAGATACAGATAATTCCCAGGATATTTTGAGGTGCAAAAGTGTCCAACAAATAAGCCTGACCTTACAAACCACTACAAAAATAAAAACACTCATGTACATCAGGGTAATGATGGAATCTCAATGTTCTGCCATACTTTTGAGGTATACCAGTAATTACAGATTGTGGATGGAGGAGCTGATATGCAAGAGTAAAATAGTTTGTGTGTTTGTGATGGAGGAGCTGATAGATGAACTCTGCACATGCTGGTGATGGAGGAACAGGTAGATGGACTGTGTGCTTGTGTGCAAGCTGGTAATGGAGGAGCTGGTATTTGACAGGAAGAGGGACTCTACATGCCAACCTGGGAATCTTACAGGATCAAAAAAGGTGTGCATCTTCAAAAAGCTGACAACTCAAAAACAGTCCAGAAAATAGATCTATGACCTGTAGTTACATTGAAAATCCAGTAACCTTATTACAACTTAGTTATCTATTACTTGCAAAGTAGAATGTTACAACAAAAATTGCTGGGATGTTTCCTCATTTCTTGTGGGGAAATTGAGGTCTGTTGTAGATATATATCGGTACTCTCTGTTGCTAAAGTCTGGGGCCTAGAAATTCGGTAGGCTCAGCGCCGCTTTTGAGGCGCTAGAGGGCCTAGCGCCGAAGTTATGGCCAGTTTGGAAATTGAGTGGGTCCCTAAATCGGCGTTAGGCCGTTAGCGCTGCGCCGGCACCGATGACGTCATCGGTGTGCGCAGCGTCCCGGTTGCCATGGTAACCCGCCCGAACTCCGAAATTGACTTGCGGCCGCCTCGCCCGTGGCAGCTGCAAGCAACGTTCTGGCAGAGGTGCCTTACTGGACTTTGCGCCGGCGCATTAAAGGCCCCGCGGCGGCCGGCCGCTTTCCCGCCGGCCGCCTGGCCGCAGCTCCCTCCCCGGACTTCTCCCCACCTCCCCCGGGACAGATGCAAGCCCGGCACTTGTCCGAGGTGCCGGGCTCATTTTTACAATGATTTTCGCGGGCCGCGGCCGGGTGCAGGCAGCTCCTCCTTAAGGGAAGGAGGAGGCCTGCACTTCCCGAACCTGCCGCACCGCAGCGGGCGCCGCAGCGCCGGAATAGCGCCGCAATTCAGCGCGTAGCGCCAGTTTTCAGGCACAAACAGCTTTCAGCAGCGCCGGCAGCTGTTTGGGCGCAGAACTAGTGAATTTTTGGCACGCCCAGCGCGACTTAGCTCCGGCACTAACTTCCGGCGCTAAAGCCGTCGCTGCGCCAAAACCAAATTTCTAGGCCTGGTTGTTTATCTGGTTGTCACAATGTTACAGAGGCACTCTTCTCACCCTATCCCAGTTCACAAAGTCACTCATCTTCTCCTTTCTCACTCTCCAGTACATGCTGACACTCTTCTCCCTCTCCCCATCAGCTCACAGCGGTATTCATCTACCCCTTGCCCACTCTTTCTCTCCACCCTCAATTCAAACCTTTAAGCTGCACATTTCTCGAATGCTCGCCAGACTGTCATTGCATCCTCTACCCTCTGTAAACTTCAGTTTGTCTGAAACATTCCAGCCATTATCTTATCCTGCACCGAGTCCTGCTCAACCAGCCCCTGACTTTGCTGACCAGCATGGCTCCCAGTCCCTCAACACCTCAAATTTAAAATTCTCCTATTCATGACCTTGAACCTCCCTACCTCTGTCAACTCTTCCAGCCCTACAACCGCCCCCCAAACCCAACCCCAGAACTCTCCATTCCTCTGGCTCTGGTCTCTTGTGCAATCCCCTCCCTTTGCCCCAAATCCCCTCCATAAACCTCTCTGCCTCTCCACCTCACTCTCCTTCTTAAAACTCAGCTCTTCGACCAAGCTTTTGGTCACCTGCCTTTTGGTCATTTGTTCTTTATAACTTTGACATGTCTTGGGATGTTTCTTCTACATTAAAGGCACTATATAAATGCAAGTTGTTGTTACCATGGCTGGGATGAGAGAGAGCGTTTCTGGTGCAGCCTTTATAAAGCTACTGCCAGTTAAAAGGCAACATCACTTTTCAGCAAGATGACAGAAGAAGAAGTATCAGGTGTGTGAGCAGCTGGCAGGACCCCAAGTTTTCCAATGTGTCCACGAAGATGCTGCTGGCAGAGGTGAGGGCCTAGAAGGTCCGTCTGATAGGCATGGAGGGGAGGAAGCCCCATTAGAGAGTGGTGAAGGCTGTCTAGGAGAAGGTGACAGAGGCAGTCAGTGCAACCTCCACCACCCCAAAAACTACTACACAGTGCAAGGGGTTCAGTGACCTCATAATGGTGGCCAATGTAAGTGAAAGCTCTGGTGTCAATACACACATCCTCTACCACTCATACAGCTACACTCAGCTCCTTGCCTCTCAGGCTCTTTCCCTCTCACCTCCTGGGTGTTAGGGAAACTCACTTTTGCAAAGAGCAACCTTTCCAAACACTCAAGCACCTCCTGTACTTGCTTGTATTGAATGTTTTACCTGTGTGACACTAGGCAACTCAATGCTGGTTTCCTTATTAATAAAGATAGCAGCCAGGAGTTTCTACTTCTCTGCTCAGCAGCCAACGATTTCCCACCCAAACATTTTTATGGGTGAAAAATCACAGGCTGGCAAATGCAGAACTGGGATATCTTGGCCATTGTGTTCAGCTAATGTTAAAGGGGAAAGGTAACACTGCAGGTAAGGAGCACTACAAATAAATGCTTATCCACTGAACAGCGTCCTGCTCTATATTTCTTTTAAACATTTTACTGCATTTGGAAGGTTCTGTCATTGAACACAGAACACATCCATTTGGTGCAGCACTGGGTGGAGCAGACATACTGGAGTGACATACGGCAAGCAGATCCACACAGCTGATGCACAGAATTGGTATTCACAGTGACTATAACAGTAGACCAATGTGCGCTCTATCCCACAACTCCATGGTGCTTTATACCTGTCTAAAATCAAACTGGGAACAGGATCATCATTTGAGTTCTGATTTATTTTTGTTAAAAATAAAAATTTAATTGGGGTGCATTGATAATGCAACTTTAACATTCCTGTGAAGCTATAGTATGATTCCACCCCAAATAACGAGTGCTTCTGTAAACAAAATACAGAAATAACCAGGGGACAACATGAGGAAACAGACTTCTCTTAGGCAAGTGAACCTTTGGTATTGGTTTTACTTTTTAGAAATTTCTGGAGCAGCCCATCCAAAAGCGGATAGATGGTAACCCCATCAGTTTAATACTTCATCCATATTTAATGTGGAGTTCGCAAGATCACTGGATAATTATGGATGAGGAAGGCCATTCGCCCCATCTTAATTCATCCGTCCAGACACATTTACAGTCCCCCTAGAGCAGCATCCAGTTGGCTTTTAAACTATTCCAGGGTTTTCACCTCCATTACACTACCAGAAGGCCATTCCATGTGTTGATCACCCTTTGTGTAAAGAACATCCTGATCTCAGTCCTAAATCTACATTTTACTAGTTGGACCATATGGGCTCTTGTCCTACTTTTGCAATGTAATTTAAAGTACTAATCCAGCTTTTACTTCTTCCGTGCCCTCAACTATGTTACATACGTCTGTAAGATCAATTCTCAGAAGTCTCCTGTTAGATCCGGGTATCTTAATGTTGTGTCCTTCAATAATCAGACAAAAGACTGCAGGGAACGATCAACAGGTGTTTACTGAATGAGGGTTCAAACTGCAACTGACTGTACAGACCACTACACAGGGTTTATATACAGGTGTGGTCACTGCCGGTACTACAGGATACAGGAGCTGTAAAAATTAGTTCTCCCCCTTAAAGGTACATACATTACAATTCCTCCCCTTTTAGATTAACAGTACCATAACACTCATTTAACAATTAAATATCAAACTAATTACAATTAACACTTTTAACATGCAACATTAACTGAAAATAGTCTCTTTATAAATTCAGTCTTTGGGGAGGCTTCCTGATTCTTTCTGGATAACGCCTGTCCCGAGTGTCTCGCTCTTGGTACGGAGGCGATTCTAACACCCTGTCGTCAGTTGATTCATCAGCTTCCAATGCTAGTGTTTGTGGGGTAGATGCAACCAGTACGTCGGGTTCCTCACCAGGTACGTATGGCCGAGACATGGGGTTGACTCGTTCCTGCGACTCTAGGATCTGGTCAGCATGGTGTCTCACAATGTTCTCCCCAACATCCACTGTGTACATTAGTGGCCCCTGCCATGTGCATATCGTTCCTGGTTGCCATTTCTCTGTTCGGTAGTCGTGGGCCAAGACTGGTTGCCCTACATTGAAGCTCCTTGTCGGCTTCTCATTGATGTGCTGGAATTGCTTATTCTCAACATCTCTTCGTACATTTGGTCTGAGCAAATCCAGACGAGATCTCAACCTTCGGTTAAAGAACATCATGGCCGGGGCCTGGTTGGTGACTGCATGTGTCGCATTTCTGTAGGCTAACAGGAAATTGTCCACCTTATGCTGCAGTGGAATGTCGTCATCGCACATGGCCTTTACTGCTTTTTTAAAGGTTTGTACGAACCTCTCAGCCAATCCATTTGTGGCTGGATGATACGAGGCGGATGTGTAATGCCTTACCCCATTCCTTTTCATAAATCTTCGAAACTTTTTGGACTCAAACTGTGGTCCGTTATCAGAGCAAATCTGCTCTGGCAAGCCGTTCCTGGCAAAAATGGTCCGTAGGACTGCAATAGTTTTCTCCGTGGTGGTGGAGGACATTTTGATCACCTCAGGCCATTTCGAGTGCGCATCCACGGCTATTAAAAACATTGAGTCCATGAATGGAACAGCAAAATCAATATGCACCCGTTGCCATGGAGATGAGGGCCACTCCCATGGGTGTAGAGGGGCCTGTGGTGGTGCATTTTGGACCTTCTGGCATCCTGAGCAGCTCTTTCTCAGGTCCTCAATTTGCTGATCAATCCCCGGCCACCACACGTAAGCCCTAGCAAGGCTTTTCATTTTCACCCATCCCAGATGACCTTCATGAGGCTCATTGAGCACTCTCTCCCTTAACTTGGGTGGAATTACCACTCGGGATCCATACATCAAGGTCCCCTGGCATACTGACAGCTGTTCTCTTCTGGATGAGAATGCTGGCAACAGTGAGTCGCCATGTGCTGGCCATCCCTTCACCGTCAAATCATATACCCGAGACAGTGTCGGGTCATTTCGGGTCTCCTTCTCTATACCAGCGTTAGTTACTGGCAAGCATTCAATTATAGTCGAATGAAATATTTCGACAGGATCCACTGCTGGTGCTTCCTCCGCAGTAGGCAGTGGTAGGCGTGATAGCCCATCAGCATTTCCATGCTGTTTCGTGCCCTTATACTCGATTTCATATTGGTGCGCCCCTAGAAAAAGGGACCATCTTTGTAGCCGTTGCGCAGTCATCACCGGAACGCCCTTCTGTGGATTAAAGATGGAGACAAGTGGTTGGTGGTCAGTCAGCAAGGTGAACTTCTGCCCGTGCAGATAGTGGTTGAATGTTTTCACTCCCCACACTAGGCTGAGGGCCTCCCTGTCAATCTGGGCGTAGTTACGCTCGGCTGAGGTTAGTGACCGAGACGCAAAGGCTACTGGCCTCTCCGAGCCGTCTGGGAATTTGTGCGACAGCATCGCTCCAATGCCATAGGGTGATGCATCACACGCCAACCGAATTGGTAGTGCTGGGTTGAAATGAGCCAACACCTCTTTTGATGTGATCAATGCTTTGCTCTTCTGGAAAGCTCGTTTACATTCGTCACTCCACTTCCATGGTACCCCCGTTTGCAGTAGGGTGTTCTGTGGGTGTAATACGGTAGACAAATTCGGCAAGAACTTATGGTAGTAGTTCACCAGCCCGAGGAACGACCTCAGTTGTGACACATTTTCCGGTGCTGGAGCCTTGACTACTGCCTCAATCTTTTCAGGGGACTTATGTAACCCCTCTTTATCAATAACGTGGCCACAATACGAGATCTGCTTCTGGACAAACTCGCATTTGTGGCGATTAGCTCGGAGCCCATATTCCTTCAATGTAGTGAGCACCTGCTCCAAGTTGGCGAGGTGATCACTGTCATTTTCGCCCGTGACCAGGATGTCGTCCAAATAACACTGGGTCCCTGGAATCCCTTGCAGGACTTGTTCCATTGCCCTTTGCCAAATAGCCGGAGCTGATGCTACCCCGAACACCAGCCGGTTGTATTGGTAGAGACCTTTATGAGTGTTGATCGTGAGGTACTGTTTTGAGGCTTCTTCTACCTCCATTTGCAGGTACGCCTGGGCCAGATCAATCTTAGTGAAGCGTTTCCCTCCAGATAGCAAGGCGAAAATATCTTCAATCCGCGGAAGCGGATATTGTACAGTATGAAGGACTGGGTTCACTGTCACCTTAAAGTCCCCACAGATGCGAACCTTCTTTGGTTCCCCAGGCGTATTACTCAACGACCTCTTCATTACAGGAACGATGGGTGTAGCCCACTCGCCCCAGTCCACTTTAGACAGTACTCCTGAACGTTCCAAACCTTCCAGCTCTGCTTCGACGGCTGGGCGGATCGCATAAGGTACCGGTCTGGCCTTAAAAACGTTGGGCTTGCATTTTCCTCTATTTTGATCGTCGCTGTTATGCCTTTTAGTGTTCCGAGTCCCTGCTGGAACACTTCTTGTGCGTCAGTTAGCATTTTTGACAGTCGTCCAGGTGTGACATCATCATCCTTTTTGGCATCTACAGTCAGTGCTTGTATGGAATGCCAATCTAGCTGTATCTTCCGGATCCATTCACGTCCTAGTAGTGGTGGCCCTCCATCTGGCAATACAAATAGGTCAATTTTTGGTGTTTCCTTGCCGTTATATATAACGTTCACCCTTATCTTTCCTTTGGGGTAGACTTTTTGCCCCGTGTACGTCTTCAAGACAATCTTTGTATCTCTCAAGGGTATATGTGAGAATAGCCGCTTGTAGTCCCTTCGGTTTATGACTGTTAGGGCTGATCCTGTGTCCAATTCTATTTTCACTTGGACTCCTGCTATCTTTAGCGTGACCCAGATAGTTTGGTGATCCTCCGTTTTGATCACATTATGTAGTTTCAGACAACCCAGCTCATTGCTTCCGGAGTCTGTATCACTCTTCTGTTCGTCTGAACTACTCTCCGTCACCTTATGTACCTTCTTGTTCTTCTCCTGTGGAGATTTCTTGCTGCTGGTTTTCTTTCCCGACCTGCAGACTCTTGCTATGTGTCCTACTTTTCCACACTGTCTGCACACTTTGTCCTTGAACCAGCAATCATTATGGTCGTGTGTTGTTCTGCCGCAGCGATAGCACTTCACTGTTCCGTATGACATTTCATTTGTGCCATATTCTTGCGGTCTCCGTTGTATCTCTGCAGCGCCCCGTGCGGCTGCTTCGTGTGATACTGCAATGCTGAAAGCCTTGTCCAGCGTAAGATCCTTTTCTGATAGAAGCCGTTTCTGGGTTCCTTCACTTTGAAGCCCACACACAAACTTGTCCCTTAAAGTATCTGCTAGTCCCGTTCCAATCTGGCAGTGTTTCGATAGCTTGCGCAGTTCCGTTAAATACTCAGCATTACTTTCATCTTTATGCTGGTTCCTTTTGTGAAACTTAAATCTTTCTGCTATCAGCAGCGGTGTGGGGTTTAAGTGGTCCTGTAGGATTGACACTATGTTTTCAAAATCCTTTTCTACTGGCTTCTCTGGGGTTACTAGGTTTCGTAGTAAGCCATACATTTTTGCACCCATTGAATTCAACAATACCAGCGCTTTCTTGTCATCTGGCACTTCATTCGCCTTGCAGTATACTTCTATGCGTTCGACATATGTCGTCCAATCTTCGACTTCATTGTCGAACGCTGTGATACTGCCACTCTTCGGCATTTTTGGGTGTGGTTAGACTGGCTTAAAATGGCATCTCCCGCGCTTTCCTTTCTTCCCCGCTGCGGCTTAAAATGGCGTCTCCCGCGCTTTCCTTTCTTCCCCGCTGCGGCTTAAAATGGCGTCTCCCGCGCTTTCCTTTCTTCCCCGCTGCGGCTTAAAATGGCATCTCCCGCGCTGCTGCCAATGTCACTCTCGGCGGTCCTCGTGGCAAATGGCGACGCCCTGTGGGTTTCGTGCGCTGCTCCTGCGCTGCTGCCAATGCCGCTCTCTGTGGTCCTCGTAGCAATGGCAGCGCCTCACTTTTTCCTGCGCGCCTCTCTCCCCCGTTGACGCTGCTCGGCCCTTGAACACCGGCTGCGCTCTGCTCTCTCTCGCCTCTCTCCCCCGTTGGCGCTGCTCGGCCCTTGAACACCGGCTGCGCTCTGCTCTCTCTTGCCTCTCTCCCCCGTTGACGCCGCTCGGCCCTTGAACACCGGCTGCGCCCTGTGCGCTCTGCCCTCCCTCTCTCCCCCGTCGACGCTGCTCGGCCTTTTTCTGTGCCGCTCGGTCGGCTCTAGCCGCCGCTGTCCAGGAAGGGTCTGCGCAGTACCTGTTGCCAGCCCGTTTCGCTGGACCACCATGACTGGAAAGCCAAGCCTGGCTCTCGACAGCCTCCCCTGCGATGCCCGTGCTTCTGGACTCGACCTCCTTCCACTGTTCTCCAGGAGCGAATCCCTGGGAGGTGATGCAGAGTTGCAGGTAGGTTCGAATCTTTCTCGTCGCCAATGTTAGATCCGGGTATCTTAATATTGTGTCCTTCAATAATCAGACAAAAGACTGCAGGGAACGATCAACAGGTGTTTACTGAATGAGGGTTCAAACTGCAACTGACTGTACAGATCACTACACAGGGCTTATATACAGGTGTGGCCACTGCCGGTACTACAGGGTACAGGAGCTGTAAAAAGTAGTTCTCCCCCTTAAAGGTACATACTTTACATCTCCTTTCTAAGCTGAAAAGTCCAAGCTTCTCCAGCATTTTCTCATAGCTCAGACCTTTGACTTTAGCAATCAGCCTCATGGCTCTTCCCTGCACTGCATCCTGTGCTTGAATATCTCCCTTGTTTCTTGGCCACCAGAAGTGGATGCAGTGACAGGTGTGATCTGACCAGAGCACTATACAATTTGCTGATGACTTCCCCTGACTTGTATATTCTGTTTTGGTTGTACAACATTCTATTGCTGCTCTGCGTCAGTTGGGCATGATGAATCTACGAAGAATTCTACATCTTTTTCAACTTCATTCTTAGCTATTTCAGCACTGTTCATGGAGTAACTGCATTGCCCATTTTTTCCTCCTATGTACAGTACTTTACACCTGTCTACATTGAATTGCATCTGCCATTATTCTGCCCACCTACATATTTTGTCCAACTCATTCTGTAATTTCTGGGCTGCCTCCTTCAATTCCACTGTCCCTCCTAGTTTGGTAACTTCTGCAAATTTGATGAATTTGTTTTGACCTTCTGAATCTAACTAATTCCTGTAAAGTAGAAATAGTAGTGGTACCAACACTGAGCCCTGAGGCACCCGACCCTGACATAATTCCACTTAACAAGTATCCGCTGTTTTCTGCTCTTTTGGTTAAAACAAATTGACTGTAAATTAATGAAATTTTGAATTAAACTTAACAATTGAAATTAAAATTACATTGGCCGGGGTGATGAAGCACTCCAGTCCCCACGGCGCCCACCGGTCTCGGAAGGCCTCAAGTGTGCCGGCGGACACCACGTGCTCCATCTCCAGCGCCACCCGGGCGCGAACATAGCCGCGGAAGAGAGGCAGGCAATCAGGCCGAACGACCCCCTCGACCGCCCGCTGCCTGGACCTGTTTATGCCTACCCACTGTTTTCTACCATTCAACCAATTTCTTATTCATTCCCACGATTTACCCAGAGTTATAATCAAGCTATAAATATATACACAGAGATGTGGTAGCTGTGTGGGGCCTTGAGAACGACTGGAATCTACCTTGCTTGAAGAACGCAATACCTAGAAGAAAAGTCGCGGGATAAGACTGGCATTTCTAGCGAGAGATGACTGCAACGCGACATTTGCATTAAACTGAACTGAGGACTTTACAGACTCGGGAATGGTCTATAAGTGACATTACTGTACACGGGGGTCAATGTTTGGTGGATGTAGTGTATGTACCTTTAAGAGCGAACTACTTTTACAGCTCCTGTACACTGCAGTACCGGCAGTGACCACACCTGTATATAAGCCTTGAGCATGCCTCTGTACCCCCAGTCTTGAGACTACCCTACTCCAGTAAACACCTGTTGATTGTTAAGTTACAGCATCCGTGTGGTTATTGAAAAACATCATACTCTCAGAATCACGGATCTAACAGTGGCGACGAGTGGCGATTTGAATCTACCTGCAACTCTGCATTTCCCTTCGAGGATTCGCTCCGGGAGGGCGGTGGAAGAAAGTCGAGGCCAGAAACACGGGCATCGACCACGAGCAACCGCCCAGTCGTCCGGCAGAGAGTGAACATCGCAGGGGAGGCTGTGGAGAGCTGGGCTTGGTTCCCCAGCCACGACGATCAGCAACAGACTGACGACAGGTACCAGGTACAGCGCAGACCCTTCCCGGACAGCGGCGGCTGGAGCCGACCGACGGCAGAGAAAAAGCCGAGCAGCGTCGACGGGGTAAGATAGAGGGTGAAGCGCACAGGGCGCAGCTGGGGGTTGAAAACCGAGCGGCGTTGAGGAAAAACAAAACGGAGAGAGAGAGGGTAAAGCAGCAGCCGGGTTCAGGACCGAGCGGCGGAAACGGGAAAGGCGCACAGAAAAAAAAACGCGCAGAGCACAGCCAGGGCTCAAGGGCTGAACAGTGTCCGCGGGGAGAAGAAGGGAGAGCGCGGGAGACGCCATTGAGCCGTGGAGAAGAAGGAAGAGCGCGGTAGACGCCATTTTTAGAAACCGCAGTGGAGAAGAAGGGCGAGCGCGGGAAGAAAGGAAAGCGCGGGAGACGCCATTTTGTGCCAGCGGAGAAGAAGGGAAAGCGCGGGAGACGCCATTTTTGACAGTTAAATCACACCCAGGGATGCCGAAGAGTGGCAGTATCTCTACGTTCGACAATGAAGTCCAAGATTGGGCGACATATGTGGAACATATTGAGGTGTACTGCAGGGCGAATGAAGTGCCAAATGCTAGGAAAGCACTGGTTTTGTTAAATTCCACGGGTGCAAAAACTTATGGGTTACTGCGAAACCTAATAACCCCAGAGAAGCCTGTGAATAAGAATTTCGAAAGCATAGTAGAAATCCTACAGGACCACTTAAACCCCACACAGCTGCTGATAGCAGAACGATTTAAGTTCCATAAAAGGAACCAACACAAAGACGAAAGCAATGCTGAGTACTTAACGGAACTGCGCAAGCTATCGAAACACTGCCAGTTTGGAGTGGGACTAGCAGATACATTAAGGGACAAGTTTGTGTGTGGGCTTCAAAGTGAAGGAACCCAGAAACGGCTTCTATCAGAAAAGGATCTTACGCTGGACAAGGCTTTCAGTATGGCAGTATCACACGAAGCAGCCGCAAGGGGCGCTGCAGAGGTACACGTAGACCGCAAGAATATGGCACCAATGAAATGTCCTATGGAACAAGGAAGTGTTATCGCTGCGGCAGAACAACACACGACCAGAAGAATTGTTGGTTCAAGGACCAAGTGTGCAGACAGTATGGAAAAGATGGACACATAGCAAGAGTCTGCAGGTCTGGGGAAGAAAACCAACAGCAAGAAATCTCCACAGGAGAAGTACAAAAAGGTACACAAGGTGATGGACAGTAGTTCAGATGAACAGAAAAGTGACACAGGCTCCGGAAGCAAGGAGCTGGGTTGTCTGAAACTACATAAGGTAACCAAAATGGAGGATCACCAGACTATCTGGGTTACACTCAAGATAGACGGAGTCCAAGTGAAAATGGAATTGGACACAGGATCAGCCCTAACAGTCATAAACCAAAGGGACTACAAGCGGCTATTTTCACATATACCCTTGAAAGCTACAGAGATTGTCTTGAAGACGTACACGGGGCAAAAAGTCTACCCCAAAGGAAAAATAAGGGTAAAAGTGATATACAAAGGCCAGGAAATACCTAAAATGGACTTATATGTATTGCCAGATGGAGGACTACCACTGCTAGGACGTGAATGGATCCGGAAGATACAATTAGATTGGCATTCCATACAGGCACTGAAGGTTGAGGCCAAAAAGGATGATGACGTCACACCTGGACGACTGTCAAAAATGCTAACTGACGCAAAAGAAGTGTTCCAGGAGGGACTCGGAACACTAAAAGGCATAACAGCAACGATTAAAATAGAGGAAAATGTAAGCCCAAAGTTTCTTAAGGCCAGACCAGTGCCTTATGCGATCAGACCAGCTGTTGAAGCAGAGCTGGAAGGGTTGGAACATTCAGGAGTACTGTCCCAAGTAGACTGGAGCAAGTGGGCTACACCCATCGTTCCTGTAATGAAGAGGTCGTTGAGTAATACGCCTGGGGAACCAAAGAAGGTCCGCATCTGTGGGGATTTTAAGGTGACAGTGAACCCAGTCCTTCACACGGTACAATATCCGCTTCCACGAATTGAGGATATTTTCGCCTCGCTATCTGGAGGTAAACGCTTCACCAAAATTGATCTAGCCCAGGCGTACTTGCAAATGGAGGTAGAAGAAGCCTCGAAACAATACCTCACGATCAACACTCATAAAGGTCTCTATCAATACAACCGGCTGGTGTTTGGAGTAGCCTCGGCTCCGGCTACCTGGCAAAGGGCGATGGATCAGGTCCTGCAAGGGATTCCAGGGACCCAGTGTTATTTGGACGACATCCTGGTCACGGGCGAAAATGACAGTGATCACCTCGCCAACTTGGAGAAGGTGCTCACCAGATTAAAGGAATATGGGCTACGAGCTAATCGCCACAAGTGCGAGTTTTTCCAGAAGCAGATCTCGTATTGTGGCCATGTCATCGATGAAGAGGGGTTACACAAGTCCCCTGAAAAGATTGAGGCAGTAGGCAAGGCTCCAGCACCGGAAAATGTGTCACAACTGAGGTCGTTCCTCGGGCTGGTAAACTACTACCATAAGTTCTTACCAAATTTGTCCACGGTATTACACCCACTGAACACCCTACTGCAAACAGGGGTACCATGGAAGTGGAATGACGAACGTAGACGAGTTTTCCAGAAGTGTAAAGAATTGATCACATCAAAAGAGGTGTTGGCCCATTTCAACCCAGCACTACCAATTCGTTTGGCATGTGATGCATCACCCTATGGTATTGGAGCGGTGCTGTCGCACAAATTCCCAGACGGGTTGGAGAGGCCAGTAGCCTTTGCGTCTCGGTCACTAACCTCAGCCGAGCGCAACTACGCCCAGATTGACAGGGAGGCCCTCAGCCTAGTATGGGGAGTAAAAAAATTCAACCACTATCTGCATGGGCAGAAGTTTACCTTGCTGACTGACCACCAACCACTTGTCTCCATCTTTATTCCTAAGAAGGGCGTTCCAGTGATGACTGCACAACGGTTACAAAGATGGTCACTGTTTCTAGGGGCGAATCAATATGAAATAGAATATAAAGGCATGAAACAGCATGGAAACGCTGATGGGCTATCACGCCTGCCACTGCCTACTGTGGAGGAAGCACCAGCAGTGGACCCTATCGAGATATTTTATTCGTCAATAATTGAACGATTGCCAGTAACGAACGCGGATATAGAGAAGGAGACCTGCAATGATCCGACACTGTCTCGGGTATATGATTTGACGGTGAGGGGATGGCCAACACATGGCAACTCACTGTTGCCAGCATTCTCATCCAGAAGAGAACAGCTGTCAGTATGCCAGGGGACAGTGATGTGTGGATCCCGAGTGGTGATTCCACCCAAGTTAAGGGAGAGAGTGCTAAATGAGCTTCATGAAGGTCATCTGGGAGGGGTGAAAATGAAAAGCCTTGCTAGGGCTTATGTGTGGTGGCCGGGGATCGATCAACAAATCGAGGACCTAACCAAGAGCTGCTCAGGATGCCAGAAGGTCCAAAATGCACCACCACATGCCCCTCTACACCCATGGGAGTGGCCCTCCTCTCCATGGCAATGGGTGCACATTGATTTTGCTGGTCCATTCATGGACTCAATGTTCTTAATAGCAGTGGATGCTCACTCGAAATGGCCTGAGGTGATAAAAAATGTCCTCAACCACTACAGAGAAAACGATTGCAGTCCTACGGACCATATTTGCCAGGAACGGCTTGCCAGAGCAGATTTGCTCTGATAATGGACCACAGTTTGTGTCCAAAGAGTTTCAGAAATTTATGAGAAGGAATGGGGTCAGGCATTACACATCCGCCCCGTATCATCCAGCCACAAATGGATTGGCTGAGAGGTTCGTACAAACCTTTAAAAAGGCGATAAAGGCCATGTGCAATAATGAAATTCCACTACAGCATAAGGTGGACAATTTCCTATTAGCCTACAGAAATGCGACACATGCAGTCACTAACCAGACCCCGGCCATGATGTTCTTTAACCGAAGGTTGAGATCTCGTCTGGATTTGCTCAGAGCAAATGTGCGAAGAAATGTTGAGGATAAACAATTCCAGCACATCAATGAGAAGCCGACAAGGAGCTTCAATGTAGGACAACCAGTCTTGGCCCGTGACTTCCAAACAGAGAAATGGCAACCCGGAACGATATGCACAAGGCAGGGGCCATTAATGTACACAGTGGATGTCGGGGAGAACATTGTGAGACGCCACGTCGATCAGATCTTAGCGTCACAGGAACGAGTCAACCCCATGTCTCGAGTACCTGGGGATGAACCCGACATACCAGTAGCATCTACTTCAGACCCAGTAGCAGTGGAGCCCGATGAACTACCCGAGGAAAAGGGGTCAGAATCGCCTCTGCACCAAGAACAAGAACTTCTGGAAAGGCGCTATCCCGAAAGGATCAGGAAGCCGCCCCAAAGACTGAATCTATAAATGGACTATTGTTGTTTAATGTACATGTTAAAGTGTTAATTGTTATTTGAATATTATGGGTACTGCTAATCTAAAAGGGGAGGAATTGTAGTGTATGTACCTTTAAGAGCGAACTACTTTTACAGCTCCTGTATACTGTAGTACCGGCAGTGACCACACCTGTATATAAGCCTTGAGCATGCCTCTGTACCCCCAGTCTTGCGACTACCCTACTCCAGTAAATACAGTCGAATTGGGTTTTTTGGGTTCAAATAAAAAGAGGACTCCAGTAAATACCTGTTGATTGTTAAGTTACAGCATCTGTGTGGTTATTGAAAAACATCATACTCTCAGAATCACGGATCTAACAGTGGATTGACATACTGGTGTTGGAGAGTTTTAATCTTTGATTTGGTAAATCGTTTAGTGGAATTATGAACCCAGCTGCAACAGTCTATAAGTGTAAACAGTTACTTTAAGCTGCTGGAAACAGTAATTTGATAGGCCAGGGTTTTCAGTCCTGCCAGGTCAAAGTTCATCTTTCGCAACGCGGATTTCCTGAGGCGTTAAAAGGTAGGTTGTGACCCCGGACTTGGTGCTTTGGAGGTTTGTGTTTTAATTTTAGAAAAGAACGACGTTTTCAAGTGTCCGAGCGCTTGACTTGTGACAGGACTGCGTGCAATCTGAATGAGTGCACTGGCAGGGTTTGGTAGCAATGTTTCAGATTTATGCAGTATTTTCTCTTTTTTTTTTAAAAAGTCTAGTAGTCTTAACTTGTTTAAGCTACCCAAGTTTATAAAGGGTATAAAACAATTCCACTGCAGAAATTAGCCAATAACGAGTGAGCGCAGTGATCCGCGAGATAATTCAACCCGTGTTCAGTCCTCTGATTGAAACCAACTTGGTTTTGTTGCGTTCGTGACTTCGGAACGGCACAGGCGGCTATATGTTCAAATTATTGGTAAATGATTGAACTGATAATTGCGGGGTGGAGGGGGATGGTGCTAAGTCTGGATCATGCACAGTTAGAAACATTAACATGATTTTTAAAAAAGTAGCCAGAATTACCCGTTTGGAATGAGCCCTGGGACAGGTTTGGTAACTCGCTCCATAGCCGCCAGCTGGCGACACCCGGAGCTGCGGCTCCAGACACTTCAGCCCAAAACACAACCATGACCAAAACACAAACATGCCATTCTTTAACAAGTTCTGCAGGCCAGGTTGTACTTATTGCTGCCACGCCCTTGGTTTTTTTGGGGGGCGGCTAGATCTTTGTAAAATAACCAAATTAAAAGTTCATAGCTTATCCCTGTGGGTGTTTTTTTAAATAGGGGGTGAGGAGCTTCTGTAAAACTGGGTTTTCTCTATAACCAACGAGCCATGAAGAACATTGTGGGGAAATGCAGTTTTAAAACCTATGATTTCTGACAATGAAACAAAAACAGCATTCTCTCATATTTCTATAAAATTTGGATTAAATTGAATTATTGCCTAAAATGTTTTGTTCTCTCTGTTGATTTATTGTCTCCATTTTGTTACATATTTGGATCGTTGTGTTACAGTCTTGGTTACATTGCAGTGCTTCACTGCACCTGTGAGTTTTTTTGTATTTTTTCCCCCTCTCTGTCTTGGTCAGTTAAGTGATTGTTATCCTTCATTTTTACAGATTATCTCATTTGATAGGAGAGGCTGGTTAGGGGGTTTATTGAGGAAAGTAGTTGTTGTACCCTCTCATTTTCAGGGTTCAGCAGTGCTTTAGCAGCGACCCAAAGAACATGGGACATTCAATGTGTGAGTTGGGCGACTGTTAAACCAGTGTTTCCTGATTCAGCTTATTTGCATACCCATTGCAGAAGGGAGTGGTGTAAAACCTGTGTAGAATGGGTCTAAACGAGTGCATGGGAACTGAGGTGCAGATTTTAACAACATATTTGCACGGTGGCATAGTGGTTAGCACTGTTGCCTCACAGCGCCAGGGGCCCGGGTTCGAATCCAGCCTCGGGCGACTGTCTGTGTGGAGTTTGCACATTCTCCCCGTGTTTGCGTGGGTTTCCTCCGGGTGCTCCGGTTTCCTCCCACAGTCCAAAGATGTGCGGGTTAGGTTGATTGGCTATGATAAATTGACCCTTAGTGTTAGGGGGATTAAATACGTGGGGTTACGGGGATAGGATGGGATATGTGTCGGTGCAGGCTCGATGGGCCGAAATGGCCTCTATCTGCACTGTGGGGTTCCTGTGATTTCCTGTGATTTGCCTGCAGCAGGCTGGGGGAGAACCAGGTAAGGAGCAGTGCTTGGATCACTCAATTCAATTCAATTCAATTCAATTCAAATCGCTTTATTGGCATGACAAGGTACATCTTATGTTGCCAAAGCATCGAAAAACATTCATGGTTGTACACAAAAATACAGATCTATCCATACAGCGTATAAACAGATATATCCCTGAGTGTATAAATATACATTCATATAATTTGTATATACTCTTTTTTATTTAGTGGTTGTCCCTGTTTATGGCAAGCTGTAACATAGTGTGCCGCTAAGGTTACACAATTTCTCTCTTCCCCTAGTAGGTATGGGAGTTTTTGGTCGTCATTCAAATTTCTGAATTCCGGGCATATTTTTGTGAATTTTGGGTAGAAATTCTCCCTTATGCCCTGATATTTTCTACAAGCTGAGGAAGTGCATCTCTGTCTCCACCACTCCCTGACTGCAGTGAGAGCATATCCTGTCCTCTCTTGGTAGCCGGGTCTGCCTGTGTCTACCTTTTTCGATCGCCAGGCTATGTTCACTAAGTCTGTACATTGTCAAGGTTTTTCTCAGTTTGCTATCCTTTACCCTAGTCAGGTAATCAGCCATGTTGTATTGTCTGTTTAGGGCCAAGTAGCAATTGAGTTTGCTTTGGGTTTTTGTTGTTTCTGCCCAATATGACAGATATTTTTCCTTTTGCTTAGCGACGATTGTGTTGGGTCGAATTCTTTGTTACGCTGTCACTGTCCTGGGGCTGGCTATTGTTAGTAGTTACTTCACTGAGTCCCAGGACTAGTTGACTCACTTGACTCCGATAACTGCACAGCCTATCTCCTCGATCTTCTGAAGAGTGTCTACCCTCTGAAACAAGCAGGCTGCAGGCCATGGCACCCAGGCACAGAGAAACACAGTGGGGCAGAGTTTCTGCTTTGGGTGCAATTGGCGATCCAGGTGCAATATAGACTTAATGGCACAGTTCTAAAGAGTGTGCAGGGACAGAGGGACCTGGGGGTTCATGTGCATAGATCCCTGAAGGGTGAGAGAGTAGTTAGCAAAGCATATGGGATCTTGGGCTTCATAAATAGAGGTATTGAGTACAAAAGCAGGGAAATTATGCTGAACCTTTATAAAATGCTGGTTAGGCCACAACTAGAGTATTGCGTCCAGTTCTGGTCACCACACTTTAGGAAGGATGTGAAGGTCCTTGAGGGGGTGCAAAGGAGATTTACCAGAATGGTTCCAGGGATGAGGGATTTAAGCTACTAGGTTAGAGAAGCTGGGGTTGTTCTCCTTGGAGCAAAGGAGGTTGAGAGGATATTTGATAAAGGTGTACAAGATTATGATGGGGTTGGATAAGGTAGACCGAGAAAGGCTGTTTCCATTAGCTGATGGTATAAGGACTAGGGGAGACAGATTTAAGGTTTCGGGCAAGAGATACAGGGGGGATGTGAGGGAAAACTTTTTAACGCAGCGAGTGGTAATGACCTGGAACTCGCTGCTGACGAGGGTGGTGGAAGCGGAGGCGATTAATGTCAAAAGGAAATTGGATAGGCACTTGAGGGAAATAAACTTGTAGAGCGAGGGAATGGGACTGACTGGATTGCTCTACAGAGAACCGGCATGGACTCGATGGGCTGAATAGCCTCCCTCTGTGCTGTTATGACTCTAAATTGTGCCTGTTTTGAGAAGTTTTTTTTCCCCTTGAGTTTCCACTCATTTGCATATTACTGAATGCAAAATCTGCCATGAACCAGCGCAATTAGGCAACGTTTTTAAAAAAAAAAAGTAATTTACAAAAAACAAATTTTTCTTTTAGATATTATCATTGATGTATTTAAGAGTGGTAACTTGGTGCAGTTTGATTAATACAGCTGAAAATGGGTTTATTACTAAAAATAAGCATTTTTAATCAGTGTCAATTCACCACCTGTGAGTAACCCCAGTTTTAAATGACTGAAAATGACTCTTTTAAAAAAAAAATATACAGAACCATTTGCTACTTAGATTGGGATACAGTAGTCAGTTTCTTGGGTAAATTTTTTTAAAAATACATTCAAAAGCTTTTAAAATGTCCCTATTAGTGTCCTTGCACCCAAAAGAACCAGCTTAATTTTTAGAGCCTCCTCGAAGGACTGCAAACGAGCACAATTAGCAGAAACTCCCCATGGCAATTAATTCATCCTGGGGGTGTGGTCAGTTTTGTAGAGGGGCCGGGTTCTAGTGTGATTTTTTAAAATTAACGCAAAAGATTGTGGAAACTCAATTTGCACTTAAAATTCCACGATCTTTTGCGCCGGTTATGCGGATTCCGAGCGAATTGCGCCAAAAAAAACCAACACAATTGAGCGGAAACTCTACCCCAGTATTTATCTGACTCTGACCTCCAAGCCCTCCTTGAGGAAATTGAATTAAGGACAGACTCCAGGATACCCATACCAGCAAACCTGCCAGGAATGTCACTTATGCCACCCATAAGGAAGTGGCACTGAGTGCCAAGTCTCATTCCCCAGTGTTACAAGAAGTTTAATGACCTCATCAGGACAGGCAAAGTAACACACTGGACACTTTTTTTCCCTTGACAACCTGGGCACCAGCCCACTCTTTATACCTTAAAGCAATGAAAAGGATTGCAATCATACAGTGCCTTTCACGCCCTCCAGACATCCCAAAGTAATGTACTTTTGAAGTGTAATAACTATTGTAATGCAGGGAAACGCAGCAGCGAATTTGCACAAAGCAATATAAAGGCCAACTAATTTGTTTTTTGTGGTGTTGGTTGAGGGATAAATAATGGCCAGGACACCGAGGAACCCCTCTGCTTTTCTTCAAAGAGTGCCATAGGATCTTTTACGTCCACCTGAGAGGGCAGATATTTTGGTTGCATCTGAAAGACGGCACCTCTTAGTGCAACACTTCTCAGTGATGCACTGAAGTATCAGCCTAGTCTCTGTGCTCATGTCTGTAGAGTGGGGCTTGAACCCATGACCTTCTGACTCAGATATGAGCACTGAGCCAATGCTGACACCCAACCCTTCACAATGCACTCTGGTTAAAGGAGGCTGCAACTTGGGATCTTAAGCTGTAATTTGAGGCTGCCCAATACTAATTACTTATAGGATCCGAACACTCCATCCTCCACTTTAACAGGCTGATGCAATCAAATCTCTTACTTTAGCTCTCCCATGGCATGTGGCACGCACTCCTCAACTGCTACCCTTCCCCTCGTACTCTCTCTTCGTCCAGGAGAAGTCGATGCACAATGCCTGCCAGAGGCAGGCAGCAAGAGGGAGCATCCCCACCTTTAAACTCTTATGCCATACAAGGAGAAGGTTATGGAACTCATGGGGAGGTACTCTGTCCTTGCTGTAGGAGATGGTGAGGATGGCAGCATATTGCCAGTCTCAGGTTAGTGATTGAGCACCTACACTATTGCCCTGGCATCCTTGTGAAGCACCACACAGACACAACCTCCCACTCCCCTGCTCTGTCTCCTTAATCCCAAAGGACAACATGCAGATCAAGATGAGAAGGGAGCTAAGGATAAATCCTTTGGGGATTCCAGGTGTAACTGTGGGGGCAGCAAGAAAAAGCATTGCTGGAGATGCTCTGGCTATGATTGGATAGGTAAGAGTGGAACCAAGTGAGGGTAGTCCCACTGGGCTGGACAACAGAGGAGAGGCATTGGAGGATGGTGTGGTCGATTGTGTCAAAGGCAGCAGAGGTGTCCAAAAGGCATAATGCTCCATGGACACAGTCACAGAGAATCATTTGTGACTGATTTAGTATCATTTCAGTGCTGTAGCAGGGACAGAACCTGATTATAGAGATTAAAACATGAGTTCTGGGACAAATGGGCACGGATTTAAGAGGTGACGACACGTTCAAGGACTTTGGAGAGTAAAGGAAAGTCGAAGATGGAAAGGTAGTTTGCAAGGACAAAAGGGTATTTTAAGGATGTGGGGTGATGTTAGCTTTTTTGAAAGGGAAGGGGACCGTACATTAGGAGAGGGAACCATTTACCTAGCATAGGAGCCAAGAAGGGAAGTGTGGTCAATGGTTTAGTGCAAATGGGGTCAAGGGAGCAGGTGTTGGGTCTCATGAACAAGATGAGCTCCGAGGGGGCATAAGGAAAGATAGGAGAGAAATTAGAGAAGGACATGGGATCAGGCCTAAGGTAGGGAGGAGCCTGAGGTAAGGTTTGGTGGGCAAGAGGGAGGGGTGGGGGCGGAGCAGCAGAGGCAATGAACGGATCGTGTCAATCTTTGTGACAAAGTCCATGAGCTCCCTGCACTTGTTAGAGGTGAGGATGGAGGAGGTAAGTGCAGGTTTTTAAATACAGGCTATGACCTAGTACAAAATGTAATGAAGGTACTCAAAGTCACAAGATAATTTGATAGCATGATAGTTTAATCATCTCATTGTGAAATATGTATTTTTTTGTTTTTATGATGTTACCTACCACCTTTATTTTGAGCCTTTAGTCAAGTTGGCAGGCATAGAAGTTTGAGTGATTTGATTGAGCATCAGGTTTAGTAGATTTTCACAAGTCTGTGTCTTTATATGTGAGTCAGGATAGTCAATGTTGTAATTTGTTGTTTTTAGCCAATCAAAAAGCCTGATGGGGAAACATATGACGTGACAGACATGAAAACCTCATGAAAGCATTTCTAACAGAGTCATAACGGCACAGGAGGAGGCCATTCGGCCCATCGAGTCCGTGCCGGCTCTCTGTAGAGCAATCCAGTCAGTCCCATTCCCCCGCTCTATCCCCGTAGCCCTGCAAGATTATTTCCCTCAAGTGCCTATCCAGTCTCCGCTTCCACCACTTCCGTTGGCAGCGAATTCCAGGTCCTCACCACTCTGTGTAAAAAAAGTTTTTCCTCGCATCCCCCCTGTATCTCTTGCCCAAAACCTTAAATCTGTGTCCCCTAGTCCTTGTACCATCAACTAGTGGGAACAGCCTTTCCCCGTTTAGCCTATCCAAACCTGTCATAATCTTGTACACCTCTATCAAATCACCCCTCAACCTCCTTTGCTCTAATGAAAACAAATCTAGCTTCTCCAACCTGTCCTTGTAGCTAAGATCCCCCATCCCCGGAACCATTCTGGTAAATCTCCTCTGCACCCTCTCAAGGGCCTTCACATCCTTCCTAAAGTGTGATGACCAGAACTGTATGCAATACTCCAGTTGTGGCCCAACCAGACTTTATAAAGATTCAGCATAACTTCTCTACTTTTGTACTCAATACCTCTCTTTATGAAACCCAAGATCCCATATGCTTTGTTAACCACTCTCTCAATATGTCCTGCCACCTTCAGGGACCTATGCGCATTAACTCCCAGGTCCCTCTGTCCCTGCACACTCTTTAAAACTGTGCCATTAAGTGCATATTGTCTCTCCCTGTTCCTTCGGCCAAAATGCATCACCTCACACTTCTCTCTTAAATTCCATCTGCCACTTGTCTGCCCATTTTGCTAGTCTTTCTATGTCATGTTGTAGTCAATTGGTATCATCCTCACTGTTTGTCACCCCCCCCAAAGTTTGGTGTCATTGGCAAATTTAGAAATTCTACTCTGTATTCCAATATCCAGGTCATTTTTTTATATATATATCAAAAAAAGCAGTGGCCCCAGCACTGACCCTTGGGAAACACCACTGTCTACCATCCTCCAGTCTGAAAAACAGCCATTTACCACAACTCGCTGTTTTCTGTCCTTAAGCCAATTCCTTAACTAAGCTGCCACTGACCCACCTATTCCATGAGCCTCAATTTTGTTAACCAGCCTTCTATGTGGTACTTTGTCAAACGCCTTCCTAAAATCCATGTAGACAACATCCATTGCATTCCCTTCATCGATCATCGATCCTCCCTGTTACACTACAAATCTGACTGAATTTTTTGATGAAGTATGTGCTTTAAGTCAGAACTACTTTTTACAGCTCCTGTATACTGTAGTACTGGCAGTGACCACACCGGTATATAAGCTGTGCGCATGCCTCTGTACCCCAGTCTAGAAATGACCCTCCTCCAGTAAAGACCTGTTATTTGTTTATGTACAGCATCCGTGTAATTATTTATCCACTGAACCACGGATCTAACAGTGGCGACGAGTGTTGATGCGAATCTACCTGCAACAACAAAAAAATAAAAAAAGATAGTCGAGTCCAGGAACACGGGCGTCGACCGCGAGCAACCGCCCAGCAGTCAGGCAGAGATCCAACTTCGCTGGGGAGGCTGTGGAGAGCTGGGCTTGGTTCCCCAGCCACAACGAGCAGTAAGAGACCGACGACAGGTCCAGAGCAGACCCTTCCCGAGCAGTGGCGTCTGGAGCTGACCGACGGCAGAGAGAGCGAGCCGGGCAGCGCCAACGGGGTAAGAAAGAGGGTGAAGAGAGCAGGGTGCAGCCGGGGGTTGATCACCAAGCGGAGTTGAGGAAAAATACTGCAAACCGGAGAGAGAGAGGGTAAGAAACAGCCGGGTTCTAGACTGAGCGGCGTCGACAAATATCAAGAGAAGAACGCGCAGAGCACAGCCAGGGATCACGGGCTGATCAGGGTCCGCGGGGCGAAGCAAGGGGAGACGCCATTGAGCCGCGGAGAAGCAGGGAGAGCGCGGGAGGCGCCATTGAGCCGCGAAGAAGCAGGGAGAGCGCGGGAGGCGCCATTGAGCCGCGGAGAAGAAGGAAGAGCGCGGGAGACGCCATTTTGCGAAGCCGCAGCGGAGAAGACGAGCGAGCGCGGGAAGGAAGGAAAGCGCGGGAGACGCCATTTTGTGCCAGCGGCGAAGAAGGGGAAGCGCGGGAGGCGCCATTGGGGATAGTTAACGCACAACCAAGGATGCCGAAGAGTGGCAGTATCTCTACATTCGACAATGAAGTCGAAGATTGGGCGACATATGTGGAACGTATTGAGGTGTACTGCAGGGCGAATGAAGTGCCAGATGCTAATAAAGCACTGGTTCTGTTAAATTCCATGGGTGCAAAAACTTATGGGTTACTGCGAAATCTAATAACCCCAGAGAAGCCGGTAAACAAGAATTTTGAAAGCATAGTAGAAATCCTACAGGACCACTTAAACCCCACACCGCTGCTGATAGCAGAACGATTTAAGTTCCATAAAAGGAACCAACACAAAGACGAAAGCAATGCTGAGTACCTAACGGAACTGCGCAAGCTATCGAAATACTGCCAGTTTGGAGCGGGACTAGCAGACACATTAAAGGACAAGTTTGTGTGTGGGCTACAAAGTGAAGGAACCCAGAAACGGCTTCTATCAGAAAAGGACCTTACGCTGGACAAAGCTTTCAATATGGCAGTATCACACGAAGCAGCCGCAAGGGGCGCAGCAGAGATACAACGGAGACCGCAAGAATATGGCCCCAACGAAATGACCTATGGAACAGGAAAGTGCTATCGCTGCGGCATAACAACACATGACCAGAAAGATTGTTGGTTCAAAGACCAAGTGTGCAGACAGTGTGGGAAAGCAGGACACATAGCAAGAGTCTGCAGGTCTGGGAAGAAAACCAACAGTAAGAAATCTCCACAGGAGAAGTACAAAAAGGCACACCAGGTGATGGACAGTGGTTCAGACGAACAGAAAAGTGACAGACTCCTGAAGCAAGGAGCTGGGTTGTCTGAAACTACATAATGTAACCGAAATGGAGGATCACCAGACTATCTGGGTTACACTCAAGATAGACGGAGTCCAAGTGGAAATGGAATTGGACACAGGGTCAGCTCTAACAGTCATAAATCAAAGAGACTACAAGTGGCTATTTTCACACATACCCTTGAAAGCTACAGAGATTGTCTTGAAGACGTATACGGGGCAAAAAGTCTACCCCAAAGGAAAAATAAGGGTGAAAGTGACATATAAAGGTCAGGAAATACCTAAAATGGATATATATGTATTGCCAAATGGAGAACCACCACTGCTAGGACGTGAATGGATCCGGAAGATACATTTAGATTGGCATTCCATACAGGCACTGAAGGTGGAGGCCAAAAAGGATGACGACGTCACACCTGGACGACTGTCAAAAATGCTAACTGACGCAAAAGAAGTGTTCCAGGAGGGATTGGAACACTAAAAGGAATAACAGCAACAATTAAAATAGAGGATAATGCAAGCCCAAAGCTTCTGAAGGCCAGACCAGTGCCTTATGCGATCAGACCAGCGGTTGAAGCAGAGCTGGAAGGGTTGGAACGTTCAGGAGTACTGTCCAAAGTGGACTGGAGCGAGTGGGCTACACCCATCATTCCTGTAATGAAGAGGTCGTTGAGTAATACGCCTGGGGAACCAAAGAAGGTCCGCATCTGTGGGGATTTTAAGGTGACGGTGAACCCAGTCCTTCACACGGTGCAATATCCGCTTCCACGAATTGAGGATATTTTCGCCTCGCTATCTGGTGGTAAACGCTTCACCAAAATTGATCTAGCCCAGGCGTACTTGCAAATGGAGGTAGAAGAAGCTTCGAAACATTACCTTACGATCAACACCCATAAAGGTCTCTATCAATACAACCGGCTGGTGTTTGGCATAGCCTCAGCTCCGGCTACCTGGCAAAGGGCGATGGATCAGGCCCTGCAAGGGATTCCAGGGACCCAGTGTTATTTGGACGACATCTTGGTCATGGGCGAAAATGACAGTGATCACCTCGCTAACTTGGAGAAGCTGCTCGCCAGATTAAAGGAATATGGGCTACGAGCTAATCGCCACAAGTGCGAGTTTTTCCAGAAACAGATCTCGTATTGCGGCCACGTCATCGATGAAGAGGGGTTACATAAGTCCCCTGACAAGATTGAGGCAGTAGTCAAGGCTCCAGCATTGGAAAATGTGTCACAACTGAGGTCGTTCCTCGGGCTGGTAAACTATTACCACAAGTTCTTACCAAATTTGTCTACGGTATTACACCCGCTGAATACCCTACTGCAAGCAGGGGTACCATGGAAGTGGGATGACGAACGTAGACGAGCTTTCCAGAAGTGTAAAGAATTGATCACATCAAAAGAGGTGTTGGCCCATTTCAACCCAGCACTACCAATTCGTTTGGCATGTGATGCATCACCCTACGACATCGGAGTGGTGCTGTCGCACAAATTCCCAGACGGGTTGGAGAGGCCAGTAGCATTTGCGTCTCGGTCACTAACCTCAGCCGAGCGCAACTACGCCCAGATTGACAGGGAGGCCCTCAGCCTAGTATGGGGAGTAAAAAAATTCAACCATTATCTGCATGGGCAGAAGTTCGCCTTGCTGACTGACCACCAACCACTTGTCTCCATCTTTAATCCTAAGAAGGGCGTGCCAGTAATGACTGCACAGCGGTTACAAAGATGGTCCCTGTTTCTAGGGGCGAATCAATATGAAATAGAATATAAAGGCACAAAACAGCATGGGAACGCTGATGGGCTATCGCGCCTGCCACTGCCTACGGTGGAGGAAGCACCAGCAGTGGACCCTATCGAGATATTTTATTCGTCGATAATTGAACGATTGCCTGTAACAAACGCGGATATAGAGAAGGAGACCCGCAATGATCCGACGCTGTCACGGGTATATGAATTGACGGTGAGGGGATGGCCAACACATGGCGACTCACTGTTGCCAGCATTCTCATTCAGAAGAGAACAGCTGTCAGTATGCCAGCGGACAGTGATGTGTGGATCCAGAGTGGTGCTGGCACACATCCCTCGTGAGAGGGCGTCAGGGGATTCGTTAAGGGCCCCTGGCCGGTAAATGATGTCGTACTCGAAGGTGGAGAGCTCGATCCGCCACCTAAGAATCTTATCATTTTTAATCTTCCCCCTCTGTTTATTGTTGAACATAAACGCTACCGATCGCTGGTCGGTAAGTAGGGTGAAGCGTTTGCCGGCTAGGTAGTGGCGCCAGTGGCGCACTGCCTCCACGATGGCTTGGGCCTCCTTTTCCACGGAGGAGTGTCTGATCTCGGGGCCTTGGAGGGTCCTCGAGAAGAAAGCTACGGGCCGCCCCGCCTGGTTGAGGGTGGCCGCCAAGGCGAAGTCGGACGCATCACTTTCCACTTGAAATGGAGTGTTCTCGTCCACTGCCTGTAGCGTGGCCCGCTCAATATCCTGCTTAATGCTTTTGAAGGCGGCGTGGGCCTCAGCAGAGAGCGGAAAAGAGGATGCTTTCAAGAGGGGGCGGGCTTTGTCGGAGTAGTTGGGGACCCATTGGGAATAGTAAGAAAATAACCCCAGGCACCTTTTCAGGGCTTTGGGAGTGTTGGACAGGGGCAGCTCCCGTAGGGGGCGCAATCGGTCGGGGTCTGGTCCGATTTCCCCATTCTCCACCACGCTGCCCAGTATGCAGAGGCGCGTGGTGTTGAAAACGCACTTGTCCTCGTTATAGGTGAGGTTGAGTTTTTGTGCGGTTTTTAGGAACCTCTCGAGGTTCGAGTCGTGATCCTGCTGGTTGTGACCGCAGATGGTGACGTTGTCGAGGTAGGGGAAGGTTGCCTGCAAGTGGTGGTCATCGACCATGCGATCCATCTCCCTCTGAAAGACCGAGACCCCGTTCGTCACCCCAAAGGGGACTCTGAGGAATTGGTAGAGGCGTCCGTTCGCCTCGAAGGCGGTGTACGGGCGGTCCTCTGGTCTGATAGGGAGCTGGTGGTACGCTGACTTGAGGTCGATGGTGGAGAACACCCGGTATTGGGCGATTTGGTTCACCATTTCTGATATGCGGGGTAGCGGGTAGGCGTCTAGTAGGGTGTACCTGTTGATCGTTTGACTATAGTCGATCACCATCCGTTTCTTCTCGCTACCCCTTACCACTACCACTTGGGCGCGCCACGGGCTGTTGCTGTGTTCAATAATGCGCTCTTTCAGGAGCCTGTCTACCTCGGTCGCGATAAACCGCCTGTCCTCCCAGCTGTACCTCCTGCTTTTGGTCGCTATTGGCCGGCAGTTAGGGGTAAGGTTCGCGAATAGCGAAGGCGGCTTTACCTTCAGGGTAGCCAGACCGCACACTGTGAGGGGCGGCTGGGACCCACCGTACTTGAGCGTGATGCTTTGGTGGTTGCACTGGAAATCCAAACCCAAGATCACGCTCGCACATAGATTCTTCATGATTAATACTTTAAAATTATCATACACAGTTCCGTTAACGCACAATTGTACCGTGCAGTAACCCAGAATGGTCGATGTCTGGGTTTTATCGGCCATAGAGATGGTACCCTGAGCAGGGACCACCTTTAGGGAGAGTTGTTGTGCCAGTTCAGGGTGGATAAAACTCTCCGTGCTTCCACTGTCAATTAAGCATTTAACCCGGCACCCGTTTACCTCGATGTCCACCATTGATTTGGATAGCGGATGCGGCCTGGTCTGGTCCACTGTGACCGATGCCACTGTAGGGCCCTGATCGAGACAAGATGGCGTCCACGCTGTCTGCTCATAAGATGGCGGACCCCACGAGGTCGGGCAAGATGGCGTCCAAGGTGGCCGCTCCCACGGCGCACACGCGGCGGTGGCGGGTTTTCCGGCGGTTGGTTTTCCGGCGGGGTTCCCTCTGCACACCTTCCCGAAGTGCCCCTTCTTACCGCACTTAAAGCAGGTGGTGCCTTTCGCCGGGCACAGGTTTCTGGTGTGCTTTGGCTGCCCGCAGAAGTAGCAGTTGGGTCCTTGACGCGTCGCGGCTGTCGTAGGGCTTCTGGGGGGAGAGCTGGGCCCCGCCGGTGTCGGGCTGCCGGGCGGGGAAGATGCCTTCCAAGATGGCGGCGCCCTCGGCGCACACGTGGCGGCGTGGGCGGCGCGGGCTGAAGAGTAGGCGTCCGAGTTTCTCTGGGCCATCTCCAGGGACCGCGCGGTGTCCGCAGCCTGTTTCAGGTCCAACCCCATTTTTTCCAGCAGTCTTTGCCGGATGTGAGTGGAGCTGAGGCCTGTGATAAAGGCATCGCGAACAAGCTCATCGGTGTACACTGCGGCTTTTACATCTCGGCACTTACAGTCCTTGCCAAGCTTTTTCAGGATGCTTAGGAACTCCTCCACCGATTCCCCAGGTCGCTGTGCGCGAGTAGCGAGTAGATGCCTAGCATACACCTCATTCGTAGGCTGCTGGTAATGCGCCTTTAAGGTGTTGCAGGCGGCCAGGTACGTATCGGCGTCTTGGATGAGGGGGTAAACCCGGTGGCTTACCCAATTCCGTAGCATTCCGAGTCTCATCTTCGCAGTGTCCGTAGCGTCTTTGACGGCTGCGGAATTGTCCAGGAAGAATTCCATACAGTCAAACCATTGTCCGAAGCGTGCTGATGCGTCCGGAGCATGTTGATCCAAATCCAAACGTTCGGGTTTCAGGAGTTGATCCATAGTGTTGAAAATTGAGTTAATAAAATTGATGTGCCTCAATTATTCCGAGACTCGAAGTTAGCAGAACAAAAGTAAGGCTTTTATTAACTCAGAACATAACACGTAAAATAGAGAGATGTCTACCTTCAGGAGGCTGATGCCGGACTGAAGTTAGATTACAAAGGAGCCAGGTATGGGCGGAGCCCTGCACACAACCAGTTCCAGCACATTCCAATGCATAATACATGAGGACTGGGGGAAGGGAAAAGACACAGAAAGCAGGCAGTTAGAAGACACAGAAAACAGGCAGTGATGAATGGAATATATTTCATCACAGATTCCACCCAAGTTAAGGGAGAGAGTGCTAAAGGAGCTACATGAAGGTCATCTGGGGGGAGTGAAAATGAAAAGCCTTGCTAGGGCTTATGTGTGGTGGCCGGGAATCGATCAACAAATCGAAGACCTAACTAAGCTGCTTAGGATGCCAGAAGGTCCAAAATGCACCACCACATGCCCCTCTACACCCATGGGAGTGGCCCTCCTCTCCATGGAATTGATTTCGCTGGTTCATTCATGGACTCAATGTTCTTAATAGCAGTGGATGCTCATTCAAAGTGGCCGGAGGTGATAAAGATGTCTTCAACCACTACAGAGAAAACGATTGCAGTCCTACGGACCATATTTGCCAGAAACGGTTTGCCAGAGCAGATCTGCTCTGATAATGGACCACAGTTTGTGTCCGACGAGTTCCAAAAATTCATGAAAAGGAATGGGGTAAGGCATTACACATCCGCCCCGTATCATCCAGCCACCAATGGATTGGCTGAGAGGTTCGTACAAACCTTTAAGAAGGCGATAAAGGCCATGTGCGACGAGGAAATTCCACTACAGCATAAGATGGACAATTTCTTATTAGCCTACCAAAACGCGACACATGCAGTTACCAACCAGACCCCGGCCATGATGTTCTTTAACCGAAGGTTGAGATCTCGTCTGGACTTGCTCAGACCAAATGTGCGAAGAAATGTTGAGGACAAACAATTCCAGCACATCAACGAGAAGCCGACAAGGAGCTTCAATGTAGGGCAACCAGTCTTGGCCCGTGACTATCGAACCGAGAAGTGGCAACCCGGAACGATATGTACAAGGCAGGGGCCATTAATGTACACAGTGGATGTCGGGGAGAACATTGTGAGACGCCACGTCGATCAGATCTTAGCGTCACAGGAAGGCGTCAACCCCATGTCTCGAGTACCTGGGGATGAACCCGACATACCGGTAGCATCTACTTCAGACCCAGTAGCAGTGGAACCCGATGAACTACCCGATGAAAAGGGGTCAGAATCGCCTCTGCACCAAGAACAAGAACCTCCGGAAAGGCGCTATCCCGAAAGGGTCAGGAAGCCGCCCCAAAGACTGAATCTATAAATGGACTTTTGTTATTGAATGTACATGTAAAATGTAATTGTTATTTGAATATTAAGGGAGTATTATTAATCTAAAAAGGGAGGAAGGGAGGAATTGTAGTGTATGTGCTTTAAGTCAGAACTACTTTTTACAGCTCCTGTATACTGTAGTACCGGCAGTGACCACATCGGTATATAAGCTGTGCGCATGCCTCTGTACCCCAGTCTAGAGATGACCCTCCTCCAGTAAAGACCTGTTATTTGTTTATGTACAGCATCCGTGTAATTATTTATCCACTGAACCACGGATCTAACAAGATTAGCCAAACATGATCTGCCTTTTACAAATCCGTGTTGGCTCTCCTTAATTAGCTTAAATCTCTCCAAGTGCCCATTAATTTTTTACTTGATTATTGTTTCCAAAACTTTACCCACCACTGATGTTAAACTGAACGGCCTGTAGTTACTAGGGTTGTCCTTGCACCCTTTCTTGAACAATGGTGTCGCATTTGCCAGTTTCCAATCCTCGGGCACCTCCCCCGCATCTAGGGAAGATTGGAGAATTATGGCAAGCCCTTCCGCTATCTCCTCCCCCAATTCCCTTCGCAATCTGGGATGCAAGCCATCTGGACCAGGCGATTTACCCACTCTAAGCATACCCAGCCTTTCTGGTACATCCTGTCTATCAATTTTCACCCCTCCCATTGCTTCTACCTTTTCCACTGCTACCGATATTTTGTCAGCATCCACCTCCTTAGTAAACACCGATACAAAATACTCATTGAGTGTTCTAGCCTTGCCCTGCGCCTCTAAGCATATATCACCTTCTTTGTCCCTAATAGGCCCCACCCTGCCTCTTGCTACTGTTTACATGCCGGTAGAAGATTTTTGGGATCCCTTTTATGTTAACTGCCATTCTACTCTCATATTCTCTCTTTGCCAATCTTATTTTCATCTTCACTTCCCTTCTCAACTTATCGTATTTGGTCTGGTTCTCCCTTGAAGAATTCACCTGACATGCATCATACACCCACTTTTTTTTGTTTCATCATCTTCTCTATCTCCCTCGTCATCCAAGGAGCCCTTGCTTTGGTTCCCTTACCCTTCCCTCTTGTTGGAATGTACCTAGCCTGTACTTGGAACATCTCCTTAACGATCACCCATTGTTCCGTTACAGTTTTTCCTGTCAGTCTTTGGTTCCATTTTACCCTGGCTAGATCCTTTCGCATCCTATTGAAGTTAGCCCTATTCCAGTTTAGAAGTACCACTCTAGATTGTTCCTTGCTCCTCTCCATTGCTAATCTAAATCTTATGATACGATGATCACTCGTACCCAAGTTTCTCCCACAGACACTTGGATGACCTGGCCCACCTCATTCCCCAGCACCAGATCCAGCAATGCCTCCTTCTGACAAAAGCAAAATACTGCGGATGCTGGAAATCTGAAATAAAAACAGAAAATGCTGGAAATACTCGGCAGGTCAGGCAGCATCTGTGGAGAGAGAAACAGAGTTAACATTTCAGGTCAATGACCCTTCGTCAGAACTGGGGTTCTGAACTTCGGCAGGTCTGAGGAAGGGTCATCGACCTGAAACGTTAACTCTGTTTCTCTCTCCGCAGATGCTGCCTGACCTGAGTATTTCCAGCATTTTCTGTTTTTAATGCCTCCTTCCAAGTTGGACCAAGAACATACTGGTCAAGGAAATTCTCCTGGACACATTTCAGAAATTTCCCTTCACCCTAGCATTATCCCAATCAATATTTGGGTAGTTAAAGTCCACTAATATCACCACTCTATGGCTCTTGCATATCTCTGCGATTTCCCTGCAGATTTGCTCCTCTACCTCCCTCTCACTATTTGGAGGCCTATAGAATACCCCCAATAGCGTAATCATACCCTTTTTGCTCCTCAACTCTAACCAAATGGATTTTGTCCTTGTCCCCTCAAGAACATCCTCCCTTTCCAACACTACAATGTCTTCCTTAATCAGCACTGCCACAACATCATATTGCCACACGGCTAATTGTGCTCGTAGCTCACCAACCTTATTCACCACACTTTGGCGTTTACATACATGCATTCTGAACCCATTTTTGAATTTTTCGTAGTCTTTCTTAGTCTGCTCCTATCTAATATGGTACTACTTCCGCTTCTAGTACTATCCAACACACTCACTCTTTTATATGCGCCTTATTATTCCTCTTTTCTACTCCTATATGCTGGTGCCCATCCCCCTGCCAAGCTAGTTTAAACCCTCCCCAACAGCATTAGCAAACCTCCCCGCGAGAATATTGGTCCCGGCTCTGTTGAGGTGTAACCCTTATCCGGCTTGTACAGGTCCCACCTTCCCCAGAAACGGTCCCAATGCCTCAGGAATCTAAAGCCCTCCCTCCTGCAGCATCTCTCCAGCCATGCATTCAGCTGTTCTATCCTCCTATTCCTGTACTCACTAGCATGTGGCACCGGGAGTAATCCGGAGATTACTACCTTTGAGCTCCTGCTTTGACTCTGCCCAAAAACCTTCCCTCATAGTGAAAGCTGATGTGTAATCCCCAAGCTACGTTGCTGTTTCCAGAACAAAAAATTCTTCTCCGAGCTGAATGAACTACTTCAGTGACATCACAGCTGCTCCCTCGTATCCTAAGAGTACCAATCTCCTTTTAAATTGATCAAAGTCAAGAGGAACTAATGAGATATTGATTACTGATTTGACTTTCTTTTTCCCCCCTCAGTGCCTGTCCTCACTGGAGAATGCTGTACAAGCACATTCCTGGTTTGCCCCATGCAGCTTCCGTGGCCCTGGGCTTCGCCATTGCCCGAAGACATCTCCACGGTTCGTTAACGGTCTTCTCTACGCAATTCTTCCATTGCAGCTGAATTTACTTCTGCTGCTTTGGTCTTCTATTCAATAGTTTTTTTTTGCTTTAATTTTGCAGTCTGTAATTTATGGACTTTTTTTAAACTCTCCAAATTCTAGCTGTAATGAAAAATAAATGTTTTGGGTGTTTTTTAATCTGTTCAAGGTGGAACAGTATTCTTTGTTGCATTCAGTGTCAGCATCAAGCTGTATAACATGAATGTGTTAGGTGCAGCGTAAAACTCCTTCCACTCTGCGGCAATGACTGTGCTTCAGTCCTGACTTCAGATGATCAGCCTGACTGCTGTAATATGCTGTTTACATTCTTGCACCAGCTTAGAAACATAGAAGATAGGAGCAGGAGTAGGCCATTCGGCCCCTCGAGCCTGCTCCGCCATTTAATGAGATCATGGTTGATCATCCAAACTCAGTACCCTGTCCCTGCTTTCTCCCCATATCCCTTGATCCCTTTAGTCTTAAGAAATATATCTAACTCCTTCTTGAATATATTTAATGAATTGGCCTCAACTGCCTTCTGTGGTAGAGAATTCCACAGGTTCACCACTCTCTGGGTGAAGAAATTCCTCCTCATCTGTGTCCTAAATGGCTTACCCCTTATCTTTAGACTGTGACCCCTGGTTCTGGACTCCCCCGCCATCGGGAATTCCTCCCTGCATCTAGTCTGTCTAGTCCTGTTAGAATTTTATAAGTTTCAATGAGATCCCCTCTCATTCTTCTAAACTCCAGCGAGTATAAGCCCAATCGACCCGATCTCTCCTCATACGTCATTCCTGCCATCCCAGGTATCAGTCTGGCGAATCTTCGCTGCACTCCCTCCATGGCAAGAACATCCTTCCTCAGATAAGGCGACCAAAACTGCACACAATACTCAAGGTGTGGTCTCACCAAGGCCCTGTACAACTGCAGCAAGACATCCTTGCTCCTGTACTCCAATCCTCTCGCTATGAAGGCCAACATACCATTTGCCTTCTTAACCGCCTGCTGCACCTGCATGCTTACCTTCAGCGACTGGTGCACAAGGACACCCAGGTCTCGTTGCACTTCCCCTTCTCCCAATCTATTGCCGTTCAGATAATAATTTGCCTTCCTGTTTTTGCCACCAAAGTGGATAACCTCGCATTTATCCACATTATAATGCATCTGCCCAATCACCCAACCTGTCCAAATCGTACTGGAGTTTCTCGGCATCCTCCTCACAGCACTAGCCCACCCAGCTTTGTGTCGTCTGTAAACTTGGAGATATTACATCTAGTTCCCTCGTCTAGATCATTAATATATATTGTGAACAGCTGGGGTCCTAGCACCGATCCCTGCGGTACCCCACTAGTCACTGCCTGCCATTCAGAGAAAGACCCGTTTATTCCAACTCTTTGCTTCCTGTCTGCCAACCAGTTCTCTATCCAAGTCAGTACCTTACCCCCAATCCCATGTGCTTTAACTTTACACGCTAATCTCTTATGCGGGACCTTATCAAAAAGCCTTCTGAAAGTCCAAATACCCCACCACATCCACTGGTTCTCCCTTATCTATTCTACCAGTTACATCCTCGAAAAATTCCAGTAGATTAGTCAAGCACGATTTACCTTTTGTAAATCTATGTTGACTTTGTCCGATCCTGTCACTGTTTCTTCTGAGTCAGAGAGCACCACCAGCTGAGCCAAGTTGACAACCAAATGTAGATAATTTGATCATGTCACTAGGCCAAGGGTGTAGCCCAGCCAGTAGCATAGAATTTGGGGAATGGTAGGCATCTTGGGTCACTCTTGTCCATCTCCCTGGAGCTAGGTACTGACTGTTGTAGGTACAAACTTGGGAGCAGTCTGCCTGGCTGCCTTTTGTGCGACATGGGAGTGATGTAAATGACACCTTTTATAAAATATTAAGTGCATTAAAAAGGATTGAAACAAACTGCTCAATCTTTGTTACAGATGGACTGGTTAAACTTCTCCCAGAGGTCTCGGAAGCGATTGCCAATCAGAAGGCTGTGGTGGCCTTGGAGAGCACGATCATCACACATGGCATGCCGTACCCTCACAACCTGAAGTACGTGGACTGTTGGGATGCACTGGGTCAGGAGAGTCTGGGGAGGGATAATCTCATTGGCACTGGAGCTCACGATTGTAATATGATCAGACCTCTCCTAAGAAGGGAATCTTGCATTTGGAATCACCAACTATTGCCAAGGATCAAATTACCTTTTTTGAAATATATTTCAGTGAGTGCTGTGAATGTCGGGAGTACTGGTAGGAAGAGTTACTGAGCTGGGTTAACCGCAACAAGGCCACTGTTTTGTGGTTTGCATGAAAAATAGAATTGCAGAGTGTAATCCCCAAAGCGCCACTAAAAATCTTGGAAAATCCCAGAGTCCCATTTAATAAAAATGCACTTGGATTTAGCCAGTCCCCATAACCCAATAGGCCCAGTTATAAACATAAGGGGCCTGATTTTAACTTTCAAAGATGGCGGATCAGCCATCCATTACACACCCCGTCTGATTTTCCTTTCCACAATGGGGAGGAACATCGGGCGGGGCGTGTAGCGGGCAGCCAATCCAGTACCGCTGAAAGTTAAAATCAGCCCGAAAGAATCTGCCAACTGCAATTCCCAAAATACTGGTAGAAACCAGGGCATCCCAATAAATTAAAACAAAATTTGACTCATTCAGACAATGTAAACTAGCAACTGTGAATGTCAGTAGAGATATTCGCCTAGAAGTGACTTTGCATTATCAGTGCATGAACACTTTAAAATCTCAGACAGAGGAGAGGAATGTGTTGACACCAGTATTAATCTGTTTACTTCTACTGGATTAAATGTTTCCATTAAGATAGTTGTAGAGGAATGTCACAGAAACATTAAGCCTTTGCACGCTTGCAAGCCAATCATTAATATACTGCAAGTCCCTGGCTGGAGGAGCTACTGAACCTAACAGTGTGAGAGAAGGATAAATATAAATGAATACTGTCACTGTTGCATGATGCCTTACTGACGGTGACATTTGAGCTTTGCATATTTACTGAGCTTATTCACACTGCAAGGACCAGTAACTGCAATCATCGTGCTTGACTAATCTACTGGAATTTTTTGAGGATGTAACTGGTAAAATAGATAAGGGAGAACCAGTGGATGTTGTGTATTTGGACTTTCAGAAGGCTTTTGATAAGGTCCCGCATAAGAGATTAGCGTGTAAAGTTAAGGCACATGGGATTGGGGGCAAGGTACTGACTTGGATAGAGAACTGGTTGGCAGACAGAAAGCAAAGAGTTGGAATAAACGGGTCTTTTTCCACGTGGCAGGCAGTGACTAGTGGGGTACCGCAGGGATCGGTCCTTGGACCCCCAACTATTCACAATATATATTAATGATCTAGACGAGGGAACTAGAGGTAATGGGCTAAAAATTCGGTATCGCCGCGCCAGGTCTTTAGTGCCCGAAATTTTGCGCTCGCCCGGATTCCCGTAGCGCCCGCCTGAAATTCAGTTGCGCCACCCCAAGACGGAGGCGGGCGCTATTGCAGGGTTTGGCCGCCTTGTTTGGGGCGATGAAAGTCAGTTTCAGGCGTCCAGCTGCCGCTGCGGCACCCGATGCGGTGCGGCAGGCTGGGGTACTGCAGGCCTCCTCCTTCTCTTAAGGAGGAGCTGCCTGCAGCCGTGAGATCGCCGCTGGATTCCCCCGGCAAATGAGCCTGGCACCACGGAGAAGTGCCGGGCTCGCGGGAGTCAGACACCAATGCCGCGGGGGGGTGGTGCAGGAGTCCGGGGAGGGAGGTGCGGCCAGGCGGCCGCCGGGAAAGCGGCCGGCCGCCCCTCCACCTTTATGCGCCGGCCTCTCGGAGCTGCAAGGCACCGTTTTTCAAACGCTGTTTGCGGCCGCTACGGGCGAGGCGGCCACAACTGAATTTGGCCATCGGCACGGAATAGCATTGGAACCGGGGCGCTGCGCACACCGATGATGTCATCGGTGCCGGCGCAGCGCTACCGGCTAACGCCGATGTTAGGGACCAACTGAATTTCGGGCGCTAAAAAACTTCCGGCGCAAACCACTCTATAGCCAATAAGTGGGCGCAAACGCGACTGAATTTCTAGGCCAATATCTCCAAATTTGCAGACGACACAAAGCTGGGTGGGCGTGTGTGCTGTGAGGAGGATGTCGAGAAACTCCAGGATGATTTGGACAGGTTGGGTGATTGGGCAGAAGCATGGCAGATGCAATATAACGTGGATAAATGTGAGGTTATCCACTTTGATAGCAAAAACAGGAAGGCAGATTATTATCTGAATGACAATAGATTGGGAGAAGGGGAAGTGCAACGAGACCTGGGTGTCCTTGTGCACCAGTCGCTGAAGGTAAGCATGCAGGTGCAGCAGGCGGTTAAGAAGGCAAATGGTATGTTGGCCTTCATAGCGAGAGGTTTTGAGTACAGGAACAAGGATGTCTTGCTGCAGATGTACAGGGCCTTGGTGAGACCACATCTTGAGTATTGTGTGTAGTTTTGGTCGCCTTATCTGAGGAAGGATGTTCTTGCCATGGAAGGAGTTCAGCGAAGATTCACCAGGCTGATACCTGGGATGGCAGGAATGACGTATGAGGAGAGATTGGGTCGCTTGGGCTTGTACTCGCTGGAGTTTAGAAGAATGAGAGGGGATCTCATTGAAACTTATAAAATTCTGACAGGACCGGACAGACTAGATGCAGGAAGAATGTTCCCGATGGTCGGGGAGTCCAGAACCAGGGGTCACAGTCTAAGGATAAGGGGTAGGCCATTTAGGACAGAATGAGGAGGAATTTCTTCACCCAGAGAGTGGTGAACCTGTGGAATTCTCTACCACAGAAGGCAGTAGAGGCCAATTCATTAAATATATTCAAGAAGGAGTTGGATATATTTCTCGAGGCTAAAGGGATCAAGGGGTACGGGGAGAAAGCATGGACAGGGTACTGAATTTGGATGATCAGCCATGATCGCATTGAATGGCGGAGCAGGCTCGAGGGGCCGAATGGCCTACTCCTGCTCCTATCTTCTATGCATTACTGGAACAGAAATGTATCAAAATATTTCAACAGTAACGGTATGTTAAAGCTCATCAAAATTCTTTTTATTGGATTCAATATAAAACATGAAACATTGGGTAATCCGGGTGTAATGAGTAAATAAAATTGACTCCAAAAATATATGCAATTTTACATTAGTATTGAAAACATCCAATAAAAACAGTAATAAACAGATATTGTAAACCTTGCAATAAACAACAAGATGGTCTTTTCCCCTTGAAGAACGTCATCACACACGAAGCCTCAGTTGGTCCCAATCAAACCAAAAGACCACAGGCAGAAGGTAATGGGTGCAAACCACACCAAAGGCCTGCTCACCCAGTTTGCCAGTCCCGAGCTCATTCTGTGCCTGCAGTCAATGCAGCGGAGTGCAAAATCCATCCTATAACTGTAAAAGCCACCATGCACCTTTGTGCTGGTGTTTTTTCTAGAGATAAACACAACTGTAATTTGACCCAAGGTTCCTCTGATTTGTTTCAGTACTGTTAAAGAGGTTGAACAGATAGTAAAAGAACATGGGGCAGTTCCTGCAACAATTGGCATTGTGAAAGGCAAGATCCACGTAGGACTAGCAGAGACTGACCTGCAGTACCTGGCAGAAACCAAGGATATGCTCAAAGTATCTCGAAGAGATCTACCCTACATCCTCAGTAAGGTAAGGGCTCAAGAGGATTAAGTATCATTTTACTTATACAGTTGTTACCTCCATCATAAAGGAAGATGTTAGAAGAATTTTTGCACACAAAAGGTCATTGGAGCTTAGAATGCATTACTACAAATGGCTATTGAAGCAGAGTCGATTCCAACAGTTGGGAGGGAAAATATTGATTGGTACAAAGAAGAAGCGGGGAAATAGGATGAGGCACCTCTGATTTGAACCTAGCCCCAGCACAAGCACTAGAGGCCAAATAGCTGCCTTCTGTGTTGAAATCAGACCCTCCCCCCCCCCCCCCCACAGCAGAACATGTTGGGGTTACTTCCTTCTATTACTTGATGGATGGAAATTTAGTAGACAGAAAATTGTGGGGACATGTGTCTGAATTCCTGACATTCACTCCTGGAACACAAAGCTCCCGTAGTGCTAAAATTGAAGATTCCTCCCCCTCACATGTTCAAATTCAGAGCATTCCCATCAAAAATTGAAAAATTATATTAAGCTTTTTTGTTGATTGCTTTGAGTTCTCTCAAACATACATAAAATGAAATGCCGCAGCCATAACTGTTTAGAATACATGTCTAAATCTAAATAACAATCCAGCATTGGCAACATTCCCAAGTTTCACATATGCACCATGCTATATTTATTAAATAAACAACCCTTTTGAATATAGTAATTTATGTGCTTTAACTCATCAAATTTATCTTAGAAAAAGTTGAAGAGATCATGCTTTATCTTGTTTGATGTTTTATAACAACAGCTCGCATTTATATAGTGCCTTTAACGTCATAAAACATCCCAAGGTGCTTCACAGAAGCGTTATCAAACAAAATTTGACACTGAGCCACATAAGGCGATATTAGGACAGGTGACGACAAGCTTGGTCAAAGAGGTAGAATTTAAGGAGCGCCTTAAAGGAGGGGAGAGCATTAGGGAGGGACTTTTATGATGTTACAAACCTTAATTACAATACTAAGTCCTCAGCTTAGTGTGGAGAAAGATTGATGGCAGCCAAAAGGATTTTTTTTTAAATTGGAACAATTTAATTGGTCCCTATTCTCTTCCTTGGTATTGGTTGCATTTTGCTGATTGTCCATTTTTGATTCATAGTTTCTGATTTAATTCCTGCTTTGTCCATTCACTAATTTGTAATTTGATGCTGTCTTACGAATATCAAATTTGAGTCAATCAGTTGTATTCTGCCCTTGCAGCACGTTCCTATGCAGAGCTAGACAGGTAGCTAACAACTTGATATCTTCCCATAAAAATCACAAGGCTTGACTTTTCTTGTAAACTTTACTGAAAGATTCTTATTGTGAAACTGAAATACAACACAGAAATGGAAGCACACATTAGTACACAAGCACATAACTGATATGCATACACAAATTTAGGTACACCTGAGCAACACAGTACATTTGGCATGTAACTTACCAAAACACGTGGAAACACAGCTTACTGTGAATATACATTTAGCAAACTGAAAGGCATTCTCTTACATTCACTTTAAATTAGCACTGTACATAATGCATCAAAATACAGCTACAAGTTAACCAGCTAGACAGAGAGCGAGCACTTCACGGCTAGCTGTGTAAGTTTGCTTACAGAAAAAAGTTACAAACTAAACATTTTCTGCAAAATATAGTGTACACTAATCATCTATAACATTCTCAAGTACTTACAGACAAATAGTGTCCAAGGCCGGAGCGTAACAAGAAAATAACTTACCAGACCATGTGTCGAGCTGCAGGTCTGTGATATACAGTTTACTTTACTGCACTTTACTGCGTTTACTGCACTTTACTGCACTTGCTAGGTACCAAATATCCACTAGGTGGCGGCACACAATGGAAATCGACCCAAATTACTCAAACCCCTGAATTAACTGGAAAACTAACATAAATTCCTAAAGAAAGGCAGCACACTCCCCGCTTGGTATAATTCCATAGTACCACTACAGATACAAAATAAAACCTAAAGAAAATGTCCTTTGGCTGCAAACATACTCCGAATCCTTTCTCTAGGTTTCTTCAGAAAGGAGGACTACGATCTCTGAGACCGGCCTCAGAAACACTTTGACAGTCCCCTCCTTGACAATCTTCACCTCCACCTTGCAGACCCTCTTGTCCCTGCTCGGCAGAGTTTTGACAACCAGTCCCACTGGCCATTCATTTCTGTGTGCTTGGCTGTCTTTCAGCAAGACAACATCTCCCACTTTGACATTTGGCTTGTCTTCTGTCCATTTCTTACGTCTCTGTAGGGTGGACAAATACTCTCCTCTCCATCTCTTCCAAAAAGTGTCTGCAAGACACTGGACTTGCTTCCCGTGCAACTCAGCCATGTTGAAGTTTCCAGAGGGGGCTGAAATAGCACTCATCTTTTGAGTCCGGAGCATCGCTGGGGTGAGGACTGCAGGCATGTCTGGGTCGGTGGACACCGGCACCAGGGGTCTTGCATTCATGATCGCCATGACTTCAGCCATGAGAGTGCTCAAGACGTCGTGTGTGAGACGAGTGGGTCCCGTTCGAGGCAGCATAGCATCCAGAATACGCCTGGCAACACCGATGAGCCTCTCCCATGAATCACCCATGTGGGATGAATGCGGGGGGTTAAACACCCACGTGCATCCTTTCTTTTGGAGGTAGCTTCTTACCGCTGCATAGTCCGTGTGGATGTCCAACTCCTTACAGGCACCCACGATGTTAGTCCCTCTGTCAGAGCGGAGAAATTTGGCTGGACCACGGATTGAGAAAAACCTCCGCAGGGCATTGATGGTTAGGAAAGCTTTGTCGTCCATGGCTAGTGCTGGCTTGTCATCATCCTTGGACCTTTCAAACACTGAGCATCCTAGGCTGTCTGTGCTCACAGTGAGGCCTGCCTCTTCTTCACAGGCAGAGGAGGTTGACCTATGATGCTGCGTCATGCCATTGTAGTCTTCCTTTACCTGGATCCTGTTTGGGCATGGGCTGAGAAAGGATGTGCGACCGTGTGCAACACGTTTGCTTTATAGACGTTGACATCCGCTGGTTTGTGGACTGTTCCCAGGCAAACTCCACCCACGAGGACCCATCCCAGGTCAAGCCGCTGTGCATAAGGAGCATTGTGGGGCCCGTTGATTTGCTCACGCACCTTGTGCACCCTTAAGATGTCTCTTCCCAAGAGCAGGAGGATTGGAGCGTCCGGGTCCACAGCTGGAATCTTGTTGGCAACTGGCTGTAGGTGGGGCTGATGGCGTGCGACCTCTGGGGAGGGTATTTCCATCCTATCATCTGGCATCATGTCACAATTAAGGTGGGGATGGGAAGCTGTAGTTTCCTATCCATGGACTCGATCATGAAGTTGCCAACTCTTCTACCCGTAGTCTCTTGTCCCTGAACAGGTTTTTAGCGTGTACGGAGCTGTGCTGGCCTTGACTTCAAAGAGATTGAAGAATTCTGTCTTCGCTAGAGACTTGTTACTTTGCTCATCAAGCACTGAGTACATCTTGATTGCCTTCTCCTTTCTCCCTGCAGGATATGCTTTAACCAAGCAGATTTTGGAGCATGAGCATGGGCTGCTTGCATTTCCACAAACCTCTGTACACTTGGAAGTGACTGAAGAAGATGCGCTTTCGCTTTGCTCCCCGCTATCCTCTTTGTCAACCGCAGCACTCTCGGTGGTCGAAGGAGGAGGACCTGGATGCAGGGCTGCGATGTGTTTTTCACTGTTGCACTCGAAGCACTTGATTGTCGCCTTGCAGTCTTTTGCCATGTGCATAGTCGACCCACAACACCTGAAGCAGATGCGATTCTCTTTCAGGTATGATTTGCGCTCATCAATAGGCTTGCCTCTAAAGCTTCGACACTTTTTGAGTGGGTGGGGCTTCTTGTGTATTGGACACTGACGATCTGGGTCATCCACTTTATTCCCAGCAGAACTGGATTGGTTGACTGAGGGTTCAGCTGGAACATCTGTTTTGTGCACGCTCACCGAGGCTTTGTTGCTGTACTTTGTGGGTTTCTCTGTTCTCGACGGAGCGTAACTGCTGGAGGTGGAGAAAGTGAAACTTGGATCATTCCTCACCTTTGCCTGTTGTTGGACGAACCTGGAGAAGAGAGAGAAGGGGGGAAATGCCACTCCATTGTCCTCCTTGTACTTGGATCCCTTATCTATCCATTTCTCTTGAAGGTTGTAGGGGAGCTTTTCCACTATTGGGTTTACCCCACGAGCTGTATCCAAATATGAGAGGCCTGTCAGGTAACCTTCTCCCTTAGCACACTCCAGTTCGAGGAGAATGTCACCCAGTTCTCGAAGCTCGACATTAGCTGTGTTGGTTAGCTTCGGAAAGTCCTCAATCTTCTTAAGCAGTGCGTGTTCAATGACTTCTGGTGTCCCATAACCGTCTTCGAGACGTTGCCAAACCAGGTTGAGGCCTGCTGTGGGATTGCGGACGTGCACTGAGCGAATTCTCCTCGCCTGTTCTGACGACTCAGCTCCGAGCCACTTTGTCATCAAATCTAGTTCTTCTCTGGCTGACAGATTCAAGTCCTTGGTGGTACTCGGGAAGGACGCTTTCCATGCCCAATAATTTTCAGGACGGTCATCAAATTCTAGAAGACCTGAACTTAACAATTCTCGGCGGATGAGGTAGCTAGCGAGGTCTTGTGCACCTTGTGGCTCGGGTAAGGACTGCTTGGCTGGATTGGCCGAGTGCTGTGGAGGTCTCTGCAGGTAAGTCTTACTTGTTTCTTCTCTTTTAAGCTCAGTGTCTCCGAAAACAGGCTGTTTGTTACTGTGGTGAGTAGCTGCTTCTGCGTCGAGATACCTGGATGTTTCCTTGAAGAACAATTTGGAGTGTTGTTGGACATACTCACTTGTACGTTGCACTGGACTGAGGGGCTGTTCTGGAACATATGGTTCATGGCTGTGCTCCCTGCCTTCGTTCTCCTCACCTTCTTCATAAGCTTCAGCTTCAGCGGCAACTCTCTGGCTTTGGAGAATGTGGAGACTGGCGTCGAGGTCAGCTCTCTGCTTCATCACACTAGCGTCGAGGTCGGCTCTCTGCTTCATCACACTAGCTTCTTTTTCAGCGAAGGACAATTGAGCCTGGGTAGCTTTTGCCTTGGCATGTGCTTTGGCGGCTGCAGAAGCTGTCGATGACGACGGTCTGCTGGACCGCCGAGATGATCTAGAGGATGCTTTAGAGGACTGTGACTTAGCATCATTTGCTCGAAGAGGCTCATGCTTCTCGGTTGGCTGGTCGACGCCCTCTATGGTATATTGTCTTCCTGAGCGTAGACTCATGGTAGTTGGGTGGTATCTTCCTGTGCTTGAGCCCGCTGTGCTGCTGTCTTTTCACTATTCTGCCCTTGCAGCGCGTTCCTATGCAGAGCTAGACAGGTAGCTAACAACTTGATATCTTCCCATAAAAATCACAGGGCTTGACTTTTCTTGTAAACTTTACTGAAAGATTCTTATTGTGAAACTGAAATACAATACAGAAATAGAAGCGCACATTAGTATACAAGCACATAACTGATATGCATACACAAATGTACGCCTGAGCAACACAGTACATTTGGCATGTAACTTACCAAAACACGTGGAAACACAGCTTACTGTGAATATACATTTAGCAAACTGAAAGGCATTCTCTTACATTCACTTTAAATTAGCCCTGTACATAGTGCATCAAAATACAGCTACAAGTTAACCAGCTAGACAGAGAGCGAGCACCTCACGGCTAGCTGTGTAAGTTTGCTTACAGAGAAAAGTTACAAACTAAACATTTTCTGCAAAATATAGTGTACACTAATCATCTATAACATTCTCAAGTACTTACAGACAAATAGCGTCCAAGGCCGGAGCGTAACAAGAAAATAACTTCCCAGACCATGTGTCGAGCTGCAGGTCTGTGATATACAGTTTACTTTACTGCACTTGCTAGGTACCAAATATCCACTAGGTGGCGGCACACAATGGAAATCGACCCAAATTACTCAAACCCCTGAATTAACTGGAAAACTAACATAAATTCCTAAAGAAAGGCAGCACAAGTTGAATATATACAAGTGTGATGCCTCAAACATGATGGACAAAACATGCTCTATACACAAGACTAGAGATAAACATAGATGTTTCTCCGTGGGGACTGTTCATCATAAGACAGCGACAGATCTTTCTAAACCATCCTTGAATGTTAACTTTCTCTCTTGCTTATGAACTTTAGGTTGTCAAGTCCAGGCTTCCATTTGCCAATGTGAACATTGTCCTATATTAGCAGCCAGTTCTCCAGCCAAAATGGCCAGAGCTCCTCTCCGTTCCTGGTTGAACACTTCTGTTGATCAACTTAACTTACTGGAACTTGCATTTTCTCCTCCAGTCTTACTGTCACTGATTGGTTAATGGATTCAGTTCTGGGACATTCTGGAGCCTTGCTTCTATATTTTTTGTCTGGCAATTGTACACAAGTCCACATGCAAACCTCATATTTTGTGAAGCCAGTTGGAACTGAGTGGACCTCCTGAATAATCTGATTCAGTTTGGCCCCAGGATCAGAAAAGCATCTAGGAGCTCAAAAATGCTAATGATACAGTTTTTTAATAAGCTGACAGAAGATTATAAGTTCTGACGAAGGATCACAGACCTGAAACGTTAACTCTGTTTCTCTCTCCACGGATGCTGCCTGGCCTGCTGAGTGTTTCCAGCATTTTCTGTTGTTATTTCATAATTATAAGCTTGTTTGGCTTGGTCAGCACAGCCTGCCAATGACTGAATGACTTAAGTTCTGCTTTTGTTTTAGACGCGAATATAGGATTACATTTCTTGTGTGCATATTACAGAATATTTTTCTCTGTGACACCAGAATTGAAGTTTTGCTATAATCAAGTGTTTTGTATCTTATTTTATGTGTTTTGAGAAATTTAAATAAGCGTCGTTGAGGTTCAGTAATATTGATTTTGGTTTTTTTCTATCAGGGCTTATCTGGTGGTACCACAGTTTCAGCCACGATGTTGGTAGCATGCAAAGTTGGCATTCCATTGTTTGTGACTGGCGGGGTCGGAGGAGTGCATCGTGATGGACAAAACAGTAAGAGATTTGTAAGACCTGCTGCAAATATCCAAGACTCATACTCATGCGTAATTTTTCATGCATAATTTTTGATACATTTATAAAGCAAATTTTAGCAACTCCGTAATACAGCCACCCAACATCTAACTCTTAGTTAAATGAGTAGAAGGGATAAGGTCCGCTCTAATGCTAAGTCAGGGGAGAAAGAAAATGTTACAATATGTATACACACGTTCAGGGCAACGGTACAGCAAGTAGGAACTCAACCAAGGGGAATTGGGTGTTACAGTACCGATATACTCAATCCGTGAGTGTTACAGTACCGATATACTCAATCCGTGAGAGTGTTACAGTACCGATATACTCAGTCCGTGAGAGTGTTACAGTACCGATATACTCAATCCAGGAGAGTGTTACAGTACCGATATACTCAGTCCGGGAGAGAGTGTTACAGTACCGGTATACTCAGTCCGGGAGAGAGTGTTACAGTACCGATATACTCAATCCGGGAGAGAGTGTTACAATACCGATATACTCAGTCCGTGAGAGTGTTACAGTACCGATATACTCAGTCCGGGAGAGAGTGTTACAGTACCGATATACTCAGTCCGAGAGAGATTGTTACAGTACCGATATACTCAGTCCGTGAGAGAGTGTTACAGTACCGATATACTCAATCCGGGAGAGAGTGTTACAGTACCGGTATACTCAATCCGGGAGAGAGTGTTACAGTACCGGTATACTCAGTCCGGGAGAGAGTGTTACAGTACTGATATACGCAGTCCGGGAGAGTGTTACAGTACCGATATACTCAGTCCGAGAGAGAGTGTTACAGTACCGATATACTCAGTCCGGGAGAGAGTGTTACAGTACCGGTATACTCAGTCCGGGAGAGAGTGTTACAGTACCGGTATACTCAGTCCGGGAGAGAGTGTTACAGTACCGGTATACTCAGTCCGGGAGAGAGTGTTACAGTACCGATATACTCAGTCCGAGAGAGAGTGTTACAGTGCCGGTATACTCAGTCCGGGAGAGAGTGTTACAGTACCGGTATACTCAGTCCTGGAGAGAGTGTTACAGTACCGATATACTCAGTCCGGGAGAGAGTGTTACAGTACCGATATACTCAGTCCGAGAGAGAGTGTTACAGTACCGGTATACTCAGTCCGAGAGAGAGTGTTACAGTACCGATATACTCAGTCCGGGAGAGAGTGTTACAGTACCGGTATACTCAGTCCGGGAGAGAGTGTTACAGTACCGGTATACTCAGTCCGGGAGAGAGTGTTACAGTACCGGTATACTCAGTCCGGGAGAGAGTGTTACAGTACCGGTATACTCAGTCCGAGAGAGAGTGTTACAGTACCGGTATACTCAGTCCTGGAGAGAGTGTTACAGTACCGATATACTCAGTCCGGGAGAGAGTGTTACAGTACCGATATACTCAGTCCGGGAGAGAGTGTTACAGTACCGGTATACTCAGTCCTGGAGAGAGTGTTACAGTACCGATATACTCAGTCCGGGAGAGAGTGTTACAGTACCGGTATACTCAGTCCGAGAGAGAGTGTTACAGTACCGGTATACTCAGTCCGAGAGAGAGTGTTACAGTACCGATATACTCAGTCCGGGAGAGAGTGTTACAGTACCGATATACTCAGTCCGAGAGAGAGTGTTACAGTACCGATATACTCAGTCCGAGAGAGAGTGTTACAGTACCGGTATACTCAGTCCGGGAGAGAGTGTTACAGTACCGATATACTCAGTCCGAGAGAGAGTGTTACAGTACCGGTATACTCAGTCCGGGAGAGAGTGTTACAGTACCGGTATACTCAGTCCGAGAGTGTTACAGTACCGATATACTCAGTCCGAGAGAGAGTGTTACAGTACCGATATACTCAGTCCGGGAGAGAGTGTTACAGTACCGATATACTCAGTCCGAGAGAGAGTGTTACAGTACCGATATACTCGGTCCGGGAGAGAGTGTTACAGTACCGATATACTCAATCCAGGAGAGAGTGTTACAGTACCGATATACTCAGTCCGGGAGAGAGTGTTACAGTACCGATATACTCAGTCCGGGAGAGAGTGTTACAGTACCGATATACTCAGTCCGGGAGAGAGTGTTACAGTACCGGTATACTCAGTCCGGGAGAGAGTGTTACAGTACCGATATACTCAGTCCGAGAGAGAGTGTTACAGTACCGATATACTCAGTCCGAGAGAGAGTGTTACAGTACCGATATACTCAGTCCGGGAGAGAGTGTTACAGTACCGATATACTCAGTCCGGGAGAGAGTGTTACAGTACCGATATACTCAGTCCGGGAGAGAGTGTTACAGTACCGATATACTCAGTCCGAGAGAGAGTGTTACAGTACCGATATACTCCGTCCTGGAGAGAGTGTTACAGTACCGATATACTCAGTCCGGGAGAGAGTGTTACAGTACCGATATACTCAGTCCGAGAGAGTGTTACAGTACCGATATACTCCGTCCGAGAGAGAGTGTTACAGTACCGATATACTCCGTCCTGGAGAGAGTGTTACAGTACCGATATACTCAGTCCGGGAGAGAGTGTTACAGTACCGATATACTCAGTCCGAGAGAGTGTTACAGTACCGATATATTCCGTCCGAGAGAGAGTGTTACAGTACCGATATACTCAGTCCGAGAGAGAGTGTTACAGTACCGATATACTCAGTCCGAGAGAGAGTGTTTCAGTACCGATATACTCAGTCCGAGAGAGAGTGTTACAGTACCGATATACTCAGTCCGAGAGAGAGTGTTACAGTACCGATATACTCAGTCCGGGAGAGAGTGTAACAGTACCGATATACTCAGTCCGGGAGAGAGTGTTACAGTACCGATATACTCAGTCCTGGAGAGAGTGTTACAGTACCGATATACTCAGTCCGGGAGAGAGTGTTACAGTACCGATATACTCAGTCCGGGAGAGAGTGTTACAGTACCGATATACTCAGTCCGAGAGAGAGTGTTACAGTACCGGTATACTCAGTCCGGGAGAGAGTGTTACAGTACCGATATACTCAGTCCGAGAGAGAGTGTTACAGTACCGGTATACTCAGTCCGAGAGAGTGTTACAGTACCGATATACTCAGTCCGGGAGAGAGTGTTACGGTACCGATATACTCAGTCCGAGGGAGAGTGTTACAGTACCGATATACTCAGTCTGGGAGAGAGTGTTACAGTACCAATATACTCAGTCCGGGAGAGAGTGTTACAGTACCGATATACTCAGTCCTGGAGAGAGTGTTACAGTACCGATGTACTCAGTCCGAGAGAGAGTGTTACAGTACCGATATACTCAGTCCTGGAGAGAGTGTTACAGTGCCGATATACTCAATCCGAGAGAGAGTGTTACAGTACCGATATACTCAGTCCGGGAGAGAGTGTTACAGTACCGATGTACTCAGTCCGAGAGAGAGTGTTACAGTACCGATATACTCAGTCCGAGAGAGAGTGTTACAGTACCGATATACTCAGTCCGAGAGAGAGTGTTACGGTACCGATATACTCAGTCCGAGAGAGAGTGTTACAGTACCGATATACTCAGTCCTGGAGAGAGTGTTACAGTACTGATATACTCAGTCCGGGAGAGAGTGTTACAGTACCGATATACTCAGTCCGAGAGAGAGTGTTACAGTACCGATATACTCAGTCCTGGAGAGAGTGTTACAGTACCGATGTACTCAGTCCGGGAGAGAGTGTTACAGTACCGATATACTCAGTCTGAGAGAGAGTGTTACAGTACCGATATACTCAGTCCGGGAGAGAGTGTTACAGTACCAATATACTCAGTCCGGGAGAATGTGTCACATCCCTTAGGTTATGTAGTGGTACAGGTCTGGTTAGTGGTCAGGTACAGGAGGGTGTGACTGCGACTCAGGCAGGTAAGGGCACCCCACATGCAGTGCTGGAGGAGTCTCGGCCTTTGCCCTTATCCAACAGATATGAGGTTCTTGCTGCCTGTTTGGATGAGGGCAGAGTCCGCAGGGCGGATGAGCAAACTGACCACAGCATTGTGGTACAGGAGGCCATTCAAGTGGGGGGAGTGAAAAGGAATGTTGTTGTGGTAGGGGGCAGTATAGTCAGGGGGGTAGATATTGTTCTCTGCAGCCACGACTGGGGATTCCAAAGGCTGTGTTGCCTGCCGGTGTTAAGGATATCTCCTCGCGGCTGGAGAAGAATTCGTTGGGGGAGGATCCAGTTGTCGTGGTCCATGTAGGAACCAATGGCATGGGTAGAACTAGGAATGAGGTTCTGCTGAGAGAATTTGAGGAGCTAGGATTCAAATTAAAATGTAAAAGGTAATAATCTCTGGATTGTTACCTGAACCACGTGCAAATTGGTATAGGGACAAGCAGATCAGAGAGTTAAATGCGTGGCTCCGAGAGGGGTGTGGGAGGAAAGGGTTTCAATTCATGAGGCACTGGTACCAGTACTGGGGAAAGAGGGAGCTGTTCCGTTGGGACGGGCTCCACTTAAACCAGGCTGGGACCAGTGTCCTGGCGAATTGAATAACTAGGGCTGTAAACTAAACGTGGGGGAGGGCGGAGGGGAGGGGTCAGGTGAGGAAATTTAGAAATCTAAAGAGTGAAGTCAAGGCAATGGAGCAGTGTAGCGATTTGGGTGAAGATAAGCAGAGTGTGACCGGAAGGGACAGCGGGGGGGAAATTCGGGAGGGAGTGTTACAGTACCAATATACTCAATCCGGGACAGAGTGTTACAGTACATACCCACACAATGGAAAGATTTGAAAATTTGGGACTGTTTTTGTAGAACAGAGGATATTGGAGAATGATTTGATGAAAATGTTTAAAATTACCAAGGGATTGGTCAGGGTAGATAGAAATAGGATCTTTCCAATAATTGAGGCATCTAGAACAAAGATTAAACATAAGTGATTTAGGACCAAGAGCAGGAGAAACTTTTTATTTTAGCAGGTTGTGAGGCTGTGGAATGGAGAACCGGAGTTGGTGATTGAAGCATCATCATCATTAAAGAACAGTTAGATAGGTGATTGAAGGAAAGGGGGATGAATTGAAATGGAAATCGGGTTGGCACATGGGTTTCGGAGTACTGCTCATGTGGAGGATACACACCAACGTGGACTGATTGGGCTGAATGCAGTAGTTTCTTTATAATTCTATGTAATGTGATATGGAACCGAGCTGAAACATTCTGGGGCAAATGCTACCAATTGACCACTCGTAGATACAACCGCCCTTCGAAGGAAAGGGAGGTGGGGTGGCTATGCTAATAAAGGATGGAATCACTGCAATAGTGAGAAATGATATTGGGTCAAAGGATCAGGATAGTGAAACAGTTTGGGTGGAGATAAGGAATAATAAGGGGAAAAAGTCACTAGTGGGCGTAGTCTATAGGCCTCCTACCAGTTGCAACTCTGTTGGTCGGAGTATAAATCAGGAAATAGTTGGGGCTTGTAATAAGGGAACAGCTATAATCATGGGGGATTTTAACTTTCATATTGACTGGACAAATCAAATTGGGCAGGGCAGCCTTGAGGAAGAGTTCATAGAGTGCATTAGGGACGGGTTCCTTGAGCAGTATGTTACTGAACCAACAAGGGGGCAGGCAATCTTAGATCTGGTCCTGTGTAATGAGACAGGATTAATAAAAAATGTCCTAGTAAAGGATCCCCTTGGAATGAGTGACCATAACATGGTTGAATTCCAAATTCAGTTGGAGGGTGAGAGAGTTGGATCTCAAACCAGCGTACTAAGCTTAAATAAAGGAGACTGAAGGTATGAGAGCAGAGTTGACTAAAGTGGACTGGGAAAATAGATTAAAGTGTAAGACGGTACATGAGCAGTGGTGTACATTCAAGGAGATATTTCACAACCTTCAAGAAAAATATATTCCACTGAGGAAAAAGGGGCGTAAAAGAAAAGACAGCCATCCGTGGCTAAGTAAAGTAATAAAGGATAGTGTCCGACTGAAAACAAGGGCATATAAAGTAGCCAAATCTAGTGGGAGGATAGAAGATTGGGAAGCATTTAAAAGCCAACAAAGAATAACTAAAAGATTAATTAAGAAAGGGAAGATAGATTATGAAAGTAAACTAGCAAAAAATATAAAAACAGGTAGCAAGAGTTTCTAGTTATATAAAAAGAAAAAGGGTGGCTAAAGTGAATGTTGGTCCCTTAGAGGACGAGACCGGGAAATTAGTGGTGGGGAACATGGAGATGGCAAAAACGCTGAACAAATATTTTGTATCAGTCTTTACAGTAGAGGACACTAAAAATATCCCAACACTGGACAAACAGGGGGCTATAGTGGGGGGAGGAGCTAAACATGATTAAAATCACTAAGGAGGTGTACTCGGTAAGATAATGGGACTTAAGGCAGATAAATCCCCTGGACCTGATGGCTTACATCCTAGGGTCTTGAGAGAAGTAGCGGTAGGGATTGTGGATGCATTAGTGGTAATTTTCCAAAGGTCCCAGCAGATTGGAAAACTGCTAATGTAACGCCCTTATTTAAAAAAGGAAGTAGACAAAAGGCTGGAAACTATAGACCAGTTAGCCTAACATCTGTGGTTGGTAAAATGTTGGAGTCCATTATTAAGGAAGCAGTAACAGGACATTTGGATAAGCATAATTTAATCGGACAGAGTCCGCATGGTTTTATGAAGGGGAAGTCATGTTTGACAAATTTGCTCGAATTCTTTGAGGACGTAACAAACAGGGTGGATAAAGGGGAACCAGTGGATGTGGTGTATTTGGATTTCCAAAAGGCATTTGACAAGGTGCCACACAAGATTACTGCTCAAGATAAAAAATCACAGGATTGGGGGTAATCTACTGGCATGGGTGGAAGATTGGCTATCTAACAGAAAATAGAGAGTTGGGATAAATGGTTCATTCTCGGGTTGGCAATCAGTGACTAGTGGTGTTCCACAGGGGTCAGTGCTGGGACCCCAACTCTTTACAATCTATATTAACGATTTGGAGGAAGGGACCGAGTGCAACGTATCCAAGTTTGCCGACGATACAAAGATGGGAGGGAAAGCAGTGAGTGAGGAGGACATAAAAAACCTGCAAAAGGACATACAGGCTAACTGGGCAGAAATTTGGCAGATGGAGTATAATGTTGGAAAGTGTGAGGTTATGCACTTTGGCAGAAAAAATCAAAGAGCAAGTTATTATCTAAATGGAGAGAAACTGCAAAGTGCTACAGTACAAATGGATCTGGGGATCCTGGTGCATGAAACACAGAAGGTTAGTATGCAGGTACAGCAGGTGATCAGGAAGGCCAATGGAATCTTGGCTTTTATTGCAAGGGGGATGGAGTATAAAAGCAGGGAAGTCTTGCTTCAGTTATACAGGGTACTGGTGAGGCCACACCTGGAATACTGCGTACAGTTTTGGTTTCCATATTTAAGAAAAGATATACTTGCTCTCGAGGCAGTTCAGAGAAGGTTCACTCGGTTGATTCCGGAGATGAGGGGGTTGACTTATGAGGAAAGGTTGAGTAGGTTGGGCCTCTACTCATTGGAATTCAGAAGAATGAGAGGCGATCTTATCGAAACATATAAGATTGTGAGGGGGCTTGATCGGGTGGATGCGGTGAGGATGTTTCCACTGATGGGTGAGACTAGAACTAGGGGGCATAATCTTAGAATAAGGGACTGCCCTTTCAAAACTGAGATGAGAAACTTCTTCACTCAGAGGGTAGTAAATCTATGGAATTTGCTACCTCAGAGAGCTGTGGAAGCTGCGACATTAAATAAATTTAAAACGGAGATTGACAGTTTCCTAGCTGATAAGGGAATTAGGGGTTACGGGGAGAGGGCAGGGAAGTGGACGTGAGTCTAGGTTTGGATCAGCCATGATCCTATTGAATGGCGGAGCAGGCCCGAGGGGCCGTATGGCCTACTCCTACTTCTTATGTTCTCAATGTTATGTTAACAACTGAAGTAAAAAAACTGCATACACTTTCCAGCCCTCTGGGGAGCATCAGTACATAAGTAAGGAAACAAAGTATGATAAATCTGCTTCACATAGGTTCATTAATACATCTTGTTAGACCTTGTTTCATGGAATATCCCACCAGATTGTTGGATTGGTGTTAGGTTAACTGCTCTGAACGTAACAGATGATACCACTATTGTTTTTACAGCACTGGATATAAGCGCAGATCTGACGGAGCTGGGACGCACCCCTGTTGCTGTCATTTCAGCAGGAGTCAAATCCATCCTGGATATTGGACGAACATTGGAATACTTGGTATAGTGTTTCATAGTCATTTATAGAGACATATTATCCCTTCACCACTAACTTTGAATTCAGCCTAGTCTGATGGATGAACCTCTTTTCCATTCTTGTAAAACAAGTTTGAATCAATCGCAAACGGGTTCCGAGTGAGTGTAAACCCACAGCGGACACTGCAAATAATTTAACACAAATTAGTACTCAATTAATCTTACTCTGAGAGGCCTCCATCATAGCTGGTGTTGGAAATTGAATGTTACAGTAGTGCGGTAGGTGTGTTGATGTATATTCACAGAATCACAGAAACCCCACAGTGCAGATAGAGGCCATTTCGGCCCATCGAGCCTGCACCGACACATATACCACCCGATCCCCGTAACCCCTACACCAACACATATCCCACCCTATCCCCGTAACCCCACGTATTTAATCCCCCTAACACTAAGGGTCAATTTATCATAGCCAATCAACCTAACCAGCACATCTTTGGACTGTGGGAGGAAACCGGAGCACCCGGAGGAAACCCACGCAAACACGGGGAGAATGTGCAAACTCCACACAGACAGTCGCCCGAGGCCAGATTCGAACCCGGGTCCCTGGCGCTGTGAGGCAACAGTGCTAACCACTATGCCACCGTGCGGCCCCTCGTAGAAAAGGCTTTATTTTGTACCTGACCTGGAGTGCTTAATGCTGGCAGTGGGTGAGAAAAAGCAAAGATTACATATGTAGCCTAAACTGACCAGCAAGATACCATTGTCTTTTGATCTGATCACACCATTGAATACGTAGCAGGGATCAGCACTTACTACAGTAACGTTTTCAGTGGGCTCTGTGGTACCAGCACACTAACATTGATACAAGAATGAGGATGGACCGACTTTTCAATTGTTGTAAGTTCTAGTGTGCAGGTACGACAGAGCCCACTGAAAATATTGCTGTACTAAGTGCTGATCACTGCCGTGCCATTGGCTGTAAGGTCAGGGTTCACGCTCCGTGATTCACTCTCCAGACAAGTTCCCCCGCTTTGTACCATCTGCACAGGTAGCAAGTGGGTGCTTGGTTCTCATTTTCCCCTCTCTTGCACTCCTCGGATTCTACTTTTCTCCCTTTCTCACCCTCTTTTTTTCATACTCCTCTGATTCCCTTTTTCCCCCCCTCTTTCCTATACCTCCTCATGCCAATTCAAGAAAAAGGAAAAAAAAGACTTGCATTTCTATAGCACTTTTCACGACCTCGGGAAGTCCCAAACGCTTTACAACCAATGAAGTACTTTTGAAGTGTAGTCACTGTTGTAATGTAGGAAACATTATGCTGTAAGAAGAGCATTGGAAGATGTCTGTCCTCCGAGAAATGGATCTGTGAGTGATGCAGGATGAAAGTAAAGTTGCGGCAAACAGCTGTTACTTTGGATAATATTCACAGTTAACTCTGTTTTTGTTTACTTTAGGAGACACATGGGGTATGTGTGGCCACATTCGGAAAGACGCGTGACTTCCCAGCATTCTTTACCCCAAAAAGTGGCTTTCAATCTCCTTATAATGTCACCGACGAAGAGGAAGCAGCCCAGCTTATTGGTAGGTTCGGTCTGCTTGGTTTGCTCAGAGACTACAGTATTATCAGATGGTACACAGTAAATTGTTCATGAAAATCTGCACCACACCCGCTGGTTTCAGAGCTCTGCGTAGAAGAGGTCAAGAAATTATCATGTCATCGGGCAGTGATTGCAACTGTTTGAATTTGTTGATTTAGATCGCAATTGTTTAAATTTCTCCAGTAAGTGCAAAGCCCAGTGTTACACGGAACCATATAGACTGGGAAAGTCCCAGGTTCAAACCCCCCCCCCCCCCCCCCAGTTTCTACTGAGTTAACTTTCTCAGCCGAAGCAGCAGTAAGGGTATTACAATTGGTCTCGGGGGCCCCTAGCTTGGGGAAAGAGCCGGGGATTCCACTCCTGATCACAAATGCACGTGTGCGGATAGTATTGGGCTTCACTCTGCTACCTGCCATGGTGGAATAGCCTGCCAACACCCAGTATGAAATTTCACACAGAAAGAATGGTCACTTGGGTGAGGATCCAGATGGCTGTAAGATTGAGCCAGTGCCTTCAGGAGAGGAGAGAAAAGGGAACAGAAATTCCTTCCTTGGCACGTTTATTGATATCCGTGCGCTTCCCAAGGGAACACTTGTTGTTCCGTGTGTGCTTCTACTCCACTCCCATCGATGGAGAAATGTCTGATTTCAGTTTAAACTGTCTTGAGATATCTGTGTCAAAGCAATGGAAATGGTTCTGTGATAAACAGGATAGATATTATCTCTCAGGCTGGACAATACGGCTCCGGGTAGAACTAGGCATCAGTTACTAACCAGCTGTGTATAGGTCGGGGAACGACCGTACCAGGGACTGTTTGGTTTGAACTACACTTGAGTTTGTTGAAACTTATATAAACCTGGCTTGTCCATTACTGCCTTATGGTGACTAGTTTGCCGTGGTATATAACAATTATATCTATCCTGCATTTAAATAGGAATAGTGAAAGAAAAAAATCTCCCAAGAGCTGCAAGCAATGGCAAACAAATGGAATAACTTTAATCCAAATTAAATGTTCAAAGGGTCAGTTTAGGTGTATGAGATTTAATAGTGTTTCAAGAGCCAGTCATGGCTTTGCTGCTGTGACTTAATGCGGGACTGACAGATGTAACCAGCTGGAAGAGCTAGAAGTGACTGGGCAATAAAGTGAAAGTATTTGTTATTTTATATTTTAATAGCCAGTGCCCATAAGTTTGGCCAGGACAGTGGTGTGCTGATTGCTGTCCCTATTCCAGAGGAGCAGGCAGCATCAAGTCTGGTTATTGATGATGCCATCCAGCAGGCTGTGGAAGAGGCAAGGTAAGAAACACAAAAACAACAATCTTGGTAACTAACACAGTGACTAATGATATTTTGGGTGTGAATTTCCACAGGGATTTCTCCCATGTATCTGCATAACTTCAGCAAAAGAGCCACGGAAACCCCTGTAAGCAATGTTTATCTAGGGTTTATACAGCTTTTCTGCCAAAGTTACAGTAAACAATCAGGAAATTCACCCCCTAAGCCTCACCTTTGTCCAGCTGGGTCTGTTGATAATCAACAAGACAAGTGCAGATATGTTCGGGTGCTGGTCTCGCAGGGTGTCAAGATTTAACCTCTGTCTGGGAGTCAGTGGTTCATTTGCTTGAGTTATGAGGCTGCCTGTTCTTTACAAAAGATGTGTGGAATTCCTCCATCTCTTAGTATCTTTCCTCACAAAAAATAAAATGAATAGGCTGAGTCGCATATTCAGCCTTGTGTTTCAAGATGGAGATCCTCCAGCCATTGAACTTGTACAAGTAGTGCAATCATGTTCTAGAACAAAAATTGATTCTGCTAGAAACACTCAGCAGGTCATGTCCTGTCCAAACTACAGCCATCCATTGGGACACATGCAGTCCCCTAGAGCCAGAAATCTGGCCCTCAAAACCCAGGCACCTAAGTGTTAAATATGTTTATATTTCTTATTCACAGGCTTGTCCTGTTTGAATTTTGTCAGCCTGCAGGTTTGGAAAAGGCTTCTTCATGGTGGATTAATCCTAAATCAGAACACCAATATCTGTTAGTGTCAGCAACTTGAGAAATATGCTAATTAATGGGAGGATGAAATGAAACTTTCATATGTGGCCCCTGAGGCTCCATAGTGGCCACCTGTTGTGGCCATGAAGACAGAGGGCTGGATTTTCTCAGCCTCGAGGAGGTGGGACTGCCGGTAAAGTAGCAGAAAGTGGGGGCGGATGGCAAGCCTGCCCCCATCCCGCCTCCGTGTCCTTTTGCCAGGAGGCGGGAAGATGTGCTACTTCGGGTCCCAGCTCCTGGAGGCGGGAATGGGATTAAATCCTTTTAACTGCCTGTTAACAGGTAGTTAATAGGCAGAAAAAAGGATTAGTGCCATTTTACCTTCTCGGATGAAGGCTTCCCGACCTCTAAGATCCCCGCCGGGTTGGAGGAGACGTGAATGAGGTCTGCGGGGGTAGGAGGCACCTGGAAGTAAGATGTAGAGGTGAGTGATTGGTGCAAGTGTGGAGTGGTAAGTATGGAAGCTGAGTGTTAAGTGTTAAAAAATGTTCACTTACCTTGTTTTCTGCCTACAGCTTTCATCCACCCTGGATCGGGAGACCCGACATCTTCCTTGTCGATTTCACAGACTGGCTGTTGGATCCTCCGACCCAACAGCCATCTGAAGTCTACAAAGTTGAAAGATTTGATGAGTCCTGAACACAAGGACTCATCAAACTACAGAGAATGTCAGTGTTTGACAGCTTCACCGAGCTGTCAAACGCTGACATTTCTTCTTTCAAGAAGTCTTGACAGATGCTCTGTCGTGACTTCCCCCCTAATTGGCCTGCTGAGGCTGCAGGGCGGGCTTAACAAGGTCAATCAGGGGAAAATCACTCTGGTTGGTCAGAAGATGATGGAGGCGGGACATTGACCTGACAGGCAGCAGTCCCACCTCCAACTCTTCTCCATTGAGAAAATCCAGCCCAAAGAGTTTGGACATCTCTGATCTAGAGGGGGGACTGATCATGACGTGACACTTCTTGTTTCTCCTCCACCAGGGATAAAGGGATCCTGGGCAAGGATGTTACTCCCTTCATTCTAGACAGAGTTTATAAGCTCACCCAAGGAATTTCCTTGACTACCAGTATCCTTTATATTTTAAACCATTTTCCTGCCAGCAGCATGTCTTCTACACAATTCATTTCATATGGACAAGAACATGAGTACAGAAGAACTAAGCAGGTCCAGATATACAAATTGAAGGCTATGCAAGGTTAAGTGCACCCCTAGACTTTTGTGGTCATTCCTGCAGACACCATCAGTCACCTGGGAGGAACACAGATGGTGTCAGAAACCACATTGATCAAAGTACAAATGAATTTGGAAAACTTCTTATAAATTGGAAGTGAAAGCATGAATACTCACTCGCTGGTACTGGCACATTAGCAGCATTTTTGGCTCTATCAGGTGCAGTAAAAGTATGGGGTTGATTTCTCGGAAGCTAACTTTACAGACAAATAGCAACTGTGTCATCTTCATAGTTCCTGAATAATTAAATATGGAGCCTGAGCAGGTACCTTGGATTATGCTGGGGTGGGAGGGGAAAGAGACAATACATACAGGGACTCGGGGGTTATCTGAGTGAGTCAGACTATTCAACTTTTTGTCAATAAACTTCCAAAATGTTAACTTCTATCCCCTAGTATTTGAACCATTCACCTAAGTGACCCATTTGCCTGAATCAACTGTGTCAATCCCTTTCAGTCTTGAAAACTCCAATTACATCACCTCAAAGGCAACTCCTTTCCAAGAACACAAGTCCTACTTCCTTCATATTTCCTTGGAGATTAAATTCCTGCTATCCAGAATTCGGTTTGCAGGTAAATCCCTATCATGTCACTTAATTTAGAGGTTGGATTTCATCACTATTATCTTGTTACGAGCAGAGGGAGACATTCATCCTTCATTTATAGGTTGGGCCTGAGCTCATGGTCCCAGCGATGAAAGGATAGTGTGCTTAACCGCTGTACCAACTCATCTTCCTAGATCCCCATTAACATGGGAACAGGAAACATGAAATAGGGGTATACAATGAAGTGGTACTATTTTCAAAAGTACAGTCCCACTAAGAGCCATCAACAAGTTTCTGCCCTTTACAGGGAAGCTAGTCTATCAGCAAAGAAGGAAAAGGAATGTGGTGTGATTATTGCCTATTCATGGAAAATTTCTGGTTAGTATGAAGCTGTTATCCATTGGGCCAAACAATTACTAGTATTCCTTTCAGAAGCTGAAAATCAAAGCTTTTAATCCTCTAACTTATTGGTGATGGTGCATTTAGAATCTTGTGTGCCGTTTGGGACAACCAACCTTCAAAAGGCCATTGAGACGTTAAAGAAGCTTCAGAGATGATTTTAGTCTTAAATTATGATGGTAAACTCAAAGAACCGAGTGCTTTTATTAGAAGAAGTCTGGGAGAACAATACAATTCAGTCCTTTGAAATTATGAAAGACATAGATAGTGTAAACATACTATTAAAATGAGGGCATTAGCACAAGGAACCAGCTTTAAGTGAGAGTACAAGAGATTTTTGTTTATGTTTCAGAGTGGTGGCTTTTACACTGTGTTGATTAACTTCAATATAAATGAATGATCCTCTGTCTCTGTTTTTACCTTTTATAATCTTCATTCCCATTCTTAAACAAATATTTTGTGGAACACAGTGGTTTCTGCGTTGCTGGGACCATGGATGAGCCACCAATGAAATGCAAATAGTCAGAGCTGTAAGTGTGGGTTGTGAGGTTGGATCAGTATTGTGAAGTTTTACTTGATTATGGAGCTTGGGGAGAAATTTCACAAACCGTTCTGGGAGGTTTTCATCTAGTCGCTCACCTCCATGAAAATTGAGTTGGGCAGATCCATGATAGAACGATGGAGGGATTATATGTGGTGAGCCATGCTTCTAATAAATTACCAGGCAAACACCAGCACTTGACTTGCTTTTAATCCTTAACTCTGAAAAAGACATTGCTCTCATCAAGAACAATGCAAAAGTGGGCAGCCGCATAGCATGTGCCCTCGCCAGGCAGAATTACCACAAGTACAGCCCTCTGTCACAACCACCAAGAGGAAAGCATGGTGCTCCGGCACAGCCAGTAAGTTACTGTCATTGTGTCATTTTCCCCTAACAGTGCTTGTGTAATACTACAGCAAGTATCATTATTTCACTAGAACTACCCAGTCACTAGCATTAAAGCAAACTTTTGTTAATATCTATTAACATTCTCTGCAATTCTCCCGACACGTGTGATGGATAAATCCAACTTGTAACATTGGGCTGGATTTTATCAATGGGGGCGCGTTGGGGGCGGGACTGCTGGTTTTCGGGTTCCAGTCCCGCCCCCAACCATGTCCGGCCAACCCACGCTATTTTCCCTTGATTGATCTTGTTAAGCCCGCCCTGCACAGGACGCAGCGTATGACATTTCATCTGTCAATTTTTTGACCGATGAATTGTCATCGTTTGACAGCTTTGAGAAGCTGTCAAACACTGACCATCTCTGTTCAAAGGTAAGCCCTTCCAACCAGGCTCACCAAAACATCCCTTAGCAGAAAGCAGATGGATGCAGCATCTGAAAATGCAGCAGCCATTCTGTCATCTCTGCCAGGAAAACTTTTTCTAACACATCATTCACCTCTCATACTTACCTCACCACACTTGCACCCATCACTCACCTCTACATCTTACTTTTCGATCCCTTTCAGCCCTGCAGACCCACTGCTCGCCTCACTGACCCTGGCGCGGTTCGCAGCCGTCGGGAAGCCCACAGATGAAAGCTCAAAATGGGGATAATCCTCTGCCTGTTAACTACCTGTTAACAGGCAGTTAATTGGCTGTAATCCTCTTCCTGCCTCTCGGAGACAGGTCCCTGCGCGACTCGGGGACCCGCCTCCCGGGAAGATGGCACGGAAGCGGGTTGGGAGTGATGTCGGAGCAACCTCACTAAAAATATAACTGGAGAACATCTGCAGGCATCATGCTTGCCTCCTATGCTGTTCTATGACGAGTATTCATAGGAGGCAAGCATGATGCCTGCAGATGTTCTCCAGTTATATTTTTAGTGCGGTTGCTCCGACATCACGGCCAGGTGGTGCAGTAGAGCCCAGATATCCTGTGTGGGGAGTTGTGACATTGAGCTCATGTCCTCGTGTTGCTATATGGAGCAGACCATGTGCTCTTTCACAGGGAGGGAGGTGAAAATGAAAGAATCAATCCCACACTTCCTCCGAGTCTGAAGAGTAAACACTACTTACTACTGCCAGTTGTCACTGTAGGATCTGTATTTTCTGTTGGTTTAGAGCTGCACAGGTAGAGGCCTGGGAGCAGATCACTTCCCAGCTCTCTCCGCTGCAGGGAGATCAGTGGAGCGGGGTGGGGGCAAGGAAATCTGGCCCTTGTGTATGTCCCCAATGTACCAAATGGCAAAACCCCAAGATAGTAAATCATCTATAATATTCACAAGAGTGTTATTCAGTGGTAAATCAGGGTATTATTAAAACCTCTCGGCAGACCCCATTATACTCAAAATTGTAAAAGTAGACACCCCCCTCACAAAGGGGCACAGAAAAAACTCAGTGACAATAATGGTGGTACAGTAATAGACTCCGAGAGTACATCTAGATTGCAATACCTCAAAAGATAGCTAGTACTACTCTGTAACTGACTGACTATTATAAAAATATAAGCCACATTTAGGAATGTGTTCAAGGCAGTAAATCATCTAGGATTCGAAGGACTAGTTTAATTGTTCTTACTTTCAACATTTGAATCACTAAAGTGAACTGTGGCCTGGTAACAATTCCATTTATTATTTAGTCTCTGGTCTGGCACAGAAATCCTACCAGTCCTCATTCATTAAGTCACTGCTTGTGGTGGAAAGGGGACTGGGTATTTTTGCTGCTTTTGTAGAGGGAGTAAACATGTCCCTAAAAATGTTGAGCTTCTCAGCTGGTTTCTTCCAATGATTTGGTGCAGTTTACTGTTGCTGCTACAATCAATGCAATGTCAGATAAAAAATGTCAAAAACAATGGAACAGAAAATGTAGCTCCTATTCAACTGATAACTGACGGTAGTCGTACTTAACCAAGTCCTTTGTGCCCGAGTGCGGTAATCCGTAATCCTCCCAACTGATCACCTATTCCTATTTTTTGTGCTTTCGCAGGTAGTGATTGGCGGCTGCAATGTTGATTTCATTGCAAAGGTGAAACAAAGCAACATGATGGTACGTGAGCACAGCAATAAAAGTGTGAACATTGAACAAACTGCAGCTCATATACTCAACTCTGTACATAAGAACATCATAAATGGGAGCAGGAGTAGGCCATTTGACCCTTGGAGCCTGCTCCACCATTCAACAAGATCATGGCTAATCTTCTACCTCAACTCCACCTTCCCACACTATCCCCATATCCCTTGATTCCCTTAGTTCCCAACAATTTATCGACCTCTGTCTTGAATATACTGAACAACTGAGCATCCACAGCTCTCTGGGGTAGAGAATTCCAAAGATTCACAATCCTCTGAGTGAAGAAATTTCTCCTCATCTCAGTCCTAAATGGTCTACCCCTTATTCTGTGACTGTGACCCCTGGTTCTAGATTCCCAAGCCAGGAGAAACATTTTCCCAGCATTAACCCTGTCGAACCCCTTATGAATTTTATATGTTTCAGTTAGATCACCTTTCATCTAAACTAGGGAATATAGGCCTAGTCTACTCATTCCAGGAACCAGTCTGTTGAACCTTCGCTGCACTCCCTCTAAGGCAAGTATGTCTTTCCTTAGGTAAAGAGATCAGAACTGTACACAATACTCCAGGTGTGGCCTCGCCAATGCCCTGTATAATTGTAGTAAGACTCTTATACTCTAATCCCTTTATACTCTAATCCCTTTGTAACAAAAGCTAACATACCATTTGCTTGCTGTACCTGCATGTTAACTTTCTGTGATTCATGTACAAGGACACCCAGGTCCTGAATGCAAACATTTCCCAGTCTCTCGCCATTCAAAAAATATTCAGCTTTTTTGTTTTTCCTACCAAAGTGGATAACTTCACACTTCCACTTGCCATGTTCTTGCCCACTCAGTCAACCTATCTATATCTCTCTGCAGCCTCTTTGCGTCCTCCTCACAGCTTACTTTCCCATCTAACTTTATCATCAGCAAACTTGGATGCGTTACACCCCGTCCCTTCATTTAAGTCATTAATATAGATTATAAGTAGCTGAGGCCCAAGCACTGATCCTTGCAGTACCCCGCTAGTTACAGCCTGCCAACCCGAAAAAGTCCTGTTTATTCCTACTCTCTGTTTTGTCTATTAACCAATCCTCAATCCATGCTAATATATTCCCCCCCCAATCCCATGAGTCCTAATTTTGTGTAATAACCTCTTGTGTGGCACCTTATCGAATGCTTTTTGAAAATCTAAATATACTACATCCACTGGTTCCCCCTTATCCATCCTACTAGTTACGTCTTCAAAAAACTCTAACAGATTTGTCAAACATGATTTCCCTTTCATAAAACCATGTTGGTTCTGTCTAATCATATTACGATTTTCTAAGTGCCCTGTTACCATGTCCCTAATAATGGATTCTAGCATTTTGCCTATGACTGATGTCAGGCTAACTGGCCTATAGATCCCTGTTTTTTCTCTTCCTCCTTTCTTAAATAGTGGAATTACATAGGATATACAGCACAGAAACCGGCCATTCGGCCCAACCAGTCCATGCTAGCGTTTATACTCCACCCGAGCCTCCTCCAGTTTTTCCTCATCTAAATCTATCAGCATAACCCTCTATTCCCTTCTCCCTCATATGCTTGTCCAGCCTCCCCTTAAATGCATCTATACTATTTGCTTCAACCACTCTGTGTGATAGCAAGTTCCACATTCTCACCACTCTTTGGGTAAAGAAGTTTCTTCTGAATTCCCTATTGGATTTCTTGGTGACTATCTTATATTGATGGCCTCTAGATATGCTCTTCCCCACAAGTGGAAACATTCTCTCTCTATCCACTCTATCAAAACCTTTCATAATTTTAAAGACTTCTAGTAGGTCACCCCTCAACCTTTTTTCAAGAGAAGAGACCCAGCCTGTTCATCCATTCCTGATATGTATAACCTTGCATTTCTGGTATCATCCTTGTAAATCTTCTCTGCACCGTCTCTAATGCCTCTATATCCTTTTTATAATATGGCGACCAGAACTGTACGCAGTACTCCAAGTGTGGTCTAACCAAGGTTCAATACAGGTTTAGCATAACTTCCCTAATTTTCAATTCTATACCTCTAGAAATAAACCCTAGTGCTTGGTTTGCTTTTTTTATGGCCTTGCTAACCTGCGTCGCAACTTTGTGATTTGTGTATTTGTACTCCGCGATCCCTTTGTTCCTCTACCCCACCTAGACTCACGCCCTCCAAGTAATAAGTGACCTCCCTATTCTTCCTACCAAAATGTAACACCTCACATTTATCTGTGTTGAACTTCATTTGCCAATTATATGCCCATTCTGCAAGTTTATTAATGTCCTCCTCAGTATTGACAATCTTCCCCCCCCACCCCCCCTCCAATTTGGTATCATCTGCAAATTTAGAAATTGTGTTTTTGATTCCAGAGTCTATGGGCTGGATTTTCCAAGCCTCAAGGAGGTGGGCATGGAGGCGGGACAGCCCGTAAAATCGGAGAAAGTGGGGGCAGATGGCAAACTCGCCCCCATCCCGCCTCCGTGCCCACTTGCCAGGAGGCAGGAAGATGTGCAGCTTCAGGTCCCGTCTCCTGGAGGCGGGAAAGGCTTTTAATCCTTTTAACTGCCTGTTAACAGGTAGTTAACAGGCAGAAAAAAGGATTTGTGCCATTTTACCTTCACAGCTGAAGGCTTCCCGACCTCTGAGAACCCCGCCAGGTTGGAGGAGACGTGGAGGAGGTCTGCGGTGGTTGGAGGCACCTGGAAGTAAGGTGTAGAGGTGAGTGATGGGTGCAAGTGTGGAGTGGTAAGTATGCAAGGTGAGTGATTAGTTTAAAAAAGTGTTCACTTACCTTTTCTTCCTTCTATAGTCTTTAGCCGCGCTGGATCGGGAGAGCGGACATCAACCGTGTCAATTTCAGGTAATGGCTGATGGACCCTCCGATCCATCAGACATCTGAAATTTACTTATTTTCAATGTTTGTTGAGTCCTCACCACAAACACTCATCAAAATAAAGAGAATGTCAGTGTTTGACAGCTTCACAGAGCTGTCGAACGCTGTCATTTCTTCTTTCAAGAAGTCTTGACAGATAGCACGCCTGACGTTGACGTGACCTGTCAGTGACTTCTTCCCTAATTGGCTTGCTGAGCCCGCAGGGCGGGCTGAACAAGCTCAATCAGGGGAAAATCCCTCTGAATGGTCAGGCGAGGATGGAGGCGGGACATTGACACGACAAGCAGCAGTCCCGCCTCCAGCTCCTCCATTCACAAAATCCAGCCCTAAATCATTAATGTAAATTGTGAACAGCAGTGGTCCCAGCACTGATCCTTGTGGAACACCACTACCCACCTTCTGCCACTGTGAATAGCTACCCTTTACTCCCACTCTCTGCTTTCTGTCTTGAAGCTAGCTAGCAATATATCCTTTACCTACCTCTTCTGTCCAATTAATATCGGGGTAGTTGAAATCCCCCATGATTATTATTCTATGGGTTTTACTCATTTCTCTAATTTGTCTAATTCCGCCACCTCCCTTCCACTATTAGATGGTCTGTAGACTACGCCTATTAGTGTGAGCGATCCTTTATCTCTACCCATATGGATTCTATTTTTCTCTTGCTGCTATCTACGTCCCTTTTTTCTACTGCCATTATGTTATTCGGAATAAGTACAGCTACTCCACCTCCCCTTTTCCCCTCTCTGTCTTTTCTAAATATGTTATACCCTGCAATGTTTAATTCCCAGTCCTGATTTTTCTGTAGCCATGTCTCAGTAATCCCTACTATGTCTGGTTCCTCGCAACGCATGATTGCCTCCAGCTCCCCTGTTTTATTACGGACACTGCATTCTGTACAGACAGTTTAACTCATTTTTAATAGAATTTTCCCTCACTTTATGTTTAACTATCTTTTCAGACTGCTGTTCTATAAGTCTATTTGCTCCCTTGCCATTAATGTCCTCCCTTACTTTATTCTTTCCTATGCTCACTTTTCCTGTTTTGTTTATGTTTAGGCTGCTTACGTTTCTTGTAGATCCCTCCCCCCTTACTAGTTTAAAGCCTTTGCCACCTCTCTATTTACCCTTTCCGCTAGGACACGGGTCACATCCCAGTTCAGGTGGAGCCCGTCCCATCGGTACAGTTCCTTCCTGTCCCAGAACTGGTGCCAGTGTCCCATGAAAAGGAACCCCTCTTTCCCACACCAGCCCTTTAGCTATGTGTTAATTCTCCTCATCTGTCTGCTTCTATGCCAATTTGCATGTGGCTCAGGCAATAATCCAGAGATTATTACCCTCGAGGGCCTGCTTTTTAATTTACAGCCCAACTCCTGAAACTTTTTCAGCTGTACCTCCTCTCTGTTCCTACCTATGTCATTTGTTCCAACATAGACCATGACAATTGGATTTACCCCCTCCAAGTTCCTCTGCAGCCGCCATGAGATATCCCTTACCCTGGCACCTGGTAAGCAACACACCCTTTGGGAATCTCATTCTTGGCTGCAGAGGACGCTATCTATCCCCCTAATTATAGAGTCCGCTATCACTACCACATTTGTATTCTGCTCTTTCCCCCCCCCCCCCCTCTTTGGACAGCTGTCTGAGCCACGGTGCCTTGATCTGCATTGTGGCTGTCCTCCCTGCAGTCTTTTTCCTTGTCCTCACAGGTAGCGAGTACATTGTACCTGTTGGACAGGACCAGTGTCTGCGGGACCTCCTTCTCAACCTCCTAAATCCCCGCTACCCGTCTCCCTGCTACCCATCTCCTTAACAGTCACACCCTCCCTTTCTCTGAACCTGTGCTTTCCTCTGGGTTGTGACTATTCTGGATAAAACTGTCCAGAAATTTCTCCCCCTCCCTTATGTGTCGGAATGTCTCCAACTCATACTCCAGCTCAATGACTCTGAGCCGGAGAGATTTGAGATGGAGACATCTCCTGCAGATGTGTTCACTCGGGACAGTCTTGCTGTCCACAAACTCCCACATACTGCAGTCCAGACACACAACCTGCCCTGCCATATCTTAGTCTAGACTTATTGTATTTATTTAATTAAAGTCTTGAACAATTATTTATAGTTATATTAAATATTTTAACTAGTTAAGCTATAAATTTAATACAGTATGTTATAGTTTCCCGCTCCTAGTTTAAACCACTGTCCTAGGTTAGAAAGAAAAAAAACCTTAACACTCACCAACCAATCACCTACCTGCTGTCCTGTGACGTCACTCTTTGGTTTTTTTTGGAAATCGTCGACGGTTCAGCTGCTCCTGGTGTCTCCGATCAGGTCAGCGCTGTTTCCCCTGCTGTTTTATGCTCCGCCGCTGGTGTCTCCAATCGGGGTTATGTTTGCTACCTTCCAATCCTTGGGGACTGTTCTAGAATCGAGGGAATTCTGGAAGATTAATACCTCTGTATCCACAATCTCTGCAGCTACCTCTTTTAAAACCCTAGGATGCAAGTCGTCCGGTCCAGGGAATTTGTCGCCACTTAGTTCCTCTGCTCCTGTTTCTGCCATCCAGTACTTTTTGAATCCAGTGATCTTATCTGAAGTTTAGCTCTTTAAACCCTGTTGCCTCTTTTTAAGTGATCAAATTGGTCTTTTTAAGATCATTTTCCCCTCTTCCTCTTTCCTCAGCGTATGTACTATGTGTGGTTAACCTGTTTGCCCAATGCCACCTTGAAACCCATTAGGAGGTCTGCAGAAAAACAGCTGACTGCTCCTGAGGGCAAATCCCCTTTTTCCTTTCTTAACTCCAGAGAAGTGCCTGCATTCTGTTCAGCACCTTGTCGTGATGGAGCCACACATTGTTAACTCAGTGTGTGGGGAATCATCACATGCCACGCTCAATGGGATATTACAGCGACAGTGTAATAGCAAAAGGCCCATTGATGGACCCCCACCCAATATATATTGCATTTCATCATTCATTAAGAACCAGAAACTCTAAATACTTTACCACCAAACTAAAACAGTCACAGCCTAGAGCAGTGAGATCACCCCAAATCCACCACAATATTCGGTTTCTCAGCATCAAATGAAAATGTTTAAAAATTGTGAGATTGAAATCTTGATTAGCTGCACCTAATCTTGATGCTTTTAAAAGAGAAACTGCAAAAATGTTTTGTGCTACCCAGCTCCAGTCCAGTTCTGTGGAGAGTTTATATCCACCACGCGAAACTGAACAAGGCTCAAACAACCGGATTACTTTGGATGTGCAGTCAGTGTTATATAAACAAAGTTAACAGTAGGGGAGAGGTTTAGGGGATAATAGTGAGCTTGTGTAGGGCACATCATCTGGAATACAATGCTGGATAAAATTGTGACTATTTAGAAATGTATAGATTAATCAAAGACCTGATTACTGACTGACTTGTTAAATGCAAGTCCTATTTGACAAATTATAATTTTTTTTGAAGAATGGATTAATTGGATAGATAATGGGAATGCAGTACATGTAGTGTATTTGGATTTTCAGGATGTGTTAATGTGTCTCACAAGAGGCTTGTTAGAAAAATTCAGATGTATGGTAGAGGAAATGTAGTACCATGGATAGAAAGTTGGTTAAAGGACAGGAAACAAACTGGTGAGTGTTGCTCGAATTGGAGAAGGGTCAATGCTGGGTCCACTTTTGTTCTCCGTATATTTGGATGATTTCGATTTGGGTATCGGGAACACAATTTTAAAATTTGCTGATGAGACTTGGCAAACAGCAAGGAGGACACAGAAGTGTTAGTGGAACGAGCAGATAGGAACAGGAGTAGGCTTGAGCCTGCTCTGCCATTCAGTGAGATTATGGCTGCTCTGTGACCTAACTCCGTATACCCGCCTTTGCTCCATATTCCTTAATACCTTTGGTTAACAAAAATCTATCAATCTCTGAATTGACCCAGCATCAATTGCTGTTTGTGGAAGAGAGTTCCAAACTTCTACCACCCTTTGTGTGTAGAAGTGTTTCCTAACTTCACTCCTGAAAGGTCTGGCTCTAATTTTTAGGCTATGCCTCCTAGTCCTAGAATCCCCAAACAGCGGAAATAGTTTCTCTCTATCTACCCTATCTGTTCCCCTTAATATCTTGAACTTTGATCAACTCACCCTTCATCTTCTAAATTTTGCGTAACCGCTCCTTGTAATTTAATCTTTGGAGTCCCGGTATCATTCTGGTAAACCTAAGCTGCACTCCCTCCAAGGCCAATATATCCTTTTTGGTATGGTGCCCAGATACAATTTAATATGGGTAAAGGTAAAGTAATATATTTTCAAAGAAAAAATGAGGAATGGGAATGTGCTCTCAATGGAAAGACATTGAAATATGTGGATAAACAGAGAGACCTAGGAATTTAAATATATAATTCTCTTAAAATGTAGGTAACTAAACTTATAAAAAAGACCAACGGCATTTTAGGTTTTACAAATTAGAATAATGCAACAATAATAAATTTGTCCAAATCTTTGGGTAGGCCACAATTTGAGTAATGTGTGCAGTTTTGGATGCCCCATTATAAAAAAGATATTCAAGGCATAGAGAGCATCAAGCATAGCTTCACCAGGATGATGCCAAGAATGGAAAACTATAGTTATGAGGAGAGACTTGGAATGCTAGGAATATTTCCACTGGAGCGGAGAAAGCTACGCGGAGATTTGATAGAGTTTTTTTTAATTATGAAGGATTTAGTGATTGAAGCCAACACCTCATCAATGTTTGAGAACAGATTCGATAGGTTGGTGAAGGCAAAAGGGGTATGGGATCGGGCAGGCGAATGGACTTGTATGAAGTGCAGTGCTGAGGGAGTCCGGCACTGTTAGAGCTGACAGCTTTTGGATGAAACATTAAACCGAGGCCCCCGTCTTCCCTCTTCGGTGGATGTAAAGGATCCCATGACACTATTTCAAGAAGAGCAGGATATTTCTCTCCAGTGTCCTGGCCAACGTATATCCCTCAACCAACATTTAAAAACAGATTATCTGGTCATTATCTCATTGCTGTTTGTGGGACCTTGCTGTGCACACATTGGCTGTTGCATTTCCTGCATTACAATAGTGACTCCACTTCAAAATACTTCATTGGTTGTGAAGTGCTTTGGGATGTCTTAAGGTCATGAAAGGTGTGATATAAATACAAGTTCTTTCTGTCTTCTACATTGAGTGGACGTAAGATAACTCCCAACAAGGAGGGAGGGAACTATTCATTGGCTGCTTCTTTCTGCCTTGGGGGGGGGGTCTGACTCGGAGCAGCAGTAGCAAAGGCTTGGGAATCTGATCCAAGAGGGGCGGCAAACCTGGAGCCTCAGTGCCCTGAGGAAAAAAATTGTCAAAACGCTCCTTGGCTACTTTCTGACATCTTTATCCTATCCTTTATACTAAACCACATGCTACTGGGGTCACATGGAGCAGTTCAGTACCACACACACTCCGAGTACCTCTTCCCCCTGCCCCCCCCCCCCCCCCCCCCCACCGCCAACCCAAACAATAAATCTTGGATAAGGTATAAATGGTTCTGACACATTACACAGTTTGAGCAGAAATTCAAATTCCCAACCAAAAGAAGCATCAATAGCATCATTCTCCGGTAGTGAAAACTCGAAGCTGAGTTTCTCTGTTCACAGCGCTGTCGGACCTAGTGTACTCGTCAGACAATCAGCGCTGGTGATTCTCAATCATTTATTCACATTTTAAAATGCAGTTCCTCCTTTTAACAGAAGTATATCCAGCGCCAACTAAAGTACTGCTATAATCACTCTCGCCACTTGGTGGCCCTGTTCCCTGACAAATGAAGACTTAATTATTTCATTTGATATTCTGTGTGAATCGGGTCTTTCAGCAGAATACTTACGCTGACCGTGATCACCAGTGCCAAGGCATCAAACAAATAGAAACATTGAACTTAGGGCATAGGTGTCTCTCACAGAGAACACCTGGACTACCACAATGAGGAGGGGTCAGGCACTTCCCCACAGGGATAGAGGAAAAAAATCAAAAATCACAGGGAATTCCACACGTTTTGTTGGCCAGAACAACACTGGCAGCGGGGCGGAGTACAGGCTCACTGATCACACAGAGAGGGGCGGCGTACAGGCTCACTGATCACAGAGGGGTGGAGTACAGGCTCACTGATCACACTGAGAGGCGGAGTACAGGCTCACTGTTCACACTGAGGGGGGGGGGGGGGAGTACAGGCTCACTGATCACACAGGGAGCGGAGTACAGGCTCACTGATCACACTGAGGGAGGGGCGGAGTACAGGCTCACTGTTCACACAGAGAGGGGGGAGAACAGGCTCACTGATCACACAGAGAGGGGCGGAGTACAGGCTCACTGATCACACAGAGGGGCGGAGTACAGGCTCACTGATCACACGGGCGGAGTACAGGCTCACTGATCACATTGAGGGGGGGGGAGTACAGGCTCACTGATCACAGAGGGGGAGTACAGGCTCACTGATCACACAGAGGGGCGGAGTACAGGCTCACTGATCACACAGAGGGAGCGGAGTACAGGCTCACTGATCACACAGGGAGCGGAGTACAGGCTCACTGATCACACTGAGGGAGGGGCGGAGTACAGGCTCACTGATCACACAGAGGGGGAGTACAGGCTCACTGATCACACAGGGGCGGAGTACAGGCTCACTGATCACACAGAGGGAGCGGAGTACAGGCTCACTGATCACACAGGGGCGGAGTACAGGCTCACTGATCACACAGAGAGGGGGAGTACAGGCTCACTGATCACACAGAGAGGGGCGGAGTACAGGCTCACTGATCACACAGAGAGGGGGAGTACAGGCTCACTGATCACACAGAGAGGGGCGGAGTACAGGCTCACTGATCACACTGAGAGAGGGGCGGAGTACAGGCTCACTGATCACACAGAGAGGGGCGGAGTACAGGCTCACTGATCACACAGAGAGGGGCGGAGTACAGGCTCACTCACTGATCACACAGAGAGGGGAGGACAGGCTCACTGATCACACAGAGCGGGCGGAGTATAGGCTCACTGATCACACTGAGAGGGGTGAGTACAGGCTCACTAATCACACAGAGGGGGGAGTACAGGCTCACTGATCACACTGAGAGGGGGGAGTGCAGGCTCACTGATCACAGTGAAAGGGGGCGGAGCACAGGATCACTGCGCACACGGGGGGGTGAGTACAGGCTCACTGATCACACAGGGGCGGAGTACAGGCTCACTGATCACATTGAGAGAGTGGGGAGAACAGGCTCACTGATCACACAGAGGGCGGAGTACAGGCTCACTGATCACACTGAGAGGGACGGAGTACAGGCTCACTGATCACACAGAGAGAGGGACGGAGTACAGGCTCACTCACTGATCACAGTGAGAGAGAGGCGGAGTACCGGCTCACTGATCACACAGAGACGGATGGAGTACAGGCTCACTGATCACACTGAGAGAGCGGGGAGTACAGGCTCACTGATCACACTGAGAGAGGGGCAGAGTACAGGCTCACTGACTGATCACACTGAGAGAGGGGCGGAGTACAGGCTCACTGATCACACAGAGAGGGGCGGAGTACAGGCTCACTGATCACACTGAGAGAGGGGCAGAGTACAGGCTCACTGATCACAGAGAGGGGGGAGTACAGGCTCACTGATCACACCAAGAGAGGGGGGAGTACAGGCTCACTGATCACACTGAGAGAGGGGCGGAGTACAGGCTCACTGATCACACGGAAAGAGGGACAGAGTACAGGCTCACTGATCACACAGAGGGGCGGAGTACAGGCTCACTGATCACACTGAGAGGGGTGAGTACAGGCTCACTGATCACACAGAGAGGGGCGGAGTACAGGCTCACTGATCATACTGAGAGAGGGGGGAGTACAGGCTCACTGATCACAGTCGAAGAGGGGTGGAGTACAGAATCACTGCGCACACAGACCGGGGGGAGTACAGGCTCACTGATCACACAGAGAGGGGCGGAGTACAGGCTGACTGATCACAGAGAGTGGGGAGTACAGGTTCACTGATCACACAGAGAGGGGGGAGTACAGGCTCACTGCTCACAGAGAGGGGGGAGTACAGGCTCACTGATCACAATGAGAGAGGGGGAGTACAGGCTCACTGATCACACAGAGAGGGGCGGAGTACAGGCTCACTGATCACACAGAGAGGGGCGGAGAACAGGCTCACAGCACAGTCGAAGAGGGGTGGAGTACAGGATCACTGCGCACACAGACGGGGGGGGAGTACAGGCTCACTGATCACACAGAAAGGGGCGGAGTACAGGCTCACTGATCACAGTGAGAGAGGGGCGGAGTACAGGCTCACTGATCATACTGAGAGAGGGGGGAGTACAGGCTCACTGATCACACTGAGAGAGCGACGGGGTACAGGCTCACTGATCACACAGAGAGGGGCGGAGTACAGGCTCACTGATCACACTGAGCGAGGGGGAAGTACAGGCTCACTGATCACAGAGAGGGGCGGAGAACAGGCTCACAGCACAGTCGAAGAGGGGTGGAGTACAGGATCACTGCGCACACAGACGGGGGGGAGTACAGGCTCACTGATCACACAGAAAGGGGCGGAGTACAGGCTCACTGATCACAGTGAGAGAGGGGCGGAGTACAGGCTCACTGATCATACTGAGAGAGGGGGGAGTACAGGCTCACTGATCACACTGAGAGAGCGACGGGGTACAGGCTCACTGATCACACAGAGAGGGACGGAGTACAGGCTCACTGATCACACAGAGAGGGGCGGAGTACAGGCTCACTGATCACACTGAGCGAGGGGGAAGTACAGGCTCACTGATCACACTGAGAGAGCGACGGGGTACTGGCTCACTGATCACACTGAGAGGGGGACGGAGTACAGGCTCACTGATCACAGAGAGAGGGGCGGAGTACAGGCTCACTGGTCACACAGAGAGGGGGGGGGGGGAGTACAGGCTCCCTGATCATACTGAGAGCGGGGAGTACAGGCTCACTGATCACACTGAGGGACGGAATACAGGCTCACTGATCACACAGCGAGAGGCGCGGAGTACAGGCTCACTGATCACACAGAGTGGGGCGGAGTACAGGCTCACTGATCACACTGAGAGAGGGGCGGAGTACTGGCTCACTGATCACACCAAGAGAGGGGGGAGTGCAGGCTCACAGATCACACAGAGAGTGGGGAGTAGAGGCTCACTGATCATACCAAGCGAGGGGGGAGTACAGGCTCACTGATCTGACTGAGAGAGGGGCGGAGTACAGGCTCACTCACTGATCACACAGAGAGGGACGGAGTACAGGCTCACTGATCACACGGAGAGAGGGTCGGAGTACAGGCTCACTGATCACACTGAGAGAGGGGAGTACAGGCTCACTGATCACACGGTGGGGTGAGTACAGGCTGACTGATCACACTGAGAGAGGTGGGGGGAGTACAAGCTCACTGATCAAACTGAGAAAGGAGCGGAGTACAGGCTCACTGATCGCACAGAGAGGTGTGGAGTACAGGCTCACTGATCACTCAGGGAGGGGCGGAGTACAGGCTCACTGATCACAGAGAGGGGATTACAGGCTCACTGATCAGACTGAGAGGGGCGGAGTACAGGCTCACTGATCACACCGAGAGAGGGGGGAGTACAGGCTCACTCACTGATCACACTGAGAGAGGGGCGGAGTACAGGCTCACTGATCACACTGAGAGAGGGGCAGAGTACAGGCTCACTGATCTCACAGAGGCGGGAGTACCGGCTCACTGATCACACAGAGGGGGGAGTACAGGCTCTCTGATCACACTGAGCGGGGCGGAGTACAGGCTCACTGACTGATCACACTGAGAGGGGCGGAGTACAGGCTCACTGACTGATCACACAGAGAGGGGGGAGTACAGGCTCACTGATCACACTGAGGGGCGGAGTACAGGCTCACTGATCACACAGAGGGGGGGAGTACAGGCTCACTGATCAGACTGAGAGGGGGCGGAGTACAGGCTCACTGATCACACTGAGAGAGCGGCGGAGTACAGGCTCACTGATCACACTGAGAGAGGGGTGGAGTACAGGCTAACTCACTGATTACACAGAGAGGGCAGAGTACAGGCTCACTGATCACACTGAGACGGGGGAGTACAGGCTCACTGATCACACAGGGGGGAGTACAGGCTCACTGATCACTCAGAGAGGGGCGGAGTACAGGCTCACTGATCACAATGAGAGAGAGGCGGAGTACAGGCTCACTGATCACACCGAGAGAGGGGGGAGTACAGGCTCACTGATCACACTGAGAGAGGGGCGGAGTACAGGCTCACTCACTGATTACACAGAGAGGGCGGAGTACAGGCTCACTGATCACACTGAGAGAGGGGCGGGGTACAGGCTCACTGATCACACTGAGAGAGGGGCGGAGTACAGGCTCACAGATCACACAGAGAGGGGGGAGTAGAGGCTCACTCACTGATCACAGTGAGAGAGAGGCGGAGTACCGGCTCACTGATCACACAGAGACGGATGGAGTACAGGCTCACTGATCACACTGAGAGAGCGGGGAGTACAGGCTCACTGATCACACTGAGAGAGGGGCAGAGTACAGGCTCACTGACTGATCACACTGAGAGAGGGGCGGAGTACAGGCTCACTGATCACACAGAGAGGGGCGGAGTACAGGCTCACTGATCACACTGAGAGAGGGGCAGAGTACAGGCTCACTGATCACAGAGAGGGGGGAGTACAGGCTCACTGATCACACCAAGAGAGGGGGGAGTACAGGCTCACTGATCACACGGAAAGAGGGACAGAGTACAGGCTCACTGATCACACAGAGGGGCGGAGTACAGGCTCACTGATCACACTGAGAGGGGTGAGTACAGGCTCACTGATCACACAGAGAGGGGCGGAGTACAGGCTCACTGATCATACTGAGAGAGGGGGGAGTACAGGCTCACTGATCACAGTCGAAGAGGGGTGGAGTACAGAATCACTGCGCACACAGACCGGGGGGAGTACAGGCTCACTGATCACACAGAGAGGGGCGGAGTACAGGCTGACTGATCACAGAGAGTGGGGAGTACAGGTTCACTGATCACACAGAGAGGGGGGAGTACAGGCTCACTGCTCACAGAGAGGGGGGAGTACAGGCTCACTGATCACAATGAGAGAGGGGGAGTACAGGCTCACTGATCACACAGAGAGGGGCGGAGTACAGGCTCACTGATCACACAGAGAGGGGCGGAGAACAGGCTCACAGCACAGTCGAAGAGGGGTGGAGTACAGGATCACTGCGCACACAGACGGGGGGGGAGTACAGGCTCACTGATCACACAGAAAGGGGCGGAGTACAGGCTCACTGATCACAGTGAGAGAGGGGCGGAGTACAGGCTCACTGATCATACTGAGAGAGGGGGGAGTACAGGCTCACTGATCACACTGAGAGAGCGACGGGGTACAGGCTCACTGATCACACAGAGAGGGGCGGAGTACAGGCTCACTGATCACACTGAGCGAGGGGGAAGTACAGGCTCACTGATCACAGAGAGGGGCGGAGAACAGGCTCACAGCACAGTCGAAGAGGGGTGGAGTACAGGATCACTGCGCACACAGACGGGGGGGAGTACAGGCTCACTGATCACACAGAAAGGGGCGGAGTACAGGCTCACTGATCACAGTGAGAGAGGGGCGGAGTACAGGCTCACTGATCATACTGAGAGAGGGGGGAGTACAGGCTCACTGATCACACTGAGAGAGCGACGGGGTACAGGCTCACTGATCACACAGAGAGGGACGGAGTACAGGCTCACTGATCACACAGAGAGGGGCGGAGTACAGGCTCACTGATCACACTGAGCGAGGGGGAAGTACAGGCTCACTGATCACACTGAGAGAGCGACGGGGTACTGGCTCACTGATCACACTGAGAGGGGGACGGAGTACAGGCTCACTGATCACAGAGAGAGGGGCGGAGTACAGGCTCACTGGTCACACAGAGAGGGGGGGGGGGGAGTACAGGCTCCCTGATCATACTGAGAGCGGGGAGTACAGGCTCACTGATCACACTGAGGGACGGAATACAGGCTCACTGATCACACAGCGAGAGGCGCGGAGTACAGGCTCACTGATCACACAGAGTGGGGCGGAGTACAGGCTCACTGATCACACTGAGAGAGGGGCGGAGTACTGGCTCACTGATCACACCAAGAGAGGGGGGAGTGCAGGCTCACAGATCACACAGAGAGTGGGGAGTAGAGGCTCACTGATCATACCAAGCGAGGGGGGAGTACAGGCTCACTGATCTGACTGAGAGAGGGGCGGAGTACAGGCTCACTCACTGATCACACAGAGAGGGACGGAGTACAGGCTCACTGATCACACGGAGAGAGGGTCGGAGTACAGGCTCACTGATCACACTGAGAGAGGGGAGTACAGGCTCACTGATCACACGGTGGGGTGAGTACAGGCTGACTGATCACACTGAGAGAGGTGGGGGGAGTACAAGCTCACTGATCAAACTGAGAAAGGAGCGGAGTACAGGCTCACTGATCGCACAGAGAGGTGTGGAGTACAGGCTCACTGATCACTCAGGGAGGGGCGGAGTACAGGCTCACTGATCACAGAGAGGGGATTACAGGCTCACTGATCAGACTGAGAGGGGCGGAGTACAGGCTCACTGATCACACCGAGAGAGGGGGGAGTACAGGCTCACTCACTGATCACACTGAGAGAGGGGCGGAGTACAGGCTCACTGATCACACTGAGAGAGGGGCAGAGTACAGGCTCACTGATCTCACAGAGGCGGGAGTACCGGCTCACTGATCACACAGAGGGGGGAGTACAGGCTCTCTGATCACACTGAGCGGGGCGGAGTACAGGCTCACTGACTGATCACACTGAGAGGGGCGGAGTACAGGCTCACTGACTGATCACACAGAGAGGGGGGAGTACAGGCTCACTGATCACACTGAGGGGCGGAGTACAGGCTCACTGATCACACAGAGGGGGGGAGTACAGGCTCACTGATCAGACTGAGAGGGGGCGGAGTACAGGCTCACTGATCACACTGAGAGAGCGGCGGAGTACAGGCTCACTGATCACACTGAGAGAGGGGTGGAGTACAGGCTAACTCACTGATTACACAGAGAGGGCAGAGTACAGGCTCACTGATCACACTGAGACGGGGGAGTACAGGCTCACTGATCACACAGGGGGGAGTACAGGCTCACTGATCACTCAGAGAGGGGCGGAGTACAGGCTCACTGATCACAATGAGAGAGAGGCGGAGTACAGGCTCACTGATCACACCGAGAGAGGGGGGAGTACAGGCTCACTGATCACACTGAGAGAGGGGCGGAGTACAGGCTCACTCACTGATTACACAGAGAGGGCGGAGTACAGGCTCACTGATCACACTGAGAGAGGGGCGGGGTACAGGCTCACTGATCACACTGAGAGAGGGGCGGAGTACAGGCTCACAGATCACACAGAGAGGGGGGAGTAGAGGCTCACTGATCATACTGAGAGAGCGGGGAGTACAGGCTCACTGATCACACAGAGAGAGGGGATTACAGGCTCACTGATCAGACTGAGAGAGGGGCGGAGTACAGGCTCACTAATCACACAGAGGGGGCGGAGTACAGGCTCACTGATCTCACACAGAGGCGGGAGTACAGGCTCACTGATCACATTGAGAGAGTGGGGAGAACAGGCTCACTGATCACACTGAGAGAGGGCGGAGTACAGGCTCACTGATCACACTGAGAGGGACGGAGTACAGGCTCACTGATCACACAGAGAGAGGGACGGAGTACAGGCTCACTGACTGATCACACTGAGCGAGGGACGGAGTGCAGGCTCACTGATCACACAGAGGGGCGGAGTACATGCTCACTGATCACACTGATAGGGGGCGGAGTACAGGCTCACTGATCACACAGAGGGGCGGAGTACATGCTCACTGATCACACAGAGAGAGCGGGGAGAACAGGCTCACTGATCACACAGAGAGGGGGGAGTACAGGCTCACTGATCACACAGAGAGGGGCGGAGTACAGGCTCACTGATCACACTGAGAGAGGGGTGAGTACAGGCTCACTGATCACACAGAGAGGGGCGGAGTACAGGCTCACTGATCACACAGAGAGGGGCGGAGTACAGGCTCACTGATCACACAGAGAGGGGCGGAGAACAGGCTCACAGCACAGTCGAAGAGGGGTGGAGTACAGGATCACTGCGCACACAGACGGGGGGGGAGTACAGGCTCACTGATCACAGTGAGAGAGGGGCGGAGTACAGGCTCACTGATCACAGAGAGGGGCGGAGTAAAGGCTCACTGATCACACTGAGCGAGGGGGAAGTACAGGCTCACTGATCACACTGAGAGAGGGACGGAGTACAGGCTCACTGATCACAGAGAGAGGGGCGGAGTACAGGCTCACTGGTCACACAGAGAGGGGGGGGGAGTACAGGCTCCCTGATCATACTGAGAGCGGGGAGTACAGGCTCACTGATCACACTGAGGGACGGAATACAGGCTCACTGATCACACAGCGAGAGGCGCGGAGTACAGGCTCACTGATCACACAGAGTGGGGCGGAGTACAGGCTCACTGATCACAGAGGGCGGAGTACAGGCTCACTGATCACACTGAGAGAGAGACGGAGTACAGGCTCACTGATCATACCAAGCGAGGGGGGAGTACAGGCTCACTGATCACAGAGGGGGGGATTACAGGCTCACTGATCACACGGAGAGAGGGACGGAGTACAGGCTCACTGATCACACAGAGAGGGGCGGAGTACAGGCTCACTGATCACTCGGAGGGGCGGAGTACAGGCTCACTGATCACAGAGAGGGGATTACAGGCTCACTGATCAGACTGAGAGAGGGGTGGAGTACAGGCTCACTGATCAGACTGAGAGAGGGGCGGAGTACAGGCTCACTGATCACACCGAGAGAGGGGGGAGTACAGGCTCACTCACTGATCACACTGAGAGAGGGGCGGAGTACAGGCTCACTCTCTGATCACACAGAGAGGGTGGAGTACAGGCTCACTGATCACACGGTGGGGTGAGTACAGGCTGACTGATCACACTGAGAGAGGGGGGGGGAGTACAAGCTCACTGATCAAACTGAGAAAGGAGCGGAGTACAGGCTCACTGATCGCACAGAGAGGTGCGGAGTACAGGCTCACTGATCACTCGGAGGGGCGGAGTACAGGCTCACTGATCACAGAGAGGGGATTACAGGCTCACTGATCAGACTGAGAGAGGGGTGGAGTACAGGCTCACTGATCAGACTGAGAGAGGGGCGGAGTACAGGCTCACTGATCACACCGAGAGAGGGGGGAGTACAGGCTCACTCACTGATCACACTGAGAGAGGGGCGGAGTACAGGCTCACTCACTGATCACACAGAGAGGGTGGAGTACAGGCTCACTGATCACACTGAGAGAGGGGCAGAGTACAGGCTCACTGATCTCACACAGAGGCGGGAGTACAGGCTCACTGATCACACAGAGGGGGGAGTACAGGCTCTCTGATCACACTGAGCGGGGCGGAGTACAGGCTCACTGACTGATCACACTGAGAGGGGCGGAGTACAGGCTCACTGATCACACTGAGGGACGGAATACAGGCTCACTGATCACACAGCGAGAGGCGCGGAGTACAGGCTCACTGATCACACAGAGTGGGGCGGAGTACAGGCTCACTGATCACACTGAGAGAGGGGCGGAGTACTGGCTCACTGATCACACCAAGAGAGGGGGGAGTGCAGGCTCACAGATCACACAGAGAGAGGCGGAGTACAGGCTCACTGATCATACCAAGCGAGGGGGGAGTACAGGCTCACTGATCACAGAGGGGGGGATTACAGGCTCACTGATCTGACTGAGAGAGGGGCGGAGTACAGGCTCACTGATCACACGGAGAGAGGGACGGAGTACAGGCTCACTGATCACACAGAGAGGGGCGGAGTACAGGCTCACTGATCACACGGTGGGGTGAGTACAGGCTGACTGATCACACTGAGAGAGGGGGGGGGGGGAGTACAAGCTCACTGATCAAACTGAGAAAGGAGCGGAGTACAGGCTCACTGATCACTCAGGGAGGGGCGGAGTACAGGCTCACTGATCACAGAGAGGGGATTACAGGCTCACTGATCAGACTGAGAGAGGGGTGGAGTACAGGCTCACTGATCAGACTGAGAGAGGGGCAGAGTACAGGCTCACTGATCTCACACACAGGCGGGAATACAGGCTCTCTGATCACACTGAGCGGGGCGGAGTACAGGCTCACTGACTGATCACACAGAGAGGGGGGAGTACAGGCTCACTGATCACACTGAGGGGCGGAGTACAGGCTCACTGATCACACTGAGAGAGGGGCGGAGTACAGGCTCACTGATCACACTGAGAGAGGGCGGAGTACAGGCTCACTGATCACACAGAGGGGGGAGTACAGGCTCACTGATCAGACTGAGAGGGGGCGGAATACAGGCTCACTGATCACACTGAGAGAGGGGCGGAGTACAGGCTCACTCACTGATTACACAGAGAGGGCAGAGTACAGGCTCACTGATCACACTGAGACGGGGGAGTACAGGCTCACTGATCACAATGAGAGAGAGGCGGAGTACAGGCTCACTGATCACACGGGGGAGTACAGGCTCACTGATCACTCAGAGAGGGGCGGAGTACAGGCTCACTGATCACAATGAGAGAGAGGCGGAGTACAGGCTCACTGATCACACAGGGGGGAGTACAGGCTCACTGATCACACCGAGAGAGGGGGGAGTACAGGCTCACTTACTGATCACAATGAGAGAGAGGCGGAGTACTGGCTCACTGATCACACAGAGGGGGGAGTACAGGCTCTCTGATCACACTGAGCGGGGCGGAGTACAGGCTCACTGACTGATCACACTGAGAGAGGGGCGGAGTACCGGCTCACTGACTGATCACACAGAGAGGGGCGGGGTACAGCCTCACTGATCACACAGAGACGGATGGAGTACAGGCTCACTGATCACACTGAGAGAGCGGGGAGTACAGGCTCACTGATCACACTGAGAGAGGGGCAGAGTACAGGCTCACTGACTGATCACACAGAGAGGGGCGGAGTACAGGCTCACTCACTGATTACACAGAGAGGGCGGAGTACAGGCTCACTGATCACACTGAGAGAGGGGCGGAGTACAGGCTCACTGATCACACAGAGAGGGGCAGAGTACAGGCTCACTGACTGATCACACTGAGAGGGGCGGGGTACAGGCTCACTGATCACAGAGAGGGGGGAGTAGAGGCTCACTGACCACACAGAGAGAGGGGATTACAGGCTCACTGATCAGACTGAGAGAGGGGCGGAGTACAGGCTCACTAATCACACAGAGGGGGCGGAGTACAGGCTCACTGATCACACAGAGGGCGGAGTACAGGCTCACTGATCACAATGAGAGAGAGGCGGAGTACCGGCTCACTGATCACACAGAGGGGGGAGTACAGGCTCACTGATCACACTGAGAGAGGCGCGGAGTACAGGCTCACTGATCACACGGAAAGAGGGACGGAGTACAGGCTCACTGATCACACTGAGAGAGGGGGGAGTACAGGCTCACTGATCACATTGAGAGAGCGGGGAGTACAGGCTCACTGATCACACAGAGCGGGGCGGAGTACAGGCTCACTGATCACACTGAGAGAGGGGCGGAGTACAGGCTCACTGAGCACAGTGGAAGAGGGGTGGAGTACAGGCTGACTGATCACACAGAGGGGCGGAGTACAGGCTCACTGATCAGACTGAGAGAGGGGGGAGTACAGGCTCACTGATCACATTGAGAGAGCGGGGAGTACAGGCTCACTGATCACACAGAGGGGGGAGTACAGGCTCACTGATCACAATGCGAGAGGGGGGAGTACAGGCTCACTGATCATACCAAGCGAGGGGGTAGTACAGGCTCACTGATCACACAGAGAGGGGCAGAGTACAGGCTCACTGATCACACAGAGCGGGGCGGAGTACAGGCTCACTGATCACACTGAGAGAGGGGCGGAGTACAGGCTCACTGAGCACAGTGGAAGAGGGGTGGAGTACAGGCTGACTGATCACACAGAGGGGCGGAGTACAGGCTCACTGATCAGACTGAGAGAGGGGCGGAGTACAGGCTCACTGATCACACTGAGAGAGGGGCAGAGTACAGGCTCACTGATCACACAGGGGGGAGTACAGGCTCACTGATCACACAGAGAGGGGCGGAGTACAGGCTCACTGATCACAATGAGAGAGAGGCGGAGTACAGGCTCACTGATCACACAGGGGGGAGTACAGGCTCACTGATCACACTGAGAGAGGGGGGAGTACAGGCTCACTGATCACATGGAGAGAGGGACGCAGTACAGGCTCACTGATCACACAGAGAGAGAGGGGAGTACAGGCTCACTGATCGCACTGAGAGAGGGGCGGAGTACAGGCTCACTGATCACACGGGGGAGTGAGTACAGGCTGACTGATCACACAGAGGAGGGGGGAGTACAGGCTCACTGATCACACTGAGAGGGGGCGGAGTACAGGCCCACTGATCACACAGAGGGCGGAGTACAGGCTCACTGACTGATCACACAGAGGGGCGGGGTACAGGCTCACTGATCACACAGAGAGGGGCGGAGTACAGGCTCACTGATCACACTGAGAGAGGGGCAGAGTACAGGCTCACTGACTGATCACACTGAGAGGGGGAAGTACAGGCTCACTGATCACACCAAGAGAGGGGCGGAGTACAGGCTCACTGGTCACACGGAAAGAGGGACGGAGTACAGGCTCACTGATCACACAGAGAGGGGGGAGTAGAGGCTCACTGATCATACTGAGCGAGGGACAGAGTACAGGCTCACTGATCACACTGAGAGGGGCGGAGTACAGGCTCACTGATCACATTGAGAGAGCGGGGAGAACAGGCTCACTGATCACACTGAGAGAGGGCGGAGTACAGGCTCACTGATCACAGTGAAAGAGGGGTGGAGTACAGGATCACTGCGCACACAGAGAGGGGGGAGTACAGGCTCACTGATCACACAGAGGGGGGGAGTACAGGCTCACTGATCACACAGAGAGGGGCGGATTACAGGCTCACTGATCACACAGAGACGGGGTGGGTAGTACAGGCTCACTGATCACACTGCGAGAGGGTGGAGAACAGGCTCACTGATCATACCAAGCGAGGGGGGAGTACAGGCTCACTGATCACACTGAGAGAGAGCGGAGTACAGGCTCACTGATCACACAGAGAGGGCGGAGTACAGGCTCACTGATCAGACTGAGAGAGGGGCGGAGTACAGGCTCACTGATCACACCGAGAGAGGGGGGAGTACAGGCTCACTCACTCATCACACAGAGAGGGGGGGGGGGAGTACAGGCTCACTCACTGATCACACTGAGAGAGGGGCGGAGTACAGCCTCACTCACTGATCACACAGAGAGGGCGGAGTACAGGCTCACTGATCACATGGAGAGAGGGACGGAGTACAGGCTCACTGATCACACAGAGAGAGGGGAGTACAGGCTCACTGATCACACAGAGAGGGGGGAGTACGGGCTCACTGATCAGACAGAGAGAGGGACGGAGTACAGGCTCACTGATCACATGGAGAGAGGGACGGAGTACAGGCTCACTGATCACACAGAGAGAGGGGAGTACATGCTCACTGATCACACGGGGGGGTGAGTACAGGCTCACTGATCACACTGAGCGAGGGGCGGAGTACAGGCTCACTGATCACACTGCGAGAGGGGGGAGTACAGGCTCACTGATCATACCAAGCGAGGGGGAAGTACAGGCTCACTGATCACACTGAGAGAGGCGGGGAGTACAGGCTCACTGATCACACAGAGAGGGTGGAGTACAGGCTCACTGATCACACAGAGAGGGGCAGAGTACAGGCTCACTGATCACACCGAGAGAGGGGGGAGTACAGGCTCACTGATCACAGTGAAAGAGGGGTGGAGTACAGGATCACTGCGCACACAGAGAGGGGGGAGTACAGGCTCACTCACTGATCACACTGAGACGGGGGAGTACAGGCTCACTGATCACACAGAGAGGGGCGGAGTACAGTCTCACTGATCACAATGAGAGAGAGGCGGCGTACAGGCTCACTGATCACACAGGGGGGAGTACAGGCTCACTGATCACACAGAGAGGGGCGGAGTACAGGCTCACTGATCACACCGAGAGGGGCGGAGTACAGGCTCACTGATCACAGAGAGGGGTGGAGTACAGGCTCACTGATCACACTGAGAGAGGGGCGGAGTACAGGCTCACTGATCACACAGAGAGGGGCGGAGTACAGGCTCACTGATCACACTGAGAGAGGGGCGGAGTACAGGCTCACTGATCACACAGAGGGCGGAGTACAGGCTCACTGATCACACTGAGACGGGGGAGTACAGGCTCACTGATCACACTGAGAGAGGGGGGAGTACAGGCTCACTGATCAGACTGAGAGAGGGGCGGAGTACAGGCTCACTGATCACACAGAGAGGGGCGGAGTACAGGCTCACTGATCACACTGAGAGAGGGGCGGAGTACAGGCTCACTGATCACACAGAGAGGGGCGGAGTACAGGCTCACTGATCACAGAGAGGGGCGGAGTACAGGCTCACTGATCACAGAGACGGGGGGTGGGTGAGTACAGGCTCACTGATCACACTGAGAGAGGGGCGGAGTACAGGCTCACTGATCACACTGCGAGAGGGGGGAGTACAGGCTCACTGATCATATCAAGCGAGAGGGGAGTACAGGCTGACTGAGCACACTGAGAGAGGGGCGGAGTACAGGCTCACTGATCACACTGCGAGAGGGGGGAGTACAGGCTCACTGATCATATCAAGCGAGAGGGGAGTACAGGCTGACTGAGCACACTGAGAGAGGGGGGAGTACAGGCTCACTGATCACACAGAGGGCGGAGTACAGGCTCACTGATCACACTGAGAGAGGGGGGAGTACAGGCTCACTGATCACACCGAGAGAGGGGGGAGTACAGGCTCACTCACTGATCACACTGAGAGAGAGGCGGAGTACAGGCTCACTCACTGATCACACAGAGAGAGCGGAGTACAGGCTCACTGATCACACTGAGACGGGGGAGTACAGGCTCACTGATCACACTGAGAGAGGGTGGAGTACAGGCTCACTGATCACACTGAGAGAGGTGGGGAGTACAGGCTCTGATCACACTGAGAGAGGGGCGGAGTACAGGCTCACTGACTGATCACACAGAGAGGGGCGGGGTACAGGCTCACTGATCACACAGAGAGGGGGGAGTACAGGCTCACTGATCACAGAGAGGTGGGGAGTACAGGCTCACTGATCACACTGAGAGAGGGGCGGAGTACAGGCTCACTGATCACACTGAGAGAGGGGCGGAGTACAGGCTCACTGATCACAATGAGAGAGGGGCGGAGTACAGGCTCACTGATCACACTGAGAGAGGGATGGAGTACAGGCTCACTGATCACACTGAGACGGGGGAGTAGAGGCTCACTGATCACACAGAGAGGGGGGAGTACAGGCTCACTGATCACACTGAGAGGGGCACAGTACAGGCTCACTGACTGATCACACTGAGAGGGGCGGGGTACAGGCTCACTGACTGATCACACTGAGAGAGGGGCGGGGTACAGGCTCACTGATCACAGAGAGGGGCGGAGTACAGGCTCACTGATCACACTGAGAGAGGGGCGGAGTACAGGCTCACTGATCACACTGAGAGAGAGGGGAGTACAGGCTCACTGATCACACTGAGAGAGGGGCGGGGTACAGGCTCACTGACTGATCACACTGAGAGAGGGGCGGAGTCCAGGCTCACTCGGTCATCAAGAGAGGGAGGAGTTTGCATGAGAAATAGTCATGAATAAAGTATTGTTTCAAAAGCAAATGTTAAGTTATTTAATTCTTGTAAGATAATGGTTTTAAAAGTGTTAATGCCAAAAAAAATGCTGTTTAAAAATCCAGTTGGCTTGTAAGGTTATTACTTCTGTTCTAGCTCACTCATTTGTTGTAAGTCCTTCTGGTCACATTGTTTAAGGAGTAGGTACAGAACTGCCGCTGCTCTAATATCTCATTCTTATCTTCAAACAATGCTCCAGCTGTGTCTCAATCCTCAGGTTATGGAGGCAGTATAGACAGCATCCTATGGACAGAAGCCCTACCCAAATATTCAGGCGGTGTCCACCATTTATACAGTCACTGCATGTCAAAGATGCAAGGCAAATGAGCACTGCTGATTCCACCATCGCAAAATGGCCTGCATTGCTCACCAGCAGCAGCCGCATCACCAATACAGCCCGTCCTGCTCTCCAATACCAAAGTCTCTATGATCTAAACAACTTTTTGCACCCTCAGTTACCACTTGCTTGACTCACTACATAGCCTGTCCCACCAATCTTGGCTATTCCACTCTCCAGTTACAACTCCTCCATTTCCTACACCCCCTGTCCTGCTCTCAAAGACCCAGTCCTGAGTTCTCTGGGCAGTCTGTTGTTCTCTCCAGTAGTTAAATTATCCAAACCCTACTCGGTGCGTCCTGCCCTCCACTACCAACTGCTTCATCAAATGCAAGTGCCATCTTGTGTTATCGATGTTCATGCACAGCCCCCTGTAGAGCAATAATTGAATAGAAAAGAAAGATTGTTCACCCTAGAATACGGATTATGCCACTGAAATGGGCCAGGTGTCTGGTTATTATACGGTGCCATTACAAAACTAGTATTAATGCCACAGTGAATTAATTTTCACACTGGCAAAGACATTCATTTACGTATGAGCTGCTTACACTATGTCTACACAAATAAGCGAGAAAGATCTTGCATTTATATAGCGCCTTTCACAACCTCAAGATGTCCCAAAGCGCTTTATAGCCAATTAAGTACTTTTGAAATGTAGTCACTGTCGTAATGTATGCAAACGCAATGAGATAAATGAGCAGATAATCTGTTTTGGTGGTGTTGGTTGAGGGATAAATATTGCCCAGTTCACCAGGAGATCTCCTCTACTCTTAAAAGAATAGATCCGTGGGATCTTTTATGTCTGCCTGAGAGGACAGATGGGAGTCTTTGGTTTAACGACGCATCCGAAAGACAGCATCTCAAACAGTGCAGCTCGCCCTCAGTACTGCACTGAAGAATCAACCTAGACTATGTGCTCAGGTTAGTGGAGTGGGGCTTGAACACAACTTTCTGCCTCCGTGGCAAGATTGCTACCACGGAGCCAAGTCTGACACCTAAATAAAAACCATGGGCTTTGGTGCGATGTCTGTCATTTCAAAGTAAACTGCTTGCTGTTTCTATATTGTAGTTCGGCGGACCCACAAACCATGGCACTGTACATCAGTCATTAGGGGGAGTTGGCAGAAACCTCGCAGGTACGGAGATTTCTCTTCCCTTGGTCCTTTAGGATTGAGATACAGGAGAATAATTAACCACAAGATATACAACAACCAGCTGGAAATCATTTCTTTATGCTCCTGCGGTGATGTTACCAAAGTCGTTAATGCTTTTGCCACCAACGTTTGATGACATCACCCATCAGATGCTGTACAAGTTCCTTCACACAACAAATGAGATGAACAGACCATCTATTTTTGGTGGTGTCGGTTGAGGAAGGAATATTGGTCAGGACACTGGGAGAATGATGCTGCTCTTCAAATAGTGCCATGAGATCGTTTACATCCACCTGACAACAACAATGTATTTATATAGCGCCTTTAACGTAGTAAAACGTCCCAAGGCGCTTCACAGGAGTATTAGAAAACAAAATTTGACACCGAGCTACATGAGGTATTAGGGCAGGTGACCAAAAGCTTGGTCAAAGAGGTAGGTTTTAAGGAGTGTCTTAAAGGAGGAAAGAGAAGTACAGGAAACTCTTTGATATCCGGCACCGACGGGACCGGCGTGTTGCCGGTTGATCAAAAATTCCGGATGACGGAGAGGGTTATCTACCGAGGCTATTTTTAACAAAGAAAAATAAAAAAATCAAGAAATGTGCAGTATTCAGTAATTGGGTACTCGCCTACAGAATGTTGTGTTAAATGGATGGTGGGAGATGCTTGATTAAGTACAGTACTGCCAGTTGAGGGTAATGCAATGCAATGACTACCAGCAGCGTGGGAGACACACAGTACCCCTGTAAAATGGCGGATCAGAAGAGACTACCGGCAGCGCGGAAGAGTCAGACTCCTGTTACAGGGGTATTGAGGTGTTCCGACTTCCGACAGCACCAAGAAGCCGAGTAGTGGCAGTTTGGAGAACTGCCACCGCAGGAGACTCGGACTCTGACTCGGCAACATTGCCGGTTATTGGGTTGTTGTTTTCGGAGTGAGGATTTTGCTGGTTAATAGAGAATTCCGGATATTTAGGTGCCATTTAAACGAAAGTTTCCTGTAGAGAGGTTTAGGGAGGGAATTTCAGAGCTAAGGGCCTTGACAGCTGAAGGCATGGCCACCAATGGTGGAGCGATTACAATCGGGGATGGTCAAGAGGCCAGAATTAGAGGAGCACAGATATCTTGGGGGTGGGGTGGGTGTTATGGGGCTGGAGGAGGTTACAGAGATAGGGCGGGGCGGGACCAGGCAGACAAGGCCTCAGTTTAACATCTCATCTGAAAGACGGCACCTTCAACAATGCAGCACTCCCTCTGTACTGCACTGAAGTGTCAGCCTCGATTATGTGCTCAAGTTCATAGTGGGCTCAAGTCTGATTCAGAGGTGAGAGTGCTATCAACTGAGCTGAGATGACTCAAGCAGAGTAACTCGCTTCTTGTTCTGTGTCTAGTTTTTTTTTAAATAATTTATTTTATTCCACTTTCTCCCTGCAGTACACACCTTCACATAATGTGAGGATTTGCTGGACTTGTACTCACCATTCTGCTGTAATCAGCCACTAGGAGGTGCCATGGAGCGATTGGTTCTTCAGATTTCCTTCATTTCTGTTGAAATTCCCAGTCAATGCTCCACACCTCTCCATGAGATCAGGTGTTCACCATGTGAGAATACTCTGTGAACCCACATTTTACCCCTCACTGACCTGGCTTTTATAGTTTCAATGCAGGCAGGTACTTGCATCTCTATGATTGAGGCAATAAGAAATTTGAAGCGGCTCGGTTAGATTCATTGCTTATTCCATTGACAAATATGGTATCTTATTCTGATACAGCGATAAGCACAGACAGCACTGAGATTAAAATATGGCAGATATCAAGAGAACAGGCAGGGTTGCTCGGCCAAGCAACTTGATTGGTTCGTTGTTGTGCGTCACCTGTGATGCGAAAGTAAACATACAACAAGCATCTTTTACATTTATATTGATTTTTTTTCTTTAAAAGAATTGTTTGCCTATCCCTACTTTAACAGTGGCATTGTCTTCTGGTTAGGATAACTTAATGTTGGTGTGTTAGGAATCGCCACAGTGAAAAACTCTCCACCTCACATTCACGGTTTACTCCATTTTTTCAGTCAGAACTTTTTTCCACTCATTGCACTTTCATTCCTTGAGGACAGTTTGTAAACATTTAAAGGGCAGACACGATTAGTCGTGCAAAAATATCACCCCATTCAGTGCATTTACTACCACAATAAATTAACCAGTTGCAATTAAGCATTTTGGTAGACCCAGATTACAGCCCGTTTCATTGACCAACTATACCACAGAGCTGGGAGCAGGGAGAGTTTACTGCACAATTACCAGTGTGCACATGTCTATCTATTTTTCAGACTGTCTAAGTCGTCTGGGGTTGAATCCACTGTTCATCTCCGCCATTGGGACTGATGCCAATGGAGACGCAGTTCTTCGCTTTTGCAGTCACATGGTAGGCCATCATGCTGTGTGTTTAGCTCAGGGCAGGCATCCTTTTCTAAATATACGAGAGACTACTACTGTCCTAGGATGTGTGAAGAAGTTTTTCTCCAGCTTCCCTTTGCTTGAGGATGCCAGTGACTCAGCTGAGAAAACGGGCACACTGCACTCTGGGGCTGCCAGTCTGAAACCCACTACTACGTGAAAGCACAGCCTGGGATTGTTACCTTTTCCCATTGTGCAGAAGAGCCTGGCTTTGCCTCGACACCTCCTCACAGTGTGTGAGAGATGGTGAGCTGAACCTACATCCCAGCACTCCCATGGGCTGAAGACACATTCCTCACACTTCACCGGCCCGCCCATGTACTGTGCGGCTACCCTGGCCTCTGATGGTCCAACTACTAACTGACATCTGGGCCAGTTTCATCCAGTTAAGCAGAACCGACTCGTGCTTAATGCCTTCTGCTGTGAAGCAGGGAGGTTTTAAAGGCACCAGCCCAGGTATACTTGCTTGTGAATATATTAAGCACCAAGTTAGAATGATATGTTGTTCCCTTCAGTAAGTTGGGGGTGAGAGAGAAGGGAGACTCACTGCTGTCGTTCCTGAGCTGTGATTTATCGACAATAATATTTAAAATAGCACTCCTGTATAGTGTACTCCTACATATATTGTACGGTATTACTCTGTTACAAACCCTAAATAAGACACATGTCTATATTGTGCATTATGGGGGTCATTTTCAACTTACCGCTGGAACATAAAACTGGTGCTGCGCGTTGTGCACCCGTTACAAGAACCTTTCCATTGAAGTCAATCCATAGAAACATAGAAGATAGGAGTAGGCCATTCGGCCCTTCGAGCCTGCTCCGCCATTCAATGTGATCATGGCTGATCATCCAAATTCAGTACCCTGTCCCTGCCTTTTCCCCATATCCCTTGATCCCTTTAGCCTCAAGAAATATATCCAACTCTTTCTTGAATATATTTAATGAACTAGCCTCCACCGCCCTCTGTGGCAGAGAATTCCACAGGTTCACCACTCTCTGGGTGAAGAAATTCCTCCTCATTTCAGTCCTAAATGGCTTACCCCTTATCCTTAGACTATGACCCCCGGTTCTGGACTCCCCGGCCATCAGAAACATCCTTCCTGCATCTAGTCTGTCCAGACCTGACAGAATTTTATAGGTTTCGATGAGATCCCCTCTCAATCTTCTAAACTCCAGTGAGTATAAGCCCAATCGACACAATCTCTCCTCATACGTCATTCCTGCCATCCCAGGTATCAGCCTGGTGAATCTTCGCTGCACTCCCTCCATGGCAAGAACGTCCTTCCTCAGGTAAGGTGACCAAAACTGCACACAATACTCAAGGTGCGGTCTCACCAAGGCCCTGTACAACTGTAGCAAGACATCCTTGTTCCTGTACTCGAACCCTCTTGCTACGAAGGCCAACATACCATTTGCCTTCTTAACCGCCTGCTGCACCTGCATGCTTACCTTCAGCGACTGGTGCACAAGGACACCCAGGTCTCGTTGCACTTCCCCTTCTCCCAATCTATTGCCATTCAAATAATAATCTGCCTTCCTGTTTTTGCCACCAAAGTGGATAACCTCACATTTATCCACATTATAGTGCATTTGCCATGTTTCTGCCCAATCACTCAACCTGTCCAAATCGTACTGGAGTTTCCCGACATCCTCCTCGCAGCTTACCCTCCCGCCCAGCTTTGTGTCGTCTGCAAATTTGGAGATATTACATCCAATTCCCTCGTCCAGATCATTAATATATATTGTGAACAGCTGGGGTCCTGGGACCGATCCTTGCGGTACCCCACTAGTCACTGCCTGCCACTCGGAAAACGGAAAACGGGTGTCCGACCCACAACGCCTGTTCACACTCTGGCGGTAAGTTGAAAATGGCCCCATATGTGCCATTGGCCTGTATAGCACTACTGCATGTGATTGTAGAATAACACACCATGTGTTACTGGCTGTGTTATGTACGGTGCTACCAGGCTGCACTCAGATTAACAAAACCGTTCTCCCTCTTTCAAGGATACCGGTGCCGTGGCAGTGTTACCAGAACATAGCACAGCAGTGTACTGTGCGGTAATCACAGCGACTGGAGAGCTAAGACTGGGCCTTGGAGACATGGACATTCACCGTCAGATAACAGAGCAGTATGTAAGAGAAACCCACAATCCACTGCCCATACTGACTGTGGCGGGCCTTATGATTCAGAAACTGTATACAGAACAACAAAAGGGGAATCAAACCAATCTGTTCCTCTCTCAAGTGCTTTCTGGGCGTGTGCATGGTGTGGTGTTGAACCACACAAAGCTGAAGGTCCCTGCGTTGGTTCTTGGCCTGTGCTGTCCATCAAAGTCAATGGAAAGTTAAATCGGGTGGGGTATCAAATGGGTGTCCGGCCTAAACCGCCTTGTTCCCCCGCTCGAGTTATGTTAAAATCGGGATTCGTGGATAACTATTGCTGTCTTTGATGGGTACAAACCCAGAAACACCCAATGTTAAGAGGAATTAAAATGATTTCTGTGGGATATTGACTCAATCTCCTCCTCTCTTTCCCACAGAGTTTGTTTCCGTGTTTCCCTCAATGTGATTCTTTCTGTATTTCTAGACTGTTTGTTCTTTGTTAGGTTTCCAAGTTCGAGGAGCAACTCCGATCAGCCTCATTTGTGTGTCTAGATGGGAATATCCCCACGTCAACTATCAATTATGTCTGCAGTGTTGCGAAAGAACACAAAGTACCAGGTAATGGACTGCACCAGGTACATAAGCGAATCAAGTAGAGTTTTAAATCAATTACTCAGGCTTTCAAAACAAAAAAAAATAGTAGTTATGCTTCCCCAATGAATCAGTGGATGATTACAGCGTGTGGTGTGGTCCCAATATTCAGGTACAGTTAAGACGACTGCACGCCCAACGAGTCCCAAGTTATTTTGCAGTGAATCAGTAAAACGCACCATGTAAATGCCGAATTTTGGTTTCTTTACTGTGTAGCGTAACGGGGTGCTGAGACCAACCAACAAACCTGAGACGGCAATGATGTTCATTTGAACTTCTGCACAGAAAGGCTGACATTCTATAGGCAGCAGAAACAGTGCTTAGAATTTCATTGTTACGTTCGTGGGGTGTTCAAGGAAAGCTCGCCACATCTTTTATCCATTGTCTTGTTTGCAGTGTTGTTTGAACCAACAGACTTCAGCAAAGCTTGCAAACCATTTGAGTCAGATAGTTGGAAAGCCCTGGCATTCACAACACCCAATCTGATGGAACTGCGAGCAATGAATGAGGCGCTCAGATTACCAGTACCAGCAGGTAATCTTTTCCAATTATTATATTTTGCAACATGTTTCGAACAGGTTAGACATTTAGAACCCAACAGGGATAACGTCTTTTCATGATTATATTAATATTGAATTGTATTTATTTCACATTTGGTTGAGTGCGAGACTCAATTTTCTTTCTTTTTAACAAAAATTGTATTTTCTCCTCTTCCTGTCTGGTCGTTGTCCTTGCACAACTCGCACCTTCCTCTGCTGATGCACAGGCTGATATGTAACTGGCTCCCAGGCCAAAGCTGCTCTGAAACTGGCCAGCAGAAAACCTTTATGGGGATTTGGCCTCAGTTAGATACCCCCTATACGGGAGGGACTGCTTGTTCTCTGTTAGAGCCACAGCAGCAAAGCTGCAATTAGGAATCCGCAGGGTGTGCGAGGGGATTCTAGTGTGTGAATACTCATCCCACGGTCCAGTGGCACAACTCGGTGGTCCTATGCTATGTGTCATTGCACTGGGAACTGGGTTGTATTTGTGAGTGCATTTTAGTAAAAGATTTTTAAAGTGAGAAGGAGAATGACATGAGGTAGCTCAGTATACACAAAGAATGGTATTTATCCATTTCTGGTGAAGCACGCTGCCTGTTAAATCTTTTACAGACGCTTTGCATCCACAACTCCACCTCCACTCGTCACTGGGGAGTCAACATTATGGCCATGCAGATAGGATAGATCAGACCACCCACCGAGCACTGGGAGTTTTTGTCCCATTCTTGGACTTCCAATTCTAAACTAGTGGACAATCTAACATGGCTGCTGCTTTGTTCTGCTTCTGAGTAGCTGTTGCACTTGAATGCAGAACAAATTAGTAGTGCTGGGGACAAGGGGCAAAGGTAATTTTTTTTTATTCCAACAGTGTAAATGCAGAGTGTGTTGGATATGCTGCTCAGCCAGTATGAGTGGACAAAGATATCTTCCATATGTTGGATCTGTGAGCTGTTGCACTCACCATCCACTCTTAGTTTGAACTTTCCTTAATGTCTATAAGGTTATCATCCAGTTTTCCTCAACTGCACAGAGTTGCCCTCGGAGCTGGATGACGTCATTGGTGTTGCGCTGGACATGTCACGGCCACTGTTGAAACACTTGCAGTGTGTGATTGTAACCCTGGGTCAACACGGTGTGCTCCTGTGTGGCAGAAGTGAAAAAGGAGCGATTTCTCTTCAGTCAAAGAAAGCCGCTCAGGTCAGCAATGACATTGGAATCTTCACTCACCGACGAGTCGCCTGTCTATAGCTTCTGTTTGTGGATTCGCAAAATGTTGACATATTAATTTTGGTTCCTTCTCAAGTGCCGCACACTGTTCTTTTGACAACAAAGTGAACCGGTAACTGGCTCCAAGGCCTCCACTTCCTTGTGAATGGTCACTGCGTGGTATGTTACAGGGCAGGTGACCCAATATATAGGGCTCCAGCGTGTTGTCACAGGCCCAGAATTCCCCACACAGCGAGTCCTCAATCTTTGCTGTGTCATTGACCATTGGTGTATAGTGGAGATTAGCTGTTGCCCTGAAAATACATAGAAGTTACAACACGGAAACTGGCCATTCAGCCCAACCACTCTGTGTTGACGTTTACCTCCACACGAGTGAATAGTTTGAATTATATTTACCCAGCCTGTTTCCACATCTATTCAACCCCTTTTCCTTCATCCATCTATCCAACCTAATCTTGAAAGTTGACAGATTCTGCTTCAAGCACTAACCCTGGAATTCAATTCTACAGCTGCAACTCTCTGTGTGAACAAGTTTCTCCTGCCATGTGTTCTAAATCTTTTACATTTAACTTTGTACCAGCACAGACACGATGGGCCGAATGGCCTCCTTCTGTGCTGTAAATTTCTATGATTCTATTGACCCTCATTCTTGACCTCTCAACTACTGGAAACAGTCTACTTCTATCTATAATGTCCCATCCTTTCATAACTTTAAGCACTTCTATTGTATCAACCTATAATCTACGTTGGTCTAATGAAAAAGGACCCAATCTTTCACGTTTTTCTTCGTATTTCCTCATACCAGGTAGCTTCCTGGTGAAGATGCATTGCCCCTGCCTAAAGCCTCAATATCCTTCCTATAGCGTGGATCTCTGCACTGCATTTTAATAGGGTCTTATTAAGGTTTAATATTGGCTCATCATTATCTTTGGATTTTATATTCTATACCTAGCGATAAAACCTAGATTTAGCCTGTTTTGGTATCATCGGCAAATTTCAACACCACTCCCTCCAGCCCTATATCCAAATCATTGTTACACATAGTGAACAGAAATAGCCTCAGAACTGAGCCCAACGGGACACCTCTACCCACTTATAAACACTCTGGAAAACTGCCCCTAACTCCTACTCAGTTTTTTACCTTCTAACCAATTTTTAGTTCAGTTTGCTATCCTACTAATTCTATACCCCTTAATCTTCTCAAAGTCCAGGTACACCACATCCAAGCATCTGGGATGCAACAAAGCATCCGGGACTGTCGGTCTGGTCTGCCCCTCTAACAATTGAATCACTACTGCTTTTCTAGCGGTGTTGCTAATCTCCCCACCTGGAGCTCACTGTTGGTGCCATTGATATTTGAGGCCCTGCCCAGACACCTAATTTTCCCCACAGGAAGCTAGAGCTTCAGATCTGTGAGAGCGTAAATTGCTCTTGGCCAATCCTGTTCTAACCGTTCTTTTCTGCCTTTCCCCGCCCCTCGGATAGTCTCCCATCTTTCCTCCTCCACTGCCATGCTCCCTAATTCTCACTGGGGTGACTACCCTCTGAAACTCTCGCTCCAGAAACTGCTCTCGTCCCAAACATGTCTCCCATTTCCTTCTCAAGTTCAGACATTTTAAGCTCGATAATGTGAGTTGGAGATGGTTCCCACAGGTGTGATTGTCCGAGTCAACACCTGGTGCTTGAAACTCCCACACATCTGCCAGGAATGACACATTACTGTCCCTTCCGGTGCTGCTATTATAAGATTTATTTAGTTTGTTAAATTATAAAGTTTATATGATTTATGTATAGTATCAGCTAGTCTACTTAGCACCTCCTTCCTCCTTTGCACCTAATTCCCACTTTCACCAAATTCCCATTTTAGAAGTCCTTACTCTCACTCCGAGTACCCGCTCACTCAGGTGCGCTCGCACCTCTAGCTTGTCCTCTCACAACTATCCCCCTATATCAAACCACCAGATGAAATTTAATGCAGAAAAGTGTGAAGTGATACATTTTGTTAGAAAGAATGAGGAGAGGACATATAAACTAAATGGTACAATCCTGAAGGGGATGCACGAACAGAGAGACCTGGGGGTATGTGTGCACAAATCATTGAAGGTGGCAGGGCAGGTTGAAAAAGCAGTTAAAAAGGCTTACGGGATCCTGGGCTTCATGAATAGAGGTATAGAGTACAAAAGTGTGGAAATTATGATGAATCTGTATAAAACACTGGTTTGGCCCCAACTGGAGTACTGTGTCCAATTCTGGGCATCATACTTTAGGAAGGATGTGAGGGCCTTAGAGAGGGTGCAGAAAAGATTTATGAGAATGATTCCAGGAATGAGGGACTTCAGTTACGTTGATAGACTGGAGAAGCTGGGGTTGTTCTCCTTAGAGCAGAGAAGGTTGAGAGGAGATTTGATAGAGGTGTTCAAAATCATGAGGGGTCTGGACAGAGTAGATAGAGAGAAACTGTTCCCATTGGCGGAAGGGTCAAGAACCAGAGGACACAGATTTAAGGTAATTGGCAAAAGAACCAAAGGTGATCTGGAATGCACTGCCTGAAAGGGTGGTGGAGGCAGATTCAATCACGGCTTTCAAAAGGGAGTTGGATAAGTATCTGAAGGAAAGAAATTTGCAGGGCTATGGGGAAAGGGCGGGGGAGTGGGACTAGCTGAAGTGCTCTTGCAGAGAGCCAACGCGGGCTCGACGGGCCGAATGGCCTCCTTCTGTGCTATAACCATTCTATGATTCTATATACACTTTGCAGACACAGCTAGTTTGAACTGGCCATTCAGCCCCCAAGCACCCAATATCTAATTAACACATGCCAGTGAACTACTTACAAGAGGCAGGGAAATACATGGAAAAGAATCTGAGATGGGAGTTGCCGTGGGCACGCTCACACGGCTAAAGCAGCACGAGAATGTCTGGGGTGACCCAGTCTCTAGTTCACCTCATCCTCCAGGTAGGGAAGTGCTTAGCCTCTGATCGGCACCTCCTTATAACAGCAGGGTTAAGATGGGTAACTCACTCTGGGGAGGTTGTGACACATGTCTAATTGCTCCATACCATGGTCCACTGGGGCTCTGACACAGTGTGACTGCATTTATTTCAATGTTTTTGTTCTCTCCCAGATTGAACCTGGTAAGATTTGTGGTATCTATTACCCAGCGATCGCTGTTGAGGCAGAAGAAATACTGAACGTGTCCGGAGCTGGTGACAGGTAAGAGACCTTTACCATCGTCACCAACCTGCGCATCTGATCACTGTGAACTCTGTCGGGATTCTGTCAGTGAGGTAAACTTCAAATGGGTTTCAGACAGAGCACAGGAAGAGAAATGTTCTCACTTCAGCCCAGTAGCATTTGGTCATGTTGCTCTGCTAGGGTTTGATCCAGTCAGCGTTGATTCTAAGTGAGGTAAATTGCTGATGCTTCCTGTTGGAATGCTGATGTGCAGAAGTTGGATGCAGGTTCATAATACAGTGTCCTACCTGTGACTGCCCAAACTCAGCCATGCCATTGGAGGAGTCCTATAGACTAACAAATAGCCATACTTCTCCCAGTGGCGCAACTGTTAAGATAGCTGAGCCATACAGACAGGAAGATCTTAGGTTTGACCTCTCGGCTGTGGTGAGTAAACTGACCTCTAGCAGGAGGGCAGTGGAGGGGAGAACGAGCCATGGTTCCCACTCCAGATTGCTATCCAGTGATCACCTGCTGAAGGTTTGCATGTTTGGTCATCAGATGAGGATAGGTTTTGGGCCCCATGAACCGCCCGGTGATAGAATTGCCTGCGGAAACTCACTCAGCGTCAAGGTTCCTATATGAATAATAGGCACTTTGGTGAGGTCCGGAGGGCGAGTAGTTTCTTGTGCAACTACATCCCGACAAGAAGTCAACCTTTTCATGGGCGGGTGGACGGGGGGGTGGGGGGGGGAAATCCGCAGAAATAGTCACACAGTGGAAGATTTTTAAAGGACTAATTGCATTGGGACATTGGAAAGGTTTCATCATCAACAGCAGCTATCTCAGCAAATCCCAGCAAATATAGTGAAGCTAGAAAATGATGATTGGGTTACGGTCTATGCCATTAATCGAGTTATGTATCACACTGCAGGGTTTTTTTCCTTTTTTTTATTCATTGATGGGATGTGGGCGTCGCTGGCTAGGCCTGCATTTAGTGCCCATCCCTAATTGCCCTTGAGAAGATGGTGGTGAGCTGCCTTCTTGAACCGCTGCAGTCCATATGGTGTAGGTACACCCACAATGCTGTTAGGAAGGGAGTTCCAGGATTTTGGCCCAGCGACAGTGAAGGAACGGCGATACAGGTCCAAGTCAGGATGGTGTGTGGCTTGGATGGGAACTTGTAGGTGGTGATGTTCCCATGCGTCTGCTGCCCTTGTCCTTCTAAGTGGTAGAGGTCGCGGGTTTGGAAGGTGCTGTTGAAGGAGCTTTGGCGAGTTGCTGCAGTGCATCTTGTAGATGGTACACACTGCAGCCACAGTGCGCCGGTGGTGGAGGGAGTGAATGTTGAAGGTGGTGGATGGAGTGCCAATCAAGCGGGCTGCTTTATCCTGAATGGTGTCGAGCTTCTTGAGTGTTGTTGGAGCTGCACTCATCCAGGCAAGTGGAGAGTATTCCATCACACTCCTGACTTGTGCCTTGTAGATGGTGGAAAGGCTTTGGGGAGTCAGGAGGTGAGACACTCGCCGCAGAATTCCCAGCCTCTGGCCTGCTCTTGTAGCCACAGTATTTATATGGCTGGTCCAGTTCAGTTTCTGATCAATGGTAACCCCCAGGATGTTGATAGTGGGGGATTCAGCGATGGTAATGCCATTGAATGTCAAGGGGAGATGGTTAGAGTCTCGCTTGTTGGAGATGGTCATTGCCTGGCACTTGTGTGGTGCGAATGTTACTTGCCACTTGTCAGCACATCCTTCATTTATTTAACTTTGAGTCAAAACATTCTGATTGGAGCAGTCACACAGGTAGACCAGTTGAAACTATGGCCTAAAAATTCGGTTGCTTTGTGCCTCCTGTTAGCGCCCTAAGAGGGGCGCAAAGCAACTAGCGCCTGGGCACGGTGCCAATGCCTCTCGTGAAATTCAGCGGGAGATTAGTACCGGCAGTAACCGTTAGCGCTGGCGGTAACCGTTAGCGCCCCGCGGCACTGCGCCGGCGATGACATCATCACTGTGCGCAGCTCCCCAGCCGCGATCTTCAGTAGCGCCCCCTGAATTACCACCGGACGCTATGTCCGATGGGGTCAGGGGGGCCTACCTGCAGCCGGGGCGACGCTAATTAAAGGGAAGGTGCCAGGCGGCTATCTTTGTTGCTGGCTGCCTGCCAGCACATGCCCTCTCTGTCGTCCCCAGTCTCGTTCGCTGCCGCCCCCTCCCCCCCCCCCCCCCCCATGGAGTGCCGGCTGTGCTCTGTGAGCCCGGCACCTCTCTTGAGTGCCGGGCTCTTTGGCCGGCACTCCAATCCCTGGTGGCCCAGCTGGGGAGGAAGGCCTGCAGTACTGCGGCACGTAGCGCCGCGACATTCACTCGCAGCGCCCCAAGAGGGAGGCGGGGCGCTTCCAGTAGCACCCCGCTTCCCTCTTGGGGCGCTACTGGTGAATTTTGGCCGCAGGGGCGCCCCGGCGAAGTTAGCGCCCCAAAGGGGGCGCGACTCAATTTTCCCCCCTATATTATTAAGTCATGTGACCGAGGATGTGGGATTCTCCACGAGTATTGTGAAAGAAGCCTGGTTGTAACCGGACTCTGTAAAGCAGAGTTTCTAGGTTTAGTCATTTGTCAAAGCTCCATGAAGCATGTACAGAAATATTGGAAATAAATGCACCTCAAAGGAGAAGGTGACAAATCCTTCAACCTGCCCTCTAATCTCACTTCTTTCTGCGGTTGTTGCATCCATCATCTGCCCACCCTAACCACACCACACTAACGATTTGGAAAGGATTAGTTCTAAGAAACAAGGGATTTCCTTTGATTATACAGATTAGTACAGAACTTGTGAACTAAAGAAACACGTGAAGGATGATGTTGAACAGAAATAAATTAACTGAAAAACATTGAACAAGTTATGTACCTCGGCACTCATAAATATTAAAAATATGTCTATCCCAGATTTCATTTTCTTCCATATTTCTGGATTCGTTGTTTTCAAATAAGCAAAGCCACAGCCGAATGTGGCAGAAGGCGAACAATTCCAACTCGTCAACCTCGCGTGCGTGGGATAGTGACTATACAGTGCAAACTTGTTTGTTCATGTTTGTCGCGATCTTCCTACCAGTAAGGAGAATGCACAGCGTCCTACCCACTTTGATCGTAGACCGCTAACCCGCCCTCGAAAGGAATCTTCCTCTTACTCAATTTATCGGGGAGTGCCCATCCATCTGGTTGGGGAAACCTTAAACACGAAACCTTGTCATTACAAGTAATTCTCCCCTCGCCCCCTCCCTCCCACCCCCGACTTCCCCTCCCCAAATTCCCCCTTCTGTTTAACAACTATTCTCTGCACTTCATGACCAGGTTCTTGAATGGTCTGGAGATGGCAATTGCAGTGTTGGAATGATCACCAGTTTTGAGGCTAGCAGGTCCACAGATAACATTCTGTAGTCCTCCCTTCACTCGGAGTGTTTCTCTATTTCTATTATTCTCCAGAAGAATTAGACTAGGTGGTCGTGTACTGAACTATAATGAGCTTTGTCATGGTGTTGTTGAGATTTGCTTCATCAGTGGGGTTTCTTGGATACAGTACTTGAAGGGGAAAAATTTGCAGGGATATGGAGAAAGGGCAAAGGAGTGGGACTAATTGGATAGCTCTTTCAAAGAGCCGGCACAGCTATGATGGGCCGAATGGCCTCCTTCTGTGCTGTATCATTCTATGATTCTGTCACCTTGTAATTTTAAAGTGAATCAAATTCTTACTTTTGTATGGTAATACTATTTCAGCAAAGTTCAACCCCAATTTAACTGGGCAATGATATCTCCCAACAAATTCAGAGCATTTTAGAAATGAACAGCAAGTAGAATCAGCTACACGTACAATCAATAAATGATCCAGCGCATCAAACTACTGATTATTCCCACTGTATAGAATTGAAGTGGATCAAACCCTTTACTTTTGCTGCAGTCATGTTGTGGGATAAATGTAACACATGGATACAGTATCCAAGTTGATGGTTCAAGTATTTTTCAGTTATCAGCATTTTCACTGCTCCGTGCATGAAGTGCACTCCACTGGTGATACCTTTCCTGTCAGTATTAAGTGCCTTGGGACGCTTTACTATGTTAAAGGTGCTATATAAATCCAAGTTGTTGTTGTATTTGAATTGAGTTGATGGATGAATGATTACAAATAGGCTGGATTACAAAGATTTTTAAATTAACTCGGATATTTTTATCTACAGTTTATCGAATTTCTGATTGAAGATTAAACCAAAAAGTTTAATTTTAGATAAAAGCACCAAAGCATTTATCAGGAATTATCTGTGAGACTCCCAGTGGTTGGGGTGAGCAAGCACCCCTTCTATCTCCGGCCCTCCTCCGATATGTTTGCTGCCATAGTGATGCACATCATTCTCTTCACTATCCCAGCTCTGCATCACAGCTAGCTCACAATCCCCAGGGACGTATTATCTTCCTTGATTTCTATAAAAAGGAAGTTCTGGAGGAGATGCTATACTGCTGTCACCTTGTGGCTGGATCTCATTCTCTGTCTGATTAACCCAATACCTTAATCACTAAGACTGAGGCCATCTGTTCAGCTGCCTCTGCTGCTTCTCACCTTCTGCTTGCCACCAAGCCAACCCTCTTCCCCACAGTCCCTCCTGCCCTGGCCCTGATTCCGCATCTTTCTCTAGTTTCTTTCCTTTCCTATCTCCCGTCAGGCCCTCGAGACCCGCGACCTGCTCCCTTGACCCCATTCCCATTAAACTTTGATCACCCTACACCCCTTCCTGGCCCCCATGCTAGATGACATTGTAAATGGTTACTTCTCCTCAGGTACTGCCCCATTCTTTTCAAAACAGCTATCATCACCCCCGCTCCTGAAAAACCCCCTCTATCCTTGCAAACTGCCATCCCATCTCCGACCCCCCTTCCTCGCCAAAGTCCTTGAAAGTGTTGTTGCCTCCCAAATCCGTGCCCATCTTTATCGAAACTCCATGTTTAAATCTGTATAATAAGGTTTCCCTCCTGCCACAGCACTGAAACAGCCTTAATCAAAGTCACAAATTACTCCTCAGTGATTGACTGTGTCCAGGGTGCATTATCGCTTCCCATCTTCCCCAACCTGTCTGCAGCCTTTGACACAGTCAACCACACCATCCTCCTCCAATGCCTCTCCTCCGTTGTCCAGGTTACTGGGACTGCCCATGCTTTGTTCCACTCTTAGCTATACAATCATATCCTCAGCAATGGCTTCTCCTCCCGCCCCACACTCTTACCTCAGGAGACCCCAACGATCTATCCTTTGGCCCATTCCTCCTCCTCCTCATCTACATGCTGCCCCTCAACGACATCATCTGAAGACATGGGCCCCGATTTTCGGCTTGTGTGGGGAATGGTCGGATTTCCCCGAATGTGGGGTTTCTGACACACATAAAAAAGTGTCAGCCAGCTCCACGCAATTTTCCCTCAAGTGGCCAATTAATTCCCAGCATGTGGGAAGCCTTGCTAATTGTCCAATTCGAGTCAGAAATCCCCACAGTATGATGTCATCATTCGTGGTGCTTTCAAGGTCCATAGCAAGCACTGCATCCTCTGAAGGCTTCCAAATGAACCATACAGGATGCCAGTGCCAGACCCCGAGCTGCCTTCAAATTCGACGAGGCTTCACTGCAGGCATTATTGGATGGGGTTAGGGCCCACAGGGAGGTCCGCTTCCCTAGGTCAGGAAGGAAGAGGCCTCCCACTGAGACCAGTGCTGCATGGATGCAGGTGTCAGCAGATGCCAACTCGCTGGGAGTCACCAGAAGAACCTTGGCATTACATCTCTAACTCCTTCCTTAACTCCCCTACAGTACCATCCAGAGCCCCCGTCCTCACTGTGGAGGAGGAAGAGGCTGTGCAGCCAGACTCCTCAGAGGAAGCTCCAACCTCTGAGGGCGCAGCGTCAGCAGAATTAAGCGCACCCAGCACCAGCACAGACACTCACACCTCGGGGGGACCTTCAGGACATAGAGTAGTGTTGTCACAAGTGAGCCTCAGCAGATTCTGGAGACAGGGACAGCAGTGGAGAGTCCTCGTCGGAGGGCGCAGGACTCTGCCAGCTCAGCTCAGCTCCGCTGCATGTCGACCCTCTGCCTCTGGGTCCATCTGCAAGAGAAGAGGTGATGGATCTCCATGTACAGATGCAGGAGTCTCTGGCAGGTTTTGTCTCCAGGGTCGCTGCGAGTATGGAGCGAATGGAGGAGTCCATAGCGACCATGAGCAGAGCCTTTGTGGAGTCATTGGCACGTGAACGCATCACCATGGAAAGGTTGGCAACCTCCATGGAGGAGATAACTCGCCAGGGTACGGAAAACATGGTGAGTGCTCATAAGAGAATGACATCTCTTGAGGAGCGTTGGCCATCAGTTGAACAGAGAAACCAGATCTTCATGGAAGTCCTTCTGAGTAGGACTGCCAGTGCAGATACGGGTCCCCATGGCCTCCTAAAGCGCAGCAAGGTGCTCTCAAGCCGCTTCCAAGCGCTGGCCCCTTCTGGCCTGTGCAGCTTCAGATGAGTGAGCAGCAGCCTGGTGCTCCTGGTGCTCATCATGCTGTTCCTGGTTCTGCTGCTGCCGCATCTGCTGCTGGAGATCCTCTAATGGCAAGAAGGGAAGGAAAAAAAGGCGTCCCATGCTTCTCGTAGATGCCTCCGCTGAGGAAGCGCTGAGTGAGGGTGGCGAGAGGGGCTTCCCAGGAGATCACATTGGAGAAGTGTGTGAGGCTCCAACCTTCCACAGCTGTGCCTAAGCCTTGAAGAAGTAGCCCCAAGCCTTCAGCAACAAGGTCCTTCAACATACAAGTGCTGTCCCTTTAAATCGCAGCTTCTCCATTGACCTGCAGCTGACAGCTAGCAAGCCGGCAAACTTCACGCCAGCTCTCAGCAGCGGGGTTCCCCGCAGGCGGGTTTCATGTGGGGAAAGCCCCAAAGTCGCAACGGCCCCGGAAAATCTACCTCAACGAGGTCATTATTGGTAATTAGTGTGCCGACGACCAGTCCCGCCAGCGGTGGCCGGGACTGAAGCGGGGTGCGGGGAAACGGCGGTCCGAAAGTCGGATGGGGCGGGGAATCAGGTGGGGGGGGGGGTCCCGACCCGCTTTTTCGTCGATTTTCGGCCCCCGGCCGCATGAAAAGCCGCCCGACGGCGGCCAGAAAATCGGGGCCATGGGGTCAGCTTCCGCATGTATGCTACAACACCCAGCTCTACCTCTCCACCACCTCTCTTGACCCCTCCACTGCCTCGGTGTTATCAGACTCCTTCGGTGACATCCTCCTGGATAAGCTGCAATTTCCTCCAGTTAAAATTGGGAAGACTGAAACCATCGTATTAGCTCCCCCCCACCACCACAAACCCAGCCACCGATTAAATCCGTCTCCCCAGCCACTGACTCAGGCTGAACCAGACAGTTCGTCACATTGACATCCTACTTGACCCTAAACTGAGCTAGAGACCCCATATAATCTCCATCACATAGACTGCCTACTTCCACCTCTGTTACGTCGCCCGCCTCACCCCCATCTGCTGCGGAATCCCTCATTCATGCCTTCGTCACCTCCTGACTCAACTATACCAATACTCTCCTGGCCGGCCTCCACAACCTGTAAAATTCAGGAGTGAAAGGAAGCATCAATTTTGAGCAGCACCTGCAACAGTAGGGACACTTAATGGGGGAGCTTTTATGCTTCAAAATCCACAGCAACTGGCATTAAAAAAGTGTGCTCTATCTGCTTTTCCTGACTGGAACAGAGCAACCCTTGAATGTACGCTCAAAATGATTACCTCCCGACTTCTACCACCCAAGTTCCGTGGACGAGAACAGAAACGGGTGATAATCTGGCGAGTAGAGACAAAGGCCCCGATTTTCGGCTTGTGTGGGGAATGGTCGGATTTCCCCGAATGTGGGGTTTCTGACACACATAAAAAAGTGTCAGCCAGCTCCATGCAATTTTCCCTCAAGTGGCCAATTAATTCCCAGCATGTGGGAAGCCTTGCTAATTGTCCAATTCGAGTCAGAAATCCCCACAGTATGATGTCATCATTTGTGGTGCTTTCAAGGTCCATAGCAAGCACTGCATCCTCTGAAGGCTTCCAAACGAACCACACAGGATGGCAGAGGAGCCTGCAGCAGCTGTGGGCAGTGCCAGACCCTGAGCTGCCTCCAAATTTGACGAGGCTTCACTGCAGGCATTATTGGATGGGGTTAGGGCCCACAGGGAGGTCCTCTTCCCTAGGTCAGGGAGGAAGAGGCCTCCCACTGAGACCAATGCTGCATGGATGCAGGTGTCAGCAGATGCCAACTCGCTGGGAGTCACCAGAAGAACCTTGGCATTACATCTCTAACTCCTTCCTTAACTCCCCTACAGTACCATCCAGATCCCCCGTCCTCACTGTGGAGGAGGAAGAGGCTGTGCAGCCAGACTCCTCAGAGGAAGCTCCAACCTCTGAGGGCGCAGCATCAGCAGAAGTAAGCGCACCCAGCACCAGCGCAGACACACCTCGGGGGGACCTTCGGGACATAGAGTAGTGTTGTCACCTGGGCCCCGATTTTGTGGCCGCCGTCGGGCGGCTTTTCATGCGGCCGGGGGCCGAAAATCGTCGAAAAAGTGGGTCGGGACCCCCCCCCCCCGCCTGATTCCCCGCCCCGTCCAACTTTCGGACTGCCGTTTCCGCGCGCCCCGCTTCAGTCCCAGCCGCCGCTGGCGGGACTGGTCGTCGGAACACTAACAAGCAATTATCTGCTTGTTGAAGTGGATTTTCCTGTGCCGTTGCGACTTTGGGGCTTTCCCCACCTGAAACCCGCCTGCGGGGAACCCCGCTGCTGAGAGCTGGCGTGAAAACAGCTGGCTTGCTTGCTTGCAGCAACAGGTCGCTGAGGGCTGAAGAGATTTAAATAGGCAGCATTTGCAGGCTGCAGGACCTTGTTGATCAAGGCTTGGGGGAACTTTTTGAAGCCTTAGGAGCAGCTGCAGAAAGTTGGAGCCTCACACACTTCTCCAGTGTGAGCTCCTGGGAAGCCCCTCTCACCACCCTAACTCAGCGCCCCCTCAACGGAGGCATCTGCCAGAAGCATGGGAGGCCTTTGGGACGTTCCCTTCCTGGCATTAGAGGATCTCCAACAGCAGAGGCGGCAGCAGCAGAACCAGGAACAGCAGGATGAGCACCAGAAGCACCAGGCTGCTGCTCACTCACCTGAAGCTGCACAGGCCAGAAGGGGCCAGCGCTTGGAAGTGGCTTGAGAGCACCTTGCTGCGCTTTAGAGGGCCAGTGGGACCCGTTTCTGCACTGGCAGTCCTACTCAGACGGACTTCCATGAAGATCTGGTTTCTCTGTTCAACAGATGGCCAACACTCCTCAAGAGATGTCATTCTCTTATGAGCACTCACCATGTTTTCCGTACCCTGGCGCGTTATCTCCTGCATGGAGGTTGCCAACCTTTCCATGGTGATGTGTTCATACGCCAATGACTCCACAAAGGCTCTGCTCATGGTCGCTATGGACTCCTCCATTTGCTCAGCACTCGCAACGACCCTGGAGACAAAACCTGCCAGAGACTCCTGCACCTGTGCATGGAGATCCATCACCTCTTCTCTTGCGGATGGACCCAGAGGCAGAGGGTCGTCATGCAGCGCAGCTGAGCTGAGCTGGCAGAGTCCTGCGCCCTCCGACGAGGACTCTCCACTGCTGTCCCTGTCTCCAGAATCTGCTGAGGCTCACTTGTGACAACACTACTCTATGTCCCGAAGGTCCCCCCGAGGTGTGAGTGTCTGCGCTGGTGCTGGGTGCGCTTACTTCTGCTGACGCTGCGCCCTCAGAGGTTGGAGCTTCCTCTGAGGAGTCTGGCTGCACAGCCTCTTCCTCCTCCACAGTGAGGACGGGGGCTCTGGATGGTACTGTGGGGGAGTAAAGGAAGGAGATAGAGATGTAATGCCAAGGTTCTTCTGGTGACTCCCAGCGAGTTGGCATCTGCTGACACCTACATCCATGCAGCATTGGTCTCAGTGGTGGCCTCTTCCACCCTGACCTAGGGAAGAGGACCTCCCTGTGGGCCCTAACCCCATCCAATAATGCCTGCAGTGAAGCCTCGTCGAATTTGAAGGCAGCTCGGCCTCTGCCGCTGGCAGCAGCTGGTGCAGGCTCCTCTGCCATTGTGCAAGAGTGGTTGAGAAGCCTGCAGAGGTGGAGAAGCTTGCTGGACACTTTGAAAGCACCACGAATTATGACATCATAGTGTGGGGATTTCTGACTTGAATTGGACAATTAGCAAGGCTTTCCACATGCTGGGAATTAATTGGCCACTTGAGGGAAAATTGCGTGGAGCTGGCTGACACTTTTTTATGTGTCAGAAACCCCACATTCGGGGAAATCCGACCATTCCCCACACAAGCCGAAAATCGGGGCCCTGGTGTTTCACAGCTCACAAGTGAGCCTCAGCAGATTCTGGAGACGGGGACAGCAGTGGAGGGTCCTCGTCGGAGGCGCAGGACTCTGCCAGCTCAGCTCAGCCGCGCTGCATGTCAACCCTCTGCCTCTGGGTCCATCCGCAAGAGAAGAGGTGATGGATCTCCATGCACAGATGCAGGAGTCTCTGGCAGGTTTTGTCTCCAGGGTCGCTGCGAGTGTGGAGCGAATGGAGAAGTCCATAGCGACCATGAGCAGAGCCTTTGTGGAGTCATTGGCGCATGAACACATCACCATGGAAAGGTTGGCAACCTCCATGGAGGAGATAACTCGCCAGGGTACGGAAAACATGGTGAGTGCACATAAGAGAATGACATCTCTTGAGGAGCGTTGGCCATCTGTTGAACAGAGAAACCAGATCCTCATGGAAGTCCTTCTGAGTAGGACTGCCAGTGCAGATACGGGTCCCCATGTCCCCCAAAAGCGCAGCAAGGTGCTCTCAAACCACTTCCAAGCACTGGCCCCTTCTGGCCTGTGCAGCTTCAGGTGAGTGAGCAGCAGCCTGGTGCTCCTGTTGCTGATCCTGCTGTTCCTGGTTCTGCTGCTGCCGCATCTGCTGCTGGAGATCCTCTAATGGCAAGAAGGGAAGGAAAAAAAGGCGTCCCATGCTTCTCGTAGATGCCTCCGCTGAGGAAGCGCTGAGTGAGGGTGGCGAGAGGGGCTTCCCAGGAGATCGCATTGGAGAAGTGTGTGAGGCTCCAACCTTCCACAGCTGTGCCTAAGCCTTGAAGAAGTAGCCCCAAACCTGCAACAACAAGGTCCTTCAACATACAAGTGCTGGCCCTTTAAATCGCAGCTTCTCCTTACCTGCAGCTGACAGCTAGCAAGCTTCACGTCAGCTCTCAGCAGCGGGGTTCAGGTGGGGAAAGCCCCAAAGTCGCAACGTCACGGGAAAATCCACTTCAACAAGCAGATAATTGCTTGTTAGTGTTCCGACGACCAGTCCCGCCAGCGGCGGCTGGGACTGAAGCGGGGCGCGCGGAAACGGCAGTCCGAAAGTCGGATGGGGCGGGGAATCAGGCGGGGGGGGGTCCCGACCCGCTTGTTCGCCGATTTTCAGCCCCCGGCCGCATGAAAAGCCACCCAACGGCGGCCAGAAAATCGGGGCCAAAAATAGCATCGGGAGTTGTAAGTACGACATCTGACCCTGATTAACATTGATTAGGCTCCTGCACATTTCCAGTGGGAGCTCCGGCCCTCTCAGTCAAGGCCCACCCAAAGATCAGATCAAGGCGACCAAAATCAGTAAGTTTACGCTAAAGCTGGTCATGTTATTTTGGTCTCATTTTGAAGTTCAAACAGGGCAGTAGAGACACAAAAATTGCTCCGTGTATCTTGTACATCCTATACTTAATCAGGGAGCGCTTGATGGGGCAATGTAGATGGAGCTTTACTCTGTCTCTAACTCAAGCTGTACATGACCTGCAAGCACTTGATACATAAAAGAAAGAGGGAAAGTGTTCCATTCATAAGCCTCCTCATTTCGTTACAAGTTCCTACTTGCAATAGAATTTGGGGGAAGAAAGTTTGCGTTGCCACAATCGGTGACCGCCTATTCACAGCATTCACCAGCATCGCCACTCTTGCCACTAGACATAGATAGTGCCAGCAAGCTCCACTTCAGAGAGGTCTGGACGAAGCTTGTGTGGCCTCCTGGTTTCCCTGAGTGTAGCTTGACTGGAAACATTCAGTGTGGGGTGGGGAGGGGGGGGTTTCAGCTGCCTGCTGAGGGAGATGTGTTCCTTTATCTCCTGCAAGCCTTGTGGCTCCGCAGGCTCAAAACCTGGCAGCAGTTCAGAGCGAATTTACTTGGGATTAATGGAAGCTATACAGTTAAGCCAACTCACAACAATGGCGTCATCAGGATCTAACCAAACTGGTCGAAATATAGATAATTACGAAAAATAAAACATTCTAGAAAATGAATTTGTATACAGTCTGAATGTGGTGTAAAGCACCTAATTACAAAACTGAAGCTTCAAAATTCCTGCCAGTTGTGCTTTTTGCTAGAGTCCTATGAATATCAGAGCATGTGGTGTGTGGAGTTGAGGACAGTAATCAGTGAGCACACTGAAAAGTTCATCATTGCTGCCATCTGTTAGAAACGATTGGTTACACAACAAGTTAACAGCCACTTTCTCAAATCAATGAAGTGGTGGCTCGCGCTCTTCTTTGCAAATCATCAGTTTACATCCCAGAATTCCCTCAAACGTGTACAGACCCTGATTATTTACAGTTGACCAAACTGCATCGAATTTATTTTAATTGATAACTGAATTCTTGATGCGTCAGCTGTGGCTCAGTGAGTAGCACACTCGCCTCTGAGTTTGTGTGGGTTCACGTCCCACTCCAGGAACTTGAGCACATGAATCTAGGCTGACACTGCAGTGCAGTGCTGAGGGAGTGCTGCATTGTTGGCGGTGTCATCTTTTGGATGAGACGTTAAACCGAGGTCCCTTCTGCTCTCTCAGGTGGACGTAAAAGATCCCATGGCACTATTTCGAAGAAGAGCAGGGGAGTTATCCCCGGTGTCCTGGCCAATATTTATCCCTCAATCAACATAACAAAAACAAATTATCTGGTCATTATCACATTGTTGTTTGTGGGAACTTGCTGTGCTCAAATTGGCTGCCGCATTTCCCATATTACAACAGTGACTACACTTTAAAAAAAAGTACTTCATTGGTTGTAAAGCGCTTTGAGACATCCGGTGGCCGTGAAAGGCGCTATATAAATGCAAGTCTTTCTTTTATAAATGAAGAGTTTTATGTTTAATTCAAGTTAAATGGAATTAAATATTTGAAGGTGAATTGGAATTGGCCCTTATTTGCTTGTAGGCCTTATAGGCAGAGTTAGGCTACAGTGATAAAATATATAACAGAGGAGTATTTCCTACAAGAATCCTGTTCGTGCCTATGCCTCTCTGTATTCTTTGCTTTCCTGTCACATTTGTGTCCTCCTTAATTCCCTCAAACATTTTTGGTTCCTCCTTGCTCACCAGTCAATGTTTTTCACTGTTTGTCATCACGGCAGTAGCAACGGATCTTGCTGTGCTTAAACCTGTACTTTTTGTTAATCGCTCCCATCCACCTGAACACATTCATTGGATGCTAATATGTCTGCGGTTTCAAAAATGTGAAACTCAGCAACTTACGCATACGTTTGTTAAATTCTTAGGCAATAATCTCAGATCAGTGGCCTCCGCACCATTGCGTAATGTCATTTTTTAAAATAAATCTTAGCATCAATGACCAGCTGCAATTTTCTCATTTTCAACCTTTAAAATTGACTTGTAATTGCTAGTAAATTATTATTTTTATAAAATAAGGTAAAGGAAGTTTACAGTCTTTTTCTTCAACTCCCAGCCCTGTGAAATCCAATCTCAGAGATTGGGTAAGAATTAACAGCGACAAAGGCTTTTGTTCCCTATAGATGTTCCTGTTCCTAAAGCTAAATGAGTGTGGTTCGTGCGCAGTGAGGTGGGGAATGTCGGCTATACAGCCAACTGCCTCCTTAAAGCCCTGTCCGCTCCACCCTCACGTCTAGCAAGTGCAAGGAGCTCCTGGATTTCTTTGTTCATTGGTTCTTTGAAACCCCATCTGTTCACCTTCCTCTGTTGCTTCCCCCTTCTCCTTGCCCAGCAAGCCAAATATTCCACGAGTTCCTCTCCTGCCATAGCCCTAAACTCCCATTTCTCTCCAGTTTCCCATCTCCCTCCATGCCCTCTCCAAGCTCACCACCTCACAGGCTGCCTACTTCCACCTTAACATTCCCTGCATCTGCTCCAACCTCAGTCTGTGCCACTGAAACCCTCATCCATGCTTTTGTTACCTCCAGACTCGACTATTCCAATGCTCTCCTGGCCAGCCTCCCATCCTCCATCCTCCCCAAAATATCTGCAAACTAGCTGGAAGGACTAACTGGCCTTTTGATTACCATCCTTCTGAGATGCCAGATTCTGACTGAATGTGGTAAGTGTATAGCCAACACAGTATATGTGGCAAGGTGACTGATACTCAGCTGAACCGTCTCTGAAAGGCACAGTGCTCCTTTTACTGCCAGGGTATACGTGTCCTATTTACACAAAAGTTACAGCCGAGATCAGCATATAGAGGGAAGCGATATTGTGACACAGTTATGACTTGGGATTTACCCTAGTCAGTTTTGTATCCTGATAAGTATCCATCATGGAAGTGAGACTGGAAGCGTTTCTGGTTGAATCTTCCAGGAAAGGGCTGAGGAGATCCAGCAACAGTTCAATCATGGGATTGACCACAGTTACAGAAGAGAGCTGCAAAATGGTAGGAAAAGAGAGGCTCAGGAAAAGGGGAAATGGAAGTAAAGAAAGAAAATTAGAGAGAAATGTATGTTGCAAACAAAAGATAAAACAACAAGAAAATGTTATTTTATTTAAGAAACACTGAAGGGGTGGCTGCAACAGTGGCATTTTATAGTACAGAGAACATTAAATCTAAGATGCATTTAAGTGGGTTGAAGAAGCAAAAATGAAGCAGAGTTGTACAGTACTGTTTAATACTTGAATTTCATGTAACTTAACACTAGAGTTGTATGGTTTTCTACTTTCACAGGCTGGTAAATTGAATCATGTGCTGCAAACGGTGCTAAATTGGATGGAAAATCTAGGCTGGGATGAAAAATAACATTTTTACAGGTTATTAAAAGATAGCAATCTAATGATGCAAAATTTGGTGGATGTACAATCTTCCCCAATACATGAGGTTAAACTGTTTTAAGTGGATCAGTGCCACAAATATTTCTAAAGGAGCTCAGAATGAATTAACCTCACTACAAACCAGTGTGTTAGCATTTGCTCACTACCCTTCCTTTAGAAGACAATTTGTTGCTGTGAATGCCTTTACCACTAAGCTGTACCTTAGTACTGACACATCTTGTGACAATGGCCAAGTCTTTGCACAACCCAACATGGATTGAAATTGGGTTTTAAAAATACAGACAAACTTTCTCTCATCCTACAGTTACAGTAACAGAATAATACAAGTTAAACCCAAGCTCTTAAGTCAGTATATAACAATTCTTGAATTGTCTATAAGGAAAACTCTCAAACTAAAGTTGTGCATAGTCCCTACAGGATCTCCTACTTTCACACTATTGACAGGCCACACTTTTTGTCTGGTTCCCTTTAAGGCACTTTGAGAAGTGTTTACAGCATCATACACTATGGCCTAGAAATTCACTTGGGCGCGGGCAGCTCGCTCGCGCCCAAAAGTTAGCGCTGGGCGGGGAGGCATTAGCACACGCCGTATATTCGTCTTCTGCGTCCCAATTCGGAAGCGGGCGCTATACCAGGGTGTGCCCGCCTCCGTTTGGGGCGCTGCAACTGAATATCGACGCGCTAGTTGCCGCAGCGCCACCCAATGCGGTGCGGCAGGCTGCGGTACTGCAGGCCTCCTCCTTCTCTTAAGGGGGAGGTGCCTGCAACGGCCGGAGCCCCGATCGCGAGTGCCGGCAAAAGAGCCCGGCACAACGGAGAAGTGCCGGGCTCCACGGAAACCAGCCGGCAATGCCGCGGGGGGGGTGGAGGAGGCCGGGGAAGGAGGTGCGGGCAGGCGGCCGCCGAAAAAGCGGCCGGCCGCACCTTCCGCTTTAAAGCGCCCCACTATGGCAGCAAGACGGCCCCGTTTTCTGGTCGCTGTTTGCGCCCGCTTCGGAGGAGGCGGCCGCAAATAAATATGGGGATCGGCGCGGTTTCGGGGCGTTACGGGCCACCGCGCACACCGATGACGTCATCGGTCCCGGCGCAGCGCTAACGGCTACCGCCGCCAATACCGCTGCACTCAATTTCCGCGCTACCACCCCGCCGGCGCAAAAGACCTCTTTAGGCGCTAAGTGGGCGCAAGGCCCACTGAATTTCTAGGCCTATATACCTTTGTTAGACCACACTTGGAGTCTCTTCTTAGGCAGTCCCTCGGAACCAAGGATGACTTGCTTCCACATTAAAAATTAGTTCTCAGGTGACTGATGAGTCCAATGCAGGACCTACATCTTTGGCCATCCATTGCCATCCTTTGCTCTTTCTCCCCCAGTCTCCTCTCTTCTGCTGTTTAAGTTCCCCTGGCTCTAATAGTGGGTGCATTTTATCCCTAACTGCAAATTTTCAACACTTGGAGAACCGTGAACAGTTCTGGCCTCCATATTATAAAAAGGATATAGACACACTGGAGAAGATGTAAAAAAGATTTACTAGAATGGCCTTTATTGCAAGGGGGTTGGAGTACAAGAGTAAGGAAGTCTTGCTGCAATTTTACAGGGCTTTGGTGAGACCACACCTGGAGTATAGTGCACAGCTTTGGTCTCCATACCTAAGAAAGGATATACTTGCCTTAGAGGCGATGCAATAAAAGTTCACTAGATTGATTCCTGGGATGAGAGGGTTGTCCTATGAAGAGAGATTGAGTAGACTAGGCCTATATTCTATGGAATTTAGAAGAATGAGAGGTGATCTCATTGAAACATATAAAATTCTTAGAGGGCTTGACAGGGTAGATGCCGAGAGGCTGTTTCCCCTGGCTGAAGAGTCTAGAACTAGGGAGCATAGTCTCAGGATAGGGGTCAGCCATTTAGGACTGAGAGTATATTCAAGGCTGAGATCGATAGATTTTTGGACTCTAAGGGAATCAAGGGATATAGGGAATTGGACGGGAAAGTGGAGTTGAGGTTGAAGATCAGCCATGATCTTATTGAATGGCGGAGCATGCTCAAGGGGCCGTATGGCCTACTCCTCTTATTTCTTATATTCCTATACCAGAACTGAGAGGTTATACTGATCAGGAAAGATTGAACAGGCTGGGGCTCTTTTCTCTAGAAGAGAGAAGTCCAAGGGGTGACCTGATAAGAGGTCTTTAAGATTCTGAAAGGGTTTGCTAGATGTAGAGAAGATGTTTCCACTTACGGGGGAGACCAGAACTAGGGGCCATAAATAAAAGATAGTCACTAATAAATCCAATAAGGAATTCAAGAGAAACATCTTTACCCAGAGAGTTGTTGTTGTTGAGAGTGGTTAGAATGTGGAACTCGCTACCACAAGGAGCAGTTGAGGCAACTAGCATAAATGCATTTAAGGAGAAGCTTGATAAGCCCATAGGGGAGAAAGGAATAGAAGGATATGTTGATGGGGTTAGATGAAGAAGGGTGGGAGGAGGCTCGTGTGGAGCATAAACCTGTTGGGCTGAATGGCCTGTTTCTGTGCTGTAAATACTTTGTAATATACATGAAGCAAGAAATGATCAAGTACCTGGAATCTTTGGCTATAAATGGTCAAGCACCATGTTGCTTTGGCAACCAGAAATTCTTTGTCACGGGATAGAGTATAAAGGAGGGAAGCGTCACACTTTTTTATACAATACTGCCCAGCTGGATTCACTATATAGTGTGAAGGGTAGGTGGTCAACATTCCCAAGTATCTCTGGTTTCTCTTCTCTGGCTCAGAGCGATGCAGCCCAGTTACAGTGGCTAATGTTCACTTGTGCAATAGTATTAAAGCAGTTTATTCCATAGTACCGCTCCCAACACTAACAGAGAAGACCTGGGCCTACCATTCATCCACCAAAATGTCCTAATTTCTTCTAAGCCTCTCTCTTAAAATATATTTATCCCTTTTCCCTCTTAGTCACAAATTCTGGTTACCCTTTTTCCATATTCCATTTACTGTGTTCTGTACAAATCCAGTGGTTTACTGATCTTCAGTCCGACTCGTTCATGTAATCTTTTATAACTCCCTCGGCACCAAGTCTCACCACTTTCCATCACAGGAAGTTCTGTTTCTCCAGAATTCTTCAGACACAGTCCTAACATAAATGTCAGTAATTATGGATCAGGACAGCTACTTTCACTTCAATGACTCTACTCTTTTGGTTATAATCATTAAGGATGATTAAATCATCAATCGGCATGGACTCGATGGGCCGAATGGCCTCCTTCTGTGCCGTTATGACTCTATGACTTAAACTATAAGAGGCCCCCCTTTTAAAGAGACACAAACAATAAGTTACAAATTACGGCAAAACTAGCATAAGAAACCTTTCGAATTATAATTTTGTTCCATGTATCAACAATGCACTCCAGTCCCCCTAGTGCCCACCGGTCGTGGAAAGCCTCAAGCGTACCAACGGACACCGCGTGCTCCCTCTCCAGGGACACCTGGGCATGGACATAGCCACGGAAGAGAGGCAGGCAGTCAGAGCAAACACCTAAATGACTTGATTATCAGTTATGTTGAATAGTTCAGTCACATTGTTTAATCATGCTCATATTTTTAGCTCCCTTATAATTCTAGGAGTCTGTTTTTTTGCATTCTTCTTTCAATCCATTACTTTGATCGATTGCACACATCACCTCATCCTACGAATGAGTTCTCATGATGGGTTTGTAATGATTCACATTGCCCTGCTCGCCTATTAATAAAGTTCTATGCTTCTCTATCCATTAATGTGTAAAGTTCCACATTGCTGTGTCCTTTAGCTGACCGTGCTTTCAGATGGTGAGTTAAATTCAGACTGGCTATATTGCTCTCTGACAGCGTGTTAAATTGACCTCAGCATCCTTGAGGCAGGTTGCCTGCCAGTGTGATTGCTATTTAGTGATCCTTGTTGAAACTGTATCTCTGTAGTCTTCCCCTCACATCCTGTCCCCTCTTTCCGGTCAAATAGACTGTCAGTTCTCACTGTTTAGCCTGACGCATGAAGAATGGCTACTTGAGTGAGATACTGAGGGCCTGTGGACCGTACCCCCAACAAGAATTGCCACCTCAATGACAGGAGAATGGGGGAACAAAAATTAATAACATTGGATACACTTTTGTTACTTCTCAATGAGGAAATTTGTTTTTTCTTCGTTCCTGGGCTGTGGGCGTCGCTGGCAAGGCCAACATTTATTGCCCATCCCTAATTGCCCTCGAGAAGGTGGTGGTGAGCCGCCTTCTTGAACCGCTGCAGCCCGTGTGGTGAAAGTTCTCCCACAGTGCTGTTAGGGAGGGCATTCCAGGATTTTGACCCAGCGATGATGAGGAACGGCAATATATTTCCAAGTTAGGATGGTGTGTAACTTGGGAGGTGGTGCTGTTCCCATGCGCCTGCTGCCCTTGTCCTTCTAGGTGGCAGAGGACGCAGGTTTGGGAGGTTCTGTTGAAGAAGCCTTGGCGAGTTGCTGCAGTACATCTTGTAGATGGTACACACTGCAGCCACGGTACGCTGGTGGTGGAGGGAGTGAATGTTTAAGGAGGTGGATGAGGTGCCAATCAAGCAGGCTGCTTTGTCCTGGATAGTGTCAAGCTTCTTGAGTGTTGCTGGAGCAGCACTCATCCAGGCAAGTGGAGAGTATTCCATCAGACTCCTGACTTGTGCCTTGTAGATGGTGGAAAGGCTTTGGGGAGTCAGGAGGTGAGACACTCGCCGCAGAATACCCAGCCTCTGACCTGCTCTTGTAGCCACAGTATTTATGTGGCTGGTCCAGTTAAGTTTCTGGTCAATGGTGACCCCCAGGATGTTGATGGTGGGAGATTCGGTGGTGGTACTTCCGTTGAATGTCAAGGGGCAGTGGTTAGGCTCTCTCTTGTTGGAGATAGTCATTGCCTGGCACTTGTGTGGAGCGAATGTTACTTGCCACTCATCAGCCCAAGCCTGAATGTCATCCAGGTCTTGCTGCTTGCGGGCATGGACTGCTTCATTATCTGAGGAGTCATCCAGGTCTTGCTGCTTGCGGGCATGGACTGCTTCATTATCTGAGGAGTTGAACTGAAACACTGAACTGAACATTGCGCAATCATCAGCGAACATCCCCACGTCTGACTTTATGATGGAGGGAAGGTCATTGATGAAGCAGCTGAAGATGGTTGGGTCTAGGACCCTGCCCTGAGGAACTCCTACAGCGATGTCCTGAGGCTGTGATGATTGGCCACCAACAACCACAACCATCTTCCTTTGTGCTAGGTATGACTCCAGCCAGTGGAGAGTTTTCCCCCCGATTCCCATTGACTTCAGTTTTACTAGGGCACCTTGACGCCACACTCGGTCAAATGCTGCCTTGATGTCAAGGGCAATCACTATCATCTCACCTCTGGAATTCAGCTCTTTTGTCCATGTTTGGACCAAGGCTGTAATGAGATCTGGATCCGAGTGGTCCTGGCAGAACCGAAACTGAGCATCGGTGAGCGGGTTATTGGTGAGTAAGTGCCGCTTGAAAGCACTGTCGACGACACCTTCCATCACTTTGCTGATGATTGAAAGTAGACTGATGGGGCGGTAATTTGCTGGATTGGATTTGTCCTGCTTTTTGGGGACAGGACATACCTGGGCAGTTTTCCACATTGTTGGGTAGATGCCAGTGTTGTAGCTGTACTGGAACAGCTTGGCTAGAGGCGCAGCTAGTTCTGGAGCACAAGTCTTCAGCACGACAGCCGGGATGTTGTCGAGGCCCATAGCCTTTGCTGTAACCAGTGCACTCAGCCGTTTCTTGATATCACATGGAGTGAATCGAATTGACTGAAGACTGGCTTCTGTGATGGCGGGGACCTCAGGAGGAGGCCAAATATGGATCATCCACTGAATGATGGTTGCAAACGCTTCAGCCTTGTCTTTTGCACTCATGTGCTGGGCTCCGCCATCATTGAGGATAGGGATATTCATGGAGCCTCCTCCTCCTCCTCCTGTTAGTTGTTTAATTGCCCACCACCATTCGTGACTGGATGTGGCAGGACTGCAGAGCTTTGATCTGATCCGTTGACACAGGTTTTTTCCATAAATTAACTGCTATAAGGATTTTCCTTTGTCGGAAATGGGCTAAGAAAGTGGAAGCGAATGTTGCCTGGCCTCGGAGCAGACTGCCTTCGTTCACTGTGGTAATAATCGGGTGGTTTGTGTATTGGTAAACACCTAGATACAAAATATTAAATTAAAAATCCCATTGCAATGTCCTTAACTACAGGTGTAATAGTCGATATAATCTCTGTACAAACACTGATGTCATATTTTCCTACATTTCAGCTCTATCACTGCTCCGTGTGCAGTCTTGCAAAGATCACGCGGCCCCCAAAAAGTAGAGACAAGAAATTACGAAATTGTGGGAAGGAATAAATCTCTTGGCTTTGGTTCTGTAATTTCCATATTATAATTTTAAAACAATGTAGAAATAGCTGCTTCAGTTGTTGTACTTTCAGGCAGGTTTCATTTTGTTTGAAGTAAGAATGGTTTCAGGCAGAGGCAGAAATAATGTAGAAAGGGGAGCCATGCTCTCGAATCAGTAAAATACTGCCCTTTCACCTTGTGCACCTGGGCTTCACATTCTGCCCAGACTCGTGCAGTAAGGATTCTAGATGAATGAGTTCAGGTATTCTTAATCTAGTTCCCAGTGGGTGAAAATCTATACTCACAAACACACACACCTGCTCACAATTTAGCACCAATTATCAGTCAGAGAGACCCTTGGACTGGCTGCTGTGAGCAAAGGAAATGTTGCTTTGGTGTAGTCCCAGTGCCTTTTTGAGGTTAGAACACATTGTTGGAGCATTGAGAAGGTTGGTTCATCCTGCATCTAACTCATGCAGTACCTGACCTGGGAGTGTCCAATAGGACAGAACAAAAGGAGCTTTATTCTGCATTATACATGTGTTGAGAGTGCTTGATAGAGCCTTTTGGATGACTCTTCCTTCTGCATCCTGTGTATACAGTTCATGATCTGATGAAGCAATGTACTGTAATGGGAATGACTAACCAATAGCACTGCTAGTGCAGTGAGTTACATTTGTATTGTGGGGACAGTGTGCAGTGGCAGGCAGAATAATTTCAGTGATGCAGTTACATTTCTAAGCTTACTCTTGGGGCTCCCATCACCATGGTAACAAGTGAACAGACCTGCTGTATTTATGTAAAAGCAAAATACTGCGGATGCTGGAAATCTGAAATAAAAACAGAAAATGCTGGAATTACTCACAGGTCAGGTAACATCTGTGGAGAGAGAAACAGAGTTAACGTTTCAGGTCGATGACCCTTCATCAGAACTGGAAAAAGTTGGAGATGGAACAGGTTTTTAAGCAAGTGTAGGGGCAGGGAGAGGGGGGAGGAGAGGAAAGAACAAAAGGGAAGGTCTGTGATAGGATGGAAGGCAGGAGAGATTAAGAGACAAAAGGGATGATGGTGCAAGGCAAAAGGAGATGGTAATGGGACAAGTTAAGAAACAAAAGATGACTAGATGAAGCGTAAATGGCAATGGCAGAATGATCGACAACTGCCATGTGAGAAAGAGGGAAAAAATGGAAAAAAAAATAGGGGCCGAGGTTATAGTCTGAAATTGTTGAACTCAATGTTGAGTCCAGAAGGCTGTAAAGTGCCTAATCGAAAGATGAGGTGCTGTCTTCCATCCTATCACAGACCTTCCCTTTTGTTCTTTCCTCTCCTCCCCTGCCCTGCAAAGAGAGTACAGGAAACTCTCGTTTAAACGGCACCTAAATATCCGGAATTCTCTATTAACCGGCAAAATCCTCACTCCGAAAACAACACCTCAATAACCGGCAATGTTGCCGAGTCAGAGTCTGAGTCTCCCGCAGTGGCTGAGTTAGTCAGTGGAGATAGTTCTCCAAACTGCCACTACTCGGCTTCTTGGCGCTGTCGGAAGTCGGAACACCTCAATACCCCTGTAACAGGAGTCTGACTCTTCCATGCTGCCGGTAGTCTCTTCTGATCCGCCATTTTACAGGGGTACTGTGTGTCTCCCACGCTGCTGGTAGTCATTGCATTGCATTACCCTCAACTGGCAGTACAGGTAGACTATCCCTTATCCGCACTTCCGAAAACCTCTAAAAACCGAACGGTTTTTCGTGGAGCGTAAGTTGTGCGCACGACATGACCCGAGTGGCGCAAAACATGGCCCGACGCGGCCGATGCTTGACCCACGCAGGTGTGAGGCGTCAGTTGTGTCTCAGCGCTGTCACACGTGCGCCTGCTGCTCTCTTTGATATTTGTTGTTTTTTTGCAATTTGTGAAAATGTTAAAAAGAGCTGCAGATACCCCTATGGGTAACAGTGAGAAGCAGAGAAGGAAGCATCTTATTATCAATATCGCAGAAAGTGGAGTTATTGCAGAAGCTTGATCGTGGTGTGTCTGTGCGATGTCTTACTGAAGAATATGGTGTGGGAACTACCACCGTATATGATTTAAAGAAACAGAAAGACAAGTTGTTGAAGTTTTACACTGACAGTGATGACCATAAACTAATAAAAAGTAGGAAAACTGCATAGGGCAAAAAATGAAGATCTTGACCGTGTGCTGATTGAGTGGATTCGACAACGAAGAGGTGAACGTGTGCCACTGACTGGTTTGATGGTCATGAAACAAGCTAGAATATACCATGAAGAACTGAACATTGAAGTTGAGTGTGAATATTCAGAAGGTTGGCTGCATAAATTTAAGAAGCGTCATGGTATAAAATATCTGAAAATATGTGGTGAAAAAGCTTCTGCTGATCATGAAGCAGCTGAAAATTACATAGACGAATTTGCCAAAATAATATCTGATGAAAACCTCGGTCCTGAACAAATTTACAATGCTGATGAAACAGCTCTGTTCTGGCGCTACGTTCCTACAAAAACATTAACAACGGCTGATGAGAGTGCACCAGCAGGTTTTAAGGACGCTAAGGACAGGTTGACTGTTCTTGGGTGTGCCAATGCTGCAGGCACACACAAGTTAAAGTTGGTAGTGATTGGAAAAAGCCAACATCCGAGATGTTTGAAAGGTGTTGCAATTTACCTGTGCATTATTATGCGCGCAAGAAAGCATGGGTAACCAGAGGAATATTTTCTCACTGGTTCAATAACCACTTCGTACCAGCGATACGAGCTCATTGCAGGCAAGTTGGACTGGAAGAAAACTGCAAAATGTTATTGTTCCTGGACAACTGCTCCACACATCCCCCTCCTGAACTTCTTGTGAAAAGTAATGTTTTCAGCATTAACTTTCCCCCTAATGTGACATCTTTAATACAGCCTTGTGACCAAGGAATTTTACGCTCCATGAAGAGCAAGTATAAAGACGTTTTTTTGAACTGTATGCTTGATGCAATCAACAGAGGCGAAGGAATCCAAAGCTTCCTGAAAGAGTTCAATGTTAAGGATGCCATTTACGCAGTTGCTAATGCTTGGAACGATGTTGATAAACCAACATTAATAAATGCTTGGCACAGACTTTGGCCTACAACGATGTTTGATGAAGATGGACCTGCAGATGAAGATTTTGAAGGATTTCCTGTCAGTCAGGAGAAGATGATGATATCAAACCTCCTTACTTATGCCAAAGGTTTATCATCCGAAAGTGTAAATAAGTTAGAGGAAGCTGACATCGAAGAAGTGCTGAACATTGACAATGATGCACCTGTTGTGCATTCGTTGAGTGATGGGGAAATTGCTGAAATGGTGTTAAATAAAGACAAGCATGAGGATCGTAGTGATGATGATGATGACATTGTGAACACAGGTGAAAAAATCCCCATAGACGATATGGTGACAATGTGTGATCAGTTAATTGCTGGCCTTGAACAACGTGCATTTATCAGTGAGCAAGAGATTATGCAAGTTTACTCAATTAAAGAGAGACTGCTTAGACAGAAACCAATGTTAATGAGACAGATGACACTGGAAGAAATCTTTAAAAAGGCCGTCTGTCGTAGTGCTGCTTCATCACTTGAGAATCCTGTACCTGGCCCATCTTCAGATGTCCGATTCCAACCTGATGACAACACTGATGTACCCTCTTCTCCAAGCTCCTCAAGCCAGATGTAATGTACCTTTACTGCATGTATATGTACAGGTATTTAGCTTAGTTTGTACCTGTATATGTTTGAAGTTTTACTGAATGTTTTCCTTACAAATAAACTGCACTAGAGTATTTATGGTCTACATTTCTCCCACTATTTAATTTACCAAATTATTACTTTACAAATAAACTGTAATAGTATTTATAGTCTTTATTTATCCCACTCATTGTGAATATTCATAAGGTTCGCTGCAGAAATATTAATGTGTTTGCTTACGGGGTGCTGCCCCGTAATACCCTTCCGAAATCCGAAAAATTCCGACTTCCGAAACACAGCTGGTCCCAAGGTTTTCGGATAAGGGATAGTCTACCTGTACTGTACTTAATCAAGCATCTTCCACCATCCATTTAACACAACATTCTGTAGGTGAGTACCCAATTACTGTATACTGCACATTTCTTGATTTTTTTATTTTTCTTTGTTAAAAATAGCCTCGGTAGATAACCCTCTCCATCATCCGGAATTTTTGATCAACCGGCAACACACCGGTCCCGTCGGTACCAGATACCAAAGAGTTTCCTGTATATGAAAAGAAACTTGCAAGGGATATCATAATCAATACAAAGAATTTTTACCATTATATTAAGACCAGATGGTTTCCATCCCAGGGTTTTAGAGGAAGTAGGTGAGCACATTGCAAATGCCCTAACTATAATCTTCCAAAGTTCTCTCGATTCAGGAACCATTCCTTTAGATTGGAAAATTGTGCATGTCACACCGCTTTTTAAGAATGGTGAGAGGGAAACCAGGGAATTATAGATCAGTTAGCCTAACATCTATTTTCGGGAAATTACTAGAGTCCATAATTAAGGATAGAGAGACTGAACACCTTGAAAATTTTCAGCTGATTGGAAAGAGCCAGCATGGATTTGTAAAAGGTATGTCATGCCTGACAAACTTGATTTGAATTTTTTGAAGAGGTGACAAAGTAGTGGACAGGGGAATGTCTATGGATGTTATTTATATAGACTTTCAGGAGGCATATGATAAAGTCCCTCATAATAGATTGTTAACTAAGGTTGAAGCCCATGGAATTGAAGGCAAATTATTGACCTGGTTAGGAAATTGGTTGGGCGGCAGGAGACAGAGAGTAGGGATAATGGCCAGGTACTCTAATTGGTAGGATGTGACTAGTGGTGTCCCACAAGGATCTGTGTTGGGGCCTCAACTGTTCATCGTATTTATTAACAACGTAGATGATGGGATAGAAAGCCACATATCCAAATTTGCCGATGACACAAAGGGATATGGATAGATTAAGTGAATGGGCAAAACTGTGGCAACTGGATTTCAATGTAGGCAACTGTGAGGTCATCCACTTTGGACCTAAAAAGGATAGAACGGGGCACTTTCTAAATAGTGAAATCTAAAAACAGTGGCGGTCCAAAGAAACATAGAAAAACAGGAGTAGGCCATTCGGCCCTTCGAGCCTGCTCCGCCATTCAATATGATCATGGCTGATCCTCTATCTCAATACCATATTCCCGCTCTCTCCCCATACCCTTTGATGCCTTTTGTGTCTAGAAATCTATCTCTCCTTAAATATATTCCCTTCCTAACTGCTTGCTGCACCTGCATGTTTGCTTTCAGTGACAGGTGTACAAGGACACCCAGGTCCCTTTGTACATCAACATTTCCCAATCTATCACCATTTAAATAATACTCTACCTTTTAGTTTTTCCTACCGAAGTGGATAACTTCACATTTATCCACGTTACACTGCATCTGCCATGTATTTGTCCACTCACTCAACTGTCTAAATCGCCTTGAAGCCTCTTTGCATCCTCCTCACAACTCACAATCCCACCTAGTTTTGTGTCATCAGCAAACATTTGGTTCCCTCATCCAAACCATTGATATATATTGTGAATAGCTGGGGCCTAAGCACTGATCCCTGCGATACCCCACTAGTCACCACCTGCCACCCCGAAAAAGACCCATTTGTTCCTACTCTCTGTTTCCTGTCTATTAACCAATTTTCAATCCATGCCAGTATATTACCCCCAATCCCATGTGCTTTAATTTTGCACACTAACCTCTTATGTGGGACTTTATCAAAGGCCTTCTGAAAATCCAAATACACCACATCCACTGGTTCTCCCTTATCTATTCTACCAGTTACATCCTCAAAAAAAAACTCCAGTAGGTTTGTCAAACACGATTTCCCTTTCATAAATCCATGTTGACTTTGTCTAATCCCGTTGATATTTTCTAAGTGTCCTGTTATCACATCCTTTATAATAGACTCTAGCATTTTCCCTACTACTGATGTTAGGCTAACTGGTCTGTAGTTCCCTGTTTTCTCTCTCCCACCTTTTTTAAATAGTGGGGTTACATTTGCCACCCTCCAATCTGCAGGAACTGTTCCATAATCTATAGAATTTTGGAAGGTGACAACCAATGCATCCACTATTTCCATGGCTACCTCTTTTAGTACTTTGGAATGCAGATTATCAGGCCCTGGGGATTGATCAGCTTTCAGTCCCATTAATTTCTCCAGCACTTTTTTTACTAATACTAATTTCCCGTTTCTGACTGCAAGGGACCTACATTTGTCTTCACTAATCTTTTCTTTTTACATACTTGTAGAAGCTTTACAAAGAGACTTGGGGGTCCATGTACATAGATCATTAAAATGTCATGAACAGGTACAGAAAATAATCAAAAAGACTAATGGAATGATGGTCTTTATATCTAGAGGACTAGAATACAAGGGGGGTAGAAGTTATGCTACAGCTATACAAAGTCCTGGTTAGACCACACCTGGAGTACGGTGAGCAGTTCTGGGCACTACACCTTAGGAAGGATATATTGACCTTGAAGGGAGTGCAGCGTAGGTTTACCAGAATGATACCTGGACACCAAGGGTTATCTTATGAGGAGAGATTACACAAACTAGGGTTGTATTCCCTGGAATTTAGACGGTTAAGTGGTGATTTGATCAAAGTTTTTAAGATATTAAGGGTAACTGATAGAGTAGATAGAGAGAAACTATTTCTGCTGGTTGAGTCTAGGACTAGAGGACATAGTCTAAAAATTAGAGCGAGACCTTTCAGGAGTGAAGTTAGGAAACACTTCTACACACAAAGATTGGTAGAAGTAAAGAACTCTCTTCCACAAACGGCAGTTGATGCTGGGTCAATTGTTAATTTTAAATCTGAGATTGATAGATTTTTGTTAACTAAAGGTATTATGGGATCTGTGGCAAAGGCACGTTTATGGAATTCAATCACAGATCAGCCATGATCTCATTGAATGGCGGAACAGACGCGATGGGCTAAATGGCCTACTCCTGTTCCTAGTACAACTCCCCAGCTCCTCTTCGAAATAGTGCCCTGGGACCTTTTACATCCATCCAAGAGGGCAGACAGGGCCTCGGTTTAACATTGGAAAGACAGCACCTCTGACAATGCAGCGCTCCCTCAGTACTACACTGAAGTGCTAAAGTGTCTGGAGGGGGATTTGAACCCACAACCTTCTGATGCAGAGGCAAGAATCCTACCACTGAGCCAAGATACAGTAATTGTTAGTTGATACTTTACTTTGCCTACGCACAGCAGACAGTCCTGAGCATGGAATCAGCAGTGGTCTCTGAATAAGATCTTTTCTTTTTATGGTTTTGCTTTTTCCGCGTTGTAAAACATCATAAGGCGCTTCACAGAAACGTAATCAGACAGAGTGTGACACCGAGCCACATAAGGAGATATTAGGTCAGGTGGCCAAAAGCTTGGTCAAAAAGGGTAGGGTTTAAGGAGCATCGTAAAGGAGGAGAGAGATAGAGGTTGAGAATAAATTCTAGAGGTTAGGGCCTCGGCAGCTGAAGGCGCGGCCGCCAATAGTGGAGCAATTAAAATCAGAGATCTTGGATGGTTATAGGGCTGGAGGAGGTTACAGAGATAGGATGGGCGAGACCAAAGTTATTTGAAAACAAGGAAATTTAAAAAAATCAAGGCGTTGCTGGATCAGGAGCTAATGTAGGTCAGCGAGCACAGGGGTTGATTGGTGAACGGGAATTGGTGCAAGTTAGAATATGGTCAGAAAAGTTTGGATGAGCTGAAGTTCATGTCCTTGGCTTGGGACAGCTACACCAATACCATGGCTAACAGCAGGGAAGTTCAGGTGAGGAATATAGGGAAGTCACAAGATCAATTCTATGTCTGAGAGTTGTGTGGAACTGCCTGCAGTAAATCTCAAGATTAACAATCGACCATTGATAATTACAGCCAGTCTCACTACACCATGGGATTCCTGCCCACAATCTCTCTCCACTCCAGGAACTGGTTTGCAATGTGTGTATGTTGTTCCCTTTGATTGGCAGAATGAATCAGTCCAATTCATAATGTTTATTTTAAGAGGTGCAGTCATGTTATTTAACTTTCCCATGGGTCAGAGGGAATTACCAAGGTGAACAGGGGTCACGCAGGCACTTATGAAACTGTTTTACCTTTTGAAAGAAGAGCCAGTACTGGAGTGTTTTAACACTTAAAAAGTATGTTTTGCCACCCTGTTTACAAGTAGGGCTCTGGGATAGACCTAACGTTATTGTAACAGCTGTGGTAAGGACAATAGGAACCACTGACAGGTTTCAGTACCAACACCTGCACAGGCTCTGCAAGAAATGGCAAACTATCTGCTGAATAATAAACTGAGAGAAAAAATGTTAGAACAATTCAAACAGCCAATTGTCTGCTGTGCACAGATACAGGTTCCACTGGCAACCATCTACATGAGTTAGCAATAGCAAGGCTTACTCATTCTATCTGACAACCTTCATCTATTTATATCAAACTCTTTGTTCATATCCGTTTGTTACTTGCATTTTTGATTAAAATAAAGTTTGTGATTCAAATGGTTGATGCTTTGAGAAAAGGAGAAAGACAGCTTCAGCTTATAGACTTTTAGAGCCTGTAACCAATATACAAGTCTGTGTAATGGACAACTGTCTGTGATCTGATATCAACAAGAGCAGTGTGTGACCTTATTTACCATAAGTTCCTTTAACTGAAATGGGCCACAGTTAGATTTTTCTTAAACTTTCATTTGTTTTGCCCTTGTAAAGATGACGGCAACCATGACAGGACAAAGTTCTGTTCTGTTCTGTTGTTGGGTTTGACAGCTAAAGTATGGAGAAACTGCAACATGACCACTTAATTGGGTCAGACCCCAGTTACGAGCATAGCTGGTATTTTTATGACCGTTTTAGCAATCTCTTTCTGATGTCAAATTGAAACTTCTAACTTCCATCCCCAACAGACAAGCTGGAGTCCTCAGCAGGTTGTTGTGGTACTGTCATTTACAACAGGCACAATTTATTATTTAATGTCAAAGTTCACCAGAAGGCCTTTAAATGAGTCCTTTTAAAATCTCACTATAACAAAAATCACAATATGGATCTGTACCTTTTCGATCAGTGAGATTTGAGTTAGTGTGGGTGTTCCATCAGATTCTAGAGTCAAATGAGTAACTTCTGAAATTGAGGAATTCTTCAAGAAGACTATGCCTTGATGATAGAATATGTGATTACACCTCTAATTCCCCACATGTCAAATTCTCGAATATCAGTATCCTACTCGGCAAGGTGGCAATTAGAGGCCAATCACTGTTCCATTGGGGACAAAGGAAAACGTGTTGGGCAATCACCTCCCTATCCTTGCCAGGAGCTGCTACTCCTGAGAGCCAATAGGATTGTTCAACAGATTGCCATCCACCCACTCTTCTGGGGAAATTGTGTGTAGTAACCCTCCAAGAACTCTGCGTTCCTCCAACTCTGGCCTGTTGTGCATCCCCCACTTTTTTCGCCCCCATCATTGGCGGCCGTGCCTTCAGCTGCCAAGGCTCTAAGCTCTGGAATTCCATCCCCAAACCTCTTCACCTACTTTTCTCTCTTCTCTTTTAAGATGCTGCATAAAACCTACCTCGACCAACCGTTTGGTCACTTGTCCTGATGTCGCCTTCTTTGGCCGGTGTCAATTTTTGTCGAATTATTCTCTTGTGAAGCACCTTGACACATTTTACTACACACTGTAGCTGCAGACTATGTTAAGCATTGATTGAACTCTGGGCTGGATTTTCTCAGCCCCGAGGAGACGGGCATGGAGGCTGGACTGCCGGTAAAGTAGCAGAAAGTGGGGGCGAATGGCAAACCCGCCTCCGTGCCCTTTTGCCAGGAGGCGAGAAGATGTACTGCTTCGGGTCCCGTCTCCTGGAGGCGGGAAAGGGATTAAATCCTTTTAACTGCTGTTAACAGGTAGTTAACAGGCAGAAAAAAGGATTAGTGCCATTTTACCTTCTCAGGTGAAGGCTTCCCGACCTCAGAGAACCCCGCCAGGTTGGAGGAGACGTGAAGGAGGCCTGCGGGGGTCAGAGGCACCGAAAGTAAGATGTAGAGGTGAGTGATGGGTGCAAGTGTGGAGTGGTAAGTATGGAAGGTGAGTGATAAGTGTTAAAAAATGTTCACTTACCTTGTTTTCTGCCTACAGCTTTCATCCACTCTGGATCGGGAGACCCGACATCTTCCTTGTCGATTTCACAGACTGGTTGTTGGATCCTCCGACCCAATAGCTATCTGAAATCTACAAAGTTGATAGGTTTGATGAGTCCTGAACACAAGGACTCATCAAACTACAGAGAATGTCAGTGTTTGACAGCTTCACAGAGCTGTCAAATGCTGACATTTCGTCTTTCAAGAAGTCTTGACAGATAGCACATCAGATGTTGACGTGCTCTGTCAGTGACTTCCCCCCCTAATTGGTCTGCTGAGCCCGCAGGGCGGGCTTAACAAGGTCAATCAGGGGAAAATCACGCTGGTTGGCCAGAAGATGATGGAGGCAGGACATTGACCCGAAAAGCAGCAGTCCCGCCTCCAACTCGTCTCCATTGAGAAAATCCAGCCCTCCGAGTGTCAGAGGGTTAAACTCGATTTACCCTCTATTTTAAACTAGGGATCAGCAAGTGGACTATCACTGAATGTGAGCCAACTCTAGAACAGAGCTGAAGGAGGTGTGAGTGATTTGAACTGTTCAAAGGGAAAACTTAGTTCAGCTCAAAGTTTCCATTCTACCTCTGGAATAAAAGAGTCACACTGCAGTTTATTGGAGACCTAAGTTGGCACCTTTTGGGACTTTGGCTTGGCTCTACCTAACCACCTATATTTGGATAAACCTGGACTTCCGCTGTCCAATTTCAGCTCAACCCACTAGCATAATGCTGTGGCTGCTCATTTTGCATCTTCTGCTGTAACAGGCTCAAGCTTCAGCTGCTCCCAAGTGTCAGCAGCTTCTTTGGTCCTGAGGGATGCCCGTCCCAGCTCTACAAAGGTTCCCACATGCAACCACGAAGGGGAAGGGGGAAAGGCTGATAGAGAATAGACAAGAAAAATCATAGAAGGCAGAAGAAAACTGGACTTGCTGGATAGCAGTAAGGAACAGAGACCCTAGGTATATTTTCCCTTTCCTACCCCAGAGACACTGGACTAGAGGTAATTTTCAATTTTGCTGCCTGGGTGGAGCGGATCACCCACCCTTTATAGAACTCCCTTGATTTTAATTCCATTGATTGTCAACCAGCAAAATTGGAAGTTGTCCCCACTGAGTCTAATTGTTACACCCTTACTGGCTAAGATCAAAGTTAACATTGGCAGATGCCTGGAATCAGATCATGCATCAGCCTCTCAGTCTCAGTTGTTGCATGGCCCAAAGAGACTAAGAAAAACAATGGGGAATAAACAGAAGGCGTTTTACCCTCGGATGAAACTTCCTCCATGGTGTTGCATCAACCCAATGGCTGCAGCTCCAAATGATTTCTCTCCTGCTGTGAAATTTCAGTGTTGATTTTCTATTGTACTTGCCATTTTCATCACTAAGGACTTGTCTTTTTACCTTGATATAAAGAGAAAATGAGTCACAAACTTATTAGAGATAACATTTAGCCAATGGGTGTGGCCAGTATCATCAATCCTTCGTGTCTCCATTCCTCATGAGTTATGCAGTCAGATCTAGCCGTCATATAATTTGATATTCAAATGTGTTGATGTATATTCTCTAATTATTGGCAATGAAGAGATTTTATTGGTTCTCGATGGCATCTTAATTGGACAGAAAGGGATTTTGCCAATACTGTAATATTGTTTTCTGAATTTCTCTGTCTTTCTGCTTCCCCCCTCCCCCCTCCCCATTAGCTAGTCTCTCATTTTGAGGCCACGTCATGTCACAGACCAGCCTGAGGGGACGAGCACAGCTTTCAATCTGCACCTTCTCCCATGGCTTGGCTATGTTTTGGAATTCCCCACTTTCCACTACTGACAGAATCGGATGTTAATTCATATAGCAGAATCCAACCATCAGAATGTCACACGTGGTGTCACCTAGACATCCAGCAGTGGTTTACTCATTTCATAGGACTGTCCTGAAATAGTACCCATAGTTCTCCCATTTAATCTATTTTGCCATAAGTATGTCACCCACACTTTCCTTTTACACACTCAGCACAGCCTGTAGTGCATTGACAAGAAGTGTTGTGATCTTTCTCTGACAAGTTCTGGGCCCGACCTGATGCCGCTTCATTACAGTGGAGGAATTTTCTGTGTGGCAAGCAATGAGCATACACACACCGCCTATCGCTCCATGTTGGAGCTCCAAAGTTCTTCACTTTGCTGCCTTCCATCAAAAAGTTACATGTTGGAATCTGTGCTGCACAACAGAAACAGCATCTAAACAGCAAATGCAATAAGCTGATTGGATTCTGAACATTCAGTACTGAGCCAGTGAGGACTGTCAGTTCAGATTGAAGCGATCCACCAGAAATGCTCTAACAAGTGACAAATGTTAGCCCATTATCACTTCTAAGTGTGTCAGTGACATTAGAGAATGATCAATTATTATTTAAACTCCAGGCAGTGATTTTGTAATATGCACTCGTACCACAGAGGTAAGGTAAAGCCCACCCTGGTTACGAGCACTTGATCAGGAGGTGACCTGCTCCCACTTCTGCCAATGTTGCTTTGCAAGTAACCACTAAAAAGTAAAGATGCCCTCCCGTTTCTCACTTCTTCCTGTGACAGTGATGAAGCCCTAACATGCGCCTCTCCCTTGTTGGTGCAGTTAAAAATAAAAGATCATTAGAATCCCAGATGCAACACCTGCCCTTTCACCTCCTCCCTTCCCACTGTCCAGGGCCCCAAGCACTCCTTCCAGGTGAAACAGCGATTTACTTGTACTTCTTGCTCACGATGCATTTTCCTCTACATTGGGGAGACCAAACGCAGATTAGGTGATCGCTTTGTGGAACACCTCCGTCCAGGCCGCAAGTGTGACTGAGCTTTCGGTCGCTTGCCATTTTAATTCTCTGCCCCACTCCCACTCGGACCTCTCTGTCCTCGGTCTCCTACACTGTTCCAATGAAGCTCGAGGAACAGCACTTCATTTTTCAATTAGACACTTTACAGCCTTCCGGACTCAACACTGAGTTCAACAATTTCAGACCATAACCACTGCTCCCATTTTTCGGGCAGCAGGTGCTGGGAATGATTCTGCTGTTCCCATTTACAGCTCCTTCAGACCCATCTTTTGTTTCTTTACTTGTCCCATTACCATCTCCTTTTGCCTTGCACCATCAACCCTTTTGTCATTTAATCTCTCCTGCCTTCCACCCGATCACAGACCTTCCCTTTTGTTCTTTCCTCCCCTCTCGCCCCCTTTCCCTGCCTCTGTACTTGCTTAAAACCTGTTACATCTCTAACTTTACCAGTTCTGATGAAAGGTCATCGACCTGAAACGTTGCCTGACCTGCTGAGTATTTCCAGCATTTTCTGTTTTTATTTCAGATTTCCAGCATCTGCAGTATTTTGTTACATTATATTTGAATCCCAGCACTGGACGCCACCTTGTAATAACCTTTCTAGATTTCCTCTTGTTCAGTTGACCACAAGTCAGTGTTAGAAATGGAGCTCTGCTTTCCGCAGACCTTGAAGATTACTTTTACTTCTATCACTTTTAATTTGAAACAATGATCACTTTGTGAGGTAAGGAAACTATTATTCCGCCTCACTGAGTAATGAAAAGGGTTCTAACTTTAAAGAGATTTTTTTTGGTGGGGGGGGAGGGAATGGGTGAGTGAACAAGAGCGAAGGTTGCTTCTATATCTCTCCTATTCGCTTTGCCCACACCACACAGCCTTCTCTTGATGAGCAAGCTGCCAATAATCTTGTAACTGGCTGCCAGGAAATACACAAAGTGTCCCAGCAGGTGAGGGAAGTGAGACTCTTCCTCTGATTTTTGCTCCGTCCCTTGATCATCACAAGGTACCTCACCCCCTCTACTAGTATGTCTCATGAGAGGGAACTTGCAACATGCTGGCAGTAATGGGCACAAGCCCAAGTCCTGTCCCTTCCTGAAATGACACACACACGCTCCAGCACACTACGCTGCCGTTTAATAATTTTAGCTACATCTTCCTATAGTTTCTTCCTGGTCCCCTCCCCCTGCCCATCACACACATTTCGACAGTTCCGGAATGTTCAACGATTTCTGCTTTCTCCGTAGCTCACTGGCTCTTCTTTCTCGGGGATATCCTACATGCCTTTCCACCTGTCACATGCCTCTCAAGTCCTGGGTTATCCTTCTCCTTTTCATTTTAGAGTCACCTGGGTCTCCCTGTGAATAGTTAGCCTTCTACATTAATCCATTTCTAAAACACAAGATTTGCTTAGTTCCCACACAAAAGAGTTCGTTTATGTTTGAAATATCTCAGCTAGTGACAGTCATTCCCCAGGTGTGCAAGGTGCTCCCCCTGCCTACAGCATCCAAAGTGGGTTGTCATGGCCATTGACACATGACAACCAAACAGCTCATATATTTTTCAAAAGACTGCCAGTTATTTTTTTGGAAATTCTTTGCTGAATAACGTCATGTTTTTCTTTACAGCCTTGTTGCTGGAATGATAGCGGGCCTGCTGACAGGAGAGGAGACTCACACCTGCATCAGGATGGGGCTGTTGGCTGCCAGCTACTCGCTCAGGTCACTGGAGCCCGTCTCCACATCGATCAGCACAGACAGTGTGAACCCACAGCAAGTCATTGACGGAGTATGGCAGCAGCCGACGTACCATTGCATGGACAAGGCACCCACCAACAGGGAACTATAACTCCCCAGAGACTTGATCAGATGGCAACCTGCTTATTTGGGATTGATGAAAAATACCCAGATGTTAAACTTGTCCAGAGATGGAACCATAGTTTTCTGTACTATAATTTAAACAATGTAATATGATGGAGGAAATGAGTCGCCCTAGGATGGGTATAAAAGTGTTCTCTTGAAGTCGGCTCAAAGGATCCTTAGTTAAATAATTATGGAGAATCATCATTCTCCAGTAGGGAGCATTCTTACACCACCCACAGAGATTGGGTCCGAGGTACATTGGGGGTCATTTTCAACCCCCAGGGCGGTAACCTAGCAGAGCAGATCATCCACCCATTATGGAACCCACCCGGTTTTTGTTCCATTTAAATAAATAGGTTGAAAATCGGACAGGTTGTACAACAGGTGGATGATCAACTCCACTGCCAGGTCACTCCCCAAGCGGTGAAGTTGAAAATGACTCCAATTGTTCAGGGACAATTGCGGGATTGTTACTTTACACGTATTTCATGCGATACCTGACCAAGGAAAACTCAGTGTTGACACTGGGGGCAATATCTGGAAGAGTTTCTTTTCCCAACATTGAAATCCTTAATATTAGTGAACACAAAAAATTACTTCAAAACGCAGCGTTACCTGCTTTACTTGACTTCATTTGAATCTTTTTAATTGTTGAGGGAGGGCTTCACCATAATTAATGGATGGAAGACGTCATAGCCCACCAGTGAAATATGGTAAATAATTTTGCTCATGAGACTGACCAGACAACTCAACAATTGACAAGCAAGTACAGAGACACCTGCTCTGCTACGGAGAATGAGGCAAATTATTGTTACCGTGTTGGTACCAGAAGCTGAGCTGAATACTGATTCTCCATTGATTAGCATAAATTTTAGCAGCAATTGCAATTAATTTTAATGTAACTGTTGTTGATAAATGTGATTATCATGTATAATTGCTGAGCTTTTCAGTAGCCCTTTAGCCCTGCCAGATATTGGACAATATGTGCTACTTTCAGTAGATTGTTACATAACATATACAGGAGTGTTATATCCAGTCATCTACATACTCCCTCCCTGTATATCTGTTGAGTAGCTTTCATTTGTGCTACATTTGATGGTACATCCTCTGATTTCCCATCAATTCAGAGGTTCTCATTATTCAATCCCATCCACTCTTTGAACAGTGACTCCAAGTCCATCCACTTTTTTTCCACACTGCACCACCTCGATGTATACAACCTTAATTTGTTCTTAAATAAATTACTAAATCTTCATGTCTTACCTAACTTTTTATGGATTAATAAAAATGTTATATCTTTAAAAAATTTTAAGAACTATTTTTTTCATAACTAGCACATGTCCAACCAGTAGCTACCACCTTTGACCTTTGAAGCTCCACTCTTAAAACCCAAATTTAACTCTGGGCATAAGTGCAGCCTGGAGAGGGCAAGTGTCACGCTCGCTTAGTGCGCCAGTGTGAGGTCTGGGCCATTTTAACTCTTCATTTCCATGTTTGAAGTGAGGCTCCCGGACAGAATCACTACCTGGCCAGCGAGCGGGAGAAGGATTTTGGCCAGCAGGAGGCCGCTGCCAAGTACCCAGCAGTCAGGTTCGTGGGTCGGGCTGGTCCGGAGGCAATCACAGTCCAGGGCAGGGGAGGCCTAAGGTTTCCATGTGAGGCTCGGAGAAGTCCTGGCTCACAAAGAAACCATATAAAAAATTTAACTCATCTTCCTGAGCCTCTTCTTGCGCCAATCCTGGTTGCCGCCAGGTTTCTCTGGCAGGTGCGGCACTGAGCAAGAGCAGCGCGACCGTGTGTTATCATGCCAGGGTCCTATTTGTGTCATAGGACCACGACTTTTGCATAATTAGGAGGCCCTCGCCTGCTCCTATTTAACCTCCCGCGTGCACCGCTCTCATCAAGTGCAGGGGTTAAAATCAGGGCTTTAGCCTTGGTTCATCTTTTGATATTCCTGTCTCACTGGGGGTGAATTTCTACAGAGGTTCTCCTTGTCAACCGTAACTTCCGCATAAGAGCCACGGAAACCCTAGAAAATCGGTGTGTACAGCATTCACCCCATTTTTCCAGGGTTTCCACGGCTCTTCAGCAGGTCAGGAGAATTCTCATGGAAATTCACCCCCATTATCTATTTCCAACTCAAATAGTTATCACAGATTAATTCTATTGCTAAAGCTGCCTGCAAGAAGTTTATTTTCGCAGCTCTTTAACTCTCCATAAAATCAAAAGTGCAATCAGGATTTGAACTTTGCTTCCATATCCGATGAGGTTTCAAGGAGTTCTCTTACTCCTGGACAGGACACAAGAAGGAACTTGTCTGGACTAGTAATCCAGGGGCTGGACTAACGATCCGAGAGACATGAGTTCAAATCCCACCATGGCAGCTGGGGAATTTAAATTCAGTTAATTAAATAAATCAGGAATAAAAAGCTAGTATCAGTAATGGTGACCATGAAACTACCAGATTGTCGTTAAAAACCCATCTGGGTCACTAATGTCCTTTAGGGAAGGAAATCTGCCGTCCTTACCCGGTCTGGTCTATATTTGACTCCAGATCCACAGCAATGTAGTTGACTCTTAACTGGCCTCTGAAATGGCCGAGCAAGCCACTAAGTTGTATCAAACCACTATAAAGAAGTATACTGCGGTGCTTCAAGAAGACGGCTCACCACCGCCTCAAGGGCAATTAGGGATGGGCAATAAATGCTGCCCTTGCCAGCGACGCCCACATCCCGTGAACAATTTTTTTTAAATCTGGTAGATGATACATTTTTCACCTCTAAGCTTTTGCTTCTCTTTCTCGTTTCTCTGTTTTATTGATATTGTACCATTATGGTCACTGTTCCACTTAACATAGAAGATAGGAACAGGAGTAGGCTATTCGGCCCCACGAGCCTGCGCCGGCATTCAATGCAATCATGGCTGATCGTTCAAATTCAGTACCCTGTCACTGCTTTCTCCCCATACCACTTGATCCCTTTAGCCTTAAGAAATATATCCAACTCCTGGTTTATGCTCCACATGAGCCTCCTCCCACCCCTCTTCATCTAACCCTATTAGCATATCCTTCTATTCCTTTCTCCCTTTTGTGCTTAAGTTTCTTCTCCTGTACAAACTGATGGAAAACTTCCTGAGGCAGTACATTGAGTCTACAGCACAGAAACAGGCCATTCGGTCCAACTGGTTTACGCTCCACACGAGCCTCCTCCCACCCCTCTTCTTCTAACCCTATTAGCATATCCTTCTATTCCTTTCTCCCTTTGTGCTTAACTTTCTTCTCCTGTTCTTTGTAGTCTCCAAATACACCCGCTGATAAATACCAATTTTTCCAGATTTGTTGAAAGTTGCCCATCCTTTCCAAATGGCTGTATAGAAAAGTACATTGTAGCGAGCACTTGTTTTCTCTTCCAGTTTTGTGTCTTTTTCACAGAAGCTACTAACATGGTCAGGACCTCTTGCGATGCATCCACTTCAAATGCAAGGCAAAACTTTCTGAAATGTGTTCCTACCCCTGCACCCATCCCACCACTCCCCACAACAGCTAATTGTTCAAGTAAACACTATGGAAGAAGAACAAATAAATGACCTGAGGCAGTTCCCTTCTCTTGCAGGTTACAAGGTGAACAGGGCAAGGAACTTCTCCAGGTCTGTCAACACATAACAGAAGGCACCATCCAAGCCGGATGAATTGAACGTCACTTAACAACAACAACTTGCATTTATGTAGCACCTTTAACATAGTAAAACATTCCAAGGCATTTCACAGGAGCAATTATCAAACACAATTCGACACCAAGCCACAGAAGGAAATATTAGGACAGATGACAAGGAGGTAGATTTTAAGGAGCATCTTAAAGGAAGAGAGAGAGGCGGAGAGGTTTAGGGATGGAATTCCAGAGTTTATGGTCTAGGCAGCTGGAAGTACGGCCACCAATGGTGGAGCGATTAAAATAGGGGATGCGCAATAGGCCAGAGTTGGAGGAGTGCAGAGATCTCGCAGGGTTGTAAAGTTGGAGGAGGTTACAGAGATACACCAGTACAAAACTCCCAGAGTTTCACAAGATTTAGTTCAGCGAGTGCTCTTTTACTTTATGGATTATTATTTGTCCATGGAAGCTTTTAGGGAAAGACGAACCTGTACAAACTGATAGAAAACTTCTTGAGGCAGTACATTGAGTCTACAGCACAGAAACAGGCCATTCGGTCCAACTGGTTTATGCTCCACACGAGCCTCCTCCCACCCCTCTTCATCTAACCCTATCAGCATATCCTTCTATTCCTTTCTCCCTTTTGTGCTTATCAAGCTTCCCCTTAAATGCATCTATGCTGTTTGCCTCAACTACTCCTTGTGGTAGCGAGTTTCACATTCTTTGCACACTTTGGGTAAAGACGTTTCTCTTGAATTCCCTATTGGATTTATTAATGACCATCATATATTTATGACCAATTTATGACCAATGTTCCAGTTAAGCTGGCAGCAGTCTGAAGGTCCTGTGCAGCCGGCTCACCGGCTTTTAAATGGAACAATAACGGAATAAAGTTAGAACCTCAGAGCAGTTTCATTAACAATATCAAGGCCAACAAACTCATGGGCCTGCCCTTGTGGCAGCTACAGCTTAATTGCTTTTAACCAGGTTTCATGTTTTTAGACCAACATTGACCAAGAGCAGAATTGGCCAGTCCAGTTGTTCCTCATCTCTGTATAATTGCTGTGTTGAAATCATGACTCATCGCATGGTCATCTACTCTTAACTTATTCTTTCTCAGAAGCTCACTTTTGGATTTCCTAATCTTCTTCAGTCTTTCTACAAACTAGAGGCATTAAAGCCTCCCAGTGCGGCTCACATTCCGATCTGGTAGGTGTTTAGTAGTTGTGCTGATCCAGTGCAGAGTGGCTGTAAGGTACATCTAAAGCCAACTGCCATTAGTCATGTAAATCCTTCTTCTAAAAAAAGTTGTGCCCTAATTGTGACACAAGAAAAGTATTAAAGCCATTTCTAACATGAGGAGATGTGCTGGTGTAGATTTATTAATGTAGGATTGGTGATTGCCTATTTAATGAATAATGTAGATGACCAATGTTACTGCCAAGACCTTCCCAGCACCTCAGCATGCAACAGATCCTCCTCAACTTTAGGTGCAACATTGGAAGGCGTTGTACTATAATAAACATTTCACAACACTTGGAGATGGATTCATTGGGGATCATATATAGTTATCCGCCTTCTCTCTTCATTTCATTAGCAGGAAGGTCCGATTTCCCAGCATTCCACTGGCACAGCTTCCTTCAACTGCAAATGAGAACTCAGGGCACTCTGCACACAGATGAAATTCAAAGCCACCCAAGCTTTGCCCTCACACTTTTAGATATCAATTCTACCTCAATTGGATTATAGCTGTGTGACTCTTACCATTTGAAATGGTTTTGTTTTAAAAAAAAGAACTAGAGAGAGAATTTCCACGCCATTTTGGGCATAATTTCAACACATAATTGGAGCAAGTAACTTTATAGGGCAGGAGAATGGGGTAGAAGCCATTTACGCCAATTTTCTGCCCCAAAATCATCTCCCCAAATTACCTTCCCGCGATCCACCCACCAAGTATTAGATATAATAATGAGAACTCGGTAAGCTAGACTGATAATTATAAGGTGCAGCTGCTGCCAAGATCAGCTGAGACAGAGGGAAGTGAGGAGTTTGAGCCTGAAGAGCGTGGAGAGTTTCATTAACAATTTCTGCAGCTGGCAACCATTTTTTGCAGCAATCTTTTTTTGCCATTCTGTCTACAGATTAGCAAGTGTGTGTGTAATGATAAAAGGTGCAATATATAGCCATGTGGATTATAGGCCAGTTAGCTTAACATCAGGGGTGTTAGGGGTTGGAAAGGTGCTGAAGAGTATTATATAGGATACTATCACTGTTCCATAATACTGTAGGATTTGCCAATGACACCAAGCTACATAACTGAGTGATGAGTCTCAGGAAGGTTGATAATAATGTGGATCAATCAAGTGAATGGGTTAAGTAATGGTTGGCAGACTTCCGTGTGATTAAATATATAATAATGCAAACTCAAACAGGAAACACAGTAAATGTAAAGTGAAGTAGAAAAAAGATTTGAGTGCAAATATTTGCCACCAAAGTGTTCTGTCAATGTGAAGGTATTATCAACAAGGCTGCATCTCAGGGGTGTTTGAGTATAAGTAGAACTGGAAACATGTTTTACTAACATTGCATATAGATCATAAGAACATAAGAAATAGGAGCAGGCATAGGCCATTCGGCTCTTCGAGCCTGCTCTGCCATTCAATGAGATCATGGCTGATCTTCTGCCTCAACTCCATTCACCAGCCTTATCGCCATATCCCTTGATGCCCTTACTAGTTAGAAATCTATCAACTTCTGTTTTTAATATACCCAATGACTGAGCCTCCACAGCCCTCTGGGGTAGAGAATTCCAAAGATTCACCACCCTCTGTGTGAAGAAATTTCTTCTCATCTCAGTCCTGAATGGCCTACCCTTTATCCTGAGGCTGTGATCCCTGGTTCTAGACTCCCCAGCCAAGGGAAACATTCTCCCAGCATCCACCCTATCTAGCCCTGTAATAATTTTGTATGCTTCAATGAGATCCCCTCTCATTCTTCTGAATTCAAGAGAATACAGGCCTAGTTTACTCAATCTCTTCTCATACGACAGTCCCGCCATCCCAGGAATCAATCTCGTGAACCTTCGTTGTACTCCCTCTATGGCAAGTATATCCTTCCTTAAGTAAGGAGACCAAAATTGTACACAGTACTCCAGGTGTGGTCTCACCAAGGCCCTATATAATTGGAGTAAGACTTCTTTACTTCTGTACTCAAATCCTCTTGTAATAAAGGCCAGCATACCATTTGCCTTCCTAATGCCTTGCTGCACCTGCACATTCACTTTCAGCGACTCATGTACAAGGACACCCAGGTCCCTTTGAGCATCTGCATTCCCCAATCTTTCACTATTTAGGAAATACTTTGCCTTTCTGTTTTTTCTACCAAAGTAGATAACTTCATATTTATCCACGTTATATTCCATCTGCCATGTTCTCGCCCACTCACTGAGCCTGTCGAGATCCCCTTGAAGCCTCTTCACATCCTCTTTGCAACTGACACTGCCACCTAGCTTTGTGTCATCAGCAAATTTGGAAATGTTACATTTAGTCCCCTCATCCAAATCATTGATATAGATTGTGAATAGCTGGGGCCCAAGCACCGATCCTTGCGGTACCCCACTAGCCACAGCCTGCCATCCTGAAAAAGATCCGTTTATCCCTACTCTTTGTTTTCTGTCTGTTAACCAATTCTCAATCCATGCTAGTATATTACCCCCAATTCCATGTGCCCTAATTTGGTTCACCAACCTCTTGTGTGGATCCTTATCGAAGGCCTTCTGAAAATCCAAATACACCACATCTACCGGTTCCCCTTTGTCTACTCCACTAATTACATCCTCAAAACTCCAATAGGTTTGTCAAACAGGATTTCCCTTTCATAAATCCATGTTGACTCTGCCCAATCTTACTATTAGTTTCTAAGTGCCCAGTTATTACATCCTTTATAATAGATTCCAACATTTTCCCAACTACTGATGTGAGGCTAACAGGTCTGTAGTTCTCCATTTTCTCTCTCCCTCCTTTCTTAAATAGCGGGGTTACATTTGCTATCCTCCAATCTGCAGGAACCATTCCAGAATCTATAGAATTTTGGAAGATGACAACCAATGTGTCTACTATCCCAATGGCCAGCTCTTTCAGAGCCCTAGAATATAGGTCATCCGGTCCTTGGGATTTATCAACTTTTAGTCCCAATAATTTTGCTAGTACTGTTTTTTTACTAATAATAATTTCTTTAAGTTCCTCATTCTCACTACACCCTTGGTTTTCTTGTATTTCTAGGAGGTTTTTTGTGTCTTCCTCCGTGAAGACAGAAACAAAGTATTTATTTAATTTCTCTGCCATTTCCTGGCTAGATTGGGCTAGATTTCTCACCCATTAACTATGAATGCAGGAACTCTAGAAATATCTAACTTCAAAAGGATGCTGATACATTGTGAAGGGTTCAGAAGAGAGCAATAGAATGATTCCAAGACTTAATGGTGCTAGATTGTATAAATGCAGAGATTAGACAAGCATGTAGCAAAGGCAGAGTGGTTTTAATGGAGAATTTTAACTTTCATATCGATTGGGATAAGCAGACTAGCACATGTCAGAAATGTAGTGAATTTCTTGAATGTGTCTGGGATAGCTTTCTGCAACAATAAGTCCTAGAACCAACAAGGGGGCACACCATATTAGATTTAGTAATGAGTAATGAGCCAGATTTAGTTAACAGCCTAACGGTGCGTGAACATTTATCTAATAGCAATCATAACATGATCAAGTTCAACAAAGTGTTTGAAAGGGAGAAACGCGAAACAGCTACTAAGATTCTAGATTTAGGTAACGCTGACTTCAATGCGATGAGACAGAGACTGTACACAGTAAACTGGGCAAATCGGTTAATGGTTAAAATGACAGAAGATCAGTTGGAGATGTTCAAAAAATAATTTAATGTGATACAGAACCAATTTATACCCCTGAGGGGCAAGAGCTCTACTTGCCCAAAATAAGCCATGGATGACTAGAGGTAAGAGACAACTAAAACTAAAAGAAAAAGCTTACAAAAATGCAAAAAATAGCACAGATCCTGGCGAATGGGAAAGATACAAAGAACAGCAAAGGGTGACAAAACAGACAGTAAGAGCTAAAAAAAAAAAGGGAGTATGAAAAAAAACTTGCAAGGGATATCAAAATCAACTCAAAGAATTTTTACAATTATATTAGGAAAAAGAAGACAAGTCAGGAGCAATGTTGGCCCCTTGAAAACTGATAAAGGTGATATTGTCAATGATAATAAGGAAATGGCAGACATGTTGAATAATTACTTTGTGTCAGCATTTACAGTAGAGGAAGAGGATAGCATTCCAGAAATACTAAGGAAACTAATATTGAATCAGGGACTCAACAAAATTAACATAAGCAAAATAACAGTAATGAAGAAAATAATGGCACTAAAGAGTGACAAATCCTCAGGACCAGATAGTTTCCATCCCAGGGTTTTAAAGGAAGTAGGTGAGCACATTGCAGGTGCCCCAACTATAATCTTCCAAAGTTTTCTCGATTCAGGAACCATTCCTTTAGATTGGAAAATTGTTCATGTCACACCGCTTTTAAGAATGGTGAGAGAGGGAAACCAAGGAATTATAGACCAGTTAGCCGAACATCTATTTTCTGGAAATTACTAGAGTCTATTAATAAGGATAGGGTGACTTGAACATTTTCAGATGATCGGAGAGAGTTAGCATGGATTTGTAAAAGGTATGTCAGGCCTGACAAACTTGATTACATTTTTTGAAGAGGTGACTAAAGTAGTGGACAGGGGAATGTCTATGGATGTTATTTATATGGACTTCCAGAAGGCATTTGATAAAGTCCCTCATAAGAGACTGTTAACTAAGGTTGAAGCCCATGGAACTGAAGGCAAATTATTGACCTGGTTCAGAAATTGGCTGAGCGGCAGGAGACTGAGAGTAGGGATAATGGCCAGGTACTCTAATTGGCAGGTTGTGACTAGTGGTGTCCCACAGGGATTTGTGCTGGGCCTCAACTATTCACTGTATTTATTAACAACGTAGATGATGGGATAGAAAGCCACATATCCAAATTTGCTAATGACACAAAGGGATATTGACAGATTAAGTGAATGGGCAAAACTGTGGCAAATGGATTCAATGCAGGCAACTGTGAGGTTATCCACTTTGGACCTAAAAAAGGATAGAACAGGGTATTTTCTAAATCGTTAAAATCTAAAAACAGTGGAGATCCAAAGAGACTTGGGGGTCCAGGTACATAGATCATTAAAATGTCATGAACAGGTACAGAAAATAATCAAAAGGCTAATGGAATTCTGACCTTTATATCTAGAGGACTAGAATGCAAGAGGGTAGAAGTTATGCTGCAGCTATACAAAACCCTGGTCAGACCACACCTGGAGTACTGAGAGCAGTTCTGGGCACCACACCTTAGGAAGGATACATTGGCCTTGGAGGGAGTGCAGCGTAGGTTTACCAGAGTGATACCTGGACTTCAAGGGTTAAATTACGAGGAGAGATTACACTAACTAGGGTTGTATTCACTGCAATTTAGAAGGTTAAGGGGTGATTTGATCGAAGTTTTCAAGATATTAAGGGGAACAGATAGGGTAGATAGAGAGCAACTATTCCCACTGGTATGGGAGTCTAGGACAAGGGGGCATAGTCTAAAAATTAGAGCCAGACCTTTCAGGAGTGAAGTTAGGAAACACTTCTACACACAAAGGGTGGTAGAAGTTTGGAACTCTCTTCCACAAATGGCAATTGTTAATTTTAAATCTGAGATTGATAGATTTTTGTTAACCAAAGGTATTAAGGGATATGGGCCCAAAGGCGGGTATATGGAGTTAGGTCACAGATCAGCCATGATCTCATTGAATGGCGGAACAGGCTTGAGCGGCTAATTGGCCTACTCCTGTTCCTATGTTCCTACGAGCTGTAAAAAGACAGTCATGAATCTGGACTTATTTTCACTCCTGATAAGACTGAGAGGAGACATTGGGGGTAAAATTCAACGTCAACAAAACAGGGCGTAGCAGATCGGCCCCCATTGTACACGCTGCCTGATTTAGGAATATTAGGCGGGGTGTATGTCCTGACAGACATGGATAATGCAATAGGCAGAATTCTCCAAGATGTCACAGTTAGTGCATTGACACACTATGTCTCTCCCTTCCCCTGTTGATAATGAGATTTCAAAAATTATGAATGCATAACATACCTCCAGATAGGTGCTTGCAGGAGCCCAACCCAGAGGTACAGTGGGTCCTGGCTTAAACATGGTGCTGCTTAAACAATGGAGGTTTGCTTGGAAAGGCAAGTCACAGCCTATAAACAGAAGGGAAAACTTCAATTCTATTCCCAGAACTCTTAGACCAGATGGACAGCTGACCTTCCACAGCATGTAATTGCTATCCAGTGCAATGCGAGGATGTGCTGGGTATTAAAGACAAAGATAGGGTCGTCCAGATCAAACCATACCCAGCTGTCACTTACCTTCTTGAGCTCTTCAATCACCCAAACTGTTTACACAACAAACTGCTTCGATTGTTCCCCTCACACCCAGGTGTTAAACTGAATCAAGAGTGTATATTCAGCAGATTCCTCATTCTTTTCTCTTGTAGATAGGATTAGTTTGCAATCCTTCTGGCTAACTCATTTCTAACAGTTGTTAACAACTGTTGGTTTACTGTGTTCTGTCCAAAACCAGATTTGTTTATAAAGTTAAAGTTAAAGTCCTAGTAATTCAGCTCCGTAGCACCCGGTTTCTCGATGCTATGAATGCTGTTTTGTGTCCAAAATGGCATCTGAGCCACACACACACAATTCTGGTGTGGTGTCTCGCTGGACGCCATCTTGGTAAAGGCCAAACAAGAGGTGTCCTTTACCCACATCTGAAGCAGGCGTTAGGCCATTAACAAATGCAAATAAGGGGCCTAACGCTTGCTTCTGCTCCTTCTTGCAGCTTTGGTTTACATCTGAGGCAGCCAGCACCAGTGCTGATTACCTCCGGGAAAACCAATGCTGAACAGAACGGAATTAAATAAAGGTAAGTATTTACCATAATCACCGCCCTCCCGGTCCTGAGATCTCCAACTTCACTCCCAACTCTTGACCTCCAGGCCCCACGATCTCCCCTCAGCCCCAACCTCCTAGCCGCCGCCCCCCCACCCCCCACCAACAGCACTCCCAACCCCCCAATACTCCAGATCCCTGCGATCTCCTTCCCCGACCTCTGACAACCCTCCGATTGCACTCCGAGACCCAGCCATTCCTCCTCCAGACCCTCGCGATCTCCTTCCCCGACCTCTGACAACCCTCCGATTGCACTCCGAGACCCAGCCATTCCTCCTCCAGACCCTCGCGATCTCCTTCCCCGACCTCTGACAACCCTCCGATTGCACTCCGAGACCCAGCCATTCCTCCTCCAGACCCTCGCGATCTTCTTCCCCATTCACTTACCTGAAAATTGGCGCATGAACCTGTGTGGCTCCTGCTGCTGTGCCATCTACATGATAATGTGGTCCGAGGACCAAAATCTCAGGCTCCTCGGACCTCCCCATGTGAGCGCAGGTTGTTGGCACTCTGTGGTTAAGGGGCCCAAAAATGGACACTGCCAAATTTCTAGGCCAAAGATTTTCCATATGCTCGTTAATATTTATACCCAAGCCAATTCACCTACCACTGGTGTTTTTGAGCTGTATCCGTCCAATATTGGAGACATTTCAAGAAAAGGAAACTGTGGCATTGAGGGTATTTACTCTGCAATGGAGAGCACTCTGTCTTACGTTTCTTCCTGTTATTCCGAGGTCCCGCTGGAGTCTGCTTCTCCACGGGTGAGCAGCAGCCTACTTCAAGGCTGCCACCAGTGCCATCTTAGCCAATCACTACTTTGAAAAAGTGTAACATCCCCACCGACACCTGGGAATCCCTGGCCCAAGACCGCACAAAGTGGAGGAGAAGCATCCGGGAAGGCGCCGAACACCTCGAGTCTCTTCGCCGGGAGCAAGCGGAAGCCAAACACAGGCAGCGCAAGGAGCGCACATCAACCCAAGCACCCCACCCACCCGCCCCTCCAACCACCATCTACCCCACCTGTGACAGAGACTGGAGGTCCCGCATTGGACTCATCAGTCACCTGCGAACTCATTTTTAATGTGGAAGCAAGTTATCCTCGGTTCCGAGGGACTGCCTAAGAAGAAGAAGGAGACTTAGCCAATCACTAGGAGATGTGCAATAGTGACCTTGTGATGACCACCCCATCCAATCTTGTAGGATTCGCAAAATTGAACTTTATATTATAAAGGGTCAAATGGCAGAAGAGGCCATGATTTTTAAAGACTGTTTTAAAAGAAGCCCAGAAAAAGGGGCATACAAAATGGCCACCATACCACGTGACCGGCTTATTGGGACAGTTTAAAATGGTTCCTGCGAATCCTCAGACAGCTTTGTGGATTCAACCCACAGTAAGTTCTGGAAGCTGTTTCTGAGAGAACGAAACCAGACCCCCACATATACATATGGATTAGATGCAGATCCAGTCAAGATCGGCCTGGAGACAGAGGCCATCTAAATGTTGACCCAGGCAAAAGGGGACAATTTCATATTCATGAGAACAGCACCAAGGACTAGATAATGAGATCAGCAGGACATTAAAAACAATGAGGGTCATTCCAGACCAGAGATGGGCCTTTACCGGCCATCTAAAATATTTTAAAATATAATAACTACCCCGCTGTGCTCCCAGCCCGCCAAAAGTTAAACAAAGACTAACCTGATTTTGGGCGGGAAGTGGAGGCTTCTGAAGGAAAAGTATAATTGGAGGAGTTGAAGTGGAATTCGCACAGTTGAACAGTTGTCGGACAGTTGAGTCGTTGGAGAATTGTATTCGAACAGTGAAATCCGACGGTTGTTGAGCTGGGTAAAGAGGAGCTGATTTGGGAGAAGATCAGCGAACTCCTCTCCACCATCGGAGGAAGAAGAAGGAGACTAAGCCGCCATCAAGAAGACCATTCGAGCCGGCGTCCCGCCCCAGGGTCAAACATCGGGAGATAATCGACCAACCCCGGGCCGTTGACGAAAGCGAGAGGCCCTCTCCCAACTCGGGAGAAGAGACAAAAATAAACTGAAGAAACGATGGGAGCCAGCCCAAGGCTCCTCTGACCGGGGTCGAGCCGACGATCCCCCACCCCGCCGACATCCAGAACCAGCCGGTGTCCAGCCGCCCCCTACCCCCACCTCAGGAGAGAGGTGTGGCGCAGCTCGCTGGGGCTCCACGATCCACGTGGAGACGGAACGCCTGAAAGGATCAAACGCAGACTGGTTCAAAACCTTGCACTTCCTAGTTGGATTGGTGAGCATGTTTCTGGCCCTTCACAATCAGATCTAGATAGGTTTAAGGGGGTGGATTTGAGGGTACAATTAACATGAGTTGTTGTCCCTCGATGTTCCGTGTGTTTCCTTATTTCATGATGATTTTTGTAGAGTATAAGATGCCTGTATTTGCCTTAGTTAGTATTGTGTCGTTATGATTTGTTTGTGTTTTTCCCCCCCCATGTACTCTCTTATCTGCTTGCATTTGATTTATTTTTCCATATGCAATAAAATTTCATTTTGTTTCATCAAACTTGGTCTACAAGAGTTTTCTCTACATTGTAGTTCCTGCCCCAAAGTCCAGAGTACAGAATCTAAGGGGCGAGTGGGTCGAACCACTCAAGGTTTTACTGTGCAAGAGAGAGAGGCCTCTAGAGAGAGAAACCTCTGCAATCTAAAACCCCTTACAATCTACCCCTCCTCCAGCAAGGTGCAGTGGGAAACCAAAGCTGCCTCCTTCCACTTTGTGATGCTGCATGTTAATACTTCAATACTCAGTGTCTGCGCTCCATACAGAAATAGGTTTATTTTATAGGTCTACAGCTGTCTGGAATCTGAGAATTATTTGTGTGTTTCACCTTTCCTGAGCATTACAGGAGTGTGTACCAAAGGGTCTCAGTACTCCCAAGTAAGGCATGTGTGGGGAGGGGGTCTCCCAAGGACTGAGCATTCTGTCTGTTTGACTCTTCATGATATGATAGTAACTGGAAGGGACACAGTGGAAGGGCGTGGTGGATTTTTTTTCTATTAGTTAACCCAACTCTCCAGCTTTCATTGTCATTTCCATTAATAAAATAGACCGTTGGAGCTCGGTTCAAGCCCAACATGCTGCACCCGTTTGTACCCGTCATCCACCACAAGGAGAGAATTACCTGCTTTTGTGAGACCTGTTTCTTTCCCATGTTGAGGAGGAGGGAGAGCACAACTGGATGGACGGTCACTTCGGGGGGATGGGCAGAACAGGGCACACTCATACTTGCCACTGCTCAGGGAAAAAAAATCAGTATCAACATATGCCTAGAAGCAGGCGTACATCCTTGGTTACGGACAAAAAGCGGGTTTGTGGGACTAAGCACGACTGCTCTTTCAAAGAGCCAGCACAGGCACGACGGGCCGAATGGCCTCCTCTGTGCTGCAAGTTTCTATGATTCTATATCTACTTGGCTGTGAAGGTGTATGGTGTCACTGCCAGCTCCAGAGCGGGGCTCTCTACTGTCATCCCATTTCCCTGCTGTTTACCTTTTAGTTATTTTTCTTCAAGTGTTTATCTAATTTCCTGTTAAATGTTATGATTGACTTGGCTTCAATACTAACTGTGGGAATGCAGTTCATATTCTAATATCCCTTTGAGTGAACACTTTTTGCCCAAACTACTCCCTTTATGCTGCCAGTACTCCCCAGGACTGTGTCTCATTGTCACCCATTCACTGACCAGTGGCAATAATCTTTTGCTATTTACCTTCTCAAGGCTTTTCAAAATTTCTATTAGATCCCCTTATCTTCCTCTCCTCCAGTTAAGACAGTCCCAGTTTTTTTTAAGTTTATGGGAGAGAAATTTGTTATCGTCCCGTTTGGGGTGATAAATTTTGAAATCTTGAAAAATTAGCACCAAGCGCTAATGAATCTGAGGTTCCCCTAAATTGGCTGTTAGCGCTCCAGGAGAGAGCGTTTGAAGACCAGGACCTCAAACCCAGCACTAAGCTTATGGTCAACAGGGCAGCAGTGATACCTGCACTGCTGTATGCCTCAGAGACATGGACCATGTACAGCAGGCACCTCAAAGCACTGGAGAGGTACCACCAACGCTGCCTCCGCAAGATCTTGCAAATCCATTGGCAGGATAGGCGCACCAACGTCAGTGTTCTTGCTCAGGCCAACATCCCCAGCATCGAAGCTCTGACCACGCTCAATCAGCTCCGATGGACGGGTCACATTGTCCGCATGCCCGATACGAGACTCCCAAAACAAGCGCTCCACTCGGAGCTCCGGCACGGCAAGAGAGCCCCAGGTGGGCAGAGGAAACGCTTCAAGGACACCCTCAAAGCCTCCTTGAAAAAGTGTAACATCCCCACCGACACCTGGGAATCCCTGGCCCAAGACTGCACAAAGTGGAGGAGAAGCATCCGGGAAGGTGCCGAACACCTCGAGTCTCTTCGCCGGGAGCAAGCGGAAGCCAAGCACAGGCAGCGCAAGGAGCGCACGTCAACCCAAGCACCCCACCCACCCGCCCCTTCAACCACCGTCTGCCCCACCTGTGACAGAGACTGTAGGTCCCGCATTGGACTGATCAGTCACCTGCAACCTCATTTTTAATGTGGAAGCAAGTCATCCTCGGTTCCGAGGGACTGCCTAAGAAGAAAAGAATGCTGGAGCAGTAAGTCAAGTCCTAATGACCTCATTAGGGCGCTACCAGCAGAGCAATAATGAATTTCAGGTGCAATGCAATCAGGAATGATCCTTCACACTGGCTCGTTCCAACTATTAAAGGGGAGGTTGCATCATTGTGCAGATCCTCCTTATCAGCAGTGCTGGCTGTGAAGGCGACCTGCTAACAACTCAATCCCCTGATCGTGATGGCTGACCCCACTCCCAGGGACAGAGCTCGTCGTTTCACACACGAGGCATTGGAGGCATTGGTCGCGGGAGTGGAGCGAAGGAGGGCAGTGCTGTTCCTGGACACTGGAAGGATGCTATTGCCCCAGGTCTTCAGGGCAATGTGGAGGGAAGTGGCTCAGGAGGACTCGGCCAGTAGTGTGGGCGAACGCAGCCTGACACGTGCCGGAAGAAATTCAGCGACCTCACTCGGGTCGTCAAGGTGAGTACATGCTTCAACAGGTCCTACATACCACCATCTGAACCTCAGTCTGTGCACACTGCACAAACCACGACACCCCCACCACTCACCCACCAAGCATCTGCACCTACTCAAACTCACACCCACACCTCACACCTTGCCTACAATCATAGCTATTCAACTATGGCAGGCATACCTACCAAACACATAGCTGGATTCTGACACACACACATTTGTTTCTCTTGCAGGCCAAGATGGCTCACAATAGGAAGGAGCAGCAGAGAACAGGCAGGGGTGATGCACAGCTCCAGTAGCTCTCAGACCTGGAGGAGCGAGTGCTGCGACTCATTGGGCGCCAGATGGTGGGTGCATGGCCCTCGGCAGCCTTGACCACCTTGGGGGCAACAGCGGTATCTTCAGCCCCTCTACTTCTCTCATCCCACTTCCCCCTCACACCACAAGCCTTTCCCACTTTCCAGCGCATTATACTGTCTGAATTCCTTGCTCCCCACCTGCCCCCCTGCCCTCACCTTAACGCGACTCTTGTATCTTTATGCTTTCAGGTAATCAGCAACCAGGTGACCAGCCTGCCCCTGAGCCTCCCAGTGAGAGTGAGGCAGGAGAAGAGGAGGAGGAAGAAAGCACCGCGTCACTGCATGTCTCACCCACAGGCACCACCTCAGATACTGGGACTATGTGATCTTTAGAGGCAAGTTTATTAGAGGGGTCTGTTATGTTCATAAATAAATAGACATTTTCATTATGAACAGCTAGCTTGAGCTAGTCACTTTATTCAGCCATGTGGACTATGTACAGGCATCCATCTTGACTACTGCCTTCTGGGTAACCTAGTGCATCGTGGGTAGCCCACTCTTATATACATACAGCTCCACCTAGTGTACCATTCTAGAATGACATGTTACTGATCATTACATCCCCCTTCCTTAGAGGTTAAACAAAATCAATATCAATCAATCATAACGACATAAACATCTTCACAACAGTCAATACATTTTCAATATAGTTTTCTTTGTATTCAAAGATTAAGTCTATCAGGCTTTTTTACTTCACGTGTGGATCTTCTCAGCACAGGTAAGTCTGATGTGTTTTCATGAGAGCCTGTATGTGTGTTTGTGTTAGATTGTTCTGGTGGTGAGTGACAAGATTCAGTTGCGGCATTGTCATCGATTTGCTCTTGGATAGTCTCTTGTGTTTTTCGGAGGGAACGGCGGTTCCTCCTGAGAATCTGTCCTTCCTCAGTTCTAACAGTGTATGACCTTGGTCCTACTTCCTCAAGAACTGTAGCTTTCCTGTTCCATGCATCTGGATCCTCAATCCTGACAACATCATCCCTTGTTAATGGGTTCAGAGTTTTGGATGACTTGTCATAGTATGATTTCTGTTTCAGCTTTAACAGTTGAAGTCTCTGTCTCAGTTCCTTACTCTGCTTTTCTTTTGCACAGCAGGGTAGCGTGGTGCGCAACTTGTGACTCATTAGGAGTTCAGCAGGTGAAGAACGAGAGTCTAAAGTGAGGCTCGGTAGCTCAGCAGGGCGAGATAAGGATCAGACTTGCTTTCTGTCGCTTTCTTCAGTAGCTGTTTAAGAACTTGAACAGCTTTTTCTGCCTTACCATTTGACTGAGCATACAAAGGACTGGATGTGATGTGCTGAAAGTCATACTGTGCTGCAAACTGTTGCCACTCCTTACAGTTGAAGCACGGACCATTGTCGCTAACGGCAATCCTGGGAAATTACTCACTACAGAATCCATTGATTCATCTGGTCTGCTTATGGCACAGTTTATACGGTAGACTCTCTTGACCAGTTCTAAGTCCTCACAAGCTTTGTCACCTAGTAGTGAATCAAGTCCTTCAGCCACAACAGAAAACATGAGATGATGCACTTTGTCTTTGACTGTCACTTTAAGTCTGCATACACCTAAGCTATCTATTTTCTGTCCATTATAGTCCTTCAGTAGTACTGACTTTTTCTGTATTTTGGGCTTTTCTTTCATATTTTTAATGTCACTCATACTGATTAAGTTTGCTTTTGCCCCAGTGTCTAGTTTCAATGTAACTAATGCTCCATTTACCTGCAGTGGCATCATCCATTTGTCCTCTTTTATTGCATTAACTTTATGTTCAGCATTGTCCATTCCTGAGGGCTGCACATTTTTTGTATCCTTTTTGATATTGTCACATGACACCATTCCTACAGAAAATGTCTCACTTAAATCAGTGTCCTCAATCACATTGACTTGGACTTGTTGCCCTTTCTTTGTTTTTACTTTTGAAAAGCATTGTTTGGCAAAGTGATTCTTTCCATGACATTTTGTGCACATTTTTCCAAACGCTGGGCATTGTCGTGACTGGTGTTTGTAACCACAGCGTTTACAATTAAAAATTCCTTCCTCCGATTGCTTTTTTTTTCTGTTCTGCCCACGTTTCTTCCCCTTGTAGGACACAGCACCGACAGCAGCACTATCACTTACTACAATCGCATTATTATTAATTTCACTGAAGGTCTTCGCGTGCTTTTGAGCTAGCTCACTGGCTTGGCATATTTTCACAGCATTTTCCAATGTTAGTTCGGTTTCTCTCAACAGACGTTCCCTGACCTTTTTTATCATGAATACCAAACACAATCTGGACACGAATCATGGATGATTTCAGTTCAGAGAAATTACATGTCTGTGCTTTCAGTTTTAGATTGGTCATAAAGCTATCAAAAGTCTCATTTTGTTGCTGTGTCTGTGAACGGAACACGTGCCTCTCATAGGTTTCGTTCTTTTTGGGAGAACAATGTGTATCAAACTTCTTTAGCACATCTTCCAATTTTTCTCTGTTCTCCTCTTGATCAAATACAAATGTATTAAATACCTCTATCACCTGCGGGCCTGCAACCGTAAGCAGAAACGCTATTTTCCTTGCATCTAGCTTCGTACCGAACCCGATGGCAGCAATGTAGAGTTCGAATTGTTGTTTGAAAGTCCGCCAATTGCAGTCGACATTCCCTGTGAGTTTCAAACCCTCCGGTGGCTTCAAATTCTCCATGTCGTATTTCACAATATTCAGCAGATTTGACCAATCCTGGTACCATGTTATGTTCATAAATAAATAGACATTTTCATTATGAACAGCTAGCTTGAGCTAGTCACTTTATTCAGCCATGTGGACTATGTACAGGCATCCATCTTGACTACTGCCTTCTGGGTAACCTAGTGCATCATGGGTAGCCCATTCTTATATACATACAGCGCCACCTAGTATACCATTCTAGAATGACACATTACTGATCATTACAGGGTCTGCACTGGGTGATGCACTGGGGATGAGTGGGCTGCAGCAAGGCCATGGGGAAAGGGTAGCTCGGGAGTCAGCTCCCCGGAGGATGAGTTTGCGTGCGAGTTCTGCTGCACAGGGCTCAGATGAGGACCTCGATGGGGAGGCATTCACAAAAAGGCTGATGGGCATGCACACAGAGATGATAGGTGCAATGGCAAGGGTGCCCGAGAGCCTGTTGGCAATGGTAAGGAGCATGGAGGAGTCCACCTCCAACATTGCACAGAGCTCTGCACACACCATGGTGCCCATTCTTGGCAGTCTGCAATGGATAGTGAACTCCCTGAGAGACCGTGGGGACCCAGACCTGATGCTGCGTGCGATGGGCGATGAGGCAGCATCCATTGCAGCACTGGCAGAAGCCACGCAACGTCTTAGTGCTGTAATGCAGTCAATGGTTGATGCCATCCAGTCTCAGACTGCTCTCATGCAGTCTCAGCTTGATGCAACGCAAGCTCTGACTGCTGCTATCGTCACTGGGTCCACCACAGTCCACCGGGGATCTCACGGTGTCGCAGCAGCCCAGCAATCTGTGATGCAGCAGATTGCTAGGGATGCTGAGGTGCGGCACTGGAGGAGTGGCAGTGTGTCAGTCGAGCAGGAACCTGCTGTCCTCTCTCAGGATGACAGCATTCCTGCACCCACCACTGCCACTCCACCATTGCCCTTGCCACTGCCTGTCATCCAGCCAGCCCAGAGGTGCCGCAACGTATAGGCCCAGAGCTGGCCGAGGGTGTCCTGCAAGGCCATCAGTAGTCTCTGGCACCGACACTCAGCAGCCTTCCCCCAGCCCTGCTGCAGCCACTAAGGACAGACTATGTAGGAGCACTAGATTAGGAAAAGGCACTGTAAAGAGGGCAAGTAAGGGTTTGCACAAGGGTCATTAGTTAATATTGTTGTTGTATATATGTGGTTACTGATTGTGTATAAATTTATAATTGTAATGTTGCAGAAATGGTGCTGTGTCTCATTTCAGCTTTGGGGTGTGATATGGAATGAGAAATTGATGGAATGATGGGGACTGGATGAGCAACCGGGAAGTGGCCTTGAAGTTATTTGAACCGCAGTCTGATGAGGCGGTCATGGAACGCCCTTCCATATGACCGATGGAGTGGCTGGATCCTCCATCGCTGGTATTCGTGCTCCTGTTCTTCCTCCTCCTCATCCTCCTCCTCCCCCTCCTCTACCTCCTCCTGAGGTGGTGCGGCTATGCCTGGAGGCAATGGCTGAGCCCTCATGATGGCCAAGTTTTGCAGCATGTGGCAGACGACGAAATGCGACACCCGCTTAGCCAAGTATTGGAGGGCTCCTCCCAAGCGGGCAAGGCAGCGGAACCGTTGCTTGAGCACTCCGATGGTCTGCTCAATGATGTTCCTGGTGGCAGCATGGCTCTCATTATATGAGTGCTGGGCAGGAGCGTTGGGGTTGCAGAGGGGAGTCATGAGCCAGGTGGAGAGCGGTTAGCCCTTGTCTCCCAGCAGCCATCCGCTCACTTGATGTGGTGGCTGGAAGAGTGCTGGCACATCGGTCTGGCGTAGGATGAAGGCATCGTGGCTGCCACCAGGATAGCGGGCACTAACGGTGAGGATGCGCTGTGTGTGGTCGCACACCAACTGCACATTAAGTGAGTGGTAGCCTTTGCGGTTACATAATACTTCAGGATTGTTATGAGCTGCCTGCAAAGCGACATGGGTGCAGTCAATGGTGCCCTGCACCATGGGGAAGCCCGCTATCCTGGCCAAGCCACATGCACGCTCGCGCTGCTTCTCTCTGGTCATGGGGAAGGAAATTGTTTTTTTATTCATTCATGGGATGTGAGCGTCGCTGGCAAGGCCAGCAGTTATTGCCCATCCCTAGTTGCCCTTGAGAAGGTGGTGGTGAGCCGCCTTCTTGAACCGCTGCAGTCCGTGTAGTGAAGGTACTCCCACAGTGCTGTTAGGGAGGGAGTTCCAGGATTTTGACCCAGCGACGATAAAGGATCGGCGATTTACTTCCAAGTCAGGATGGTGTGTGACTTGCAGGGGAACTTGGAGGTGGTGGTGTTCCCATGCACCTGCTGCCCTTGTCCATCTAGGTGGAAGAGGTCGCGGGTTTGGAAGGTGCTGCCGAAGAAGCCTTGGTGAGTTGCTGTAGTGCATCTTGTAGATGGTACACACTGCAGCCACGGTGCACCGGTGGTGGAGTGAGTGAATGTTTAAGGTGGTGGGTGGGGTGCCAATCAAGCGGGCTGCTTTGTCTTGGATGGAGTCGAGCTTCTTGAGTGTTGTTGGAGTTCGAGATCTGGCTGCAGGAGGTGCCAGCGCTCATCCGACTGCATACTGCCTCCTCTACCTGTCGTTGCTAATGGCAGGCACTCAGGCAGGGGCCGAAAGTGAATTTCAGAGCCGGGGCCCTGCGCACCTGGATGACGTCATAATCTCCGGGCGCAGGAGATCATGGCGCTAGTGGTTACCTCCACCTCAATTTCGCGGGCGTTGGTACTATCGCCACGTCCATCCGCAAAGCTGGTAGTGCCCTGTTAGCGCCCCCCAGAGGCACTAATGGGAGGTGCTAAGGTGCCCAATTTCTCCCCCTATAGCTTCTCATCTTTGGTATTATCATAGTGAATGTAAGCTCCACCTTTTCCATGGCTCGAATATCCTTTATAATATGGTGTCAGCCGTGGCTCAGTGGTAGCACTCTCACCTCTGAGTCAAAAGGGGACAATTGCCACTAGAGAGATTTGAGCACAAAGTCTAGGCTGATGCTGTAATGCAGTACCAAAGTAGTGCTGCACTGGTGCTGTCTTTTGGATGAGACGTCAAACCGAGGCCCCGTCTGCCATCTCAGGTGGACAAAAAAGATTCCATGGCACTATTTTTCAAAGAAGAGCAGGGGAGTTCGCCCCGGTGTCCTGGCCAATATTTATCCCTCAACCAACATCACTAAAACACAGATTATCTGGGCATTATCACATTGCTGTTTGTGGGATCTTGCTGTGTGCAAATTGGCTGCCACATTTCCTTCATTACAACAGTGACGACACTTCAAAAGTATTTCATTGGCTGTAAACCACTTTGGGACATCCTGAGGTCGTGAAAGGTGCTATATAAATGCAAGGTTACCAGAGGACACAGATTTAAGGTAGTTGGCAAAAGAACCACAGGCGACATACAGAAACATTTTTTTCTGCAGCAAGTTATTAAGATCTGGAATGCACTGCCTGAAAGGGCAGTGGAAGCAGATTCAATAGTAACTTTCAAAAGGGAATTGGATAAATACTTGAAGGGAAAAAATGATGGGAATAGAGCAGGGGAGTGGGACTAATTGGATAGCTCTACCAAGGAGCCGGCACAGGCACGATGGGCTGAAGGGCCTCCTTCCATGCTGTATCATTCTATGAAGTAGTTTCTTTAAAATGGGATACAGTCAGACTGTGGCGCAACCAATGTCTTCTAATGATTCATCATCATGATTCCTCATCATCGCCGTGATATTTTCTTCACTGGCCCATATACAAAACCTGTGATATCAGCTGAAACCCTGAATCGATGTGTGAAAGGGGTTCTGCCAAATTTACAGCAGCTGATCGGGAGAATCCCTGAGGAAATTTCCAGCAAAGGAAACCCTCAATTACAGCTAGCTTACACCAATCTTTAAATCACATTTATTCCATCTATGTAAAGCCACAACAAATACTGATGTTTCCCCTATTTAATGTAGTCAGAATGGTTAGTACCTCTGCTGTTTCATCACTAATCTCCTTCAATATTCTGGAGTGTAGACCATTTGGGTCTAGTGACTTGTCAACTTTAAGCCCCAGTAACAATTTTAAAACTGCTTCCTTTTGAAAATTCCAACTGTTAGTTGTTCTCTATGTCCTCTTCTGGTACTGTTGCGGTTCTTCCTTCATCTCCTCTGTAAATGCAGAGGCAAAATATTTGCTAAGTATCTTTGCCATTCTTTCATTCCCTTTCTTTGCCTTGTGCCTTGCTGGGTTTGCAATTCACCTAATAATGACTATGCATGTACATGAGTTGATTCTGAAATATATCCAAACTGCATAGTACGGACAGGTGTGTTTACCTTGCATGTTCGATTATTAGAGTGCTCTGCTATTGCAGTGCGCCATCTGGTGTCTGGTTCAAGAAGTACGGAAACTTGTCTGAAGAGCAAACAAGTCCAAACTGTGGAGGCAGCGAATCAAACGTCCACAACTAGACACAGTCTACAAAATTACAGAAGTAAAAGTTTGTATTTAAGATCCTGATTAAATAATGAATGTTATATTTCCTGGAAGTGGTACTAAAACCATGAGTAAGGAAAGGAATAGTTCTGAAAAGCTTCTGAGTTTGATTCCTGGTGGTGTGGTGGAGTAAGTGCGTTGACCTGTCACCTCTGGGATCGAGGTCTGTATCCGATTCAGATGGTGCAGCAATGGTAACATTTTAAAAGGGTCTGGGATAGTGCTAATTCACTTCCTAGTGAGTGCAGGCTCACAGCACAAAAAATAGCTCATAATTCAGCATAAATTAGCAGTCTAATTCAGAGGGCTGATGGCTGATGTGAGGATTGGAAACATCACACTCGTGCTTTTCTGATTTGGGGATTCAGGCACATTGTTGGGGTTTTTCTCTGCATCTGTCCAATTCTTTACCTGACCTAGGGGTGCTTGGTGCTGACACTAGGAGCAAAACATAACAAGTGGAACATTTCCAGCACCAACATCTCTTTTCCCAATCAACAAAAATACCTTACCACTTGAGATGTCCTTTCATCAGTAAACCATCCCAAACACGCTGTATTAATACACTTTCAGAATAAATGCTACCTGTTCAGATATATCCAAGGCACACCTTTCCCGTACCAATATGTTCTACTCATAGTGTATCACTCTGGGACCCATTGGACATCCTCTTGTATAATATTCCTCTATACTGAAACACTCCCTGTTACTGGGGCGTTAACACTCTAAACAAGCAGTAAATGTAAACTTAAAGAGGAATGATTTTCAGACGAGGGTTTGTGGTTGGATTCTTCATCAGTAGATTCTACTCCTTGGAGGAAATGGAAGGAGTGTTTTAGGACCATGTCTACATTAAAGAATGGGGAGAATATTCCACCTTTATCCCTCATAGCATTGTTCCTATGCCAAGTTCACAAAGAATAGTGGCCCCCAATATTCCTTCCTCCCCAACCATAGTGTAGGCTGGGCAGTGCACTTTTTGCAAGTGCCTAACTTGACCTCAGCGGTGTTAGGCTGTATTTTGCATTTCAACTCATTTAAATGGCCTGGGCAGGCTCTGGGCGGGAGTACCACCTGACAGTCAGCACGCTCACCAGAGGGGGGTGAGAAATTGTGCACTGCAGAGGCACTTCCTGGCACACTTTAGGTCTGCTGGCTGCTGTTGGAAACAGCACCACATGGCCTCCAGCCTTGTATTGGAGCCCTACTGCACTCTAGATGGTTAAAAAGACTTGTTTGAAGTTCCAGGAAGTTACTGGCAGGCTCTCTAATCTGAAGGGGCAGCTTTACATCCTCACAGGTTTTCTTTGGTGATCTTTATTTCTGGCATCCACCAGGCAGAGTCCTCAGAACATGACACGTGAAGCATGATTACATCACTCTCATGTAATTTCCATCAAATTTAAATGCTCCAACTTGTTCAGCTTCCTCTCACATCAGGAATGCCCCAGGAAATGCACACTACCGATCCCTGCCCCTTTCTCTTCTGCCTAACACCCCAGAAACTGGCATACACGTGGCATTGGGTTGGTAAAAATCAGCCCATTTCCTCTCTACCTCACTAACACTATCCTCGTGTACAGTACATTTCCTACATTACAAAAGTGACTACACTTCAAAAGTACTTAATTAGCTGTAAAGCATTTGGGATATCCTGAGGTCATGAAAGGCACTATATAAATGTAAGTCTTTCTTTCTTTATACAACGAGTATGTTATCTCTTATCCCTGACAATGATGCTCCTATGTATAGTACATAAGAGCATAAGAAATAGGAGCAGGATAGGCCATTTGGCCCCTCGAGCCTGCTCCACCATTCAATAAGATCATGGCTGATCTTCTACCTCAACTCCACTTTCCTGCACTATTCATATATTCCTTGCTTCCCTTAGTATCCAAAAATCTATCGATCTCTGTCTTGAATATACCCAATGACTGAGCCTCCATAGCCCTCTGGGATAGAGAATTCCAAAGATTCACAACCCTCTAAGTGAAGACATTTCTCCTCATCTCAGTCCTAAATGGCTGACCCCTTATTCTGAGACTGTGACCCCTAGTTCTAGACTTCCCAGCCAGGGGAAACATCCTCCCTGCATCTACCCTGTTAAGCCCCTTTAGAATTTTATACATTTCAATGCGATCACATCTCATTCTTCTAAACTCTAGAGAATATAGGCCGAATCTACTCAATCTCTCCTCATAGGACAATCCCCCCATCCCAGGAACCAGTCTGGTGAACCTTCGTTGCACTCCCTCTATGGCAAGTATGTCCTTCCTTAGGTAAAGAGACCAAAGCTGTACACAATACTCCAGGTGTGGTCTCACCAAGGCCCTATATAATTGCATTAAGACTTCGTGGCCTAGAAATTCAGTCGCGTTTGCGCCCACTTATGGGCTATAGAGTGGTTTGCGCCGGAAGCTTTTTCGCGCCCGAAATTCAGTTGGTCCGTAACATCGACGTTAGCTGGTAGCGCTGCGCCGGCACCGATGACGTCATCGGTGTGCGCAGCGCCCCGGTTCCAATGCAATTCCGGTCCGACCGCCAAATTCAGTTGCGGCCGCCTCTCCCGTGGCGGCCGCAAACAGCGTTTGCAAAACGGTGCCTTGCAGCTCCGAGAGGCCGGCGCATAAAGGTGGAGGGGTGGCTGGCCGCTTTCCCGGCGGCCGCCTGGCCGCACCTCCCTCCCCGGACTCCTGCACCACCCCCCCGCGGCATTGGTGTGTCACTCCCGCGAGCCCGGCACTTCTCCGTGGTGCCAGGCTCATTTGCCGGGGGAATCCAGCGGCGATCTCACGGCTGCAGGCAGCTCCTCCTTAAGAGAAGGAGGAGGCCTGCAGTACCCCAGCCTGCCGCACCGCATCGGGTGCCGCAGCGGCAGCTGGACGCCTGAAACTGACATTCTTCGCCCCAAACGAGGCGGCCAAACCCTCCAATAGCGCCCGCCTCCGTGTTGGGGCGGCGCAACTGAATTTCAGGTGGGCGCTACGGGAATCCGGCCGAGCGCTAAATTTCGGGCGCTAAAGACCTGGCGGGGCTATACCTAATTTCTAGGCCCTTTACTCTTATACTCCAATCCTTTAATAATAAAGGCCAACATACCATTTGCTTTCCTAATTGCTTGCTGTACCTGCATGGTAACTTTCTCTGATTCGTGTACAAGGACACCCAGGTCCCTCTGAATACCAACATTTAAAAAATATTCTGCTTTTCTATTTTTCCTACCAAAGTAGATGACTTCACATTTTTCCACATTATATTCCATCTGCCATATTCTTGCCCACTCACTTAACCTGTCTATATCCCTTTGCAGCCTCTTTGCATCTTCCTCACAACTTACTTTCCCACCTAGCTTTGTATCGTTAGCAAACTTGGATACATTACACTCGGTCCCCTCATCTAGGTCATTAATATAGATTGTAAATAGCTGAGGCCCAAGCACTGACCCTTGCGGTACCCCACTAGTTACAGCCTGCCAACCCGAAAATGACCCGTTTATTCCTACTCTCTGTTTTCTGTCCGTTAACCAATCCTCCATCCATGCTAATGTATTACGCCCAATCCCATGAGCCCTAATTTTATGTAATAACCTCTTTTGTGGCGCCTTATCGAATGTTTTTTGAAAATCCAAATACACTACATCCACTGGTTCCACCTTATCTACCCTGCTAGTTACAACCTCAATAACATAGGAACATAGGAACAGGAGTAGGCCATTCAGCCCCTCGAGCCTGTTCCGCCATTCAATGAGATCATGGCTGATCTGCGATCTAACTCCATATACCCACCTTTGGCCCATATCCCTTAATACCTTTAGTTAACAAAAAGCTATCAATTTCTGATTTAAAATTAACAATTGATCTAGCATCAATTGTCATTTGCAGAAGAGAGTTCCAAACTTCTACTACCCTTTGTGTGTAGAAGTGTTTCCTAAACTCTAACAGATTTGTCAAACACGATTTCCCTTTCATAAATCCGTGTTGACTCTGCCCAATCATATCATTTTCTAAGTGTCTTGTTACCACATCCCTAATAATAGATTCTAGCATTTTCCCTATTACTGATGTCAGGCTAACAGGTCTATAGTTCCCTGTTTTCTCTCTCCCTCCTTTCTTGAATAGCAGGATTACATTTGCTACCTTCCAATCCGTGGGGACCATTCTAGAAACTAGGGAATTCTGGAAGATCAACACCAATGCATTCACTATCTCTGAAGCCACCCCTTTTAATACCCTATGATGTAGGCCATCAGGTCCAGGAGATTTGTCAGCTTTTAGTCCCATTAATTTCTCCAGTACTATTTCTTTACTAATACTAATTTCTTTAAGTTCCTCATTCTCACTAGCCCCTTGGTTCCCTACTATTTCCGGAATGTTTTTTGTGTCTTCTTCTGTGAAGACAGATACAATGGGGGAAAAATTCAGTATCGCCCGGTTTGGGGCGCCATTATCGGCCGTGCGCAAAGTTTAGCACCTGGCGCTAATTATCGCCTCCGATAGCAAACTTGGCGGTGATTGGAGCACTAAATCAGGCGCTTCACATCTGTCTTAAGGCGCAAAGGCCAAGGAGCGAGGCGCTAACTCACAGCGCTGGTGAAGCTCATGTGAGGGACTAGAGTCCTGGCGAATCATATAACTAGGGCTGTAGAGAGGGCTTTAAACTAATTAGTGGGGGGGAGGTTGCTAGAGATCAAATAATAGAAATGACAACAGAGAAGGTCATAGACTTAGGTAGCAGTGGGGGAATTAAAAAACAGAATGTGTCAGGAAGGGACAGAAGGTATGGAGTAAAAAGTAAAGTACTAAAAAGGGAAAAAACAGGAACTAAGTGTTACAAAACATATTTGAAAGTTCTTTATCTGAATGCACGTAGCATTCGTAACAAAATGAATGAGTTAACGGCACAAATAATGACATATGGGTATGATCTTGTGGCCATTACAGAAACATGGCTGCAGGGTGACCATGACTGGGAATTAAACATACCAGGTTATTTAACAATCAGGAAGGACAGGCAGGAAGGGAGAGGAGGTGGGGTGGCTATGTTAATAAAGGAAGGAATCACTATAATACAGAGAAATGATATTGGGTCAAAGGAGCAGGATAGTGAAACAGTTTGGGTGGAGATAAGGAATAATAAGGGGAAAAAAACACTAGTGGGTGTAGTCTATAGGCCTCCAAACAGTTGTAACTCTGTTGGACGGAGTATTAATCAGGAAATAGTTGAGGCTTGTAATAAGGGAACAGCTATAATTATGGGGGATTTTAATTATCATATTAACTGGACAAATCAAATTGGGCAGAGCAGCCTTGAGGATGAGTTCATTGAGTGTATTAGGGATGGGTTTCTTGAGCAGTATGTAACTGAACCGACCAGGGGGCAAGCAACCTTAGATTTGGTCCTGTGTAATGAGACAGGATTAATTAAAAATGTCCTAGTAAAGGATCCCCTTGGAATGAGTGACCATAACATGGTTGAGTTCCATATTCAATTAGAGGGTGAGAAGGTTGGATCTCAAACAAGCGTGCTGAGCTTGAATAAAGGAGACTATGAAGGTATGAGAGCGGAATTGATTAGAGTGGACTGGGAAAATAGATTAAAGGGTAAGACGGTACATGATCAGTGGTGTACATTTAAGGAGTTATTTTACAACTTCCAAAAAAAATATATTCCACTGAGGAAAAAAGGGTGTAAAAGAAAAGATAGCCATCCGTGGCTAAGTAAAGTAATTAAGGATAGTATCCGACTAAAAACAAGGGCATATAAGGTAGCCAAATCTAGTGGGAGGATGGAAGATTGGGAAGTCTTTAAAAGACAGCAAAAAATAACTAAAAGATTGATTAAGAAACGGAAGATAGATTATGAAAGTAAATTAGCAAAAAATATAAAAACAGACAGTAAAAGTTTCTATAGTTATATAAAAAGAAAAAGGGTGGCTAAAGTAAATGTTGGTCCCTTAGAGGATGAGACCAGGAAATTAATGGTGGGAAACATGGAGATGGCAAAAACACTGAACAATTATTTTGTATCAGTCTTTACAGTAGAGGACACAAAGAATATCCCAACACTGGACAAACAGGGGGCTCTAGGGGGGGAGGAACTAAATACGATTAAAATCACTAAGGAAGTGGTACTTGGTAAAATAATGGGACTCAAGGCAGATAAATCCCCTGGACCTGATGGCTTGCATCCTAGGGTCTTGAGGGAAGTAGCGGTAGGGATTGTGGATGCATTGGTAATAATTTTCCAAAACTCACTGGACTCAGCAAAGGTCCCGGCAGATTGGAAAACTGCTAATGTAACACCCTTATTTAAAAAGTGTAGTAGGCAGAAGGCTGGAAACTATAGACCTGTTAGCCTAACATCTGTGGTTGGTAAAATGTTAGAGTCCATTATTAAGGAGACAGTAACGGGACATTTGGATAAACATAATTTAATAGGACAAACTCAGCGTGGTTTCATGAAGGGGAAGTCATGTTTGACAAATTTGCTTGAGTTTTTTGAGGAAGTAACATACAGGGTGGATAAAGAGGAACCAGTGGATGTAGTGTATTTAAACTTCCAAAAGGCATTTGACAAGGTGCCACACAAAAGATTATTGCTCAAGATAAAAAATCACGGAATTGGGGGTAATATTCTGGCGTGGGTGGAGGATTGGCTCTCTAACAGAAAGCAGAGAGTTGGGATAAATGGTTCGTTCTCAGATTGGCAACCAGTAACTAGTGGTGTTCCGCAGGGGTCAGTGCTGGGTCCCCAACTCTTTACAATCTATATTAACGATTTGGAGGAGGGGACCGAGTGTAACATATCAAAGTTTGCAGATGATACAAAGATGGGAGGGAAAGTAGTGAGTGAGGAGGACATAAAAAACCTGCAAAGGGACATAGACAGGCTAAGTAAGTGGGCAGAGATTTGGCAGATGGAATACAATACTGGAAAGTGTGAGGTTATGCACTTTGGCAGGAAAAATCATAGAGCAAGTTATTATCTTAATGGCAAGAAACTGGAAAGTACTGTAGTACAAAGAGATCTGGGGGTCCTGGTGCACGAAACTCAAAAAGTTAGTATGCAGGTGCAGCAAGTGATCAAGAAGGCCAATGGAATGTTGGCTTTTATTGCTAGGGGGATGGAATATAAAAACAGGGAGGTATTGCTGCAGTTGTACAAGGTATTGGTGAGACCGCACCTGGAATACTGCATACAGTTTTGGTGTCCATACTTAAGAAAAGACATACTTGCTCTCGAGTCAGTACAAAGAAGGTTCACTCGGTTAATCCCGGGGATGAGGGGGTGGTCATATGAGGAGAGGTTGAGTAGATTGGGACTCTACTCATTGGAGTTCAGAAGAATGAGAGGCGATCTTATTGAAACATATAAGATTGTGAAGGGGCTTGATCGGGTGGATGCGGTGAGGATGTTCCCAATGATGGGTGAAACTAGAACTAGGGGGCATAATCTTAAAATAAGGGGCTGCTCTTTCAAAACTGAGATGAGGAGAAACTTCTTCACTCAGAGGGTGGTAGGTTTGTGGAATTTGCTGCCCAGGAAAGCTGTGGAAGCTACATCATTAAATAAATTTAAAACAGAAATAGATAGTTTCCTAGAAGTAAAGGGAATTAAGGGTTACGGGGAGCGGGCAGGAAATTGGACATGAGTCTGGGTTTGGAATGGTCATGGCCCTGTGGGTAGTGGAGTGGACCCAGGGGCCGTGTAGCCTGGTTCTGCTCCTACTGTGTTCTAATTCTGTGTTAGATTTCAGGAGATGGTTTTATTCCTGTTCCTGGCTGGGGTGGAGATCGCCTTTACAGAAGGTAACTACTGTAGAAAATATAGGGACAGAGTGATCTCCTGGAAGAATTTCGATCGCCTAGATGGGTCGGAGAGGAATTACCCAGATTTTTTTCTCCCAAATTGGCCATTGGGTCTTTATCTGGTTTTTCGCCTCTCCCGGGAGATCACATGGGTTCGGGTGGATGCAGAGTGATAGAAGATTTGAGGTTAGGATCAGATCAGCCATGATCTTATTGAATGGTGGAGCAGGCTCGAGGGGCCGATTGGCCTACTCCTGCTCCTATTTCTTATGTTCTTATGTTCTTATGTGATGTCAGTCAGCAATGGAACACTGCCACCGGCCAATTCCTAAAGGGGAGTTCTGATGAATGGTCATCGACCTGAGACGTTAACTCTGTTTCTCTCTTCACAGATGCTGCTTGACCTGCTGAGTTTCTCCAGCATTTTCTGTTTTTATCTTAAAGTGGAGGGTTGATCTTGGTCTCCATCTACATCCTGCTCATTGCAGCCTTGAATCTCGGCCTGGAGAGACCTGTACATCAAATCTGCTGGAAAGATCAATGGAGAGACCCAGGGAAAGAGCTTAGAGTGCAGCCCCCACGGTCTCTTCTAAATAGATACAAGGAAGGGCAAATCAAAATGAACCTGCAAAGTGCTGCTCAGTATGCAAAACTCCTTCACACAGTGTTGAATCTCTCCAGAAGTCTCTCTCTCTCTCTCTCAGAATGCGTGGTGCAAAAATGTCACCAACAAAAAAAGGCAGGAAGCGGTCGCCTTTAAATAGCGCTCCCCCAGTCCCTTCCTGACTGCAAAACGCTCCCCTCAACCTGTCGTTGCTAGCGGCAGGCGGTAAGGCAGGGGACGCCACTCAATATCCAGTCTGGGGCGTTGCGCACTCGACTGACTCCACAATCTGCCGGCGCAGGAGATCGTGGCGGTAGTGTTTAGCGCCACCGCAAAATGTCTAGTTAATTTCGCGAGCAGCGCAAACATCGCCGCGACCGTGTGCTAGTTGCTTTGCGCCCCATTAGTGCCCTCTTAAGGGAGGCGCAAACAACTGAATTTTTCCCCCAATGTATTTGCTTAATGTCTTTGCCATTTCCTTATACCCCATTATAATTTCTCCTGTCTCTGCCTGTGACCCACGTTTACTTTCGCCAATCTCTTCCTTTTTACATACCTATAGAAGCTTTTACAATCTGTTTTATGTCTCTTGCTTGTTTACTCTCATATATTCTATTTTCCCTCTCTTTATCAATTTCTTGGTCATCCTTTGCTGAATTCTAGAATCCTCCCAAACTTCAGGCTTACTACTCTTTTTGGCAACATTACAGGTAGACTACCCTTTATCCGGACTTCCGAAAACCGAAACCCTCTAAAAACCGAAGGTTTTTTCGTTCAGCGTAAGTCGTGCGTACGAACGAAAAAACCTTCGGTTTTTAGAGGGTTCCGGTTTCGGAAGTTCGGATAAAGGGTAAGTCGTGCGCACGACCCCCCGCCGACCCCCCCGGCCCCGACCCCCCCGCGGACCCCGCCGGCCCCGACAACCGCCGACCCCACCAGCCCCGACAACCGCCGACCCCCCCGCGGGCCTCGACAACCGCCGACCCCGCCAGCCCCGACAACCGCCGACCCCCCCGCGGGCCCCGACAACCGCCGACCCCCCCGCGGACCCCGCCGGCCCCGACCCCGACTGACTTACGCTGAGCGTCAGCGTAAGTCGTGCGCACGACCCCCCGCCGACCCCCCCCCGCGGACCCCCGCCGACCCACCTTCCGAAATCCGAAATTCTCCTTTATCCGAAACTCGGCTGGTCCCGAGGTTTTCGGATAAAGGATAGTCTGCCTGTATAAGCCTCTTCCTTTAATCTAATGTGTCAGTTTTTTTAATGTTGAAGCAGACTCATTTGTAGATCAAGTGTATTCTTCTCAATCATTAAGTAAGATATTAGCCATTTCTAACACAAGTGGATAAGGTGTGAACGGCAGTATCTAGTTAATCTGATAGTTTGTTTGATTTTCACGCCTGATCACAACTATCATTCATGTCTGTTTCAGAAGTCTGAGTTGAAGTTGGTGGGTTCAAGTCCCACTCCAGAGACTTGAGCATAAATCTAGGCTGACACTCCAGTGCAGTACTGAGGGAATGCTGCACTGTTGGAGGTGCCGTCTTTCAGATGAGACGTTAAACCGAGGCCCCCATCTGTCCTCTCAGGTTGACGTAAAAGATCCCATGGCACTATTTTGAACAAGAACAGGGGAGTTATCCCCGGTGTCCTGGCCAATATTTATCCCTCAATCAACATTACTAAAAAACAGATTATCTGTTCATTATCAAATTGCAGTTTGTGGGAACTTGCTGTGTGCAAATTGGCTGCCACGTTTCCTACATTACAACAGTAATTACACTTCAAAAAGTACTTCTTTGGCTGTAATGCAATTTGGGACATCCAGTGGTCGTGAAAGGCGCTATATAAATGCAAGACTTTCTTTCTTTGTTTTGAGTCAAGAAATAAAATGACCATTTTCATTCCAGGAATCATGAATTTAATTATCCTTTTAGAATAAAGTTCCTGTATCGTGGATGATTTGCATATCAAACATTATGATTGCTCTCATGTAGCTAGCTTGTCTCTGTGACTATTCTCTGGACAGTTTTGTGTATTCAGTACCCTGATTTTCTAAGAACCCAGAAAATACAATCCCAGAATCACAGACGCTACAAATTCAGCTTTATCATAAAAAGTTTGATGTAAAACATACTTTCGTTTTGCTTAAATTTCATGGTGGAAATCTATCCTCATCAAGGTGGAGGATTGTCAACATTGGGAATGGAACATTGTTCCATTTTTTACACCAGGCATTTAGCTTCATCTGAAACCACACTGCCATTTTCCTGCCATCGTTAACCCATTTAATATAACCAAACTACTACTATGTTAAAATAGTACACAAAGGAATTTTACACAAATGCATTAATCAGTGCACTAGCAGAGGAAAATAAACCCTATTGTCTCAATTTCAAACACTCCAAAGTGAAGTGTAACACAGGTTAGATGCTGGATAAAGTTCCCTCTACTCTGCCCCAAGAATGTACTACAAAAGTTCATGCCCTACTAAACTATGGTGACATTTTTCCGTTTCCCACATCAGCCATTCTTGTTACTTGTCCAACTCAGATTAATAACTTAATGGCCTGTAATTTGCAGTCAGCGGCGAAGCAAAGGTGTTTGCCGCTGGCCCCGAAGTAAGCTTCCCACAAAGATCTCACGATCTCTGTGACAAGAAGTTTGGCTTTTCTGACGTGCAGTTGAGATCAGTGTAGTTTAGTGGGAATCCCTAATGCTGTGACGTCAACAAGCTGTCTAAGCAGCCAATCACAATGCAGAATTCTCACAGACCGCGAACAGGAGGTGAGTAAGCTCCTTTGATTTTAACATATTAAAAATGTTATAGAGAGCAAAACAAAGATTGGAGCTCTCACTTGTGGAAAAGGTAAACCTGAAATAAAGATGAAAAAACTTATTTTAAAAATAATTTTAAAATGTTTTTAAAGTTTCTTAAAACTTTTAGTTTTTATTAAAATGTATAAATTTAACACGTCGCAAAATTAAAATCAGTTTTTCAGGCCCAGTCAATATGCTGTTAAAACCCCAGTTACACCTAATCCAAAGTCAATTACTGTTTAATTAAGGGTTCATGCTCACCTGGAAATGGGTTTACAATGTCACAGCCCCATTTCACTTTTGGATCCTTACAGCTAGAATACAGTGGCCTTTTATAACCTCAGTCTGACTATCTTCAGATCCCAGTACTGGAGGTGAAAGGAGAGTTTACTCATCCACTGCACCACCTCTCATGAGCAGCTCTGCACTTAACTATACAAAACAGTGGACTAAGCAGATATCTTGGTGATGTCTTGCAACAAATATCAGGGGGGGAGGGGAGTAATATAATAATAAATACCAGAACTAGTTTTTTAATTGCCATTTGCCAGAGGTGGACTTTTGCTACTTGCTGCATTGCACATCTTCACCTGATATCTGACATTTAAGGGTTAAAAAGGACTGTTTTTATATGCCCTGTTTAATTAAATGTTTCTGATTCAAAGTACAGAGCGATGACGTACAGGGGAAAAAACATGTCAGAGACAGTAAAAAAGTTAACTCCCCAAATGACTACTAGATGTGTGGGAATTACAGAACCACTGAAATATGGTAGATTTGAGAAATTGCCGCACTGTCTGATGTAACATCACCTGATTTAATGTAACTAATGTAATATAATTACTGTCAAATTTCTGAGAGAAAAGTATGCTGCCAAGATTTTGCCTCATCACAGAACTGAGGTAGCTGAGGAGAGAAGGAGTTCAACCCTTGGCTGCTACAGATCCCTACAGGACTGCTCTACTGTCCAGTACAGTGTTTTACGTATATATTGTATATACAGAATAATGAGATATATTGCAGCAAAACAACAACATTGAGGTCTGTTGATTGTTAGCATCATTTTAACTCTGAGATGTGTGACTGCCCTAAACATATTGTTTTATTGAATAAAAAAGAAAGACTTGCGTTTATATAGTGTCTTTCGTGACCTCGGGACGTCCCAAAGTGTTTTACAACCAATGAAGTACTTTTTGAAGTGTAGTCACTGTTGTAATATAGGAAACGCAGCAGCCAATTTGCACACAGCAAGCTCCCAAAAAGAGCAATGTCATCATCATAGTTATATAATAGGACATAGAGTTGTTTGGAGCTGTTGGGGGGGGGGGGGGACAGTTTTAGTTCATTTTTGCCTTTTCTCTTCTGCCACTGGGAACTGTCCTGTGAACAACAACTGATCCAATTGCTTGATCTGGCCATAAATAATAATGTATCGCCTGATTTAACAGTGAACTCTCAGATTTTAAACTACAACATCTGGAAGGCATCACCATATGAGAACAGCTACTCATATATCAAGGTTCAATGTCCACCATGGTTGGGTTTCAGAAGGGCAAGCTGGTGAAGTTGTGAATGTCCAAATGATGGAGTTTGGAGTGTGTCCATGTTGTGGTCAGGAGGATGGTGCCAGTGCAGTCGCACATTTATGGGAGTTGCACTGCTCACCAAGCCACTCATGAAGAGTTCCTGGTCCCTGCTGTCTGCCTAGTGGGGGCTCATGCTCATCAGTTATCTTCTAATCAACTTGAAAGAACTTGCATTTATATAGTGCCTCTCCTGTCCTCATGACATCCCAAGTGAATGAGGTGTAGTCACTGTTGTTTTGTAAATAAATGCAGCAGTCAGTTTGCGTAGAGGAAAGTCCCACAGACCGCATTGAGATAAATGTTTTTGGAGGTATTGGTTGAGGGCTAAATGTTGCCCAGCACACAGTGAGAACTCCCTTGCTCTTCTTCAAATAGCCCCACAGGATCATTTACATCCAGCTGAACAGGCAGGTAGGGCCTTGATTTAACATTTCATCCAAAAAAAACACCTCTGGCAATGCAGCACTCCTTCAGTACGGCACTGAAATGTCTGGTTAGATTATGGGCTCAAGACCTGGAGTGAGGCTTGAACCCACAATCATCCCACTCAGAGGCAAGAGAGCAACCACTGGGCCAAGCTAACACTTTGTGATTATCCTCACTGGGAAAGAGATAAACAGGTTCTCTTGGGAATGGACGTGGCTCCAAAATGACACACTTGCCAATAGAAGATTGAAACCAAATCAACCCTCAGTGGCAAACATGGTAATTCAATACTTGGCACTGTTGATAATTCATCAGCCAGCCAGCCAAGTTTATTAACTGGACCAGGAGAGTTGGGTCTGTCAGTGGGAGTTGGATTTCTTCTCACTAGGCTGTAAATAACCATGAAAGTCAATACCGTAACAGGTAAGGTGGTCTTGGCTGGACAGGCAATGTGAAGATTACCATTGCTCTGGGCCAGTTACAGTAGTTGTATCTGGTTAAGCTCCAGCAGTTTGCTGCACACACATTTGGGCGGCCCAATGTCTTAGCTCTCGCCAACCTGCACCTAAACTCTCTGGAATTAGGTTGTATCCATTTGTGCATTGGATAAACAGAACAACATATATTAAGCATATATGTTTGTTGGGGGAGGAGGTGTAGAAGGGTATTTGAGACATTTTCCATTGGTGTTATTTTGTGAATAGAGAGCAGACTATTCAGGCAATATTGCTGTATGGAAACAGAGATCACAAAATTTACAATGGTACTGCAATTCCTATGCCATGTGGGAACTCCAGGACGCTTCATGTGTTCTGGATAATCACGTGTGCAGGAAGTGCCTCCAGTTACTCAAACTCAAGCTCAGGGTTTCTGAGCTTGAGGAGCGGCTGGAGTCACTGCAAGGCATGCAGGAGGCTGAGAATTTCCTAGAGCGCACGTTTCAGGAGATGATCACCCCACAGCTACAGGGAGTTCAGAAAGTGGGTGGTCATTCGGCAGGGTAGAAAGAGGCAGGCCGTGCAGGATTCCTCTGTGAGTGTGGCACTCTCAAACCAGTTTTCAGCGCTGACAACACCTTGGGGAAGTGCAGTCTAGAGCACATCCATGGCACTATGGGGCAAATGACTACATAAGAGGCACAGCAAAGTGTCGAAATGCAGTGGCCATAGGGGATTCGATAGACAGGGGGATAGACAGGCATTTCTGCAACCACCGACACTAGTCCCACAGGGTGTGTTGCTTCCCTGGTGCCAGGGTAAAGAACATCACTGAGAGGGTGCAGAACATTGTGAGGGAGGAAGGGGAACAACCAGAAGTCATGATCCATGTGGGAACCAATGACATAGGAAGGAAAAGGGTTCAGGTCCTGCAGTCAGAGTTTCAGGAGCTAGGGAGGAAGTTAAAAAGCAGGACCTCAAAGGTAGTAATCTCTGGATTACTCCCAGTGACATGCACTAGTAAGTATAGGAATAGTAGGATAAAACAGGTTAATGCATGGCTGGAGAAATTGTGCAGAGGGGCGGCTTCAGATTCCTGAGGCATTGGGATCAGTTCTGGGACAGGAGGGACCAGTTCAAGGTGGACTGGTTGCACCTCAACAGAGCTGGGACCAATGTCATCATGGGAAGATTAACTAGTATTGTGGGGGAGTGTTTAAGCTAATTTGGCAGGGGGTTGGGCAACAGGATGAAACATTAGGGAGGAGAAACAAGGTGCACAGAGGACTGGGAGAGACAAATAGCATGAGAGTAAAGAATAGTTCAGAAATAGGAAAGATCAGACAGGAGGCAAATGCGAGGCAGACTAAAGTGGGTTGGGAGTGCATGTATGTACAGGAAACTCTTTGGTATCCGGCACCGACGGGACTGGCGTGTTGCCGGTTGATCAAAAATTCCGGATGACGGAGAGGGTTATCTACGGAGGCTATTTTTTAACAAAGAAAAATAAAAAAATCAAGAAATGTGCAGTATACAGTAATTGGGCACTCACCTACAGAATGTTGTGTTAAATGGATGGTGGAAGATGCTTGATTAAGTACAGTACTGCCAGTTGAGGGTAATGCAATGCAATGACTACCAGCAGCGTGGGAGACACACAGTACCCTTGTAAAATGGCGGATCAGAAGAGACTACCGGCAGCGCGGGAGTGTCAGACTCCTGTTACAGGGGTACTGAGGTGTTCCGACTTCCGACAGCGCCAAGAAGCCGAGTAGTGGCAGTTTGGAGAACTACCCCCACTGACTAATTCGGCCACCGCGGGAGACTAGGACTCGGCAACATTGCCAGTTATTGAGGTGTTGTTTTTGGAGTGAGAATTTTGCCGGTTAATAGAGAATACTGGATATTTAGGTGCCATTTAAAGGAGAGTTTCCTGTAAATGCACAAAGCGTGGTCAATAAGGTTGGTGAGCTGCAGGCACAAGTCGCCACATGGGACTATGATATAGTGGCAATAACAGAGATCTGGCTCAAAGAAAGGGAGGATTGGGAACTTAATACTCCTGGCTACAAGGTATTCAGGAAAGGCAGGGAAGGAAAAAAGGGGGCATGGCACTATTGATCAAAGAAACTATTATAGCACTGGAGAGGGGTGATGTAGTTGAGGGGTCAAAGGTAGAATCTACTTGGTTAGAATTAAGGAACAAAGAGGAGCTATTACGTTACTGGGTGTATACTATAGGCCATCAAATAGTGGGAAGGAGATAGAGGAGCAAATTTGCAGGCAAATTACAGAAAGGTGCAAGAACTACAGAGTAGTGGTAATGGGCGACTTCAATTATCCTAATAGACTGGAAAGCAACAGTGTAAAGGGCAAAGGGGAGAGGAATTCCTGAAATGTGTACAAGAGAGCTTGATCAGTGTGTTTCTAGCCCAATGAGGAAGGAAGCAGTGCTGGATCTAGTTGTGGAGAATGAAGTGGGGCAAGTGGAGTATGTTTCAGTGTGAGAGCATTTGGGGAACAGTGATCATAATATCATAAGGTATAGAATAGTTATGGGAAAGGACGAGGTACAATCAAGCATAAAAATACTTAACTGGAGGAGGGCTAACTTCAGTGAGTTGAAAAAGGATCTGGCCCAGGTGGATTGGAATCAAAGATTGGTAGGCAAACCAGTAATTGAACAGTGTGAGGCCTTGAAATAGGAGATGTGTAGTCCAGGTACTGAGTAGACACATTTCCATGAGGGGGAAAGAAAGGGCATCCAAAGCTAGAGCTCTCTGCTTGGCTAAAGATATGGAGGTTAAAATGAAACAGAAAAAGGAGGCTTATGAAAATTGTAAGGTTCATAATATAGTAGAGAATCAAGCTGAATTTAGAAAGTACAGATGAGATCTAAAGAAAGGGAATAAGAGGGGCAGAGAGTATGAGAGTAGATTAGGGCCTAACACATAAATAGTAAAAGGGTAGTCAAAGGAAGCTGATTAGAGACCAAAAAGGAAATATTCTTGTGGATGTAGAGGGCATGGCTGAGGTACTAAATGAATACTTTGCATCTGTCTTCACTAGAAAAGAGGATGCTGCCAATGTAGCAGTAAAGGAGGAGGCAGTAGTGATATTGGATAAAATAAAAATAGATAAAGAGGTACTTAAATGGTTGGCAGTCCTCAAAGTAGAAAGTCACCCAGTCCAGATGGGATGCAAGGGTGGAGGGACGTAAGGGTGGAGATTCCGTAGGCTCTGGGCACAATCTTCCAATCCACCTTGGATAGGGGGGGTGGTGCCAGAGGACTGGAAGATTGCAAATGTTGCACCCCTGTTAGAGGTATGAACCCGACTACTACAGGCCGCTCAGGTTAACGTCAGTGGTGGGGAAACTTTTAGAGACAATAAACTGGGACAAAATTAATTGGCATTTGGAAAAGTATGGGCTAATAAATGAAAGTCAGCATGGATTTGTTAAAGGCAAATCCTGTTTGACTAACTTGATCGAGTTCTTTGATGAAGTAACAGAGAGGGTGGATGAGGGTAGTGCAGTTGATATTGTGTATATTGTCTTTCAAAAGGCGTTTGATAAAATGCCACATAATAGACTTGTTAGCAAAATTGAAGCCCATGGGATTAAAGGGACAGTGTCAGCGTGGATACAAAATTGGCAAAGGGACAGAAAGCAGAGAGCAGTGGTGAATGGTTGTTTTTCAGACTGGGGCGATGTATACAGTAGTGTTCTCCAGGGGTCAATATTAGGACACTATTATTTTTGATATATATTAATGACCTAGACTTGGGTATACAGGGTATAATTTAAAAGTTTGTAGATGATACGATACTTGGGAATGTAGTTAACAATGAGGAGGATAGTAACAGACTTCAGGAGGACAGAGACAGACTGATGAAATGGGCAGACGCATGGCAGATGAAATTTAATGCTGAGAAGTGTGAAGTGATACATTTTGTTAGTAAGAATGCAGAGGGCAATATGAACTAAATGGTACAATTTTAAAGGGGGTGCAGGAACAGAGAGACCTTGGAGTGTACACACACAAATCTTTGAAGGTGACAGGACAAGGAAGGTTGTTAAAAAGCATTTGGGACCCTTGGCTTTATTATAGAGGAATAGAATACAAAAGCAAGGAAGTTATGCTAAACCTTTATAAAACACTGGTTAGACCTCAGCTGGAGTATTGTGTCCAATTCTGGGCAACCCAACTTAGGAAGAATGTCAAAGCCTTACAGAGGGTGCAGATGAAATTTACTAAAATGGTACCAGGGATGAGGGACTTCAGTTATGCGGAGAGACTGGAGATGCTGGGGTTGTTCTCCTTGGAGCAGAGAAGGTTAAGAGATTTGATAGAGGTGTTCAAAATCATGAAGGGTTTTGATAGAGTAAATAAGGAGAAACTGTTTCCAGTGGCAGAAAGGTCAGTAACCAGAGGGCACAGATTTAAGGAGATTGGCAGAAGAATGAGAGGTGACATAAGGAAACATTTTTCACGCAGTGAGTTGTTGTGATCTGGAATGCACTGCCTGAAGGGTGGTGGAAGCAGATTCAATAGTAACATTCAAAAAAGAATTGGATAAATACTTGAAGAGAGAAAACTTACAGGGCTATGGGGAGTGGGACTAGTTGGGTAGCTCTACCAAAGAGCCGGCACAGGCATGATGGGCCAAACGGAATCCTGTGCTGTATGATTCTCTGATTCTGTAACAGTAGTGGTTATACTTATTTATATTTTAGGTGAAGAATTTGAAATATTTCATATAGTTACTGGTTTCTGGAAGGGTCCATAAAAGAATGGTGCAGTGTGGGTGGGCAGCTGAGGAGTGATGTGTGGTGGCCAGGTAATTGGTCCAGTGTTGGCATCAAAAGAAGGTTCAATATCTTGCACCTTTACCCTATGGGGAGTTTGTCATTTTAGTGGACAAGACTTGCCTCAGCTTCAATACACGCTTTGGTGGAACTCTTCTCCTTGGTTACCAAACTGCTTCACTCCCAAACATAACATTTGTTCAAGGGTAAACCCATCACTCAAATGTGCTCGGGCCCTCATTGGCAGAGTTTCACTGATTTGTACCTGAGCTACATAATAGAGGGACAGATGTAAGACACTTTGATGCTGGATGGACAGTGGGGGTGAACTGACAAGAAATATATTGCTCAACTCACTGAGCATGAATGAAGCCTCCTGCAGGCTGACCATGAGGTGACATTGATGGTCTCTGGCTTCTCGCAGTTGTCTATTCATGGATATAAATAAGTGACACAAGTGGACCCATACCTGTACATTCCTCGTGCCGGATCTGGTGCTGGTAAACAGCGAAAAGGTAGAGGAGTTCCGATGTAGGATTTCTGCAATCACCAAGATATAGGAATCCAGGCTTTTCATCAATTTTACTATAGATATGCCAGATCCAGTTAGGAAAGCAATAAACCAATTGAGTGTCACACAGTGTTGGTAACTTTTAGTAGTGGCCTATCTCTGCCAGTCAGAGACAGCATCATCTCTTGGAATGTATTACTTCAAATGGAGAGTTAACCAACACATGCTTGGTGGGTGCAAAAGCCCTTAGGAAGCTTCTGTGCTGTCCTATTGACACCCCAGCAGAAACACCCAGAGACATTCTTCTCCTCATTAAGCATAGATGAAATATAGCTCAGGAACACCAAGAGTAAAAAAGGGCATGTTTGTATCAGAACAGTGACCTTTGTGTTAAATTGACTCTTCACAGGACTGAGTTCCCAGTTTCAGCCACACAATTGTGGGCAAGAGTCAATCAGAAACTAGGGCTTTACCACCTGTAGGAGGAGTGGGCCTTTGGCGTAGCGGTAGCATCCCCGCCGCTGGGCCAGAAGGTGTAGGGTTTCGAACCCCGCTCCAGACAGTCCCGGCAAGTGGAGTCGGAGCTCCGGCTCTAAATTCTGGGTTGACATCCAGCGGGATACTTGCGTCCGTGGGTGTGGGTGGCCCCCCCCCCCCTCGTATGGGTTGTGGGAGCCCGTAAAACCCTCCCGCCATAGGACTAACCACCCAAATGGCTGGCACGAAGATGGTTACGGTCACGGAAGGAGCGTTAAACGAGGCCAGAAATCCTTCCACCACTTCATACAGTTCCCCAAAGGGAACAGTGTGAAGACACGTACGACGATGACCACCTGTAGGGATGCAAATGATCTGGAGAGTCATTCTCAGTCTACTCTCACACATCTCCCAGCAGCTAGTTTCAGAGCAGGTCTTCCCCCTGCCCTCAGTCATGGGCCAGAATTTTCTGGGGTCCATGTGGGCGCGATTGGAGGCGGGTCGGGAGGGAAATGTGAAAAACCTTGGAGCGGGTGGGGAAACTGCCATCATCCCGTCCCCACGCGCCTTTCCCTCGGGCGCATTTGCCAGCGCAGCAGCGACCTGAACGGCAGGGGCGGCTGAGGTAATTGAGATAATTATGACGTACTTGTCAGACCCTTAAGGATCTTTTTAACCCTACCTTTCAAATTTCCCTGGATGAACATGAGAATCACACAGCTCGGGAACCACGTCTGTGAACCTGAGGCGGAAGTTGAGTGGCCATTAATCCAGCTCATTAGTCCACAGCATGGAAAGCACAATAAATACTCCCACCTGACAGCTGGTCACATTCCTAAAGCAGAAGCTGTTGCTGCGTGCATTGTCAGCACAGATTTCGCTTTCTAGAGGTTGCAAGTGTTTCCAACAAAGTCGGGATCCATTGTCACCTCATTGGTAGAACCCATCACATCTTTGACAGATTGCTTCTGTCATCTCTACTTGACCTGCCATCTATTACATCAGAATGGGTGCCGTTTATACTGTCTCACCTTGGTCCTCAGAATCAGACCATGATGAGCCCCAACACCAGCAGCACCAACAACAACACCACTGACCTTCTCCTCAACCACCTGATGCTGCACAGGACAGAGGCCATCAGCGCAGGGCTGCACTGCGCCGGAGGCGATACCCCCAACACAGGGTATACAGGCAGAGGATGAGCTTCCTGAACATAACGGAGCAGCAGTGCCAAAGGAGGCTCAGGCTATCGCGCCAGGTCATCGCAGGCATTTGTACATTACTCGAGCAAGACCTGCAGCCCTGAGGAGCGGGTGGACACGCCTTACCAGTGACTGTCAAAGTCACCAACGCCCTCAACTTCTTCACCTCAGGCTCCTTCCAGTGATCAGCAGCAGATATTTGCCGCATCTCGCACTCAGCCACCCACAGATGCATCACACAGGTCACCGATTACCCTCTTTGACAAGTCAGCCAATTATATCAATTTTGCCACTGATGAAGCCGGTGTTACTGAGCGGGCACTGGCCTTTGCCACTCTGGCTGGCTTCCCACGGGTGCAGGGCATCATCGACTGCACACATGTGGCCATCAGGGCACCCCATCACCATCCAGGAGTCTTTGTCAACCACAAGGGCTTCCATTCCCTCAATGTGCAGCTTGTCTGCAGCCATAGTAAGATCATCATGCATGTGTGCGCCAAATTCCATGGCAGCTGCCATGACTCTTTCATCCTGCGCCAGTTTGCCCTCCCTCAGCTCTTCGCTCCTCCAAACATGCGCTTCAGATGCCTTGGCAATTCTGGAGGAGCCCTTCAGTACGCACCAGTCAGGGTCTCCAGAATCGTCGTGGTCTGCTGCGCCCTGCACAACATAGTGCAGCAGTGAGGATTAGTACTGCACGAGGAGCAAGGCACTGAGCACACAGCCTCTTCAGAGGAGGAGGAGCTGGAGGAGCATCAGCTATAAGATGAGGAGGAGGAGGAGCAGGAGGAACCTGCGGTCCAGATCCCACCAGCACCCGAGCACATTGCTGCCCGAGAGGCCAGGGATGGGCTCATCATGGCCAGATTTACTTAACTTCACACATTACACCTATGGTTGCCACATGCTGCGCCAGGTTGGCACCACCCCACAGCAACGCCATAAAGCATCCCTACAATGACCAAGCCATTACTTTCACACTGACCGCCATTGCTAGAGGTAACGTTATGTCTCACCTTTCACTCCAACTCACAAAGCCGCTAAGCACACAGATTTGTCCATGACCAGAAAGTGGTGAAAATAAATAGTTTCATGCGTGACTTCACAGTGACGGAAACTACAGAAACATTAATTAAAACACCCAAGTGGCTACCCTTGTGCATTTACTTGTGTTTCATCTTTCTTTTACGCATGCTTCAATGAGGTACTACCCCTGTGACTTCAGCAGAGCTAGAGGCAGTCTGCTCACTTCCCTGCTGTGACTGCAGACACATTTGGCGGATGTCCTCTGAGTTTTGGAGCCTCTGATGGCCCCGCCAAAGTCTGCTCCTCTTGCGACTGTGCAGGGGCAGACTCGGCTATCACAATCCGAGAAGCCATCTGGGGCTCTGATTGAGAGGGTGGCAACTGGGGAGAAGTGTGCGCGCTTTGCGAGGAGCCTCCACTTCCATGTCCTTTCTAACCATCATCACTCTCATGGGCCACCCACACTTCCCTGCTAGCAAGGAGCTGGAGAGCACCTTGCTGCACAGCAGTGGGGCCCTGAGGACCCACGTCTACATTGACATCCCTCCTAGAGAGGAGGTCTATGAGCCTCCGCTATCTATTCTCCATAGATAGCCATTTATTCTCCATAGAGACCATGTGCTCCTGTGAGTGGTGCATTAGCTGCGCCATGCAGGTGGCCATCCTATCCATGGAAGAGCCTACAGTCACCATCACTTGCAACATGGTGGTGCTCATGTTGGAGATGGACTCTTCCATTCTCTAGACATTTGCAGACATCACGGTAGCAAAACCTGTCAAAGCCTCCTGCACTTCTTGCTGCACCTCCAAGATCGCCCTCTTTCTGGATGGCCCCCGAGACTACACCCTCTGGCGAGGAGTCGCTACTGCTGTCTCTGTCTCCACCATCTCCTCTTGCTCACTTGTGATTTGTGAGACACCAGGTGACAAAATTACTCTATCTCGCATTGCACCCACCGAGGTGTGCGTATTTGCGCTGGTGCTGGGTGCGCTTATGTCTGGTGACGGTGCACCCTCAGAGGCTGGAGGCTCCTCTGAGGAGTCATCTTGTTCTTCCTCCTGGACAGTAGAGGAGGCTCTGATGGACCTGTGGGAGAGTAAAGAGATGGGTTAGATATGTCACATCAAGAATAGGTACAGACACCATTATGCACATGATGAACATTCACTGGCTGCTGACATCAGTCCCCATATGAGTGACTGTTGTATGCCATGTGGCTGTATGAGATGTAATGCTGTCACCAGGTTGCTGAGATGTCCCCCTCTCTCCATCTCCCACTTCCAGCTGCTCTGCGATTCCAGACACTTCCAAGGCGACCTCCTCTGCTGCTGTTAAGGTGGCCAATGATGGAGGGCCACCTCTGGTTCTCTCCCTCTCCCTCTTATTGTGGGCTCTCTTTTCCTGCAAGGAGGGAATGAAGAGAAGGTTGAGTGAGAGTGGTGGAATGAGTATAAGGAATGGATGGGTTACATCTTTAGAGGGAGACTATGATGGAGTCGGGTGGCAATGCCAAGTGGCTTCCTTGTGTGTTGTTAGTTGGTATGATTGCATTAGGATGAGGGTGAATGTGAGGGGTGGTTAGTCAGATGGGGATGTGATAATGTAGATAGAGAGGGATGGGTGGACGTGCAAGGTATGTTGGTGTGAGTAAGGCTGTGCAGGAGTAGGGTTGGAAAGGCAGAGTGATGGAGATGTGATGAGTGGCACAGCAGGATGGAGTTGAGTGTGTCTTTGCACTCACCTTTCCCGATCTAATGAGATCATTGAAGCGTTTCCGGCACTGCACCCAGGTCCTCCTCACAACATCCCTACTGTTCACTTCCTCTGCTATTTGTAGCCAGGCTCATTTGGTCTGTTGGGGAGGTCTCTTGCGCCCATCAGAAGGGAAGAGGACCTCCCTGCGTGCTTTCACACCCTCCACAAGTATATGGAGGGAGGCATTGGAGAACTGAGGTGCAGCCCTCTGTCTCTGTGCAGTCATGTTTGCCACTCTTTGCAACACCCCAATGGTGCAGTGCAGTCCCTGCACTATCCTAGAGGAACCTTCAAATGCTATGTGGCCAAGGCTCCTTTAAATATCCCGGCTGAAGGCGTGTCATCGATGATGTCATCAGACCCGCACCATTTAATAGGGCCGGGTAACACGCAGGGCTGCCTTAATACGCGCCATTAACGGAAAGTCGATCTCAGGAGCGGGATGGAATGAAGAATGGGGTTGCGACCCACCATGGCAACCGCCCGCACCCGACCCGCCCCGCCCAGGTACAGAGAATTCCGGCCATGGATGCTGCAACTGGGGAAAAAAGGAGAAATAAAAAAGAGTAGAATACATTCTTAGAGCAGCCCAGTGGTGCAGCACAGTGACACACTGACCCAGAAACAGTAGGATGCACATTATCCCCAACACTGAGGTCAAGAGCTATTTAAAGAAGGAGTTTTATTCATAGTTGTAGCCTAATTCTGGCAAAAGGCTTAATTCTTCTTTCATACTAAAGTTTGACAAATAAAAGAACTTGCAATTATGTAGCACCTTTCACATCCTAAGTGCATCCCAAAGTGGCCATTTATATCACTTGCTGTTTATGGGACCTGACTGTATGCAAGTTGGACCATGGGCAGGAGGAACATCAGAGCTCAGCCCAATCCTACCCTCACCAAACATCCACACATGCAAGTTCCAGCAAGGAACATTGTCATGATCAGGAACAAGAACCATGGCTAATTGTATCCCTCTATAGCACAAGGACACTAAGCCCACTAAGACTAGAGTCCCATCACAACCTGTACACTTGGATCGGCTAAGTCACCACAGGCCAGCGATTGAACCTGGTTTACATGGCCCATTACCGTAACACGGGTTGCCAATGAGCCAGTGGCCTTTGAAAAAATTATTTTCTTGACTAGAAACTCTTTCAGACTGACCTGTCCAATTTTCAGGAGTTTAATTTCAGATTTAAGGTAGAGAAATATTTAGTACAGTGATGATCCCTGTAGATATCTATAGCAAACTTTGTAAATGGGATCTAAAATGGAGGATACACGGAGAGAGGAGAGGGGGTAACTTATGTCTCAGAGGAGATGACCTGTGAGTACCACAAGTGAGAGACATCTTGTACACATTGGGCACCTAACTGCATTTTTATTGATTTCCGATGGTAATTGTATGGCTTGCAGGCTGATGCCAGTAATGTCAAAGTGGAACTTAAAAAAAAGTTCTATGAACAGTCATTTGTGGCATTAGCTGGGATTTCCTACCGGAGTTACAGCTCCCTGGTGTAACTTGGCTGGGGAGCCCTTCCACCAGCTGTCCAGGAGCCCCTGTGACTACTGATATTTTCTGCCAGAATTGGCGCTAGTCATAGACTACATCCACTTTAATATATGTCAGTGTATTGAAAACATATGCAAATAACGGGAATGCATAATACAGTGTATATCTATCATTTGCATCACAGTGAAAGCAATGCCAGTGCATTTCTGGTGTCCAGGTTGCTGTGGAAGTGAAAGGGGGATTTAGATTTCTTTTCTCCCAGTCACAGGCCTAGAAATTCAGTTGGCTGCACCAGGCGCTAACGCCAAAAAAGGGCTATATTTCCGTCGATAAAGCCTTAGCGCCGGAATGCAGACCGATCTGCGCCGACGCCCAAATTCATTTGAGATTTAGCGCCGGTGCAAAGTGTTAGCGCCCGCTCGGGTGCGCGCGCAGCTTATGATGTCATATCCTCGCGCAACGCTGTTTTAGCGCCCCAAACCGGAAATTGAGTGGCGTCCGCCCAATGTGGGCGTGGCGCTATTAGGAATTGTAAAATGGAACGTTGCAGAGGCCCTGTGGGCCTCGGGCAGCGCAAATTAAAGGGCACCTCCACTGACCTATAAAGCCCAGCCATTTTGCTGCAATGACTTCACTGCTTTGGATTTCTACACAGAGACCAAGGGACAGAGATTCCAGATTTGGGACAAGATAGGAGAGGTCTTTTTGGCTTCTGGCCAGTGCTTTGACATTTGACTCTTGCTGATTTCACTGTTGCGACCTTGATTATGGGGGCTGCATGGGGGGCCAACATTGAGTTGCAGCATTATGTGCGGAGGGCTCGCAGACGCTGTGAGAGACGGGCAGCCATGCGTAGACACAGAAGGGCCATCAGGCGTCGCCAACGTAGGCCTTACGCACCCAGGCAATACCGGCAGCAGGTGTCCTATGTCACCATGTCTGCGGCACTTTGTGTAAAGAGGCTGCGCTTCAGAAGGGAGGTGGTTGGAGAGATCTGCCAGCTGCTTCACGCAGATTTGCAGCCACAGCTCATGTCCAGGACATCTCTCTCGGTGGAAGTGAAGGTCACGGTGGCTCTCAGCTTTTATGCAAGCGGCTCGTTCCAAGCCGCTGCTGGGGACATCGCGAATATCTCCCAGTTCGCCGCACATCGCTGCATCCGGCAGGTCACCGATGCACTGTTCGCGAGGAGACACCAGTTCATCTCCTTCCCCATGACCCAACAGAGGCAGCAGCAGCATGCAGTGGGATTTGGCAGGATCGCGGGCTTCCCCATGGTGCAGGGCGCCATTGACTGCACGCATGTGGCTATGCGGGCACCTATAGACAATCCCGAGGTTTACCGCAACCGCAAGGGCTACCATTCCCTCAATGTGCAGCTGGTGTGTGACCACAGGCAGCGCATCCTAGCTGTAAATGCCCGCTTCCCAGGAAGCAGCCACGATGCTTTTATCCTGCGCCAGACTACTGTGGCTGACATGTTCCAGGCACAGCCTCCACCAAGGGGATGGCTTATCGGGGACAAGGGCTACCCTTTGTGCACATGGCTCATGACCCCGCTCCGCGCGCCCAGGACCCCAGCAGAGGACTCATACAATGAAAGCCATCAAGCAACAAGGAACGTCATAGAGCAAACCATAGGTGTCCTCAAGCAACGCTTCCGCTGCCTGGATCGCTCCGGCGGCTCTCTACAGTATTCACCGGATAGAGTGTCCCAGTTCGTCGTCGTGTGCTGCATGCTGCACAACCTGGCTATCCGCCGGACGCAGGCACTGCCACCTGACATTGCACCACCACCTGAGGAGGACGAGCAGGAGGACCATCAGGAGGAGGAGGGGGAGGAGGAGGAGGAGCAGGCCAGGAGGGGGCCAGAAGGCCCATACGCTGGGGGCTTATTGCTCGACACTTCTAGGCCCGCTGTGAGGGAATGGCCTGTGGGAATGAGCGCACCTGAAGGCAGCCGCTCCGGAAGCCGTCAGCCGGTTAACGCAGCAAACACTTGAAACATGACACCTGGACAAGCTGAATAAATAAAAACCTTTATTTAACAAACTGAGGCCCCTTCCCACATGAAACTCAAAAACACAGAACACACCCAAAAAACAGTCACAAACATATGTCACTCCCCCAACCTGGGGAGGACTAACAAAAGTTGGCCATCCACATGGCCTTCAACATTGGCCGTAACAAAAAAAGGGCCCCCCTCGCCAACAGAAAGACCCCCATAAAAACAAAAAATGCCTTCAATTTCGGCCATCCACAAAAATCAGCCCCCAAAACACAATCCCCCCCATATATACAATGCCGCAGAGACCACACTCTAGCAGCTGTGCCGAGAGGGCGAGTCCTTAGAGAGCCTTCCCCGGCCCCTGCCCGGCCTGCTGCTCCGCCTCAACGTGGGCCCTGTGGCGGCCTCAAGGCTGGGGGAAGGCTCATGAGGGCCCCCATGCGTCGCGACAGATGCCCTTGGGGGTCGGCCAACGCGACGCACATCCCGGGAGGGGCCGGCTGCTGACTGGTTCGGCTGTGGCTGGCCAGCATCAGTGGCAGCAGCAGCTCCTCGCACCCTGGCTGGGGGAGTGGCAGTGTCGGATGCTCCAAGGGGGGCAAGCTGGCTGCTGCCAGGCGCGCGAGGCTCAGCAGACACAGTGGCAGTCGTCCGGCCTGGCAGTTCAGCTGGCGCAGCTATGTGCTGGAGGCCAGCCCGCTGTGTTGCAGCAGGGCGGCGGGTGCGGGTGCGACGCCTCTGCGTCAAAGCGAGTGTGGCAGAAGTCAGTGACCGCACTGCCCGGGTATGTGCCTCCAGCTGCTGTGACAGTGTGTCGAAGGAACCACCTCTCTGGCGACTCTCCTCCTGCAGTGCCGCGAGTAGTTCGACCCCCCTGGCGTGCGCTGCGGCCAGTTGCTCCACCCCCCTGGCCTGTGATTGCCCGAATGCTGCCACACTCTGAGCCAGGGACTCGATGGCGTGCGGCATCTGCTGCACAACCCCCATGAACTCATGGTGGCGCCGGTCATACGCCACCGAGATCTCTTGCAGGAGGCGCACCTCCTGGCCGAGGCCACTCTCCGGACTGGAGAGAGGACTCTGCAGCTGGGGAGAAGCCGGCCGAGCTGGCCGACCCCTGCCGCCTGCCTGGACCCCACTGCAAGCAGGATCTGCCCTCCCCTGCAACACCTCCCCCTGGCTCTCCTGCATGCCAGACGTCCCCCCTTCATTGCCATCCCCTGGCACGGCTGAGGGCTCGCCCGATGGGCCAGCTTCCTCCTCGTCCTGGACGTCCTCCTCCTCCAAGGGCCTGGCACCCGGCGCCTCAGGGACCACCTCCTCCTCAGCAGCTGAAAGCAGGAAGGCACAAGAGTAGCTTTAAAGTGAGGACAGGGCGTCAGCGAGGGACGCCTGAGCGGTGGCATTATGCGCATTTGTCCGTCAGTGGGAAAGGATTTAGATCGGAAGCACTAGGGCAACGAGAGAGCTGCAAGCGGTCATCTCCTTACCAGTGGCTCCCAGCACAGGGTCCGCATCCCCGATGGCTACAGGGCCAGTCACCCGGGGACGCAGGAGTCCAGCGACGCTCTCCTCCAGAGCACTTACAGCCTGGTAGTGGGGCCGTCCACCACCGGTCTCCACCCGGCTGCGCGCATTTCTTGCCAGCTTGGCCTGCAAGAGAAAGGACGGACTCTAAGTACAGTGTGGTGCCCTGTTGCTGTGTGTACTGCCTCCCATGGTGGAATAGCCTGGCCAGTGTGGTCAGTGCAGAAAGTGCTGTTGATGATCATGCCAGTGGCATTGCTGCGTGAGGAGGGCTGCCCATTATGCCTTTGAGGTCCCTTTGCCCATAGTGTGAGGCTCACATGCAAGGATGAGGAGGACAGTGGAAAGGGTACTCACCTTCACCAGCCGACAGAGGTCATTGAACTTTTTGCGGCACTGGTCCGCAGTCCTGGGCACATCTGAGTTTGAGGAGACCCTGCGTGCGATGCTCCTCCAGGCTTTCCTGAACTCTCTCCTGGGAGCCTTTCTGCCATTGTCCGGGCACAAGATGGGTCTTCTCTCCTGGACAGCATCAATCAGCACCCTCAGTGCATGGTCTGAGAAGCGCTGGGCTCTTTCACGGGCCATCTCCATCTGTCCTGGCGCTATTTTGTCCCACCAGCACTGTTGAGGCCTAGCAGCAGGGCTCCAGTGTGCAGGGCGTGGCAGCAGTCAAAGTTGACCCTTCCCCCTTTAAGAGCAGGCCGGCGTCAGGGTGTCTGCTGTCAAGCAACACATGACCGCACCTGCGCTGCGCCCGGCATCGGCGTTATCAGGCCGCAGCGCCGGTTTAGCGCCGGAACCGAGCATTGCAACGCCGGTTTCAGCGCTCGCCAAAACTCTTGGCCAAATCCACTGAATTTCGGCGCGGTTGCTTGCAGTTTCCGGCGGGCGCTAAATTTACTGAACGCCCGACTTTAGCGCCCCAAAACTGTGCAAACTGAATTTCTAGGCCACAGATACTGCCAGCCACACGGCCGGAAAATCGGTTGAAGACAGGGCACAGCCATGAAGTGACTTCAAAATCTGTCCTGCCAAGATTATACCAGGACTCACCCGGAGTGGAAAATCCCAGTCAACCTGTGCCATGAAAGCATTTAATGGGAACATCACCACCAGCATATGTGGTATGGGACTAAGATAAGACACTGACATCTAGTGGTAAAATTCAATATTGCGCCTATATTGCGCCTAT